>NW_028318781.1:3015000-4390000 GCF_062004578.1 Staurois parvus
AATGAATAATCTCGCAGCTGCCGAGACCGGAGCAGAAGTATGTGCGCGCTCCCGCCCTCTGTGCAGGGTTCACAGTGCACGCCGTCGCCTGCTCAGAACGGCAGTTTAGGAGCTGCAGTGTACATGAGTCCTAAATCTCACATTAGGTTTAAAGCTAAAGTTTAATTTCAGGCACTTCCCACCACCCCCTCTACTTGCCAAGAAAACTGCAGCATCAAGATGTGCTCGGTAAAAAGTCTACTGTACAATGGATTAACCAATAATGCCAGCCAGAAGAAGCGACAGCAAGACACACAGAGGATTAAGGCGAATAGAAAAAGCTTCTCACAGGCATATTTTGACAAAGAAAAAAAACCGGCTGAATTTGTGAGAGGGAGGAATGAGAAGAGATGGTCTTTAAAGGAAGCCTGCAATTAGAGAAATAAGAACGGATTCCATCGCTGACCTCCTATTGACATGCTAGTAGTAGACTTTTCTGGCTTCAGAATTCTCTATGACATCGACTTAGAACAAGCTTGCAAGTCATAAGAATCAAAGTGAAATTACATCTTCTAATCTGCATATTACGGATTATGACTCCAAGTACTCAAGCTAATCGATTACCATGACAACCATGAAACTAAGATTTTTAGAAGGGGAGGACAGATGTGGCAGCCTTCACACAATCCCTACGTTAAAAAAAAAAAAAATGACAATATAAAATAGGAAGCAGAGGAAATCTCAGACATACTCATTATATATAAAACAGACTATGAGAAGATTTATGAACAGCAAAGGCTGTTTGTCTGTCAAAAGCGAACACTAACTTTGATATATCTGAGTACATCCCTTGCTTTGCTTTCCTTTTCTCCTCTCTTGCTTGAGTGGAGGGAGGGGGAAAAAATTATTATATCTGTTAGGTGAAACCTACTACATTTTTGTCAGATAACATAATGATGTACTTAACAGTAATATAATGTCCAAATTTGACAGTGTGTCACATTCATCAAAATTGCTTCTGCTCAGCATGACGAGACCTGGAGGCAAAATCACTGGGGTCAAGGAAATACTCTTAGCTTTATTAACACAGCTGTGCTGAGAGGCCATCCAAGTTAACGCACATGACAAAACAGACACAATTCTCTCCCATTTCTCTAGCATCAAAGTGGGCCCATCTAGGATAACACATTCGAGTTGCTCTAAGGCAAGGCTGTAACACGTTCCATATTGTTGTTTGAAATCTATACACTTTTAAGCCGGAGCTACTTGGGTTATAAACATATTTGTTAAACATTAGAATGCCTGCCTGCTTTTTTTTTTTTTTATTCGGATTTTGCTCAAGGGGTAGAATTATAAACTCCCACTCTTAACAGTTCAGAAAATTGACTTGCCTTAGATGTTTGGTAACAATACAAGGGGGATTAAATGTTTTCGGCAAGTATCTGAGGACCACTTTGAGGATCGGTGTCCTGGAGAACGGTGTGTGCTGAAGACCGATTGTGTGCCAAGTAAACTCTTGGGTTTAGATATATTACCTGTGTGTTATCATTGGCTTGCATTTTCATGGCCAGTAAGAATTGTTGGCACAGGACAAAAATATTTCATAGCTTTAAAGAAAAATACAGTATCGAGGCATGTGCTTATAACACTGCAGAACATTTGACACAGAAACAAAACAAAAATCTAATAAAAAAAAAAAAACAATTTATACATTGACCGAAATGGCAAGGATTGGCCAAAAACATGTCAAGAAATCAAAAACAACCAAATAGGATATTTACCAAGAGACAAAGTACTGCCAGCATGAACCATTTTCTTTGACAATGTGAAATGTCAAGTTCCACATATTGGCTGATTTGAAACATAATAATATGGAAGTATGCAGAGAAGTCAATGACAATGCTATAGTTACCTAAAAATAATAATGAAAAAAAAAAAATAATACACATACAGTATCGCTAGTTGGATGAATTTCTTCCTACTGGAGTTTGACATGGCTGCTCTTGCTATTGTTGTCTTTGATCTTCTACCCTTTGACAACAAATTTATTCCCATTTTTTCTATTTCACTGCAGATTTCACTTTTTTTAATGGCTTCTCTTTTTAAATAAGTAGATCAATACACTAAAATGAAAACAGTGCAAATTTTGTTTTTATAATATTTAAAACATCAATAAATATAAGTGAAAATTGTCTTCAAAAAGAGATCCATCAAGGGTCTGAGATGTTTCAGAATGAAAATAATGCACTTTGCCTGTGACTGTTTTCAAAAGCAATGGTTCTTAATACTGGAATTGGGGCTGGCATTGGACGATATGGCTTGCTGTTTAAAATTTTACCATGATGCCTATTCTAGAGAGAACCCATTGCACCCAAACTTCCCTCAAAAACACAAACTTACAAACAGATCAGTGCCTAGCACACACGATCAGAAAAACGGATGAAAAATACCGCTTTTGAAGCGATCGTAAGTTTTCGAGAGGCGATTACGACAGTTCATGTGTAATTACCCGAAGCTACAATCACAAAATTTTTTCTTGTATGATACCAGAACGTACAATTTTCATTTATTAAGTACAGTATTTGTCTGAAAAAAATCAGAAGATCAAGACCATGCATGCTAAGACACATTACAATAAAATACAATACATTACATCACTTCGAAGTTGTACTCTGTTGCACAAGAATTTTCATAAGTTAAGTAACCTCTTCATTTTCAATACGAGACTAGCAAGTAAAAAACTAAAAAAAAAAAAGAAAGACCATTCACCCGATATTCTCATCGTGTGTATGAGGCTTTAATTTTTGTGTACGAGGCTTTAATTTTTGTCCTCCTTTATCTTTGCTCTGCAATACAAGCCAATACAATCCAGCAGCATACAGAGCTTAAATACCAGTACAAGCCCATTTGCCAGTGCTGACAATCAGAAACTAGCAGCATGTACATTACCACGCATGTTACAAATAGAAATAGAAAGGTGGCCTTCCATTAAAGTGTTACTAAACCCAAGACTCTGCATTCACTATATCTGGTCTCCCAAAGTACACAGAACATGGAAGTGCAATTATTTTAGTAAATATAAATTACTAAATACCATTTCTCATCAGCAGTTAGAGCAGTCTTGTGACTTCAGCTGAGCAGAAACTCAATGCATTTAGGCATGTAGAAGTGGTGAAGACGACTTGCTGAAGTTTAGACTGAGCATCAAAATGGGGAAGGAAGGGGATTTAAATGACTTTGAACGTAGCATACTTGTTTGTGCCAGATAAGTTGGTCTGAGTATTTAAACAACGGATCTACTGGGATTTTCATACAAAACCATTTCTAGGGTTTACAGAGAATGGTCCAAAAAAGAGAAACTATCCACTGAGCAGTTGTGTGGACAAAAATGCCTTGTTGATGTCAGAGGTCAGAGGAGAATGGGCAGACATTCAGATGGTAGGGTCAAAATTTGGCGTAAACAACAAGAAAGCGTGAATCCATCCTGCCTTGTATCAATGGTTCAGGATGGCGGTGGTGGTGTAATGGTGTGGGGGATATGTATTTGGCACTAGCAAGGTGCACCTAATAAAGTGGTTGGTGAGTGTGTGTGTATATATATATATATATAGTTTAGATCATACACACATGCATACATGCATTATAGAAAGTATTTCCATAACAAATATTTATGTAGTTATGTTGCCCAATTCCTGTAAATTCAGATAAATTTAATTTTATTACTGAACCTTTTAAATTGAGTTAGTAAAAAACTGGTTATTTAATAGGCATTCGTCCAATCTAATATGGAATTTGGAGACATCCCAATGTGTTCAATTAAAACGAACAAAAAAAAAAAAGCATGTAGATAAAAAGGTCTGGACACAGGAGAATGAGTGGGACCTTGTCCACTTCTAATCAGCTTTACCTGGCCAAATTGTACACGCTCACCTGCAAGGCCATCAGTACTGTTCCAAAGTGATCAAATACAGTGAGGAACAGAAGTATTTGAACACCCTGCAATTTTGCAAGTTCTCCCACTTAGAAATCATGGAGGGGTCTGAAATTCACATTGTAGGTGCATTCCCACTCTGAGAGACAGAATTAAAAAAAAAATTCAGGAAATCACATTGTATGATTTTTAAAGAATTTATTTGTCTTGCACTGCTGAACATAAGTATTTGAACACCTAAGAAACAGCAAGAATTCTGGCTCTCAAAGACCTGTTACTGTGCCTTTAAAAAGTCCACCTCTACTCCACTCATTAATCTAACTTAGTAGCACCTGTCTGAGCTCTTTAAAGACACCTGTCCACCCCACAGTCAGTCAGATGCCAACTACTACCATGGGCAAGACCAAAGAGCTGTCCAAAGGCACCAGAGACAAAATTGTGGACCGCCACAAGGCTGGAAAGGGCTACGGGGCAATTGCCAAGCAGCTTGGTGAAAACAGATCAACTGTTGGAGCAATTGTTAGAAAATGGAAGAGGCTAAAGATGACTGTCAGTCTCCCTCAGACTGGGGCTCCATGCAAGATCTCACCTTGTGGGGTATCACTGATAAGAAAGGTGAGGAATCAGCCCAGAACTACAAGGGAGGAGCTGGTCAATGACATGAAGAGAGCTGGGACCACAGTGTCAAAGGTCACTGTCGGTAGAACACTACGCCGTCATGGTTTCAAATCATGCATTGCATGGAAGGTTCCCCTGCTCAAGTCATCACATGTCCAGGCCCGTCTGAAGTTTGCCAATGACCATCTGGATGATCCAGAGGAGGCATGGGAGAAAGTCATGTGGTCAGATGAGACCAAAGTAGAACTTTTTGGTCTAAACTTCACTCGTCGTGTTTGGAGGAAAAAGAAGGATGAGTTGCATCCCAAGAACACCATCCCTACTGTGAAGCATGGGGGTGGTAACATCATGCTTTGGGGGTGCTTTTCTGCGAAGGGGACAGGACGACTGCACTGTATTAATGAGAGGATGAATGGGGCCATTTATTGTGAGATTTTGAGCAACAACCTCCTTCCCTCAGTCAGAGCATTGAAGATGGGTCGTGGCTGGGTCTTCCAACATGACAACGACCCGAAGCGCACAGCCAGGATAACCAAGGAGTGGCTCCGTAAGAAGCATATCAAGGTTCTGGAGTGGCCTAGCCAGTCTCCAGACCTAAATCCAATAGAACATCTTTGGAGGGAGCTGAAACTCTGCGTTGCTCAGCAACAGCCCTGAAACCTGACAGATCTAGAGGAGATCTGTGTGGAGGAGTGGGCCAAAATCCCTGTTGCAGTGTGTGCAAACCTGGTCAAGAACTACAGGAAACATTTGACCTCTGTAATTGCAAACAAAGGCTTCTGTACCAAATATTAACACTGATTTTCTCAGGTGTTCAAATACTTATGTTCAGCAGTGCAAGACAAATAAATTCTTTAAAAATCATACAATGTGATTTCCTGAATTGATTTTTTAAATTCTGTCTCTCAGAGTGGGAACGTACCTACAATGTGAATTTCAGACCCCTCCATGATTTCTAAGTGGGAGAACTTGCAAAATCGCAGGGTGTTCAAATACTTCTGTTCCTCACTGTACATTGCTCCTTAGCTACAAACGATGTACATCTTAAGGTCATCACTCCAAAGCAATGATGTGAGCTGGGAAAGAAGGCTGTGCTCATCATGTTGTGTGAGAAACACCTAGATTTAAGCTATATTTATTATCTTATTTATTTATTACAGGTACATTGCCGTCAATTTACGCAGCGCTTTACATATATATTGTACATTCACATCAGTCCCTAACCCTCAAGGGGTGTACAATCTAAGGTCCCTAACTCACATTCATACGTACACATACTAGGGCCAATTTAGACAGGATCCAATTAACCTACCAGCATGTTTTTGGAGTGTGGGGGGGAAACTGGAGTACCGGGAGGAAACACACGCAGGCACAGGGAGAACATGCAAACTCCAGGCAGGTGGTGCTGTAGGCCTGATTCCACACAAAACAGATACTTGATTAACCAAACAGGTTTAATGAATATGAACTGCCCTTGTAGGCAATAAAATAAATACTGGGAAGATAGGCCTATGTCAATTTGAGTACATCCTTTCATAAGACAGTCTTTTCTTACAGGTTACAACCTGTCACAGAGCATGAAAGGGGTGTACACTTGATCTCAGATTCCAATCAGCCATGGGAGGTATTGGGCCTCTCCCTTGTTTTGTTATTTCACTGTTATTTGTTTTTATGCTTTATAGTCTGTATATATATATATATATATATATATATATATATATATATATATATGGAACCTGTAGCTATATGTTGTATAAATCTTGAAAGATCTGCAAACTTAAATTACTTTGTCAAAATTCAATAAAACGCTTTATGGGGAAAATACACTTTAAAATAACCCCCATTAGCCTTTGTAGCTATTTACATTAAGGAGATATTCATTTTCAATGTTCACAACAAATGCAATATTTTCCACAGAGCGGATCATGGCAGCACGCCAGCCCTCTAATGTGCCCCCACAGCAGATGATTCTAAGCTCTTAGAAATTGACTGAAACACAACTTTATTTTGTTTTTATTATTGTCTTTGGGGATCTTATAGCTTTTTTTACTGCTATGTAAAAACATTTATATACGTGTGCACTTTTAATGTTTGGAAGAAAGACTACCATATGACCTCTTCCCTTTGAACAAGTATGTTAATATAACAGAAGGACTTAGGTTTTGGCTTTTCCCAAACAAGCCACGGCTGGGAGCCCCAACTGGGCAGAATCTACAGCCTCTGAAGGGCAGTGACCTGATCATTATGGTGGACCTGCAGGCATATGACCAATAAGCTGGGCACTGGCAGCAATGCCTAGTTGAGAAAATAAAGCCCTCAGCAGTGGTAGGCTATATTTCTCAAAGAATCAAAAAGTATATCCGCACTTGTGTCAAATAATACATGGCAGCTCTCATTAATAGGCTGTATAACAAACCTATACAGATATATAAGAAATCAAAATAGTGGCACTGGACTATTTTGATTTCCTATATTTCTCATTGAAAGGCTTCACTTTCCAATTTGACTTTGATGTACCTTCAATGTTCTACAAAACAATTTGGGCCTTATTCCACTTGCACTGCTAAACTGGCAAAGAAAAATAAGGTTATGTGTAGTCCAAATATACCAAGTTTAGTCCATTTCTTACCATATAATAATGGATCGTGTCACTAAATTTTACTATGTTAGTGGTGTCATGACGCTTCTCTGTTAGGTTTGTTAATGTGTGCCAACATTTACCCATATTTATTATGCAATCCATGACAGTTGTTTTTAGTGGAATCCACTTTCAAGTTGGCACAGCTTTTAAATCAGTATTTTAAAAAACCTGTTTAGTTTCTTTGTAAGATTTTTGATTATCTTGTAAATTGATGAGTACAAATTTTTTATGAGCCAAGTGTAAGAATATACAGGCTGACAGAACTGCTGGCAGGGGTCTAGCAAAAGATTCTAGCATTATTACATGATGATGTAATTCATATCCAGATCATGCAACCTGGCACTGGCACGCATTATCTGCAAGCCACAGGACCAGTTTGTGGCCATCATATTTAGGGGATGACCCTTACGCCATAGCAGGCACTTACGGGTGTGTGTTGACTGTTCTGTGACTGTTATATATTTTTTAGCTCAGTGATCACCTTTTTGGCCAGGACCAGAACGGTCTTTTCACCGATTGTTCCCCATCCATATATGGTAGATGATCAGAAAAGTCCTGGCAATACCAATCAGGACTAACAGATATCCCTCTGCTTATCGTTCTCTTGTATAAGGACCAAAAACAAACTATCTGCATGCATTATAGGGATGGAATATGTCAAGGTAAATAACTAGCCGCAAAGAACACTGAATACCAGAAGCTTTGGTTACTGTGTACCCAAAACGTCTTGTCTGTTGCTGTGCAGCCAGCATTTTCTACTATCAGTGTCTCCTATGATGTTTCACACGGAATAATAAAAAACTTGAACATCTTAATCAATGTATCACAGCCCCTCTTATTAGTGTTTGCTTGAATGATGCCTCAACTTTGTGTCTAGGTTCTTCCACTCCCTCTACTCTCAAGGGTGGAAATATGAAAATAACACACTTGCAGTTAAAGTATGTAAATATTTAATTTAGGATGTAAACATTTAGTTTGCTCAAGCACTCAAACAACTCTACTATGCTTTCACCTTTTAGAAAAATTCTGTTTTTACATCTCAGTGCTGCTGATCTCCTCCATGCTCCTTGCAACCCCTTCCTGTAACCACTCACTCCAGCAGTGACTGCATGTCATCGCTTGCAGCGGGCTTCTGCATGATGATATTTGTGGTCCAAGGCTGTGCAGTGAGCAATGGTTTGGCAGTTTATAGTCTCAGAAGCTAATGTAATATAATGACAAAGCAGGAATGCTGCATATTTGAAATGATTAGGAAAAATGACTGAATGTAGCCCCCTGTACGGAGGCTGGTATTGCTGCCTTTGTCTTCTGTACAAGCCTTGCCATGGGTTTAGCCTGTCTTCCTGCCACTGATAGCACAGTGCCACAGGAATAGGGAAGAAAGAATTGGGATGAGCTGGAACTTAGGACAACCCTTCCTGCCCTCCCAACCCCATAGAGCGCAAAGGAGGAAAGAAGAGGGAAAATTGATAATGCAGAGTAGTACTGACCCCTTAGAGGGCCTCCACTCTGATGATGTGCTCTGCACGAAAGGCCTAAGGAGGAGCCAACAGAGCGTGACATCACAGCCGCCTGGAGCCATGAGGAGGCCCAGCGGCCATCTTAACTAAGGGGTCTGTTATACTCTGCATTATCAATGTGTTTTATGAGTGATATACTACCCTGTTTTTATCCATTTTGATCAATAAAATTGTTGAAACTACTACACTATGGGCATCTGTCCTTTGGTTCCTTTTGGAGCCTATTAATTTCCAGGGCACCCTATAATTATCCACTAACACCGGAGGGAGCCCTGTATCCAGGCTGTGCACCTATCTTAACCTTAGGGGGACCTCTGGACCTAGCAGTTTAACCACCAAGACAAGAATATTTATTCCTAGATGGAAGCTCACCCATTCCGCCCGCCTAAGTGACTACGGTGGATATTGATTACATGCGCATTATCCATGCATGTCTTCTGGTGAGTGCGCATTTCTATTATTTGTTCCCGCCACAAGTCTTGGTATTTCTCCTGTAACAAGCTGACCACTTTCTATGAACTATACATTTTTACTTCAGCTTGTGTGTGGACAATTTTTATTATTATATATTTGAGAATATTAGCGCTGCACTTTATTTTATTGATTATTTTATGAGGTTTGCTGTGATCACCTTGAGTGCATTGGCCGCTGACACGAGAGCGCTCATTTTTTAAAATTTATTTATTTATATTGGTATGCATACCAGCACGTGGGGGCCATACAAACTACTGAGTACCATTTTGAGTTGCTGCAATGAAATTTCAGCAAAATGGACTAGCCTGCAGCATTATTTTTTTACTTTGATTTTCGGGGTGTCTTTGAATTCAGTCCTCTGCAGGTTGATAATTTTAATTTCCATCAAACGATGGGGCATCCTTACCCCAGAACACCATCCGTCCTCTCATTAGGAACATGCCCCAATGTTGTCTGGCATGCATACCAGCACGTAGGCGCCATACAAACTACTGAGTACCATTTTGAGTTGCTGCAATGAAATTTCAGCAAAATGGACTAGCCTGCAGCATTATTTTTTCACTTTGATTTTTGGGGTGTCTTTGAATTCAGTCCTCTGTAGGTTGATCATTTTAATTTCCATCAAACGATGGGGCATCCTTACGTTCCTAACACATTACTTAGTCCATATCAGTATAGATATCCAGCATGATATTTTTCCCCATTGAGATCTGATGTGTTTTCAAAGTGTTCCTTTAATTTTTTTGAGCCGTGTATGTATATGTATATATATATATATATATATATATATATATATATATATATATATATATATATATTTTTTTTTTTTATTATTATAAAGAAATATATATATATATCTCACATATACTGTATTTATACTGTATGTGCATATATATAGATATTCACTTTTAGTTATTTTTTTTTACAATTCAGTCACAAAACATGAAGCAATTATTTTTTCAACATCTGATCAATTAAAAGTCACCTGGTCTGAAACATTAGTTCCCATGTAGCGTTTCACCCATAATTGCTGATCCTAGCCATTGGAGATAAATTCCATAACATACGCACAGACCTCACATTTGGTAAACCTAATACACTTGCAAAACCCAAATCCCTCCATCATTATTCCCCTTTGCATCTGGTCCAATGCAAACAATTGTGGATAATGTAAAATTTTACAGCCTAGTCTGTGGGTGGATGTGGAAAGTTTGAATTTGAATTTACAAGAAGTTTTAAACTAAGTAGCGTGAATTTAAAACAGACAGTAAAATAACAGTTTCTTCACCAAAATATTTTTATGCTTTTTTCAGATATTTTACATAAATGTGCTTCACATTTAATTAGTAGTAGAGTATGTGGACATTGTACTAAAAATTAGATGACTGAAAATAGTGAAACAACAGTTTACCAACATCTAAAAAAATATATAGAAAATACCTTACTTATTACCTCTATGGAGAAGGAAGGGTTTAAGAGCCCTATTAGAGAAAAATTAGAATTGAGTTTGGTTGTTTTATTTTGGTTTTCTTTTTGCTTACATTTCTATAAACGTATGTACTGTATTACATTTTTATAAGTTGCATAAAATCTCTAATTTACAAATAAAAATGTAATACAAGGTGCTATCATATTTTTTGGTAACCATGCTGGGCTTTCTAACAAGAAAGCCCAGCACTTCCAATTCATTTGTTGATAGTTTTGATAGAGTTGTGACCAAAACAGCAGAAGATCATATTATAGCTGCTTTTTAAGATATTCATAGTATATTATAAAAGATAGCATGGTGAAATTAAAAAAAAAAAAAAAAAAAAGCAGATGCCATCTATGGAGTGCCAAATGCTGGCTTTAAGACATTACCACACTAGGGGGGACATTTACTTAAACTGGAAAGTGCAAAATCTGGTGTAGATCTGCACAGAAACCAATCAGCTTGCAGGTTTTATTGTCAAGGCCTAATTGAACAAGCTGAAATTAGAAGCTGATTGGCTACCATGCACAGTGCACCAGATTCTGAGTAAATCTCCCCCTCAGCACTTCCTGCATGCTTGTTGGCAGCCACTGTATAACTGACTAATGTTAGACATCCTCTATCTGCATAAAGAGAAAAATGTGATGTTTCCTTCCACAAAGTCATTCAGCATTAACCTGGTTTCTCCTGCTATGCAGCTCTTTTTTCAGCTGATAACAACCAGAATCCTGAGAAAGGTTGTCTAGAACTTGTCAACTGCTGGCAACACTAAGGGGCATATTTATAAAGCACTATTACCAAACATTTACTCGGGCAGAATTAATCAATGTCATCTAAAACACATGCACCTGGAAAATTAGCCTGCAGTGCATATTTGGTGAATGCTGGATTTACTGCCTTAACAATATGACCCTAAGTGAATATTAAATGTTCCTGTGCAGTATTTCATTTTATGTTACTGAAAAGAATGTTACATTTTAGTTATGAATATAATAAGAAAATGTACGCAGTCAGTAAAGCTGCCAATTATAATGTTGGGCCAAAAGAACGTGCGGAACAGGTCAGCCTTCAACAAGGAAGTCCTGACTTCAGGGTGCTGCCTGGGGGCTTTGGTGGTTACCTAGATGTGTTAGTTGGCAATTTTAGCTGCCTGGATTGCATTGTGAAAGCCTGCTCCTTACCCTTAGGGCAACCAGAAAGCTTCTCATGTGATCACGTTGATGAACTAGCCATGCTGGCCCGTGTCCACAGCCAAGAGCACCTAGAGTGGGCATGTGAGCATCAGAACTGCACCATGGAGCAATGGAAAAAGATGGTCTCGTCTAATGAATCCTTTTACATTATGTGGGGGCTAGGTGCGTGTGTGTCACTTACCTAGGGAAGAGATGGCAATAGGATGCATTATGGGAGGCATGCTGGCAGAGGCAGTATAATGCTTTGAGAAACCTTGGGTTCTGCCATTTATGTGAATGCTACTTTGACACACACCACCTCTACCTAAACATTATTGCTGACCAAGTACACCCCTTCATGAAAAACAGTATTTCCTGATGGAAATGGCCTCTTTCAGCAGGATAATGTGCCCTGCCACACTGCAAACAAATGGTTAAAAAATGGTGTGAGGAACACAACAAGTTTACTGTTGTGAATTGGCCTCCACATTCTCCAGATCTCAATCCAATTGAGCATCTTTGGGAAGTGCTGGAAAAACAAATCCAATCTATGGAGACCCTACCTCGCAACTTGGATCTGCTACCGAGGGTTTGGTGCCAGATACCAAAGCATACCTTCAGAGGTCTAGCGGCATCCATGCCTCGACAGGTCATGGGTCTTTTGGCAGCAAAAGGGGAACCTATTTAATATTAGGTGGGTGATCGTAAAGTTAAAGTGTTAATAAACCCAGGACTCTGCATTCACTCTATCTGGTCTCCCACAGCACACAGAACATGGAAGTGCAATTATTTTAGTAAATATAAACTGCTAAATACCTTTTCTCATCAGTAGTTACAGCAGTCTTGTGACTTCTATCAGTGCCCAGCAGAGCACAGGTAAAAGCTTGTAGGAGGAATTTTCATGCTGCTCTAAGAGGATGCAGAACCCCGGACCTCTGTCTGGACAGTGCTGATTGGTCCTGTGCTGATCACATGCACTCTCCCAACAAAACAAAAAAAAAACCTCTCTAGCAATACACACCAAATGAGCATGTGTAGAGTGACTCCACACCATATGTCTTATCAGGAGATAAGAGGGGGACACTGGAAGAAAGGGAGGGTCAAAGAAGTCAGGATCATACAGCATGTTTATACAGTGCAGAGATTTACCCCCTTAGGTTCCACAGTGAGTATAACAAGCATGCTTTACTGCCTATACAGACTGATTGCACTGTTGTGGGTGAAGTGACACTTTAACCACTTTCCCACCACCCTATAGCAGAAATACTGCTACAGGGTGACAGGGGTGCGCAAAACAACGTGTATATATACGTGATTTTGCATTTCCAGGTATGGGGCGCGCACAAGCCGCACACATGAGCCCTACCCACGCCGCCATTGGTGGCCTCACCTGTCGATCACCGGGTCCTGGCCTGTGATGCCCCGCTGGCACCCGGTGAGCACCATGTGTTACAGACAGGGTAGAAGACCTGTATGTTAGCAATACAGATCTCTCCCCTGTCAGTTCCTGCACACTGCTTTGAATGGCTCTGCATAGCAGAGCCATACAAAGCAGTGTGCTTACAGTGTAAAGCACATACAGAACTCAGTAAACCAGCGCCCAGTTAACGCTTTGATCACCCAAGATGTTAACTCCTTCCTGCCAGTGTCATTAGTACATTGTCAGTGCTTTTTATTCACACTGATCACTGTATTAGTGTCAGTGGGGATGTCAGTGATAGTTAGTCAGTTCCCCCCTTCAGTGTCAGAATGTCTGCCGCAGTCCCGCTATAAGTTGCTGATCACCACCATTACTAGTATATATTAAAAAAAGAATTTCAGCATTTATACTGCCATTTGTAGACGCTATAACTTTCACGTAAACCAATTTTTTTTTTTTAGCAAAGACATGTAGCAGAATACATTTTGCCCTATATTTATGCCGAAATTTGATTTTTAAAATTTTTTTAATAGCAAAAAGTCAAAATTATTTTTTTTTCTCAAAATTGGCGGTCTTCTTTTTTTTATAGCACAAAAAATAAAACCACAGAGGCAATCAAATACTACCGAAAGAAAGCTCTATTTGTGGGGGGAAAAGGGACATAAATTTAATTTGGGTGCAGTGTTGCATGACTGCGCAATTGTCAGTTAAATTAACGCAGAACCGTATTGCAAAAAATGGCCTGGTCAGGAAGGGGGGTAAATCCTCTGGAGGGCAAGTGGTTAAGGATGATCAGTGTATATATCTGTCACAAGAGAAGTATCAGAGCTGCCATTGTTGACCTCATCTTCTAAAAACGACTATTTGCCTGGATGAGAAAACTGTCAAGCCATGAAATGGCTGGTGTCATAACTGATGGTTTACTTCATATCAAACAGAGGCTAAGCTTCCTTGGCTGTAAAGAATAGGAGGGTTCAGTGCCATTTTAATTCAGTTAGGTAACTAGCACTTTCTGAAGAAGGTCAGCATTGGTCATCATTCTGGCAACGTTTAAAAGGTTTCTCTACAACAGGTAACAAAAGATCTCTCAACGAGGACATTGGTGATGGTTAGTTTTAGTTGAGTGGATTAGTGCTGCAAGGCTTCTATCATCTTGCACCAGCCACTCAGTCATTGCAACGGAGGCATGTGATCGCCAGTATATCATTAAAAACACATTTTATAAATAATATTGAACTTTTAACACTAACCATATTTTCTGCAAATATTTCTCATTTTTCGCATTCTGAGTCATTCTGAGCCAGCGTAATTAAGCACTCTTCCACCTGAATCCATAATGAATAGTGACAGGAAAATCATAACTTGGAACAAATATATTATCACTGTATCTCTGGAGGTTAGGAGGTATTGTATAACTTACACGGGAGGAACCTGCAAAACCTCCTGCAAGTGTAAAGATAACAGAGTACATTAAAGGGAAACTCCGAGCAACACGTAACTGCTTATTCAGGATGCTGATGGCAAAACCTACTCAACAGGCAAGCAGGTAAATAAAGCTCTAAAATACACACAAACAGTATGTAAACTGCTTTATCTGACAAAATATCAGTAATTCTGCCCAGACACGGATTCCTAAACCCATCACACAGCTCAGAAAGGTGGCAACACTAATTCATACTGCATGTGAATAATAAAAGAGAATGACCACATAGTGCAGAGGACCTCTCTGGGGTGTCCTTCTGTAAGCTGACAAGGCGGCTCCCCCAACACCTGGAAATTGGTTCAATCAACTGTCTAAAAATGAATGCAAGGCATTATTTGAAAGATTTGTGAGCAAAGATGCTACGTACTAACCCCTAGTATATAACCTCACTTCTAAAAAAAATGTTAGTGCTTTGAGATAAAAGTTACAGAAAACAAGTTTTCAGTTGAGGCCTGGAGCAGTGGTCTCCAAACTGTGGCCCTTTGCTTGCTTTTACGCAGCCCTTGGGGCATTATTTTCCCCACTGACAGCAATAGTGGGGCATACTGTAGTTCCTGCCACTGACACCAATAATGGGGAACTATTATTCCTACTGACACCAATGATGAGGCATAATTCCTCTCACGGATACCAATGATGGGACACTGTTCCTATCATTGATACCAATGATGTGGCAGAATTACTCCCACTGACATCAATGGTGGAGCTTTATTCCTTCCACTAATATGAATCATAGGACATTATTCCTTTCTCTTTCACCAACGATGGGGCACTATTCCTCCCACTGATACTAATGATGGGTGACTATTCCTCCCACTGACACAAACTATGGGTCACCATTATTCCCACTGGCATCATTACTCCCACTCCCATTACTCCCACTGATTCCACTGATGGGGCAACATTACTCCCACTGATACCAATGATGGGACACTATTTTTCCCACTGACAGCAAAGATGGGGCATTGTTTACTCCCACTGACACCAGGACATTTTGTACTCCCACTGGCAACAGTCCGGCCCCCTAAAGTCTGAAGGACAGTAAACTAGCCCTTTGTTTAGAAAATTTGGAGATCCTTGGTCTAGAACATTTAACCCAAGGATTGCTTTGTTTTTTTTTCCTCAGGGGTACCAACCCACCAATATACAGTTTAAATACCATGGAAACACCCACCGCACATTTAGGACTTTAGATGTACCCTCCAGGAAATTACTTATAGTTACATACAAAAAGATACCCATTATACAAAGCCACAGGTTTTCATTGTACACCATTTCAACCTTCCAGCGACAGGAGTCCTAACAACCAATGACATCTTCAGACACCTACACAGCATCCTTGTTTGCTCCTCCCCTGCACCTCTCCGTCAGCACTGGGGTTACATTAGTTGAGTGAGGCAGAGAAACTGAGGGAGAAGAGATACATTAGAATACTAGTCAGTACCAGTGTGCAAAGGTGTAGTTGCTTTGGAAGAATAAAAAATTACTTCTAATGTTTGGTGTCCTACATGTGAAAATGTTGCAGAACTTATTATTGTTATGCAAAACTTGGTTTACTTTTTTACATTTTAGAATGGTGTTCCTTGAGATTGTCCATAATTTAATGGGTGCCTTGACTGAAAAATAGTACAGAAACACTGGGCTACTCTACAGATCCTGTGTATACATTCAATAGATCATAAGACTCATTTCACGGCCCACCACCACTTCTTCACGCCTGGGCAACATAGAATAATGTAGAACATATTTTTAACTGACCTCTGTAGAAACAGATAAATATAAGATACATTCTATAGTTTTATACACCCAACAATTAGTCCAATTGTTTTAGTTTACACACATTACTTACATATGAGATAAACTATCAAGCAAGTGGGTAATGCTTGGACCTCTGTCTGTCCAAGGTAGCTCTATATGGTCCCAGACATGAAAACAGTAAAAACAATAAACAATCAAAGATAAAGGCTTCACTTACTCTTATTCTGGTGCCTACTGAACTGCACAGCTCTATTTAGACACACTGCACAACTGCTGTAACTGGACAGTAGAGGCAAGTCTATGAATGGTATGGCTATGGCAGTTCTTGGTTCAATGCCTATCTAACTGCATATCTATTTCTTTAATTCAGAAGCACAACTTTAATTAGGTTTCAGTTAACTGATCTTATGGTCTAAAAGGCAATATGTGAACTTTTATATACTCCATTACATTTTATTTCCTAAAACTTAGGCTATAAAAAGCCCACAGGAAGAGAAAATGGATGAAGCGATAAGAAGAAAGAGAGAGTTCTATCAGGTGCCAACAGACAAGATGTATCTGAGAATAGCTGCAACTGCAGGCAACATTTAAGCAGGAAATGGCTATTGTACCGGGGCCAGGTCCACATCAGGCTATAGATGCAACTTAATATGGACGCAGTAATGTTTTCTGTTCAAATATGTTATGAATTGTTGTGAATTCCAATTTGCTTGCTTTGCAAATCTCTGGAGGAGAGTATGACTGAAGCCTGGCTACCACCTCGGTCTGGGATTGCTGTTCTAATTTGACCCTAGAAAGGACACTTTTTCATTAAAGAAAAACAATAATAAATTCACAAAGAGATCAGTTTCAGCATGACGTAGAGCAACAGGGCTACAGAAAATAAAAATACAAGTTTCGAAACTTTAGAAAAGCATGAGGCATGTGTGCACTCATCCATGTAAAACGTTGCCATAGTCAGTTAAATTCAAGCTGTATATACATTCCTGTCATCTCCCATAATCCTCTATTTACCTGCTGCTGTCAGGCTATAGACTCTTTTGGTGAAGGAGGAACTGACCAAATATTGGTTCTGTCTAAATATTGCTTTTATTTTAATGTTATGTATTATTTTATGTTTTATTTTCTCTTCCACCAATAATTTGTTTTTGGATTTTCCAAATATAGCTCATCTTCCTAAAGAGAAAATCCATGAAATAAAATGAGAAAGAGTCTGTGATTTAACTTTGATCTGGAGTTTGTAATGTTTCTGCAAGGAATTATAAAAAAGTACACTTAACCTGCAGCCATTTTGTCACATAATGTTGTAGCATCCCTGTTATGTTCCAGGAGGCTCAGTACGAACAAAGCAACAGGTTAACTTTAAAGCCCCCCTCTCCAGCTCCCTTGCTACTCCATTCATCTACCGGGAATGATGGAAGGGAGTCACACTCTGTAAGCTCTGAGTCGCTCTTGTAAGAGTTCAGAGTCCATTCCTAGGAGTATTTGGCCTGAAGTGGACAGGCTTGTGTCCTGCTGTTGACATCTTCTAAGCTGCATTAACATGCTTCAAGCTGCTTTTGCATTCCCACTGACTTGTTTGAGACCACACATAGCTCTGACGCAAACAAAAGCCCATCGACAGGGGTCCTAAGCATCCCTTACAAATATGCATGTTTGTGCCAGTCTTGTAAACGGTGCAGGGAACAACATTTATAATGCATGATAATAGCATAAGAATAAATGCAGTGTATCTATGACACGTTTTTCTATCATTTTTGGTATTATGGAGTGAAACGCCATTCAAGAAATGTTTTTACCAGTTTTGGATAAATGAGAAAAGAAAAAAAAGAACAGTCAATGTCATTTTGGACATTGTTTACAGTGGGGCAAAAAAGTATTTAGTCAGCCACCAATTGTGCAAGTTCTCCCACTTAAAAAGATGAGAGAGGCCTGTAATTGGCATCATAGGTAGACCTCAACTATGAAAGACAAAATGAGAAAAAAAATCCAGACAATCACATTGGCTGATTTGGAAAGAATTTATTTGCAAATTATGGTGGAAAATAAGTATTTGGTCAATATCAAAAGTTCATCTCAATACTTTGTTATATATCCTTTGTAGGCAATGACAGAGGTCAAACGTTTCCTGTAAGTCTTCACAAGGTTGGCACACACTGTTGCTGGTATGTTGGCCCATTCCTCCATGCAGATCTCCTCTAGAGCAGTGATGTTTTAGGGCTGTCGCTGGGCAACACGGACTTTCAACTCCCTCCAAAGGTTTTCTATGGGGTTGAGATCTGGAGACTGGCTAGGCCACTCAAGGACCTTGAAATGCTTCTTACAAAGCCACTCCTTCGTTGCCCGGGTGGTATGTTTGGGATCATTGTCATGTTGGAAGACCCAGCCACGTTTCATCTTCAATGCCCTTGCTGATGGAAGGGGGTTTGTACTCAAAATCGCACGATACATGGCCCCATTCATTCTGTCCTGTACATGGATCAGTCGTCCTGGTCCCTGTGCGGAGAAACAGCCCCAAAGCATGATGTTGCCACCCCCATGCTTCACAGTAGGTATGGTGTTATTTGGATGCAGCTCAGCATTCTCTCTCCTCCAAAAATGACGAGTTGTGTTTCTACCAAACAGTTCTATTTTGGTTTCATCTGACCATATGACATTCTCCCAATCCTCTTCCGGATCATCCAAATGCTCTCTAGCAAACTTCACCCGGGCCCGAACATGTACTGGCTTAAGCAGGGGGACACGTCTGGCACTGCAGGATCTGAGTCCCTGGCGGCGTAGTGTGTTACTGATGTAGGCTTTGTTACATTGGTCCCAGCTTTCTGCAGGTCATTCACTAGGTCCCCCCCGTGTGGTCCTGGGATTTTTGCTCACCGTTCTTGTGATCATTTTGACCCCACGGGGTGAGATCTTGTGTGGAGCCCCAGATCGAGGGAGATTATCAGTGGTCTTGTATGTCTTCCATTTTCTAATTATTGCTCCAACAGTTGATTTGTTCACACCAAGCTGCTTACCTATTCAGTCTTCCCAGCCTGGTGCAGGTCTGAAATTTTGTTTCTGGTGTTCTTCGACAGCTCTTTGGTCTTCACCATAGTGGAGTTTGGAGTGTGACTGTTTGAGGTTGTGGACAGGTGTCTTTTATACTGATAACAAGTTCAAACAGGTGCCATTGATACAGGTAATGAGTGCAGGACAGAGGAGCCTCTTAAAGAAGAAGGTACAGGTCTGTGAGAGCCAGAAATCTTGCTTGTTTGTAGGTGACCAAATACCTTTTTTCCACCATAATTTGCAAATAAATTCTTTCCAAATCAGCCACTGTGATTGTCTGGATTTTTTTTTCTCATTTGTCTCTCATAGTTTAAGATTTACCTATGATGCCAATTACAGGCCTCTCCCATCTTTTGAAGTGGGAGAACTTGCACAATTGGTGGCTGACTAAATAGTTTTTTGCCCCACTGTAACTGCTGTCTTTGTCCCCATTGGGGAGATTTTCACTTATTGACTGTTCCAGAAACCAAAAGGGTTCAATCACATTTTGCCATTCTTGTGCGTGGTGCCCATTTATTCTGAAGAACATATGAAAAAAATTCATTTGTTTTTCCAAAGTGTGTATGTCTGAGCTGCATTGGAGTTTCATTCAAGATGTGTGTGTTACTATAATGCACGCAAAGTACAGTGTGAATCTATGCACCTTAGCAGTGACCTGTGTTGTTCTATGCAGAAAAAACACAGGTCACTGCATATCATGTGATCACGCTTTCATGGACTGTTCTTACAATGTGTGTTGGGATGGGTTGGACAACATAGTCCCAATGCCTGGACAAGTAAAATGCCTTGTTCTCTATTGTGTCAGTTTACACTAATGTGCTATGTTAGTGTGCACAAAAAAAAAAGCGGGCAGCATTTTATCAAGGAAATGTATTCTGTCTCATGCAATGCACATGTGCTGGCACGCACATTGTGGAATGACCCTGTTGTAAATTAATAAATAAATGAGCTTTATACCTGAAAAGAAGACTGTAAAAACTAACCTCATCTGCTGCCAAACACCACTCTTTTGCTGAAGAAATGTCCCCCTGAAGTCTGATGGGAAACCAACATTTCTGAGAGTATCGATCCCTTTTGTGTCTTTAAGTATTCAACTGTTGCTCCTGTTGACCTCTACATCCCTACAACACTTACTAGTAATGTGAAGTTCAACAGGAGGAACCAGTAAACCGTTGGCGACAAAAGAGAATGAAACTCCCAGGAGTGTTGCTTATCTAGCTGACTTCGAGGGACCACGGTGACATTCAGCGGAGCAAGGCAGCAGCAGAGGACACTTTGACATTGACAGTCCTCATCTTGGACCACCCTTAAGAAGGGGGCTTTCTTCTTAGCACTTGGTCTGAGAGCTGACACAGCCCATAAAACCCCTGACAACCAGATTTGAAGTGGCAGTAAGGAGGAATAGTTTGAGGCAGATAATTTTTATGTCCAAGCTTCTTTTACTGGTAACACATTTATTTTGAATTTAGCATCAGGAACAGGGTCACCTTTACAATAGAGTATAGCTCTACTTTAATAAACAATACTTTCCAAATCTTTTCACAAGAATCAGCTTCT
The DNA here is from genome assembly GCF_062004578.1 of Staurois parvus. Taxonomy (NCBI): domain Eukaryota; kingdom Metazoa; phylum Chordata; class Amphibia; order Anura; family Ranidae; genus Staurois; species Staurois parvus. Next base: position 3,036,073 of record NW_028318781.1, read on the forward strand.
TATTGGCTGCCAAAGGTTACAGCACACCAATGCTCTTTGAACTGTCTCGTAAAAGAAAGCCCTGTTTATTCTGCTCTACTTAATTCATAGATCTCCTGTCCAGATGGTTTATTAATAACGATAATATCCCTGCTTTTGGTAAGATTTCACTCAAAAGCAAAAATTACTGCCCTGTCAATAAATGCTTTCTACAAACCCTTTTCGTGCCAACAAAAAGATACAGCAAGTTCTATGGTTCCGTCTATTACCCAACCATATATCTAACATTTTTCAGTGAGTGATCATACTGGGTAAATATTTATCCAACGCTACAAAAAAACGACATTTCAGAACTGCCAAGATGAATTGTATGAGCAAGTGTCTGCAGGGGGTAAGACCACTTTCAAATCTCTGTCTTTAGATCAACAGAAAACAAGAAATCTCTATCCTGTTTCTACGGAGCCAGATGTTTGTATGTTATGAAATTATTTTTACACAAGAACTTTTTACACAGCTTAACACCTGTACAGGCCTGGCAGCAAAGTAGGCAAACTGAAAAACTTACAGAAAACAATGTTAAATCTGAATGAATTACGGTAAAGACTGATCTCAGGATTTGACCTGGTCAGTAAGGTTCGTTGTAAATGAAAGAATCAATACACCTACATAAAAAGGCTATTTTATGTTGTTAGGCATAGATAAAAACAATGAGAAATGCTGTATGTACAAACCAAAATATATAAAAGTTCCTATTTAGAAATCTAAATTAGAAATATAACTTTATTTCACTATGCTACTGTTTTATGTTAAACAGCGGTCCCAAACTCTTTAGCTCTTGGATACTTCCATGACGTTTACAACTTTTTATTAACCCCCAAACATTTATTATTTGCAAATAACTTATTAAATACTAATTTAAATAATATTACCATTAATAATAATTAGAAAAATATATTAAATAATATCTCCTGAATACTGTCCACACTTCCTCTTGGTATCAAAAGCTGCCATTATGGTTGTTACAATGCTAAAGCAGAACTCACTCAAAAAGTGAAGTACAGATAATTCTCTCCCTTCCTCCAGCCTCTAACTGATTTACAGGTTTTTTTTTTTTTTGGGGAGGGTTTGAGTACTTTTTTTTGTCGGTACCCGCTCCCGATTCCTCAATCTTTTTCTAGCTGAGCCAAGGATGGTGACATTTGTTCCGCTCCTTCCTTGGTCAAAGCCTGCTGGGACACATCACACATCCCAGAAGGCTCCAAGATCAGTCTGACTGCTCTTTGCAAACTCACGCCTGTGCAGTGGGAAAACGGCTGTGATTCATCAGGAAGTTACAGCCAGCTACCAAATCCAAGAAGGTGTCACCAAAGACCTGCTGCAATGAGAAGAATCGGCTTCAGAAAGAGAGAGCTGGAATCCACTGACTGGTAGGTACCTGATTTTTAAAAGTCAGCATCTGGAATATTTGTGTTTGTTTTTATTGTTTTTTTAAGTATGGATGGCGTTGCTTTTTAATATTTAGTAAATGTATAGAAATCAGTTCTTTGGCAACACTCCTATAGCTATGGATATAATCACTGGCTCACCAACAGAGTTTGAGGTGGGGTGTGTACACTCAATATGGTAGTGGATGGAAGGTTACAGACACACAACGCAAAGCACATTGGTATATGAGGTCAGTCACAACACAAGGCTGCGCTGGCTTGCTGTTAACTATCCAAATGTAGCTAATAGTGTCTTTCTGCTAGTTAACTCACCTTTAGGACTAGGTTTTGGTGTGAATATCTACCGAGATCTCAAATAATTAAATCTAATCAACCTATTATTTAGCACCCATAGGCACCTAAAAACTTTCAACACTTACTGAGCCCTTTTGACCCCCTTGGACTATCCAGCCAACCCTTGGGAATCAAAACTAACTACTTTTGGGAACACTGTGTGTATCCAATGCTAATGCTATTCTAAAGTTTTCAAATAAAGGTATACCTGTTAAAAAACGTCAGTACATACACCCCTTTCCTGCTACTAATGTAAATTCTTCAGAGAAACTGATTCTTTGGGGAGTGTCAATTTACTGGGGACCCCACAGTTAACACTGGTTCCTCCTGCTGACCTCCACATCATTAGGGTATACAGTAGTGATGTTAAGTCAGCTGAAAGAACCAGTGATGGCTGTGAAGACCCAGGAGATTGACACTCTCAGAAGTGTGGGCTTCCTAGAGGACTTTGGGAAGCCTAAACTACCTACCTTTGAAAGGTATTATACATGTTTAATATTCAAAGCAAACTCACCCACCAATTCATGTCTCCATGCTTTATTTTGCTGAGTAATCATTTTATACAATTAAAACATTGTTAAAATGACAAAAATGGTTGCCATATGTGATTGTACGTGTTAGGCGCATGTATATAGTTCCACATTGTTGTAGTGGATCGATGAGTTTCGCGATGGTATCGCTTCCTCAGGATCCACGTCCTTCTATATGCAACCAATATTAATTAACAAAGATGATAACAATATATAAATATACAATAAACATACAGTAGATCCAAGGATTCATATAATAAAATACACGGCTGTATACGAAAACATCCAACCAAAATAATCATCCTGCAATTAGGTATCTAGAGAGAAGAAATAAAAAAAAACAAAAACAACAACAACAACAACGTAATATATTGCTGCTTACTGCGCAGCAGCTTCATTAGTATTAGTAATGTTTGGTAACAAGGGACATGCTGAGAGGAAGATATATGAGAGTGGAAGGAATGTCTGTGGATTTCCAGCCTGATGGAGGAGAGGGGAGGGGACCTGTAGCAACTCAATCACGCGTCTTAAATGACAATAATGTGCAAACTATACCTGTGAATGCTTCAGCTGGGATCACAAGTGTCACAATTGATGGTGGCTGAAAGACAGGCTGAAATGATTCAGGGCTCTCTGAGGCTGTAAGCGTGTATCCGCATGTACCTGTGCATCCAGTAGTTACCTCCCGTTAGGAACAAATGTCTGCCTCTGGAACGCTGAATGTGTAAATACACATACTTGCGGCACTATGATCACTTAAGACGTGTAAATAAATGTTACTTAACTGCAGCAGAAAAAAAAATCAGGTCCCCTGTCCTGCCAGCCAGGGCTGCGATGTGTGGTGGAACTGTGTAGACATCACAACTGGATAGACTGTAACACAAAATATTTTACATATACATATTTCATCTGTATATTTAGCCGTTTCTCCTGAGTTCTACTTTAAAAGCAGTGTCTGATGGCTCCAAACAATATCTGCTATTAAAACCCAACACCAGCTTTCTGTCACCTTAAAATAGTTATTTTGAACCAAGTTGGTCCAAATGAACTATTACCTTTACTAATGGATGCACCTGCTGTGAGCGCTGTATAAACTGTACATAGTATCATCTACATACAGCGCTTTGTCCTGGCAGCAGGATGGGGACTTCCAGTTCTGCTCCTGGAACAAAACTGAGTCATGCTGAGAGCTGCTCAATCATTCACAGGAAGCTTTATATTTTCTGATTGAATATAAGGTTTCCTCTACTTGGCTGAGGTGTAGCTCGTGACATCATCCACCTGCATCTGTCATCCTTATGAATATTGGAAGTATCCCTCAAAAACTGGCCGTCACAGTTAGAATTTAGATTTAAATGTTTCATTTTCAAAAATGTTTTTGATTTTCTAATGGTTAATGGGGACAAATCAACAACTTGTTTTCCAATATAGTGATGACAAAAAGGTGAGGGATAAAATTCTATTTGTTAATGTGGCCCTCAATCAGATAAAATCATAGTTATTGTACTGTACATGTGGTAGAAAAAGGTTCATCCAAAATTAGACCTTTCATGGCCATTAACATTCATTCTTTTAAGCAATTTATCTATGACTTAGGAATGTATGAAATATACAGTAAAAACAAAGGTTTCAGTACGATGTATGCAAAATTGGATTTATAAGTAGATTCTAGTATACACTATATTGCCAAACGTATTGGGACACCGCTCCAAATCATTGGATTTCAGATGTTCCAATCACCTCAATGACCACAGGTGTACAAAATCAAGTACCTAGGCATGCAGACTGCTTCTACAAACATTTTTGAAAGAATGGGTCACGCTCAGGAGCTTAGTGAATTCAAGCGTAGTACCATGATAGGTTGCCACCTGTGCAATAAGTCCATCCAAGAAATTTTCTTGCTATTAAATATTCCACAGTCAACTGTTAGTGGTATTATAACAAAGTTAAAGAAAGTCAGCCATGAAATGGCAGGCCAAGTAAAATGACAAAGCGGGGTCAGTGCATGCTTAAGCGCACAGTGTGCAGAAGTCATCAACTGTCTGTAGAGTCAATAGCTAATGACCTCCAAAGCCTTACATCACCAACTGCAATGCAAAGCATTGGATGCAATGGTGTAAAGCACGCTGCCACTGGACTCTAAAGCAGTGGAGATGTGTTCTCTGGAGTGACGAATCATGCTTCTCTGTCTGACATTCCGATTGATGTGTCTGGGTTTGGCGGTTGCCAGGAGAATGGTACTTGCCTGACTGCATTGTGCTAAGTGTAAAGTTTGGTAGAGGGGGAATTATGGTGTGAGATTGTTTTTCAGGGGTTGGCCCCTTAGTTACAGTGAAGAGAACTCTTAAGGCGCCAGCATACCAAGACATTTTGGACAATTTCATGCTCCCAACTTTGTGGAAACAGTTTGGGGATGGCATCTTCCTGTTCCAATGTGAATGCGCACCAGTGCACAAAGCAAGGTCCATAAAGACATGGATGAGTGAGCTTGTGGTGAAGGAACTTGACTGGCCTGCACAGTCCTGACCTCCACCAGATAGCACACCTTTGGGATGAATTATAGTGGAGACTACAATCCAGGCCTTCTTGTCCGACATCAGTGCCTGACCTCACAAATGCGCTTCTGGAAGAATGGTCAAACATTCTCATAGACACACTCCTAAACCTTGAGGAGAGCCTTCCCAGAAGAGTTGAAGCTGCAAAGGTGGACTAACTCAATATTGAACCTTACGGACTAAAATGGCATGGCGATTAAAGTTCATGTACAGGTATACGCAGGCATCCCAATGCTTTTGGCAGCATAGTGTATATTGTGTTAGTGCTAGGCCCTGCCACGGTGTGAGTTTAGGAAACTGATATAAGAATACCCATACCTTCCAACTTTCTAGGATGGAAAAGAGGGATGCCTGTTAGCAAAAAGATGTAGGCATAGGGCACAGCCCTTGCCATGTGCCCTAAAGGAGAATCATAAAAAAATGATTGGTTAAACCCACAACTGCTCTTTTTCAGCACTATTATTCCTTTATATTTTAAATTTAAAAATGTAACAATTTATAATCTGGATGAAAGCGTTAGCCCTGAAAAATAATTTTTGTTGATAAATAGTGCATTTTATATACAGTTTTATAGATCAGACCAAAATGAGTGACAAATGAGGAGGAAAGAGGGACAGAGGGACTTTGTTCCAAATGAGGGCCAGTCCCTCAAAATTAGGGACAGTTGGGAGCAATGAATTAACACAGGATTTGTACTAAGGCGCAGTGCAAAAGTTCCTGACTATTGTTTCTGTGCAGAGAAGACTGGGGTTTCAGCTTTCTACAGTTTTTTAGTCTTTGGTCGGGACCTGGAGGTTGAAGGCTTCAAAGTGTCCTGGGTGGAACAGAGCCTTCAATCCTTTGTCCAGCTCTTATTGGAGGCTTGCAAGTCATGCGAGTACAAAGTTGTGCATGCGAGTGCAAAGTTGTGCATGCTCGTTATAAGCAAGCCTGACCATAGCTCATGGCTCCCATTTGCAGACAGAGCTTTTGTTGGAGGATAAAAGTGTGCTCCAGCCAGGAGAGGTAATCTACTTTGGAGACAAGACTCCATGTTGGAGAGATTCCCTACTCACAGAACTGGGAAAGTTGGGACAGCTAAGCGAGTTCAAAGAAGACTGAGACAACTAGTGAGTCCAGGGGACTGGAGGGGGATCTGTAAGTCTCTGGGAGAGTGAGAGAGCTGAGGGATGCTGGGAAAATCCTATCTAGAGGCCAGAAGTGGGCCCGTGCAGTGAGGTACTGTAACAAGGGGCCGAGTGAGCCAAGACCGCTAGGGAGCTGAGAACCTGCTGAAGCATGGCCAAATGGCTTAGTATTTTTCGTTGTTGTTTTGCTATATGAAGAAGATGCTCCACGTGGTAAAAAAACCATTCGACTTACATACAGCTCATACTTAATAACGGAGGCAGCGTTGCTCCTGAAAACCGCCAGGCAGCCACCTTGCTGCTTACCCATGCTGCCACCTACTGTCCAGCAGACCTGTCAGCAATCGCACATCACTACATGGCCAGCTAACCCTTCCCTATAACAGCCAGTAAGCCAATGAGTAGAGAGCGGGGGGGGGAGCCATGGCTCCGTGTGTCTTATGTCTTATAGACGCATAGAGCAGTGCCTCAGGCTCCTGGGGGCACTGCTCGAGGAGGAGGAAAAAGAACGAAGCTTTAGCGTCACTTTAAGAAAAAATCTACAGAACCCATCTTGTTCGTAACCTGGGGACTGCCTGTATATCGTCTACAACCCATGGTCTGACAAACATAGAAAGTATATTATTATTATTATTAATATACAGTATTTATATAGTGCCAATAGTTCGCTCAGCGCTGTACATTACAAAGGGGGACAGAACATGTATGTACTGTAAATATACTTTTAAATATGCAATATAGTTATAAATTTAAAGCAACTTTGCTTTGCTTATTCTTGTCTTGATTTCACAAGCAAAAAAAGAAGCCTGTTTAATATGTCTAAGAATCTATTCAACTAGCAGATCTGGACTCAATTTTTAAAAGCTTTCGAACTATATTAGTTGGCTCGTTAATGCCATCACTTGATGAACAATTTTTCAGAATTTTGCCCGTTCGTTTCGAACAAAAATCTAACATGTACGGCTAGACTTGGATTCTGGGTCCAAATTACCTTATGAATATTGAGACACATTGATCATATAATTTACAACAAGCTGATCTTTCTTACATGTATATTTAATACAAAGACTGTATATGTTCCCTTTAGTTCATACATTCAGCTTTATTGAAAAAAAAAAAAAACCTCATGAAATGAATAACGACGTGACATAAAAAAAGAGAATCAGCAAGCAGATGTGTCTAAAAACATCATATTTCAAACTTTCTTAGTTGCCTCTGTCACTATTGTACTACCACAGATGGAGATAAGATAATTACTTCAATAGATAACACAAACATTCTTTTGAGGTATTACTAAGGATCTGTCAAGTGCTCCAGCCGATATCTGGTTATCCAAAACAGACTCAGAGATCTAAAGTGAAATGCGGCAGCACAAGCCTGTTTCATGATCTCAGATTACATAATGTGAAAACCTAAAGTATGCTGGAAACCTAGCCCTGAATGTTTCTACAGAGAAGACGAAATAGCAAAGATTTATATGAAAGAGTCCTTCATTGATACTGGACACCATACTTTGGTATTTCTGGTCAGTAGGAGCACGTGTGACCATCTCATACTCAACACTGTTCTCACTTTTCCATCTTACTTTTCTCTCTTACATACCTACAGTGCAGTTTGCATGTTCCAAGTTATATTTAATCACTTTTGTGATTCTTAGAGGTAAAGTCCAGGCAGATGTTTAAAAAAAAAAAAGTAAACCAATGCAGTTCTGTACCTATATCATTATTTTAAATGAGAGCAGTATAAAGCTTCATGCACACTGAGCTGAACAAAACATCGCTTTTACAGGTGTTTTGTTTTCAGTCTGTAAAAGCACCTCTATGTTAGCCTATGTGTCCATGCACACATAGGCTTTTACAGGAGTATTAGAAGGGGAGCGTTTACAGGCCGACAAAACACCCATAACCAGCGTGTTCAGGAGAGGGGCAGAAAAAAGCTTGATGTGCCTAAACGTGTGCCTATAGGCACCTTTGGAGCCTGAGCATTCCTTCATTCCAACGGCCAAAACAAAATAATATTCTGACCACTGGAATCAATTAACGCTCAACTTGCAATTCTCCGTACAGCAGAGTTTAACCTGGGAGAGGACAACACAAGAAGCCAAATAGATGGGCTGCAGTGTACGTGTGCTAACAAGGAAAACGCTGATAGGAGGAGAAAGTAGAGTAACAAAGAAATTAGAAAATTGATGTTCTGCTTCTCCTTTCTCAGTCCAGTCCACAAACTGATGAAAGAACACGATCTTTAACTGTTACTTAAAGTATTTACTGGTTTGCAAGTAGTTAAATCTGAGATACAACCGGTACCACTGCCTGTTATTTCCAATTTACATTTTAAGGCTCCGTGCATGCTGGGCTTAAAAAAATGCCAGTTCCCTTGACAGAAAAAACAATAATATAGAGCATTTGTGTACACAGTTTAGGCAAGTTTAACGTTTTTTTTCCTGCCAGAAAGCTCCAATGAAAAACGCAAACCAGAAGGGTTTTTATTTTACTGCCTCTAAACGTTGAGCTTAAAATATGACTCTAATCGTGCTAATGTGAATGGACATATAGGATATCACTGAGCTGATTCTACAGGCAAAACACAAAACTTCTGTAGAGGCAGTGATTTTTGAGTCAGTGTGCATAGAGCCCTATTGAGGGAAGAGAGTATCTTTTGCTATACTTCCGGTACTCCAAAAGCATATTTGCAGCTCTCCTACACAGCAGCCATCCCATCCACCTCTCTTCTCCCCAGTGCATTCACAAAACACTTTGTTTTTTGTACATATCATAGTTTACAGTATACAAAGCTTTCTGTGATTGCACAAGAGAATGGGCTGACAAAACTGAAGAGCTGTTGCGTATGGGAACGCAAATCTAATGTTAGAGCACTGCAAGTATAGCTAAAGCCATACTATCACTGCTCACTCAAAAAGTAAATTGTAAATAATGGGCAACAACCCAGGAGGTTGCATACACCCCCTGAAATTTAACTATTTGTAATCCAGTAGAATTCCTCTTTTATAAATGTCCTGGTATTCAAGTGGTTAACACAAACTCATGGCTTCCGCTTGATATTGTTTTTTTCAGCCAGTGATCTGCTTTTATGTAAAAGTGATCCAAGCGACTTCACTTTTAAGGGGCTCTGAAGGTGCCTCTGGGGAGTCCAGAACCATAATAAAATAACTCAGTATGGAGGGTGGAAGAGCTTGGGGAACATCCATTTGTCAATCTCCTCTACAACTAATAAACCTGGGAAGTGACAAGGATTTTGTCACTTCCAGGTTCTGAGCGGTCATTCCCTGGCTACTGTGGCAGGGTAAGCAGCTAATCAAGCTAATCTGTGCTTGACTGGCTGCAGTGGAGGGCAAGGGAGACATCAAGGGGTTTATTTACTAAAGCTGGAGAGTCCAAAATCAGACTCCCTTCTGCATAGAAACCAATCAGCTTCCAGGTTTCATTGCCAAAGCTTCATTGAACAAGCTGAGGTTAGAAGCTGATTGGTTTCTATGCAGAAGGGATTCTGATTTTGGACTCTCCAGCTTTAGTAAATAAACCCCCAAGGGTCTAATAGATCTGTCACCTACCCATGCTATCACATAGGGGGCTTGTGACAGTAATAAAGGTAAATAAAAAGTGTTAAAAAATAAATGCAAAAGTTAAGGAGAAGCCTAGAAAAGAAATTTAACTTGCATTGGCATATTAAATTCTTTGAGCGCTACACTGAGGAAAATATTAATCCAAGAGGGTTACGTTTCAGATATTTCCCAATGTTAGAAATATAACCATGGAATTTAAAACAGCATGGGAGAATACCTTACAAAGCTGCTCTAGAAATATGGTGCAATTACTTCTTGCACAATATAAGGAAATCAATGAGATTGATGAGGAGGTTAAATTACTCTATACCCAACATCAAACCCTCTGTTCACATCCCGATTTTGTTATTAAAAAAAGGGAATTACAGGAATATCTTGAGCAGTTAAATATTGACTTAAAACAACAAAAAGAGCAAACTTTTCTGAGAGATAAAATGGCTTTTTCCAGTAACTATGCATATAAATGGCTGGAAGGTGGACATAGGCGCACGTGGGCTCAGAGAAGAACACAGCTTAATAAAAACTCTTGTGTACAAGAACAGGACGGGATAGAATCAGACTCTACTAATGCCTCTACTTTATCTCGCACTTCACAGGGCACACATGCTGCTCATTAGAGACACCACTTATCTCGTAAGAGACCTAAAGATGGTGATGGTAATCTAGCATCGGTTGCGAGTGGTAAGAAAAGATTGGTAGAACAAGGGACGTTATCCCTTAATTCCAACACACTCCACTCACAATCTAAATCTCCACAGATGGGGGCAGTTGCCCCCAACACTATTAGATTGAACACAGGAGATGGTACTCCTGATACACCGTTTCCTACTTCACAATTGTCAGTTCATTTCGAACATACACAATCTATTTCTAATATTGATTCTAACACAGATCCCTCTGAGAATTTTTTTAGGACCACAACTACTGCAGGCATAAAAGACAAATATACCACTCTCACTCACAGGCACCGTGGATTCATTTCTTGTCAAGATGACACCTCAGAATTAGGCCTGACAGCTATCAATCTTTCTTCACATAATCTCACCACAACTGAAAATGAGGTACTTAGTTTGGGTCTGACTTTATGTCCCATCCAACAACTAGATAATTTTGAGGTTACTAAGGATATTTATTTATCTGCACGGAAACTCACCTATAATTATCTATTTGATGAGGAACGTAAAAAGAAAAAAAGTGATAAAGTACTCAAAGATCAGTGGAAAGATTTTAAGGTTAGAGATTTCCATGCTTTAAAAGATCTCCTGGATCTATTAGAAGAAAATGAAGGCTCGGACAGGGCACTAGAACAGACATCTGTGTCTGACTGCCCACCAACAGAGGTTGCACATGATCACATTCCGAAGATTAAAAAGAAATCGTTTAAGTTTTCACCTCTGCAAACTAACCCCAATATTATGGCATTTGTAACCCAGGTATCCAAACAAACTGAACAAATTTATACGCAGGGCTATCACTCTGTCAGCGGATCAGGCTCAAGCCTTACGTGAATTGAGTAATGACCATTTAATTGTTATCAAACCTTCAGACAAAGGAGGTAATGTGGTCCTTATGGATAAGGACCAATATTGACAAATGGGTTTAGACATTCTTCATAATAATGAATGGTACAGACAAATTTATAGTGATCTATCTCACAGATTTCAGAGTGAATTTTTGGAGCTTCTACTGGCAGCCTACCATAACGGGGCTATTACTAAAAATGTATATGAGTCTCTTCTAGTTAAATTTCCATGCACACCTACATTGTACACGTTACCAAAAACTCATAACAATTTACATCATCCCCCAGGTAGACCCATAGTTTTGGGCATTGGATCTTATACTGAATTAGCCAGTCACTTGGTTGATACATACCTACATCCTCATGTTATAACAGTACCATCTTACATCCAAGATACTCCTGACCTACTTAAACATCTGGAAGGGATACAGGTGACCCCTAATACAAAATTGGCTGCAATTGATATAGAAGCTCTTTATAGTAGTATACCTCATTCTAAAGGCCTATCTGTGATCAAATGTTTTCTTAGCGAAAGACCTCAGGAAGCACATGCGTACAGTGATTTCATAGTGGCTCTATTGGAACACATTATAACTAGAAATGTTTTTACGTTTGATGGTTCCCACTACCTCCAGGTGCAGGGCATGGCAATGGGGACATGTTGTGCCCCATCATACGCGAACCTTTACCTGGGGTGGTGGGAACGCATACGATTCTCGGATGAGAGGTTTAGTAGATTTTCACCATATATAATATTGTGGTTTCGCTACATAGATGATGTGATCATTCTGTGGATGGGATCCACTTAGGAATTTTCTGAATTTATGTCTGCATTAGGTACAAATGACTTCAACTTAAAGTTTACCTCTCACATTAATGATAAATCCATCTCATTCTTGGACATTCAAATTATGATACAGGATGATGGCACCATTTGTACCACCCTAAATCGCAAATCAACAGCAGGAAACACTATCTTACACGCAGATAGTTTCCATCCGAGGCCACATAAACGCAGTATACCTTACAGTCAATACCTGAGACTCCGACGCATTTGCTCGAATGATCAGGATTTCAAAAGAGAGGCAGATGCACTACGAGATAGGCTGTTACAAAGAGGTCACTCACATACTACGCTTCGGAAGGCATATAATAAGGTATATCGATCTTTCAGTGAGGAAATTTTGTTTTAAAAAAAAAAAAAAAGATACATTCCAATTCGAACACAGACAGAATAATTACCCCATTCACTAGATAACATGAGTTAATACAACAGATGCTCCAACAACATTGGTACCTACTTACCAAGGACACTATCCTCAGAAAATATGTCAAGAATTATTCAGAAATCACTTAGAAAAGAGTCCAGTCTATTAATAGGGACAGAATTACAAGGAGTCATTTTGCACAGGAAAAACCCATAAAGGATTGCCAGGTATGTGGTACTTGGAAATGTGGCAAGTGCAATTTCTGCAACTGGATTTATGAAAATCAATCATTGTACTTACCTAATGGCCAACTCCACTCTATTCGACATTATGTGGACTGTCAAACTATTGGTATAGTTTACATCATGTTCTGTGAATGCGGAGTATTTTATACTCAAACCAAATGCCAATTTTGGCGAAGAATTAAAGATCATGTCTATTACATCAATAATAACCTACTATCTACTCCGATAGGTAGACACGTAGGACTATGTCGTAGAAATAAAACCGAGGTAGTGAGGTTTGCTGCACTGGAATGTAAAAAAGAAAATTTGAGAAATATATCTTGCAACGAGAAGCATGCTGGATATATCGCTTAAAGGCTACCACATTCCCTGGTTTAAATGAAACTTTAAGTTGTAAACCCTTTTTGCAACCCATAGAATATTGTGGGTCTATTATCACACTCACTTTAATATCACCTTTCTTTGATATGCTGTGAAATGTACCCAATATCAAGCTGTGCTCTATTTTATTTGTATTTTTGTTATGGAATTAGATTGATTTGTGTTTATCAAATTTTGCGATTTGTTGTAATTGTCAACTTGATATGTATTATTTACTATGTATTATTTTTGTTTTCCCTTTTGGGCCTTCGGTCTCCTATAGGTGGTTGTGGCAGCGAGTGTTGGTCTCGGGGCGGGCATATATGTCCGTCTACTTTCCCATCTTGGGATTGTAACACTGGAGCAGCTTGCTATGTCCCCGGTTCATCTGTGGGTTGGCCGCCATGTCCCCTGTCCGTGCACCTGCGCTTTTGGTCTCTGGTGCATGCGCATCACTATGCTGGCGTGGTGTGTGTCTAACGTCACTTACGCAGCCACATTTATGACGGACATACGATGCGCCATCATGGCGACTGCCCACGGTGTTATATACGCAGCAGGCTACGATTGGCACTCCAGGGTACTCGGTTGCGGTGCTTGGTGACAGACTCTAGGTATGGGCTGCTTTATCTTTTTGCCCTATTGCAGGTCTAACATACATGGGTTTGGCTGTTTTACTGGGATAGATACATGGCTCCTAATGCACTATTTATGGTCCTTTATGATACTTTTTATAGGAACTCTGTAAAAGGATTTGGTGCAAGTGTATTACATTGTTTTTCCATCTGGATCACCCCTTATGATCAAAAAGAAGGTGACATATTATGTTTAGTAATACATATAGTGAGCCATTATTTTTACGTCACATGTACATCCCGAGTGTTTTATTTTGTTTTAAGGTATTATAGGTAAAATTTTTCATATGCACTACTATAGGTTCCTTGATCCGGAAGTCTATATATTGGAGTATATATTGTTTGCCCATTAGACCAATTCCATTATGTCCTCCAGCCACACCAGTAAGTTTGTGGTCTTTTTTGAAATATGATATACGGCTTTAATCCGGGTTTAGCCCATCTTTTATATATAGTCATTTTCTTTAGGCTTGTCAACGTACATTTGATCCTTATTTCAAATTGCCACCATCTTCTATGTTTTGAGTGTTTACTGTTCTAGTTATATGTGGGCACAATCTATGATCAATCTATGAGTATGAGTCCATATATTTGGCCTAAGCATTTGTTAACTACTTGCCTACCGGGCACTTATACCCCCTTCCTGCCCAGACCAATTTTCAGCTTTCAGCGCTGTCTCACTTTGAATGACGATTGCGTGGTCATGCAACACTGTACCCATATGAAATTTTTTTAGCACTTTTTTCACACAAATAGAGCTTTATTTTGGTGGTATTTAATCAACGATGGGTGTTTTATTTTTTGCGCTATAAACAAAAAAGAGCAAACAATTTGAAAAAATTGTTTCTATTATAAAATTTTGCAAACGAAATTTTTCTCCTTCACTGATGTGCGTTGATGAGGCTGCACTGATAGGCAGCACTGATGGGCACTGATAGGTAGCACTAATAGGCGGCACTGATGAGCTGGCACTGATGATGCTGCACTGATTGGCGGCATTGATAGGTGGCACTGATCATCAGTGCCCTGATGATCATTGCCGATCACTGTTCTGACAATTGCCAGTTATCGGCAGTACTTTCCTCATGCTGTGACAGCGTGATGAAAGTGCAGCCAATAACCGGCAACTGTATTTATCTGGTGATCTGCTGTGTCATTGGACACAGCTGATCAAGTGCTAAAAGGCCATATCACATGATCAGCTGTGTCAGTAGGACACAGCAATCACCGACGGCGCTAGGTGCATGCCGCTGGGGAAGCGCAGGGGGCATGTTCTGGAATGACATCCATGGACGTCGTTCCAGAACTAGACAACCGCGCTGTAGCCATCTTTTGACTCTAGCACGGTAGGGAAGAGGTTAATCAGTATATTGAGATTTACAACACAACTATACTATTTGCTGGTGGCACTATGTGCTTCTTTTTATAGGACTCGTTATGTACTATTGAGTTCCCCGGTCTGTTGCCTGTGTTCCGCACTCAGGTCTCATATGTCCGCCCCCCAGACTATGGTGTCCGTTTGTGAACCAGCGGTAATAGATTGCTGCTCAGTTCTCCGGCATTCTCGGAGAACACAGTTCTCCTGTGAATGCAGTTTATGAAGCAGTTCTCCGAACGAAGGGAGAACGGTCTCCAAACGCTGGAGAACGCTCTACAAACTCTGAAATACGGCTCATTTTACTATAATCTCTCGAGATTATAGTAAAAGATCAGTTTACTAAGCAGAGGTAAACTATCTCTGCTTAGTTTGCGGTCCCTCTGATTCTCCAGCTCTGGGCTGGAGAATCTGGAGGGAGAACACAGATCTCCAGAGAAGGGCTGACATGATCTCCTCAGTGTCATAAACTGTGAATGGCTGAGATCTGTTGAATCGCAGCTATTCTCTGTGTCATAAAAGGACACCTATATATCGCTGACTGCTGCGTTCCTATGTAAGTCCAATGATTGTTTTTGTCTATTATATGTATTTTCTACTTTGTTGCATATAATTGATTGTGTATATATTGTTTGTGCTCTCTATATTTTATATATAGTAGCACTGATCTCCCTTACACAGAAGTTACGGTCCGGAAGAAGCCAGATATATAGGCAAAATGTGTTGACCATTTTCTATTTCTCAACCTTACTTTTGGAATCATCTTCCATCTGTTATAGGTGACATGTCGGTGTCATATGTTAAGGGATAGGTGATGTACCAATCTTTTTTTTCCCCTGTTGTGGTAGGGGGTTGTGTAGTATTTCTTGTTCTAAAAAATGATTTTTGTGATTATTTTATGTTAATAAACTGTGATATTTTTATACGATAGTGTGGTCTCTTACTGTGCCTAAAAAATCTGCTAGTTTAATTTTTTCCTTACATTTTTAGGATGTGGCACTAGGAAGCATTATGCTATTTTCTCTGTTAAAAAATTATAAAATAAAAATAAAATTGGAAAAGCAATTCTGTCCCTCCCATGTGAGGTATCACAACGAGCATCAAAGTGAGAGCAGTTATTCTAAGGCCATAATTCGTGGTGAACTATAAAATGATAACCTGTAAAGGCCTTTAAAATGTCACCTATGGACAATTTTGGGAACCAGATTTTTGTGAAATTTCATGAGGAACACAATTTTAAGGTTTGACGTGCTTGGATTTGCCCAACACAACCCCATGTTTTATATTTTACCAAAAATTGTTATTGTATTGTTTTTTTCTACGCATTTGATAATCCGTTCTGAAAATATTGTGCAACTTAAATTGCAGCTGCCACCATTTTATTCTACAGGGACAGCACAGCAAAGGCAGAGTTGTCAGCTTAAACAAGGCTGAAAATGTCATTGGTCCCAGCTGCTTTTAGAAAATGTATAACTGTGGGGATTTAAAGTATTTTCTAGAAAAAAATGCAGATTTTAACACGTGCAAACATTTTAAAACATTTGTAGAAAAGTGGTTAAAGTGTATGAAAAGGCTATTTTTTTAATTTTGTATAGGTAGGATAGAGTTAGATCTGTTAAGTTATTACTGACATCTGTGGCCTTGCTGTGGAGATTTACCCCTCTTTGTCTTGAGGATCACTTTGTCACCAACACAGAAGGTTAGGGGAAGTTGTGATCACAGCAAAAGAAAACGTTTTAGCTTTACAAACACTTTAACTGCAGCATAGCAAATCAGGTCTCTTGTCTTTGAAGACAGAGCTATGATTTGATGGCAGAGCTGTGGAAATCTCAAAACTGAATGGACAGGAATACAAATCCTTCGGCAGCTCCATTATAAGTTTTTCATCATTGAATTCAGCTGTTTGCTTGGTGTTCATCTTTAACATATACATTAGGCATATGGTGGTTTAACTATTAAGCAGTTTTGCCGAAGCCTTTCCATTCTGCCAGCGAAGGATCGCATGAACCTGAAGCAAAGTATCATGTTCAGGGCAGACTGCTGTAATCCAGCACAGCTCATAGCTGGTGGTTTCATTGCTGACTCGCCAAAAACTTCACACAAAGGTCAATGGGGTTAAACAAAAACCTTCCACTTGTAGAGCCATGTTAAGTATCTGCGTTAGTAACTAGGCCACCTTGTCTTACATGTTCCTATTAGAATTGACTTAAATATAGTGTTACCTGTCACCCCATGCATTCTGTCCATCTCCTCTTAACAATGGGTGATTAATTACCTTGAGCTTCTCTAAACTGACACTAATGTTACTTGTTACTCACAAAAAGAGGCCTGCGTATGTGTTCTGGCATTATCTGGCGAGGGGTTAGGCAACCTTTGCCACGCCAGATGCTACCAAACCAAACTCCCTCCGTCCTCTATCACTCTAGTAATCGGTCCGCATCTGTTCCAGAAACACATTTTTCTCCTCAACCTCATAGCACTTGTCATTTGGAAATTGCACTTTAATCATTTTAAATTTACAAAAAAAATTATATGGCTAAGATTTGTTTTGTCAAGCACAGTAGGCAAATTGTTTACTGAACAAATTCTTTGTGCGTTCATTTAAGGGTATGTTAAAGAAGAACTATGAGCAAAAGTAAAAACTATAGTAGCACTAGCATTAATACAGAAAGTATTATTTATCAGAGCCTCTGTAACATAGTTTTATTACATGTTGATCCCACTAATAAGTTATTGATTTTTTATTTAAGCTGGACATACACCAGTAGAATTTTGTTCAAGCATTCAAATAGAAAGTCAGAAAAATCATTCATCTCAGCATTCTACGGTACCCCTCCATTTTCCCCCCTTTTTGGGAGGGAAAAAAGTGCGTCTTATGGAGCGAAAAATACGGTACTTACCAAAGTGCTTATAACCTATTACAACATTAAGGTCCAACCAAGAGGGTAAGTGAGTATATGAAGGGAATAATTCACTTTTTGCTAGAATTAGAGATTAGAAAAATTTTAGTTTGGATTTCAAACAATATTTATTGCACAATTTGATAATGGACTTTTGATATATAGTTTATGATTGTGCATATTATTATTATACAGTATTTATATAGCGCCAAAAAGTTTGCTCAGCACTGTACATTATAGTGGGAGACAGTACATGAGACAATACAGTAACAATACAATACACGAGGGGTTTGAGTGCATATATATATATATATATATATATATATATATATATATATATATATATATATACACACACACACACGATTCTTATATATGTATATTAATTATTTGATGGATTTTTTTTTCATATGCAATTTTTACTGTATTTATGATATAAGGGGGTGCTTGACTATTTACACGCTATACATTTTTTATATAAGTACACATACTGGGTGCAGGCTGCTGTAGATGGTTTCTTTTTTGAGGTGAGATTGAGAAAACACAGAGATATATAGTTGGATATAGAGGACACACACAGAATAGGAATGATTGCCAATATTTTTCCAAGTAACAAAAGAAATGGTATCATTCAGCCACATACTGGGAATTACACCCAGTGTAGCACTGGATTGTTAGGTCCTCCTACTGTTCCTAACGATGACCTACCCCAACTCACTGACGCACCAGTAGTGATAAAGTGGGCTTTATTTAAGCAGGAATAAGCCCTGTAAGGGAAGTTCTGTGTAAATGGTTTCAACAATGGCAGAGTCAACCTGCTATCAAACACAAGGTCTATTTTTAATTTACCATGGAGAAAGGCCTGGCCAAAATGCAGTAGTAGTAGTAGAGGGGAACGACTCGGCTCATAATAATGATATAAACATAGTAATGAATGGAGGTGAACATAAAAGGATGCAATAAACAATATGGCACGTCTACTATTCTTAGGCCTCGTCTTCCACTGGCCAGTGGTGTGAGATGTACAAAGTCTGCCAGTGGTGGGGCCCTAGGATTCTGTTGCAGTGTTCACCCTCCAAGTGAGGGCACTTTTAATGCTGGGATAGCAGAAATGCTTCCAAAGCATCCTTATTTCTTTGGAAAGGTGAGAAGGAGTGCTGCAGTCCCTCTTTGGGCATAACTCTGCTGGTGGTCTTAAAATTTACAATGCCTAGAGACAATTTGAATGCACACAGATGTGACCAAAAGGTCTCTCACTACTTCAATGCTGCATAGATGTCCTAGATGTCCTGATGGCAATAAGTCTGGCAAACACTGTTCTATGGAACCCTTTAAGATCGGATCTCGCAGTATCTTCCTTGGTGGCCTTGTGAGTCATCTGCTTTGCTGCCAGGCTGCACCCTTCTCTCTTCTTCAGAGTTTGTAGTCCACGTTCCTGGCAGTTTCTATCATTCTGGTGTCCTCAGGGGACACTCTCTCTCCCCACACAGTGATTCTCGCTGCAGGCTTTACCTGAACCACTTTTCATAGATCCCGGCAGCAAAAACTCTCTCGTGTCACACTCCGCCCCACCTTGATGCTCAGTTCCTTCTAGCCTGGTGACCACTTTCACCATACAGACAGTTCAGCAGCGCTAGCCTGGTCACCTTGGAGTGGTCTACTGGAGGCTGCTGAGCATCAGGATATTTGTAACATCAATAAGTGTTACTAAGTGCTGAGTGAGGTAGAGTAGGACAGAAGCTTGCTGCCTAAAAAGTAAGTTTGAGATTGCATGGATAGGAAAGCATGTCGGGACTTAAAATTGTAGCACATGCTTATACTTTAAATGCCTGTCACAAAAACACGTAAATCAATCCATCCTCCACAGCAATGATTTTTAAAATAGAGGACCAGGCAAATTACAGTTACTTTAACATGTTTATATTGTTACAGCTGAGCATTGAAAAAACAGCCAAAGACACAGATGAAATATATATGAAAGCTGTTTTATCTGCTAAAAACATTTGTATTTCTGTCATTAAGGCCTAGTTCACACTGGCTTTGAAAGCAGGTGTTTGAGGGGAATTTTTAACGCTCCTCAAACACCTATGCAAATGATACTATGGCGTTCACATTATCAAAACATGAAGAGTTAGTATCGCTATAAAAATTGAAGACTCATGTCGAGTCAGGAAGCGTTCAAAGCCTTTCAACAGCTCCCAATCAAGTCTATGGTGCCACTGCTCAAACAGGCGTTTGCAAGGCATTTGCGATGCGGTTGTGGAGCGTTAAATACATTACAGTTTATTTAGATTGTGGTGTAGTTTTAACGTTTGTCAAATGCTTATAAAATGCTTCAAAACTGCACATAGGGCATTTGGGGAGCATTTTTAAAAAGCCAGCTCATTAACGTCTGGCCCATACTAAAGCTCACTAACATCTGTCTAAAGCCCATACAAAAGCTCATTAACGCCTGTCAAACGCCCATACTAAAGCTCGTTAAAGTCTGTCTAAGGCCCATACTAAAGCTCATTAACGTCTGTCTAAGGCCCATACTAAAGCTCATTAACATCTGTCTAAGGCCCATACTAAAGCTCATTAACTTCTGTCTAACACCCATACTAAAGCTCATTAACATCTGTCTAAGGCCCATACTAAAGCTCATTAACATCTGTCTAAGGCCCATACTAAAGCTCACAAACTCTTGTCTAATGCCCATACTAAAGCTCATTAACATCTGTCTAAGGCCCATACTAAAGCTCATTAGCATCTGTCTAAGGCCCATACTAAAGCTCATTAACGTATGTCTAACGCCCATACTAAAGCTCATTAACGCCTGTCTAAGGCCCATACTAAAGCTCATTAACACCTGTCTAGCTCCCATACTAAAGCTCATTAATGTCTGTCTAACGCCCATACTAAAGCTCACAAACTCTTGTCTAATGCCCATACTAAAGCTCATTAACATCTGTCTAAGGCCCATACTAAAGCTCATTAACGTCTGTCTAAGGCCCATACTAAAGCTCACAAACTCTTCTCTAATGCCCATACTAAAGCTCATTAACGTCTGTCTAAGCCCCATACTAAAGCTCATTAACGTCTGTCTAAGGCCCATACTAAATCTCATTAAGGTCTGTCTAACGCCCATACTAATGCTCATTAACACCCGTCTACTGCCCATACTAAAGCTCATTAATGTCTGTCTACCTCCCATACTAAAGCTCATTAACCTCTGTCTAACGCCCATACTAAAGCTCATTAATGTCTGTCTAAGGCCCATACTAAAGCTCATTAAGGTCTGTCTAACGCCCATACTGAAGCTCATTAAGGTCTGTCTAACACCCATACTAAAGCTCATTAACGCCTGTCCAACACCCATACTAAAGCTCATTAACGCCTTTCTAACGCCCATACTAAACTAATCAGTGCGGTTTTAAAAAGAGTCATGTCAGATTTCTGAGCAGTGGCTTCAGGTTCAGGTGCGGATTACAGGCTATTGACTTGTATGGGAACCATTCCTAAACCATGCATGTGTGAACAGGATAAGATCGTGAGCTAATCCTGTCCTGAGCCTGATGTAAACCTGACATGAACCTGTGAACAGCCACTGTATCTATTAGCTGTGAAACCTGAGCTTCAATCCACACCACACATGTATTAATCAGCTCTTAGGCTACGTTCACACTAGCCTTGTTTGCAAGCAGCAGGCAGGCGTTTGGGAAGTGTTTTTACCGTTTCCCAAACGCCTGGGAAAATTCTGCACATTGCAACACATAGTGCTGTTCAAATGGGAGCGCTAGCGTCGCGGCAAAACGGACGCCTCTGGTCGAGTCAGGAGGAGTTGAAGCCTCCTATTCAAGTCTATGGTGCCGGCCGGGCATTTGCGAGGCGTTTGCGGAGCAGTAACACCATTCAAACTTCATTATAGGCGTTTGTGGGGCGTTCCTTATTCTGTCATTCTGCTCTTTCCTCCTATCAGTATGCTTCTTGCACTGTAACACACCTGACTGACTGCATGTGCGGCTTATTCCTTTCCTCTCTATGTTCTTCTGTACAGAATATGCATTAGACTGCAAGAGGCTGATACGTTCATTTTAGAAGCACATATAATGATGTATTAGGGCTCGTTCGCACCAAGGCGCAGAGACATTCTTTCTGCACGCGTTCTGCAAGCGCACAATGAAATCAACTGTTCTCTATGTGCCCTGCTCACACCACAAAACTGGTATCGCATGCAGATTTTTTCTGCACAGAAATCTGCAACATGTATAAAACTCATTGAAGCGTGCATGAAAACTAATGTAAACTGATGTCTCAGCAAGTGAAATCTGCACGTCAGTTTCCATCAGTTTTTCTGCACGTATGGTATGAACAAGGCCTTAATAATTATAGAGCTGCATTAACTTGTAGTACCTTTAATATCCATAGGGAGTTTGGCTTTACCATGCAGAACTACAGGATAGCAGGTTGGATTATATAGAGCTTTTTTGAGTTTAAGTTGGACCTTGAAAAACTTTAAGCGGCAGTTCAACGGTAAAAACTATTTCTTCAGTTAGCAAATTAGTATGATCAAAAAATGCATATGAGCAGATGACACAGATGGCTGATGACTGATGTAATCCGGGGAATATCAGTAGTTGCTAAGGACCCGTGTAAATTATTTTGAGCCGTACATGTCTTCCAAATCTGTGGTAAGGGTGGTAATTGCTACTAGTCATAGAATGTGAATGGGAGTTTGTTCCCTCCAAGAAGAATACCAGATGAGCCATTCAAACAGGAGAGCAATTTGTTTTCTGAAACAATATGAGTTGATGACGTCTTGTCCCAGCCACAATAACTAATATGAGAAAAAATCTAATTGTCTTCTGCTCAACCCACAAAAAAAAAAAAAGGTTCTACTAATATATCCTTTTCTCGGAACACTGCGGTTCATGTAAGGATCACTAAAGAACAAAAAAGTAAAGTTAAGAGAAAGTCTAACTGAAACTAGGCAAAATGTTGTGTTGTCCCAACTTCCACAGGGATAGAGTCTTTGTCAGTTTTTGTTGCTGTCTGTATGTCCATATTGGGGATGTTTCCCCCAACTTCTAGACTTTCTAGAAGGGAAGTGATGAGCTGTCTCCTTGGGGGAAACAGTAAAGAGCAAACACATACTTTTAGTAGGGTGGGGTAAGGTCAGAACTTCTGACAATGTTTTTGCGGTCTGTGCCTTCCTGTTCCAGCCATTCCACCATGACAGCCATACCACCCTCATTTCTTGCTCAAGTGTCAAAGGGAAATAAAATGATAGAGCATACTGGATTCCTGGCATCTGAACAGATATTTTCCTGTACTTGCAGCATTTTATAAGAAATTAAAGTGTGGGAATATGTGCAGGTATTGCAGGCCTGACTGTACAGAAAAGAGTTTGCAGGTTAGAATGACCATTATGATAAATAGAATAGGTATTAGTGGACGCAATAGTGTCCTATCTTTGGTATTAGTGGGAGGAATAGTGCCCCATAGGGTCAGTAGGAGAAATTGTGCTCAATCGCTTATATCAGTGGGAGGAATAATATTCAGTCGTTTATATTAGGGGAAGGAATAATGCCCCATCACTGGTGTCAGTGGGAAGAATAGCGACCCACTGTTAGTGTCAGTGGGAGGAACGGTACCTCATTGTTAAGTGTCAGTGGAAGGAATAGTGACTCACAGCAGTGGGAGGAACAGTGCCCGAAGAGCTGGATAAAGACAAGCATAGGGCCACATCAAGCCCTTGGGCCACAGTTTGGAGACCACCAGTGTAGAGGAATAAGGCTTTGCTTCCTTAAGAGTTGCCCCCCCTCCCCTAGAAACTGATGACCTTTTATTAAAGTGAGCTTTAATAAGTACCTCCTATCTTGCATCTCCTGGGAACACAGGAGTAACCTCCACGGGCACTGTGAGGAGCTTTTTAAGATAGTAGAAGTGCCCATTTCTGAAGAAAACTTTCCTCAATAGGATATTGTGGGTTGAAACATTTTGGAGGAGAAAAAAAATCTCCAGGTGAGGTCAGCTCTCATACAGGATGAGTAAACCAGAAAGGTCCTGGCTGGTTTAATGAATTTAAGTAACTCCCGTAGTTGACAACTTGGGGTGAGAAAACGTAGGCTGTTGCAACACTAAGCAAGAGCATACGACATCAATAAGGGTAGCTACAGTATCCTTTAGCTTGGCAGCAATCTCATTACTAGGTTGTCATCCTGATCTGATGCTTCAGAGGGTGAATGATTCTCCGTATCAATATCTGCCATTTCCTCTTAAGGGAGGTGAGGCTGGAACAGTTATGATCCCTGCTGTCCATGGCCACAATAAGGCCAGAATTTCTGTCCATAAAATCTGACATTGTGGCAAAAAATCCCTCTCTAGATAAGAAAAAGGAGACTAGAGTGGTTAGAAGATCAGATGAATGACCAGGAAGGAATAGAGTTAGAAAAGGGTACTAGAGTCCTGAACAGAGGAACTACCACCCCCTACTGGACTAAACACTGAGCCTGAACTAGCAAGTCCATCTGCTCTTTTCTTTCTTTCTGTTTATGAACTGCCATTTTCCTGAATTTTATCCCCAGAGGGGTATGCTCAACTCGGCAGCAAAAATGGAGGGAGGGCAATACCTCAGTCTCAACCACCTGTGGGTCGAAGAAAAGTCAGGTATTTCAAATTAAATTGCCTAAGTGCCCAAAAGGGGAGACTAGCAGATGTTGCCAGCTCAAGGATTTCATACAAAGAGGAACAGCCAGCGGGACGCAGGTATAGTAAGCCCCCAAAGGCCAGATGGTGCAGTGAATGCTCTGTGTCACACATGAGCAGAAGCATCAAGACTGCACAGGCCAAAAAAAAGTTCTCAAGGACCTGCGCACAGGTGCAGTAAAGCCCCATATGTGTGTCTACAGAGGTATTGGTGCCAAATAAAAAAAAAAAATAGGTTAATGTTAAATTTGTCTATTGCTGTGTTGACCCACACCCCTGCATACTAAAGGGAATCCTAGTGACATTAATGTTTAAAGAGCTTCTACCCTTACCATGACAAACGCAGAAATTAGGGGGAATTTAACCTTTCCTGGCTTCACCCTCCATGGTGGGCATAATCCCCCCCTGCCCCCCAAGGAGTTTTAAGGGGCAGGGCACCAGACAGGCCTAGACCTGTAAAGCACCCTGTAGATAAATCCACATGTTGCACTATGTGCCAAAGAGACTGCTCACAGCAGGATCCAGTGCATCGCAACATTACAGGCTGGCCCTGTGTCTTCTTATTTGGTGGAGTCTGGGCATGGTCTCTCGAAGTTCTGCTGGGGATTCAATAAACCTTGGAGCTGCATAAACAACTGCAGTGTCTATGGCGCAGCCATATCATGATAGAAGAATCAATTTAAAAGAAAAATCCAGGGAAAAAAACCTACATACTGTATAAGACGTTAAGCTTTTCTCAGTTGAAAGAAGAGACACATCACCTAAGGCTAGGTTCACATCTGTGCAGGTGGTTTACGCTGCTGTGCGCATCTCTTCCCGCAGCTGCAACCACACGCACAGAAAACATGCTGGATGCGTGCGGGTGCCACTAATCATAGTGGTATGACGCAAATACTGGAAATAGCTCCCAATTTGGGAAAGGCACTACACCTGCAGTTCCCATGCAGACTGTGATTTTTAAAATGCTGCAGGGACCCTTTTCCTGTGTTTCAGGAGGCATGCTAGCCCATTCAAAGCATGGGCTGCCATGCCTGAGCAAATCTGTGAGCCATGATAGTGTGAACCTAGCCTAACGACTCAAATAAATTGAGGCTAGCTGGGAGTAGAAGGGGTTTCATGGTGGATCACCCCTTCAACTTTTTTGCCAGTATCCAATCACCTGAAGGTAGTAGCACATAACCCATTTGTAATTATTTAAAGAAGCCTGTGGCCTGTACTTTACAATCAGCAGAGTAAACAAGGAACACCTAAACAATACCCTCAAACATTTACCTTTTGTCTGTAATTCCTACTGAAAAATAACAGCAGTGCCCTTTCCCTGTATGCGACTGCTGTATATCTGCAGTGTGAAATCTAAGGTACTGCTGCCTCTGACTGCTTGTATCAGGGGACAGAGTGAGATTTGGTGATGTTACTACTGTGCTGTGCACACAGAGAAACAGCGCAGAACAAGGCATGGTATGTCAGCAATGTGGAAAAGCCTACAGGCAATACTGGAAACCAGTCCATTGCCCACTGCTTGCTTTTTGTGCAATGCTTCTACAGTTCAGTTTCCCTTTTAGTGGCTCTACGGAAAGTGTATGACTATGGCAATGGCAGGAACACTGTTCTGTGAATTCCTTTGTGAAACAGATATTGATGTGCTTCAATATTCTTTTTTAAGCATGAAATAAAAATTGATATATAAAATTTAGCTGATCATGCATACAATCAACCTCCCTGCACCCAAAACTCAATTGTTTAGTTTATGTTGGGACAGCCTTTTAAAAAAAGTCTGCTACCTAGAACTATAAAGATTATGATACCTAATTGCTCATATCTTTGCCAGTAAATCAGCCCGTGTATGGTTAAGGAAACCTAACATATCACTATGGATGCAGAATGATTAGAAATCCTGCACGATGTTCTACAAAGGTCAGGATATACAGTATGCATTCCTGGTGGAATGAGGAATGAGTTCTACTATTTCTGCTGTTGTATGAGTGCCTCGCACACAAGAATTTGATGTAATTTAGAAGGTGCTAAAATAACACAATGACTTTTCACATCCAGGGTGATATTTCTTCAATACTCCTTTGTGTTCCTCAGTGAACTCACTGTGATCTTCCACAGCACCATCCAATATAGAACCTTTTAATAAAGTATCTTAGCCTCAGTCATCCCACATATGAAGAATGTGGGTTTACCTCGCACGTCAGCAGGGCTGGGGAATATCCACCCAGCGACCAAGCTCCACAACAAATAGAAATAAAAGATCTGTCTCTCCAGTAATGATACGTGAGGTGTGTAGTGGGGGGAGCTGCCTCAAGACACTGAAGGCAAACATAAGCAGGGATAATAGCAATGGTTACTTGCTTTTCCATAGCAACCAATTAGGTTTTAGTTGACTATTGTGATTCTAACTGAAGTTTATTGATGCAAGAGACTTCTCAGCATCTGTAAGATGTCAAGAATGGAACCAGGTGTTGGGATACTGTAACTCTAGTGTATATCAGTGGTCGCACAATGGCCAAACAGAGAACACACTGGATGTAGAAGAATAGAAGATGATGACCATGTCTGGAGCAACAAAGGAAAGTGTGGACCTCACATTGCTGGAGAAGGACACACTAGAGGGTAAGTCTGCTATAATGTACAAAATATGTTTTATTGGTTCCAAGATTTTAGATTGAAGATGGGTTAAATCTATCTAGGGTTTCAGTGACTGATCATCTCAGTTTCTTGGAATGAGAGGCTATGAATGCAGTTCTGCCTGGCATCCTTTGGTCATCTCAACCGCTTCTTTATTGAGAGGAACCAACAGGTTTTAAGATGAACTTGTACTCTATTTTAAACTTTAAAATTCTAGTCTAAGAGCTGACATCATAAGATGTCTTTTACATTTATTATTCGGGAAAGCTTCAATACGCCCCTTTCTAACACACCATCTGTCCAGTGCTCCAATCACAACGCTGCTCAGGGAGTAGGAGCCCTGCTGGTTGAAGCACTGTGCAAGATGTGGATCAGACTGTTGGAGACCTGGACCACTGCAATCTGTGTTAAATGGAGTTCTGGCTCTCTAACATCCTGCTAGCAGAGGGAATGTTATCCCTTACTGCAGCAAATAGTAGTGTTAAAAATATATAAAAAAAATCTTTATGTATTACTGCTTATGCAGCCTAACCTATTTAGAGTAACAATATAGATAGGCTCAATTGAGCTATAACAGAGAAATGCTTTCATCATATATATGTAAACGTCCCTTGGTTGGTGAAGCATGTAACCTTTTAGAGATAGTGATACAGAATTCTTATATGTACATGAATGTAGTTCTTAGAGTTTTTGTGTGGGTTGTACATGTCAGAGAAAGTCACATCTTAAGATAAGTGTACCTTTTAGCCCATGAAGCCTGACTACGCTCAAAATGAAGACTCCCATTATTCTCGAAGGGACTGTTCACTCCTAAGCACTGTGGCACTTGTTGACTGTCACGTAAAGGTCAGCAACGTACGTGAGCTTCTTTAGGGCAAAATTAAGTGTGTATGGCCCCATAGACTTTAACTGGAGTCCCTGAAATATTCTTAAAAACCGTATATGTTTACACACATTTTTCAAGCGCTAACATTTAAAAGTATATGGGGCCAAAGACTCACGATCCTGCTGTAGTACAAAGCACCTTACTATGTGCATGCGAAGTGCGAATAAGAGCTAAAAAAAAAAAAAAAAAAAAAAAAAAGGTCACTTGCAGCTGGCTAGTCTATGCAGGTGTGGTTCGGCATTAACATTCTCTGGTACATTAGCTTGTAATAGGGGTGAAAGGAGAAATGTTACCCCAAGACATTCAGAGAGGAAGTGGAGCCTGTGTCAGCCATGAATATTGTCCAAAACAACACAGACTCCTTTCCTTCAGCTTGCAATTTATTGAACGTGTATGGAGCAACATAAGATATACAGTATATACAATGGCAGTAGACAGTTGGACTTTCCTATAAGGAGAGTTATCTGTTCATATTAAAGACATTACATTTTTAAATATGTTAAATATTCTATTCTACTGTAAGTCAGGTTTCTACATAAAAGGCTTGTACATCCCACAAGTGAGATGCAATGACAGCTGAGTTCCATAGGATACTAGAAAAGCACTAGCTCTGCTACTAACATACACATATCTTGTTCAGAACATTAGAGGGGACCCATATTGCAGCAAAAATAAGAGAGACCTAAACATCCGTTTTTGATTATTACACTTCATATGTCATCCAAGTTAGCAGTTAAACTTTTATTGGCCATAATAAAGAAGTTGCACAACACTCTGCTAAGATGAAATATTATCTATTGTTAAGAGAAGTTGGAATAAACTTTTTCATTTTCTGAAAGCTCCAGCCACACAAGAACTAAGCAGTTTCTGCACACAATGAATGAGCACTTTTCCTGGACCAGTCTACATATACAGTACAATGGGTTACAGGGTCGATCAAGCATATCAAACTAGACTGATCTTTGGTCTACAATGGCCACATAAGCATTATCGGCATTTTAAAAAAGATACAGCTTTTTCTGACAAAAATAAAAAAAAGTTTGTGGTCTCCACTAATGTCTATACTGTAGATATAAAGCAACTTGAATTTTCCACTATGCTTCCTATACAGAGTTCAATAAAGAATAATGCATGCAAATGCAAACACATGCACTAATGGCATTATCACTTGTTATGACTTTTTAACAATGAATATTAGGTGAAAAATATCTCTACAGCTTTAGTCATATCATTTACCTGTAACGGAGTATGTCCCAAGTTGTGCAGGCAGTTGGATCTCATGGAGAAGTCTTCACTGCAGGGATGCCCTATCCTCTTCCGGTCTCTGTTCACAATTGCAGCACCAAAAGTTCAGCTACGGGTCTTCAGGCAAAACAGCAGTAAGGATGGTCCGACGGGAATATGACCCCTACTTTCTCCTTCTCCATTGAGAAAAGTTAATTCATTGATACTGCTTGAAACATGATCTGTGAATGGATGAAAGTCTGGTCAGTCACAGGATTCTCTTTCTCATTCACAGATCATGCTTTTTTTCAATGGAGAAGGAGGAAAGAGGGAGCATGTCCCATCACACTATCTGTACTGCCCAAAGCTATTAATCACGCTGCACCGGAAGGTAACAGACAGGAAGAGGACGGGGCATCCTGTAGTGAAGATTTTCCCAGAATCCAGCTGTCTGCACAACAAAGGACATATTTCATTACAGGTAAGTGATGTGACTAAAGATGTAAGTCTTTTTTTTAGGCTTCAGCTTTGAGCATTTATTGTATGTTCTGTATGATCTGAATTTATTGTGAGCATATTATAATACTGACATCTGCTGTACTTTGTATGTGACAGTGACGTTACGAAGATTGTCTTGTGGATTATTACTTCTTAACAACTTGAGACCCTGGGCCTTTTCCCCTATAACACCCTTGAGTCCCAGTGCATTCTGTTAGTTTCACTGATGTCCCTGTTCCACAACTTATATTTTTTTAGTCTTTTTATATATATTTTTTTTTTTTTACTTGTTTGGTTTAATTAGGAAGAAATATTCAAATATTAAAAAAAGGCATTTTCCCGTAATTCTTTCCACCAAGAAATTTAAATTATTAGCACAGCACCAGATTTAAATGGCAAAGTCTGCTGATTAACATGATTTCACAAGAATGTAATTTTAATATAATGTAAAGAAATAGCAAGACTCAAAGCCCCATAGTGCAACACTTCTGGGCTGATATAGGCAAGATTATTTCTACCCTAATGGCAACTGAACTAGTTCCAGATCCTCTTTCAGTCCTACTAAATTTGCGACCTCACAGCTTAACACAGGTTGGACACAAACTATTCCTCCAAGTGACAACTGCTGCCAAACAAACCATCATGAAAGCCTGGAAGACCAACTCTCTTAGTATTGTGGAAACAGAAAATAGTGTTACTAAGGCCATGATCCACACTAAATTTGATGAGGTCCTACCAGCTAGTGTTGAATATCACACTAAACTATTGCAACCTTGGGTACACCATTTTCCACCCCTGAAATTTGAGGATACCTTATTGTTACCATGAATTTTTATAGCCAATCTTTTCTTCTTTATTTAACCTCCCTAGCGGTCTGATTATTTCAGATTTTTGGTGCTGAAAGCGGTACCATTATTTTGCATGGAAATATGTAGTTTTTTTATTGTAGGCCTGTAATATTTAGGAATAACTCACTGAAATCTGTCCGAAACAAGAGTCTAGTAAACATCCCGGGTATGATAAAATTTGAAACACAAAATCATAAATTATAATTTAATAAATAATCATAAAAAATAATAATATAATAATAATACATTTAATTCAATAATATAATCAAACCAAAAACACTGAAATTTGAAATATAGCGCCAAGTTCGCAGATCGCTGAGCAAAGTCGCAAAATTGTTTTCAGTGTCTGATGACGAATTTCTCCACGAATCATTATCACTCAATTCTGCAAGTGGTTCTGATTTACTATCGCTGTTCTCTAGCTGATCTAAACCCGCTTTTGACCTAAAGGGACGCTTTTTGGACGCCATGGACTTTTCTAAATTTCCAGGCAGAAAGAACAGTAAAAATGCAGACAGGGGACAGGACAAAGCACTAGGGACAAAATGTATGTGAAATGGTTTGAAACAGCAATGTTTTACTATGTAAAATTTGTTTTGAAAAAAATGACATTTGTTTTTTAAATTTTCAAATTTCCCGCCGCCGCCGGCGCCCGTACGTCCCGACGTCACAGGGACCGGAACACAGAAGCCGGATGCCGGCATCAGCCGGAGGAGATGGCCGGGGACGCTGCAGGGGACACATCGCGGGAGCGAAGGACAAGCTAAGCTCTGCAGGGAATCCCTATGCAACGCCGCATGGTAAGCCCGAGTGTAGCTCGGGGTTACCGCTTTTGGTACTGACATTTTACCCCGAACTACACTCGGGAATACCGCCAGGGAGGTTAACACTTAGCGATAAGGTTTATTTCAACTTTTCAAGCTTATCTTCCTCGGGACCTTGTGCCTTGTGCTGCATCGAAATAAACCGTATCACTGAGTGTTAACCTTTCAAACCCCTTGAGAGCCACCTCATCCACTGTATTATATGTACTTTACACTTTGCTGAGCACCCAAGCCCATTTTTTCTTATTTATTTATTTGAGGTACTTATATAGCGCCATCAATTTACGCAGCCCTTTACATATATATTGTATAGTCACATCAGTCCCCAACCCTCAAGGGGCGTACAAGCTAAGGTCCCTAACTCACATTCATACCTACACATACTAGGACCAATTTAGACAGGATCCAATTAACCTTCCAGTATGTCTTTGGAGTGTGGGAGGAAACCGGAGTACCCAGAGGAAACCCACGCAGGCACAGGGAGAACATGCAAACTCCAGGCAGGTGGTGCCATGGTTGGGATTCGAACCAACGACCCTAGTACTGCCAGGTGGAAGTGGTAACCATTTAGCCACTGTGCTCTTGGCTACATGTGCACTGACAACTAGTGGAAAATATAATAAAATGTACACGCATACACACACACACACACATATATATTACATACCTACTGAAACACAATTATTTTTTATTTTAACAAATTGGTTGTAAAGGCAGAAGGTTTTTTACCTTAACGTATTCTCTGTATTAGGGTAAAAAAATGTTCTGTATGCAGAACCCCCCCCCCCATCCCCCTTAAATACTTACCTGAGCCCAATCTCAATCCAGCACTGTGCCCAAGAGCAGTGGCTCTTTTGTTCTCTCTCTCCTCACTGGACAGTGAGGCAGCTGTGAGAGCTACTGGCTCCTGCTGCTGTCAATAACAGCCAGTGAATAGAAAGCAAGGGGCTGGGCCACGCCCCACTCTGTGTGCTAATGAACTGCTTGCTATGGGGGCACTTGGAAGGAAGGAGGAGCCAGGAATGCCAATGGAGGGACCCAAGAGGATGAGGATCAGGGCTGCTCTGTGCCATTGCACAGAGCAGGCAAGTATAACATGTTCATTATTTTCAAAAAATAGGTTTACAATCACTTTAAAGTAAACTAAAGCCAACATTTTTTTTAGTTTTGGATAGAGTGGAAAGGGATTAGAATACCAATCAGTTGTTATTGCTGTCTGTGTCCCCATTAAGGAAATTCGCCCTCTCTATTTGTCCTGTTTACCATAATCATTGAAAGTGAAAGTAAAAGAAAATATCCCACATTTTGGGTTGTCTGCAGAAAAGTAATAGAGGGGAAATCTTCCAATAAAGACACTAGTTTTGGTGACCTGGGGTCCTAAAGGAATTCTCTTAATTTGAGGGGATTTTCTCCCACTTCCTGTTTGGCTATGGGATAGGAAATGAAGGGAGATCTCTGCAATGGGACAAAGTTGGTGAAAAAAAAATCTAACAGGGGTTATAACTCTCCCTTATTCTATCCAAAATCCAAAAAAACCCAAAATGTTTTGCCTGTAGTTCTTCTTCAACAGCTTCCCGACTGCCCTATAGCAGATATACTGCTACAGGGCAGCATGGGTGCACAAAATCACGTATATATACAGTCAAGTCCATAAATATTGGGACATTGACACAATTCTAACATTTCTGGCTCTATACACCACCACAATGGATTTGAAATGAAACGAACAAGATGTGCTTTAACTGCAGACTGTCAGCTTTAATTTGAGGGTATTTACATCCAAATCAGGTGAACAGTGTAGGAATTACAACAGTTTGCATATGTGCCTCCCACTTGTTAAGGGACCAAACGTAATGGGACAATTGGCTTCTCAGCTGTTCCATGGCCAGGTGTGTGTTATTCCCTCATTATCCCAATTACAATGAGCAGATAAAAGGTCCAGAGTTAATTTCAAATGTGCTATTTGCATTTGGAATCTGTTGCTGTCAACTCTCAAGATGAGATCCAAAGAGCTGTCACTATCAGTGAAGCAAGCCATCATTAGGCTGAAAAAACTAAACAAACCCAATCAGAGAGATAGCAAAAACATTAGGCGTGGCCAAAACAACTGTTTGGAACATTCTTAAAAAGAAGGAATGCACCGGTGAGCTCAGCAACACCAAAAGACCCGGAAGACCACGGAAAACAACTGTGGTGGATGACCGAAGAATTCTTTCCCTGGTGAAGAAAACACCCTTCACAACAGTTGGCCAGATCAAGAACACTCTCCAGGAGGTAGGTGTATGTGTGTCAAAGTCAACAATCAAGAGAAGACTTCACCAGAGTGAATACAGAGGGTTCACCACAAGATGGAAACCATTGGTGAGCCTCAAAAACAGGAAGGCCAGATTAGAGTTTGCCAAACGACATCTAAAAAAGCCTTCACAGTTCTGGAACAACATCCTATGGACAGATGAGACCAAGATCAACTTGTACCAGAGTGATGGGAAGAGAAGAGTATGGAGAAGGAAAGGAACTGCTCATGATCCTAAGCATACCACCTCATCAGTGAAGCATGGTGGTGGTAGTGTCATGGCGTGGGCATGTATGGCTGCCAATGGAACTGGTTCTCTTGTATTTATTGATGATGTGACTGCTGACAAAAGCAGCAGGATGAATTCTGAAGTGTTTTGGGCAATATTATCTGCTCATATTCAGCCAAATGCTTCAGAACCCATTGGACGCCACTTCACAGTGCAGATGGACAATAACCCAAAGCATACTGCAAAAGCAACCAAAGAGTTTTTTAAGGGAAAGAAGTGGAATGTTATGCAATGGCCAAGTCAATCACCTGACCTGAATCCGATTGAGCATGCATTTCACTTGCTCAAGACAAAACTGAAGGGAAAATGCCCCAAGAACAAGCAGGAACTGAAGACAGTTGTAGTAGAGGCCTGGCAGAGCATCACCAGGGATGAAACCCAGCGTCTGGTGATGTCTATGCGTTCCAGACTTCAGGCTGTAATTGACTGCAAAGGATTTGCAACCAAGTATTAAAAAGTGAAAGTTTGATTTATGATTATTATTCTGTCCCATTACTTTTGGTCCCTTAACAAGTGGGAGGCACATATGCAAACTGTTGTAATTCCTACACCGTTCACCTGATTTGGATGTAAATACCATCAAATTAAAGCTGAGAGTCTGCAGTTAAAGCACATCTTGTTTGTTTCATTTCAAATCCATTGTGGTGGTGTATAGCGCTAAACATGTTAGAATTGTGTAGATGTCCCAATATTTATGGACCTGACTGTATATATATATATATATATATATATATATATATATGTGATTTTGCATTTCTGGGTAGGGGGCACACGCGCCCTAACCGCGCCACCATTTGCAGGCCGCGGCTGTCAATCTCGCCAGAGCCCAGTGATTACCGAGCATCTCCAACGGGGAGGAGAACTGTATGTAAACAATACAGTTCTTCTCCCTGTCAGTTTGTGCACACTATTGAAGCAGAGACACACAGACACAAGTAAATACAGCACACAGTTAACCCTTTTAATCGCCCCTCATGTTAACCCCTTCTTGCCCAGTGCCATTAGTACAGTGTCTGTGCTTTTTTTTAGCACTAATCACTGTATTAGTGTCACTGGGGATGTCAGTGACACCAAGTCAGTTCCCCCCAGTGTCAGAATGCCCACCGCAGTCCCGCGGTCCCACTATAAATCGCTGATCGCCGCCATTACTAGTAAGAATAATGAAAAATTCCAGTACCTATACCGCCATTTGTAAACGCTAAAACTTTCAAGTAAACCATTTCATTTACACGTATTGATATTTTTTTTTTGCAAAGACATGTAGCAAAATACATTTTGGCCTAAATTTATGACAAAATTTTATTTTTTAAATTTTTTTACTGGACATGTTTAATAACAAAAAGTCAAAAATATTTTTTTACTTCAAAATTGTCTTTTTTTATAACGCAAAAAATAAAAACAGCA
The DNA here is from genome assembly GCF_062004578.1 of Staurois parvus. Classification (NCBI taxonomy): domain Eukaryota; kingdom Metazoa; phylum Chordata; class Amphibia; order Anura; family Ranidae; genus Staurois; species Staurois parvus. The sequence continues at coordinate 3,071,454 of NW_028318781.1, forward strand.
CAGGCGATCAAACACCACCAAAAGAAAGCTAAACTTGTGGGAAAAAAGGACATAAATTTAATTTGGGTGCAGCATTGCATGACTGCGCAATTGTCAGTTAAAGTAACGCAGTGCCGTAATGCAAAAAATGGCCTGGTCAGGAAGGGGGGTAAATCCTCAGGAGGGCAAGTGATTAAGCATTGCGTTTACTGGATCTGCTACAAGTGCTCCCATGGAAGGCTGTGTAGGAAGATTAGAAGCTAACACGCTAATTGTATCAGCTCCTAGGTGCTGACAGCCAGTAGTTCCAGCCTACATTCCAACTGGGACCCCCAGGAGCTGTGGAGTCCTGATGCCATTTTAAAATGGCACTGGGGAACTAGTCGCTGTGGTAAAGTACTGCTAGCTTTTAGCAGGCAGTAAAGTATATCTAATCCCAAAAACAAAAATGCAATATATTACAGCTTACCACTCCTTAAATGTAGTAACTGCATTCATTTCTTTTTTTCAGGCTTGTTCCCAGCTCTTCTTGAGAACTACAAAACAAATGCTTTGGTGGAAGTACAGACACATAATCTCTATGGGTTCTGAGTCTAGTACGCTGCTTATTTTTCCACTCCAAATAGTAACTAATTGCTTGTAAAGAATAATTTAACTGGTCCATATTGTCACGCTCAATGTCCAAATAAGGGAGCCCCGTAAAGTGATCACTTTTACCTGAAAGAACTGCCAGCTTGAAAAGTCAATACCATTCTGCTGCAATGAGCTTGCATTAACCTCTTGACCCCCAGGACATATTATAAACTTACCTTGATAGACAAAAGGTTTAAGTGTATCTCTAGGCAAAACTTTTTAGTTTTGGACAGAGTGGGCAAAGGTAGACCCTTGCAGGGGAGATTCGCCCCTCTATTTGTAGTTGGGACCTCTGTCACAAAGAAAGAAAATGAGAGGAAATTCAGAATTTTTGAAATGTCCGTAGAACAAGAGGTAAAGGGGGATCTTCCAATACTGACATATTCCCAAACCAGGACAGGCCAGGACAACTGTGTAAGAGGGGAATCCCCTCACTTTGGGAGATTTCTACTAACTTCCTGTTGCATCTCCAGGGTAGGAAGTGAAAGGAAAATTCTGCCAGCATAAAATAATCTGTCAAGGGTTTGAATCCATACCTACTCTAAGCAAAAAAGGATTTCATTTACATATACTTTGTATTTATTTAGACATCTGCAAAGAATAATTGAGCTGGAAGAAATAAGAAGTCTGCCATTGCTCACATCCTTGTAAAAATGCTGATTGCCTGGATCTAATGCAGATCCTGTAACCCAAAACAAGAATGTTCAGAAGTTCTGACTGATTTTGCCACGATTGTCACGTGACAAAAACATGCAGAATTGTGTTGAAACGCTTGTGAAAAAAACGCAAGAAGCTCATTGCTCAAAAAGGTGCAGGAGCTTCTTTGGTGTATGTGTGGTGCATAGGGCAGCCCATTCAAGCGCCTTGCATGTAAATGTGGTAAAACCGCGCAAAATAAAACTTACAGTTGCAAGAAAAAATATGTGAACCCCTTGGGATTACGTGGAGTGTTGCATGAATTGGGCATAAAATGTGCTCTGAACGTCATCTAAGTCACAACAATAGAAGAACACAGTCTGCTGAACATAATACTACACAAACATTAGATGTTGCCATGGTTTAATTGCACATAACATGAAAACATTCACAGTGCAGGGAGGAAAAAGTATGTGAACCTTTGGACTTAATAAGTGGTTGACCCTCCTTTGGCAGCAATAACCTCAACCAAACGTTTCCTGTAGTTGCAGATCAGACCTGCACAATGATCTGGAGTAATTTTGGTCCACTCCTCTTCACAAAACTGTTTCAGTGTAGCAATATTCTTGGGATGTCTGGTGTGAATCGCTCTCTTAAGGTCATGCCACAGCATTTCAATCGGGTTGAGGTCAGGACTCTGACTGGGCCACTCCAGAAGGCGTATTCTGTGCTGTTTCAGCCATTGTTTTGTTGAATTACTTGTATGCTTTGGGTTATTGTCCTGTTGCATCACCCATCCTATGCGGAGCTTCAGTTGGCGGACAGATGGTCGTACGTTTTCCTGCAAAATGTCTTGATAAACTCTGGAATTCATTTTCCCATCAATGACAACAATCCGTCCAAGCCCTGAGGCAGCAAAGCAGCCCCAAACCATGATGCTCCCTCCGCCATGTTTTACAGTGGGGATGAGGTTTTGATGTTGGTGTGCTGTGCCTTTTTTTCTCCACACATAGTGTTGTGTGTTCTTCCCAAACAACTCAATCTTGGTTTCATCTGTCCACAGTATATTTTGCCAGTAGTGCTGTGGAACATCCAGGTGCTCTTTTGCAAACTTCAAATGTGCTGCAATATTCTTTTTGGACAGCAATGGCTTCCTCCGTGGTGTCCTCCCATGTACTCCATTCTTGTTTAATGTTTTCCTTATTGTAGATGTGTCAACAAAAATGTTAGCATGTGCCAGAGATTTCTGTAGGTCTTTAGCTGACACTCTGGGATTCTTCTTTACCTCATGCAGCATTCTGCACTGTGCTCTTGCAGTCATTTTGTACAGGACGGCCACGCCTAGGGAGAGTCGCAACAGTGCTAAACTTTCTCCATTTGTAGACAGTCTGTCTTACGGTGGACACATGAACATCAAGGCTTTTGGAGATATTTTTGTAACCCTTTCCAGCTTCATGCAAGTCAACAATTCTTGATCGTAGGTCTTCTGAGAGCTCTTTTCTGTGAGGCATGGTTCACATCAGACAGTGCTTCTTGAAACCAGTAAACCCAAAACAGGTGTGTGTTTTTTAAGGGCAGGACAGCTGTCAGCAACACATCCAATATCATCACACTGATTGGAGTCAAGGTTGGCTCACTCCTGGCTCCAATTAGCTCTGGGAGAAGTCATTAAGCTAGGGCCTCACATACTTTTTCCTCCCTGCACTGTGAATGTGTACATGTTATGTGCAATTAAACCATGGCAACATCTAATGTTTGTGTAGTATTATGTTCAGCAGTCTGTGTTCTTCTATTGTTGTGACTTAGATGACGTTCAGAGCACATTTTATGCCCAATTCATGCAAAACTCCACGTAATCCCAAGGGGTTCACATACTTTTTCTTGCAACTGTACATAACTTACATAAACAATAGAGGCTTAAGGTTGTTTTTAATGTTTTAAATAAATAATGTCTTTCTGTGTGGCTAAAATGGGGAATGTTAGTACATCTGTCAAGTGTTTTTTATTGCTGTCACTGTTCTCCCTAGGTGGATTCCCTCTCGTTATCTGTACTGTAAACAGTGATGAGCTCAGGCGTCTTTGGACACGAGTCCAAACCCACCTGAGCTATCCTGCCAGAAAGCTGTCCTAGCTGAAAGCCAACCATAGGCAGCAGAGACATTCCCTGCCCTGCAACCACACATATTTACTAGAATAGTTATTTGTGAGCCACCAGGAGTTAACTTACTCTATTATTAGTGTTAATTGTGTGCTTAAGTGAATATTTATTAAATATTGGATCGCCAGGCACTAATTACACCCTCTCTAGGTGTATGAAATTAAACTATGAATTCTTATACTGTACCGCGCTCCAATATTATCAACCTTTTGTGATTAACCTTTTTTGGTTGTGTGAATTTCTTAATATACCACCTATAATCCAATCATTACTTACTTCTATGGTGCTTAAATATACAATTAACATAAATTAATTTATAAATATGAATTAAAAAATTATATGTGATTATAACAAATATTAATAAAAAATTAATGAAAAATTGGAATGTCAATTCTATGTGAATAAAATAATAAAAAATTAATAAAACATTTAAAAAAAAAAAAAAAAGGGAATGTCAATTATTTTCTTTAAATTTGAGATGGTGTTGTTATTCAATTTAGTTAATGTGATAAGTCTGTGTTGGACTGAGGGGGGAGGTATAGTCATACTGTCCAAAACATTTTATGAACAATCTATGGAGGATATGTTAAAAGATGAGAGCACATATCAAGAACTTAAGAATAATCCAAATAAAGAGTATAAAAAAGAGCTAATAAAGATAGTAAATTATGGTAATAAAAAGCACATATTGAATGAAAAAGAAACGAAGTATTTAGTACCAACAGTATGCAAACTACCCGTAATATACTCAGTACCTAAGATCCATAAAAATCCTGTGAATCCCCCAATTAGACCTATAATAAATGGGATAGATTCTTTAACGGCAAGGATGGGAGAATATATAGATCAATATTTACAACCATTAGTGGTACAAACGAAGGCATACCTGAAAGATACCAGGCATATAATTCAATTAATGCAAAATCTAACACTCACTGATGATAGCATATTAAGTACAGCGGATGTCACCTCATTGTACACAAATATAGACCATGATGGGGCTATTGAAGCAGCAAAGTGGGCATTAGAAAAGTATTCTGATTTGAATAAAAAGCAGAAAAAATACCTTATTAAGTGCCTATTATTCTGTCTCAAACATAACTTCTTCTGGTATAACAATAAGTATTATCTGCAAACCAAGGGAGTAGCGATGGGGGCACGTTTTGCCCCCAGCATAACAAATTTATATATGGCACAATGGGAGGAGGATACAATATTCAATAATCACAAACAAGAACTCATAGCATACTATAGATATATAGATGACATAATTCTAGTATGGAAAGGTAATGAAACGTCACTAGCGCAATTCTATAAGGAATTAAATAATAATAATCATAATATATCACTTAGCTGGAATAGCAGCGATAAAACCATTAATTTTTTGGATATATGGCTAGTGAAAGAGGGATTAAAAATCTCTACAAAAAATTACTTTTTTTTTTACTAAATTCAAAAATACAGACAGAAATTCATATATACCCACCCATAGTTGCCATCATAAAGCATGGATAAAGAACATACCCAGAGGGCAGTTTATGAGACTGAGACGAAATTGTACACATGATATTGATTACCAGGAACAGAGTGACATCCTTATAAAGAGATTTATTAATAAAGGGTACAAAAAAGAATATATAGTAGAAGAAAGAGAAAGGGTAGGAGTACTAGATAGAAACAAATTACTAACAAAAAGTCAGAATAACAATAGTATGGACAATGTTATGACTATTATAATGCCGTACAATAAGCAATATAAAGATGTGCAAAGAATAATAAATAAACATTGGGACATATTAAAGCTAGATAAAGATTTAAAAGATAGTATCCCAGAAAATCCAAGATTTATTTATAAAAAAGCCCCCAATATCAGAGACAAGATAGTGAAGAACGTATTAAATCCACCTAAACAAAATACACTTACTTTTCTTCAGGAAATTGGATTTTATAAGTGTGGAAGATGTTATAGTTGTATCAGAACAAAAAATAACCCCAGAAAAAGAATGCATTTCACTAATTTGATAAGTGGTAAAACATTTAAGATAAAACAATTCATATCATGTGACACCAAGGGGGTAGTATATGCATTGAAATGTCCGTGCAATAAAATTTATATAGGAAGAACAAAACACAGGCTAAAAGAGAGAATAAAGGAGCATGTTCGGAACATTTCAAAAGGTTATAAATACCATAATGTATCATTACATTTCAAACTATACCATGAACAAAAAACAGAAGGCCTAGAATTTTGGGGAATAGAGAAGCATAAGGCACACTGGAGAGGAGATAATCTCATTAGAGAAATAAGTAAGAAAGAATCCCAGTGGATATATCTAATGAATTCCTTGCATCCTTTGGGATTAAACAAGGAATTTGATTTAGCTTGTTTCTTGAGCGATTATTAAATATAGAACATAATAAAGGGGAAAATAGAAGGATTAATGATAAAGCATACAATAGCATATACAAGCATTTCAAAGTAGTATTTAAGTTATTAAGTCCGCATAATATTAAACTTAAAGAATTTTAGATAAACATTTTTAATTTTTATTTTTATTTTATTTTATTTATTATTTATTATTTTTATTGTAATTTTTATTTTATTTTTTATTTTTTATATTTTATTTTTATTTATTTTTTAATTTTTATTTTTTTATTTTTTATTATTTTTTTATTTACTTTTTTTTTTTTTACTTTTACTTTTATTTTAATTTGATAAATTCCAATTTTTTTTTTTTTTTTGCATTATTTCATTATAATATTTATTTTTATTTTATTTTATTTTATATATTTTAATTTTGTTTATTTTGAATAAATAGTAAATTTTCAATAAATTTTATACTCTCCATTATTATTGATTTTTTATACAGATATATGTAATTTTATTTATTTAAATTTATTTCATATTAAATTTAAATTGAGTGTAGGGTATATATATATTTTTAAGAATTAAAAGTCTGAATTAATAAAGTATGGTAAATATTATATTTAAGTTAAATTTTAGATATTAAAAAACTTTGTGGAAAGATGATCAAATATAAGATTGTAATCCAGATTGTGAGGGGTGTGGATGTAAGCATTAAGTATACAGCCGAAGGATGATGATGCGCACTTTGTATATATACAATGAATAATATTGAGATATAGTCTGAACTCCAAAGTAATGGAGAGGTAACGAATAGTTAACAAATCACAGCAAAAATGGAGCTGGCAGGATATAAATAGCCTCTGTGAATGATGGAATGCAAATCCACATCCCCCAGAGGAAGCTAGGAGTCCCTGTAGCATAACGCATAGGGGAGGGGCGGTGACGTTATCACGCATCCACAGAGGAACTGCGAGTATATTTACTGCAAGCAAACACATCAGCCAGGCTGTCTGAAGCACGATCTTGATACATTGTATGCAAAGCGTTATTTACATTTACACAATGTGAGTGGGAGATCAAAGAGAAATAAATCACTTATATCCCGGATAAGACACTATGTTTCTTTTCCCTTCTCTGCATGTTCCTTATATGGAGGAATAAACAAAGCAGCCAGTGAAGAAAGCACAATTGAGAAAGCTGAGCTGAGGAGAGAGGAGAGGAGACAAGGGAGAGGTTCAAGCTGCCAACACAGACTTATCACATTAACTAAATTGAATAACAACACCATCTCAAATTTAAAGAAAATAATTGACATTCCCTTTTTTTTTTTTTTTAAATGTTTTATTAATTTTTTATTATTTTATTCACATAGAATTGACATTCCAATTTTTCATTAATTTTTTATTAATATTTGTTATAATCACATATAATTTTTTAATTCATATTTATAAATTAATTTATGTTAATTGTATATTTAAGCACCATAGAAGTAAGTAATGATTGGATTATAGGTGGTATATTAAGAAATTCACACAACCAAAAAAGGTTAATCACAAAAGGTTGATAATATTGGAGCGCGGTATAGTATAAGAATTCACATATATTTACACCCCCCTGCATGCATGCAGTTTCAGGGCAGGGAAAGCTTCCGCCATTTATGACTGACTGTTGACTTTAGCTTCTTGGCAGAATAGGTCAGAAGGGGTCAGGCTTGTGTATGAACAGGCCTGAGCTCATCCCTACTGCTGACCATTGTCAATGGGGCTGAAAGTGAAGCATAAATTATAATTATGAATTATCAATGAAACAGGAGCAGAGAAGATATCTTCTAATTAGGGCATATGTTTGGTAACAACTTGCTAAGAGAGGATTTTTTTTTATTTTTAAGAGGTTTTCTCTTACTACCTGTTGTGTTATGTCCCATAAACACAACAGGCAAACACTTAGGGGTTGATTTGCTAAAACTGGAGAGTGCAAAATCTGGTGCATCTCTGCAGAGAAAACAATCAGCTTCCAGGTTTTATTGACAAAGCCTGATTGAACAAGCTGAAGTTAGAAGCTGATTGGTTTCTATGCAAAGCTGCACCAGATTTTGCATTCTCCAGTTTTAATAAATCTTCCGGTCATTGTCCCAATAAGTAAAAATAATTATTTCCAATGATACACAAATAGCCAAAATTAAAAATTGACAGGAGTTATAAGTATTGTAAACTCAACTCAAACCTAAAAAAAAATGTTTAACTTGAGACACACTTTATAAAACCCACAGTTTATATATAAAAAAAAAAAACTTGAAAACTCTTCCTCCTTTTTGGTGGATTTCTTCCAAAGCTACTGACTTACCTTAAGACCAGGTAATTGCTTCATCATCTCCAGTATGATGTAGCATCCAATGGAATGACCGATAAGAATCAGTTTCATGTCAGTTGGAATATTCTGCTGCAGGAAAGACAACTTATGTTCGATTTGTCCATTAAGGCCAAACACATCTTCTATCTGGATCGAATCTATGAATTAAAAGGAATGTACATTATTCAAGGACTGATGCAAACACTTTAAAGGAAAACTATAATGATTTGGGTTTATGCTATTATAATTTTGTTTAAGGTTTATATGTTTTTAACCTGATGTTTTTGTATTTTTTTCCATGTAAATACGATTTTGTTTTACATACTAACATCTGATAAATGACAAAGGATTCATAAAGCACTATGGGTTATTTAAAGAGAGAGCACAGCAGAAGCCCCTGTCTTCAGGCACAATGGGGTTTATTTACTAAAGCTGGAGAGTCCAAAATCAGACTCTCTTCTGCATAGAAACCAATCAGCTTCTAACCTCAGCTTGTTCAATGAAGCTTTGGCAATGAAACATGGAAGCTGATTGGTTTCTATGCAGAAGTGAGTCTGATTTTGCACTCTCCAGCTTTAGTAAATAAACCCCAATGTGTCTGACTGAATTCTTGAATAGAGCCTTCTGATAAGGGAGGAGTGTCTGCTCACCTGTGTATGAAAATGTAAGCTTAAGCTATTAAGCTCTGTAAACAATATTTTCTTTTATTCCTGTCCATAAACATGTAAACAAACATAAAACAACCATTTATTTCTTTTAACCCTGTTCTGCTTGCTCCCCCCTCCCCACCAGGTCTTTAAGAAACGACAAAGGCACTTCTTGTGATTAATGATCATGTGATCACTGTGATTGGCTGTCACAGTGACCACATAACTGGGAGTCTGTTGGAAGGTTACTGGGAATGGTTGGTGACAGATTAGACACAGTGTTAGCGGAGCACAATTAAGTGTGCTCCCAGCACAACACAGAAACACATCTGCTGCAGTTCAGTAACATTTATAGGTAATGTCCCTCCCTCAACCTGTGTCTGGACAGTAAAAAAAAGAAGTAGGAGCTTATCTCTGTCACTCTGCTCCCTCCTCCTATCATCATGCTCCCTTCACTACAGTGACTGGCTCCTTGGGGTGCCTGTCGGCTTGCCATCTCTTTCCACAACTTACTAGATTTTCTGCATGCTTCTCCTCTACCACTTACTTTAAATCTCTAAGTACTACATATCCCATGGTACTTTGCTGCCTGAAAGCAGTGATTCCTGTACTGACTCCTGAAATGCCTCCCCTCAGCAGCTCTGTAGTTCAGAAGGCAGGCTCTGTGAAATGAGTGACACAGCAGAGCCTGGTCACAGGGCATAGTGATCTATGGAAGTAAATATGTGGGGATCTTCACAAAATAAATTTGAAAGCTTCATTCAGATTAATAGGAGTAGGCTAGAAATAACTGAAATACAACATGAAAATGAATATATGATTTTACATTTTTACTATAGATATGCTTTTGGTTCATACTGTATGTTAAGTTTAAGAGGAACTGTGTGGTTCCTATTGTGGTTGTATAATTCTTTTGAAGCTGAACACTGGGATAAACAAATATTGTCTAAATACAAGAGTATTCCTAATTTAATCTTGGTGTGCTTTGTGCATTTCTTCCAGATCTGTGCGATAGTTCAATGTGCAACTTTACCCCTGTGCAGGTGCTTCCTGTAATAAAGACCGGTCACTGCTGCTCTGTTTCCTTGGGCAGGGTGACTGGTCTTATCTACGCCCCCTCCTGTAGTTTTTTGCAGACAGCCTGTAGTGGGTGAAGCTTTTGGGCCCCTTCCACAGCCCTGCTTTCTCCATAGGTTATACACAGCGCAGTAATGATGCCACTGATACATTTGAAAGGTAATATTTGGTTTTGCAACAGCATCTGGGGCACACAAAGATATATATATATATATATATATATATATATATACATACATACACACACACACTATGTGGCCATTAAGGATTAAACATAGATGAAAGCTTCTGTGCCCAGAGTAAAGATTAAAAGCTGAAGTTGTTTGCAAAGTTTTATTGGTTCACCTTGGACCAATGTAAGTATGCATGTGCCATACCTGGATGATCTTCAAGGAAGCTGGAAGTCACTTTAGTAGGCACCACTACTGCAGTGATTGCTACTAGCTTCCAGGTCCCATGCCAAGCGGCTGCCCTTCTGCATAATGAACACAGGAGGTCACTTACTCTGCAACGGCACATTCTGAGAATATTTACATTTTCTAAATGAATGCAAGGCATTCTGTGATTGGACAAGTGGAGCAGTGATATCACAACCTCTACCTCATCTACCTCATCTAATCAGAGAACCTTTTCCATTCATTGAGAAAATGCAATGTGTTTTCTTATTGGTGCCCATGCCAAGTAAGTGATCTCCTGTGTTCATAGTGCAGCAGGACAGCTGCTTGATATGAAAACCCAGGAGCCAGCAGCAATCACTGTATTAGTGGTGCCTACTACAGTGATCCACAGGGATCTTCCAGGTATGACAAGTGCATGCTTACATTGGTCCAAGCTGGACCAATGTGACTATACAAAATGATGCATACCTAAACTTCAGTTTTATCCCCTTTATATTAAAAGATCTATCTGTTGCAAACTGCTCTCAGTCAGGGCTACAGATTAGGCAGGGTCAGGTTCTTATCATGTGACCAATGTGATAGTGGTCACATGATTGCCAATCCTTCCCACCCCACAGGTGTTGGATGTCAAAGTGGGCAGGAAGAAGTTAATGTATTTCTGATTAAGAAAACAGCATAAAACAGTTGCAGAAATATTATAAGAAGCATGAATACTATGTTTTACACTCACCAGCCACTTTATTAGGTACACCTGTTAAATTGCTTGGTAACACAAATTGCTAACCAGCCAATCACATGGCAGCAGCTCAATGCATTTAGGCATCTAGACGTGGTGAAGAAGATTTGCTGAAGTTCAAACCGAGCACCAGAATGAGGATCAAAGGGGATTTAAGTGACATGCTTGTTGGTGTCAGATGGGCTTGTCTGAGTATTTCACAAACTGATCTATTGGGACTCCATCTCTATGGTTTACAGAGAATGGTCAGAAAAAGAGAAAATATCCAGTAAGTGGCAGTTGTGTGGATGAAAATGCCTTGTAGATGTCAGAGATCAGGGGAGAATGGGCAGACTGATTTCTGATGGTAGATTCAGAATTTGGCATAAACAACATGAAAGCATGGATCCATCCTGCCTTGTATCAACAGTTCAGGCTGGTGGTGGTATAATGGTGTGGGGGCAATTTGATTGGCATTAGCAAGGTGTACCTAATAAAGTGGCCAGTGAGTGTATATCTCTGCTTTCACAACAAATACATTAAATGAAGAGGTCTTTAAGAAATTTTCCAAGTCAGAATTTTTCACTGGAAAAAAAAAAAAAATCTGTCAGCTTGGCAACCTATAAAACAAAAGAAGCAACAACATCCTTGAATCAGATGTCTGGCTGCTGTGAATTAGATGGGCAGAGATGTGGCCGAAGTTAAATATGCGCTATGAAAAAATGTATAAAGTCAGATCTGGACACATTTGAAAGCAATGAACAGTGCAAAGATCATCCTGCTTATAGCTAATTCATGTTCTCTCAGTTCTGCTGGCACAGTATGTCAAACGAAGACACTTGGTGATGTATTAATTGCAGGATAAGGCATCAATCTCAGGCTGTTTGTAGTCCAGCTGCTGTTTGGTTGCCAGGACCTCTGCAGTGGAGTAATACAGTGTATCATACTATGCAGAGTATCTGGCACCAAATCACCTCCTGGACTGCGGATGCTTCATTCTGCAATTAATACATTACTAATGCTATAAGAAGTGTATGAAAACTTAGGTCCAAACTGGGTCTATCATTAAAATTCACCTAAATGAGAAAAGCACATGTCAGCATTACCAATTCAAATAGTTATTCAAAGAAAAAAATATGTTTTGCTTGCCATTAAAAAAAACAGAAATGCTGCTCCAGAACTGCCTTGTTTGGCCTGAAATCTAGGTAAACTCTCTAGTTTGAGACAATCTCTAGCCACCATGAGAATTGTGGTTGTTTCACATTATTAGGCATTACTAAAAATCTATCATTAACCAAAAAGACCCTATCTGGTAGATTTTCAGTAAGATAAGATGACCACAAATTATCACCAATTCTCTTCCACCCATCATCCTGAGCAATTTGCACAAATCCTGGGCTCCCAGGAGAGTCACAGTCACTAATCAAATTATAGCAATAAAGGAAAATACAACCCCAATTCCAAAAAAGTCTGGACACTGTATAAAATCTGCATTAAGGGCCAGTTCATGCTATAGAAACGCAATCCAGATGCGTTTCGGATGCGTATTTGAATGCTCATTTTTGGTGCGTTGCAGAGCATTTTTGATGCGTTTTGGATGCATTCCAGTGTGTTTTTAATGCATTGCAGTTCAATTTTTACCCTTTTTTTTTCAATTTAAATACGGACATGTGTGTTCCAGTGCGTTTTTGGTGCATTCCAGAGTGTTTTACTGCATTCCAGTGCAGTTCTGTGCAGAAAAAATGCAGCATGTTCTACTTTTTTTTCTGCTACTGGAACACACTGGAACTGCAAGCACTGATCTGAACTGTGACATTATAACCTACTTTCTGTGCGTTTTGGTTGAAGACAAAAAGCAACTGAAACGCATGTAGTGTGAACTGGCCCTAAAACAGAATGCAATCATTTGCAAATGTCATAAACCAACATTTTATTTACAACAGAAAACAGAAAGCATATCAAAGCTTTAAACTGAGAAAATATACCATTTTAAGAAAAAAATAAGGTATTTTGAAATTGATGGCAGCAACACATCTCAAAAAAGTTGGGACAGGGCAACAAAAAGCTGGCAAAGTAAGTGGTACAGGAAGAGCTGGAGAAACATTCTGCAACAAATTAAGTTAATTGGCAAAAGGTCAGTAACATGACTGGGTATAAAAAGAGCGTCTTAGAGAGTCAGAGTGTCTCAGAACCAAAGATGGGCAGAGGTTCACCAATCTGTGAAAAGCTGTGTTTAAAAATTGTCTTACACTTGCAAAATAATGTTCCTCAATGTAAATTTGCAAATTAAAATATCTACAGTACATTATTTATTTATTTCAGATACTTATATAGCGCCGTCAATTTACGCAGTGCTTTATATATATATTGTACATTCACATCAGTCCCTAACCCTCAAGGGGCATACAATCTAAGGTCCCTAACTCACATTCATATACAAGGGCCTATTTTATAGACAGGATCCAATTAACCTACCAGCATGTCTTTGGAGTGTAGGAGGAAACCGGAGTACCCGGAGAAAACCAACGCAGGCACAAGGAGAACATGCAAACTCCAGGCAGGAGGTGCCGTGGCTGGGATTCGAACCAACGACCCTAGTACTGCCAGGCGGAAGTGCTAACCATTTAGCCACTGTGCTGCCTCATAATATCATCAAAAGATTTCAAGAATCTGGAGAAATCTCTGTGCGCAAGGGACAAGGACGAAAGGCAATATTGGATGCCCATGATGTTCAGGCCCTCAGACGGCACTGCATTAAGAACAGACATGATTCTGTTATGAACATCACTGTATGGGCTCAGGAAAACTTCTAAAAATCACTGTCTGTGAACACAGTTTGCCGAGCCATCCAAAAATGAAAGTTAAAGCTCTATCATTCAAAGAAGAAGCCATATCTGAACATGATCCAGAAACACTGTCATCTTCTCCGGGCCTAAAATGGTCTGTTGCAAAGTGGAAAACTGTCCTGTGGTCAGATGAATTGAAATGTGAAATTCTTTTTGGCAACTATGGATGCAGCATCATCCGGACTACAGAGAAGAGGGATCTTCCAGTTTGTTATCAACGCAAAGTTCAAAAGCCTGCATCTCTGATGGTATGGTGGTGTATAGGATGGGCAGCTTGTACATCTGGAAAGGCACCATCAATGCTGAAAGATACTGTATATCCATTTATTGTAGCATATGCTCAGGCAAGAATGAGACAACATTCCTCTCCCAATATTCCAGAAACTGGTCTCCTCAGTTCCCAGACATTTAAAAAGTGTTGATAAAAGAAGAGGGGATGCTTTAATGTGGGAAAGATGGCCTTGTCCCAACTTTTTTGAGACACGTTGCTGCCATCAATTTCACAATTATCTTATTTTTTCCTTAAAAAGGCACATTTTCTCATTTGGTATGTTTTCTATTGCATACAAAATATGGATTTATGAGATTTGCAAATCACTGAAATATGTTTTTGTATACATTTTGCACAGCTTCCCAACTTTTTGGGAATTTGTGTTGTATAAGTAATCTGCATCATTGTAGACAATGAATAAGTGGTAGCCACTCAAAAGACTTTCTCTGTGTATACAGGACCCAGAGCAATCAGCATTTAAAATTGTCAGCAGGGATCACAATAACAGAAAAAAAAGACAATATGTGAAAAGGAGGACAGAAGGGTTTCTATAGGTTACATGTGAAACATATTGTGAACTTGTGCTTTAAAAAAGGACCTTTCTAGACGAAGCTGTCACTCCATTAACGCAATGTGATTCTTTCCCGCTGTACAACAAAAGGTCACTTGAGCACAGTCCCTGCTCGGAATACATCGCCTAGAATATAAACTAACATCACCAGGTCTCGGGCTTTGAGTATCTCAATGACAGATAATATATTTTCTCAAACTGTGTTTATTCATCTGCGCAACATCTCCACATCACTTTATAAAAATTGAATAATACTTAATGTAAACAGAACTAATATGTTTAACACCGAGTGTGTTATTTTATTTTATGTCTACTGTTAACGTGTTTTAAATTACCTAAAGCAACCTTTCTGTTCCCGGCGTATAATACTTAATAAATCTCTCGGCCTTTCAGGATTCGAGAGTAATAGCGAAGAAAATGCAACAAGTCATATACAAAATACAAATAGAACAAAATAAAACATTGTCCCAGTGCAATTCGCCTCTCCAGTTCTGGCAGAGGTCACGGAATGCCTTCTTTTGAACAGAGTTTGGAACTGACAGTGAAACACATGCAGACACTAATAAATGAGATAAGAGGCTGTTTAGCCAAAGGGGATCTTCTTTTTCTATATTAATTATATGCCAAAACCTCTGAAATTCCCGTTGGCTAACACGTTGTCCTTCCTTGTACTATTTTCATCGCACACAGGCATGTACACAATATACAACAATCCAACTGGCTAGGAAACAAAGAGATGCATAATAACACAATGGAAACCCACTTTGAGCGCAAATAAGGTTGGCCATAAAATCCCATGCTTGGCTGCAATATGGTCCATTTACGTTTATCCTAAGGGGGTGATAACAGGCGCTTGCAATTGTGATAAGTTATCATGATCACTCCCATAAACTATTCAACTTGTTAGAAATTTCTGAACTACCCAGCTGAAGACAGAAGGAAAGTGGTAAAGCGACTCCTTTGCCACAAAAACTAAAATAACAGCTGTCTATGAAAGCAAAGGAACCATCAACCCACAAACTGGATCTTCAGTCTCTCAAATGGTAAAGTAGGCTACAGTAAAGAAACTTCAGTATCTGACACATTTTCAGGTGTGTTGGATGCCCAGTCCCTCACAGTGCAAAGCAGGGGACCAGGCACCCAACTAATGGAAGTGGGTTGGATGCTAAAAATGTTTCAACTGTTGTAGCTCTTCAATAGAGGAATGTTTCGAGGCATGGCCATCTGGATTGCTGCAAATTTACCACTTTGGTCCAATAGCCAAGTCACACAAAAAAGCAGCAGATCCCAGGGCTACAGAGAGAGATATTTGCCCCTAATATTATCAGGAAGGCTGTTGCAAATGTGATGCTTAGGTCCCCTAGGCAAGTCATACAAGAAAAAGAAGGAGATCCTAGGACTACAGAAAGATATATTTGTACTCATTATTGTCAGGAAGACATTTGCTCATCTACAGTGAAGGAAATAAGTATCTGATCCCCTGCTGATTTTGAATGTTTGCCCACTCACAAAGAAATGATCAGTCTAAAAATCGAATGGTAGGTGTATTGTAACACTGAGAAACAGAATAGCAACAAAAAATTCAAAAGAAATGCATGTCTAACAAATTATGTACTGATTTACATGTTCATGAGGTAAATAAGTATTTGATTCCCTTCACAAAATATGACTTAGTACTTGGAGGCAAATCCCTTGTTGGCAATCACAGAGGTCAAACGTTTCCTGTAGTTGGCCACCAGGTTTGCACACATCTCAGGAGGGATTTTGGCCCACTCCTCTTGGCAGATCCTCTCCAAGTCTTTAAGGTTTGGTGGCTGATGTTTGGCAACTCGAACTTTCAGCTCCCTCCACAGATTTTCAATCGGATTAAGGTCTGGAGACTGGCTAGGCCACTTCAGGAATATTAATGTGCCACTCCTTTGTTGCTTTGGCTGTGTGTTGGCTGTGTGTCATGCTGGAACACCCATCCACGACCCATTTTCAATGCCCTGGCTGAGGGAAGAAGGTCCTCACCCAAGATTTGATGGTACATTGCCCCATCCATCGTCCCTTTGATGCAGTGCAGTTGTCCTATCCCTTAGCAGAAAAACACCCTCAAAGCAGAATGTTTCCACCACCATGTTTGTCAGTTGGGATGGTGTTCTTGGGGTCATAGGCAGCATTCCTTCTCCTCCAAACACGGCGAGTTGAGTTCATGCCAAAGAGCTCAATTTTGGTCTCATCTGACTACAACACTTTCAATCAGTCCTCCCCTGCATCATTCAGATGTTCAGTGGCAATCTTCAGATGGACCTGGACAACAACTGTTGTCACCTTCTCACCAAGCTGCTTGGCGATTGTTTGGTAGCCCAGTCCAGCCTTGTGTAGGTCTACAATGTTGTCACTGACATCCTTGAACAGCTCTTTAGTCTTTGCCATGGTGGAGAGTTTGGAATCTGACTGATTGCTCCTGTGGACAGGTGTCTTTTATACAGGTTACAAAATGAGATTAGCAGCACTCCCTTTAAGAGACTTCTTCTAATCTCAGCTTGTTACCTGTATGAAAGACACCTGGTAGCCAGAAATCCTGCTGAATGATAGGGAATCAAATACTTATTTCCCTCATGAACATGCAAATCAATGCATAATTTATTAGACATGCATTTCTTTTGAATTTTTTGTTGCTATTCTGTCTCTCAGTGTTGCAATACACCTACCATTTGATTTATAGACAGATCATTTCTTTGTGAGTGGGCAAACATTCAAAATCAGCAGGAGATCAAATATTTATTTCCTTCACTGTATAACCAACTTAAACTGGCCACATACCAGTAGAATTTCGTTTGAAAATTTTTATTTTTTGAACATTTGATTTTCTAATGGTTAGTGGGGTCAAATGGTTTTCGACCATTGTGACAAGAAAATCTGAAGGCGCAGAATGGAAAACTGTTCTCAAAGGAACAAATTCTAATTCTAAATGTGGTATTCAGAAAAAAAAATAAAATAAAAAAAAATCATATATTATAATGAAACCTGTTTAATAAAAAAAATTTCAAGGGCTTTTAAACAAAATTACTTAATTCAATGACAAAAAGAATGTTTTGGTGAATGATCTTTCTACGAATATTCAAACGGAACTTTAACTCTGAAGCGAAAACAAACAAAGAGCCCACCAACCTTGCACATTACCTCAGTAAGCCAAAATTTATTAATTACAGAATAATACTCACAAACACTGAAGTATATCATGCACGTAAGTCCTCAAAGGGACTAAGGATAAAAGCAGCCTGCGCGAGTCCCATCAGAGGAGTGGACACTCAGGGAACAGCTGATGCATTTCGAAGGACGAACCTTCTTCATCAGAGCTCTGATGAAGAAGGTTCGTCCTTTGAAAAGCGTCAGCTGTTCCCTGAGTGTCCACTTCAGTGTTTGTATTATTCTGTAATTAATAAATTTTGGCTTACTGAAGTAATGCGCAAGGTTGGTGCTCTCTTTGTTTGTTTTCGCTTCACAGTATTGGTCGGGCTTCCCCAGCCTTGTTTGGAGCTGCACAACCCCATCTGCACTGGTGGTAGAAACGTCCAAGTCCTGACTCCATCTACCTACCCCGTGTTGGGTCATAGAGCGCAAGAGAGTTAGTTTTCTTTCGATGGAACTTTAACTCTGTTTGGTCAGCTTAAGATAATTCAAAGCTTTTCTTAAAGTTTGTGTCTCAACTGAAGTACGAGTAAGGATTCACAGAAAGAGAAAGCCACCCACTATTAAAGGCCTAATGTGTTTCACTCTGTCTGGAGCTCACCTTATGAGTAATCTCTGGGTGGAGTGGAACGTGTTAAAGCTTCTGTGAACCAGGTGGAACAGTTTGTATATTGGAGACTTTAATAAACTCAAAGAAGGCTTTTAATGGCAAGCGGCTTCCTCTTCTTTCTGTGAGACTGCATCTGGAATCTTTTAAGTGGTTTCGTTAATACCAAAACAAAATAATAAAAACCTGGTTAAGACTCAACTCGAACTACAAAATTACCTTCATTTCAACCTGTCCTCTGTACCAAGACAATTCAGCAATACCATTTCCATGGTTCAATGATGTTACTGATGCACATCAGATTATAGCCATATTTCTATCTTATCTATCAATTTTACTACATTCAAATTAAAGAGACACTGTCATATTACCCATTCAGGGCAAAGTTACAGTGGTCTGTGTAAATGGGCCTCCCAGGCCACTGATACCCATAGTACAAGTGGCAGTAGTCCCCTGAAGCTTCTTCCTCTGTTTAGCCAGCACTAAAATAATCCCCAGTCTTGGCTGTTACCAGATGCAAGGGGTAAAGGGTGACGTAATTCACTCTGTCACATGACAATGCCTAGTGACTGGCTCCTATAACCAAGCAATGTCAAATGGGAGAAGGTACCTTGCTCTCTAATCCCCCAAAGTATGGGGTTTTTCTTCTGGCTGCAATGAACGGGGAGTGTAGGGACAATGATGGAAAGGCATCAGTAGTGTTTTAGACCTGGGGTAGGCAACCTTAAAGAGGTGGAGATCTACCTGAACAACAATTGGAGAAGTCAAAGATCACTGGGCACAGTGTCGCCTACTCACACCTGATTTAATCCTTTAATTGCTATACTACAATGTCACAATTGCGTGCATCTCATGGCAATCATGAGTTTAAATCAGGTGGTGAGGAGGCAACACACTTGTATCACTTTTCAGAGGAGCAGCAGTGCCCTTAGCTGCATTCGGCAGAGGCACCCTTACAGCTCGTTCTCATATAGAGTTGGGGGTGGTAAAACCTTGCAGTTTAATCATGGTTCATCGCCCCTGATCCCTTTCCCCTTTAGCTGCTGAGGCAGCAGGCAAAGGAGTACAGATGCTGCAGCAGGAATTAAACCCCTTGTTGCTTTTGGTGGGTGCTACTGCCTGCCAATCACAACCCATGCAAGTAAATGGGGCTACTCTGCAAGTGCCCCGCAAATGCATGCTTCTGCCGGGGCCAAGGGGTTCAAGCAGCAGGTGGTGAGAAAGCAACACAACGCTGCCTGCTTTAACACCTTGCTTGCTGTACTGCACAAGGTTGCAGGGCACCTACAGAGCGTCTGCATTCACATAAATGGGTCATGCTTGGCAAGTGCTACACTCACCAATCATGACAGTGCATACAACTCCTGTTGTGGCTGCAACATGTGTACAACCCTGGCCACTGCAGCTAAAGGGAGTGGGGTCGGGACGCAGGTGCTAAAAACAAGTCTTAACTATGGGGTTTTGCCACCCCCCAAACTGCAAATGAACCCTTACTGTTCTGTGCCCCCTATAAGGCGGTTTTCACACTGATGACACAGTTTACCCACACCATGGGTGCAGCACAATGCATCTGCAACTTTCCTGGGTTACCTGCACATTGCCATTGACATCCAATATATCCTGCAGGTGTGGTGCACTTTCTGAGAGCGCACCAAACTTCCCGCATTCAGGAATTTTAGTGTGCTTTCAGAAAGTGCAATAAACCCGCAGAATATAATAGATGTCTATGACTAAGCGCCTCAAACCCACAGGAAAGCTGCAGATACACTGCACTGTACCCGTAGTGAGGGTAAACCGCAGCACATCAGTGTGAAAGCAGTCCTATACTATTACGCCCAGTGTATTGCTTCACACTGACCTGAAGATCTCCTCTTTCCTGCTGCTGGCACCACTATGGAGACCACTAGCCGGGATAAGAGGTGGAGTGCAGTTGGTATCACTCCGCATGGGACAGAGGCCAGCACTACAGAGGAGGCATCAGCTTGTGCTGCTCTTGCTCCCTACTACAGCTCCTTCCAACTTTACAAGTAGTCCCTCTGCATTGCTCTCTGTTTGATGCTCTAGAATAGTGGGTCAGCTAGCCCAGACCGTGATCTACAAGTCACCTGGCCGGGATATACAGGTTGCTGACCCCTGTTTTAGAGGGACCTTTTGCAAAGACACCGTTACTTTACTCTGAAAAGGCGAGGTGATGCCTGTTTAATATAAGATATTTGATGAATGATGTTGAAATACTATTCCCACGTTATCAAACCAATTGATAAATTAACTGCCCCAGTCAGCCTATGCACTTCAACTCTATAATGTATCTTTGTGGTGGACTCAAATGCAAAATACTGTATATTCAATGGGTAAAAATTTACTGTATATTTACACATCAAGCTTCAGGGTTATACCATGACAACTGGAATTGTAAAAAACGTCTCCAATATCAAAGCCTAAAGTACTGTATATCTAAAGCCAAAACCTTTTATTTTTCATTTTGGATATGGAATCTTTGACTCTCAAAACTATAGCGTTAGGACCGCAGTATACAGAGGAGGCTTGGCTAATGAAGACCATACACGGGTCGAATTCCGAACAAATTTTCTTTAGAAAAACTGAATTTTCGTGCATTTTGTAATTCGATGGCGCCACCATTGATTTTGAAATTCAACCAACCAAACCTTTAATTTCACCTCATGTTGCTACAGAAAAGAATTTTTGTGGCTAACAATTTTCTTTTCTTTTTAGGTCACAGCTCACACTCATTTATTTTTCGATTACATTTTTTGCACGATTCTCCCATCATTGATTAGAAATTAATTTGTTTTTCAAAACATTTCCAACATGCCCGATCACTCAAATTTTATGGTTGCTGGAAAATCGCCATTGCTGTGGCCCACTAATTGTGCGAAATTCAAACAAAAATTCTTAGGAAAGATTTTCAAAAGAAAATTCTTTCAAATTCAAGCAGTGTATGGCCAGCTTAAGGCATTGTGGCTTCCACTTATATTTGCAAATGTTTGCAACTAAATCCTCTCTTTTTAACCTGCATTGTTAGGGTCATTTTGGTTTTTTAAGGCTAGTTGGTAAGTGTGCAGGGAATTTTTTGTTTGTTTGTTTTTTCCAGATTTGTCCTTCATTCAAGAGATTTTAATATACATCCTGCTCTGTAGACACATCTGGAATTAAGATGTTTCTACACCTTGATTGGACTCCACCTGTGGTAAATAAAATTACTTGGACATGATTTGGAAAGGCACACACCTCTCTATAAAAGGCCACACAGCTGACAATGGACACTGCATCAGAGCAAAAGTCATGAGGCATTCTGATTCTGAAAAAAATTATAAAAATTTCCCCTTGGGATTAATAAAGTATTCTGATTCTGATGAGGTCAAACCTCAGAGCCTGCCGAGCTCAGAGAGAGGATTATTGCAAAGCACAGATCTGGGGAGGGCTACAAAAATTTCTGCTGCACTGAAGGTGCCCAAGAGCACAGTGGCCACTATAATTCTCAAATAGAAGAAGTTTGGCACAACCAGATCTCTTCCAAGAGTGGATCACCTGGCCAAACTGAGCAATTAGGGGAGAAGGGCCTTGTGACCAAGAACCCGATAGTTACTCCAAAGATCCTGTGTGGAGATGGGACAAAGTTCCAGCAGGACAGTCATCACTGCAGCCCTCCATTGATCTGCGCTTTATGGCAAAGTGACTAGACGAAAGAGAAAGTGGGAGACTGGTCAGGGGAAAAGCTGAATAGAGCAAAGTACATAGATATCCTCAATAAAAACCTGTTCCACAGTGCTCAGGACCTCAGACTGGACTGAAGGTTCACCTTCCCACATAACAAAAGTCCTAAACACACAGCCAAGACAACACAGGAGTGGCTTAGGGACAACTCAGTGAATGCCCTAGAGCAGGGTCTCCAAACTTTCTAAATGAGGGGCCAGTTTACTATCCTTCTGACTTTAGGGGGGCCAGACTGTGGCAAGTGGGAGTAGAAAATATACCAGTGTCAGAGAGAATAAACAATGCCACATCTTCAGCTGGATGAATTGTGCTCCATCATTGGCCTCAGTGGGAGGAATAGTGCCCCATTATTAGTGTCAGTGTGAGAAATGGTGCCCCATTGTTGGTGTTAGTGGGAGGAAAAGTGCCCCATCATTGGTGTTAATAGGAAGAATAGTGTCCCTTTCTTGGTGTCAGTGGAAATAATTATTCTTCTATTAGTGGTGTCAGTGGGAGGAATAGTGCCCCATCACTGGTTTTAGTGGGAGGATTAGTGCTCCATTGTTGGTGTCAGTGGTAAGAATTATACCCCCATTGTTGGTGTCAGAAATATAAATAGTGCCCCTGGGCCACAGTATGGAGACCACTGTCCTAGAGTGGTCCAGACAGAGGTCTGACTTGAAGGTACTTCAGCAAAGTACTGGGTAATGGACCTGAATACTTAAATACATGCAATATTTCAGTTTTTTCTTTATAATACATTAACACACATTTCTAAAATTCTGTTTTCATTTTGTGATTATGGGGTACTGAGTGTAGAGTAATGAGAGAAAAAATGAATTCATCCCTGGTTCACACCGAATGCAGCTTTTAAATCGCGCTACTTCAGCTGAAGTAGCACAATTGCAAGACTGCCTTTCCGTGTGATTTCATGTGTGGCTTGCTGACATCTGTGTACCTTTATGCACAGATGTCAATGCAAGTTGCACATGAAATCACCAGAAATAGTTCAGGAACCTTTTTCAAAATCAGTGCAAGTCAGAATTGCATTGATTTGAACCGTTCCATAGGCACAAATAGGGTGCAATTTGTCACATTGGTGTGAACAGGGGCTCAAACAAATGTAGCATCAGGTCGCAATATAAGAAAATATAAAAAAGTGAATGGGGTCTGAATACTTTATGAATGCACTATACAGCGAGCTGCACATGCACAGTTCAGTGCACATTCTAAAGCATCTTTTGAGGAGGAAGAAAATTTTTTTTTGCAGAAGAGACACAGCTCTCATTTATCACCAATAAAAATCCTTTCCGATCATGAATTTCTACAATATGAGGTATTTTCTGCTCTAAACCAACTCAAACCCACAATGACAATAAACAATCTCTGTATGAAGAAATGTTATAATTCACTGTCCTCTGACCTTTGCCCTATTAAAGAGCTTAGCCAAATGAAGATACCTCAGCATCCAAAATATTGCCGACAAATCCGGTCCCCCCGTTGCATGCTGTGGTTTCACCCGATGGTTGCCACTTCACCACTGTATCCAGTAGTAACTTGGGGATTGGTGGACAAACCATTAAATGCAGTGGGGGACTAGGGGGTTGACACTCCCAGAAGTGCAAAGACTTGCAAACCTGACAGTGATTTACTAGAAACATTGCTAAACTTCAGAACTTAGTATCCTCATGGAGGTCCCCCTGGAATCTGGGGCCCTAAGAAGCACATCCTTTCTGTCCTTATTATAACCAGCTAGGGAGTCCAAGGATTACAGGTGACAGGTCAGTCTTCCTAATATGAGAGTGCCCTAATTGTGAGCGGGATAGCTTTTTATAATGCAATGTCATGCTAAGATTAAATGTTTATTGCATTGGCTAATCTCCAGACTATCAAATATTAACAGCACAGCACATGAGAACAGAAGAGCCAAAAATAAAACTAGGTTCAAATTTGTACACCGTGAGTGTATATGCAGATTCTTTGTAAGAGGGTCAATGTAAGAACAAGTTCATTTACTTGTAACAAGAGATCGATTTTCCATTTGTAGCACATGAACCTGTCCTGACAAAATTTCCCCAGGAATTCCAAGAAAAACATATCAACTGCGATATTTTTGGGTAGGTGCCACACCTGTGGACGTGTTTCTCTGAGCACAGTGCTGCGTTATACTGCTTTTCATTTCATTCTAACATCCTAGCCGAGTGATTATTTACCACTACTGACCTATATGTGAAATGAAACAACCTCCACCCTGTGTTTCTTCTCTTTATTTCATTATTCCAAGCCAAAGTTCCTGTCCTGTCTTCTGTTTGCACCCAGTTCATGGTCGCATGTATCCAGCACCAGGAATGCAAAAGCATAACAGGTGTCTTGTCGTTCACATAAAAATAAAATTACATAGAATCACAGCTAATATTTCTAATAATTCTAAAATGTGATGCACACTTTTTTTCCGAGGTGCAACTTTTTTGCAGTGAATCACTTTGCTGGGTTTTCACTTGTGCGGTGCGGTATATCGCATGTGATTTGCACAGGAACTGCATCACAATCCTGTGCAAATCACATATGAATTCTGTGCGGTGTAATGGGAGCCATACATTTTGTATGGCTCAAATCGCAACGCATCTGCATCAAAAAGGCGCAGGACACTTTTTTTGGTCTGCACTAGAATTGGATCACATGGGTATTCACACCCATGCAATCCGATTCTGCACATCGCACCGCGTTTTGCGGGTTGATTTCGGGGTGTTGTCAACTTAACATACACACCTGCAGCGGTTTGCATGAACGGGGTGCTATTCAGAAAACACTGCAAATTCCACACTGCATCAGTGTAAACCCAGGCTAAAAAACCTGTCTGTAAAAAACATGTCTAAAACATGTATGCACAATGCGATTACATTTGAATTTAACAGTGTAGAAGTAGCATGAAAATTGTTCACTGTGCTTCCACATAAAAAAGAAACAAAGGGCATCTAGGGGGATGTTTAGAAGGTCTGAAAAAAAGTGAGCAATGTTTTTTTTGGTAAACTTTTGTTCTTTGAAAGCTTTTGTGTCCAATTTAAAAAGCATTTTTCAGATCACCACTTGACATTTTTAGCATATTTGTTTGTATTAAAAAAGGTCAAAAACATAATTGTTGTGGTGTGTTGTGTTAATTGTTTTCTATTGAAAAATATGGTGTTTTGAGCTGAAATTTTTGAAAATTCAGTCACCGTTTTTCAACAGCACCAGTGAGCTGTGTGGCAGAAAGCAGGTGGAAAATAAAGTACCAAAATTTATATACAAGGACATGATGAACGAATTTCAGTACTCTGCATTTCTTTAAAGCCCAGCTCTGGGTAAATTTGTTTTTTTCCCCTATGCAGTGGGGCTGTGCCTGCACAGTAAAGGTCAACTGCTTGTTTTGTGTAGGGGTACGCAGTAAGCTTACATTTACCCAATCCTTCGATCCTCCAGAAAACAGCGTTCCCCAAGGTTCAGCAGGGGATTGTTCCTGGTCCATGGAGCCTGCTCTGGACAAGATGATGTCAGGAACAGTCCACTATTCAAGACCACTGGAACGCCTGGACCAGTCTATTACTGGAAGGATCGGAGGATCAGGTAAGTATATCTCTCCTAGAAAAATAAAAGCAGTTAACCCATGCAGTGCAGGCACAGCCCCAGTAAATGGGAAAAACATTTTAACCCAGAGTTGGGCTTTAAAATATACATGGAGATGCATGAGATCAATTTAAGTTATACAAAAATCATCAACAAGTTTTGTTTTCTATGCATAGTTTGTTGGACTTCCATATTTGTTGCCATGGATCTTACTTAAAGTAGTAGTAAACCATCCAGGTTTTTTTTACCTTCATGCATTCTATGCATGAACGTAAAAAACTTTCTGTGTACATCAGCCCCCCGATACTTACTTGAGCTCCATCTCGATCCAGTGATGTGCATGACAGTAGTGGCTCTTCAGGGTCTCTCCTTCCTCACTGGCTGAGACAGCAGTGGGGGCCAATGAGGAGGGAGCATGTGCGGGGCTGAGATGAGCTCTGTGTCTAAATGGACAGACAGAGCAGCGGCTTGGGAGCGAGCCTGCTCGGGTGCCCCAATAGCAAGCTGCTTGCTATGGGGCACTCAGCTGGAGGGAGGGGCCAGAATCGCAGGCAGGGTACCTGAGAAAAAGAGAATCGGGGCTGCTCTGTGCAAAACCATTGCACAGAGCACGTATGTATGACATGTTTATTATAAAAAAAAAAATAAACCAGCCTTTAAAGGATAAGTTCACCTTTCATAACATGCTGCACCCATATTCAGGATGCAACGTGTTATGGATAGACCGGTCCCTTTGACAGCTATTGGGGGATCTTCTCCTCCCGCTAGCGGTCAAAATTTTTTTTAAAATGGCCATGTGGGGCTCTGACCGCCGGCCGCATCACTCATTCACACTCCTCTGTTAATGAGAAACTACAATTCCCAACAGCCTTAGCAGCTGTCGGCTTGTGGTTTTAAATGAACTACGGGCAAGCAGATATACTGACAGGTCTGTAGGAGACCTGCATGGCATCAGCAATCTGCTGATCGCTGGTGCAATGCTTTACAGGCTCCTGCAACAAAAAAAATAAAACATTTACATTTTTTTTACCTGGAAAAAAATGTGCATTTATTATTTTTAGCAAAAGGTGAACTTATCCTTTAATACCACTTTAACAAGATGGCAATAGGGCAACTACTGACAAAAACAAGTGAGGTGAAGTAGCACTACAGCAATACCCAGTTGGAAAGCTAAATTCCTGAGCTGATGGTCAGTATCTCAAGGTTTAAGTTTCAATTTTGATTGAAAAGTAATTTTAAGGTACTGTATAGGCTATGCATTCTATTTGATATGGTAAGACAAATACAACACGAGATTTATTCATCATTCAACAGTAAAGGGTGGAGGCAAGCAGTTTCTTTATGTCCCTAAAAAAAAAACCCACACCTGTATGGTCATAATGGCACCCATCCTAATCAACATACTCCTGGGTTCTCAGAATTAACTGTAAAAAGCTCTTCAAGACAAAGGCTTTCCTTACTCGGCTCCCCCAGTGAATATTAGAACAGCTGCACCTTGTAAAAATATTAATCTAAAACTCCTGAGTATCCCAAGCCTCAGCATTCCAGCAAAAATCATAATATACAGACCTCCGAAATTGTGCATTGCAGGTGGGAATTAACACCTATGAATATCATTTTGTGAAAAGCACATGGCCCAGGGCGACTAAAGCCTCTCATACAGTGAAAAGGTGTTATTTACACTGTGCAATGCTCATATGTGCTCCATAACAAGTTCTGTCTCTTTACAGAAGCAATAAAAATATTTGTTGAATAAAGCACCATTTGGTAATGCCTACTGGTTAGGAGATTCACCACTCAGTCTGTAATTTGGTTCTACTTTCAAGCTCTGGAGCATAAAAAGTAGCAAGCATATAAAAGACTTCTTCTACATACTCTTTCTGCTAGCCAATCCTCAATATCAGCAAGCCCAAACAAACTATTTAAAGTGAACATAAACCTGGAGTTCTGGTTTAAATGGTAGTGAGGGCACACACATGCAACATGATTTCTATGGACTCCTAATTTCCTTACAGCAAGGTGACACAAACAAAAAATTCTGGTTCTTTATGTCAAGGATGGGTATGTCAAGGATGGGGAATCCATTGCCAATAGGGTGGGCTGGCTGACCAGGACAAAGTAATAGCACCTTGGGCTAGGGGTTGGCTTGGACCACAGAGAAGACACAGAGAGCCTTACAGAGTCGTAGAAAGGACAATGCAGAGACTCGATACCCAATGACACTGAAGGGAATGGTGTCAACATGCCCACTCATTCTGCGAAGATAAGATCCATTCAAAATGCTGAGGCACAGGGTCTAAGGAGCCACCTGTTCTTCACCAGAGCACGCTTCAATGAGTGATGGGTTTTGCTGCTGACAACTCCTAGGTTGTGGCCCTCACAGTCACAAACCATGTAGCTACCAGAGACTGAGCACACTCAGTACACGGAGGAAAGTCTATTGCAGCACTGGGGTGCTGGGCTTATTAGGATTAAAAGTTACAAGTCTCTTTTAGCGCTTTTATTCTGGACACATGGAATGTGTGGAGTGTATAGGAGACGCACAAGTATATGAAGACTGGATGCAGCCAAGAGTGTTCAGAGAATCACTTAGGTGCTAGTAGCAAGTTGAAGGCTGAAATGCACAGGGAGTCATAGCGAATTTCTGGAGTCAAGTGCACTTGGAGACACTGGTGGTTCAGCAGTTAACATGGCAAAACAGTGATCAACACAGAACAACATGTGTACCAGCCCTTAAAGACAGAGCCTGGCCACAGATTGGTTGCAGCGCAAATGGCTGCTTATTGCCTGCACACCAACCAACTCGTACAGGGGAGAGGACCTGGAGCTGAAACAGGGCACAGGTGAGTGTGACACTATGGTTTAGTTTACAAGCTGAGATATAAAAGTATCTGCACTCCCTAAAGTGTCTCAAACCCATAAACTCTCCCAAATTTGAACCCTTAAGGACAATCCAATAAAAGTTATTTTTTAGTTTTACATGAAACCTGGTCAACCACTGGGTTTTTATATGTCTTGGACACTTTAACAGTGTGATCTCCCTGCCAACATTCTCAACTCCTGTCCACCTTGGCGTATTAGATGCACTACTGGCTTTTGTGTTCCTGTATTTCCTGTTACAGCAGGGAGAGTGGGAAGCCGTCATTATGGACGAAGCAGGTGTGCAGACCCAGGAAGAGCAGGGATCTCACCATTACAGTTCTACAGTGACTACCAAAAACAAAAAAAACAAAATATAAAAATATCAGATTTATGTGGCCTGACCCTATCTTTTTTTTAAATTATTTAGTTCCAGATAGGACAAAGTATGTGCAGTACTTTTTTCCCATCTTCCTAGACTACCGCAGCCAGCAAGGAGGCTGCTTTGATACCAAACTAGTAGGCGCCTATCTACAGCTCCCAGCACATGTCCGAGGAATGCAAAGGGACGTCATGTGTATAAGCCTCACCTCCCTCTGCATTCCTCATGGTGGTTCTTGCCTCAGGCTTGTGCTGGGAGCTGTAGACACGCATTAGCAATCAAAACAACTGTCCCCTTGATAGCGGCATTGTCAGGCCGCTGTGGGCCAAGTGGGCATAACAAGCGTTTTTGGAACCTAAGAAGATGGGACAAAGTGTTACATGTACTTTGTCCTATCAGGAACTAAATAATGTAAAAATGTGTGATATTTCTTCCGTAATCCCCTGCCAACACTTAACCTAGCCCATAACACGACCCTAACAATTTAACCTCTGAAATGAGCCCTTAATTTTGAAAGCCCATCTCCAGGTAAATTTTTTGTTTTTTTCACTAAACCTTCCACCAGCCTCTAAAGATTCCCTTGTTTAAATATTTTTTTCCCCTAAAAGAGCAATGTAAAACAAAAGTAAAGTCTGAGGCACATTTGCACCCAGTTTGCTTTCTCAGAAACCAATCATCTTACCTAGCACCATAGGGAGAAGGTGATACCATATGCTATATAGGCACCTTAAAGAACTAGTGGGCAGCATTGCAGAGACAGGTCACCCAGAGCACAGACAGCAAGCTGGGGTGACCAGTCTCCTTAATAGGAAATACTGGTAAAAGAACAGACAGTAGGACATGGAGGGAATTTCAAAACTAATCTCAGAAAGTACTATTTTATTGAAAGAGTAGTTGATACTTGGCATAAGCTTCCAGCAGAGGTAGTGAGCCAGTCAACAGTAAAAAGTTTCACACATGTTGACACGGGACAAGCACAGATCTTTACTGAGACAAAAAAGTAAAAAAAAAACAAAAAAAAAAAACAAACAACCCCCCCGCCCCCCCCAAAAAAAGGGCAGATCTGATGGACCACTCAGTAATTTTCTGCCATCACTTTTCTATGTTTGTATGACATATTTAACTATGCGTTGTATGCATTATATTAGAAAAAACAAATGTGTTCTGAGCCCAGCTTTAACCCCTCGGCACCGGCGCCTCCCAGCCCTTTAAGGGTTCCAGAAGCCGGGAGGTGGGTGGGGTTTTAAGGTCATGTGACCACCGTGATTTGCTGTCATGGCAGTCACATGATCTGGAAAGGGAAGATCAGGACCTTTCTGTGAGTATCGATCGTGTGTGCTGGGAGCGTGCTCTCAGCAGATATGTTTTTTTTTTTAATAGAATGCAAATGTGCGGCCGCTCGGCATCTAGGCCTAGATTGGACCAATGTAACTGTGAAAAAATATCCATAAATTAATTTCTTCTTTAAAGTTTTACTAAACCCAGGACTCTCCAGCAATACATACCAAACTGAGCATGTGCAGCTTGCCCCCAAGGCTGTGTTCTATCAGCAGCTGGATTGGGGACTGTGGAAGAAGGGGAGGATCAGAGAAAACAGAATCAACCTACTTTTTACACAATGCGGAGAATTAACCTCTTAAGTTCCACAGTGAGTATACCAAGCATGCTTTAGTGCATATACAGACTGATTTTACTCTTGTGGGTTTAGTAACACTTTAAGCTTTAAAACATCCATCTTTTTTTTTCCATCTGTATCCCTTCTGAGAGGTTTCCCTGCATTTCCTTGCCTATAACATGAAGTGAGAGGAAAACTTTCCAAAGTGCAGTAAATCCCTTAGTAGATAGTTGTCACCAAAACTAGCGTACCCATTGCAAGATTTCCTCTTCCATCCTGTTCTGATGAGAACTTAAAATTTTGGATTTTCCATCATCTTCACTTTTGGTTACAGTGATCATTAGGACAACCGGAGAGAGTGAATCTCCCCAGCTGGACACAAAAGGCAATAAAAACATGATCAGGGTTCTAACCCTTTACCACTGTATTCAAAGGAAAAATACGTGTTTTGTGCTGTTTTTTTCTTTTCTCTCTAACTGCTTTAAAAAAAAAAAAGTAAATCAAACACATCTGGATCTTAATTTTACATTTTGCAAGAACAAATTGTAGCTTTTAAGATTTGAGAGCCAATTATGTATAGCTCAAAATACGATACCAACACAATCCTGACAACAAATCAAGTCAAACAAAACTCACTGCACAAGGTTTATTTAGAATGGAACTATTGCACTTTTAAATAAACTTTATATTTGACCACAGACCAACATCCGTACACCATTCCTCTTGAAATGGAACTTTTTCTAACGATTTCCATTTTTGATCTGAAGGCACACGTGATAAAATAATGCTCTGTCAGTGTCCAGGTACAACACCAGCATTGGCAGGTAGCATGTTTTTTCAAGGAAGAAATTGAAATGAACAATTGAGGCAATCTGTGTAGTTTTGATTGTAATTTGCACTTTAAAAGTGGAAAACAAAAATTATGATTACTAAAAATGTTCTTTTGTGTCTTTAATTTACACTTGCAGATGATTAATGTGCAACGACAAGGCTGAATCCAATTACAATGGTCAAAATGGAAACACGTACAGAACATTGCAGTAATCCTGAACTACCATCTCACAGCATTATTTCATGGGGACTATCAAAGCTGGCCAAACCTGGGGCAAAATTTGGACGGTTCCTGGAGAATCAGTCAAAATTTGAGCAGTGGGTGGCCCTACTGACATCCAAGCGGCATCCTTCAACCTAAAAATCGGAGGAGCCAGCTGGAAAATGGTTGGCTGAATAGTGGTGGCTGCATCCAATTATATACAGCCACTGTTCAGGTAATCTAATAGCAATGGGTGCTGGCTGTCAGGATACAATAGCCAGATGAGGAGAGACTCGTCCATCAACGCTGTTTATCGTGGATGGGGAATTGAGTGATTTCTCAAGTTCACCCATAGGACTAAATGGACAGCATACTATGTATGGCCAGGTTAAGGCTGGGTTCATACTTTTCCATCAATGTTCATTTTCAATTATGGACGTTATCTGTGTTAGTTTGTTGTGGCATTCATTTTGAATGGCACCCCATACACTAATGCAAAGCAGTTCCAACACACGTGTTGCAGAACACCACAACCCTTTTGGTGAATTGCCAGACCATTTGGATGGGGTGCATTGATGAAAAGCAAGTTAATGCATGAAAATATGTGCATTAACGCAATGCATCAGGAAGTTGTGAACCCAGGTTACCTTTTGTCATCTTTCAAGAAGGTGAACAGGTGTATTTATTAGAAACCATTTAACTTCTTAAAGTGATTGTAAAATGGTTTTTTTTTTTAAATATTAAACATGTCATACTAACCTGCTCTGTGCAGTGGTTTTGTACGAAGGAGCAGCTCTGATCTTTCTCTTCTGGCATCCCCCGATGGCACTCTTGGCTGCACCTCTTCAGCAAGTGCGCCTATAAGAAGCCACTTCTTCAGACACAGAAAGCATAGCTTGGCCCCGCCCCCTGCTCCCTCGTCACAGGATTTGATTGACACCAGGTGGCTAAGTATGACTACACTCACTCTTTGCACTGCATCTGTAAAGGAGCAGTGTTGTCAGCCTAGAACAAGCCTACAGAATACCTTCCTCTTTCCTTTTCTTCATACAATAGGAGGAACATTTTTTTGTAGCCCATGGAGAACACAAGAAGTTATCAGCACACAAGAATTTGGACAGGCACTTAACAAATATACGAAGATATAACAAAATGCTTGTATTGGTAAATAAGTTCACTATGAGGATTGGTTCACATCTGTGCGGGTGGTGCCACTGTGGGACCTGCACAAAAAACAGCAGCTGCAACCACCCACACAGAGAAATGCGGGACCCGCGGGTGGGTGCCTTTAATCCTAATAGCAAGCAGCCCGCACTGGGAACCTTGTTTCCCACGCAGGCTGCAATTTTAAAAATAATGCATATTTCCTGCGTCCTGGAAGCCCATTGAAATGTTCTCTATACCCGCGCAAATTGTGGTCTGCACAGGTGTGAACATAGCCTTAGAGATCACAAACACTTTAGCATCCAACATAGATATAAGTGTAATAATGATCTAATAAGGAAAAGAGATTTAAGTAATAAAAAGTAGTTCCAAACTATCCAGTAAGATGTAACCACAACTGTAATGCAGTTGTGAATATCTAGCACAGCCATTTTCAACCAGGGTTCTGTGGAAGCCTAAGCTTCCTTCAGAGGTTGTGAGGGGTTCCTTGAGCTATGGCTGATTGATCTCCTATTTGATAGTACTTGCATAGTTTCAGGTTTAACACCACTTGGCAGCATCAGCAGCATTACCCCAAAGATCTTTTTTGCTCTCTGCAAGGTGGGCATTCTTCTCGCTGGCTCCTGAAGAATTAATTTCAGCAAGTCTTCTGTGAGACCAGATTATTATTTCAGAAATTATTTCAATGGTTCATCTTGAGTAAAAAAGGTATAGAAAGGATTAAGTAACCTGCGGTTTTACCAGACTCAGTGTTACTGAGCTGCACTGAGGCCCATTGTGTGTCCATGAGTTCCGCCAGAGATGGCCACTTCAACTGGTCTCATGGCCTTGCTAACTAATAACAGTAGATCTACACTTAAAGTGATTCTAAAGGCTTAAATGAAAAAACAAAAAAACAAACATGTTACACTTGCCTGCTGCGTGCAGGGGTTTTGCACAGTCCCAGATATTCCTCTTCTCGGGTCCTCCCCCTGTGCTCCTGATCCCTCTCTCCTGTTGGGTGCCCCCACAGCAAGCGACTTGTTATGGCGGCACCCGAGTATGTGCACTCCCCAGCCACTGCTTCGTGTGTCCATTCACAGACAGAGATGTGGCCCGGTCCCACTCCTAGTGAGGAGAGGGAGTCCCGGGATAGCCGAGACTCCAGTGCATATCACTGGATCAAGAGGGGGGCTGGGGAGCTGCTGCATAGAGAAGGATTTTTTACCTTAATGTATAGAATGCATGAAGGAAAAAAAAGCCTTGTGCCTTTACAACCACTTTAAACATAAAACAAAAAAGATTGGTGATAAAGATAAATGAGTACACCCCTTTTTAAAAGTAAGAGTTTAATCAATATCTCAATGAACACAAGAACAATTTCCAAAATTTTGACAAAGCTTTTATAGTTTTATAGAACATTTGTTTAGCTCATTACATGGAAGTTAATAATATATCTTAGATTACAAAATCTTCAGTTTTACTCAAATTAGT
The DNA here is from genome assembly GCF_062004578.1 of Staurois parvus. Taxonomy (NCBI): domain Eukaryota; kingdom Metazoa; phylum Chordata; class Amphibia; order Anura; family Ranidae; genus Staurois; species Staurois parvus. The sequence goes on from NW_028318781.1 coordinate 3,105,729, forward strand.
TGATGCAAAAATGAATACACCCCACAACAAATACTACTACATCTAGTATTTTGTATGACCGCCATGATTTGTAAGAACAGCAATAAGTCTTCTAGGCATGGAATGAACACGTTGGCGACATATTGCAACATCTGTCTTTCTCCATTCTTCAAGAACAACCTCTTTTAGAGCCTGGATGCTAGATGTGATGCTCAACTTGTCTCTTCAGAATTCCCCATAGGTGTTCGCTTTGGTTCAGATCAGGAGACATACTTGGCCACTGAGTCACATTCACCCTGTTCTTTTTCAGAAATGCAACAGTGGCCTTAGATGTGTGCTTTGGATCATTGTCATGTTGGAAAAGTGCAGGGTGACCAAGGGCACGGAGTGATGGTAGCATCGTCTCTTTTAATATAGAGCAGTACATCTGTGAATTCATGATACCATCAATTGACTGCAGCTCCCCAACACCAGCAGCACTCATGCAGCACCACAGAAGGACACTACCACCACCATGTTTCACTGTAGGCACCATGCATTTTTCTTTGTACTCCTCATTTTTGCACCACCATACAGTTTTGAAGCCATCAGTTCCAAAAACATTTTTCTTGGTCTCATCAATCCAGAGTACAGAGTCCCAGTAGTCTTCTTTTTCAGCATGAGCCCTGGTAAATTATAGGCAGGCTTCTTTGTGCATGGGCTTTAGGAGAGGCTTCCTTCGTGGACGACACCTGTGCATGCCATTCCCGTACAGTGTACGCTATATTGTGTCACGGTAAACAATCACCCCTTTCTACTTCTTTAGCTAACTGCAGTGAACTTGCATGGTGATTTTCTTCAACCCTTCTCATCAGAAGACGCTCCTGTTAAGGTGTTACCTTCCATGGACGGCCTGGATGTCTCTGTGAGATGGCTGCAGTTCCAGATTTGTTAAATTTTTGTGTCACTTTTGCTACAGTATTCTGAATGGTAATTATAGCTCTGCTGATCTTCTTTAGCCTTCACCTTTCTAGTGTAAAGAAATTATTTTCTTTCTCAAGCCTTGTGACATTTCTCTTTCATGTGGTGCCATTGCTGACAGCATGAAATGGGAAGGGATTTTCTTTGTTAAGTAACGCCCTTTTATAATCAACTGTCTGCTGAACACCTGTTTAATGAATAATTAGACTCACCTGTAGTTGAATTCTTGTTAATTAGGATTGTTGTTTAAAATGTAGTTTTGCTCATAAGACTTTCACTGGGGTGTATTCATTCTTGCAACATGGTCTTGAAAAATATTAAAAAAATATACAAAAAAATATTTTTGTGTGTGTGCAAATGTTTGTGGGAGTATTTTGTAGTATAGTGTCCCATAGAAAATGTTGATTCTGAAAGGAAAGGAAAGTTTTTCTAACAAATCTGTTGGGGTGTACTCATTTATGCTGAGCACTGTGTGTGTGTATATATATATATATATATATATATATATATATATATATATATATATATATATATATATACACACAGTGGGGATCGAAAGTTTGGGCACCCCAGCTAAAAATTTGTATTAATGTGCATAAAGAAGCCAAGGAAAGATGGAAAAATCTCCAAAAGGCATCAAATTACAGATTAGACATTCTTATAATATGTCAACAAAAGTTAGATTTTATTTCCATAATTTACACTTACACAGGTGAAACTCGAAAAATTAGAATATTGTGCAAAAGTTCATTTTCATTCAGTAATGCAACTTAAAAGGTGAAACTAATATATGAGATAGACTCATTACATGCAAAGCAAGATAGTTCAAGCCGTGATTTGTCATAATTGTGATGATTATGGCTTACAGCTCATGAAAACCCCAAATCCACAATCTCATAAAATTAGAATATTGTATATATATGTATACATATATATATATATATATATATATATATATATATATATATATATACACACACACACACACACACACACACACACAGTTAAGTCTACATATATTTAGGACACAAGCACAATTTAATTTTTTTTCAGGGATTTACCAAAACATATTCAAGCTATAGTTATATAATGGGTATGGGCTGGAAGTGAACACTCTCAAGTATAATTTGAGGGTATGTACAGTGGGGATCGAAAGTTTGGGCACCCCAGCTAAAAATTTGTAATAATGTGCATAAAAAAGCCAAGGAAAGATGGAAAAATCTCCAAAAGGCATCAAATTACAGATTAGACATTCTTATAATATGTCAACAAAAGTTAGATTTTATTTCCATCATTTATACTTTCAAAATAACAGAAAACAAAAAAATGGCAGCTGCAAAAGTTTGGGCACCCTGCAGAATTTATAGCATGCACTGCCCCCTTTGCCAAGCTGAGACCTGCCAGTGTCATGGATTGTTCTCAATCATCGTCTGGGAAGACCAGGTTATGTCAAGCTCAAAGGTTTTAAATGCCCAGACTCATCTGACCTTGCCCCAACAATCAGCACCATGGGTTCTTCTAAGCAGTTGTCTAGAAAACTGAAACTGAAAATAGTTGACGCTCACAAAGCTGGAGAAGGCTATAAGAAGATAGAAAAGCGTTTTCAGATGTCAATATCCTCTGTTCGGAATGTAATTAAGAAATGGCAGTCATCAGGAACAGTGGAAGTTAAAGCAAAGTCTGGAAGACCAAGAAAAATATCAGACAGAACAGCTCGCAGGATTGTGAGAAAAACAATTCAAAACCCACGTTTGACTGCACGATCCCTCCAGAAAGATCTGGCAGACACTGGAGTTGTGGTACACTATTCCACTATAAAGAGATACTTGTACAAATATAGTCTTCATGGAAGAGTCATCAGAAGAAAACCTCTTCTACGTCCTCACCACAAAAATCATCGTTTGAACTTTGCAAATGAACATATAGACAAGCCTGATGCATTTTGGAAACAAGTTCTGTGGACCGATGAGGTTAAAATTGAACTTTTTGGCTGGAATGAGCAAAGGTACGTTTGGAGAAGAAGGGGCACAGAATTTAATGAAAAGAACCTCTGTCCAACTGTTAAGCATGGGGTTGGATCAATCATGCTTTGGGGTTGTGTTGCAGCCAGTGGCACAGGGAACATCTCACGAGTAGAAGGAAAAATGGATTCAATAAAATTTCAGCAAATTTTGGATGGTAACTTGATGCCATCTGTGAAAAAGCTGAAGTTAAAGAGAGGATGGCTTCTAAAAAATGGATAATGATCCTAAACACACCTCGAAATCCACGGGAGATTACATCAAGAGGTGTAAACTGAAGGTTTTGCCATGGCCTTCACAATCTCCTGACCTCAACATAATTGAAAATCTATGGATAGACCTTAAAAGAGCAGTGCGTGACAGACAGCCCAGAAATCTAAAAGAACTGGAAGACTTTTGTAAGGAAGAATGGGCAAAGATACCTCAAACAAGAATTGAAAGACTCTTGGCTGGCTACAAAAAGCGTTTACAAGCTGTGATACTTGCCAAAGGGGGCAGTACAAGATATTAACTCTGCCGGGTGCCCAAACTTTTGCAGACGCCATTTTTTTGTTTTCTGTTATTTTGAAAGTGTAAATGATGGAAATAAAATCTAACTTTTGTTGACATATTATAAGAATGTCTAATCTGTAATTTGATACCTTTTGGAGATTTTTCCATCTTTCCTTGGCTTCTTTATGCACATTAATACAAATTTTTAGCTGGGGTGCCCAAACTTTCGATCCCCACTGTATATCCAAATTGGAGGAAGGATTTAGGAATTACAGCTCTTAAAATTAGCCATCCCCCTTTTTCAAAGCAGCAAACGTAATTGGAGAATTGAATCAAAAGCTGTTTCATGGCCTGGTGGGGGCTACCCCTTTGTTTTTTCTTCATCAATTAAGTAGGTAAAAGGTCTGGATTTGATTCTAATTTTAGTATTTGCATTTGGAATCTATTGTTGTGAAACTATATCATGCATTCACAGAAGCTGTCCATGCAAGCGAAAGAGGCCATTTTAAGGCTGGTAGGCTAGTAGGTCTTTCCTGACATTTTCTTAGTCGCATCCTACAGCAAAAGCCATGGTCCGCAGAGAGCTTCTTAAGCATCCGAAGGATCTCATTGTTAAAAGGTATCAGTCAGGAGATGGGTACAAAAGAACTTCCAAGGCATTAGATATACCATGAAACACAGTGAAGACAGTCATCATCAGGTGGAGAAAATATGGCGCAACAGTGACATTACCAAGAACTGGACGTCCCTCCAAAATTGATGAAAAGACGAGAAGAAAACTGGTCTGCGAGGCTGCCAAGAGGCCTACAGCAACATTAAAGGAGCTGCAGGAATATCTGGCAAGTACTGGCTGTGTGGTACATGTGACAATCTCCCGTATTCTTCATATGTCTCGGTGATGGTGTAGAGTGGCAAGACTGAAGCCTTTTCTTACGAAGAAAAACATCCAAGCCTGACCAAATTTAGCAAAAACACATCTGAAGTCTCCCAAAAACATGTGTGAAAATGTGCTAAGGCGATGAAACCAAGGTTGAACTTTTTGGCAATAATTCCAAAAGATATGTTTGGTACAAAAACAACACCGCATATCACCAAAAGAACACCATACCCACAGTGAAGCATGGTGGTGGCAGCATCATGCTTTGGGGCTGTTTTTTTTTCAGCTGGAACTGGGGCCTTAGTCAAGGTAGAGGGAATTATGAACAGGTCCAAATACCAGTCAATATTGGCACAAAACCTTCAGGCTTCTGCTAGAAAGCTCAATATAAAGAGGAACTTCATCATTCAGCATGACAACGACCCAAAGCATACATCCAAATCAACAAAGGAATGTTCACCAGAAGATTAAAGTTTTGGAATGGCCCAGCCAGAGCCCAGACCTGAATCTGATCGAAAATCTGTGGGGTGATCTGAAGAGGGCTGTGCACAGGAGATGCCCTCACAATCTAACAGATTTGGAGTGTTTTGCAAGGAAGAGTGGGCAAATATTGCGAAGTCAAGGTGTGCCATGCTGATAGACTCATACCCAAAAAGACTGAGTGCTGTAATAAAATCAAAAGGTGCTTCAACAAAGTATTAGTTCAAGGGTGTGCACACTTATACAACCATATTATTTTAGTTTTTTATTTTTACTTCCCTCCACTTAAAAGATTTCAGTTTGTTGTTTAACTGAGTTGTACAGTTTATAGGTTACATTAAAGGTTAAAAAGTTCTGAAATGATTTATCTTTGTCTCATTTTTTTACATCACAGAAACCTGACATTTTAACAGGGGTGTGTAGACTTTTTATATCCACCGTGTATTTGTGTGTGTGTGTATATATATATATATATATATATTGTATATATAAATTGGAGCAGGTTACTCCTGTTATATTGCGGTCCTGCCTGTTGGAAAACCTCGTTAATGAGATGAAAAATAATAAAGAAAAAAATGCAACCGAGATCTCCAATTTTCAAAAAGCCTATTTTACGTCACATATTTCTGCATACAAAATTTAGCGCAGCTACACAGTTTCAAGCATAACACTGCACTTCTTCAAGCTACAATCAATTCAATTGTAGCTTGATGAAGAGCAATGTTAGGCTTGAAACTGTGAAATCGCGCTAATTTTTGTATGCAGATATATGTGGCGTAAAAAACACTTTTGGAAAATTAGAGATTTTGTTCGCATATTTTCTTGGATGTTCTATATGGGTGAAATCATGGGAGCCCACCATTAACAAGATTTTCCAACAAGCAGAACTGCAATATAACAGGAGTAACCTGCTCCAATAATATACAGTATCTCACAGAAGTGAATACACCCCTCACATTTTGGTAAATATTTTATTATATCTTTTCATGTGACAACACTGAAGAAATGACACTTTGCTACAATGTAAAGTAGTGAGTGTACAGCTTGTATAACAATGTAAATTTGCTGTCCCCTCAAAATAACTCAACACACAGCCAGTAATGTCTAAACCGTTGGCAACAAAAGTGAGTACACCCCTAAGTGAAAATGTCCAAATTGAGCCAAATTATTATTATTTATTATTATACAGTATTTATATAGCGCCAACAGTACGCTCAGCGCTGTACATTACAATGGGAGACAATACATGAGACAGTACAATAACAATACAGTGCGATACACGAGGGGTTAGAGGGCCCTGCTCCTTGGAGCTTACAATCTAGGAGGGAGGAAAAACTGTGGGGGATGGAGTGGTAGGAAGAGTGGAGGAGATCGGCAATTAGCAGAGGGCGTGGTAGGGTTCCCTGAAGAGGTGGCCTTTTCCATTTCCCTCCCCGATGTCATGTGACTCCTTAGTTACAAGGTCTCAGGTGTGAATGGGGAGCAGGTGTGTTAAATTTGGTGTTATCAATCTCACTCTCTCATACTGGTCACTGGAAGTTCAACAAGTCACCTCATGGCAAAGAACTCTCTGAGAATCTGAAAAAAAAGAATTGTTGCTCTACATAAAGATGGCCTAGGCTGTAAGAAGATTGCCAAGACCCTGAAACTGAGCTGCAGCACAGTGGCCAAGACCATACAGCGGTTTAACAGGACAGGGAAATAGATGTATGAGTGCTGCCAGCATTGCTGCAGAGGTTGAAGGGGTGGGGGGTCAGCCTGTCAGTGATCAGACCATACGCCGCACACTGCATCAAATTGGTCTGCATGGCTGTCATCCCAGAAGGAAGCCTCTTCTAAAGATGATGCACAAGAAAGCCTGCAAACAGTTTGCTGAAGACAAGCAGACTAAGGACATGGATTACTGGAACCATGTCCTGTGGTCTGATAAGACCAAAAGAAACTTATTTGGTTCAGATGGATTCAAGCGTGTGTGGTGGCAGCCAGGTGAGGAGTACAAAGACAAGTGTGTCCTGCCTACAGTCAAGCATGGTGGTGGGAGTGTCATGGTCTGGGGCTGCATGAGTGCTGCCGTCACTGGGGAGCTACAGTTCATTGAGGGAACCATGAATACCAACATGCACTATTATGACATACTGAAGCAGAGCATGATCCCCTCCCTTTAGAAACTGGGCCACAGGGCAGTATTCCAACATGAGAATGACCCCAAGCACACCTCCAAGACGATTATTGCCTTGCTAAAGAAGCTGAGGGTGAAGGTGATGGACTGGCCAAGCATGTCTCCAGACATAAGCCCTAATGAATATCTGTGGGGCAACCTCAAACGGAAGGTGGAGGAGTACAAGGTCTCTAACATCCACCAGCTCCGTGATGTTGTCATGAAGGAGTGGAAGAGGACTCCAGTGGAAACCTGTGAAGCTCTGGTGAACTCCATGCTCAAGAGGGTTAAGGCAGTGCTGGAAAATAATGGTGGCCACACAAAATATTGACACTTTGGGCCCAATTTGGACATTTTCACTTAGGGGTGTACTCACTTTTGTTGCCAGCGGTTTAGACATTAATGGCTGTGTGTTGAGTTATTTTGAGGGGACAGAAGATTTACTCTGTTATACAAGCTGTACACTCACTACTTTACATTGTAGCAAAGTGTCATTTCTTCAGAGTTGTCACATGAAAAGATATAATAAAATATTTACAAAAGGTTCGCCTGACCTAAATCCAATAGGATACCTCTGGGATATCATGTTTCGGTCCATCTGAGGATGCCAGGTTGCACCTCAGACTGTCCAGGACCTCAGTGATGCCCTGGTCTAGATCTGGGAGGAAATAACATCTGCCGTCTCATTAGGAGTATGCCCCAAAGGAAGGCTATCCACAAGGTTTAGGAGTGTGTCTATGGGAATGTTTGACCATTCTTCCAGAAGCACATTTGTAAGGACAGGCACTGATATCGGACGAGAAGGCCTGGCTCGCAGTCTCTGCTCTAAGTCATCCCAAAGGTGTTCTATTGGGTTGCGGTCAGGACTCTGTGCAGGCCAGTCAAGTTCCTGCACCCCAAACTCGATCATCCATGACTTTATATACCTTGCTTTGTGCACTGGTGTGCAGTCATGTTGGAACAGGAAGGGGCCATCCCCAAACTGTTCCCACAAAGTTGGCTGCATGAAATTGTCCAAAATGTCTTGGTATGCTGACGCCTTAAGAGTTCCCTTCACTGGAACTAAGGGGCCAAGTCCAACCCCTGAAAAACATCCCCAGACCATAATCTCCCCTCCACAAAACTGTACACTTGGCACAATGCAGTCAGGCAAGTACTGTTCTCCTAGCAACTGCCAAACCCAGACACATCCATCGGATTGCCAGACAGAGAAGCATGATTCGTCACTCTAGAGTCCAGTGGTGGCATGCTTTACATCACTGCATCCGATGCTTTGCATTGCACTTGGTGACGTAAGTGGCGAGGTCTTTAGCGACTGACTCTGGAGACAGTTGGCAATTTCTGCCCATTGTGTACATCAGCATGCGCTGACCCCGCTCTGTCTTTTTTCATGGCCTACCACTTGATAGCTGAGTTGCTGTTGTTCCCAGTTGCCTCCATTTTGTTATAACACCACTAACAGTTGACCGTGGAATATTTAGTAGCAAGGAAATTTCACGAATGCACTTATTGCACAGGTGACAATCTATCACAGTACCACACTTGAATTCACTGAGCTCCTGAGAGCGACCCATTCTTTCACAAATGTTTGTAGAAGCAGTCTGCATGCCAAGGTGATTAATTTTATACACCTGTGGCCATGAAGGTGATTGGAACACCTAAATCCAATGATTTGGAGGGGTGTTCCAATACTTTTAGCAATTGACCCACTATATAAGAATCTGTCATAAATAAATTAGGACTTTCCAACAAGATGATGATCTGAAACATAAAGCCAAGTTAACCTTTTATTCACTGCAGTTGAAAAAAAATGAAGGTTCTGGAATGGCCATTACTATCCCCTGACTTCACCATCATGGACTTTAAGAAGATCTCAAACACTGAGCACGCAGTTCATGCTAGACAACCAATTAATTTACAAAACCTGGAGACTTTTTTTCCCAGAAAAATGGGCAGTTTTACCACATAAGAGAATAAAGGGCCTCTATCACAGAAGACTGCATGCTGTCTTTGATGCTAAAGGGGGTAATACACAATGTTAGGAACAAAGGGTACACAAACTTTTAAGCAGGACCATTTCATTTTCCTTTATTGCTATGGTTTGTTTAATGATTGTGCTATTATTGTGGTATTTTATAAGGCCAAATTATTTAATTGGGATCACATTATAAAGAAAAGAAAATGTGTTTGATCTGATCACTCAAGTTTTCTTAAAAATAGTCCACATCTTACAAATTTTCCCAGGGGCAAACTTATGAACACAACTGTGAAAGAAGCATTGTGGGGAAAAAATGTGCATGCAGAGAATATACACACCATACGGTTACTTCTTAACCACTGCACAACTGGCCATTGTAATAAAATGGTGAGTCGGAGGATGTTTTAAAACAAAAATCCTCTGTAGCACAATCACAGGCATTGGAAGCACACTTCTGCTATGTCATCTTGCCTCATGGTCTTCCAAACTACAAACGATGGCTTTAACACATTACGAATACAAAAAATAGACTATCAATTGCACTTTCAGGGTTCCAACATTATTTTTGTTAATATTGCATTCAAATATACACTACTACGCAAACGTTTTAGGCAGGTTTGAACAAAATGCTGTAAATTAGGTATGCTTTTAGAAATAGAAGTGTTAATAGTTTATTTTTATCAGTTAACAAAATGGAAAGTAAATGAAATCCAAATCAAACCAATATTTAGTGTGACCAGTCTTTGCCTTCAAAACATCATCAATTCTTCTAGGTACACTTGCACACAGTTTTTGAAGCAACTCAGTAGGTAGGTTGTTCCAAATATCTCAGATAACTAACCACAGATCTGTGAATGTAGGCTGCCTCAAATCATTGTGTCTTTTCATGTAATCCCAGACAGACATCCATGATGCACAGAACAGGGCTCTGTGGGGGCCAAACCATCACTTCCAGGACTCCTTGGTCTTATTTATGCTAAAGATAGTTCTTAATGACATTGGCTGTATGTTTATGGTCGTTGTCTTGCTGCAGAATACATTTAGGGCCAATCACACGCCTCCCAGATGAACAGGCATAATGGATAAGTATCTGCCTGTATTTGTCAGAATTGAAGACACCATTGATCCTAACCAAATCTCCATCTCCATTTGCAGAAATGCAGCCCTAAACGTGCAAGGAACCTCCACAATGCTTCACTGTTGGCTGCAGACACTCATTATTGCAGCAATCTCCAGCCCTTCTGTGGACAAACTGCCTCCTGCTACAACCAAATATTTCAAATTTGGACTCATCAGCACCTGCTGCCATTTTTCTGCACACCAGTTCCTATGTTTTTGTGCATCATTAGCCTTGTTTTCACAACTGAGGTATGGCTTTTTGGCCACAATTCTTCCACAGAGACCACTTTTGGCCAGACTTCTCCAGACAGTAGATGGGTGTACCTGGGTCCCACGGGTTTCTGCCAGTGCTGTGCTGACGGCATTGCTGGACATCTGATATCAAGGGAAGTAAGCATTATGTGTCTTTCGTCCCTGCATTGTTTCCTTGGCTGACCACTGTGTCTATGGTTCTCAACAATGCTCGTTACTTTGTACTTCTCCAAAAGAGCTTGAATAGCATATCTTGGAACCCCAGTCTGCTTTTACCTGGAGGAGACCTTGCAATTGCAGTATAGCTACCTTGTGTCTTGTTGCTGTGCTCAGTCTTGCCATGGTGTATGACCTGTGACAGGAAACAGTCTTCCACAACCTCACCTTAGTAGCAGAGTTTGGCTGTTCTTCGCCCAGTTTTAAGCCTTCTTCACAGTGGTTTCAGTTTCAACCTATGAAATTGATGATCATTAGCACCTGCTTTGGTATAATTTGTTAATCACACACCTGACTCTAATCCTACAAAATCCCTGACTTTGTGCAAGTGTACAAAGTGTGCAAGTGAAAGAATTGTTGCAGATTTGAAGGCAAAGGCACAATTGATTTGATTTAGATTTTTCTACTGTTCTCTCACTTTGCATTTTGTTAACTGAAAAAAGAAACAATTAAAAAATATATATATTAAAACATTCTTACTTTACAGTAATATACATATATTTACTGTATATAAAGTAAATATACATACACCATATGTATTATCAGAATATATTCAATGGCCTCCACAGTTACCAGATCTCAATCCAATAGAGCACCTTTGGGATGTGGTAGAACAGGAGAGTCACATCATGCATGTGCAGCCGACAAATCTGAAGCAACTACGTGATGCTATCATGTCAACATGGAACAAAATCTCTAAGGAGTGTTTCCAACACCTTGTTGAATCTATGCCATGAAGAATTAAGGCATTTCTGAAGGCAAAAGGGGCTCCACCCAGTACTAGCAAGATGTACCTAATAAAGTGGCCGGAGAGTGTATACTGCCTTTGTGTATATACTGTATAATAATTTTATTTGTATATTTGTCATATAATTAGCCCATGCTATGCTCCTGAAAAAGCAGAATAATTTCCAAGAAACACACTGAAAAAAAAATCTCTTTTACACCACCGCATTAGCATATCTAACAATATACTTTTGGACCATATAAATGAGTTCAATGATACTGGCTAGCTAATGGGTGCTGGAGGGGGATATGCAGTATAATAGTACTTGGGCTTATTAGGATATATTAATTCTACTGTGTATCATAGAAAATTTAAATATATCTTAGTACAATAGTATTAAAAGTCATGTTTTGATTCCATATGTTGTGGCGTGTGGAGTCTATTTTTCGTATTAGTGATAAGCAGATAACTTGGATGCGGTACCTCTATATGAAATTAGCCCGCCCCCATAAAGTTTCCAAAGTTATTAAGTAATGGACCACTGTTGTCACCACCTGGAAATCTACCATTAAGAATGCCATGCAGCCATTGCTGGAGTTCACACATGTAGATGGAAAGTGGCTGCAAAAGGGCTGCAGGAGATCAGAAAAACATATTTTATCCAAAAATATAAATTTTAATTGTTTATAATACATAATGCTTTAGTGAACCATAGATCATACTGTTAAAAGTTTACATCTACTTTAACAATGAACATATTGTTAAGATGTACCCAGCAATACTAAGGATCGCTTATGACGCACAGCTGTTTAGAAGACAAAAGGTGTAAAGAAATTTCCCATCATTAGCCAATTGCTAGAAGGGACAGGCAGGTATTGTCAGGGTGAGAAAGGTCAGATGTAAGAGCTGACACCAAACAACAGTCAGGTTAATATGAGGAGTTAGGTCCGCTAATATCATAGTGATGGCTTAAGGGCAATGTTTCTCTGTCCAGGGCAAAACTTCCCACCAGTGAATCGGTTCATATAAGGCTGAAGTGTTGCCACTTCCCCAGTGTCTGATATCAGCCTGATGGCCAATGACACCGCTAGCGGCTTCTATGTCATCAACTTTTATCACACCTTTTAATAGAAACTTAACAACATTCCATTCTGCAGGGCTGTACAACCCCGTCCTCCAGAGCCACAAACCCTATATACATCCTGAACTACATCAAATTTTAAAAGAAACTGCGGACAAGCAGTAGAATGTTCCTAAAGGAACACAATTTTTCCATGTTAAAAGTTATTAATTCATGCAACCTAGAATGAATCTGGAAAATTCTAAATGATGGCCACTAGATGGAGCAGATGATCACAGGAAAAAAATGCTTATTTACTATGATTGTAAACTCCATCTAGAGGCCATGATGCAATATTTTCCTAAACCACTCAATTATTAAAGCGGTTGTAAAATCAAAGGAGAGGGAAAAAAAAGGCCCCAATGTAGGTTAATGCCCTAATATACAAGCACATTATGGCAGATTTGCCTTTAAAACATGGCCCTCCAATGGTGCGCTGTCACTGCTGTCAGTGTTCCCATCCCAGTCCGGTCTTCCTTCCAGGTTTGCGGTCTCCAGTCGTTTGACTGAGTTGCAATGATATCACTCTTGTGCATGCACACGGGAGACATCAGCACGGCACAGCCCTCTGTATTCAGGGCACATTAGGTCTAGAGTGTCACTGCGCATGTCTAGTCACATCATCAGCTACAGCCGATGTGAATATCTCCTAAAAGGCTTACATTTAGATGATATTCACTATAACTACAGGTACAGTAATTCTTCTTATGAACTTGCCTGTAGGTATAAGTAAAAAAACTCTCTTTACTGCCACTTTATTAAATTAATAACATTTGACCTGGAGAGAAACTAGTCTAATAATATTTAGTTTCCCCAAGTTGCACAGAACAGATGTACATGCAGTTTTACAGGGCTAATAGCTCTGTGAATATTTTATATTCAAATGGTATTTATTGAAAAAATTTTCCAACATACAAAAACATAAACATAATAACAATAAACTGGAAAGGTTCACATGAAGGATCATAATACATGAGTAGAAAATAGAAGTATAGGATCCCCACCAAGAGGCCGGGGATCTTTTAGGTTCTAATTGTATACATGAGAGGTATGCTCATTGTCATGCGAACCGTTCTAGAGGAATATATATATTAAATGGGGGGGGAAATGGGAGATGGGGAGGGAAGACAAGAAGAGAGGGCACCAGCGGAGTACAGGTTACGTGCATTACAATGGGTAGTATTTGTAATCATTTTACAGTGCAATTTGGGTTTTTTAGCCATCGAGACCATTGGTTATTAAATTTGTGAGAGGAGGAGTTTCGGAGAGCTGTCCGTCTTTCCATTTCACATTGGAGCTTAAGATCTGAGAAGAGGCGAGATAAAGGGGGGGTGGTGGTAGAGCGCCACAGTCTGGTAATATTGATTTTTGCAGCTGCTAAGGTGTGTATAATGATGGTCCGTAAATTTGTAGGAAATTTATCTATGCCAATGTGGAGGAGAGCTAAAGCGGGGTTCGGGGTTACTAAGGTACCTGTAATTGAGGAAATTATTTGGAAAATTTTATTCCAATAGGACTTAATGGACCTACAATTCCAGAGTATATGGAAAAGTGTACCAGACTCTCCGCAGTGTCTCCAGCAGGTTCGCGAGTGTTGTGGGTAGAATAGGGCTAATTTAGTGGGGGTTAAGTACCATTCGTGTAAAATTTTTAAATATGTTTCCCAGTGGGATGAACATTTCGAGGCCTTGTACGTAATGGTGAATGTTTTTTCCCCATATACTTGGGGTTATTGATTGGTGGAAGTTTCTCTCCCAATTGGTTAAGGAGGACGTATGTGTTGCAAATTGTGTTTCAAGCATAAGTGTGTAAAAAATAGAAATTACTTTTTTTGGGTAGTTGGTTCTTTGAAAAAAGTGGTGTGCCATTGCAGGAATTTCTGTTGTGTGCGGGATATTTGTTTTTTTTAGTGCATGGGCTATACGTATGTATGTAAATTGTTCGTTTTCGGGGAGGTGGAATGTGCTTTGAGTGGTGTAGAAGGAGTTTAATTTATTTGAGGAGTATAAGTCTTGAATGTGGAGTATGCCAAGGGCCGACCACTTTGTCAAGTTTAAATGGGGAATGACGTGATGTAGGGACAATAGTGGGGTAGGGATTCGGACGTTGTTGTTCTCTAATTTATTATAATCAATAAAATCATGCCATGCTGTTAAGGAGGCTTGTATGCATGGGTGTTTGTGAAGATTTTGAATATGCGCCGCTCGGGGTAAATATAGTACATCTGTTAAAGAATGTGGAAGGTACAGAGATGTTTCCAAGGTGGTCCAGATTTTTTCAGGGGAGGGGTGCCACCAAAAGAAGAGCTGATCCAATAGAACAGCTTGGTAGTAGGACTTCATATGTGGTAGGCCTGCTCCACCTCTGGAGGTTGGACGTATTAGAAGAGTCATGGTGCATCTGGGTTTTTTTGAGTTCCATAGGAATTTGTTTAATATGGCCTGGAGTTTAGTGAAAAATGAATGTGGGACCGGGATAGGGAGTGTACGGAAAATGTATAAAATCTTAGGGAGTATACACATTTTTAGGGTTGCTATTCTACCTAATGCCGATAGAGTAGAGGTACGAAAGTTCTTTAGATCCTGTGGGATAGTTTTGAGTAGCGGTTTGTAATTAGCTGTGTAAAGGTGGCCAGTAGTATTAGTAAGTCTAATCCCCAAATAAGGAATGCTGTCCTTTGCCCAGATAAAGGGGAATTGTTTAGAAAGTAAATCTTGAGTTATAGGAGGTGTATATAAATTTAATATTGACGATTTAGGTTCGTTACGTTTGTAGTATGAGACCGCCGCGTATTCTTGAATGTGTGTACGTATCGTCTGGAGTGATTTGTGTGGATTTGTAATCATCAGTATAATGTCGTCTGCGAAAAGACTGATTTTATGCTCGGTGGTGAGATATTCAACTCCCGTGAATTTTGGGTCATTTCTAAGGTTAGTCGCTAGTGGTTCTATAAGTAAGGCAAAAATTATGGGGGACAGGGGGCAAACTTGTCTGGTTCCATTAGTTATACAAAAGGGTTGTGAGAGCGTGCCGTCAGTTAAAACTCTAGCAGAGGGTGTAGAGTAAAGGGCGAGGATCGCCGACAAGATCCAGTCCTTAATGCCAAACTTTTGAAGTGTTAGCGTCATAAATTTCCAGTGAATTCGGTCAAAAGCCTTTTCGGCATCCAGTGATAAGAAGAGGGAGGGTCGTTTGTCTGTTTCGAGGCGATGTAATAAAGATATAATTCGCCTAGTGGCGTCAGGAGCTTGTCTACCAGGTATAAAACCCACTTGGTCCGGGTGGATCAATGTAGGCAGGTATGGGAGTAGTCTTTGGGCAATTATCTTGGCGTATATTTTTATGTCCGTGTTAAGTAATGAAATCGGTCTGTAATTTTGAGCGAGTTGGGGGTCTTTGCCCGGTTTCGGGATGGTTGTTATTATCGATTGTAGCATGTCAGGGGGGAATTTCCCGATAGATGCTACGTGATTATAGAGGGCAGATAAGTGTGATTTAAGGTCGGGTGCAAATGTCCTGTAAAATTCATTAGTGAAGCCATCGTTCCCTGGCGATTTGTTTAAAGGTAGGGTGGTTATAATTTTCTCAATTTCTGAGGGTGAGATAGGTACCGATAGAGATTCAAGTTGAGAAGGGGTGATATGGGCGAAATTGGTGTTATGTAAGAAGCGTTCGATAGTGGGAATCGTTGGTTGGGTAGTATTAGGATCATCTTTTATGTTATATAGCTGCTGGTAATATGTTGCAAAAGCGTTAGCGATATCTTGTGGATTTGTAAGGGGAGAGCGTGTGGTTGGGTGTTGGATCGTCAATATTTTGGTCTTAATTCGTTTTTGTTTAATAGTCTTAGCAAGAAGAGAACTTGCTTTGTTTCCGAGAGAATAGAATTTGGCCTTTGTTTTTTGGAGGTTAATGTCATAAGAATGGAGTAATAGGGTGCGTAATTTGTTTCTATCACGGTTTAGAGTTGCAGAAATGGAGGCGTTAGGGTATTTTTTGTTGATTTCCTCATTCAAATTGATGGAGGTTAGAAGTTGGTCAATTTGTTGAGAGCGCTGCCTATTTATACGGGAATTTAATTGTATGAGGATACCTCTCATGTAGGCCTTGTATGTTTGCCATAGTGTAGTAATTGAGATATCCGGAGTGGTGTTGGTAGCAAAGAACAGGTTGTGGGCTTCTAAAATATGTTTCTGATTGTCCGGAGATTTCAGTAGTGAAGAGTTAAGTCTCCAAATCGGTGGGAGCGCCGAGCGTCGATCATCGTCCAAGGATATGCTGGTTGGTGCGTGGTCCGACCAGGAAATGGTTCCAATGTTAGAGGAAGTCACATGTTGTAGTGTCCATTTGTCCGTGATAAACATGTCTATTCTGGAGTATGAAAGATGTGCCGGGGAATAGTAGGTATAGTCTCTTTCAGAACCATGTTGGCATCTCCATATATCATACAAGTCGTGATCATGTAGAAATTGATTAAAGGTGTATTTAGTGGGTGGCTTCTTAGAGGATGAGTCCACTAGTGGGTTGCTCATAATGTTGAGGTCTCCGCCGATTATGAGTTTGCCTTGTTTATGGTCAGAAATGGTCTTGTAGAGCGTTCGATAAAATTGCATTTGGTTGTTGTTTGGGCCATATACGTTCACTAATGTGTGGGTTATGTCATTAATCTTGCAAATGAGGATATAACAGCGTCCACGTGGGTCAGCTAGCTGCGAGATGAGGCGGAAAGGAAGAGAGTCTTTAATGGCTATAAGAACTCCGTTTTTCTTTTTGGGATTGGTTGCCATAAATAGCTGTGAGAAATGGTGAAGGTGTAGTTTAGGCGTTTTTTCCGTGGCGAAGTGGGTCTCTTGTATAAAGAGAATGTCGGCTTGGGATTTCCGGGTTTCTTTAAAGAGCAGCGATCTCTTGAAAGGGGAGTTTAGGCCTCTAACGTTCAGAGATGTGATATTAATCATTTATATAAGTTTCTTCAGTGATAATATACCGTCGGGTTGTTGTTTGAGAAGGTCGTGACTTGGTAATCTCTCGGTAGAGGAAGAAGATAGAATAATTGTGGAACCAATAAGGCTCGATTGAAGGTTTAGAAGTAGTGGTCCAAGTAGCCGCAAGGATTACACGCTCGGGAGTAAGGCGGAGTAGCTGGTGGTGCCATAGGAAAAGGTGAGAGGAGACATAGGGGACAGTAAAAATAGTTTTACAAAAAAAGCAAATAAGCCAAGTAGCCAACATCGCTACTTCAGAGCAGCGGGGTATAAACAGGCATTGACCATTGGGAGGGTCATGCCGAACGTGAGCTTGGAGAACGAACTTCATCGAATGTAGGCCGATCGCCAGAAGTGTAGGTATTGAGAAAAGACCCCCGGGGGGGGGGGAAGAAAAGATGTCAGTACCTGGAATGTCCTATGCAACTGCTTATGATGCCTCCATGTGTTGGGTAGAGTTAGAGGTGGTGTCCTGTGTATCTGCAGGGAGGATGTTCCATGTCTTAAGCAGGTCTAAGCCCACTTCCAGGTTTCTGACAGTGAATATTCTGCCTTGTCGTCGTATTATTAATTTAGTAGGGAAGCCCCATTGGTAGGCTATGCCGTGATTCCTCAGGGCCTTAGTGATGGAGATCATTTTTTTCCTGTTAAGGAGCGTGGCTTTGGACAAGTCCGCATAGAGGCGGAGATTTGCGTGTGATGGCGGGAGAGGTGGCGGATTTCTAACCGCAATCATAATTTTTTCTTTCACGTGGTAAAAATGCACTCGGATCAGTACATCTCTTGGGATAGATGTTGGCAGAAACGCCGGTTTGGGCAGTCGGTGGGCTCGATCTATTGCGAGCTCTAGATCTGAGAGCGTTGGGAGAAGTAGCTTGAAGTATTGCTGTATATAGGGTAGCAGATTTTCACTCGGCACTGATTCAGGGATCCCTCTGAATTTGATGTTGTTGCGGCGCGAGCGTTCCTCTAAGTCTGCTAATTTAAATTGATTTGCTCAATATCAGAGGAATGATCTGCGTGAGCGTCAATCAAATCATTATGTGCGGTTATCATGTCGCCCAGACTACTTTCAATATGGCAAATTCTGCGTGCTTGGTGCTGTACCACGCTAGTTATTTGATTCAAAGACGCAAATATGTCGTTTTGCAGAGATTGGCGGAGTGACGTCAGTAGGTGTTTCATAGACACCTCGGTTAGTGGCTGTTCTGCCGCTGGGAATGCGTCAATATCTGGCAAATTTAATGTAGTAGGAGGAGGTATGATGTTTAGGGCTTGAAAATGTATGTCAGGGTCCTGGTCCAGTCGTGGCCTGGATTTGGCAGGGCTGCTAGTCGTGGGGGACAGAGGGGGTGACAACTCACCAGGATCCCCTGGGTAGAGTGATGCTTGCAGCCTCGGATCCCTGTGCTGGGCCCTGTAGTCCTCCTCGTGGCTGCTGTCTCCCTGTGAGTCTCTGCTGCGGGCGCCATCTTGGATTCCCTGCACAATAGCAGGGAAGAACTTTGTTAACTTCCCGGGTTGATCCGGGGCTCTCCTCCTGCGGGGCATGGTGATCGGGATGCGGGCAGAGGCAGGTAAGTTTGTGGTGAGGTTTGTTTCCCCCGGGGCCGGTTAGTGCCGCTCTATAGGTGGCGGGTGGACGGAGCTGAGCTCAAAGCGCGTCCATCCCGCAGCCAGCCGCGCATGCGCCCCTCTGTGAATATTTTATACATACACATACACCCCTTATTTTTACCTCCGCCCTATAGCATTTTTACTGCTACAAGGCGATTCTCCTGTGCAAAATCACATATATACGTGATTTTGCACGTCGACCTCATGGGTCATGGGGGGGCACGTGCTGCGGGCAGATCGCTTCTGCTGCGAACTGTCACAGCAGAAGCCGATCTGAAAGTCCCAGCAAATGGATCTTCGCTGACACCTGCAGATTGTCAGGCAGGGGGGAAGTACAGTTTACATAGGCACAGTTCTGTTGTGACAGGGGAAAGTAATGGATCATGTGTCAGAGAAGAGCTGGGAATCCATCACTTCCCCTTGTACCAGTGCCATCTAGTGTACACCAAGCACACAGCTAGGCACATATTTACCCTTTGATCACCCTAGATGTTAACCCCTTCCCAACCAGTGTCATTAGTACAGTAATTAGTATATATTTTATCACTGATCATGGTATTTGTGTCACTGGTTCCCACAAAGTGTCAGTTAGTGTAAAAATGTCTGCCGTAATATTGCAGCCCTGCTATAAAGTAGCTGATTGCTGTCATTACTAGTATAAATAAAATAAATTCCAGTATATGTCCCATAGTTTGTAGACGCTATAACTTTTGTACAAACTAAGCAATATACACTTATTGGAATTTTTGTTTACCAAAAATATGTAGCAGAATACATTTTGGCCTACATTTATGAAGAAATTAGATTTTTATTGTTTTTTATTGGATATATTTTATAGTAGAAAATAGAAATATTGTTTATTGTTTTTGAAAATTGTCGGTCTTTTTTTGTTCATAACGCAAAAAGTAAAAACTGCAGAGGTGATCAAATACCACCACAACAAAGCTCTATTTGTGGGAAGAAAAGACATACATTTCATTTGGGTGCATTGTTGCATGATCACGCAGTTGTCAGTTAAAGTAATGTCAGTTAAAGCCACATCGCAAAAAAAATGGCCTGGTCAGGAATGGGGGGCGAAATCTTTCAGAGCTGAAGTGGACAGACAGGACCACGGGACAAAACCAGCTCTGGACAGACCTAGACAGATAAAGAATCTGGACCCATGCAGCCTGTCCCAATGTATTGTGACTGGCATCTGGAGTGTAATACCAATCCTATGTGCTAAATGTGCTTGAAAGCCATCTGGGTCTTGTAATTGAAGACATCACATTTTGTTACAATGGGAAACAGGGTGGTAAAATGCTGAATCTCTGAACAGGTCGGATTTATTGGATGTATATGGGCGGCTTTAAGTAGAAAGCTCTCCAAAGCCCAGGTGCCCTGGCTAGGTCCTCTGAACAGTTTCTTAAGGCTAAATTCCAAAAATGCAGCAACTTTGCAAAAAGTGCAGGGACAATATAAGTTAAGTCCAAATAGGTGCATGTCACCTTTGGGATTTTGAAAGGTTTATTGAACTCCCGGAGGATACACTCGGGCTGTGAGAGAAGAGAAGCAACTACTCCTGCCCCTTCCCTCTGCTGTCCATTCACAGAAGCCTTTGTATTTTGTAAATTAATTCTAATACAAAGGCTTCTGTGAATGGGCAGAAGGGGGTGGGCAGGCATAGTATTTCCAGCAACTCTGCTCTTGAAGGAACTGAGACCCACAGTAAGCAGTGTCAGAGCTCTGAAACTTATCTTCCTGGAGCACAATAAACCTGTCAGATGCAAATAATAGTGATAGGTCTACAGGTGACAGGCACCTCATTAGACTTAACTCATGGTATGCCTGCAGTTTTTACAAAGTAGCTGAAATCCTGGAATTTAAAGTTTAAAGTTGGTTAGAATGCCAAGATTTCTTATGTATTCCAGAAACAGTTTATTAGTCACAAAATGTATTTAAATGTATGGGCTTTGGAGGTTTAGTGAAGCTGATTGATGCTGAGCAGGCAAGTAACACAGAAGCGTAACCTACAAATCCCACTCCAAATCTCCTGAGAGTAGCAGTGCTTTAGATCTCAAACTGTAGATCTACATCTATGAGGATATAGACAAAGGAATACCCAGTCACATATCAGGAAGTGTTCTACTATTTATCAGGAGGAATTTCAAAAAACTTACCAATCCTTAAATAACATAAACCTTTTCTATAGCCTTCCCTAAAACTCAAATCATACCCCTCATTCCCAATATATCAAAATGTCTATAATAAAGTCCAAAATTCAAAATCGTCCACACTATTTAATCTTCCAACTGTGAAAATTTTTTTTTAAATATATCCGATTCTTCACTCCAATTTAAGATACCTCAAAAAAAAAAAAAACTAAATATAGTGCATTATCTTTCACAATTAATATTATGTGGTATCATGCAAAAACGCTGGTGATGTAAACCATAATATAAACAATATTAAAAATCAACACGTGAAATGAAATCCACACAACTCCACTAGTGATCTTGTGAAATAATCACTCCAATAAGTGAAATTCAACAAATTCACAATACATGATCAGTGAAAAAGTGTATGAAACCAGATAAGTGCCACCACTCTGCGTTAGGATAACATACTATTACCCTCTTTCAGCTTGCACAGGTGTTTCATAAATACCCATATACCAGATGACTTTCCTCTTATGGGAATATGCAGTGGGATCCCCCGTTCATCATACAGCAAAGGGAAGTGGGATCCCCGTTCCTCACAAGGCAGAGAAGAGCAAACTCAGTGGAGTATATGTATAAAAATCACAAATTTATTATCTGCTTACAATTTCAGTAAAAACCGTCCATCCTATTCTGAGTCCATCCTATGCTGGGACCATCTCCAAAATGGCCGCGCTGCTCCTTCTGGTTTTGCGCCTGACGGCACCAAACTGGCGCGTTTCGTCACTTCCGACTTTTTCTCAATCCTTAAATGTAGTGGCTGCATTTGTTTCTTTTTTTAGCCTTTTCCCTTTACTTACAACAGTAACACACTTCCCCTCTTAGGGTGTCTCCACTCTGTGAACGGGCAATGGAGTCACCTTTTAGACAAGAGCATTGTGAATCTGGGAAGACAATAGTGTTTTATGTACTAGCAGATTTACTGAACTTGACTAACAAATTAAAGCCAAACTCCAGCTAACACTTTTCAAGCAATTACAGCAATATTGTTTTTATTCTTCTGGGATAAAGGTTTTACATGAATGAATGACCATTGTAAGCATCACTGTCAGTGTTAAATGATTTGTCTCAACCCTCTAAGTGCTACTTTTGCTGGACAGCTTGGTCTGTTAAATGAAATTGAAAAATAACAGACTTATTGACAGGATCACCAGGTGAAAATAAAGGTAAAATAAAGGTAAAAAAAAGCATACAAAAGGGAAAATGAATGCAGCCACCACATCTAAGGATGGGTAAACTGCAATATAATACATTTTTGCTTTGTGGAACATTCTAATCAAGTTTAAATTTAAAATGGAGTTCCACTCAAAAGCGGAAGCTCTGCTTATTTGCCTCCTCCCCCCCTCCACTGCCATATTTGGCACCTTTTGGGGGGAGCGGGTACCTGGTTTTGACAGGTACCACCTCCAAACTTCCGGCTCAGTTCGTCGAAGCGAAGTGATTCAGAAGTTCAGCCCCCTCCTCCCTCCCGCAGTCTCCTGGGAACTTTCACAGGTTCCAGAAGACTGCAGGACTAATCAGGAGGCGCAGCATGACTTGCGGATGCGCAGTGGGCACCAGGCTGTGAAGTGGGCAACAGTTGAGATGTCGGAGACGTGGAGGAGAGAAAGGGAGAAATGACTGCGCGGGTGAGAACATCGCTGGACTCTGGGACAGGTAAGTGTGTGTTTATTATAAGTCAGCAGCTACAATTTTTGTAGCAGCTGACGTTTAATAAACACAAAAACAGTTGGAACTCCGCTTTAAAGCGATTCTAGAGGTTGATTTTTTTTTTGGGGGGGGGGAATAAAAAACATGTCTATACTTACCTGCTGTGTCCAGTGGTTTTGCACAGAGCAGGCTGGATACTCCTCTTTTTGGGTTCTCGGCAGACTCTCCTGGCCCCTGCCTCCTATCTGGTGGCCCCACAGCAGCTTCATATGGGGGAACCCGCTGCTCCGTGTTTCCATTTACATGGCTCCGCCCCCTCTCTCTCTACTCATTGGCTGACTGGCTCAGCCAATGAGGAGGCAGAGACCCTGGACAGCCAAGGCTATCATTCACGTCGCTGGGGGCACTGCTGCACACAGAAGGTGTTTTACCTTCATGCATAAAATGCATAAAGGTAAAAAACCTTCAGCCTGTACAACCACTTTAATTGAAAAAAAAATCCCTTCTTGCTCTCAGCCTCCACCAAATCTCCAAATTCCTTTTCCATGCATGTTGAGCAGCAGAGCAGCATCAGGGCCACCCACTGAGCGAAGTTCATCTAGTTCACCAGGAAATTCACTCTGGTTTACACAGTATATCTCACAACAACCTCAAATCCCAATACACACAAAAACCTCTGACGATCAGGGGTGCTGCCTGACTTCAAGAATACGGCTAGTCCTGTGCTGGGCCCAGTCCGCCAATCTCCTGTGTTGGGCCCAGTCCGCCAATCTCCTGTGCTGGGCCCAGCCCGCCAATCTCCTGTGCTGGGCCCAGCCCGCCAATCTCCTGTGCTGGGCCCAGCCCGCCAATCTCCTGTGCTGGGCCCAGCCCGCCAATCTCCTGTGCTGGGCCCAGCCCGCCAATCTCCTGTGCTGGGCCCAGCCCGCCAATCTCCTGTGCTGGGCCCAGTCCGCCAATCTCCTGTGCTGGGCCCAGTCCGCCAATCTCCTGTGCTGGGCCCAGTCTGCCTATCTCTCTTTTCACATTATCCTGAGGTATCTAGACTCCGGCACATGAAGCACTGTCTCCCAGATATATGGCCATTTCAGTAAAATTTTTAAAATTGTTTTTGTTTCTAAAAAAACAATGCTGACGTCTGTTTTCTTTTTAGCCAGATCGTTCAATGCCACTGCAATGACCTGTGTGCCTACTTCTTTCCTACAAATGGTTTATTCCACGGCTTATAGTTGGACACGTCATTTTGAATGTGTACAACAAAGAATATCACCACGCTTTCAGGTAAACATCGGGCTCGGGGGGACTAACCACAGTTTTGGAAATTCATGAAGGAATGTTTACGAAAAAATGAGGAAAATGTCACTGCTTCGGTTTCAAATAACCAGACTAAATGGCAATTACAGAAGAACATGAGCTATAATGTATACATTTACTTCAGCAGGGGAGCCATCTTTGTTGCTTGGTTGCAGGATCTGTGTACAGCAAAACAAACCAAAGAGTACCAATTTTTACAGCGAGCAGCCCCCCCATACAATGGGCTGAGCACTCTATTAATCGACCCATTCTCATTTTGATTTTCTTTTAATGGAAACATTGTAGATAACAACATGTCTTGTGACTTTTTATTTTCATCTGTGTACTTAAAGGGGATTTAGGGATTGTTCCCACGGGCTGCTTTACTGTGCAGGTCCATGTTTTCCTGGCACGGGGATGCACAGGGGTTGTATGCATCCCTGTGCTGGCATCCCATTCATTTCTACTGGGACATGCACTATGTCCTAATATGGGGTGGGTGCAGGTCCCTGAACGCATACAGGGTGCAGTCGAGGACCCGCTCCCGCATTCATCCGCATGTTATATTAGGACAAAATGGCTGTGTCCACGCAGCCACATGTCCCAGTAGAAATATATGGGATGTCAGCATGGAGATGTATGGAGTACCTGTGTGTCCCATGTCAGGAAAACATGTACCAGAATGGGGCCTTCAATACAGCACCCCCTGTGAATGAGCCTTAGGGCTCATTTACACCAGGTGTGGTGAAACTGCGTAGCCCACCACAAAGCAAAATGCCTTATTTCTTATAAGGACAGTTAACACCAGTGGTGTGCACTAAATAAAAGAACTGCATGCCGTACTTTTTTTCAGAGCAGCAGGTTGAAACACAAACCACTGCAGTGACTAGAATTGTTCTGAAATGTAACAAGTGACATTTAAATAAAGTTCTATGACAAAAAAAAACAAACAAAAGTAAACAGTGTGATGCAACAGGATTGGCGAGCTGCACTGACCCCCCCCCCCCTAGGCTTGTTGGTGTGAACAAGCTTATAAAGCCCAATTCTAGAAATTACACGTGCACCCCTGCAGTGGAGTTCTCCCCCCTAACTGCAAGGGTTAAAGTGTTAGTAAAACCCCCCCCCAACAATAATATCAGTCTGTATATGCAGTATAGCATGCTTGGTAACTTAAGGGGGTGAATCCTCTGCATTCTGTAAAAATGCTGTTTGATCTTGTATTCTCTGGTTCTCCCCTTCTTCCAGTGTCCCCCTCTTATCTCCTGATAAGACATATGGTGTGAAGTCACTCTGCGCATGCTCAGTTTGGTGTGTATTTCTAGAGAGTTGTTTTTTTTTGGGAGAGTGCATGTGATCAGCACAGGGCCAATCAGTGCTGTCCAGACAGAGGTCAGGGGTTCTGCATCCTCCTAGAGCAGACAGAAAACGCCTCCTACAAGCTGTAACCAGTGCTCTGCTTGACACTGATACAAGTCACAAGACTGCTCCAACTGCTGATGAGAAAAGGTATTTAGCAGTTTATATTTACTAAAATAATTGCAGTTCCATGTTGTGTGTACTGTGGGGAACCAGATATAGTGAATGCCGGGTCCTGAGTTTAGTAACACTTTAATACCTAATAAACGGATTTCAATAATGCAAGTATTGCAAGTACCTGGATTTGAGCTGGTATCAAACTCTTGCAGTCCCTGTACAGCAGAGCTCACTGTGGGAGTTAAGAGCAGCACAAGGAGCTAATCCGTTGTGCTGTGGTACAGCCAGGGGCAGGACAAGGGGTGGGCAGAAGGGGCATCTGTCCTGGGTGCAATTTTATTATGTGGGGGGGGGGGGGCGTACTGGGAGCTTTCTGCACAGCACCTTCTACCTTCCCTCCAGATCCTTCTGATGTTCTACCATCTCCCTACTACTGCTCTCATCACCTCCTGCTGATACTTCACTCTCCTGCTGACCCAAACACCAGGACTGGAAGGCATGTGCGCTCATGTACATCCCGTTCCCATGTTTCTTTCCTCACACTTCTTCTTCTCCTAACCTCTGGGGATATCTCCCCAAACCCTGGTCCTTCACCACCTCACTCACCTACTAGGCACCCTCCTACCCCCACGAACCGCCACAACCCCCTCAATCTTATACCTGACCCCCTCCTCCCCACATCCATCCCTCCACTTTCGGTTGCACTCCTGAACGCCCGATCGGTTTGCAACAAGCTCACCGCCATCCAGGACCTCTTTATCTCCCACTCCCTCAACCTCCTAGCGGTCACTGAAACCTGGATCCAAGCCACTGACTCCGCCTCCCCTACGGCACTCTCCTATGGAGGTCTCGTCTGGTCCCATTCACCCAGACCGAGCGGTCGTAGAGGTGGTAGGGTCGGCGTGCTCTTGTCACCGCTGACCACCTTCCAGGTTCTCCCAAACCCCCCCCCCCTATCCTTCTCCTCCTTCGAGGCCCACTGCATCCGACTCTTCTCTCCCACCCCTCTGAGGATTGCTGTAATCTATCGGCCTCCTGGACCCGTATCCCGCTTCCTTGATGACTTTTCCGCCTGGCTGCCCTTCTTCCTCTCCTCTGAGCTACCCACCATCATCCTTGGAGACTTCAATATCCCTATCAATGTCAACAACCCGTCTACATCCCAACTCCTCCACTTAACCTTTTCATTTGCACTCACACAGTGCACACAGTCCTCCACCCACACCGATGGGAACACCCTGGACCTTGTTTTCTCCCATCTCTGCACCCTCCACAATCTCACAAACACCCCTTTCCCTCTCTCTGACCACAACCTCATTACGTTCTCCGTCTCCCCGTCCTATAACGCCTCCCCCCCAACGTCAAACTGTCACCAGCCGTAACCTCCACAACCTGAACCCGGCCCCTCTCCACTCTGCAGCTGACCATCTGTACGACAGTATCCTTCCACTGTCGTGCCCTGACCTGGCCACTACTGCGTATAACAACTCGCTGTCAGCTGCCTTAGACTCCTTAGCACCCCTAACCACATGTAGCATTAAACCCCGACCGCTTCAACAATGGCAGAACGACCAAACTAAAAATCTTAAATGACGCAGTCGCGCGGTGGAACGATTATGGCGCAAAACCAAATCCCCTCGAGTGTTCTCCCTCTACAAATCTGCCTTCCTCACCTACTCCTTCTCCCTCCACGCCGCCAAACAAGCCTACTTTGTAACCCTCATCAACACCCTCTCCACCTGTCCTCGCCGGCTCTTCTCCACTTTCAACTCCCTACTCTCTCCCCCCCACCCAGTACCTCACTCACCGCCCACGAGATTGCCAATCACTTCCAAAATAGGATTGACGCAATCCGTAAAGACATTGCCAATGCTCAACCTACTCCCCCACCTAGTCTCCCTCCCACTATAACCCCATCAACTCTCCCCTCCTCTGACCTCGCAACCACCCTACCCCCCACTACACCTAACGTTCCGCACACTATAACCTCCACTCCTTCAGCCTTGCTACCACTGAGGAGGTCACTAAGGTCTTCTCAGAAGCCCGCCTCACCACTTGCCCCCTTGACCCTGTCCTCACACAAGTCCTCCGGTCACCCTCCTCCTCCATCCTACGCTCCCTCACCCACATCTTCAATCTCTCCCTCTCTACTGGCGCATTCCACTCCCCCCTAAAGCACGCGCACATCACCCCCATACTCAAAAAACCCTCCCTGGACCCCACCGACCTGAACAACCTTAGACCAATCTCCCTGCTGCCATTTACTTCCAAGCTTCTTGAGCGCTTAGTATACAATCGCCTAAGCGCCCACCTCACTGACAACAACCTCCTCGATCCACTACAGTCTGGCTTCCGTCCCCTACACTCCACCGAAACCGCCCTACTCAAAATCACTAATGAACTGCTAACCGCCAAAGCTAATGGCCACTACTCAGTCCTCTTACTCCTCGACCTTTCCGCGGCCTTCGACACAGTCGACCACCCCCTCCTTCTTAATAAACTACACTCCCTCGGCATCAGAGACTCCGCTCTCTCCTGGCTCTCATCCTATCTACCCCAACGCTCCTTCAGCGTTACCTATAACGCTACCACCTCCCCCTCTCTGTTGGGGTCCCCCAAGGCTCTGTCCTCGGTCCCCTTCTCTTCTCCATCGACACCTCATCCCTCGGCAAACTGATACACTCCCACGGCTTCAACTATCACCTCTACGCCGATGACACGCACATTTACCTCATCACCCCTCGCCTCACCCCTTCAGTCTCCGCCCGTATCACCCACCTACTGAACGACATATCAGACTGGATGCTTCATTTCCTCAACTTGAACCTTTCCAAAACCGAGCTCCTGATTTTCCCCCCAGGCCGTGCCCCCCCACCACCCTCTCCATCACGACCAACAACGCCACCATCAGTCACACCCCGCAAGCCAAAGTCCTAGGTGTCACTCTAGACTCAGACCTGTCCTTCCAACCCCATGTCCAATCACTGGCAAACTCAGGCAGGCACCACCTCCGCAACATCTCCAAAATACGTTTGTTCCTAACCCCAGACACTACTAAAATACTCATTCACTCCCTTATTATCTCACGTCTGGACTACTGCAACTCCCTTCTCACCGCAGACTATCCCCGCTTCAGTCTATCCTGAATTCAGCGGCCAGACTCATCCACCTTACTAACCACTCTGCTTCTGCCACCCCCTCTGTCATTCCCTCCACTGGCTCCTGATTGCCCAACGCATTAAATTCAAACTACTAACACAGACATACAAAGCCATTCATAATGCTGCCCCAAACTACCTCACCGACATGATACCCAAATACCATCCTACCCGTAATCTTCGCTCCTCACAAGACCTCCTACTTTCTAGCTCCCTGGTCTCCACCTCCCATGCCCAACTGCAGGACTTCTCCAGGACTTCCCCCATCCTCTGGAACTCACTACCCCAATCCATCAGACTGTTTACCCTCCTTACCTTTAGGCGCACCCTGAAAACCCATCTCTTTAGGGAAGCCTACATTATTTAACGACCGATTTCCTCCACTCCTCCTACCACTCCATCCCCCACAGCCACTTCCTCCTGTTCCACTATCCCCTTCCTCCTAGATTGTAGGCTCGAAAGAGCAGGGCCCTTGAACCCCTCGTGTTTTGTTACTGTATTGTTTCATGTTCTGTCCCCCACTATAATGTACAGCGCTGAGCAAACCTTTTGGCGCTATATAAATACTGTATAATAATAATAATGTTCTGGTGATAACTGTAAAATTTTGGATTTCTTATCACTTTCTCAGGCACTATGGTCTCCAGGATTAAATCTGGCCAAATCGACCCAAGGGAGACACAGATAACAAAAAAAAAATTAAAAATAGGGATGCATACACTGTAATGTTGTGTTAAAAAGCTGTATTCAATCTTCGACTTTTTTTAGTACAGTTTGTAGCACCTGTTCACGTCAACAGACGTGTGTTATGTGTTTTTATTTTTTTAACTTTAAAGTATAAAACAAATAAAAATGTGTTGCGCTGCTATCAACAAACAATATTACTAAAAACTAATTTAAAGGCAAACTCAAACATGACTAGAGTCCACACAAAAAACGATGAAAAACAAATTCGTTCAGAATTAAAAAAAAGTGGAACATCTTCCTACTGGTGACTACACCCAGAATCCCAGTGCTGCAAGTCCTCAATGTACGTGAACCACCACAGTGAACATAGAAGTCCAGGTGGACTCTCACCTTAACACGTGGACCTGTATGTGAACACAGGTCAGAAAAACATCTCCCCTATAAGTGGGGGTAACACATAACTTGCTCCTCTGTGATCAATCTTCCCCTTGTGAATCACCGCTGAACCTTCCAATGGCACCTGATTTCAGTACAGCCGGCTCTGTGGGTAAAGCGTAATCTTTTTGGTAAAAACTTAAAACCATACTCCTCAGCTCGCACCTCGCTCCCCAACCAATGCAGACACGCCACTTCGTTGTTTTATCATTTATTTAAAGTATAACTGAATGCAAAGGTTTTCTATTTATGTTTGGATAGAATAGAGAGGGACTAAAACGCGTCAGTTTGTATTGCTGTCTGTTCCCCATCAAGGCGACTCATCCTCTCTATTTGTCCTGGTGACTGTTATTGTCAAGAGTGAAAGAATTTCCCAAATTTTGGGTTGTTAGCAGAACAGTAGTAGAGGAGAAATTTTCCAATGGGATCACTAGTTCTGACAAAAGACAAAGCGCACCAATCTTGTGCATTACCTCAGTAAACAATTTATTTATTGATTTAGGAGATATACTTACAAACATAGTAGTAAAACAAGAATGTAAAGTCCAAAATCAAACCACAAGATAAGGAGACACGGGCACATCCCATTGGAAGGGGAGTTTCGCAGAGCGACACTGAGCTCTGATGAAGAAGGGATTCCCCTTCAAAACGCGTCAGTGTCACTCTGAGAATCTCCCCTTCTGATGGGATGTGCACGGGTCTCCTTATCTTGTGGTTCAATTTTGGACTTTACGCGCTTGTTTTACTACTATGTTTGTGAGCATATCTCCTAAATGAATTAACCGTTTACTGAGGTAATGCGCAAGGTAGGTGCGCTCTGTCTTTTGTTCTTCACTATAGTTTGTATCGAGCTTCCCCAGCTTTTTTTTTGAGCTGCACAGCCTTTGATCTGTCCTGAACGAATCTCCATACTCCTCAAGAGTATTGGTCCATCGGTCCCCTTTAGATCCAGGTCCCTGAGCGCAGGAGGTGTTGCATTTGTGGTACTAGTTTTGATGACCCTGATTTTCTCCCACTTCCAGCTGTAGCTATTAGATGGGAAGTGAGGGGAAATTTCCCCTATTGTACACAGATGGCAAAAAAAACTGATGGGGTTTATGACCCTCCCTTACTCACTCTAAGTCCTCATGCACACTTGACATTTTTACAGCGACTGTTTTTAGCTTTTGATATTTTTTCTACAGCTAGTAAACCCCTCAGCATGTTATCCTATGTGTCCATGTACACACAGACTGTAATCAACATTTTTTGACAGGGACGTTTTTTGGCTGGAAAAAAACCCAAGATTAGTGGGATTCTAGCTGTAAAAATACTTGAATGCTGAAAAATGCAGCAAAACAACACAAACTGGCGGTTTTGGATTTTTTGACCCCCCCCAAATTTTTTTTTCTTGGTATAAAAAAAATGCTAAAAACCGCAAACGGAAAAAATGCTGCTAAATGCGACAAAATGCTGCTAAACGTTAATGCAAAAATGCTACAAAAAATCTGAAAAACTCACGTTTTTTAATGTGACTTTACATAGCTAACGTTACCAGCGTTATCAAAACGTCCCGTGTGCATGAGGACTAAAATGGAAAAAAAAAAAGTTTTGGCTTTAGTTCAACTTTAAAATGAACAAAAATACAAACTTAACTCTATGCTCATTAGCATGTTGCAACACATTATTGTGCATTGTAGAATGTTTTTGTGTGTTGCATAAAAATGAAGCATTGCACACCAACTCAGTTTTATGGTGTGAAAAGGTATGTAGACTGAGGGCAGGGACTGACGTGAATGTTTAAAATGGAAAGTGCTCCATCAATATAGAAAACACTTGCTTCCGTAAGCCTGGGTTGATCAATGCAGGAAATGCATCGGATATGAACAAAACCTCAATTAAAGTGGTTCTAAAGGCAGAACGTTTTTTACCTTCATGCATTCTCTGCATTAGGGTAAAAAACCTTCTGCATGCAGCTTCCCCTGTCAGCCCCCCCTTTATACTTACCTGAGCCCAATCTCAATCCGGCGATGCGCACAACAGCAGAGGCTCTTCCACCTCTCATTGGCTTAGATACAGCAGAGGGGGGCCTTGGCTCCTGCTGCTGTCAATCACAGCCAATGAGGCGGGGGCAGAGCCGAGCCCCGCTCTGTGTGTCTTATGGAGCAACAACACAGGAGTGCCCCCAAAGTAAGCAGCTTGTTATGGTGGGCACTTGGAGGGATCAGGAGCACTGGCGGGGGACCTGAGAAGAGGAGGATCGGGGCTGCACTATGCAAAACCATTGCACAGAGCAGGTAAGTATACCATGTTTGTTATTTTAAAAAAATAAAAGTTAAACCTTTACAATTGCTGGTGATCCAGCCATAAAGTCTGTTGCTGCAATTCCTGTTATGGGATGACAACTTTTTTCCAACTGTACTACAGAGTTATCACCAGGTCGCTTGCACCCCCAGTGAAGACACACATTACTGTGGTTTACTACTGTCACTATCAGTAAATGAGCCCAGAATAGGGATGTGCAGCCAACACTAGGGCTCGCGCACGTAGAGAGGAAGTGGTGGAAGCAGCCTAAAGGCTGAAGTTGATCAGTAGCACTGAAAACAGAATTGTATGGAAAAATCATGGCAACGGTGTTTCAGCAAACTAAATGTCATCAAGTTAGGGTTTTGGATCTATTTTAAAAAGACTACAGTTTCCTGGTAATTATCTAGCAGTCCATTTCTCACCGCCTGTTGTTTGTTTGCAGGTGAGGTCACCAGTACAATGCTTCCTGAGAGGAGTGCCAGTGGTAGGCTTTGATGTACTGTTTTCCCCATAACGGCATAATTTGTGTTTAGTTTTTAGCAAATTAAAGCTGAAGTGTATATTATGACTAAGGTTACTTGTGGAACTGTATGTAATTCCTTCCAAATCAGTGTAGACAGGTCAGTATTTTAAACAGGGCTTGCAACAAGAAACACTGACTTGCCCTAAAGCCATCATCAGAAAATGGTCAAGCCTTGTCAAGAAAAACACAAGATCATTGCGTACTGAACGCCTGCTTCGAAAGATGTTCCCGTGTAGAGCCTGACTAATGAATTTTTACATTTACAAATGCCTCCTTTTTCAATGATATAAAGCAATAAGCAGACTCAAGTCTTTTCACAGGGGACACACATGCTGGTTGCAGATAACATCTAGGCTTTGGCCAATTTTCAGTGAAATCTCAAAGAAAGAATTTGAAGTAACTCAGAACAATTTTTTTTTAGTTGCTCTCCTGGGTAGCTCAATTTCTTTTCAGATGACCACTGCCACTTGATGGGGAGATTCCACCTCACTTCCTGTCCAAGAGAACTGGCAGAGATTCGCAGCTAAGAACATTCATTCCCGACATAGATTCGGGCAAGGATACCAAACTTACTAAATCTGAAGACATAGCAAAATGATTGAAAGACTTTTATCATGCACTTTATAATATCCCACGAAACCTATACAAGATCACTAAGCAGTCTTAAATACAAAGTAATTGTGATTACTTAGCCAGATCAAGACTACCAACACTCCAAAAAACAGATGCAGACCCACAAGACTTCCCTATTACCATAGAGGAATTTTACAAGGCAGTCAAATCATTAAATACAAATAAGGCCCCAAGCTCTGATGGATACTCTAGTGGCTACTACAATTCTAGATGGTCAATCATTCTCCCAAGACACACTGAGAGTGCATACATCAGTCATACCAAAAGCAGGGAATGACCACAAATGTGTGCGCCAGTTACAGGCCCATTTTTAAATGTGAACCTAATGATCTTTATAATAATTCTGGCAACCCAATTAGTATCATACTCACCATCATTTATCCAATTAGACCGACCAAGTGGACTATATCCCAAACAGAGAAGCCTGAGCTAATAAAACAAGGGTGATAAATTTAATTCACCTTGCAAAGCTTCCCAGGCTCCCCATGTGTTTAATAACCATGAATTGAGGAAAAGCCCTTCAACGGGGTCTAGCTCTTCCTCAAAACAACCCAGAAACATATAGGCCTGGGCAGTAATATGAGACAACAGACAGATATCATCTATTCAAACCCACTGGCCATACTCAGAGTAAACAAATCCCTCTCACAACCTTTTCCACTACAGAATGGTATTTGCCATTGATCTTCGCCATAGTTTTACATCACAAAGTAGTTGCATTCGCTGATAATTTTTTTATTTTTTTGCTACCAAACCAGAATTCACACTCAAAAATTTACTAGCAGAATCGGCCAAACACAGACAACTTTTCAATTTTATATTGAATTTACAGAAATTAGTAGCTTTTCATATCCTTCCTGCCTGCCTAACCTCAAATCATCTTTTGCTTTCAAATGGACAAACAATTATTTTATCTACATGGGTACAAAGATCAACCCTTTTCCATCAGACCTATTCAAAGTAAACATCGCTCCTTCACTGAGCCATAAAATAATGACCCACAGAAATGTA
Organism: Staurois parvus; assembly: GCF_062004578.1. Lineage (NCBI taxonomy): Eukaryota > Metazoa > Chordata > Amphibia > Anura > Ranidae > Staurois > Staurois parvus. The sequence goes on from NW_028318781.1 coordinate 3,140,057, forward strand.
CCACATATACATTTACAGGGTTTGGAAGAAATTCTATTATATTATAAAAATGTAAATTCTTGCTTGCCTTTTATAAAACTTTTTTTAACCATTTTAGACATTGGCAATAAAAATTCCAAATAAAATGATATTAAAGGCATTTTAAAAAAAAATAATAAACATGATATACCTGCCTGCTCTGTGCATTGGTTTTGCACAGGGAAGCTCCAATAATCCTCTTCTCTGGTCCCCTGCTGGAGCTCCTGGCCCCTCCCTCCTGCCTAGTGCCAGGTCAATCATGCAAGATTATGCCAAGTCATGGCCAGTCTTCTGTTGCCTTATAGGTTCTTTATTCCTAGCAATGCAGGCTTGTGTTTTATATTTAGTATAGTCATTATATCGTGTGTTTCATCCACTGCACAATACAAACAGACATAAAATAATAAAAACCTTACCATCAGACATGTCCATTCCTGGTGGAGGTGAACAGTGACCAGCATGGCTAATGGCCCACACAGGGTATTTCTTGTTATAACCACAATACAAGGACTCCATGAATGTTCTGTAAAATCCTACAACTCCAGGATTACCTACAAAAGAGTAAAATAAATTAAATTATCACTTCTTACCATGACTAGTAAAAATATTGCAGGGAAAAGTAGGGATGTTGTTCCATCAAAAGGACACATACAAGTCCCTAATTATAAAGCACTGCAGAAAATACTGGTTACAGGAACATAAATGGTATCAACAATAATACAAATTCCAAATTACATCTTATACAACTTTTAACATGTTAATTTCAGTTCAAAATAGTTTTCAAACTTATTTATACGTGCAGCTGGTAATTTTGCCATCAAAGTCCTTGTTTTGGCACTACCTGTTATACGGAGGCAATGTTCTGTCCCTGTCTCCAAATTGTGTTACTGTGATGTCACCCTTTGACATGCTTCCCTAGAGAGACTGCAAGCAGCCGTACCAAAATACATTATGCAGGCATGGTTCACCGCTGATACTATCAAGAAGCTGGGTCTGAGCAGTAATCTGCAACCAGTGCTGGTGCAAGTGCATTCAGAGATGTGGATGAAAGAGGCTGGAAGAGATCAGCAGTACTGAGATGCAATAAAAACATGCAAAAAGTGAAGGAAAAAAAAACATGGCGATTCGCATATTTTTCTCATTGTATTGAACTGGAAAATAAATGAAACAGGGTTGAAGAATTGTGAGGATCCTGTATAAAAACCTTTATAAATAGACCTCTAAATGTAATCTAGTTGGAGTTATATTTACTTTAACTTCTTACAGGATCGTTATACCCAGAGCTGATGTTTCAGTATTGGATAACTAATTGCAATTAGATCAATTTATTATTTTTTAAAATCCTGCTTATAACAAAAAAGAAAATATATAACAAATTGCCATACATTCCCTTCAACCCTGGGACAGCTCTAGCTCTGACAATAGTGTTGTGCCTGTCTCACTGACACTTCCTTAACTAATGACACCAATATTGTCAGAAGTACCAAGCATCAAAATCTACCAGCCCCCAGCGATTTGAAGAAGACCCTTACAACAAGTAGAGAACTGTCCCTTAATTTAGGTTTCTAGCAATCCACTGACTATAGGGATTATCAGTCACAAGTTCACAGCATGCAGAAAAATACATCTGGCTGCAGAATGAAATGGAAAGCTAATTTTAAATAAAATTACATTAGAAAAGGGTTTTTCAACCAGGGCTCCTCCAGAGTTTGCTAGTGGATCTTTGAGCAATGAGCAATTTCTGCCTCTCAGAAAGTTCCCACTGACATCACTGCTCTTTTTTAGCTATCTGTAAGGGGATAATTATTCTTAATGACCACAAGTGTAAGGAACATTCTCACTGACCATCACACTAATGTATCATCAGTTGTAGATATAGTAATTACCGTGTTTCCCCCGAAAGTAAGACCTACCCCGAAAGTAAGACCTAGCGGTACTTTTTGAGGTATCACTAATATAATCCTGCCCCCGAAAATAAAACCTACCTCCACCAGGGGCGGACTGACCATTCGGGCACTGCCCGAGGATCCGGGGTCACTGCAGGGCCCCATGAGAGGCTCTGTCCGTCCCTGTATGTGCCGCTTCTGAAAAAAGCAGGCATTGAGGGGACATACACTGAAGCAGGCACTTTGGACACCTCTCCTCCTTGACGTTTCAGCAGAGGGGCGGGTCCACATCCCTGCCACGGGTGCTGAAGTCGGAGTGCTGGAGGGGCGAGCAGAGTATGCAGCAGGTAAGTATGTAATCCCCGGACCCTGGTGACAGCATTGCAGCTTCATGTAGTAGGTAGGGGGGAGAACGAGGGGGGGGAGGAAAGAGGGCAGAGAGAGAAAGGGGGGGAGAAAGAGGGCAGAGAGAGAGAAGGCAGAGAGAGGGAGAGAGAAAGAGGGCAGAGAGAGGGTGGGGCTTGCTTTAAAACGTACCTTTTTTTGGAGCTGGTGGAGAGATCAGTTAGGTTAGATGCCGACGATCGCCTCAGGATGGATCAGATCTGTGGATTGGGGAGGATAATGGATTGGACTCCAATCCATTATGCTCAATCCGCAGATCCGATCCATCCTGCGGGGATCGTCGGAAGGGGTGTCACCAAGTGAATAAAAATAAATAAAAGTCAATAAAAATAACACCTACCCGAAAATAAGCCCTAGTGCATTTTCTAAAATTAATATAAGACACTGTCTTATTTTCGGGGAAACACGGTATTAGCAAGGGTTCCCCGAGTCCGGAAAGTTACTTAATGGATTCTTCTGCGCTGAAAAGGTTGAGAAAGGCTGCATCAGAAGATGGCTTGAATAGTACCAGTATATGAGAGTCATACCAAAAGTAATGCAAAGTGGGCATACATTTTTTTTATTAACGAACATAGGTTGCTTAAATGTCACATATGAGAGTAATTCTACCTCTATATTGTACAACTTAGTTAGGGTTAAGGACTGATGTGAATGTAAAGCGCTGAATAAATTGACGGAGCAATACAAGTACCTGTAATAAATAAAAATAGTAAGTCTTCCTCTTCTTTTTTATTGCAGGTAAATAATGGATTCCTAGCAGAAGCTCATTGAGTTCTTGATGAAGGAGAGGTACAGGCTGTCCAACATTCACAGAAGGCTACAGAATGTTTATGGAGATAACACCATTGACATGAGTGACCAATGATAAAACATTACTCTTGTCAATGGTGTCATCTCAGTAAACATTCTGTAGCCTTCTGTGGATGACAAACAGCCTGCACCCCTGCTTCATGTGACAGCACATTGCTCCTGCTTGGAATCCATTATTTACCTGCAATAAAAAAGAATTACTATAGAGGAAAAGTTACTCTACCAACATGTGAAAGTTGAGTGACCTATGTTACTTAATAAAAACATTACGCCCATTTTGCATTACTTTCGGTACAACCCTCATTACGTGAAATTTGAATGACCTATGTAAGCTAATACAAAAAATAAGCCCACTTTTGCATTACTTTTGGTAGAGCCTTTGTAGGCTGTATCAATTTCTTCAAGTGAAAGTAGATTTTTCCTTTAAGCCCAGTGATGGCTTCTTTAAGCCCAATGATGGTCTTCATGCCAGGAGAGGAAATCTATGCAACACAAAAACAAGGCATTTTAAATAAAATGATAGAAAATAGGAAGGAGTTCAAATTTGAGATAACGTTTTTATTGTTGTCTGTGCCTTCCTGTCACAGTGAGAACTACACCCTCCATTTCTTCTATAGGCATCACAGGAACAGGAATGAAATCCTCCCTAACTGGACTCACAGTCCAAAAAAAGGTTGACAAAAATATAACTGTTCCCTAAACAAGAAAAAAAAAACATTTGAGCTGGAGTAAGGCTCTAATGAGGCATATTTGAGCAAGCGGTCACAAAACAGCTATCAAAAACTGCACTTTGCCCAGAATCTAATCTGTATAAATGAAAGACATTTGTTTGCAATTCAGACAGTAGGAGATGAGAATTCCCTTATTGTTTGTACTGTAAAATCCATGACTTAGCTCACCCGTAGGCTCACCCCACCTCCCTGCGCCACCTTTAAATTTAGTGCACTTTGTGGATTTGTTTTGGCTACAAAGTATTTTTCTTGAAGTCCAAATGAGCACTTCCACGTCTTTTCAAATATTTTGTCGGAAATGTTCGGCATTAAATTCTCATCATGTGAATTTTGCTGAGCAACAGCTGCTGAATGGAAGCAAATGTTCCACAGGCTAGAGTGTGCCTACGAAAGTGAGTGCAAGAAGAGTTGAAGTGATCCGCTCCTGAAAGTGAGACCCCTGTACAATGCATTAAACTGTTTACTGTCAACATTTCGAGGTGACCTGCACACAAGCTCCTCTTCCCTTTAACAGTGCAATTACAATATCCACTTTCAACCAGACACATAATTGTATTATCTTTAAAAGAAGCCTCTCTAATTTCTTGAAAGGATTAACGCGCCCTCAGGAGCTCCGTCAATTTCTCCCGGCTTGGAAGATGTTCCCAAGCTCCAGCGATCATCTGGAGAGGACAGTGAAAGTAAGGTGTGTGTGTGTGCTGCCCACCTGTCAGTTCACAGGACGACCTTTGTACAGACGATCGCACCTGTGACTGATGTTCCTTACAGACAAAAATTTCTTTTATTTTATGTCACGGACTTCCCCCTCCTCCCCCTATCTCTTTTCACTAAGCAAATGGCAAGTTTAATTTAAAAGATTTTGTTCAAAACATCTCGATATGAACATCTGTTCCAGGATGGATTTGTTGGGAAATAAGAGTTGTTAAATGGTTTAAAGTCTTGCTGTTAGTTAAGACCTATTAAAAAAAATATAAAAATACAAAATAGCCAATCATACAGAAAGCATAAAATGAGATCATTTTGAAAAGTCTTCATCAAAAGTTTGCCACTGCTAAGGCTTCCTTCTGAAAATGTTTTCTGGCCATCTCTGGTTTGTCACTAGCTTGTAGTAATAATGCAGATCAAGGGTTCTGACTTCACTAAAAGTCCTTGACTAATCAAGTACTAATATTTTCAGGAGGTCAGCAATGGCAACCCACAAATTCCTCACATAGCGTCTCCTTTAAATTATATACAGTATAAAAGTAATTTGTTTTTATTTCAAATAAAGTAGGGAATGGCTAAAGCAGAACCAACCTTTCTCAACGTTTTAAATACAGAGGATTTCTTTAAATAACTTTCTTCTCTCAGGGAACCCCTACTAAAAGTTACTATATCTCTACATCAGAATGGAAATAATTCTCCTTATATTTGTGCCCATTGGGAAGAAGTATCTCTGTACAGATAGCTAAAAGATCATTGGCATCAGTAGGAATCTGAGAGGCAGAAATTGCTCAAGGAAACCCTAGCGACCGTTTGAGGAACCCTAGAGTTCCATGGAACTCTGGTTGAGAAACCCTGGAATAGACCATTAAAAGATAAAATCAGAAAACCAACGCTTGCTACAATATTCACCTACAATCCAGAGATTTCTTCTGCAGTAGTTTTGTTCTAGTACCAGATGTCCTCAGTCTGAAGCCCAGCATAGTACAACTCACCATTTCTGAGCCCAAGTGTTCCTTGACCTGTCCCAGCCTGTGACTGGACAGTGACAGAGGAAGCAGCACAGTGATGAGCTCGTCTCTCCAGCACCATTCTTTCTCTTCCTTTCAGCATATTAGCACATGAACTTATTGGCTCATTGTTCTTCTTCTTCCACTCATATGCCAGCTTCATTATACAGGGACTTGCAAGAGGTAAGAAACAACTTGCATTCAAAAATGCATTTAAAGCTGAATTCCAGGGATGATATATTTTGTATACTTACAATAGGCCAGCTTGACACAATGTAAGTATGCATATGTGTTATCTGATTAGCCTCTGTGGAAGCTGTCAATCACTGTAGTGCCTTCAGTATTCCGGGTCCTGTGCCAAGCAGCTTCCCTTTTGCACAGCAACCACAGGGATCTGCTCGCTCATGGCTGCCATTCAGAGAGTGCCATGCATTTCTCTCCATGAATGAAAAGCCTTCTCTGACTGGAAGAGCTGGAAAGGCGAGGTGGTCTCAATCTCCACCTCCTCCAATCAGATATCATGCATAGTATACCTATATTGTGCCAAGCTTGCCCAGTGTAAGTATACAAAATATATCATCCCTGAAGTTCAGCTTTAAATGATCATCCAAAGCTTGTTTTTATACTACTTTAGATATGACTTTTATTATAATGACCATACAGCATGCATAGCTTATGGAAGGATCTCCTTAGAGTTCTAGGACTTCACCCAGTGCTTCCAGCATATAATACGAGTACAAAACATTCTTGATAAAGTAGCGGCCAATATAAACATGATGGGTTCTAACCAATCTCTTTCTACACAAACTAAAATAAAAAAAAGTTTTGCCCTTAGATACACTTACAGATTTCAGATACTGATGCAGAGATGTACTGTAAGTGCTGTGGCCTACTCAGTGCCAAGTAATATTTCCAGCACACTAACAGAGCTTTTACTCTACCATCCCTTGCATGAAAGAACTAAGGGTATTCTCAGACTGTGCAATCTTTAAAACCAAAACAGCTCTCATAATAAAGGTGAGGTAAACTCCCCAGAAACAAAGCAGTGAAACAATTTATGCAATTCTTTAGGCCAGCTGAAATTGTTACCTTTTTATTCCAGAAAACAAAAAAATCCCCATAATTTAATGATGGAACCATTTGCTTTGTCAGAGACACTAAAAGCTCTTGTTAACACATTTTGAGAAGCTTGTGTTTACTAAACTGACTATTATATGCCAAGTGCGGAATGCTGACCCAGCATCTGCTGGTGAGAGCTATTAAACAATACAGCATCTGGACAAGCAGAAGTCAGCACAACATGATAAGAGCAATCTACATCTGTTGAAACCAAAGACAAAATACATTCCTTAACTCCAAGGTGCATGACCCAATTGGGGGCTGCTGGAACTTTTTTGAGTGCATTGTGGGGTAGACTGAGTTAGGACACAACTGGCCATCTAAATTGTGCTTCTAAAAGGAAACTATAAACATAGAAGTTTCTGCCAACTTAGCTTCCTCGTGTGGCAGCAGTTTGCTAAACTATGGAAGTCATTAGTGACTAGTCTTCCTCGGCAGCAGACTCTTGTGGCAGTAATTGATGGCGAAGTGGAAGCCTCTGGTATACTGACAGTCTTTAGTAACATAACAGCAGTCAAAGCTGATTTAGCTGCGTAGGGCTGCAGGTATAAACATCGGCTGACCAAATTAGAGGACCCTGATGGTACTGTCAGGTGTTGGCCTACAGAATCAAACCTTCATAAGACCCTGGTGATACCAGTGCGCTGCCTTACTGCATGGTAAATATATGTGTGTGTGGGCTTCCCTTGCGGCTAAGTTCCAGACTCCCCTGAGAGTGGGACAGCGGGAGTTCAGGCCCAAAGTGGCACAGGTCACCTGTAGGAGTGCTGGTTGGTGGTCCACCCAGAAGCACAGCTGATGTATGGAGATAGGTCTGCAGACAGGTGGCGCCTGTGCGAGGTATGCAAGCCCTTCCGGGATTTAGAGATTTACTGGATAGCCGGTTCAAGCCAAGGTCAAGTACCAGGTGGGAATCAGAGCAGACATAGTCAGATGGGATAGCCGAGGTCATACACAGAGAAGCGAGAGAGAGAGTATCCGTAAGTCAAGCAGAGGTCAGATCAGGGGTTAAGCAGAGTAGACAGGTCCAAGAGCAAGCCGAGTCGGTATCAGGAAATCACAGATCACAATAACACAGGAAAAAGGGAACGGGAAACAGGAACAAGGCACGGGGCGCTTTATATCATCCAGCAACTTGAGGAAGTGATGAGCCTCCTTATAAAGGCCGTCTGGCACCAAACTGAGGCTGATGTGTGCTTCTGCAGCCATGCAGGGTATTGATGGAAATGCCAGATCTTCCAGAACTTCTGCTGTGGACAGGACCCTGACAGTGTGTGAAACCAACCATTAGCACAAGGCATGAAATACAATGTGTTGCTATGCCACTCACTTTGAATAGGACACGAACGCGCATAGGTAGCACACTGCAATGCACTTGGATTGTAGTGCACCATAATTTCAGTTGTGAGTCAACTGTACATCGGTCTATGTCCAGTTTAATGAGTGTTGTGGTGTTTTGACAACCTTTTTAAAATGAATAGGCTGACTTAACATGACATACTTTAATGGCCAAATGAAGCACAATAACTGGGTGTGTGGTGCACTGAAATGAAAATGCCTCTAACATACACTATATCATCAAAAGTTTGTGTGGACATCTGATAATCTCCCATACTACAGTATATGGCAAACATTATGTGACACCCCCTCCTAATTATTCAGTGCAGGTGTTTCCAATGAAGGTTCTTGTTAATGTTACAGTATAGAAAGAAATATTGCACAACTGTGTGCTTCCAACCTTGTGATGACAGTTTTAGGACATGACCGTGCCCAAAATTCAGGTCCAAAATGAGATGGTTTGATGAGCTTGGTGTGGTGGAATCTGAGTTGCCTTCACAGAGCCTTGTTATAGCCTCAATGTGTTGTTCAGTTGTGTATCAATGTTCATGGTTTTGGAATGGCATATTTAACAAACTCCTAATATTGTAGTTGTCCACAAACGTTTGACCATATAGTGTATATCACTCTGCTTACAAGGGATTTTATGTGATGTGTTAAGAAATTAGGGAAGGAATCACACTCCTTACTGACTAGTGTTATTACATGAAGTGCCATTAAGTCTGTTTCGACTCTTGGTGACCACAAAGATAATGTTATTCCAAATAGATTTGTCTTGTCTTGTTTGGAACTTGTTTGGAACTTAAGCCTTTGCAACTGCAAAATAACATCATAATTTCAATGACTGTATCTATCCACCTTATTACTAATTGTCCTCCTTCTCTTTTCCCTTGCACTTTTCCAAGTGTTGCAGTCTTTTCCAATGAGTTAATTATTCTCATAGTATGCCCAAAACAAGACAACCTAGTAATCTGGGCTTTCAGTTGAAGGTTGAGTTTGATTTGTTAAATTCAACTTCTGAATCTGCTACATCCTCTTCAATTAAATAAAATAGATTCACATACATTTCCCCCCAGGTGAACTTATATGGTATCTGAACACTACTGAGCCAATTTTATGCTTAGGTTTTTTAATATACCTTAGACTGCCCCTACAGTTAAGTACAACTTTTCTCATCTATGCAAGTGTAATACATTTTTAGAAAATCCTACTTGTACCTATAGAGTGCCTTTCAACAAGTGAAGTTATGTTAGATATAAACAGTTTAAAGTACGTAAAGTAAAGTTTCTTTCCCAGAGCTGGACTATCCATTAGTCCAGGGGTCTACAAACTTTCTAAACAAATGTCCAGTTTACTGTCCTTCAGACTTTAGAGGGGTTGGACTGTGACCAGTAGGAGTAGAAAATTCCCCAGCGTCAGTGGGAGAAAACAATGTCTCAGGCTTGGAGGTCAATGAAAGTTAGCAAATTACAGGGCACCTGTGGTCAGAAGGAAGAGGTACAGTACCCCATTGCTGGTGCCAGTAGCAGAAATCGTGACCCATTGTTGGTGTCAGTGGGAGGAATCATGCCCCATCATTGGTGTCAGTGGAAGGAATTGAGCTCCATCGTTGGTGTCAGTGGGAGGAATAGTGCCCCGTCATTGGTGTAGGTGAGAGAAATGGTGGCCCATCGTAGAGTTTCAGTGGGAGGAATTATGCCTCATCATTGTTGTCAGTGAGAGGAATGGTGCCCCATTGTTGGTGTTTGTGCACCATACCAGTGGGAGGAACAGTGCACCAAGGACTGAATAGAAGCAAGCAAAGGGGCCACACTTTGGAACCCACTGCATTACTCTATCATATACAAACTTCCCAGAAAGCTAATGCATTTTACCTTTTAGATGCAAATATTGTATTAGTATATTTTTAGTTTTATAATATTTGTAATACTTTTAATACATTTGTATTAATTTGCTAGAGCCATTGATTACATTTTAGTGGTGTGTAATATATGTGTGTATGTACTGTATATTGCTGCATATACAGTATAAGCTGGCGTGGATAAGTATATGCATGTATTAACTGCTCTTTTTTATTGCTGAGAACTACCATGGAAAATGTTGTATAGAATACAAGCATAATAAAGAATCTAATCTAAATGGTACCATGCCACTGAAACACAAGTGAAATGTACCTCAAAGCATGTTTAATGCACATAAAAAACATGAACACAAGGTGCAAGGGCCCTTCAAGTGTTTATAAACAATCTGCAGGGAAAGTAGAGCATAGCACATTATAAAGAAATCCTCAACCCCAAAGTTCCTAACTGTAAGCTTTTGGTTAAAATCAATGTTCTTAATTATCAAGGAACACCCACAAGAATAACTCCAATTAATGATACTAACATTTCCTTGACACACTAAGCAACATTTACTTATTTTTATTAAGATGAATAAAGGCACACAATAATGTGCAGTAACCCAAAGCTGTTAAATAGCCATTGACTTTTCTTGTAACTACTGAAAAGCTGAAGATGATTGGTTGCTACAGGTTACTGCATTCTTAATATTATCATTGCCCAGCAATGAGTTTAAAACAATCTCCATTCTAAGGCTAAATGCACCCTGATATTTTCAGATATTAGGACTTGTTTACACCATAGTTTCATGTTTGGAAAACATAAGCCGCACGCATGCATGGGCACACGTCGATGTACAGAAGCATTGGCACTTACACTAGGGCATACAGCCATTCACTTCTAAAGCTGGCTGTACATGCCACCTGCAGCTTCCCAGGCACAAGAAAACCCTTTTTAATGCATTTTAGGCGTGTTTTATTTCTAAAATGTCTATAGGCTGTCGGGCTCTTTCAGATTTGTGGTGTGCTCTGAAGAGTGATCCACGTTCCGGCATGTGAAAGGCAGCAAGGGGCCATTATATCACCTCCACCTGATTTTAAGCAGAACGAAAAAAGTCCCAATGTAAAAACCTGGCTTTTATTGCAGATGCAATATCACTTCTGCAATAAAATGCCCCTACCTGCCTACTCGCCGTCTCCTCCAGTGCTGTAAATGGAACTGCACATTCACAGATCAGCGTACAGTGCCAGGATGACAGCCTCCTGCACATGCACAGGCGTGAGGTCATTCCCTGCTGGTCAATGAAGAGGCTCAAAGACTAGCACTGAGAAAAAGATGCTGGTCCAGGCGCAGGATCATTAGACAAGTAAAGTATGGAGACTTTAGTTCTGCTATAACTCTCTAATGCTGCACCACCCTAACTATGATCATGTGCATCGCATGTGGTTGTGGCGTGACCCTACTGAACTCAATGGGCGAGTTTGACAAAGTGCCACTTGTCAAACTGTGCACCCCAGGTAAAAATGTCATGGCTGCAAAACATTGTGACCACACCATGTGCACAACCCTGTCCATCTGCATTGCGGCAGTTCAGGTGGGGGTGGCAAAACTGGAGCTCGGCCACCTGATTTTTCACTCGTCTGAATGAGCCTTTGTACACTCACTGGCCACTTTATTAGGTAGTGGCAAGAAAATATATTCCACATCATTATACCACTACCATCAGCCTGAACCATTGATACCAGTCTGCCAATTCTCCTTTGACCTCTGACATCAACAAGGCATTTTTGTCCACACAACTGCCGCTCACTGGATATTTTATCTTTTTTGGGCCATTCTCTGTAAACCCTAGGGATGGTTGTGTGCAAAAATCCCAGTAGATCTGAAGTTTTTAAATACTCAGACCAGTTAGTCTGGCACCAACAACCATGCCACGTTCAAAGTTACTTACAGTTGTATTCAAAATAATAGCAGTGTGTTGAAAAAAGTGAATAAAGCTCAAAATCCTTCTAATAGCTTTTATTTCCATACACACAAATGCATTCTATTCCAAATCAAAACATGAAGAAAAATATATCAAATTTGTGTTGTTTCTCTAAAAAAATTGAAGAAAAGTGAATATTAGACTGTTCAAAAAAATTGCAGTGTTTGTATTCTTCTTTACAAACTCAAACATTCACTATATAAACTGAAAAATGTTTGAAGTTTTGCTTTCCTTTGAAATCACTTAATATTTCGTTGTATAAGCACGGTTTTTGAGAACTGCTGTACATCTGTGTTGCATGGAGTCACCCAACTTCTGGCACCTGTGAACAGGTATTCCAGCCCAGGATGATTGGACTACATTCCACAGTTCTTCTCTATTTCTTGGTTTTGCCTCAGAAACTGCATTTTTGATGTCACCCCACAAGTTTTCTATTGGATTAAGATCCGGGGATTGGGCTGGCCACTCCATAATGTCAATCTTGTTGGTCTGGAACCAAGATGTTGCACATTTACTGGTGTGTTTGGGGTCGTTGTCTTGTTGGAACTTCCTCTTCAGGAAAAGGCAGCATGACCTCTTCAAGTATTCTGATGTATTCAAACTGATCCATGATCCCTGGTATGCGATAAATAGGCCCAACACCGTAGTATGAGAAACATCCCCATATCATGATGCTTGCACCACCATGCTTCCCTGTCTTCACAGTGTACTGTGGCTTGAAAGTGTTTGGGGGTCGTCTGACAAACTGTCTCCGGCCACTAGACCCAAAAAGAACAATCTTATTTTCATCAGTCCACAAAATGTTGCGCCATTTCTCTTTAGGCCAGTCAATGTGCTCTTTGGCAAATTGTAACCTCTTCAGCACGTCTTTTTTCAACAGCGGGACTTTGCGGGGGCTTCTTGCAGATAGCTTGGCTTCACATAGGCATCTTCTAATTGTAACAGTACTCACAGGGAAGTTTACACCTTCTTTGATCTTCCTGGAGCTGATTGTAGGCTCAGTCCTTGCCATTTTGGCTATTCTTCTATCCATTTGAATGGTAGTTTTTCGCTTCCTTCCACGTCCTTCAGGTTTTGGTTGCCATTTTAAAGCATTTGCGATCATTTTAGCTGAGCAGCCGATCATTTTCTGCACTTCTTTATATGTTTTCCCCTCTCCAATCAACTTTTTAATCAAGGTACGCTGTTCTTCTGAACAATGTCTGGAACGTCCCATTTTCCTCAGAATTGCAGAGAGAAATGCACTGTAACCAGCATGTACAACATTTGCTGCCTTCCTTCCTTAAATAAGGGCAATAATTGCCACCTGTTTTTCAAAGAATGAATGACCTCACTAATAGAACTCCACACTGCTATTATTTTGAACATGCCCCTTTCGATTAGTGATTCAATTACACAGAATCAGCAGCATGCATGTCATGACTGTTGGGTCTGTTGGATTTATATTACTCTACTACACCTGCTAGTAAATTATTTGCCATGTTGAAATATCATTTCTACCAAAAACAGTGATTGATCAGGTTAGTGATGTCTGACTGCTATTATTTTGAACACAACTGTATATCCCCTTTCTTCCCCATTCTGATGCTCGGTTTGAACTTCAGCAAGTCATCTTCACGTCTAGATGCCTAACTGCATTGAGTTTCTGCCATGTGATTGGCTGATTAGCAATGTGTCTTACCAAGCAATTGAACAGATGTACCTAACAAAGTGGCCAGTGATTTTAGATTTTAAGCCTGTAGGCAAAATTTAATCAAGTCTGCGGCAAGCTGCTTCTCTGAAAACCACTAGGACATTCTTAAGATAGCAACAAGAGAGGATGATGGAGTTAGCTATGGGTTGGTGTTATCCAGCCCTTAGCAACTAAATGAAAACAGGATCAGAAGGGAAGCAAAGAAGAGCCTTTCTTTTCTAACAAAGCTAATAGCAAGTACGTTATAATGCCTGTTCATAGGCAAGGCTTTCAACTTCAATAGTTAATTTTACTGTGTATGTGTCCTTTAAAATGCATTAAAACTAAATTTATAAACGTGCTATTTTTTAATATTGAAAATAATATGAAAGAAATAGTCCTATTTTACGAATGGTTTCCAGAATGCAATCCATCAATATTCCCCCGTTACTTCTTTACACTTTCTACGAGGGATAACACCTGCCCTTGTTGTTGTAATAAACAATAGGTAATCTAGCAGATATGTAGAAGGCAAATCCCAGTACCTAGGACACTGCGCACATTGATTTACCAGAGCAGCTGGGACATCTGTAAGGTATTACATCCCTATGACATTTTCAAAGGACACAACCCATTACAGTGCAAAGGCCTTAATGAAGTCACAGTGATTTCATGCAAACCCTGCGAAATGCGCTGTGAGCAGACATTGGGGAACAAAGCGCAATGTGGTAATATGTTTTATGGTGTCTGAAAAAACATTGCATTTCCATTGTGCTGTAGACATAAATATGTGACAGGCTGAGAATATGATGCATAGAATGTGTAGAAGATTATTCTATACCATATTTATACCAAACGCATACATATGTTACTAAGAAGAATACTGCATCGCAGTGACACCTAATACAAAGTAGGTGAAGTAGTATTACATAACCTCTCCCCATGATAAAGGTTATGTATTGTTAAATTAGAGAAATAAATTAAAATAAAAAAAACAAATCAAATAAATAAATGTATATATATATATATATATATATATATATATATATATATATATATATATATATATATACATACACACACACACACACACACACAATGTAATTCCTGGAATCTCCACGAAGTAGAACTATGGAGTCACATAACCACTCGCACTCGAGCATGTTCTAACTTGTACTCGCCTGGGTCACAGGCCAGTTGATTCAGTCTTTAGAGTGCCAAAACACTGTTGAAATCAAAGGGAAGACCACAGTACCACGTCCATGAAAAATGCATATATAGAAAGATAGGAGAGAACCTTACTCCTTCAGATTAAAGTCTTTATAGGTGCAAGGTCATTGAAGCGGTACACAATTGTCAAGATAAAAACCACTGAAGATTGTATTACAAATACAGGATTAAAATGCAACACGAAATTTTTTAAAAACAACACAGAACATGATGTTCAATAGATCTCACAGATGATAGTTCCAACCATTAAATGTACTGTGTGATGAATCCCTACATGTTTCGCCCATCGAGCTTCCTCAGGGTGTATAGTTGTATCACACAATATCAATCAGAACATGGAAAAACTTGTCTAAATTAGAGGAAAGTGATACCGAGTTATCGCCAGATAATTCAACAGGTCCCCCCACAGATAACGGCAGAGAGCAGTATTCGGTGTGCTGCAGGAGGGACACACAAGGCCAGAACCTGGTAATTATCCTGTATGGGATTATTGGTTTCCAAAGGAGAATAGCCTGTACCTCATGCATATAGGAAACATCCAACAAAAGGCTGAAAAATCATTCATCAACATAGACTTCACTTCAAGGATCTAGCCATAAGTTGATAACAGCGTGTCTCACCACCATTGATGGTGGTGGTAGTGATGGTGGTGGTGGCGAGACACAGTGTTACCAACTGTTGCATTGTGCTAGCAGAAAATGAGCGACAGGAACATCAGATGTTTGTGAATATATATACACACACAGTATGTACACTGCTCCAAAAAATTAAAGGAACACTTTGGAAACACATCAGATCTCAATGGGGAAAAAATCTCATGCTGGAAATCTATACTGATATGGACTGGGTAATGTGTTAGGAACGTAAGGATGTCATATCGTTTGATTGAAATTAAAATTCTCAACCTGCAGAGGACTGGTATTCAAAGACACCCCAAAAATAAAAGTGAAAAAAAAAAATGCTGCAGGCTAGTCCATTTTGCTGAAATTTCATTGCAGCAACTCAAAATGGTACTCAGTAGTTTGTATGGCCCCCACGTGCATGTATGCATGCCTGACAATGTTGGGGCATACTCCTAATGAGACGGCGGATGTTATTTCCTCCCAGATCTGGACCAGGGCATCACTGAGATCATGGACAGTCTGAGGTACAACCTGGAGGTGTTGAATGGACCGAAACATGATATCCCGGGGGTGTTCTATTGGATTTAGGTCAGGTGAGCATGGGAGCCAGTCAATCCTATCAATTCCTTCATCCTCCAGGAACTGCCTGCATACTCTCGCCACATGAGGCCAGGCACCAGGAGAAACCCAGAACCCACTGCACCAGCGTAGGGTCTGACAACGGGTCCAAGGATTTAATCCCGATACCTAATGGAAGTCAGGGTTCCATTGTCTAGCCTGTAGAGGTCTGTGTGTCCCTCCATGGATATGCCTCCCCAGACCATCACTGACCCACCACCAAAACAGTCATGCTGAACAATGTTACAGGCAGCATAACGTTCTCCATGGCTTCTCTAGACTCTTTCAAGTCTGTCACATGTGCTCAGGGTGAACCTGCTCTCATCTGTGAAAAGCACAGGGTGCTAGTGACTGACCTGCCAATTCTGGAGTTCAATGGCAAATGCCAATTGAGCTCTATGGTGCCGGGCAGTGAGCACAGGGCCCACTAGAGGACGTCAGGCCCTCAGGCCTCCCTCATGAAGTCTGTTTCTGATTGTTTGGTCACAGACATTCACACCAGAAGCCTGCTGGAGGTGAGCAATGCCTTCTGATTTTTATTTTATCATTTTATCAGGTGTACTGGTAGAATTTGAAAAGAAAAAAAAAAACATGGATATGGACTTTTGTGTAAACGGTGGATGCACTCACTGTTCTTCATCACTGCATTATTCATAGAATTCATATAAAGAATTATGAATTCAGGACTAGGATAATTTATGTGCATGTAATCAGGAATCAAGAAATATCTGCTATATTTTGTTTCCATTTTATGTTTTATTAGCTTGCACAATTTTTGGCACCAGCTGGAGACCCAAGGGGCAATACCGTAAGGAGTATTTGTCAACAGAGACATGTATATGCATAGATGTACAGAAAAGCTCTTTCTTAGTGGGATAAGACAAAATGGATGTGGTCACAAAAGATATAATCAGGTTCAGTGATAACTGAGGACACATCCTGCCTCAACAGTTTGTTGAGAGCGGAAATAGTGGATACTTATTGGCGGCTTGAAGCATCTTAGCAAAATCCATGGGGAAATTTAAAATATACACTCACCGGCCACTTTATTAGGTACACCTTGCTAATGCCAAGAAAATTTCCCACACACCATTACACCACCACCACCAGCCCAAACCGCTGATACGAGGAAGGATGGATCCATGCTTTCATGTTGTTTACACGAAATTCTGACCCTACCATCTGAATGTCGCAGCAACCAGTCTGCCCATTCTCCTGTGACATCAACAAGGCATTTTTATTCACACAACTGCTGCTCACTGGATATTTTCTCATTTTCAGACCATTCTCTGTAAGCACACCTAGAGATGGTTGTGCATGAAAATCCCACTAGATCAGCAGTTTTTGAAATACTCAGACCAGTCAGTCTGGCACTAACAACCATGCCACATTCAGTCACTTACATTCCCTTTCTACCCCATTCTGATGCTCAGTTTGAAGTTCAGCAAGTTGTCTTCACCATGCCATGTGATGGTGAAGCCAATTGAACAGGTGTACCTAATAAAATGGCCTGTAAGTGTATGTTTCTTCAAAGACTTAGTACCCTCATATCTGATATTTTAGTTCTGAACAGATGCCAGTCGAGTTACCCATCCATTGACTTCTTGTATGTCTTGGAACACTGGTAAGAACTGTGCACCTGAGTTTCTAGCTTCACTTCTTTTTCAATCTCTATTGGATTACTAAAGACCAATAGAAGGCGCAGTTTTTTTTTCTTGTTGTGTGGACATGCTACATAAAAAAGTAAAGAAAAAAATTTTTTCTAGTTTTTTTTTTTTAATAGTTCCTGAGTATGTGTGCTATAATCGGCAGCACACTGGAGAGTCAGAATGCTGCTCTCACACTGGGTCTCCAGGTTGATACCCACAATGCTCCTATCAACAACACTGCTTGGGGAGAAATGCAAAAGAAATGCCATCTCTCTCTCTCTTGCTCTGATATCCGCATTGCATGAATGTTGTCCATACCTGTTGGTTTGTTTATTTATTTATTACAGGTATTTATATAATGTTGACAATTTAAGCAGCACTTTACATATTGTGCATTTACATCAATGCCTGCCCTCAAGAAGCTTACAGTGTAAAGTCCCGACCTCACATGCATACATAGTTATACTAGGGACAATTCAGAAAGGAGCCAATAAACCTACCAGCATGTCCTTGGTGTGGGAGGAATCTGGAGTACCCAGTGTAAAACCACACAAGCACAGGGAAAACATTTAAATGAGCCTTTGATGTATGTCTGCATGATGGATTCATAAATGCACATGTGCACAGCCTGCACATGTATTGATCAAATATTGCTATCTCCGTGTGTATATACAGTACTGTGCAAATTAGTTGGGACAAGCATGCAATCATTGTTTCAAAACTCTACATTGGGTCTATGCAAGTTTAAACTTGCTGCAGATTAATTTCTGCATTTCTAAACTTGTTTGAGAAGTTGCTCTCCTCCTTTTCACTCTTTTACTTCATTCTGAATTGATATCTCTCGCAGAAAGAACGTGATTGAAGTTGGTTCACTATATTCATTATTTTGTTATTTTTATTTTGTAGATGTAGATGGATATCACTCCCCAACAGCAATCGAAAATGATTGCTTTTACAGAAAATACTGAATTAACGATTCGGGAGATAGCAATAGCAGTTGGTGTGAGAAATCAAGTGTGTCAAGGATTGTGAACCTGTAACAAGAGACAGGGTCTGTGGACACTTCTTGGAAAGGACGTTGTGGAAGAAAAAGAAAGATTACGCAGAGGGAAGATGGTCTAATCAGAAGAATTAGCATCATAAACCCAAAGAAGACCAGTGGGAAAATCAGAGGGAAGCTTGTATCTCATGGAGTTAATGTGGACGCTTCCACTGTGCATCGTCAACTCCTCCAGTGTGGTTGCAGAGCCAGATGACCAGTTAAGAAGCAGGTCCTGACATCCGCTATGATGAATAAGTGGTCTTTGGAGAAGTGGAAGAAAGTAAAATTATCAGACAAAACCCAGTTTTATGTTCATGAATACAGGTCAAACTTTGCTTGGCGCTCATCTGGAGAATCTCTTCGATCTGACCACATCCAAGAAGACCGTAAACACCACCCAAAGTCATGTTTTGGGGGTCCTTTACTGCTTATGGACTAGAAACACTTCACCCCATTGAAGGCATAATGGACTGTAATATTTATGTAGGTGTTATGACAGCAAAACTGATCCCAATACTACAGAGGCAGTTACCTAATGGAGGCGGAGTGTTCCAGCAAGACCTAGCTCCCTGCCACAATTAACCAAGGACCTTTTTTTCCCCATCAAATATTTTAAGTACTGGAATGCCCAGGAAATTCACTGGAATTAAGCCTGATAAAAAAAACCTGTGGGCCATTGTAAAGGCTGCTATAAGAAAGATGAATTATACAAAACTAAATTGATAGAAAGTGTTCTCCAAATGTGGTGTAGGGACCCTGAAATGAAGGATTTGTGCTAAAAATGAGTGTTAAAAATCATTGCCTAAGAGGATAAGGGAGGTAATGAAAGCTAAGGAAGGCCATATTA
This sequence comes from Staurois parvus, assembly GCF_062004578.1. Classification (NCBI taxonomy): domain Eukaryota; kingdom Metazoa; phylum Chordata; class Amphibia; order Anura; family Ranidae; genus Staurois; species Staurois parvus. The sequence continues at coordinate 3,159,579 of NW_028318781.1, forward strand.
ATCACTGACAGATAGCAAATAAATTAGTTTTGCAAACCTGAAATTGTCTCATTGTAATATCCTGTTTGTCCAAAAAAATTTGCACAGTACTGTATAGTTACCAACTAAACTAAAAAAAAGTTTCTAAAAGACATTATTACACACAATAAGATTATGCAAAATTTAAAGAGGTTTTCCTACTGATATTTGTTGTCAGCGCAATCCCAAGTAAGGCTGGCCATACACTATACAATTTTCTGTCCAATTTCTGCTCAATTTCTTTTAGTTTTACCTTCAACTATGTAGTCCAAGGGCCTGCCTAACTGGATACAATTGAAAGTGTTGTTTAGGTTTGACCTCGTATTACAGTGGGGAAAAAAGTATTTAGTCAGCCACCAATTGTGCAAGTTCTCCCACTTAAAAAGATGAGAGAGGCCTGTAATTGGCATCATAGGTAGACCTCAACTATGAGAGACAAAATGAGAAAAAAAATCCAGACACACACTGTTGCTGGTATGTTGGCCCATTCCTCCATGCAGATCTCTAGAGCAGTGATGTTTTGGGGCTGTCGCTGGGCAACACGGACTTTCAACTCCCTCCAAAGGTTTTCTATGGGGTTGAGATCTGGAGACTGGCTAGGCCACTTCAGGACCTTGAAATGCTTCTTACAAAGCCACTCCTTCGTTGCCCGGGCGGTATGTTTGGGATCATTGTCATGTTGGAAGACCCAGCCACGTTTCATCTTCAATGTCCTTGCTGATGGAAGGAGGTTTGCACTCAAAATCTCACGATACATGGCCCTATTCATTCTGTCCTGTACATGGATCAGTCGTCCTGGTCCCTTTGCGGAGAAACATCCCCAAAGCATGATGTTGCCACCCCCATGCTTCACAGTAGGTATGGTGTTCTTTGGATGCAACTCAGCATTCTCTCTCCTCCAAACACGACGAGTTGTGTTTCCACCAAGCAGTTCTATTTTGGTTTCATCTGACCATATGACATTCTCCCAATCCTCTTCTGGATCATCCAAATGCTCTCGAGCAAACTTCAGACGGGCCCGGACATGTACTGGCTTAAGCGGGGGACACGTCTGGCACTGCAGGATCTGAGTCCCTGGCGGCGTAGTGTGTTACTGATGGTAGCCTTTGTTACGTTGGTCCCAGCTCTCTGCAGGTCATTCACTAGGTCCTCCCCGTGTGATCCTGGGCTCACCGTTCTTGTGATCATTTTGACCCCACGGGTGAGATCTTGTGTGGAGCCCCAGATCGAGGGAGGTTATCAGTGGTCTTGTATGTCTTCCATTTTCTAATTATTGCTCCCACAGTTGATTTGTTCACACCAAGCTGCTTGCCTATTGCAGATTCAGTCTTCAAAGCCTGGTGCAGGTGGTTTCTGGTGTCCTTCGACAGTTCTTTGGTCTTCACCATAGTGGAGTTTGGAGTGTGACTGTTTGAGGTTGTGGACAGGTGTCTTTTATACTGATAACAAGTTCAAACATGTGCCATTGATACAGGTAATGAGTGCAGGACAGAGGAGCATCTTAAAGAAGAAGGTACAGGTCTGTGAGAGCCAGAAATCTTGCTTGTTTGTAGGTGACCAATTACCTATTTTCCACCAAAATTTGCAAATAAATTCTTTCCAAATCAGCCAATGTGATTGTCTGGATTTTGTTTCTCATTTTGTCTCTCATAGTTGAGGTCTACCTATGATGCCAATTACAGGCCTCTCTCATATTTTTAAGTGGGAGAACTTGCACAATTGGTGGCTGACTAAATACTTTTTTGCCCCACTGTATATGGTTTTTGGTATCCACAGCAAAATTTTCAAGAAAATTGAATAATGTATGGCCAGCTTAAGACTGCCCACTTATTATCTTTTTTTAATAGGGATTTACTGCAGCAGTGACTAGGCATCTGAAAAACCTGAAAATGTGTTGGGTGTTGAAGAGTCTTTGGCAGCTGTGCTTGATTTGTTGCTGCAAGTGAGAAGAAAATCTGGGCGAGAACACTGACACATTTCTCTGGTTCCTGATAAACCAGCCAAAATTTGCTTTATGGCCCCATCCCAACCAACATTATTCCACTGAAAAATGGTGGTGGAAAATTGTCAAACAGCAGCGCTTTGAGGGTATTCTGACAGCCACTGTCAAAAATCAACAGCCCAGCAGGGGGCGTGTAAGTAAAAAAAAAAGGTAACATCTAATGATGGAGAAACTTAATTTTTCTTATTATGGCTCAATAATTCATAAGAATGCATACCAAGCCTGGTATAGGGATGGTTTTACCTTGACTGACCTAATGCTATAGGAATATCAAGACTATGACCTGACCAACTGAAGGAACGTGTGCGATCTTAAAAGATAATGCTAATTTCCAGTTGTTACAATTGGTCTATACTACCAATTACACCTGTATATACCACAGCCAAAACATGAAATGTTAGTCTCTCACCAGGGCTGCTTCATGCATACTTCTTGTTTGATCATCTGCCAAGCTGTAGAAATGGACAGGACTCCTTGGCGAAAGGCATCTATAGCCGAGTTTCTTTTTATATATTTATAATATTATTATATTTATTATCTCTGTCCATCAATACTTTGCAACACCCCAAAAAATACACATCAGGTAACCGTGATTTTCAGGGAAGACAAAGAATGCCCAGGCACACATTTATGCACCAATGCCAATTGCCCAACAGCCGTGCTCGTGTCAGTGCACGTGCGCACATGCGTGCGTGCACACCTGCCACCAGACTGGCACCAGGCGGGTTATTTAAACTGCAATTGCACTAGGAGTCCTTGCCTTCTGGTCTACCACGTTCCGTTATCTGCTATCTGTTGTATCCTGATCCTGTTGCCGACCTGAGCTGTCTTGACCTCGCATGAACTCCACCTGCACCGACCTAGCTTACCCTTGGACTACGACTTTGCCTGTTCTACTGCTATCTGCCTAATGCTTGCTGAACTTCGACTATCTGCTTGCCTGCTACCTGTACCTGATCCTCGTGATAGATCCTGACTCTGCTACTTCTCCGGCCTGTGACTATTACTTGCTACTAACCGTCAGCAGTTGCCGAGTTCCTGTCACTCTGCTGCTAGAATTTACCAGCTGCTGCTCCTGCTGACCTGCATCCTCTGCTCACCTGCATCTGCAACTTACCTGCATCTTCAGCTCACCTGCATCTGCAGCCTACTTGTGTCCTCAGCTAACCAGCATCCACAACCCACCTGCATCCTCCACTGACCTGCATCCTGGTCGTCTGGACTACCCACCTGTTAGCTGACATCGCAGATCTGCCAGGCACTCGTACCATTCCTGGCTCTCGTGCCTTCTGTTTGCTCTGTCAGGGGCACCGAACAGGCGGTGTAAGAGGACACTTGTGATAAAACAGCTGAACAAAAAAAAATCTATCAGTGTATGGCCAGCTTTACACAGAATTGAGGACTCCCTATGTGTTGGTGCTGGTAAGCCAATCAGCAATAAGGATAATTGCAGCAATAATACTTTCCTAAACTTAAGTAAAAATGCATTGGAGTCACGGAGGAAGGAAAAACAAGGTGTTGATTGATGGTATTTAAGGCTGCAATGGACTTTTAATAGGTCCTCAAAGTTAGAGAAGCTCCTTTCTACTATCCTGGACTTGTTCTTGTGTAGTAAAAAAACCTTCATTTGCCTCATAATTTTACTTTTTATCCACAGAAAGAAAAACTAAGATAGTAAAAGTAAAAAATAATATAAAAACAGTAAACAAATAAAAGCAAATGAAAATAAAAACAAATACAATGAACACAAATTGAAACAAACTAAACTAATCTAAACATTCCCTCCCAGAAAAACTCAGTTTAATATAAAAAGGGCAATTGTTTAAATTCAATTTTGCAACTCAATAGGTAAAATTAAAGGTTTCTATTTTGGTGAAATTTTAATGTTGGCAAAATTAATCTGAGGCTGCTGGGAGACAGGACATTGAAACAGTTACTATTTCTGTGGGCAAGAGGAGTAATGGCAGGGAGATTGTGTTGTCAGAGAATCTAAGAAACGGGAAAAGCTAGGAGCGGACCATTGACTATATACCAAACACACACATTCCCCAGCACTCAACCTGTTTGCCAGCCAAATAAAGCAACTTAAAAACTGCTTCTAATATTTCAACAGAGATCTTAGTTTGCATGCATTTGCACATATGTGAGAAAGCCACTCTATAGCATCACAGCCTGTGTACATTGTGGGCCCTACTCTAATTTAAAAGAGCAACAAGAGCTACAAAATATTCTGGTGTTATGCAAATATAAAACTGTTGTAAAAATAATAAACCTTATGTCAAAGCAGTCTTCCTGAATCAGGAAAAAAAAACCTCAGCTCTGCATTTCAAAACATGCCACTTTTTTAATTTACAATGAGGGTCTTCAATCACCTACCTATCAAAACAAAATGATCTGCTTTGGGGTGGGGTAGACATTGAAAATCCCTTGTAAAAATAAACAGAACGCAAGGCTCCATGTAGCTGCTGTAACACTGGTGGTTTCCCTACATGCAGTCATCACATGGAAATGTCTGGCCATTATCATTTTATTTTCCTTCGTTCCAGATGTGGCCGGCTCGGCAGGTTCTGCTGGAAACGCAAAGAAACCCAACAGCCTTTCGGACAGAACGGCCTGTCAAGGAGTTTAACATCCAGGCGGAGAAAACAAAAGACACGCATAATGGGTTAGGACATCTCGCTTTAGATGATTGGGAAACCCGAGCTCTCAGTAACATGCAAGACACCACCAATTTCCTTCACAAATGTGTCGTTGGGTGCCATTTCGCCAGAAGCAATCCAAGTTGTGTCAAACACAGCAGGAACTCTGGCAAGGAAATAGAAGAAGAGTTGGGGACTGGTGCCAACAGGCAGGGCGATAAAAAGAAAATAAAGAAAAAAAAGAACTCCAAGTAAATGTTAACAACCTCATTAAGACCTTGTAAAATTCATTGAACAACTGCTAAAGATATTTCTCAGCTGTACTAGGTGTACCTGTAATCCTCCTTGAGAGGCAGAACAGGGCTGAATAACACAAGTTACTAGGTGTGGTCTCCTGAATCTGTAACCCTAATGGTGGCAATCTGTCCTGAAAGGCAATGTATGAAGCATGTTTTTTTGACAACCTCAGGCTTCAGGCATGTTCCAGGAGATAATATTGAGACTTTATAGCAAAAGAACCGTAGCCACAAAAAATAAGTCTTATGTTTCAGAGTAAAATATGTTTCCCATGTGACAGTTTTAACACTCTTAATGGGGACTTGCACTGTACCTGTAGTCATTGCCACTGGAAAAATACAGGAGATAAAACCAGGTGCCTGCACAGTTTCAGTTAGCTTCAAGTGTTCCCTTAAAAATCTGGGGTGCTCTACATTACCACTGGCTTGTCAATGTGATAGCTGAAGCAGATCATTCTATATTTGAGCACTCCAAGTTTTGGGTCAACTGTGACGCTCAAAGCCAACAGAAGCTATTCTGCGGCACCAGGAGATTGCTTTAAAGAGACCTTTTCACCAACTTACAAAATTGCTCAGAAAAATCAAGTGTTTAAATTGTAGCTTAAAAGATATTTCCTTTCCATAAACAATATTTTATTGACTTACAACGTGCCTCTGAACTTGCAAGCAAATTTGACTTCTTCAGAAACAGTCAATATCCTTACACAATACCCTTTCATTGTTGCACATCTTAGCTCTTCCCTCTTCCAGGAGTGTATGTGATGGACCAGTTCCTCCACTCCTTCCCTCCCCCCCACATAACCTTTACGCTGGGGAGGATCAAAGAGGAATACTATAGAGTATTACTTGAATGATAGCTCTGAGCCTGCTGGCTTCATGGCTTTTGGATGTCTACACAAGGGAGGCTTTTACAGGTAAACAACATTGCTAAAATAAGTTAAAGTGGTAGTAAACTCACTATACTAACGTGTACAGGTAAGCTTAAAATCAGGCTTACCTGTAGGTATAATGAATATCTTCTACACGTGCACTGTTTAAGATATATTGACATCAGCAATAGCCAATGAAGTCATCTGTGCATCCACAGTGACGCTCCGCATTCAGAGCATACAGTATGCCATAGAATGCAGAACACCGTGCCGTGGCTCCCCAGCGCATGCACAGGATTGACATAATTGCGGCCCTGGTCATTTAAACGGCCGGAGTCCATAACCCTGGAAGGAAGATCAGGTGAAAATGGAAGATCAGGTGAAAATGGAAGACCAGGTGAAAATGGAAGACCAGGTGAAAATGGAAGCCCTGTCAAAGGGGACATAGCGCAGTTGGAGGGCTTTGTTTTAAAGGTAAGTATGTCATAATGTGCTAGCATGTGGTGCATAGTAGCACATTATGGCTTAAATCTGCAGGGGATCCAATTTTTTTTTTGGCTTTCAATGCACATACAACCTTATATGAAGATTGTTGTTGAAATAATGGTCTGGTGACAGGGTCTCTTAAGTAAACCTGTGGCAATCTCCTATAAGATGATCTTTTTGTTTCAATAAATTGTTATTGAGCATATTAAACCAGGGCTATACTGTATCTGAGCACCACTGTAATGCAGATTAGAAATATTCACATTCTGAGAAATAGGGAGAGAAAAAAAACCTCTAAAAGAACATTTGTTACATAAAACTAAATAAGCAGTATGTAAATAAGTTAGCAGATCTGCATAAATGATTAGTGCGTTCCTGTGACCAGAGAGTCTGGAGTTAGGGAGCCCCTCTCAACAGGGAGTATAGAATTCACCAAATTTTGTACCAGGATGGCCAGACATCTTAACATTGCTATTTGGGCTGAGGTCTCTGCTGATCCCAAGGTACAATATAGCAGACCTGTGATTAAAGAAAGGGGTCTGAGTGTTCAGTGTTTGCTCTAGTGATAGGCATGGAGAAATTCTGGGCTGCAGGGTCTCACTAGAACGAGACCAGAAGGAGGTTAGAACTTCTGGGACATATTGTTCTGCATCAGTATATGCTATGAGTGGGACTGATGGGACATGTAGTTCCCCATTGGCTGTGAGCTGCTGTGCCTATCTGCTGCCTTGCTGTGTGTGTGGATAGTGAGCTGCAACTAGGTGCACAGGACCTGTCCACCTTGCCTGCATTGGATTCAGAAGTCTCCTGTGTCCCTCTGATCCTTTACCTGCGATTGGATTACCCCCACAAACTCCAAAAGCCTCAAGTGTGAGTAGTACAACTCTCCGCACTGTGATCATTGCCATGTGATCTGCTGCCCTGTGAACTACTGCCCCTCGCTGTGCCTGAATTGTTAGCGTGTAGCCCTGGATTTAACCCCTGCTGTTCCAAATTGCAGCCTGGTACTCATTTTGCCTGGATTGTTACCCTATGATTCTGAACTAAGTCCCTGCTGTACCAGATTGCTGCCTGTCCCTTGTGTCTGGATTGTTGCTATGTGATCCTGGACTTGCTGTACCAGCTGTACCAGATTGCTGCCTCTGGACTTATCCCTTGATGTGCCCTACTCCCACCCTGTTATATTTCAGCTTGTAACTCAATGTGTTTGGATTATTGCCCTGTGGTCTTCCTCTTATCTGACTCCCTGCTTATTCAGCCCCCCTACCCACTCAAATAAAGGACACCTTGGCCAGGGGTCTAAAACCACTCTTGATCTTCAGGTGTGTTCTGTTCCACCAACACCTTCGTCACAACCACAAACCAAAACACGATTACATTCATTTATAATATTCAAAGCAAACTCATCCATTCATCCAAGTCTCCATGCATCCTGGAATCCATCTGCTCTTAGCTCAAGCATGCAGCCAGGAGGGTGTACCTAGCTGAGAAGACCCCTCCTCCCCTCCTAAAGATTTCTGGAATGTATGACATAATTTGCCTAGGCATGGAAACCAGCAAGTAAAATAAGTAAATATGATCTACTTTCCTATCTATTTACCAATGCTAGCAACATAAAGATTAAAAATAGTTAATGCTGAGAGTGAGGTTTTGCTTTAAAGAATATGCTTAGGTGGGTAGTAGAAGTGTAAGTCGCACACTGAGAAAATACAACGTGTAAAGGGACAGGATCCCTCAGAAAAGTAGAAACAATGCAGGTGAGCTGCATATGACTTCATGGGAGGCATCTGCCAACTTGGAAAAGGTCAGTAAGACCTTCATACTGTTTAAATAACAATTGTGAAATTGTAGCATTAACATAAAAGTAGTGCAAAGAGAAAGAAAAAGCAAGAAAATAGAGAATAAAAGGGAAGGGGATGAGGTGATGGGTTGGAGCTGGGCCAGGACCTATCCCTGCCCACAGGGCAGACCCCAAATGACATATCTGAGCAGGTGAATGTGACTACGATAGTCTAAGTAGTTGAAAATTCAAGTGTTGCATATTTTTTTGATTTTTTTAAATTTTGTTATGTAAAATAGTGGACAGTTTTTCATTGACTAGATACCGTGGCATGTTTTGTTTGACCTGCGCTATAGCAGGGACCCCTGATTTCCAGGCTCTAGCCAAGGTTTGTTTAGCTGCCATTAATATGAAGGATATCAACTTAGATTGGTAAAATTATACAAAGAAGGTCTGAGGTTAAAGTATAACTAAATCCAAAACGTTTTGGATAGAATGGCGAGGAATTAAAACTGCCAGATTTTTATTGCTGTCTGTGCCCCCATTAGGGAGATTTACCCTCTCTATTTGTCCTGAAAGTAAAAGACCAATTTTTGGGTTCAACAGAACAGCAATAGAGGGGAAATCTTCCAGTGGGGACATTAGTTCCAGTGACACCCCAGGATACTTTCGAAGGATTTCCTCTCATGTCCTATTTTAGCTATGGGACAGGAAAGGAAGGGAAATCTTTCCAATGGGAAACAGATGGCAAAAAACTGACAGGGGTTTCAACCCTCCCTTATTCTATCTAAAATTAATTTTAAAAAAATATTCCTTTAGTTCTACATTAGGTAAGGCCTCATATGGGTTTTGGGGGATACAGTCTCCTAGGATTACATTAATCCTAGGATATGTACATTATACAGGTGAAACTCAAAAAATTAGAATATTGTGCAAAAGTTCATTTATTTCAGTAATGCAACTTAACCATTTCAATACCGTGCAATTTTACACCTTCCTGCCCAGGCCATTTTTCAGGTTTCAGCGCTCTCACACTTTGAATGACAATTGCGCGGTCATACAACATTGTACCCAAACTAAAATTTTATCATTTTCTTCACACAACTAGAGCTTTCTTTTGGTGGTATTTAATCACCGCTGGGGTTTTTATTTTTTGCTAAATTAACAAAAAAAGACCAAACATTTTGAAAAAACACATTTTTCTTTGTTTCTGTTATAAAAGTTTACAAATAAATAATTGTTCTTCATAAATTTAGGCCGAGATGTATTCTGCTACATGTCTTTGGTGAAAATAACCCAAATTAGGATGTATTTTTTAGTTTGTAGGAAAGTTATAGAGTTCGCAAACTATGGTATAGATCTGATTATTGATCAATCCTGAAGTACTGACAGCCAATCTAATTTCTTGAGGTCCAAGAATGTCAGAATAGTACAGATATCCCCAAATGACCCCTTTTTGCAGAGTAGACAGTCCGACGTACTTCATAAGAGGCATGGCGAGTTTTTTGAAGTTGTATTTTTTTGTCATAATTTTTCGGAAAATGATAAAATTAAAAAAATTATTTTCACTATTTTTTTTTTTACATACTGTCACCAGTGCAGTACAGCGTCATCATATAACTGGCATGGCGGTGAACAGGGACACTGACTGGTGACAGTATGAAAAAAATATATATATATAGTTTTTTAATTTTTTTATTATATTTAATTTTATATTAAATTTGTGTTATTTTTTTTAAGATTTTTTTTTCATATTTTACTATGACCAAAGTAGTACAATGTTACCATAGTAACATTGTACTACTTTGGGGAAGTGATCAGTATTTTGTTTTTTTTGTTTTTTTACACAATTTGCTTATAGCAAAGAATTACTTTGCTATAAGCAAGCATTTACCTGAATGAAATCGATTCATTCAGCTTTTTTTTTTTTTTTTTTTTTTTTTGTGCTTAGCTGTGATTTGGTCACAGCTAATCACATGACATGTGCATGTGATTAGCTGTGACCATTCACAGCTAGGCACTAGTATACAATGGGTGGCATCATGAATGAAGCCATCCATTGTATACAACTGTCATGTGACCTGCTGTGATTGGTCACAGCAGGTCACATGGTACCAGCAACGGGAGCCGGTACTCGGATCTGTCATCGGCCGTGTCCGAGGTGCACGGCCGGTGACAGATCGCACTGCTGCGCCGCTCTGCATTAGCGCAAACGGCGCATGTGCGGGAGCACGCCAAATGGCGTGCACCCGGAATGCAGGGACACAATTGAAGCCGCCAAACGGCCATTGGCCGGGCGACTAATGGTTAAAAGGTGAAACTAATATATGAGATAGACTCATTACATGCAAAGCAAGATAGTTCAAGCCGTGAATTGTCATAATTGTGATGATTATGGCTTACAGCTCATGAAAGCCTCAAATCCACAATCTCAGAAAATTAGAATATTACATGCAATCAATAAAACAAGTATTGTACATAGAACAATATCGGACCTCTGAAAAGTATAAGCATGCATATGTACTCAGTACTTGGTTTGGGCCCCTTTTGCAGCAATTACAGCCTCAATGCGGTGTGGCATGGAAGCTATCAGCCTGTGGCACTGCTGAGGTGTTATGGAAGACCAGGATGCTTCAAAAGCGGCCTTCAGCTCTTCTGCATTGTTCGGTCTCATGTCTCTCATCCTTCTCTTGGCAATGCCCCATAGATTCTCTATGGGGTTCAGGTCAGGCGAGTTTGCTGGCCAATCAAACACAGTAATCCCACAGTCATTGAACCAAGTTTTGGTGCTTTTGGCAGTGTGGGCAGGTGCCAAGTCCTGCTGGAAAATGAAGTCAGCATCCCCATAAAGCTCATCTGCGGAAGGAAGCATGATGTGCTCCAAAATCTCCTGGTAGACCGCTGCATTGACCCTGAAGACCAGTGGACCAGCAGATGACATGGCTCTCCAAATCAACACAGACTGTGGAAACTTCACACTGGACTTCAAGCATCTTGCAGTGTGCGCCTCTCCATTCTTCCTCCATACTCTGGGTCCTTGGTTTCCAAATGAGATGCAAAAGTTGCTCACATCAGAAAAGAGGACTTTGGACCACTGAGCAACAGACCAGGTCCGTTTTTCTTTAGCCCAGGTAAGACGCCTCTGACGTTGTTTGTTGTTCAGGAGCGGCTTGACAAGAGGAATACGACATTTGAAGTATCCAGGATCCGTCTCTGTGTGATTGCTCTTGATGCACTGACTCCAGCCTCAGTCCACTCCTTTTGAAAGTCCCCAACACTTTTGAATGGCCTTTTCCTGACAATCCTCTCCAGGCTTAAAAGCATTGGGCTGAGGCACCCTTCGTGAATTTAGCCATTCTGGAAGGAACCATATACCACCAAAGTAAGAGCTGAAAACTGGCCTCTAAGAAAGAGGAATTTACTGACCATGTACAGTGGTGTCCCATATTTGGGACTATTGATGTGTCTCCAACAGAGTTTGTATGTCATTTTTTCTTATTGGGCGGTATATAGTAGAGGAGTCGACGTATCTCTAGGCAGGATACATTTGTGGATCAGGGACAGCATGCCTTCAGTCAAAGGATCGCAAGAGTATACGTGCTCGAAAGAGTAAGCAATTTCAGAGTCAGTTTTACAAATTCCTGTACTTAAAAATAGCAAAAAATGTCCGGGGACGGGGAGTGTTTATAGGAAGCTTGCAGAGTATTATAGAGCATCATGTCTTTCAATGCTTACAGACCATATATCCCTCTCCCCACTAACAGGTTCTGTGACACTGAAGAGGCTTTGCCACTGCGCCTTCCAGTAATGCTGAGACTGTGGTTTTATCAGGCTCAGTATTATAGAGCTGCACTGTAGATGTAGTGTTTAGTATGGACCACAGTGCCACCCCTCAACCCTCTAACTTCTGAATAGCTTGGTCTGTTAAAAAAAGCTGAAAAACAAGAGAAAAACAAGAGATCTACTGAAAGGATCAAGAAACAAAAATAAAGGGAAAAAAGCCACAAAAACCCTCAAAAAAACAAAAAGAAAAATAATGCAGCCATCACATCTACAAATTGTTAAGCCACAGGCACGCCTAGACGATCACAGCTGAAGTGGGAGTGAGTACCTGTCAAAATTGTGTACTTGCTCCCTAAAGGTGCCAATCCTTAACGGGGAATGGGGATGAAGCCTTAAAGCGGAACTTCTCCTTCTAGGTGGAGCTCCGCTTTAAAGTGGTTGTAAGCCTTGGTTCACACTGATGCAGTGCGGAATTTGCAGCGTTTTCTTTGCATCAGAACCGCACCCCGTTTATGCGAACCGATGCGGGTGTGTATGTTAACAACACCCCGAAATCGGTCCACAAAACGCAGTGCGATGTGCAGAATCGGATCCCATAGGTGTGAATACCCATGCGATCCGATTCTAGTGCGGACTCAAGAAACGGTCCTGCACCTTTCTGATGCGGTGCAATTTGAGCCATACATAATATATGGCTCCGATCGCATCGCACACAAATCACATGTGATTTGCACAGGAATGCGGTGCGGTTCCTGTGCGAATCACATGTGATGTACCACACCGCATTAGTGTAAACCTAGCCTAAACCTCAGACATGAAATGTGAGCAAAGCATATCCCTCTATAGTATGTACTTGTCTTAATCCAGAGCGCTAAGTGTCATTTCTGTCTGCTGCCTTATCGCCCTGCTATCTGACAAGCGCAGACAAGCTGTATAATGAGAAGAGAAGACTGCTGATAAACAGGTACAACTTATGTAGGAGGATTTGTTTCATCTCTGTGTATCACCTGAGGCCAGTCACTTCACTGGGTATATGTAAGGGTTTACAACCACTTTAACAGACACAGAGAAACGTTATGCTCTGCATCACATAATATCACACAGAGATTAAACATTCTGGTTTAAAAACCACAAGAAAATCATGACTAAATGGAGCTTGTTTACACCACAGAAGTAAAGTAAAATGTGGCGAGATATTGCGATACTGCCGAATTCCAAAGTCTGAATGTAAGAAAAACATTGGTGAGGCTATTTAAATATCAAAGTGAGAGCAGAAATCCTATTAATTTTTCCCCCAATAATAGCAGTGACAAACACAGCACCCACACAGAACCATATGAGGGGACTTTATTCACATGTGACATGGGGGATGAATATATTAGCTGCTTTTAGAATATTAACCACTTGACGACCAACGACGTACCCGTATGTCATCGTGTTTGAGTGGTTATACCAGAGTCATGGCTGCAGCTGCAGTCATGACCCTGGTATCTTTTTCTTCTAGCTGGCGATGGGCTTTAAAGCGAAGTTCCAGACGTTTTTGTGTTTATTAAAAGTCAGCAGCTACAAAAACTGTAGTTGCTGAATTTTTATAAACCAACACTTACCTGTCCCAGGGTCCAGGACGGGTCTCACCCATGCCGTCCCTTCTCTCCTCCATGGTGCCGGCATCTCAACTGTGGGCACCAGGCTGTGACAGCTTGCGGCTTCACAACCGGGTGCCCACTGCGCATGCGTGAGTCACGCTGAGCCTCCTAATTGGTCTCCTAATTGGCAGTCTCCTGGGACCTGTGAAAGTTCACAGAAAACTGCAGATGGGAGCTGAAATTCCAGCTCACTTCACCATGGCAAACTGAGCTGGAAGTGGGAGCGGGTACCTGTCAAAAACAGGTATCCGGTTCCCCCCCAAAAGGTGCCAAATATGGCAGTGGAGCGGGGAGGAGGCAAATAAGTGGAGCTTTCGCTTTTGAATGGAACTCAGCTTTAATGTACAAGCAATCCTTTCAGCTAATTAGCCTCTAGACCACTTACCACAGCGGTGACCAATAACCGGAACGTCCCTGATTATCTCTATGGTATAAGAAACTGGAAGCAACAAGTATTTTGTCCCTTCAGGTTTTTGCTCAGATGTAAAACCAGCCATTACTGGCTTGTGAAAGCATCAGGTCAAACCAATCTGGCTTTCAACCAATGCTTTGGAGGACAGAGGAGAGATTTGGGTTCTAATAGACCCCTGAACTCTCCATAAAGAGGACCTGCCACTGCTCCAGCTATCACAAGGGATGTTGTTTTCCCTTGTGATAGAAATAAAAGTGATAGAAAAAATAAATAAATAAATAAAACATGGAAAGCGCACTCTCCCCATGCTTGTGCGCAAAGGCGGACACATACATAGGCCCTGCACACATATGTAAACGGTGTTCACACCGCACAGGTGAGGTATCGCCGCAATAGTTATACTGAGAGCAATAAGGTGCACATGTCACGTCATATGAAGTCCTCACAGAATAATAGGTCTCCTGCCTGGCAATCACTTTACAATGGCCCGGGAGGGAATTAGGTAATATTGTCTAGACTAAAGGATACATTTTTTAAATGTCCCTTTTGTGGTCAAGTAAGTATGAAACATTGCATACAGATAAGATACATTCCCATAACCATCCTGCAGGGGGGAAGTCTAAAGTTGTCTTTTTCAACCAGGGTGTCCCCTTCAGGGATTCCTTCAAAAATGCCTAAAAATTGCCCACAAATTATCAAAAAGCTAGCAGGTGGATCAAGCCTACCTTTTTTGTTACACAAAGCCACAGGTTTTAATTGTGCAGCATTACAACCTTGGGCACCATGCTGGCCAGCTGCTGGCATTCCAGCATCAGATAATGTCATAGGTTGATATGGAGGACAATAGGGTCTGAGGACATCCTTGATTTCCCCTCTCCATCAACACTAGGGTTTCACATTAGCTGAATGAGAAGAGAAATGCTGGAATACTAGTCAGAACCAGTGTGAAAAGGTTTATTTGCTTTGTAAAAATACATCACCTCTCATGTTGGGTGTCTTACATGCGTAAATGCTGCTGCATTATATAAAACTATTCATTTCGTTTTTGACATTTAAGGGCTAATTCACACTATTTGTGGTGACAGACGTTTAAGCGCAGTGTAAAGAACATACAGGAAACATGCAAGAACATACAGGAAACAATTGTTTCCTATGTATCCCATTCACATTGTAATGCAGCCCAGTATTGCACTGCAACATGCTAAGGTAAAATGCAAACATGCTGCAATTTGTTGAAATGCGCCATGTCAAATCACACTGCAATGTAAGGCAGAGCAGTGCATCACGCTGTCCTACATTGCAGTGAATGAAATGTACTTTTTGTAAACATCACATAAAGTTTATTCAAAACAAAAAAAAGGGAACTGTGTGATGCGGCGAATTGCACACCATATTGCCCCCTACCGGTGAATAGCTCAGGCAGCTCTGTGGTATAGTGTGAATAGAGCCTTAGAATGGGGTGCCCCAAGATTGTGCAGAATTTTAAAGAGTTCCACAACTGAAGAAAGGCTGAGAAACACTTATCAAAGGAAAATGGTTGTGAAATAATTAATATTATTATTTGGTGGCTGTCATTGTTTAATCCTATTAAAAAAAATACTAGTTCACCGGATGTCATGCTGATGGTTTGGTTGCTATATTTTTTGAGCTACTGCCCTGGAACAATAAATAAGAAATATTGTGTTTTTTTTTTTTTGTTAAGTGCAATAAGCAAATTTAGCTGTGTGTGCAGAACCTCTTTAGGACTGTAGCACTACTAAATCCGCCAAGGAACTATTGTGTAACCATGTCTACTTTGTATGACCCCTCTGGGAAATCCAGGTCAGAAAATTTAGAAATTCTATACAAGAAAACCATCATTCTCAGAAATCTTTTTTAAGTCTCAGATTCTGGAGGACTTGTCCAAGTAGTATGAAGTAGTAGATTCCACACGCTGCCTGGTTTATAAACACCTTCTATACTGAAAATAAACAGTTCAATGATCGGAGACTGGTAGAAAAAAAAAAGAAGGAGAGATTGTTGTTGTTTGAGCTACAAGAAAGTCAGGTGACTCCTCGGCAGTCCATATACAACCATCCGTTCTTCTGTCCCCTTTACCCATAAGCATCCAGAGGTGGTCACACAAGGACACAGAATATAAACACAAACACTAATCGATGCACTTTGACACTGGTCTGCAAAAGCCTCGAAGGAATTATAACTTGGAATACTCCTAATATCGTACTTTTATGAAATTTTAATCTAGGACACCCACCAGGAATGACAAGAAGCAGAATTTCCGGAGGGCAATCATCTGTGGTTTTCTTCAAGTCCTTCCATGGTCCAAATTTAAGAACTTGTGTAGCAGCTCCAAGGCAGTAGATGAACTCATCATGAATCGGAATGTGGTCATCAAACATTTTGCTAAAATAGAAGAAAAAAATGAGTGGTTACTGGAAGAAAATAATAACCAATATCATTGAAACATGCAAAAAAAGTACTTCAAGACTAGCACAAGCTACAGATCTATCCACTGGAGGTATGAAGGTTGATGTGACATTAATACCCCTTCCTTCTAAATGTTTCACCAATCAGAACCTTGGGAAAGCTGTAAAACCACTATACAGTCTTTGCTGAGAAAAAAAACATCCTGTATTCTACTTGAAATATATTCGTAACATAGCTTTCAGCCCAAAGACATGCTGACTTACATAACCGAATAATTTTTTTTTTCTTTGCCCAGCTGAAAAATATTACTTGGTGCAAGAAGTCTAACACAAGGCTGCCATGTGTGCAAGTAAACAGCCTTGACAAAAGACTCGTTGTGTCTGCAATCACCATTTACCCTTGGTCTTAAGTACAAAAGTGTCCCCACAATACCAAGTCAGGAGCACACGGGCAAGTCTGAATGTTTTAGTCTCCTTAGCAGTCTTCTGCTCTTCTTGTAAAAGGTAAAGGCTCAGGTACGGTGTCTTCTACAATTAAACTCCCCTAACACTCCACAGATTGTGAGAACAGTATAGCTCGAAAAATAGCATATACAGTTGTGACCAAAATTATTCAACCCCCACTGAAATTGAGTGTTTTGGCCAGTTTGACATTGCTTTTGATCATTCAGTCATCTTGCTTACATTTACATTAAAGAGGCACTTGTAGGTCAGACAAATATAACATAACAGTTATAATGAAATAACCACAAATGTCTTTTCTGTGCTCACAGCATTATCAGTTTTATTCAACCCCCAAGTGACATTCAATCTTAGTACTTAGTACAGCATCCTTTTACAGTTATAACAGCTTTTAAACGTGAAGCATAGCTTGACACAAGTGTCTTGCAGCGATCTACGGGTATCTTCGCCCATTCTTCATGGGCAAAGGCCTCCAGTTCAGTCACATTCTTAGGCTTGCGCACTGCAACTGCTTTCTTTAAGTCCCACCAGAGGTTCTCAATCGGATTTAAGTCTGGTGACTGCGATGGCCACTCCAAAATGTTCCAGCCTTTCCTCTGCAACCATGCTCTAGTGGACTTGGAGGTATGCTTGGGATCATTGTCCTGTTGAAAGGTCCAACGTCTCCCAAGCCTCAGGTGTGTGACGGACTGCATCACGTTTCCATCCAATATCTCCTGGTACTGAAGAGAATTCATGGTACCTTGCACACGCTGAAGCTTCCCTGTACCTGCAGAAGCAAAACAGCCCCAAAGCATGATTGACCCTCCACCATGCTTCACAGTAGGCAAGGTGTTCTTTTCATCATAGGCCTTGTTCTTCCTCCTCCAAACATAGCGTTGATCCATGGGCCCAAACAGTTCTAATTTTGTTTCATCAGTCCACAGAACACTATCCCACAACTTTTGTGGTTTGTCCACATGGCTTTTGGCATACTGCAGTCGACTCTTCTTATTCTTTGGAGACAGCAAGGGGGTACGCCTGGGAGTTCTGGCACGGAGGCCTTCATTACGCAGTGTGCGTCTTATTGTCTGGGCTGAAACTTCTGTACCCACATCTGACAAATCTTTTCTCAGTTCCTCAGCAGTCACACGGGGACTTCTCTCCACTCTACGCTTCAGGTAGCGCACAGCAGTCGAAGTCAGCATCTTCTTTCTGCCACGACCAGGTAGCGTTTCAACAGTGCCCTTTGCCTTGAATTTGCGAATGATGCTTCCTAAGGTGTCTCTTGGTATGTTTAACATCTTTGCAATCTTCTTATAGCCATTGCCCTTCCTGTGAAGAGAAATCACCTCTTCTCTTGTCTTCCTGGACCATTCTCTTGCCTTCACCATGTTTGTAACCACACCAGTAAATGTCTAGAAGGAGCTGAGTATCACAGTCATTTTAAAGCTGCCTAATTGGTGCTTATTATGCTTGATTGCTGCTCGGTGACATCCACAGGTGTTTTCAATACCTGATGGAAAGCACCTGTATGAACCTCTGTTCTTCAGAGTGGTAGTCTTTAAGGGGTTGAATAATTGTGGCAATGAAGAAACCACATAAGAACCATTTACTACTGTATTACATAAACAATTGATGTCATTTTAGTTGCATTTGGGTAGTTACAACGTCCTTGTAGGATTTGATTCTGAATACAATTCCAAATGTACACTATAGTCCCTAAACCCCTTTACAGCATTGGGGGTTGAATAATTTTGGTCACAACTGTAGCTCTCATAATTAAAAAAACTAAAGTTTTGATGTTTTGTTATTTCTGAGCTTTGAAAACTTCTTTTGCAATTACAAAAATTTCTAAACATAATTAAAAAAAAAAATTCTAATGTGCTCATCCACATAACATAGCCATTGCGGTGCAGCCCTATTGATGGTTTCTTCTTGGTGGCGGTACAGCCCGTCATACGCGACAGGGTGTATAATTTTTGCCACAGCCAAGAATTAAAGCATCATGGCCATGTCATGTGTACAACCCCCTCTGGCTACTCTGTTGGTTCAGGATTACAGTCAAACTAAGGCTCAACCGCCAATTTTTTACTGCCCCCTGTATACAAGTTACAATGCCAGGCTCCTTTACTCTATGATATGCTTCACTCAGATGCTGTCAAACATCCCAAAAGGGCAGCAAAGCCACTAATTCTGTCAGGCTGGCACCTCCCGGCCCTTTAAGAGTTTCAGAAGCCAGGAGGCGGGGCGGGGTTTAGGGTCATGTGACCGCCGTGACGCGCCGTCATGGCGGTCACATGATCAGGAAAGGTCCGGATCGAAAGAGGAGATCAGGACCTTTCCGTGAGTACCGGACATGTGCGCTGGGAGCGCGCTCTCGGTACATTCGTCCTTTTTTAATAGAACACAAATGTGTTGCCGCTCGCCGTCTAGGCCCAGAAGCCGGGAGGCTGCACATTTGCGTTCGGCTGGCGTGAAGAGGTTAAGTTAACTGTGCAAGGATTGTACAGTTAGATTGTAACATGTACAATGAGCTTTAGGTGTTCATTTATTAGACAGTCAAATGTTTCAGCCAAAAATTATCAAACATCTAAGTCTATAAAAAGCTGACCCCAGAGGTATCTACAGTGCACCCGCTTCCACATAAAATCACATGATGCAATTCTTCATGTTAAAGCTGAACTCCAGGCATGCAGTTAAATACACAGGTGAAATATACACTACACCGACCTCTTTATTAGGTACACCTGTTCAATTGCTTGGTAACACAAATTGCTAATCAGCCAATCACAAGGTAGCAACTCAAAGCATTTAGGCATGTAGACAAGGTGAAGACGACTTGCTGAAGTTCAAACCGAGCATCAGAATGGGGAAGAAAGAGGATTTAAGTGACTTTAAACATGGCATGGTTGTTGTTGCCAGGCGGGCTGGTCTAAGTATTTCAAAAACTGCTGATCTACTGGGATTTTCATGCACAACCATCCCTAGAGTTTACAAAGAATGGTCCAGAAAAGAGAAAATATGAAAATATCCAGTAAGCAACAATTGTGTGGAAGAAAATGCCTTGCTGATGTCAGAGGTCAGAGGAGAATGGGCAGAATGGTTTGAGATGACAGAAAGGCAACAGTAACTGAAATAACCACTCATTACAACCTGGGTATACAGAATACCATCCCTGGATGCAGAACACATTGAACCATGAAGCAGATGGGCTACAGCAGCAGAAGTCCACACTGAGTTCCACTCCTGTCAGCTAAGAACAGGAAACAGAGGCTACAATTCACACAGGCTCAACAAACGTGGACAATAGAAGACTGGAAAAATGTTGCCTGGTGTAATGAGTCTCGATTTCAGTGCAGCATTCAGATGGTAGGGTCAGAATTTGGCGTAAACAACATGAAAGCATGGATCCATCCTGCCTTGTATCAACCATCCAGGCTGGTGGTGGTGTAATGGTGTGGAGGATATTTTATTGGCATGCTTTGGACTCCTTGGTACCAATTGAGCATCGTTTAAACGCTACGGCCTACCTGAGTATTGTTGCTGACCATGTCCATCCCTTTATGACTACAGTGTACCCATCTTCTGATGGCTACTTCCAGCAGGATAATGTCACAAAGCTCAAATCATCTCAAACTGGTTTCTTGGACATGACAATTAGTTCATTGTACTCCAATGGCCTCCACAATCACAGATCTCAATCCAATAGATCATCTTTGGGATGTGGTGGAACGGGAGATTTGTATCATGGATGTGCAGCTGACAAATCTGCAGCAACTGCATGATGCTATCATGTCAATATGGACCAAAATCTCTGAGGAATGTTTCCAACACCTTGTTGAATCTATGCTATGAGGAACTAAGGCAGTTCTGAAGGCAAAAGGGGATCCAACCCAGTACTAGCAAGGTATATCTAATAAAGTGGCAGGTCAGTGTATATTATGGGACATGCATACATATATAGAAACTGCCAAAGGGTCTGTATTTCTGTCAATCTATCCGTGAGATTAACACCACAATGCCACAAAACACAGGGCAGGAGACCTAATTTTTCTGTCCTGCAGTTTTACTTTTACTTGTAGGTCTTCTCCCCAACCTAGCCTGTGATGGCACCGTGAAACAAGAATCAATACAAGCTCATCCTTGGTGCTCTGCACTCTCCTTCTATCAGCATGCTCCAAGTTGGCACATAAGCATTACAGCACACCCGATTGACTCCTTGCATTGCTTCTACCTCTTCCAGTCTGAGTCCTGCTGTACAGAAACAGCAAGACGCCGATACCAGATCAAATTTAGGTACTTACACTGCTTACATTAAAAAACACTGGGTGAAGTGATAATGAATACAAAGTTGCATTACTTTGTGTCTTTTATATGTGCCTAGAGTTACGCTTAAAAAGGCAAACTCCAGGAAACTTGAAAATGTTTCCCTTGCAGCTGGACTGTACCCATGCTGGAAGTGTTAAATGCTGGTTTAGGTTCAGGGGCATCGAAAACTAGATCTACCTACCTGATCCTCTGTGCTGCTAGACCGGTCCCTGCAGCATCTTCTTCCCCATGATTCGGCAGTGTAAGGTCCAAATGTCATCAAGACCAAACTAGGTTCCATAGGCCTGCAATGGATATGAGGATCCCGAAGGACAGACCAGCACCATGTGTGGGAGTGCGCTGTCTGCCTGGGGAGTGGAGGATCAGGCAAGTAAAAGTGCTTTTCAAAGACCCTAGACCAGGAGTAGGCAACCTGCGGCTCTCCAGCTGTTGCAGGACTACAAGTTCCATCATGCCTCTGCAAGTCATAGCTGTAACTGTCAGTTTTGTTGCAATGCATCATGGGAAATGTAGTTCCACCACAGCTAGAGAACCGCAGGTTGCCTACCCCTGCCCTAGACTAAATGAGCAAATAACCTTTACAGTGAGGATGCATCCCCACTACAAGAAATAATTTTCAGGTTTTCCAAAGCTGAGCTTTAAAGTGATTCCAAAGTCTAAGGACTAGTTCAATCTAGATGCAGTCCAGTGCGGGTTTTTTTCTGCATCAAAAATGCATGCACAATGTTTTCCATGTATTCCAATGGCCCTAGTTCAGACTAGTGCAGTCAGTTCCAGTCAGTTTCCAGTTCAGAAAAAAAAAGTACAACATGCTAAATTTTTTCTGCACAGAACTGTACTGGAACATAGCAAACTGCATCAAAACTGCACCAGAATGGAGTGTGGTGTGAACTGTAAGCAAAAATGTATCTGGAATGTGCATCCGGAATGGTGTGAACTGGCCCCAAAGGTTTTCTTTTTCTATCCTAAAGCAGTCTCTGCATTAAGGTAAAAATTGTCCCACTATCTATCCTACCCCCCCCCCCCCATCTCTAAACACTTACTTGGCTCCTTTCACCGACCGCTCCAGAACCACTTGCCTTGCTTCCTGCTTTCACAGGAGAAAAGGAGGAAAGCAGAGTCATAGACTTCTGCTGCTGTCAGTCAAAATTCTGTGAGGGGGTGTGACTTACCAGCGCTCTGTGTATCTATAGATGCACACAGCCTAGCTCAGGACAGCGCACAGATGGGTGGATTGCTAAGGAGGCACCTGAAGGAAGGAGAGGCCAACCGCGCCAGCAGAGAACTGCCATAGAAGGAGGTAAAGGACCTTTCTGTGCACAGAATAGGTAAGTACAATCTCTTTTTTATTTAAACAAAAAAAAAAAAACTATAGCTTTTAGCATCACTTTAGAGAAACAATGGAGTTCTTAGGTGACTTACAACAGCTGAAATTCTGAGTGTCTGATGGCCTTTATCAATTTAGAGATTTGAATTGTTATTTCATTGCAAACTACACAAACCATCAGTTAGACTGGACTTTTTTCACAATCCCTTATTCTATGCCAACAAAACTTCAGAATTCAGTTTTCACTGCCATCTACAACATATCTTAAGGCAACAGCAAGGGCTTCTATCGCCTGTCGCTTGAGCATATAGTTTAGTTTGGCTTTCCTCTGTTTTTATGGAGAAAACTTTATCAGCCATTAACTGCCAAATGACATTTTAACACCTGGAGATGTTTTTAACACCTCAAACCCAAATGGTTTAGAATGGTTTTCTTCTCCTCAAAAAGGCCGATTCTAGGGACTCTAATGAGCTTTATCCATCAATCAAACACCTCTCACCCCATGCTTAATGTGAAGCTTGTTTGTAGAAGACTTTATTGGTCCCTTGTACAGTATTGTAATAAGAGTATGATGAATAAGCATATCTGATTATTCAGCTCACACTAATACTTTGTAGTTCGCCCACTAACTATGGCTGTGGTTTTCTTACAAGCTTTCTTCAGTGGTGTGGATTTAAAGGTATACTCCGATCAAACAGGAACATTTGTAATTTTGAAGAAACTGTACAGGAGAAAATATATACAGTAGGCTTACATTATTGAAAATTCTCTGAAAATGCTAACTGCTTGGCTGACCTTCTAGCTTGACCAGGTACAAATATG
The DNA here is from genome assembly GCF_062004578.1 of Staurois parvus. Taxonomy (NCBI): domain Eukaryota; kingdom Metazoa; phylum Chordata; class Amphibia; order Anura; family Ranidae; genus Staurois; species Staurois parvus. The sequence continues at coordinate 3,182,858 of NW_028318781.1, forward strand.
GAGATCAGAAGTCATATTTTCCCTCTGCATCGCATTCCAAATCTGTTTTCAGGACCACTGACCAAAGATATTCCTGAAAGAGGGAGTTCCACCTAAAAAAAAAAATAAAAGTCAGCAGCTACAAAAACTGTAGCTGCTGACTTTTAAAATACAGCCACTTACCTGCCCTTGGTCCCATGGGGGTTTATTTACTAAAGCTGGAGAGTCCAAAATCAGACTCCCTTCTGCATAGAAACCAATCAGCTTCCAGGTTTCATTGCCAAAGCTTCATTGAACAAGCTGAGGTTAGAAGCTGATTGGTTTCTATGCAAAAGGGAGTCTGATTTTGGACTCTCCAGCTTTAGTAAATAAACCCCATGGTGTCTTCACTACCATTGAATTCACCAGCCATCTTCTCTCCCTGGCGCATCTTCAGTGGGGCACCCGGCTGTGACAGCTTGTGGCTTCACAGCCGGGTACACAGTGCGCATACGTGAGAAGCACCGCTCTTTGTGAATGGCCCCGTAGTCTTCTGGGACCTGTCACGTGTCCCAGAAGACTACAGGAAGCGAAGGGGGGAGGGTACCTGTCAAATTCAGGTACCCGCTCCCCAGAGGTGCCAATCCTTAATGGGGAGCGGGGGACAAATCCTTAAAGCGGAACTTCCCTTTTGGGTGGAGCTCCTCTTTAAAAACCAGGAGAGAATTTATAGCCGAAGTACACTGCATCTGAGCACCACAAACCAAAAACACCATTTAATTCATTTTTATTATTCAACGCAAACTTCCCCATCCATCCATGTTAGTTAATCTGGCTGAAAAAAGACAAAAGTCCATCCAGTTCAACCATGAAAAAAAAAAAAGTTATAATCCTACACCCACAGTTGATCCAGAAAAAGGCAAAGAAAACCAGCAAAGCATGATCCAATTTGCTCCTGCAGGGAAAAAAAATTCCTTCCTGATCCCCCGAGAGGCAATCGGATATTCCCTGGATCAACTTTACCTATAAATGTTAATATCCAGTTATATTCTGTGTATTCAAGAAAGAATCCAGGACTTTTTTAAAGCAATCCACCGAGCTGGCCAGAACCAACTCTTAAAGGGAGCCTATTCCACATTTTCACAGCTCTCACTGTGAAGAAACCTTTCCATGTTTGGACATTAAATGTCTTTTCCTCCAGACGTAAAGAGTGCCCCCTTGTCCTCTGTGATGACCTCAGGGTGAATAGCTCTACACCGAGTTCACTATATGAACCACTGATGTATTTATACATGTTGGTCATATCCCCCCTTAATCTCCTCTTCTCAAGAGAGAATAACTTCAGTTCCTCTAATCTTTCCTCATAGCTGAGCTCCTCCATGCCTCCTATCAGTTTGGTTGCCCTTCTCTGTACTTTCTCCAGTTCCCCAATGTTCTTTTTGTGAATTGGTGCCCAAAAATGAACTGCATATTCCAGATGAGGTCTTACTAATGATTTGTACCGGGGTAATATGATATCTCCCTCTCTGGAGTCTATACCTCTTTTAATACAAGAGATGATTTTGCTCACTTTAGAAACTGCAGCTTGGCATTGCATGCCATTATTAAGCTTGTGATCTACCAGAACTCCCAGATCCTTCTCCACCATTGATTCCCCCAGTTGTACTCTCCCTAGTATGTATGATACATACATATTCTTAGCCCCCAAGTGCAGAACCTTACATTTATCAACATTAAAAACATGTCTCCATGCTTTATTTTGATGAAAAATCACTTAGCATTTTTGGCCATGGCCATCTTGAGTAAGGGCAGATAATTAATGTGTTATTATTATACAGGATTTATATAGCACCAACAGTTTGCGCAGCATTTTACAATGTGAGGGCAAACAATACAGTTATAATACAAGTGAATACAGAAGGAATCAGAGGGCCCTTCTCGTTAGAGGGCCAAGTGATACAAAAGATAATAACTGTGGGGGATGAGACAATGGAGAAAATACATGTGCAGTTGTGGAAGCAGGGTAGGCTTCTCAGAAGAGAAAAGTTTTCAAGGATCTCCTAAAAGTGGACAGAATAGGAGATAGTCAGACAGATTGGGGTAGGGAATTCCATAGGATGGGAAGGCTTGAGAGAAGTCCTGCAGGCGAGCAAGGGAGGAGGTGACATAGGAACTAGAGAGCAGGAGGTCTTGGGAAGAACGAAGAGTGCGATTTGTTTGGTATTTTGAGACTAGGTTAGTAATGTATCTGGGTGCAGAGTTGTGGATGGCTTTGTAAGTTGTTAGTAATTTGAATTTAATTCAAAATACTAGCATTTACTTCCTAGAATTAATCTGCACTTAGCTCAGGCGTGCATGCAGAAGGGCATGCTTAGCTGAGAAAACCCCTCTTGAAATTCATGGGATGTATGACATCATTTGCCTAGGCAGGAAACCAAAGAAATGTAAAAACAAATAGTTTAAAACAACTATATATACCATCCTATTTATTTACTAATGCTAGCAGCATAAGGATTCAATTGATTAATTAAAAGTAATTCAGTTATGTCCAAGTACAAACACTTACACACTACACATTAATGGGGAAGAAGTCAGAGATGGAGGTGTAAGAGCAGTGTTTGTGATGTTCTGAACTCTCTTAGGATCTATAAAATACAACTGTGGTTAAACAATGAACACCCCCTCAGCCACAGAAGCCTTGCAAAAGGAAAATGTCTCGGTGCCAATCAGGCAGAATGTGAAGGAAGGTCTTGCTGCTGGACACCAGATACCTCCTAATCCCTGTTGAGTGGCTGGGGAGATACAAAACACCCACTGTGACCACAAAAATCTCCCCATTGGGCAATCAAGGGAGGAGAGAAAGTGAAGGCTCCCTTCCTGGTCCAGACCAAGGGAAAGACATGGTGTGAAATTATTTGGGATAGCAATTTTGCACCTTCCCATACTACTTATATTATAATTGGCAAAGGATTTTAATATGAATTGGATTCATTTTAAGAATGTTTGTTATCAATAAACTTTATACTATTTTACTTTACTGTTATTTTATGACTTTACAATGAGTGCTGAATTTAAAGTCCCACAAAATGCCTTATTATTTATCTTTTTTTTATAATATGTTACATTTAGAGATGAGCGAATTATTCAAAAATTCGATTTGGCTGATTCGCCGAATTTGCGGGAGAAATTCGATTCGATGCGAATTTATTCGCCGCGAATTTAACTTATTTAAAGGGTTTCTAGGCTTCAGAGAGCCTTTATATTAGTGCAGAACACTGTACCTTTAATTTAAATGCCCTTGGAGTCTGCTGGGGAAGAGAAATAATACTGTCAGTCAGTATGACATGCAGATGAGTGCCGTCGATCTTAGAATCACCGCACACTTCACTCATTTGGGCAGTCACGGGGCACGACGAAGAAGAAGAAGAAGAAGAATGAAAAGAAGAATGAAAAGAAGAAGAAGAAGAATGAAAAGAAGAAGAAGAATGAAAAGAAGAATGAGAAGAATGAAAAGAAGAATGAAAAGAAGAAGAAGAAGAATGAAAAGAAGAATGAAAAGAAGAAGAAGAATGAAAAGAAGAATGAAAAGAAGAAGAATGAAAAGAAGAAGAAGAAGAATGAAAAGAAGAAGAAGAATGAGAAGAAGAAGAAGAATGAAAAGAAGAAGAAGAATGAAAAGAAGAAGAAGAATGAAAAGAAGAAGAATGAAAAGAAGAAGAAGAATGAAAAGAAGAAGAATGAAAAGAAGAAGAAGAAGAATGAAAAGAAGAAGAAGAAGAAGAATGAAAAGAAGAAGAAGAAGAATGAAAAGAAGAATGAAAAGAAGAAGAAGAAGAATGAAAAGAAGAAGAAGAATGAAAAGAAGAAGAAGAATGAAAAGAAGAAGAATGAAAAGAAGAAGAAGAATGAAAAGAAGAAGAAGAATGAAAACAAGAAGAAGAATGAAAAGAAGAATGAAAAGAAGAAGAAGAAGAAGAATGAAAAGAAGAAGAAGAAGAATGAAAAGAAGAATGAAAAGAAGAAGAAGAAGAAGAATGAAAAGAAGAAGAAGAAGAAGAATGAAAAGAAGAAGAAGTAGAATGAAAAGAAGAATGAGAAGAAGAATGAAAAGAAGAATGAAAAGAAGAATGAAAAGAAGAATGAGAAGAATGAAAAGAAGAATGAGAAGAATGAAAAGAAGAATGAAAAGAAGAAGAAGAAGAAGAATGAAAAGAAGAATGAAAAGAAGAATTAAAAGAAGAATGAGAAGAAGAATGAGAAGAAGAATGAAAAGAAGAATGAAAAGAAGAAGAAGAAGAATGAAAAGAAGAAGAAGAAGAATGAAAAGAAGAATGAAAAGAAGAAGAAGAAGAATGAAAAGAAGAAGAAGAAGAATGAAAAGAAGAATGAAAAGAAGAAGAAGAAGAATGAAAAGAAGAAGAATGAAAAGAAGAATGAAAAGAAGAAGAAGAAGAATGAAAAGAAGAAGAATGAAAAGAAGAAGAAGAATGAAAAGAAGAATGAAAAGAAGAAGAAGAAGAATGAAAAGAAGAAGAAGAAGAAGAATGAAAAGAAGAAGAAGAATGAAAAGAAGAATGAAAAGAAGAAGAAGAAGAATGAAAAGAAGAAGAAGAAGAATGAAAAGAAGAATGAAAAGAAGAAGAAGAAGAAGAAGAATGAAAAGAAGAAGAATGAAAAGAAGAAGTATTCCAGTACAGCAAAAAGTGTATCTGCAGAGAGCTCCGCTATTTCTGACAGTTCTCTAACAGTTCCTTCACATTTACAGCGGTTGAAACATTGTATCTATTTATTTCCGAATAAAAACATCTGTATCCTAAATGGAAACAAATAGATACAATGTTTCAACCGCTGTAAATGAACTGTCAGAACTGTCAGAAATAGCAGAGCTCTCTGCAGTGACACTTTTGCCGGCTGATCGGGAAAAATTCGATTCGTGCACCCGAAGTTTGCTAAAATTCGGATTCGATGTGAATCAAATTTTTCCTGAAAATCGAAACGAATTCCACTTCGCCAGGTTCGATTCGCTCATCTCTAGTTACATTGTATGGGCATCTTTATTCTAGACAGCACGTAGGATACATCCCAAAAGAAACACATTCCATCAGCCTCTCTTTGTAATTCCTAAAGGTTTGGAGATGCCAAGCTAGCACATGGTTTCCATTTCTAAATGGTCCCTTGGAATAATTATATGGCAATTTCAATGATCAATGGGAGATTACTTCCTATTACAGATGCAGTACAAGGGCTGTATCAAAAGTAATACAAAATTTGATATAACTTTACAAGTCTTTCACATTTCACATGTTGGTAGAGTACCTCTTCCTCTATAGTGATTCTTCTTTTTCAAACAGGTAAATAGTGGATTCAAAGTAGAAACAACATGCCATCATTGAGTTCTTGACGGTGGAGGGCTGCAGGCGGTCCGACACGAATGGCCTCCCACTGCATGGTTTGTCTTCAGCGCTGGTTCCCCTTCTTTAACCACTTGCCTACCGGGCATTTCACCCCCTTCTGATAAGCATAAGCGTGGTCGACATGGTCAACTGACCGAAAGAGACAAAAAAGACATTGCTCAGGATTGTGATGCAGAACAAGAAAAAAACTGCTGCAAAAGTGGCTGAGGAGTTAAAACTCAGTCTTTACAGGATAAAGGCCTGTGCAGCAAGTAGGATAAAGCCCACCATTTTTGGCTGCAGAACATCCACCACCATCTAGCTGTTCTTTCCTTTCCAGCCTGAAGGCTTTTTACCTTCATGCATTCTTACCCCTCCCCCCACAACCCCCACTTAAGCTTACCTGAGCCCGATCGCGATTCAGTGATGTGCACAAGAGCAGCAGCTCTCTCGGCTCTCCCACTTCTCATTGGCTCAGAAACAGCAGTTACGTCAACCAGAACCAATGAGGAGTGTGCAGGGCCAAGCTACCCTCTGTGTGTCCATGGACACAGAAGGCGTCTTGGGAACAAGCACAAATGCCTCCAAAGCGAAAGGCTTGCTATGGTGGTCACTCACTGGGGGGAGGAGCAAGGAGCGCTGACAAGGAACCCAGAAGAGGAGGATCAGGGATGCTCTGTGCAAAACCATTACACAGAGCAGGTAGGTATGACATGTTTGTTATTAAGAAAAAAAAATATGGGTTTACAGTCACTTTAACCACTTTCCCTCTTGAGGATTTACCCCCCTTCCTGACCAGGCCATTTTTTGTGTTACGGCGCTGTGTTACTTTAACTGACAATTGCGCGCTCATGTGATGCTGCACCCAAATAAAATGTATGTCCTTTTTTTGGGGGGTATTTGATTGCTTGTGCGGTTTTTAGTTTTTGTGCTAGAACAAAAAAAAAGGCCGACAATTTTGATAAAAAAACAATATTTTTGACTTTTTGCTATTAAATGTGTCCAGGAAAAAAAATGTAAAAAATCAAATTTCATCATAAATTTACACCACAATGAATTTTGCTACATGTCTTTGCAAAAAAAAATCCCAATACGTGTAAATTAATCGGTTTGCGTGAAAGTTATAGTGTTTACAAATGGTGGTATATATACTGGGATATTTTTTTTTCATTTTTACAAGTAATGGTAAAAAAATCGAATGGTAGGTGTATTGTAACACTGAGAGACAGAATAGCAACAAAAAATTTAAAAGAAATGCATGTCTAACAAATTATGCACTGATTTGCATGTTCATGAGGAAAATAAGCATTTGATCCCCTTCACAAAACATGACTTATTACTTGGTGGCAAATCCCTTGTTGGCAATCACAGAGGTCAGACGTTTCCTGTAGTTGGCCACCAGGTTTGCACACATCTCAGGAGGGATTTTGGCCCACTCCTCTTGGCAGATCCTCTCCAAGTCATTAAGGTTTGGTGGCTGACGTTTGCAGGATTTCAATCCTTGTTGGCGTAGTGTGTTACCAATTGTTTTCTTGGTGACTGTGGTCCCAGCTGCCTTTGACAAGATCCTCACATGTAGTTTTGGGATGATTCCTCACTGTTCTCATGATCATTGACACTCCACAAGGTGAAATCTTGCATGGTGCACCAGACCTAGGGAGACTGACAGTTGTTTCGTGTTTCTTCGATTTGCGAATGATTGCACCAACTCTTGTCACCTTCTCACCAAGCTGCTGGGCGATAGTTTGGTAGCCCAGTCCAGCCTTGTGTAGGTCTACTATCTTGTCCCTGACATCCTTGGACAGCTCTTTAGTCTTTGCCATGGTGGAGAGTTTGGAATCTGATTGTTTGATTGTTCCTGTGGACAGGTGTTTTTTATACAGGTAACAAAATGACATTAGCAGCACTCCCTTTAAGAGACTGCTTCTAATCTCAGCTTGTTACCTGTATGAAAGACACCTGGTAGCCAGAAATCCTGCTGAATGATAGGGGTTCAAATACTTATTTCCCTCATGAACATGCAAATCAGTGCAGAATTTCTTAGACATGCATTTCTTTTGAATTTTTTGTTGCTATTCTGTCTCTCAGTGTTACAATACACCTACCATTCGATTGTTAGACTGATCATTTCTTTGTGAGTGGGCACACATTCAAAATCAACAGGAGATCCAATACCTATTTCCTTCACTGTATAAGCTATGACCAATTCCGCAAACTTTCTGCACAATGTCAGTTTCACCTATCTTCACAAGTGAATATTGCCCTTGAAGTTTCATATCTCTCATCTGTTGATAGTGTTGGTCTGTATGTTTAATCCTTTCAATAAAAAGATTGAAATCTAAATATAATGGAGAGCATAAAAAACACATAGCAACTATGCTAAAATATTGTATAGGTGAATTGGCACTTTAATGTAGACCTTCACTCAAAAATGACATTTTGCCCCAATTATCCCCTACCTTACACTTTTTAAAAAAAGCCAACCTTTATGTAATGTACCATTTTCTTGTTTGGGTTTGCCTCTGAGCCCTGACTCCATTCTCGCTTAGACGAGAGTAACGTTTCACTCTCCTCCTGCTGCCTCCTGGGATATTAACGTCACATATCCCAGGAGGCATTACTTCCCCCTGTTCCTAAAATGGGAAAGTAAACAAAGGCGGTGCCAGAGGGAGATCCGACGCGGTGTCTGTTTACATATTGTTCTATGAAAGAAAGAAAGAAAGTAATGCCTCCTGGAATATGCAATGTCGGTATCCCAGGGTATTATTATTATTGATAATATACAGGATTTATATAGCGCCAACAGTTTGCTCAGCGCTTTACAATATAAAGGGAGACAATACAGCAACAATACAGTTCAATACAAGAGAGTTAGGAGGGCCCTGCTCCTTGGATGCCAATAATACATCCCAATCCTCCATTCATAGAGCAATATGTAAAGTGAACACGGCACCAGATCTCTGTCTGCACATGTGCAAAATCTGGCAACACATCAATAGGCTTGCATCGGTCGCGTGTGGTAACATCTGCTAAATCCAACACGCTGTTTTATTTTTGACACAGCATATATACAGCCCTTTGTGGCTTCATGTCCTGATTCAGATGAGTGGTAGGGGGATGGTAAAACTGTAGCTCAAAAGCTTGAGCTTCAAAAATCGCGCGGCAATCACAACACAACGTGCAGCGCATGTTTGGGTGCCATTATCCTTCAATGGCACCCCAAACGCAATCTAGGCAAACCACACCTTTAAAAATTGCAACCGTCCATAGGGCTGCCCATTCGAATGAATGGGCTGGCCCTATGAGACACAGAAAATCACAGAAAAATCGCATTGTCAAAACTGCATAATGGGAAAGCTCGTTCTCGCTGTGCGATAATTTGAACAGGACCTATGAGGCAGCTGGCTTCCCATGATGCAAAGAAAAAGATGGTGGCACAGTACAGGACCTAAAAAAAACAACGAAAAGTAAAATAAGCTACACACCTAAAAGGCTAACCTCAAAAACATAATTTATTATAAGTCAATGGACCATACAAAGTATAAACATAGTGCATTCCCGATGCGATGTGTTTTTACTTTGTATGGTCCATTGACTTATAATAAATTATGTTTTTGAGGTTAGCCTTTTAGGTGTGTAGTCTATTCTCTTTTTCTTTAGTCTTTTCTTGTATTGTCCCAGGTAACATCCTACCAGGTATATCTGGAGGCACCTCACTTTATATTTAATTTTGGTGGACTCCCCAGCTTTTCTCTTCCTTTTTTTGTACAGTACAGGACCTGCAGTAGGAGAGCAGGGCCAGAGAAGAGGCCAACGTTGCATTCCCGATGCGATGTGTTTTTACTTTGTATGGTCCATTGACTTATAATAAATTATGTTTTTGAGGTTAGCCTTTTAGGTGTGTAGTCTATTCTCTTTTTCTTTAGTCTTTTCTTGTATTGTCCCAGGTAACATCCTACCAGGTATATCTGGAGGCACCTCACTTTATATTTAATTTTGGTGGACTCCCCAGCTTTTCTCTTCCTTTTTTTGTACAGTACAGGACCTGCAGTAGGAGAGCAGGGCCAGAGAAGAGGCCAACGTTGAATCTGCTAGACATGTTAGTATATTATTCCAGCATAACAAAGCACCAAAGGTAAGGGGAGAAAAGACTGAAATTTTCATTGGGAGGGTAAAGTTCCTCTTTAAAAATAGTCATACTGAAATCAAACCAGTACAGGCAAATCTTTGTTCAGACTTCAATCACTCACATCCAGTGGAGCATTCAGCTTACATTATATACAATACTGGGAAACTGTTCGTTGGAAGGCATATTAATATTTCTAGCCATCCTGCTACATAATCAAAAGCATAAATGTCACCTAGATAAATGATGACAAATCTGCTTTTCTTTACGGGACCTTTCAACAGGGCTGGAAATGGTAACAGGTGTCTTTATTACATCACTAAGCTCATTAAAAGAGGGAAGGGAAAAAAAAAAAAAAGTTTACCTTTTCTGAAGTCCGAACCGATCACATGACTATCTGTAATTATAGAAGTGTTGTCATGACGCCAGACAACACATTTGGAGGCCGTTCAAGCTTCGCGTTGCTGCCTATACAGCTGTTTTTACATTAAGTCGTCGAAGAAAAAGTGCAGATTTTTTCCAGGCCTTGGTCATCCGAAGTTTACTTTCACAAAGGTGCTCTTTATGCTATACGCCATCTGCATTATAAAAGCCGTGGATGCAAGGATGCACTTACAGTAAATATAGATTTCCCCTCTGCTGCTAAATAATTAGAATGTAAAATGAGAGGGATCGAAGGGGATGACCGCATTACTTATCGTGTGACCACACTGCATGCTGAAGACGCAGTGCAACATTATAATATAATGTATACATTTAAGGTAAACATCTATTGTTACACCAAGAACAAACAAAAATAATAGTGGGGTTTATTTACTAAAGTTGGAGAGTGCAAAATCAGGCTCAGTTCTGCAAAGAAACCAATCAGCTTCCAGGTTTTATTGCCAAAGATTAATTAAACAAGCTGACATTAAAGCGGATTGGTTCCTATGCAGAAGTGAGCCTGAATCTGCACTTTCCAGATTTAGTAAATAAACCCCAAAACCTTACTCAAAGCAAAAATTTGATTGGGTTCTGTTGTATACAGCAGAAGCCACACACAAACTAGTTTAGAATCAAGTTCCAGTTAAAAAGTACAGATTTAAACATGAACAGCAGCCAAACAGCTACATAAACAGGTAAAATATATACACAAGAGTTGTTTTATGTAACAAAGTACCGTATTTTTCACTCCATAAGACGCACCTGACCATAAGACACGCCTAGATTTTAGAGGAGGAAAACAAGAAAAAAAAACTTCTGAACCAATGGACTGCAGACATAGTACTGGAAATAATCAGAGACTGCAGACATAGTACAGGAGATGACCAGAGACTATAAACATAGTACAAAAGATGACCAGAGACTGCAGACATACTACAGGAGATGACCAGAGACTGCGGACATAGTACAGGAGATGACCAGAGACTGCGGACATATTACAGGAGATGACCAGAGACTGCGGACACAGTACAGGAGATGACCAGAGACTGCGGACACAGTACAGGAGATGACCAGAGACTGCGGACATAGTACAGGAGATGACCAGAGACTGCAGACATAGTACAGGAGATGACCAGAGACTGCGGACATAGTACAGGAGATGACCAGAGACTGCGGACATAGTACAGGAGATGACCGGAGACTGCAGATATAGTACAGGAGATGACCAGAGACTGCGGACATAGTACAGGGGATGACCAGAGACTGCGGACATAGTACAGGAGATGACCAGAGACTGCGGACACAGTACAGGGGATGACCAGAGACTGCGGACACAGTACAGGGGATGACCAGAGACTGCGGACACAGTACAGGGGATGACCAGAGACTGCGGACACAGTACAGGGGATGACCAGAGACTGCGGACACAGTACAGGGGATGACCAGAGACTGCGGACACAGTACAGGGGATGACCAGAGACTGCGGACACAGTACAGGGGATGACCAGAGACTGCGGACACAGTACAGGGGATGACCAGAGACTGCGGACACAGTACAGGGGATGACCAGAGACTGCGGACACAGTACAGGGGATGACCAGAGACTGCGGACACAGTACAGGGGATGACCAGAGACTGCGGACACAGTACAGGGGATGACCAGAGACTGCGGACACAGTACAGGGGATGACCAGAGACTGCGGACACAGTACAGGGGATGACCAGAGACTGCGGACACAGTACAGGGGATGACCAGAGACTGCGGACACAGTACAGGGGATGACCAGAGACTGCGGACACAGTACAGGGGATGACCAGGGACTGCGGACACAGTACAGGGGATGACCAGGGACTGCGGACACAGTACAGGAGATGACCAGAGACTGCGGACACAGTACAGGAGATGACCAGAGACTGCGGACACAGTACAGGAGATGACCAGAGACTGCAGACACAGTACAGGGGATGACCAGAGACTGCGGACATAGTGCAGGAGATGACCAGAGACTGCGGGCATAGTACAGATGACCAGAGACTGCAGACACAGTACAGATGACCAGAGACTGCGGACACAGTACAGATGACCAGAGACTGCGGACACAGTACAGATGACCAGAGACTGCGGACACAGTACAGATGACCAGAGACTGTGGACACAGTACAGATGACCAGAGACTGCGGACACAGTACAGATGACCAAAGACTGCGGACACAGAACAGGAGATGACCAGAGACTGCCAACATAGTACAGGAGATGACCAGAGACTGCCGACATAGAACAGGAGATGACCAGAGACTGCTGACATAGTACAGGAGATGACCAGAGACTGCGGGCATAGTACAGATGACCAGAGACTGCGGGCATAGTACAGGGGATGACCAGAGACTGTGGACATAGTACAGGAGATGACCAGAGACTGCAGACACAGTACAGGAGATGACCAGAGACTGCGGGCATAGTACAGATGACCAGAGACTGCGGGCATAGTACAGATTACCAGAGACTGCGGACACAGTACAGGGGATGAACAGAGGACCGGACAAATTTCAATCCATATATGTGGATAGTCTACTGCGATGACAGTTGTTCGGGCTAGACATGACTGGGATCATGATTGATATAACAAGGTCCAAAAACATAAAAGGCAGAATAATGACTAAACTTAAAGTGCAGCAATACAGAAGTATATGCAGTTCCTGAAATGTAGCAAAGAGGTGAAAATCAATTAGGCTCCTTTTACACTAGTGGTAGTGTTTACTGCCCTCTCCCTCAAAAAAGTGATCTGCAGTGGATCATTTTTCCGAGGACAGTGGAAGGAGGTCTGCAGTTATTCTTGAGATGATAATGCTGCCTACTGATTCTGGCTTTTTATTTTTTTTTTTTATTATTGCTAAATGGCAATTTTACATTGTGGGACTGCGCTGAATTCTTGAATCAAGAGTATGGATTGTGGTTACGCCGTAGTCCCATTAGACTCTGCATGCAGCATTAAAACTGCTGCTCCAGATAGAAATCATTGTGGCCGTGGCAATGTGTACTCTTCTGTGTGGCACCATGCCAGCTTGCAGGTGGGTAGTTGGGAAGGCTGGAAGTAAAAACGCTCACCTGGCCACCTGTGTGAGAGGAGCCCTTAATGTAAGAAAACCTAAAGTGTGACAATACCATATAAAAATAATACAGCTAAAAGCCTGACAATGTAGTCATATTCATGTAAAGAAGAGTCAGTGACAAGTCCCGATACTTGTCCACCATTCTGAGCACCAGCCTTTTCTTCTTATTTGCAGAACAGCTGCCTTTGCAAACCCAGATATTATCTTCTAAAAGTAGCAGTGACACCATCACTGTGCTGTACATTGCCTGCGCAGAGAGAAGAGCTGTGGGAGGGGTCCAACAGGCTCCACCCTCCACAGGCTGCCTTTAAAAAAACTAAAAGGAGGGGGCGGAGACAAGACCAGTCACCCTGCACAAGGAGAAAGAGCAGCAGTGACTGGTTTTTATTACCCACTGGATTTCTGGTGGTGGAGATCTGGAAGAAATATACAATACATACCAAAAATACACGTCTCTTGTCTTTAGACAAAATTTACTTATACCGAAGTTCAGCTTTAAAGTGTAACTTCAGCCAAAACTTTTACTTCTTGGGGAGCGTGTCCGGCCGGCGGGAGAGATGGCTGCTTGATCTGGTGCTTCTGCTGTCTCCCTTCTCACAGCAGCCAGTAAAGCAACTTGGGGAGATTCTTTCCACCCATTTTTTGTACCCAGCTCCTCCGGACCTGCATCATGTCCAAATGGAGGAAACAGTCCAAACCGCCTCAATATCTCATACAGACTTCTAATCTGCAGCGGGACACAGAGGGAAGCAAGATGGCCATATACTTAGTGGACGCATATACTGACCAAGAAAACAAGATCCAGCAATTACAAAACAAGATCGCTGATTTGGAAGACTGCTCAAGGCGCAACAATATAAAGTTCAGAGGTATTCCAGAGTAAGTTATTCCGACTGAGTTAACCACATATATCCAGCGCCTTATGAAAACCCTGATTCCAACGCTGAATTATGTATTGACAGAGCACACTGAATCCCCAAGCCTTAATTCCTCCCGGATACTGCACCTAGAGATACTCTGACGAGGATCCATTATTTTCCTGTTAAAGACAGAATTATGGCGGCTGCCAACCAAAATCCAGTAATCCCAGACGGGTTCTCCGGGATCTCTCTGTACTTATATCGCAGCAAACTGCAATCAACCGAAAGAAACTCAAACCACTAACAAAAGCTTTACGGAACTATAATGTTCCCTACAGATGGTGATTCTCTACAAAATTAATCGTCACATGGAATGGGAAAAAAAATTCCAATCTACAGTGTGGAAAAAGGGTTTCAGCTACTGAAACAATGGTGTTTTCTCCCTGCTGGCACTCAACCTGATACTCCCGCTCCGCCTGAGAGATTAAAGATAGAATGATCCTAGGAACATGGACGTCCTTCTCATGGATACAGGAATCTCCCCACTACAGATGAATAGCACCTCTAGTGAGAAGCAAGGAGCTCATATGCTCCATTCCCCCTGCAGGTCGGTATCTTAGATACTACACTGTTTACCCCCAGTTACAAGCAGCTAAGCTGCCCATTTTCCCCTGTCTTTTGATACAGGTTTTTCTTAATATGTGTTTTTTCTTTCTTTTTCTGTTAACCCTCCTGGCTTTAAATGCAGCTCAGCACTATCCGTGGAAGCTCCAAGGCTATACTTTCCTCCTAAAGAATTGCTGCTCGAAAATATACAACAGAACCGCAATAAAACCTGATCATCTCAATACCTGCAAAATCAAAGAGAAAGCTGAATTCCTTCAAGATCAACAACATCTTCCACTGCCTATGAATAGCCTTACCAAGAGACTCTCCACTCTCTACAATACTAATACTGACCATGACAACTACCTTCGAACTGGTCTAGCAATTGCACTTCCTTCAACATGCCTCTAAAAATAATGTCACTGATTGCTAAGGGCCTTAATAGCTCCTTTAAGCAGAACATCCTTCTAAAGGAGACCCATTCTTTAAAAGCAGATGTCTTGATGGTCCAAGAAACTCACTTTGTGACTTTAAAATACCCTCATCTATCGTTTTGACGCTTCCCTAACTTGTATATGGCTAATGGACCAAAGAAAACCTGTGAAGTCCTAATAGCAATCAAAGACTCAATAAATTTCCGCCATATTCGCACGATTTCAGACCCAGAAGGTCTTTATGTAATACTCATATGTGAACTCAACCACTCCGTTTTCACGCTTGTGAACATTTATGCCCCGAATAATAATCAACATAAGTTTCTGGACTTACTCTTTTCCAAACTACTGGATTTACAACAAGGATCTCTTATTATTGGAGGAAACCTTAATACTATCGTGGACCCTGCTACGGACTCCATCACTACACATAAGAGATCTACACAATCTATTTCCTCGTTGCTCAGCAAGTATAATCTCTATGATGTATGGAGATGTTTTTATGGCTCCGAAAAGGACTTTACGTTTATTTCCTTACCACATTTATCTTACTCTCGTATTGATCTTTTCTTAGCTGATAAAATGTTCTTTACAAAATGTCCTGCGATCTGACATTGGTACAATCACTTGGTCCAATCATGCTGCCATTACTCTTGAGTTTGATGACAATCTCCGCAATACTCCTCCTCCTATCTGGAGATTAAATTCCTCACACTCAGCGAACAAACGACTGTGCCAACAGATCAAACAAGAACACCACAACTTTTTCCAGAATAACGACAGGCCTGAAACCAATAGATTTACCCTTTGGAATACCTATAAAGTCTATATGAGAGGTATTCTGATCAAATTAGCAGCCTATGTTAAAAAACTGAGAATGAGGCAGATTGAAGACTTACTCCATTCCATATTCTCCTAAGAACAAACTAATAAAACCAACCCAGATTCCCAAATCTCTCAAGCCATTCTTAAGGATACACAATCCTTACGTTCACTTCTCCTTCGCAAATATGAACCTCACCTCAAATTTCTAAAAGCCAATTCATATGATTTAAGTAATAAGGCTGGTGCTAAACTAGCACGACAATTCAAAGCTCAACAAACCAAACAACAAATTTCCTCTATTGCACATCCTCATTCCAACCATAAACTCTTTAATCCTAAAGACATTGCTAATGCTTTTAGTGACTATTACCAATTACTCTATGACTTACGCAAAGACACTACCACCCCACAACCATCACCAACGCTCATCACTACATTCCTCCAATCCGTGAATTTACCCTCACTTACTCCAGAACAAAATCTAAGGGATTAATGTACCTCATTCCCTTAAATCTACATTGTCTAAACAGTTCTCTTTTATATGGGCACCCTCCTCTATAACCTTCCTAGGAATATAACTAACAGAGTCTCGAACTCAACTATTTCATCTTACCTACCAACCCTTTCTGTCCTCAGTCCCCAAAATTTTGGTCAACCTCTGAACGCATGCTCTATCTATTTCTGGCAAAATAGCAGCTCTAAAAATGATAATCCTTCCAAAATTATTATACCTGTTTCGCACTCTCATCATTATACTTCCAAATTAATTTCTAAATCAACTTTAACCAGTTTGTTTGGAAACACAAACCCCCCAGATGCTCATCCAGTATTATGATGAGACATAAGAAAAATGGAGGTATGGGTCTACCCAATATATACAATTACTACAAATTATGTATTCTAGACCAGCTTAAACACTGGTGGACACTCTCCAGCCATAAACTCTGGACACACATAGAAACATCTACAATCCCCGTAGGAGAATGAAATCTCTCCAATTGCCATAAAATTGGAAACTCTGTACCCCCCCCCCCCCACTACGATCCTACCAGTACTCACGACCTTCAAAGTATTGTCGGATTTCAACTCTCCCTCCTTACCCAATACAGCCACATAAAAGATCTTAGTCCCCATCTTGGTTCTTTATCCCACACATCAACCTTGCTGTATGGCAATCCAAAAGGTATCAACTACGGGTTGGATATATAGAATGGCTACCTCCATACATTTGAATATATCAGAGACCATTTTTCCCTATGCACTTCTTAGGCACTGCCTTTTCTGAGACAGCCTGGCAAAAAGCTTTTTCCCTCACGTACTCCTCCTCCCATTGTGCAACCCACTGGGAAATTTAGGAACTATACCAAAAATCGATACATCAATGTGCACCATATAAACTCTCTAAATTTTACCCTACCTATACTGCCCAGTGCTGGAGGAAATGTGGAGACACCGGCTCTCTATACCACATTTTGTGGAACTGTAAATCTCTAAGGTCCTTTTGGAACCAAATCTTCCAAATAGGGTCCCAAATAGCAGGAACTTCGATAGATTCGGACCCTGCCTTAGCCCTTTTTCACATGGGCATTCAAGACTTTCCCCCTAATGTTAGATTAGTCCTCATACACCTATTTTTGGCAGCAAAACTTACAATCACTAGACTATGGAATTCAAACCAAACTCCCTCGATTCTGGACTGCATATGCACGCTTAACTATCAATGCAAAATGGAGAAATTGTTATCTATTACTAACCTTACTCTTTTCAAGTTCTACAATTCATGGTCGTTATGTTTAAATGACCCAAAATGTACTCTTGACTCATACAGATATGTTACCTATTATATCCTTTAGCAATTAAGTTGTCTAACCCATGGAACTCTATTTGCTGCATGTTATTTCATGAGAGTTACGCTATATTCCCCCCTCTTTCCTACTCCCCATTCCTTACTCTCACATCCCCTTCCCCTCCCCCATTTACCTTGTTCCCTCTCCCCGATCTCTATGGTATGTCTAATCTTGTTTTTTTTTGTTTTTTTTCCTCTTATTTACAAAACTAGCTCACAGCCCTGTTGTACTGGCCACCAGCCATATTATTGTACGAATCTATCTGTAATTATTCTGAGTTCAACCCCCATTATCTGTATATGTACATGTTCCCAATATATCAATAAGGAAATATTTGGGGAAAAAAACAAAACACAAAAACTTTTACTTATTTAATGAGGAATTGAGAAGATTTTGAACTATGGTGAAGATTTTATTGCTGTCCGTAGGGAGATTTCTCCTCACTTTGTGTTCCTGTGACAACAGAGGCCCACTTTAATTTTTTGAGCATACCTCCACTTTAAGAATTTGCAGCAAATATGTCACAGGTAGAGAATGTAGGTTGAACTCGGAATTCACAGAACTCCTCTCAGATCACAAGCTTCAGCAATAAAACTGGTCTCTTAATAACTGTTTACCTGGTTCTGCTTTTTGTTTTACGATGAAGTTTGGCAGAAAATACACATTTCTTCCCTAGAAATTGGCTTGTAAAAACTCCAAATGCCTGTCAGTTGAAGCAGCTTGCCTTCCACTGCAGACAGTGTAGCAGCAATGGGCACTCCTATAAGCTCTTTGGGAAGATACAGACTCTGGAAGCTCATTCTAAACCATTGTGCAGGTTGGAAAGCACAAACAAATGTGTAAAATAAGAAATACAACACAAACAATGTTAATCCCAATCAGCACCCTAGGTGCATCAAATTCCCTTGGTATTTAGATATAAAAATACAGACCCAGCTTCTTTGTCCCAAGTCCTGTCCTTGCACCTCCTGCTATTGGCACGTCTCTGTGACTGAATGCCTCATTTGCTAAAAGTAAGGCCTAGGAGGTGGGTTGGCACAGGCTCTCAAACAGGGTCGATGTCTGTAGACCAGATAGTCCAAGGATTTGAGATTTGTGGTAATTGTAAATCTAAAGCTTTCTAGTAAAGGTTGAATATGATCTTGCTCTTTCCTATCTCTCCAGCTGGAGAAAGGGACATGCTTTTTATTATTATTTCTATTATTACACAAAATAATGATATACAGGTGTTTAGGAAATTAAAAAGGAATTTTACCCAGATGTGTGAAAATTTAAAGTCAGCAGCTACAAATACTGTAGCTGCTGACTTTTTAAGAAACAGATACTTACCAGTCCAAGAAGTTCCATGCTGTACTCTCCACAGCCAGTTGTTCTCAAGGCTGCGGCTCTCCAGCACTGCCATCTTGGATTTAAAAGCTGGCTGTGACTTCCTGATGACTCTCAGTCAGCTCATCACACAGGAGGTCCTGCACCCTTCTGAGATATGTGACATTATCCCAGAAGGTTGTGGGCGGTGGGCAAGGTTAAGGCAATGCCATCCTCTCCTAGGAGAATATTGGGGAAGTAAGAGCAAGTACCATAAAAAAGTACTAGCTAACGAAAAGAAAAACTGCTATTTTGTTAGGGGTTTGGGGGACGAAGAGAATAACGACAACTTTACTTTTCAGGTGAAGGTCTGCTTTAGGCATTTTTTTCTACCTGTTAGTATAAAAGGGCTGGACACGGTACTATCTAGTAGCTTCATACAGTCAAGAGCTAAATAGTAACAAGCAGTAAACTGAAGAAGGAAACCTTCTCTAAACAACTGATCTATAGAAATACACCAACATAAAAACGAGTTCTCATCAGAGAGAAAGACCTTCAATGAAGTTCTAAAGAGAAGGATTTTGATAAATAAGAGAAATCCTGTTTATGCCAACATCCATTAGAGGGCAGGTTGTTCTTTAACCAGTGGGATGTCCAAAATCAGCTACAAAATTAGGGGCAGACAAGTACATCAGAAAAAAATACAATAAGGGGCAATCCTTGAGATACAGTAATTAAAAGAAAGCGATCACACAACTGCCTTCTGGATCTTCTATCTTAAAGAAGCATCCAAAGATGAATAAGTCCACCCTGTAAAACGTAGTGAAAGACCAGGTAAGCAGCCTTGCAGGCCTAAGAATCTGCTGCATGATGTCTGAAGATTGAGACCCCCAAGTTTAGCTCCTAAGTTAAACTGAGCTCTAAAGCATATGAAAAGCTATATTCACTAGAGGGTGCTAGCCCCTTTTGTCAGGGGGCAAACATTGAGACTAAAAGTTGAGTATTAAAAGTAGGTGATCACACAGTGCCTGCTGGATCTTATGTACAAAAGAAGCATCTGTAGGTGCCACTACTACCACATAACAAAACTTAGTTAAAGTGTGGAGGGAAGACCAGGCAAGCAGCCTGACAGAACTAAGATATGGCTACCTGAGATGTCTGCAGGCTGATTATAGAAACCTCTGGGATTAGCACCTAAACTAAACTGAGCTCTGAAACATTTGAAGGTGTAAAGTTACTAGAGGGTGCTGCCCCCTTTTTATATGTATAGAGCTTGATTTACTAAAACTGGAGAGCGCAAAATCTGCTGCAGCTCTGATTAGAAATCAATTAGCATCCAGGTATTTTTGTCAAAGCTTGAACAAGCTGAATTTAGAAGCTGATTGGCTACCATGCATAGCTGCACCAGATTTTTCACTCTCCAGTTTTAGTAAATCAACCCCATAGTGTCCAATCCTCCTAAAGGTAGCAGTATAGGTAGAAGACTATTCTGTGATTTGTCCTCCAATTAACACTGGAGTAAACATCATATGCCCAACAGAGATGTGGAAAATGGAAACAGCCATCATTTCCTTTGGCCAGGCTCAGCACATATGAAGCATTTTAAAAGCCCTGGGCAGAGAAAGCAATGTAAACTTCAGTTTCTGAAAATCAGAAGTATGTCACCACTCTTATATTTTGGAACAGACAAGATGTCTTGTACAGTAAAAGGTGGATTTTAAGGACACAGCAGGAGACAAACCAAATACTTAAAAATGATACACTTTATTATAAACATTTAAAAACATGATATAGAAAGCGGTTTAACAGACAAAAATGGAGTATACCCTTAACAACATGGGGGGCCCCCTTTATAGATGTATTCCCTCTAAAAGTACAGAACTGGAATACTCATTACTAGTACAAAAACACATCCATATATTCAAGATGCTCTTGTCCAGTTCTCATGATCAATGCGTTTCCTGCCACACAAGAAGATAACCCCAACCCCAGTAACGAATGCGTTGGCTTCCCAATAGACCGCCCCAGATCACCTATCCCGGAGAACCAGGGCGGAGACAGGGGGCAGACCCGCCGCAGCACATCATCACTTCTTACCAAGATAGCTAAGGAGAGTGTATAGGATGCATGTGCCCACCCACAGACTGGCAGGGCCCCACTGATCCACCACCACTATCCTGTAGACCAAAATCTCAATCCAAGTACATAGCAAAAAAACATTAATAATCTCAAAAATAAGACTGATCATTTTGGACCCTGGGAGTCACCAACGTACCTCTGTAAGCAATGCAGTCTCTTTATATTGATATAGCTCAATTTTGAAAGATAAGTATAAGTCTAATTTGTATTTTTTTGTTTAATGATAATAGCAGTCGCTACCTCTATGTTATACGGTCGTGAAGAAGCTGCAGCTCACGCAAAACGGGACAGCCCACGAGAACTGGACAAGATTACCTTGATTATATGGACGTGTTTTGTACTATCCAAAGTAATAAGTATTCAATTTCTGCACTTAAAAGGGATTACATATATATAGGGAATTTCCATGTTGTTGAGGATATACCCCATTTTTGTCTGTTAATCAACAGCTTCTTGTATCATGGTGTAAAAAAAAAATAGTGAAAATCGTGCGCTGCCTGTAAAATATACAATAGTGTACTACTTAAACCAAAATACTGAGCTGCTCCAATCACATATAGTGTGTGCTGATTGCATGAAACAATAAATACAAAACCAGTGTAAGGTGTTGTGCTGTTCAAAATAAATCCTGATCCACTCTGGTGAAAACCAAACTGTATAAAACATATAAGTGTGCAAAACATAAACAGCGACTTGACAATATAGGGTAGAAGTAATAGTCCAATAAAGTCTCTTCAAGAAGTACTAGTGAAGACGTTTTCCTACTAGTGAGTGAGCCCACTATCATGGTGCTGTAAATATTTCAAACAGTGTGCACCACTGCAATATCAGTGATATTTAGATGGACCCTCACCTTCATGTATTGACCCATATGCATAGACAGGTCAAACGGGCATCTCCCCTCTTACTAGGGGTAAGGTTTATCCTCTCCTCTGGTTAGAATCCGCCTCTTGTTATGGCCACTGTATCCTCCATGCTATCCCTTTGTCTGCATAACATGCTCTGTAGGTAAGACTCTCAACCATATAAAGCCACCATAGTGCAGCACGTTTTTAAAACTACTGATAGTTTATTAAAATTGCACTCACATTTAACAGTAGAACATCACACAGAAATGTATAACTGCAAGCTCCTGCTGGTAATGTCCAGCGTCTCTGGCTGTACTAGCGATGTTCTGACTCTGATGTCACCTGGCTCCTCCCCACGCGTATCGTCACAAGACTTTCTCAGGAGTAGCTAGGTGACATGCGTAGATTGTATTTATAACCCTGGCTCACTATAATTACCTCTTGTCATGGTAACCAGCCAAAAATTTGGCTTACTGCCAACTAATGGTAAAAATGTATATATATATATATATATATATATATATATATACACACATACACACACATATATATATACACAGTATATATATATATGTGCAGCCAATCCAAAAGGGGTAACAAGCAGATAAAAAAATGGTAAGGTGCTGTCATGAATAAAAAAGGAGAAAAATTTCCATAAAAAAAAGAACAAATGTAATTGGTAAAGAGGACTGGTATTACGTCAAGAGGTACAAAGTTAGAATGTACCACCATGGATACATAATAACAATTCTATGACTAAAATGAAATATCAAATCTATATATGTAGTAAAAACACATATGAAATAAAAAAAATAGTCAAACACTAAAACTCAAATCCAAGAGAGATATTAGGAAGGAGACAAAGCAAAAAGGTATCCATGTGAAATATGCCCCCAAATGCAATGAGGATGATTATTTGGAACCCCCCTAAATGTTAATAAATCTGGTACTCAATTCAATAATTACTAATGAAGCAGTTAGTGTCAAAGTCTACATTTAATCCTTTCGGTGCAAAAGTCTAGAGTTCATAAATTCAGCAGGACTCCTTCTGGCTTTGGACCCTGATTTTATCACTACCTCGACAGTGTTTGTTGTATGCTTCCACCCCCCAAAACTGGAGCCCAGTGGGGTCTTTATTGTTGTGTTTTAAGAAATGTTTACACAGGTGATGTTTAGTAGACCCTTTACTTATGTTCTGAATGTGCTCCTGGATTCTAATTTTGAGTGATCTCTGGGTTCTCCCCATAAATTGCTTTAGACATGGGCACTGGAGTATATATAAACTGCTAAAAAAAATTAAAAGAACACTTTAAAAACACATCATATCTCAATAGGGAAAAATATCATGTTGAATATCTATACTGATATGGATTGGGTAATGTATTAGGAATGTAAAGATGCCCCATCATTTGATGGAAATTAAAATCATGACCTTACAGAAGACTGAATTCAAAGAAACCCTGAAAATCAAAGTGGAAAAATGATGCAGCAGGCTAGTCCATTTCATTGTAGCAATCAAAATGGTACTCAGTAGTTTGTATGGCCCCCATGTGCTTGTATGCATGTTTGAGAGCATCGGGGCATGCTCCTAATGAGACGACAGATGGTGTCCTGGGGTATTTCCTCCCAGATCTGGACCAGGGCATCACTGAGCTCATGGACAGTCTGAGGTGCAGCCTGGTGGCATCGGATGGGCTGAACATCCCAGAGGTGTTCTATTGGATTTAGGTCAGGCGAGCGTGGGCGCCATTCAATGGTATCAATTCCTTCATCCTCCAGGAACTGCCTGCATACTATCACCACACCTAGGACCCACTTCACCAGCAGAGGGTCTGACAATGGATCCAAGGATTTCATCCCGATACCTAATGGCAGTCAGGGTACCATTGTCTAGCCTGTAGAGGTCTGTGCGTCCCTCCACGGATATGCACCCGCAGACCATCACTGATCCACCACCAAAACGGTCATGTTGAACGATGTTACAGCAGCATAACGTTCTCCAGCTTCTCCAGACCCTTTCACGTCTGTCACATGTGCGCAGGGTGAACCTGCTCTCATTTGTGAAAAGCATAGGGCACCAGTGGTGGACCTGCCAATTCTAGTGTTCAATGGATAATGCCTATTGAGCTCTATGATGCCTGGCAGTGAGCACAGGGCCCACAAAATGACGTCGGGCCCTCAGGCCACCCTCATGAAGTCTGTTTCTGATTGTTTGGTCAGAGACATTCACACCAGTAGCCTGCTGGAGATCATTTTGTAGGGCTCTGGCAGTACTCATTGGGGGTTGTCTCATTGTTGCCCATCTAGTGCACCTGTTGTTAATTTCATTAACACCAAAGCAGCTGAAACTGATTAACAACCCCCTCTGCTACTTAACTGACCAGATCAATATCCCAGAAGTTTAACTGACTTGATGCTGATTAAAAAGTGTTCCTTTATTTTCTTTGAGCAATGTACTTGTATTTGTTCTTGAGCATGCATAGCATATTTTACATAGAAAAAATCAGTTCTCCTCCAAAAAAAAAAGTCCATCCTCTTTTTTTCTGGTGGATCTAATACACTTTTAATTATTTTGTCCCTGATAGTAGGTGCTCTCCTGTATATAAACTGAGGCCTCTCTGGTAGCACTTCCCTCAGGTGTTTGTCAGCTTTCAAAATGAGCCATTATTTTTTTTAAATGTTTTCTACCGTCATGTTGGGCATTATAGTCAAGGATAATAGGCAATTTCATCTCTTGCATGTTTGTATTCTTTTTATCTTCTATTAAGGTTTCTCTACTCATTAGTCCCACTTCTCTTATTTTTTCTATAAATGATATCTCCTAACGTTTGTCAATAAACCTTTCACTCATCTGTTGTGCCTGTAATTCATAACATTCCTTTGTTGTAGAGTTTCTTCTCAGCCTTATAAACTGCCACTTTGGCCAGTTACCATGACAAGAGGTAAGTATATTGAGCAGCCGGCTATAAATACAATCTGCGCCTAGCTACATCTACATCTGCACCTAGCTACATCTGAGGAAGTCACGTCACTCGTGACAATACGCGTCGGGAGGAGCCAGGCGACGTCAGAGCCAGAACATCGCTAGTACAGCCAGAGACGCTGGACATTACCAGCAGGAGCTTGTAGTTATACATTTCTGTGTGATGTTCTACTGTTAAATGTGAGTGCAATTTTAATAAACTATCAGTAGTTTTAAAAACGTGCTGCACTATGGTGGCTTTATATGGTTGAGAGTCCTACCTACAGAGCATGTTATGCAGACAAAGGGATAGCATGGAGGATACAGTGGCCATAACAAGAGGCGGATTCTAACCAGAGGAGAGGATAAACCTTACCCCTAGTAAGAGGGGAGATGCCCGTTTGACCTGTCTATGCATACGGGTCAATACATGAAGGTGAGGATCCATCCAAATGTTACGGATATTGCAGTGGTGCACACTGTTTGAAATATTTACAGCACCAGGATAGTGGGCTCACTCACCAGTAGGAAAATGTCTTCACTAGTACTTCTGAAAACACTTTATTGGACTATTACTTTTACCCTATTTTTTCAAGTCACTCTTTATGTTTTGCACACATATGTTTTATACAAACAGTTTTGTTTTCACTAGAGTGGATCAGGATATATTTTGAGCACCACAACACCTTACGGTTTTGTAGCTTTTTATATCATGTTTTTAAATTTGTATAATAAAATGCATCATTTTTAATTATTTGGTTTTTTTCATGCTGTGCCCTTAAAGTCCACCATTTACCGTACAAGACATTTTGTCGGTTTCCTTTTCATTTTGTATGTTTTGGATGTGACACTATTAACCACTTGCCCTCCAGAGGCTTTACCCCCCTTCATGACCAAGCCATTTTTTCGCGATACTGTTCTGCATTATTTAACGGACAATTGCGCGGTCATGCAACGCTGCACCCAAATTAAATTTACTGACTTTTTTCCCACACATAGACCTTTCTTTCAGTGGTATTTGATCACCTGTGCATTTTTTATTTTTTGCGCTATAAACAAAAAAAAACAATATTTTTGACTTTTTGCTATTAACCTCCCTGGCGGTCTAACTAATATATATTTTTGAATGTCAAAGCGGTACATTGTTTTGCATGGAAATTTGTTGTTTTACATTGTAGGCCTGTAATTCTTAGAAATAACTCACTTACAGCTGTCCAAACAAGAGTCTAGTAAACATCCCGGGTATGATAAAGTTTGAAACACAAAATCATAAATTATAATATAACAAATAATGATAAAAAATAATTTAATAATAATAAATTTAATTCAATAATGTATTCAAACCCAAAACACTGAAATTTGAAATAGAGCACCAAGTTCAAACATCACTGAGCTCAGTTGCAATATCGTTTTCAGTGTCTGATGACGAATTTCCCCACGAATCATTATCACTCAATTCTGCAAGTGGTTCTAATTTACTATTGGTGTTCTCTAGCTGGTCTAAAACCGTTTTTGACTTAAAGGAACGTTTTTTGGACGCCATGGACATTCTCAAGTTTCCAGGCAGAAAGAACAGTAAAAGTGCAGACAGGGCACAGGACAAAGCACTAGGGACAAAACTGAGGTGAAATGGTTTGATACAGTAATGTAATCCCTAAAAGATTACAATGTATTGTGTGTATGTCATATTTTTACTTGTATGAATCTCCCGCCGGTTCTGCCCCCCTACGTCCTGACGCTCGCAGGGAACGGAACACGGAAGATGGATGTCGGCATCAGCCGGAGGACATGGCCGGGGACAGAGTGGGAGGAAATAGCAGGATCGCAGGACAAGGTAAGGATCGAGGGATCGCAGAAGAAACACTATAGAGTAATCCCGAGTGTATCTTGGGGTTACTGCTTTTGGTACTGTAAATGAACCCCGAGCCACTCGCGGGATTACCGCTAGGAAGGTTAAACATGTCCAGTAAAAAAATTTTAAAAATCTAATTTCGTCATAAATTTAGGCCAAAATGTATTCTGCTCCATGTCTTTGCTAAAAAAAATCCCAATACATGAAAATTAATTGGTTTACGTGAAAGTTATAGCGTTTACAAATGGCGGCATAGATACTGGAATTTTTGGGGAGTTTTTTTTTTTTTTACTAGTAATGGTGGCAATCAGCGACTTACAGTGGAACTGCGGTGGGCATTCTGACACTGGGGGGAACTGACTTGGTGTCACTGACATCCCCAGTGACACCAATACAGTGATCAGTGCTAATAAAAAGCTCTGACACTGTACTAATGGCACTGGGCACAAAGGGGTTAACATTTGGGGTGATCAAAGGGTTAACTGTGTGCTATTTCACTATGTTGGCTTTGTTTGTGCTTCACTGTAAGCACACTGCTTTGTATGGCTCTGCTATGCAGAGCCATATAAAGCAGTGTGCAGCAGGTGACAGGGGAGAGGTCTCTCCCCGGAGATACTTGACGATCATCGGGTGCGGGGGAGTAATCACCGGCCGGGATCCGATGACTGACAGTCGAGGGTGCGAATGGGGTGCCCCTTACCCAGAACTGAAAAATCACATTATATATATATATATATATATATATATATATATATACAGTGGGGCAAAAAAGTATTTAGTCAGCCACCAATTGTGCAAGTTCTCCCACTTAAAAAGATGAGAGAGGCCTGTAATTGGCATCATAGGTAGACCTCAACTATGAGAGACAAAATGAGAAAAAAAATACAGACAATCACAATGGCTGATTTGGAAAGAATTGATTTGCAAATTATGGTGGAAAATAAGTATTTGGTCAATATCAAAAGTTCATCTCAATACTTTGTTATATATCCTTTGTTGGCAATGACAGAGTTCAAACGTTTCCTGTAAGTCTTCACAAGGTTGGCACACACTGTTGCTGGTATGTTGGCCCATTCCTCCATGCAGATCTCCTCTAGAGCAGTGATGTTTTGGGGCTGTTGCTGGGCAACACAGACTTTCAACTCCCTCCAAAGGTTTTCTATGGGGTTGAGATCTGGAGACTGGCTAGCCACTCCAGGACCTTGAAATGCTTCTTACGAAGCCACTCCTTTGTTGCCCGGGCGGTATGTTTGGGATCATTGTCATGTTGGAAGACCCAGCCACGTTTCATCTTCAATGCCCTTGCTGATGGAAGGAGGTTTGCACTCAAAATCTCACGATACATGGCCTCATTCATTCTGTCCTGTACATGGATCAGTCGTCCTGGTCCCTTTGCGGAGAAACAGCCCCAAAAGCATGATGTTGCCACCCCCATGCTTCACAGTAGGTATGGTGTTCTTTGGATGCAACTCAGCATTCTCTCTCCTCTAAACACAAAGAGTTGTGTTTCTACCAAACAGTTCTATTTTGGTTTCATCTCACCATATGACATTCTCCCAATCCTCTTCTGGATCATCCAAATGCAAACTTCTAGCAAACTTCAGACGGGCCCGGACATGTACTGGCTTAAGCAGGGGGACACGTCTGGCACTGCAGGATCTGAGTCCCTGGCGGTATAGTGTGTTACTGATGGTAGCCTTTGTTACGTTGGTCCCAGCTCTCTGCAGGTCATTCACTAGGTCCCCCTGTGTGGTCCTGGGATTTTTGCACACCGTTCTTGTGATCATTTTGACCCCACGGGGTGAGATCTTGCGTGGAGCCCCAGATCGAGGGAGATTATCTGTGGTCTTGTATGTCTTCCATTTTCTAATTATTTCTCCCACAGTTGATTTGTTCACACCAAGCTGCTTGCCTATTGCAGATTCAGTCTTCCCAGCCTGGTGCAGGTCTACAATTTTGTTTCTGGTGTCCTTCGACAGCTCTTTGGTCTTCACCATAGTGGAGTTTGGAGTGTGACTGTTTGAGGTTGTGGACAGGTGTCTTTTATACTGATAACAAGTTCAAACAGGTGCCATTGATACAGGTAATGAGTGCAGGACAGAGGAGCCTCTTAAAGAAGAATGTACAGGTCTGTGAGAGCCAGAAATCTTGCTTGTTTGTAGGTGACCAAATACTTATTCTCCACCAGAATTTGCAAATAAATTCTTTCCAAATCAGCCAATGTGATTGTCTGGATTTTTTTTCTCATTTTGTCTCTCTAGTTGAGGTCTACCTATGATGCCAATTACAGGCCTCTCTCATCTTTTTAAGTGGGAGAACTTGCACAATTGGTGGCTGACTAAATACTTTTTTGCCCCACTGTATATATATATATATATATATATATATATATATATATATATATATATATATATATATATATATATATATATATATATAGATAGATATACATACACTGATTTTGCGCCTCTGTGCCACCCTGTAGTAGTATTTCTGCTATAGGGCAGCGTGGAACTGGTTAAAGCTACTCTTATATTTTCATTGTGGGAGGCAAAAGGGCCACATTTATCGTATAAAGCCCAACTCCAGACATAAATAAAATACCCTTGCAGTGGGTATGCTTGTTATGTCTAGGGGTGCCGAAATTAGGAGAAATACCTTTTGCCGCACTCCAGCAGGGCCAGCCGCATATAAAATGCAGAGTTAATGGCACTGAATTGTATGGTGACGCAGAGGAACGGCCTACAGACCAGTGCTTCAGGAAACAGAAGACAGAACCAGAGTTAGACAGAACAGGGTAAGTAATCAGGCCTGTTACTCTACCTCCTAGACACAACAAGCATTTAACACTTGCAGTCCGAAGGGGAGGCACTGCAAGGGAAGACTTTTTTTTTCTGGTCCCAAGAGTAGGCCTTTAACCAAGATATAAGTTCAAATGATTGTGTCGGTACTGTTTTATTGTTTAAAAACAACACAAATCTGAAGTTTAGTCCTATAGTATACATGGAGAAACCCCAAAGTTCTCTTCAAAGACAACTGCTGCCCTTATGACCAGTCAGTCCCCAAGGCAGCCGAGGTCTCTGTACAGGCTGGTGACAGAAGCAGGATAATATATCACAGGTACGCTGGGGGACTGAAAGCCCCTATTAGCACTTACTTTTAGGTCATTCTTTTCTGTCTTGTACGTTTTCTCCTCCATTCTATGGACATTTTTATAACGAGATCTGACAGGCGAGTTGTGTTAACCTTTTTCCACCTGCACAGAAACAGCTAGTCATTTTTTCCATTCCTCATTAAAAGCTCGTCTCTGTGCCAAGACGTCCAGATCTCGCGGCAGATCGCAGCGGCCGCTGTTCTCATGGTCTGAGATTGGGGAATAGTTGTTATGTTTATGAGAAAGGAGCAGTCATCACATTTGCAGGCATTACGTAACAAGCTACGCTGAAACCTCGTTCAAACGAAAACACGCGTGCAACTGTCAATAACTTCGAGGAAAACTTTGCACCATGGCAAATTCATCATGGGTGTATTTTTACAAGAATGCTTTAGATTCGTCTGTATTACAAGAACTGCTAAAGCGAAACCACCACCTTTTCACCCCGATTCCCAAGGGCTGAAACTTTTTTCCAAGATATACAACCTATCTTAATACCACCCCATGTTTTCATCATATTAGCATTATAATGCAGTCCCATTTGGAACAAAAATATATTTTTTAAATATTCTTCTCAAATATATTGACAAATTTGAAATACTACAATTTTGGCCATATATATATATATATATATATATATATATATATATATATATATATACATACACACACACTGCATGTTGAAATGCATTTTTTATTACAAAATATATGAAAAATATTTTTAAAAATACATTCCAAATATACTGTATGTCTTTAAAAATACAAATCTACATTTTTGGAATGCATTTACAAATATATGTTCAAATTACTTTTTTATATGTTAAAAAAAATCTCCAGCTATAGCTTCTGGAGGTGTATTGGGGCAACATTCAAAATGAATGGCAGTGCAATGGACTACCATGGGCATGGTGCACTAGTCCATATTGAGGTAGTGTGCACATTTTTAATGAAGTTGTGTGAAATCCTAAAAAAGCAATTAAAAAAAAGACAGTAACCCTTTCAGGGGGTTAACAGAACAACAACAACAGTGCCCTGGGAGGTTAGGAGCATTACATATCTGTCCGGCGGCCATTTACTTGAACCTTCACTCTGTAGCAGAGCTCCAAACACCGATCCTATTGCACTCACTTGAGTGTGGAAGAGCATGTACCCTGTTGGTCGTGGTGGTTCCTCCCGATCAGGGGCGTACTGACAACTCATGGGGCCCCCAGGCAATAGGGGATCATGGGGCCCCTGTGTCCTTGCCCAAACTCAAAAAAGCCTATGAAAAAGGTACCAAGGGCATCTCATAGGGCCCCCTACTGACCCCGGGCTCTCGGGCAGTGCCCGAGTTTCCAAATGGTCAGTCCACCTCTGCTCCTGATGAACCTTACAGCACCACTGATTCCTTCAGTGACTTAACAGGAAGAACCACAGCGGTCAGAGGTGGGACCCTCTATTTGACCAGCCTGCCGGGATCTCAGCTAAAAGCTGTATGCTGAGAAGTGACACCCACTTTATTGGTGACACCCACCCTTTGGACACACTCCCAAGTATTTTCTGTTTTCCTCCCTAATATTAAAGCTGAATTCCCACTCTTCATCACCTTAAAATAGTTTGTTTGGAGCAAGCAGGCCAAAATTAATTATTACCTTCAATACACAGCTACGCCACTCTATGAAGCCTCAACTACATACAGTATACAGCGCTGTGTTCTGGCAGCAGGACAGGCAGTTCCAGTCCTGTTCCCAGAACAAAATCGAGTTGGATTGAGGCTATTTTACAGTCTACATTTCCCAGAGGAGAAAGGGCCAGGTGTAGACCAAATACCTCAACACAACTGGGTGCTAAAGGGTACATCTATAAGACCAAGAAATTTCAGAATTCTGCATGCTGGCATATATGTTAAAAGAGCATAATGCAATATAATCAAAAAGTTCTCTAACACACAGAAGAGATAAGATATATCTAAAACAAATGCGCAAAGTCCATTCAGAAACCAACTTTCTGATAATTAGCAAGTAAGCAACTATCTCTGAGTTAGAGGTTAAGAGATTAGTCCTGGCAATGACCATCTCAATGTCACAGAAACATGCCGTAATACAAAAAAACAAGCCTGTTTTGTCACTCTGCAATACCCATAAAATACTTCCAGCAAGCCTAGTATGTTTAGGCCTCATGAGCACTGGGTATTGAAAATACTACTTGTAAGGACATTTGATGGGTTTTTTTACTGCCTCTAAACACCCCTCCATGTTAGCCTATCTGTCCATGCACACATAGGCATTTACATGCATCAAGAGACCAAAAAAAAAAAAATGAGCCAGCATGTTCAGGTGAGGAATGTTTTGCCAGCAAAAAATGCCTGACGCACCTAAAACGTGTAAATGGCTCTAAATTAGCATTAACGCTAGGTGCATCAAACGCTTGGGCGTTTATTCATTTCAATGGCCAGAATAAATTGTTACTGTTCTGGCCAATTAAATGAATGAACAACCAAGCTCTTGACCTGCCTAAAGGTGTTTTTAAAAGCACAGCATTAGGCGCATTGTTGACTCCTGCCAGGAGAAAGGCCCTTAGAAGAGCTGGGACGGGTGGACATTGTATATGGGCCTTAAAGGTAGAACTATATACAAAACAATTTTTTTTTTATTTTGGATAGTGCAAGGGAGGGTTATAACCCGTCAGATTTTTTATTTTTTTTGCCATCTGTGTCCCATTGGGGAGATTTCCCTTCACTTCCTGTACCATTGCCAAACAGGAAGTGAGAGGAAGTCCCTGCAATTTAAAGGAATTCCGTGGGGACCCCCAGGTCACCAGAATTAGTGTTTGCATTGGAAGATTTTCCCTCTAGAACTTTTATTTTTTTACTTTTACTTCCAATGATAATGGTAAACAAATAGAGAAAGCGAATCTCCCTAATGGGGGACCCAGTCAGCAATAAAAACTGACAAGTGTTCTAATCTCTCTCTCCACTCTATCCAAAACTAAAAAAAGTGTAAAACAGAGAGTAAATAATTACCTCCCTTGTATCCAGAGCTGCTGTACATCACGGTAGTGATGTAGAGTTTGGTCGAAGGAACCACTGAGTGCAGCAGGGGACAAAGGAGATCAGAAGAGATAAAGTGGAGCTCCACCCAAAAGAGGAAATTTTGTTTTAATGCCTAGTCCCCCGCTTAAGGATTGGCTCCTTTGGGGAGCAAGTACCCGATCTTGACAGGTACCTACTCCCACAACCTTGGTGATCGGAAGTGGAAGTTGTCCTCCCTTCTCCCACCTTGTAGTCTTGTTGGGCATGTGACAGGTCCCAGAAGACTATGGCACCATTCACAAGGTGCAGCCCTACTCAACAGTGGTCACCCGGCTGTGAAGCCACAAGCTGTGCCCACACTCAAGATGCTGGTGCCAGGGAGAGAGGACTAGGGCCATTGGAATACATGGCAAACGCTATGCATGTATTCTGGATTCAGTTTAAAGATGCACTGAAAAGGATCTGGTGTGAACTAGGCGTGATTAAAAAATAAAAAAAAGTAAAAAATGTACTGGAATGCATTAAAAATGCATCAACAATGCATATGTAAAAAGGCATCCAGAACACTGAAACTGTGCTGTGAACCAGCCTTCTATGTTAAAACTTGCAAACAGGAAGAATTTTTATTGCAGTAGAGATGTATGATTTCTCTTCTGCCATAAAGGCTTCTTACCTTCCTCCTCTCAAGATGCTTTATAATGTACACGAGTATACAGGTGAAACTCAAAAAATTAGAATATCGTGCAAAAGTTCATTTATTTCAGTAATGCAACTTAAAAGGTGAAACTAATATATGAGATAGACTCATTACATGCAAAGCAAGATAGTTCAAGCCGTGATTTGTCATAATTGTGATGATTATGGCTTACAGCTCATGAAAACCCCAAATCCACAATCTCAGAAAATTAGAATATTGTGAAAAGGTGCAATATTCTAGGCTCAAAGTGTCCCACTCTAATAAGCTAATTAAGCCATAACACCTGAAAAGGGTTCCTGAGCCTTTAAATGGTCTTTCAGTCTGGTTCAGTAGGAATCACAATCATGGGAAAGACTGCTGACCTGACAGTTGTGCAGAAAACCATCACCGACACCCTCCATAAGGAGGGAAAGCCTCAAAAGGTAATTGCAAAAGAAATTGGATGTTCCCAAAGTGCTGTATCAAAGCACATTAATAGAAAGTTATGTGGAAGGGAAAAGTGTGGAAGAAAAAGGTGTACAAGCAGCAGGGATGACCACAGCCTGGAGAGGATTGTCAGGAAAAGGCCATTCAAAAGTGTTGGGGACTTTAACAAGGAGT
Organism: Staurois parvus; assembly: GCF_062004578.1. Taxonomy (NCBI): domain Eukaryota; kingdom Metazoa; phylum Chordata; class Amphibia; order Anura; family Ranidae; genus Staurois; species Staurois parvus. Next base: position 3,217,008 of record NW_028318781.1, read on the forward strand.
GGACTGAGGCTGGAGTCAGTGCATCAAGAGCCACCACACACAGACAGATCCTGGACATGGGCTTCAAATGTCATATTCCTCTTGTCAAGCCGCTCCTGAACAACAAACAACGTCAGAAGCGTCTTACCTGGGCTAAAGAAAAACAGACCTGGTCTGTTGATCAGTGGTCCAAAGTCTTCTTTTCTGATGAGAGCAACTTTTGCATCTCATTTGGAAACCAAAGACCCCGAGTATGGAGGAAGAATGGAGAGGCACACACTGCAAGATGCTTGAAGTCCAGTGTGAAGTTTCCACAGTCTGTGTTGATTTGGGGAGCCATGTCATCTGCTAGTGTTGGTCCACTGTGCTTCATTAAGTCCAGGGTCAACGCAGCCGTCCACCAAGAGATTTTGGAGCACTTCATGCTTCCTTCCACAGATGAGCTTTATGGGAATGCTGACTTCATTTTCCAGCAGGACTTGGCACCTGCCCACACTGCCAAAAGCACCAAAACCTGGTTCAATGACCGTGGGATTACTGTGCTTGATTGGCCAGCAAACTCACCTGACCTGACCCCACAGAGAATCTATGGGGCATTGCCAAGAGAAAGATGAGAGACATGAGACCGAACAATGCAGAAGAGCTGAAGGCCGCTATTGAAGCATCCTGGTCCTCCATAACACCTCAGCAGTGCCATAGGCTGATAGCTTCCATGCCACGCCGCATTGAGGCAGTAATTGCTGCAAAAGGGGCCCAAACCAAGTACTGAGTACATATGCATGATTATACTTTTCAGAGGTCCAATAATGTTCTATGTACAATCCTTGTTTTATTGATTGCATGTAATATTCTAATTTTCTGAGATTGTGGATTTGGGGTTGTCATGAGCTGTAAGCCATAATCATCACAATTATGACAAATCACGGCTTGAACTATCTTGCTTTGCATGTAATAAATCTATCTCATATATTAGTTTCACCTTTTAAGTTGTATTACTGAAATAAATGAACTTTTGCACGATATTCTAATTTTTCGACTTTCACCTGTATTTTCCTGCAATTCCTGAATTGCGATAACGATGAAGATAAGGTATCCTATTATTCACTCCTGAGCATTGTGAAACTTGTTGCCTGTCAAAAAAATACATGAGCATTTTTTTTTTGCATCTTTTTGGACCCTCACAATTTATAGTATAACTAAAGGTAAAACTTTTTTTTCTAGTTTTGGATACATTGAAATTGTATTAGAAAATCGGTCAGGTTTTATTGTTGTCTGTGTCCCCATAACCCCAGGTTCACACCTAAGCATTTTCTGCAGCGTTTTGCAGAAACGCGGTACAGTCCATTTAGCATGATTTCCTATGGGACAGGTTCACATCTCCATGTTTTCGCCTAGTGCATTTTTTGGAAAGGGTCAGGGACTTTTTTGAACACAAAAAGTTGTATTTTTGGTTCTATAGACTTCAATGGAAATACTGCAGAAAAGCATGTATTGCGTTTTTTCTGCGTTTTGCATTTTAAATCTGCCTAGCAACAAGAGAAATAAAAAAAAAAAGACACAAAAAACCTGCAAAAAATGTAAAACGCAATGCAGAAATGGCTCAAACACAACCTGCATAGGTGTGAACCTAGCCTTAGGGAGATGCACTATCTCTATTTGTCCTGTTTACCATTATCATTGAAGGTGAAAGTAAATGACAATCCCACATTTTGGATTGTCCCCAGAACAGTAATAGAGGGGAAATCTTCCAATGGGGACACGAGTTCTGAGGACAACAGAACTTCCTGTTTTGGCTCTGGGACAGGAAGTGACGGTAACTCTCCTCTATGGGCCACAGATGGGAAAAAAAAACTGACCAGGGTTATAATCCTCCCTTACTCCATCTAATATGAAAAAAAAAAGTTTTGCCTTTAGTTCTACTTTAATGGGAGTGCCTGAAAATGCATGTTTTTCAGGTACTCCCATTCATGTGGCCAAAACCAAGCAATTCTGCTCCTGTACTGCAAGTTTAAAAAAAAAAAAGAATCACCTGGCTACAATCAAACTAAAGTTAAGCCTTTTTCACCCAGGGTCCCTTTAAGTTTCTTTGGACTGCCTTGGCAAAATGCCTGATAATTGCTCAAAACCTGTATACAGGCGTACCTCAGTTTATGAATTTAATGCGTTCTCCAGGACGTTACGTATTGTGAAAAATTCATAAACCGAAACGCTGTTTTCCATAGCAATGCACTAAAAACCAATGAATCCATTCCGGAGGTCAGAAAAAAGTAAAAAAAAAGTCTTTTATCTGTTCAAAACTCTTTATAAAGTGCACTTTAAAGGCATAAATACTGTACAGGGACAGGATTAAAAATTAATTTGTAAATGCATTGAAAACCAATTAATCCGTTCCGGAGGTCAGAAAACAAGTCTTATCTGTTCAAAATTCTTCATGTACTTTAAAAGCACGGGGCTGGCACTATAAACCTCTCAGACGCAATGCATCCTGGTGAAACTTGCTTCGTATTGCAAAAAATATTCATAAACCGAGCCATTATTTCAATGGATTTTCATTCGTAAATCGAAAATTACGTTAACCGAGGCGTTCGTAAACCGAGGTACGTCTGTATATGTAAGCCAGCCGGTGGATTAAGCCTGCCTTTCATTTACACAAAGCCACAGGCTTTCATTGTGCACCATTACAACCTTCCAGCCATCGGTGTCCTAACAACCAATGACACCATCGGCTGATAAGGGGAACATCAGGTGCCCGCACAACATCCCTGTTTGCAATGGGTCACATTAGCTGAGGGAGAGAGAGAAAGGGCTCATTTACACTTGCTTCGAAATGTGTCATTGGACATGCTTTTTTATAGCGTTCTGAATGCCAATCAAAGTAAATAAAATGGTTACCTTACAGACCTATTTACACTTTGATTCAAAAATTATATAAAATATCGCTTTTATGGTGCTTCAAAGTGTCTCCAAGGCCTCCATAGAAGTCAATGACAAAGCTCACTTACAGCACCTCCAGCTTTTGAGAGACTTTAATTCAGCTTTTGCCTCACTTTATTTTGGAGGTATCGCAGGTATGAGATATCCCAGGATGCACTGGAAAACCAACAAGCAAACCAGAAAAATGTCATCAGAAGTAATTTCTGGTTCATCTGTATATATTCCGGAAGTGTCTGGTGTGGTACATCACATCTGGTGTGCAGTGTGGAGCAGCAGCAGGGACCGGACCACAGCAACTAACAGATGTCCCACATGGTGTGCAAGAAGAGAACACTATAGGAGAAGGTGAGAGGACTGAGCAGCAGAAGATCAGCAGAGCTGGAGCAGGAAAAACTAGCAATATCACATGTGGTGCGCATCGTGGGGGCAATATAGCGGAAGGAAAGCGGGGAACAGAGAGAGAGGAGGGTCAGCAGAGCTAGGGCTTACTACTAAGGGGGGATCAGCAGAGCTGAGAGTTACTACTGAGTGGGGGATCAACAGAGCTGGGGGTTACTACTGAGTAGGGGATCAGCAGAGCTGGGGGTTACTATTGAGCAGGGATCACCAGAACTGGGGGTTACTATTGATTGGGGTTCACCAGAGCTGGGTGTTACTACTAAGTGGGGGATCAGCAGTGCTGGAGGCTTCTAAGTAGGGCATCAGAAGAGCTGGGGGCTACTACTGAGTGGGGCATCAGAAGAGCTGGGGGCTACTACTGATTGGGGCATCAGAAGAGCTGGGGGCTACTACTGAGTGGGGCATCAGAAGAGGTGGGGGTTACTACTGAGTGGGGCATCAGAAGAGCTGGGGGTTACTACTGAGTGGGGCATCAGAAGAGCTGGGGGTTACTACTGAGAGGGGGATCAGCAGAGCTGGGGGTTACTACTGAGAGGGGGATCAGCAGAGCTGGGGGCTTCTACTGAGAAGGGGATCAGCAGAGCTGGGGGCTTCTACTGAGAAGGGGATCAGCAGAGATGAGAGTTACTACTGAGCGGGGGATCAACAGAGCTAGGAGGTTACTACTGAGTAGGAAATCAGCAGAGTTGGGGGTTACTATTGAGCACGCATCACCAGAGCTGGGGGTTACTATTGAGTGGGGTTCACCAGAGCTGGGGGTTACTAAGCAGGGGATCAGCAGTGCTGGAGGCTTCTACTGAGTGGGGCTTCAGAAGAGCTGGGGGCTACTACTCAGTGGGGCATCAGAAGAGCTGGGGGCTACTACTCAGTGGGGGATCAGCAGAGCTGAGAGTTACTACTGAGTGGGGGATCAACAGAGCTGAGGGTTACTACTGAGTGGGGGATCAACAGAACTGAGGGTTACTACTGAGTGGGGGGGATCAGCAGAGCTGGGGGTTTATTACTGAGCGGGGGATCAGAAAAGCTGGGTTTACTACTGAGAAGGGGATCAGCAGTGCTGGAGGCTTCTACTGAGTGGGGCATCAGAAGAGCTGGGGGCTACTACTCAGTGGGGCCTCAGAAGAGCTGAGAGTTACTATTGAGTGGGGGATCAACAGAGCTGAGGGTTACTACTGAGTGGGGGATCAGCAGAGCTGGGGGTTAACTACTGAGCGGGGGATCAGAAAAGCTGGGTTTACTACTGAGTGGGGCATCAGCAGAGCTGGGGCTACTACTGAGGAGGGATCTGCTGAACATGGGTACCAATGAGTTGGGGATCTGTTGAACAGGGGTACTAATGAGCTGGGGATCTGCTGAGTGGAGGTACTACTGAGCTGGGTATCTGCTGAGTGTGGGTACTACTGAGCCTGGTTTCTACACCCTTTTAAACAAACAGAAAATCAACACACACAGGGCATCTGCCACACTTCATTAAAGCTTCACCGAAGCATCAAAAACACGTCACAAATGTTGAAGTGGTGGGCACTTTAATGTGTGTTAAAGTCCAAGCAAGTGTAAATGAGCCCAAACTGCGTGTCGTACTTGTTAATTTTTTTTTCAGTGCAGCACAAGGCACTCCGCTATTTCGCACCACGTGGCCGACAACTAAACTTTTTGAGATGTCTTTGTGACACCTCAAAAAATTTAATTTTAAAAAACCCCAGAAAGAGCGCAATGAGCCGAGATCAACGCATCCCCATATCACCGTACACAGCTGATTTGTTGCAAGGCAGCGGGAGGCTCAGCGCACATTTGGGCACACCTCAGGATGAACAAAGTCCTATGCGCATGCGTAGAAACTGCGTCAGCCCAGCCAATCAAGATGGCTGAAGACCTCGAAGCCGGGAATAGATGCTATCATTGGTGAAGGAACTTGTGGACATTGCATCGCTGGCGTGGAGGTGAGTATAGCAGGGTTCTGCTCTATTATAGGGAGGAGGGGGAGTGCCAGTGGTCAGCTTTTTTTGACAAAAATAATTTGCACATGGCCTGAGCACTGGTGAAGGGTGCCTGCACCTCATTACAAGGAGAATACCTTCTACCTACAGATACAACCTACACACACTACAACCAGATCCTCTCCATGCTGCCATAGCAAAATAATGCAGTCAGTCTAACACTGGAGGTGGAGCCTCAGGCTGTGCATCTGACAGCTGTCAATCACTGGCGGCACCAATGACAGGCGGGCTGGTCCCAGAGGATGAGATCCGTACATTGTATACACACCATACAACCCCCCCACTGTGTAGAATAGGGATCATAGCGGTACCTGTCACCCTCCGCCCGCCGTACCCCGGATGTATCTCCAGGCACAATGGAATGGAACATTCCTCCAGCCGGTCACCTCCAAGACACGCCCACCACACGCAGCGTCCTGACGTAGCGACGAGACCGAAACCGAAAGCATGTGAAGGGGCGGAGCCAAGGTGGTGTCTGTGTGCTGGGCTCTGTTATCTTTGCTGCTGTTTATATGTTTGTATTGTTTTTACTGCACTTTATATGTAATCATTGTTTTACTGCTGCTTACAGTCACAACTTTTAAATGGGTTTTTTTAGGAGCACTAATTGTACCACAGAGCACAACTGTCTTCTATGGAACCCTCTGTGCCTCTTTTATTATTATTATTATTCAATGGTGGCACAGTAGCTTAGTGTCTGCCGTGCAGTAAATGGGTCTTGGGTTCAATTCCCAACCATGGCACCTCCTGCATGGAGTTTCCATGTTCTCCCTGTACTTGCATGTGTTTCCTCCTGGTACTCTGGTTTCCTCCCACACTCCAAAGACATGCTGGTAGGTTAATTGGCTCCTGTCTAAATTGTCCTAGTTTCATCCCTGGGCCATACAGGATCTCCTGCATGGTAGGGGTTGGAAAAAGACCTGGCAACCTACCCTGTAAAATAATTGCTAATTCATGGAAAAAGTCGCTTACGAGTGACGGTCCATGCAATCGCCAAGCGTCGGATACGACTGAATGGATAGATTATTCAAGATTTATATAGCGCCAGTTTACAATATATAAAGAGTACAGTTACAATATAATACAAGAGGATTAGAATTTTACTCTCTTAATCTACATTGACTATTTTTAATCCTTTTGCTGCTAGCAAATAAATAGGAAAGTATATTATAGTTACCTGTGTTAAACCTTTTTTTTTTTTACATATCTTCAGTGACTTCCTGTTTTCCAGGCCTAGGGAAAAATGATGTCATAAATCCAGGAGGGGAAAAGAAGTTTTCTCAGCTAAGCACATTCTTCTGCTTGTATACCTGAACTAAGGGCAGATGGATTCCAGGAAGTCAATGCCACTTGAATCATCTGCCCTTGCCCACTTTTTTCAAAGTGATTTTTCAGCAATTCTGACAGAACTTCTCTTAGATTGTAAGCTCCAAGGAGCAGGGCCCTCCTAACCCTCTTGTATTGAACTGTATTGTTGCTGTATTGTCTCCCGTTATATTGGAAAACGCTGAGCAAACTGTTGGCACTATATAAATCCTGTATAATAATAATATGATAATAATAACTTCGGCAAGCATTTCTCCTGTGAACTTGTGGAGTTTTGCAAGCATAGAAACTATTTGGAGAAGTTGGGAGAGTCAAGGAACTATATCAAATATAAGTTCCAGAGGAAGTTGAAGTCTATGTACAGCTTTCCTATCACTTTGAATAGATTGTTTGGACCAGCTTGCCACCCAGGAAGTCAAGGGGTTGGGGGGGATGATATGAGCAACTCCCTGTATGAAACTCTCTATGACAAAAGAGTTTGAATCCAAACATTTCTGGAATAGAGTGAATACAGCAATAAACCTGTCCCATTAGAGGTCTTAGAGCCAGATGCTTTCCCAAGCAAGAGGTCAGATTTCTGTGGTACTGAGCCATTGTAATAAGCCAACTCAGGGCGTGGTGTCTAAGCTCCAGCCTGTTTCTTCACCAGGGCCCCTGATGCTTGGGATGGACTTGCAGAAAACTGGGACCAGGTCGCAGCCACCCAGCTGACAATGCAGAGGCTACTCACGCATGCAGAGTACAGATGGTAGGGGACAGAAGAGGATCCAAGAAAGGAACTGAAGTCAGGGCAGGTGTCATTCAAGCGAAACCGGTAGATGAAGCCAGGGTCAGTACACGGGTAATCAGGCACAGAGTAAAAGTAATACAAAGCAAACCAGAACAAAGAAACTAAGAAGTTTCTCAGGCAACGTGGGCTGCACTGAGAATGTCTGTATATACGGAAGCAGACTGGGAGGCAAGCCAGGAAGTGATAGCAGGGAAAGGGATATAAATCCACAGTAGAGCAGGTGATGCCCATAGGTGATCACAGAAGCCAGCATCACATTTGAACAAAATCACAGGTCTAGCAAAACCACTGCAGTAAGAAGGTAATTTCACAAACAGAATACTGCAGAACTTCCACCACACTGCTGGAAGGCTAGAGTGTGAAAAATAGAATATTCCCAAAGGTTGAAATGTCTTGTCTTACACCAGCTAAAGTATGTCTTCTAGGTGCATGGTAGACCCTACAAGAGGTGTTTTTTCTCACCTTAAGTAAGGTACAGTCAGAAATGCTCCTGTCTTTGTTTCAACAGCCATGACATTAAAGCCAGCGACTGAGAAGCAGACTGGAACCGAGGGTTTGTAACAGGAGGTCTGGCATATTTGGACGAGGTCAAGGCTCATCCGCCAGGAGTCTGTGTACAGAGTTCTCCTAAGGGTATGAGGATCACTGGAATCCATCCTTCTTCTGCCTTGTAGAGTAGTGAAGGAAGCATCCTCACTGGAGGGAATGCATACACCAGTCATATTGTGCATCAAAGAATCACCAGGACATCCATTATGAAAACCAGGGGATCCCTGGACCTGGCCACAAACATGTCTGCTTTTTTGTTGAGTCTGAAGGCCATGATCTGGTGTTCCTCATTTTTAATAAAGGATCAGGAAGATCTCTGGGTGGAGGGAGCACTCCCTTCAATCCAGCAGAGAGCTGGAATTCAGTTCTCTGCCACAATCCAACCTTTTTCAGGGCTGATTGACTTCTGATACCCCCTGGGTGGTTTGTGGAAGGCCCCAGCTGTGGCATTGTCCAACTGCACCCTGACTGGGTGACCATGTAGGAGAGTCATTCTTATGGCTCTCAATTTCAGAATGTTGATGGGGAGCAGCGACTCCTGTGAAGACGGACGAGGGAAGGAATGATTTCCCAAATTCTAGGGCTGAGGTGGAAATCCATCATGTCAGAGAGATTTTTGCCTGGCTGGACAGCAGTAGTGGGAAATCCAGAGAAAGGATCTGCTTATCCTACATTATGAAAATATTGATCTGCAAAGGTTTTAAGTGGAACTGAGCAAAGGGAACTGCCTTAAAAGAGGCTACCATGAGGCCCAGAATCCTCACACAGAAGGAACTTCTGAGATGCATGTTTAACCTGAGAGTTCGTTACTTAGATCTCAGAGATCTTTTTTTCCTGGGAAAGGAAAATGTTTGCTTGGACTGTGTCCAAGATCAGCCCCAAATATTGTACATGATTAGAAGGCTGGAGGGCAGACTACTTTAAGTTGATCATTCATCCAAGTTTAAAGGAACTGGATTGCTTTTTAAATATTGGAAAAAAGTACAATGGCTGAGGAATCCTTCAGCGGAAGATCAACCAGGTACCCCATGACATGGTTGCACTTAGATCTTAGTAGAACCAAGAGCAAAGCTAGTACTTTTTTGAAGATTCTGGATGAAGAATGGAGCCTGAATGGTAGAGTGACAAAGTGAAAGTGTTGGTCTCCATTTAGGCTTGAGTAGGGTTTTGGAGTCCAGGGCTTTAGATGAAAGGAAGGACATGCTTTTGACTTAGAGGAAGATGTCTGGGTGGAACAAAAAGACCCCTTTCAGTGGAAAGAGATAATAGCCTTAATAGTAGTAGGCTTAACTTGATTTTTGTGTGGTAGAAGCACTTCCCCCCACTAACTTTGACAAATATATCAAGGGATTCACCAAACAGGCATTCACCATCAAAAAGCATGCTTAAAAATGCTTTTTTGCAAACATGTTCAGCCGACCAAGCCTTTAACCACAAAATTCTGTGCATGTTCACAGAGAGCAAGGTCATCCTGAAGACCTAGCGAAGTACATTCTCTAGGACATCAACAAAAAAAAAAAAAAAGCAGAACCAAGGACATGAGCTGACATTTTTCCAACAGAACAGGGTCCTCAAATACAGCATTAATTAATTAATTTGTCTAGTTCCTGTTAGCAACAGTCTTACAAATGGACATTTCCGCTATGGGTGATTGTAAGGAGGACCAGCAACACCCAAATGTGCCTTCAATAGGGTTTCTAAGCATAATTTGACAGAATCCTTAAAGGAGGGAACATCCTCAACCTAAACAGTGAGATGCTTGTTGAAAATAAAAATGGCAGGGTGTCAGGATCCAATATGAAGACAGACCATAATTTCATAAATTCCGTTTCTGTAGGATTTAATTTCATGAACAGCTTTGGTGCAAGGAATACCATTTTAGGATTTAGCCAATCCTCACACAAAGCACAGATTTTTTGTGTGTGCAAGAGAGAAATTTTTCTCAACTTCGCCAATCATTATGTGCCCACAGAAGGTTGTTTAGACTGAGAGGATTCCAGTGCTGCTAGATAAGGCTAGTACGCACCACATCAATAAGTGAGTTCACAATAGAAAGCATGTGGCGTGAAGCCTTAGATTGTGTTTTATAAGATGCAGGAAGTGTGCACCTCACCTTCCTCAAAGAGTTTAGGAGGTTTAGGGTCATACTTTAGAATAGATTCAGGAGAGACTTAAGAGTGCATTTGGGCCCTGGAGACCAAAGGTAGTAGAAAGGCAGAACGTTTTCCAAAGAAATCAGAATTGTTGCAGTGAAAGCTGGAGTCAGAGGGAGCTAGATTTAGAGAAGGGAGCTGTGTCAATATTTGTTCCGATGTAGGGGAACAGCTACAGTATCACCCTGAGCATTTTGCTATTTTTCCTTAGTTTCCACTGTCTGTAGCATGAGTGCCTGATCTCCACTATTGCTAGGTGAGGGAATCCCCTGCTCATGCATTAGATGCAGAGTGAGAGGGTATTTGCCCATCAGGGAAAGGAGCCACAATAACCCAGTTGTTGACCGATGTCCTGTAGCTTTGTCTCTGGAAAAGCACGCAGTCAGGAAATGAACCAATGTGCTTCTTGTATTCTTGACAGAAATGGCAGGCAGAAGTGCTCCAGCCAGAAGACGTACTGCAACTATGTCACAACCCAAGCAGCAATGCTCAGTGGGGAAAACCTGCCATACATAAAAAAAATAAATGTTATAAAAAACATTACCTACCACCAACATAGTAGACTTTTACAGAGAGATAACACACTAAAGTGAACACCCCATATGTAAAAACAGTCGGCATATGCCCAAAGAGGTCTTCAGGGTCTGTTGCCATAGGAGTGGACCACAGCCCTGAAGATGTGTAGCATCCTGCAGCTAACAACAATCATAAGCACAGTGATATTTACTTAGTCACTGTACCCATAGGAGTTATCATTTTTTTGAGACTTTTTTTTTTGTGGTATTTAATCACCACAGTTTTTTTTGTTTGATTTTTTGCTATATAACCAAAAAAGTAAAAAAAAACACTTCTTAGTTTCTGTTATAAAAAATTGCAAATAAATAACCCAAATCAGTGTATATTATTTAGTCCATGTGAAAGTTATGGAGCCTACAAACTATGGTGTATATATTTGAAAATTGATCAATCATGTACTGATTGCCTATCTCATTTCTTGAACTAGAAAGTACACATACCCTCCAAAATGACCCCTTTTTGGAAAGTAGACAGTGAAAGGTATTTAGTAGGAAGCATGGTAAATTTTATAAAAGTTGTAATTTTTTGCCACATTTTTTTAAATAATTAGGAAATTAAATAATCTTTTTTACAAAGTTATTTTAACAAGTTGTTTCTCACACATAACATAGGCATACTTAGAATTACACCTCAAAGTGCATTCAGCTACTCCTTCAGCGTATGGTAGAAAAAATTAAAGTAGCACATTCAGGCTTTCTAAGCCCTTAAATTACCCATATAATTTTCTGACATCTCATTTTTGGAGGCCCTGAAGCACCAGCACAGTATAAATACCTACAAAATAACCACATTTTGAAAAAGAAACACCTCAAGGTATTTTCTACGAGGCATAATGAAACATTCAAAAATGTAATTTTTTGCCACACATTTTGTAAAATGCGGAAAGAAAATGAAAATGCATTTTTACAGAAAGTGGTCCATAAAAAGTATATTTTTAACGTGTATAGGCATTACACCTCAAAACACATTCTACTCCTCCTGATTATGGTGATGCCACATGTGTGAGGCTTTTTTACAGTCTAACCACATAGAGGTGCCCAAAATCCAAGGACCACCTTAAGGCTTTCTAGGGGTATAAAACACTTTAATTTCTTTATTACATATCACACTTTTGGAGGCCCTGGAGCATCAGGACAGTGGAGACACCCACAAAATGACTACATTTTATAGAGTAAACATTCTAAGGTATTTTTTAAGAGACATGGTGAGTCTTTTAATAACTTCATTTTTTTGCGACAAGTTTTTGGAGAATGAAAAATAAATGAAAATTACTTTTTTTTTTACACAAAGTTGTGAGTTTTATAAGACATTTCTCACACACAGAATAGGCATGCTTAGAATTTCACCCCAAAACACATTATGCTATTCCTCCTGAGTATGGGAATGTCACATATGGGAGACTCTTTAAATGTTTGGACAGATTATGTATTGGACATTGTATCTTGTGTATCACAATAATCAAGACTGTATAAAAAACAATGTACTGTAAAGGTCACCGCTGTAGGAGTGATCCGGGAATATAGCTTAGTGTAGTATTGCCTGTAGCAGTCCCTGTTCCTGTAAGCTAAGCAAGCCTAGCTTACTGGTACGTGGCTGCCACCAGGGATGCCATGTGCACTGGCCAGGAAGCACAGGCAGGTCTCAGGAGTGCAGTTGTCCACAGGGGATGGTTGAGCTTGGGGTCTCGCAGGAGCATAGGATGTGCAGATGGGTCAGTTCAGGCAGCAGCCAGTGACATGGTCAATAAACAGGCAAAGGCTTAGTGCAGGCAGAAACATGGTCACTAAACAGGCCAGGGTCAGTACAGGCGGCAGGCAGAGGAAACACTGCACTGGTTCTGGTGACCAGTCGTCAGACCTGTACTGACGTGGTGGAGATCAGGGACACTCTTGCTGATTGCACTGGTCTTGTGACATTGTGACTGGTGTGGCAGTGATCAAGAACACTTTGACTGACTGTACTATTAGGCCTAGTTCATAGGGAGGTGTATCAATGTGTACCCTGTATAAGGGCCATGTTTACCCTCATTGGAATGTACAGGTTTTGCCTGGGATGCAGTGACTGCATGGACACTGAGGATGCCTGGTACTGCATACTGAACTTTTTTTTTTTTAAATGCCCCCACCAGGAGGACATATGCGTATATCCTCCCAAAACACAGAAGCTCCCACCCTGCCACTGTACATAACATGGACGGTGGAGGTGGTCAAAGAGTAACTCCACTTTTGTTGAGAAAAAAAAATTAACAAACTTTATTGCATTTCTGCTTTTTGTTGTTCTGAAGAAATAGCTGTTTGTTTCACTATGCCCATTACAGACTGAATCTGAATGGGATGGTTCATTATACTTACCTGAAGCATTCTCAGTATTCTAATGAGTAAAGCTTCAGGGTCTGTATCCCTTTAAAGCAGTGGTCTCCAAACTTTTCAAACAAAGGGCCAGTATACTGTCCTTCAGACTTTAAGAGGGCCGGATTGTGGCCAGTGGGGGTAAAAATGTCCTGGGCACACCATCAGTAAAAATAACATGGTCTCGGTTGGTGGTCAGTAGGAGGAAGAGTAGTGTCCCATCGTTGGTATCAGTGGGAATAATAATGCCCCATTGTTTCTATCAGTGGGAAGAATAGCGAACCATCATTTGTATCAGCGGGAAGAATAGTGGCCCATCATTTGTATCAGTGGGAAGAATAGTGGCCCATCATTGGTATCAGTGGGATGAATAGTGCCCCATTGTTGGTGGCAGAGGGAGGAATAGTGCCCCAAGGGCCGGATAAAAGCTAGCAAAGGGCCATATCCGGCCCTTGGGCTGCAGTTTGGAGACCCCCGCTTTAAAGTATCTAACCCCTGTGGAGTATCCCACCAAAACTGAAATTCCTATTGCAGGGGATGCCAAAACTTCAATTTGTATCTTATTGTAGACTTCAGTGTGCCAATTACTCAAGCAAGAAATTACAGTTTTGGGGGGGGGGGGGGGGGGGGTTCTGTAAACCAACCCTTCCAAGTAGCCATATTGCATTGAATTTTACAGAAAATTACCGCAGCTGCAGATTGAAAATGAAAGGTCATTTTTAATAACATTAAATTACAACTTTACTTGTATATGCATTTTTTTTTTAATTAGCTTTTTTTAAATACTCCTCAGAAAAGTGGAGTTACCCTTTAGGGCTGAATTTTCAGTTTTAATTCTACGTTTCAAAGAACACTCTAGTTATTTTAAATATATTCACATTGTAATTTGTTACTGTGTCAGTGTATCTCGCTGTTTCATCCCTCCCAGAGAACATTTATCTTTTTTTAAGAAAAGAGAGGAAAAAAGGCTACTCAAGCAAGCATGCTCAGTCATTTCCCCTTGGACGGATAACATTTCATGTATAATGTCCATTTGTAAAATCATTTTTCACATCTGATGAAAATCCTGCAGCGATAAACCACATGTGACACTGGAGAGGATGTAGACATGAAGCAGGGGCTGCAGCTTCGGCCTCATTCATTGGGACCTTCTGCTTTTGTGTGCTTCAAAAATCCTTTAACTGTTTGGCAATCCGGTGTATGCTTCCTGACTGATGTGTTGACTCAGTGTGAACTCACAGAGAACAATAATTAGGAACGAACGTGCTCTAAATCTGTATACATTCACAGGCTTGAGAGGAAAGGAAAGCTTAGTAAGGGTACATAGTGACAGCGAGTTTTCAGCGCAAGTGATTGCACAGCAAATACCCTCTAAGTTCCCACAGACTTGACTATGTTGGTGGTACATGCATCAGCACACCTTCACCTCACTAAGAGAAAATTCACTTTGCTTAGCAAATGAGGTGAAGGTGTGCTGACTTTAATTATCCAATTATATGGGGGTGCAATAACATATCTCCCAACTTTTGAACTTCAGAATGAGGGACGCTTGAGGGAGGAAGTGACCTGCGGCAGGCATAGCCCAGCGCGGCAAAATGGGTGTGGCCAAATGCTTAATATTGGGAGGGGCCTAAGGTACATGGCTAAACAGAACCCATGCTTCCTTGTACTTATAAAATATGCTTTGATAGGTGTGCCACAAGAGCTTCACAGACACAACCCCTAACACAATCATTTAAAAAAAAAAAAGAAAAAAAAGCTTCCATTACAAATGGTTTTGCACAAACTGTGGAAGAGTGTGTTACATAAAGTGTGGAAGGATTGAGGAGTGCACTATGCACAGAGCGCAGGATTGAGGAGTGCACTATGCACAGAGCGCAGGATTGAGGAATGCACTATGCACAGAGCGCAGGATTGAGGAATGCACTATGCACAGAGCGCAGGATTCAGGAGTGCACTATGCACAGAGCGCAGGATTGAGGAATGCACTATGCACAGAGCGCAGGATTCAGGAGTGCACTATGCACAGAGCGCAGGATTGAGGAATGCACTATGCACAGAGCGCAGGATTCAGGAGTGCACTATGCACAGAGCGAAGGATTGAGGAATGCACTATGCACAGAGCGCAGGATTCAGGAGTGCATTTTATACAGATTGCGAGATTCAGGGATGCATTGCATACAGGGAGAAATGCATTACGTACAGAGTGCAAGGTTCAGGAGTGTGTTTCATAAAGAGCGCAGGATTCAGGAGTGTTTCATAAAGAGTGCAGGATTCAGGAATGCGTTTCATACGGAGTGCAGGATTCAGGAGCGAGTTTCATATGGAGTGCAGGATTCAGGAGTGCGTTTCATACAGTGTGCAGGATTCAGGGATGCGGTACGTACAGAGAGGAATGCATTACGTACAGAGTGCAAGGTTCAGGAGTGCTTTTCATACAGAGTACAGGATTCAGGAGTGTGTTTCATACGGAGTGCAGGATTCAGGAGTGCGTTTCATACAGTGTGCAGGATTCAGGAGTGCGTTTCATACGGAGTGCAGGATTCAGGAGTGCGTTTCATACGGAGTGCAGGATTCAGGAGTGCGTTTCATACAGTGTGCAGGATTCAGGGATGCATTACGTACAGAGAGGAATGCATTACATACAGAGTGTAAGGTTCAGGAGTGCTTTTCATACAGATTGCAGGATTCAGGAGTGTGTTTCATACGGAGTGCAGGATTCAGGAGTGTGTTTCATACGGAGGGCAGAAATCAGGAGTGCGTTTCATACAAAGTGCAGGATTTATGAGTGCGTTTCATATGGAGTGCAGGATTCAGGAGTGCGTTTCAGTAGAAAGATACAAAACAAACTGCAAAAAGCACTGGAGAAAGCATCAAACGTAAAATATATATATGCATATGTGAACCAAGCCTTAGGTTCTAAAATCTTGAAAAACAGCATACAGGAACCAAGGCAAGAATGCAGGCATCAGATGGATGACAAATAAGTGCAGCCGAGCAGGACCTGCAGCAGTGTGAACAATGAGAGAGAGTGCAGCTGCCATGTCCAACCTGTGATTTTGGGGATGGGCAGGGACGATATGTGTTTCAGGGGTTTCGGCATTTATACAGTGCCAACTGGGAAAAAGGTGGACCAATTATTATTCATTCAGCTTTAGTATACACCGCTGCGGGTGCACATGCAGTACTTCCAGCTGGCTGTGCCCCTTGTCACCGTTTTTCTGGCCAGCAATGTATAAATGCCAGCTGTTTGGGTATGCAGTGCCTGCTTGACAAAGGGGGCGGAGCCCCTGAAATGTATATCAACCCCACCCATCCCTGACATCACAGGTTGGAGTTGACAGCTGCACGCTTGCTCCATGGCTTGCCCGCCAATCCCTGGCTGTGCTAGATGTTCACACTGTTCATACTGTTGCAGGTCCTGCTCGGTTGGAAGTTAGCATATATAGAGTACACTGGGACTGTGGGACAAAGGTGAACATGCGGGAAAGTCTTGCCCAATCCGGGACTGTTGGGAGGTACGCAGAGCTTAGTGGGACCCAAAATTTAGCTGCCCTCGAGAATAGCACTACATCTGTAAAAATCAGTAGGGAGGGGAAATCAAGGAAACCAATGATAGGTTCAAGGTATCACATAAGCTATATGTGTATTATGATCCTGTATTATGGGCTTAAAGTGTTACTAATCCTAGGACCCTGCATTCAATATATCTGGTCTCCCTCAGTATACAGAACATGGAAATGCAATAATTTTAGTAAATATAAACTAAATAAATACCAACAGCAGTTAGAGCAATCTTGTGACTTCTATCAATGTCCAGCAGAGCACTGGTTAAAGCTTGTAGGAGGAGTTTTCATTCTCCTCTCACTGTCCTATGAGACTGCAGGACCCCTGACCCTCTGTCTGGACAGCACTGACTGGCCCTGTGCTGATCATATGCACTCTCCCAAGAAAAAAAATAAAATTCTGTAACAATACGCACTAAACTGAGCCCCCAAGGCTCTGTTGTATCAGGAGACGAGTTGGGGACAGTGGAAGAAGAGGAGGATCAGAGAAGACAGGATTAAACATCCTTTTTACACAATGCAGCAGATTAACCCCTTAAGTTCCACAGTGAGTTTAACAAGCATGCTTTACTGCATATACAGATTGATTTTACTGTTGTGGTTTAGTAACACTTTAAATCTTAGGACTGTGTGTAAGTAAGTCTGCTTCTCAAGCAAAGGGCTAGAGTCACCTTCCTAAGGCCCTTCTCCTTTAGCATCCCCTCAACGTAGTTTTTGAGTTGGGGGTGTGCACTGGACTATTATGTGTAACCAGGGGCGGACTGACAACTCATGGGGCCCCCGGGCAATAGGGGATCGTGGGGCCCCTGTGTCCTTGCCCAAACTCAAAAAAGCCTATGAAAAAGGTACCAGGGGCATCTCATGGGGCCCCCTACTGACCCCGGGCCCTCGGGCAGTGCCCGAGTTTCCAAATGGTCAGTCCGCCCCTGTGTGTAACGTGTTCTGCAAAGGTAAAGTTGGAGGTTGCCCTCTAGATGCTGCCAGGCCTGGGTGGGTCTGTAGGATGTCAATTGTGAGCAAAGTGGAAATATTAGAGCATCAAAGCAAGGTCTTAGTATGTCCAGTCTGTCCTTTTTACATGAAGGGGGACTCTCTGGTGCCCCTTATATAGGGCTAATAGTGATGGAAAAGCTTTGTAGGATACTGGGCCAGGGTTGGGTCTTTAGAGACATCAAGCACTGAGCATGGAAGTATTGTATTGGTTGTCTAACTAGACCTTTCACACAAAATCTGATATTTCTTTTACTCAGTGTTGTTCTGATGATTTCTATTTTTTAGATATTTAAGACCTAATAGCAAGATGATGTGGAAATAAAGAAGGATTTGGAAACTCTGGTGGAATGTTACCCCAAAAACATGACCACTAGAAGCTATCCTCCGGCGTAATGATCCTAGTTGATGCACGTTATGTAAGAGTATTTATGAAATGGATTTTTTTTTGTATTTTGAGAATGTTACATGAATCACAAACGTTTATTCATGCATATTCCTTAGTGAGGATAATGTTATTCTCTCTTCTTATTCATGTAATCTCTCAATTATTGCTCTTGTACCAACCAATTCTAAAATGCCGCTTAGAGATGCTCTTCCAGCCAAAACAAATATTCAGTCACTCTCCTTGGAAGGTTTTTCCTGTAAGTACCTCTTTAGCACAAAATGTAAAAGTTCAAGCCTGGGAGATTTACTTATTTTTTTCAAGCTGTTTATTTTTCTTCGAACATTTTGAAGCTGCTGTGGGTATGAGTTTGCAAGTGCCATGGTCTGCTGTGAAAGCTCAGGAAATGCTTTAAATTTGGCATGGGCAGTTTAGAATGTGAAAGTACATCCTCTGGATCAGCTCTCGGGGGGCAGAACATTTGGAGTTTATAAGTGGGCTTAATGTGAGCAAACACGACTGGGAGGATGTGATGTGTTTGTTTGCAGGTGTGAAAGCTTGGACTATAGCCGCCATTCCTGGAAATGGGGCTTAAAATAGAGCAGGTTCTTTTGTTTGTACACAGATGTATCACTGCCGAGCTTATCTGATTTGTCTGGTTATAACTTTGGAGCAAACAAGAAGAAAAAAAGAGCGTTGAATCATAAGTAAAGGGATATTGTGTAACAGATGTTATTTTTTCTCTTACTGTTGATAAATTGTTCCTTATGCACATGCAGGCTTAAAGTAGATCTATCTTAAAGCGGAGCTCCACCCAAAAGGGGAAGTTCCGCTTTAAGGACTGTCCCCCCCTCCCCATTAAGGATTGGCCCCTTTGGGGGGCAAGGGGGGGTACCCGAATTTGACAAGTACCCACTCCCTCTTCCGATCCAATCGCCTAGGCGATCGGAAACGGAAGGTGTCCTCCCTCCCTCCCTTCCAGTAGTCTTTTGGGACACATGACAGGTCCCAGAAGACTACAGGACCATTCATGAAGCGCAGCGTTACTTGCGCATGCGCAGTGGGTACCCGGCTGTGAAGCCGCAAGCTATCACAGCCGGGTAACCACACTGAAGATGCCGGCCTCCTGGAATACAGGACGGCCAGTGAAACGGGTTGCGGGGGACACACCATGGGACTGAGGGACAGGTAAGTGGCTGTTTTTTAAAAGTCAGAAGCTAGAGTTTTTGTAGCTGCTGACTTTTATTTTTTGATAGGATGAGTGGAATTCCACTTTAACTCAGTGATGTCACTTTACAAATATGACAAGATACCTTTAAACACTGGTGTGCACCCTCCAGATTTTTCAACAAGGAAGTGCCATAATGGGTGGAACAGTGAAGGAAGGTGGCTCCAGGGGACCAGTGGCACAACATAGTGGAAGTCATCTGGAGTGAGAAAAAGGTACGTATTAAAGCTCATTCTTCTACCCTTAGACTTATTGCACAGTGACGGGAGGTACCCAGAGAGGGGTTTTAAGCTGGCCATAGATGGATCGACATTTGGCCAGTTCAGCAGGGAATGGCCAAATTTCAATCCATCTATTGCCATCCCACCTAACAAAAGTTGATCTAACGATCAATTTTTGTTGAATGCAAAGTTTAAATATTTTCATTCAATCAGCAGCTTCAGCCAATCAGCTGCAGTGCTGATCCGTGTATTATAACAGTGGAGGCACCCTCGCTGTCAGCACACAATAACACTGCCCTCGCTGTCAGAATACATTTCTCCATCAACCTCACTTGTGTGGATGGGGAAATTTGCCTGTTTCTTTTCAATCAGCCCCCTGTCTGAACGAAAAAGAAATGATCCATCTATGGACAGGCTTAGTTTTTCATTGATAAATAAAATGTGAGTACATATAATTGTTTTCTATATTTTAGTCCCTTTTCCTTCATTTCTGATAGAGATGCTAAGACATTTCAATATCAATAGAGTACCCTTTAGTGACATTTACACAGCTTTGATGGCATAACTATGAATCTAGGCACCCCATAGCAAACTTTTGGTGGGGCACCACAGCAATCTCCCTAAAGTAATTTATTGTAGCATAAAGTATATCTAAATAAAATACAGTTAACAAGAGAGCTGTTAGGATAGTCCAGTGGTCTCCATACTGTGGTCTGGAGGCTGGATGTGTTCCTGTGTTTGCCTTTTGAGGCACTATTCCTGCCACTGATACAAGGCATTATTCCTCTCACTGACACCAACAATGAGGTGCCATTCCTCTCACTGACATCAGCAATGGGACACTTTTCTACTCACTGATGCCAATGATGAAGCACTGTTCCTTACCCTGATAGCAACAAT
Source organism: Staurois parvus (assembly GCF_062004578.1). NCBI lineage: Eukaryota > Metazoa > Chordata > Amphibia > Anura > Ranidae > Staurois > Staurois parvus. The sequence continues at coordinate 3,237,349 of NW_028318781.1, forward strand.
GGGGCACTATTCCTCCCACTGATACCAATGATGGGGCATTGTTTACTCCCAGGACATATTCTACTCTCACTAGCCACAGTCTGCCCCCACAAAGTCTGAAGGACAATAAACTGAACATTTGTTTAAAAATTTTGGAGACCCCTGTGATAGTCAACACTGTACATTACTAGTGACCAGAGCTGAGGACAAACTTTGACAGGGAGGAAGGGGCACCAGTGCAGGGAATTAACTATTAATTTTCCAGCTAACCACTCTGTCCTCATTAACTCTCCAGTCTTTTTCAGCATCTCAGATCTCAGGACCTCCCACCCTTTAATTGCCACAGCAAGCAAGTGCTAAAAGCTGTGGTGTAGAAGGCAGTAAAAAGAAAAGAAAACACCAGTGTTAATCTAGCAAATATAATGACCATCACACTTTTATATCCTGACATGTTTGTTAGTATTCCTGCACAGTAGGGATGCACTGATATTGATACCAGTATCGGTGCTGATGCTAGGCATTTGCAGGACTATCAATACTTGTGCAAATGCACCGATACCGGAAGGGACGTCATCTTGCAGGCGGAGAGGGCTACGTTCCCCCACATGGCGCCGGTGAGTTCTTATATGTCCCTTGCTGACTGCTGTACTTCTGGTGTTGAGTCCTGTGCCTTGCTGTACTTCTGACAGTCCTGTTACATGTCTCTTGCTGTAATTCTGTTGGTGAGTCCTGTTACATGTCCCTAAAATAGGTATTGGTAATTGGTATCGGCGAGTACTTGAAGGATCGGTGCATCCCTACTGCACATTACGTTATACAAATTTTTTTAATGTGGGTTCAAATAGCTACAAATATTTGTCAGTTTTGTAGCTGAGGAGACACCATGGGATTTTACAGCTTGAGGAAGACTGTGTTAGGCATACAGGCTTAATTTCAGTGCTGGTCAGGATGACCAGAAGCTCTGAGGGCAATATATCTAAATTACTAACACAGCTACTGTACAGTCTGCAGGGGGAGGAACTGTAACTAGTGACACCATTGATTCTTGGAAATATCATAATGTGTTATCTTCACATGTACACTGATTTTCTATGTTTAAATTGCCTCAACAACCCCCCTAATGGGACCCCTGTCACCCCTAGGCCCTATAGCAGACACATGGCTTGCTATGGCTATTGTTATGCCATTGTGTAGCTTTGAAAGACCCCAAAGATTTGACACATGGTGGCCAGGCCAGAACAATTAACCTCCTCCCACCTGACCAGGGGCAGACTGACAACTCATGGGGCCCTCGGGCAATAGGGGATCATGGGGCCCCTGTGTCCTTGCCCACACTCAAACCACACCCAAAAAAAGCCTAAGAAAGGTACCAGGGGCATCTCATGGGGCCCCCTACTGACCCTGGGCCCCCGGGCAGTGCCCGATCACCTGAATGGTCAGTCCGCCCCTGCACCTGACCTATAGTCAAATGATGGCTGAGCGGCATGTCTCCCATCCAGGGTGGACATCATATGATCGCTGAAGCTTGATCTGTCACCTGTGGTATCTGTGGACACAGCAGATGATAGGTTAGTGTACTGGGCCACTGTCGGTACCATGTGGTCGCTGTGACTCATCACAGCAGATCACATGACAATTGTACACAATGATGGTATTCCATTCATTGTGTACTACTGTATTGATCTCTGTGAATGGTCACAGTGATCACATGGAAAAGACAGAGCCAATCACAGCCCAACTGTACCATGTGATTAAAAGTGGCCAATCACAGCTAATAACAATAGTATACACTGAATGAATGGATTTCATCCAGGAAAAAAATGGTTGCATATAGCAGTGATTATCACTGTTATAAGCAATTATAATGTGTAAAAGAAAATCCTGATCGCTTCCCCAGAGTAGTACAGTGTTACTATGGTTACTATTGCTTCAGTCACGGTAAAAAAAAAAATGTAAAAAAGAAAAACATGTAATAAACAAAAATTTGAAAAATTGAAAAAAATTCATTTTTTTAATCCCTTCATTTTCCAAAAAATTGTGGCAAAAAAATACAGCTTAAAAAAACTCACCATGCCTCTTACTAAATATCGGTCTGCTTTCCAAAAAGGGGGAATCTGGGGGAAATTGTACTGTCCTGACAGTTTCGGGCTTAAAGAAATGAGAGGATGTCAGTTCATCATGACTGATACTTTTTTAGATGTATATACCATAGTTTGTATAACTTTTCTACACACTAAATAATATACAGTGAGGTTTAACTGCAGATTTATACCAGTTTCAGTTTTGTTAGTACCAAGATAGGCAACTGCAGTGACTTCCCCATAGTGGGTGCATCCACCTGCAGTAATGACAAGGTTAGCCCTGGTAGTGTAACAATGAAGACACCACACCTCCTGTAACCCTGTAGACATGTTCCCCAACATATCTTCATAGATAATAGACTTAGTGCAATGAGCATAAAGACAGTGATGGGGATCCCTTACCTTACTTTCTCTGTATAGAATTTTTGTAAAGAACGGGGAATGAGAATTCTGAGATGTTTGGTACACAAACAAGGCACAGCTGTCATGGCTACAAGGAAAAGAAAAACTTTGGCCACTTTACAAAATCCCAGCTGGCTGCAGATTGAAATGGAAAGGTAATTTTTAATAACATTAAATTACAAAATGGCTTGTGTAGTAATTATATATATATTACATCAATTATTTAACGAACCTGGAAACTTCCTTTAAAAAAAACAGACAGGCTTTCCATTTCTTTTCTTTTCTGCATAATCCATGTGGTCACACCTTCTCTCCCTCTTTTTCACCATGTAGAGTACAGAATGTTTCTTAAGTTCACAGTCATACTGGTGCGACTTGTCATGTGATTTGATCATTTAAAATCGCATGAAAAATCGTGCCTTATTGTCCGCAATTGAAGCGGTCATATCGGTGCGATTCTGACTTTGTCACAGTCACACCGATTTTGAAAGCAGTGCATGCACTACTTTTTGCAACTGGAAGAAAGCAAAAAACGGCGCACTCTCCTCATGCATCACCATGATAAAAAAGGATTTATTGAAAATGACAAAAGTATGTACTCACAAACCAAGGGTCATGTAAACAAATGTGACAGTCCCAGAAAATAGTGGTCTTGCGGCAGGGTATGCTAACGCGTTTCCGGAGTCCATCTCCCTTCCACAGAGCTTTGTTATCACTGTAATGCACGAGGAGAGTGCACCATTTTTTGCTTTCTTCCAGTAGTATCAATATTACTCGATCTTTAGAGGCGAGTGACTGAAACTGTGTTCCTGGCTTTTTTTCCAGATTTCTTTTTTTAATGATATTTGCATACCTCTCTTTGTGCTGAGAACGCGCTGCATGGAAAAAGGCAGCAGAAAGAGATAACATTTAGTGCTCTGGATTGAGACAAGTACATGCTATAGAGGGATATGCTTTGTACATATCTCATGTCTCAGGTTTACAACCACTTTAAGCCTTTTTCCCTCTGTTTTCACTTGGTGATCTGGCCAGTAATGCACCTCCTGTATTAGGGTTTCCCCACTCTGGATGAAGGAGCACAGGGGGCACCTTTGGACAACATTAGTGACCTAGCGGAGGGGAGTGTTACATGTACTGGCAGATTTAAATACACTAACACGCTAAAGCCAAAATCCAGCCAATACTTTATAAGCAGTTACAGGAACATTTTTTTTTCTTTTGGGATAAAGGTTTCACATAAATAAATAAAAGCTGATCATTACATGCACCACTGCTAGTGTTAAGTGGTTTGTCTCACTTCTGTAACTGATACATTCTGCTGGAGAGCTTGTTCTTTTGAAAAACAACAGACTTACTGGCTGGGTCATCAGGTGAAAATTAAAGAAAGAAAGCTGGAAAAAAAAAACTAATGCAGCCATCACATCTAAGAAATGGCAAGCTGCACTATAATAAATGTTTGCTTTTGGGTTTAATATCACTTTAAAAAGAACAGATGAGATAATCTCTTTGTTGGATTTTCTTCTTTATCTAATGAATGGTCAGTAGTTGCAATGTGTTTGCTTTCTCAAAGTTGAACTATAAACAGTACGGCACTTGTACACATCCCCCACAATCCCATACAATAATGTAAGACATATGGCAGGGTGTTTGGGGATTGCTCCCTAACTGCTTGCCATAGGATTTACCCCCCCTTGCTGACCAGGCCATGTTTTGCGTTACGCCATTGCATTACTTTAACTGACAATTGCACGGTCATGCAATCCTGCAGTCAAATTAAATATATGTCCTTTTTTCCCCATGAATAAAGCTTTCTATAGGTGGTATTTGATCATCTGTGCAGACTGACAATTTTGAGAAAAAAACAATATTTATGACTTTAAAATTTAAAAAATCAAATTTCACCATAAATTTAGCCAAAAATGTATTCTGCTACATGTCTTTGCTAAAAAAAAAATCCCAATACATGTAAATTAATTGGTTTATGTGAAAGTTATAGTGTTTACAAATGGCGGTATGTATACTGGAATTTGTTTTTCTTCTTTACTAGTAATGGCAGCAATCAACGACTTATAGTGGGACTGCAGGCATTCTGACACGGGGGGAACTGACTTGGTGTCAATGACATTGTCAGTAACACCAATACAGTGATCAGTGCTAATAAAAAGTTAATGGCGCTGGGTAGGAAGGGGTTAACATCTGGGGTGATCAAAGGGCTAGTTGTGAGCTATGTGCTGTTTCACTTTATGTGCTGTATGTGTGCTTTCCACTGTAAGCACCCTGCTTTGTGTGACTCTGCTATGCAGAGCCATACAAAGCAGCGTGCAGGAGCTGACAGGGTAGAGAACTGCATTGTTTACATAAAGATCTCTCCCCCTGTCGGTTATATTCGGCGATTACTGGGCGCTGGCCAGTAATTACCGGCAGGGACCCGATGTTTGACAGCCGAAGCGCAGGTAGGGCACGCGTCCCCTGCCCGGAACTGCAAAATCACATATATATACGTAATGTTACACACCTGTGCCGCCCTGTAGCAGTATTTCTACTATAGGGCGGACGGGAAGCAGTTAAGGCAGGTGTTCTTGAGGCTAATAAATTGTTTCTTTTTCCAAAGTGTGTTTTCTTGGCAGAACAGTGCACAGAATGCGCCAATCCAGATAGCAGGCTGGGCAACCAAAAGGTCCTTCCCCAAACTCCAGGTAGTCTCCCAAGAATATACAAGGCTATCCATAATCTGTTCCTTTTCCTCAGCAACTTTTCCCTTGGCTTAGCCTACTACTCCCTAACTAGCATGTTTCTGGTGCAAGTTCCCCACAAAGACCCAGCTGAGGCTATATATACCTAAGATCGCTGCCTACAACTTGGCAAAGCTGTGGTCAATGGGACATAGGCTCATCCAAGATGGCCACCAGGCTCCCAGTACAGAGGACGAGTTGGTTCTCTGCAAGGTTCCTCTAGTAGCAGAGGTAAGCAGGGATCATTTGATTGCTACTGGCAGCCTACCAGGGAGTGAGTGAGCAATCTGTGGATCATTAATTAGTAAACAAGGGCTATGGGTAACAGCATCAGAGATTGAAGAATTGTAGTAAAGAAGCAAGCTAGCTTGTCTGAGGGTCCTGTGTGCAGGAAAATTGCATGTGCAGCACTGGCTGGGGCTCCTTAAAAGTATATGTGAACCCTTATCTCGTAAAACAATTAATTCAGTTTAAATTAGAAATGCGAGGCAAAATGTGTAACTATAAAAAAATGATAAAATATTTATTTATTAATTTATTGTACAATTGATCCCATGACCTCTTTTCTCAATTTTATGAGGGGCCTAGAGAGCTGGGGGTGGGGATTGCTAGGGGTGTGTCAGCAGGAGGCAGAGAAACAGCAAGACACTGATCTTCCCAGTGAAGAGCTGTGCAAGTGGCATGTCAGTAGAAATCTGATCGTTGGAAGACAGGAATGCAAAGAAAACTGACTACACTGGGAAGGATGTGCTTCCATGTCCTGGCGTGGTCAGTTTGAAATAGGAAAGCAGAGGGACTGGCAGGAGCACCAGGCATTTTACACAAAGGAACCAATACAAAGAGAACAGGATTCTTTTTTTAAATAAATTACAACAGTTATATCAGGAATATGAAATGTTGGAGGACACTTTAATTCTTGCCAAGCAGCGTTGACATAATAGTCCACAGGGTGTTCTTTTTTTCTCTTTACCCTTCTTGAGTGGCAGCAGCAGAGGTAGAGGAGGAGAGACTGAAGAGAGACTGGAACTGTGTGTGAGAGGGTGGAATGGAGGGGAGCTCTAGGGAGAGGTGTGTGTGTGCGTGTGCGAGTGCGTGCGTGTGTGTCTAAGCTGCCGAATATACTGGGGAGACCCACATGGAAGAAAAATATATTTGAAATATATTTTAAAAATATTCTTCCCAAATATATTGCCATATATTTGAAATAGTACAATTTTGGTCATATTCAATATATTTAAAAATATATTTCAATAAATAAATAAATTATAAAAAAATATATATTGCCATATATTTGAAATACTACAATTTTGGTAATATTCAATATATCTCAAAATATATTTAAATAAATAAATACATTATATATATATATATATATATATATATATATATATATATATATATACTGTGTGTATATATATATATATATATATATATATACTGCATGTTGAAATGTGTTTTTATTACAACATATATGAAAAATATTTGTAAAAATACATTTCAAATATACTGTATGTCTTTAAAAGTATAAATCTGCATTTTTGGAATGCATTTACAAATATATGTAAAAATATACATTAAAATGACTTTTTTTATATGTAAAAAAAAATCTGAAGGATATATTTTAAAAATATATATATATTTAAAAATATATATTTTTTAAATATATTCTTCAGCATGCTTTACTCCATATACAGACATATTTTACTGTTGTGGGTTTAGTAACCAGCTGAAGCTGATTGGCTACCATGTACAGCTGCACCACATTCTGAGTGCACCAGTTTTAGCATATCCCCCCATTTTGTTTATTCTTGTGTTTCTGTTTAAATAAATAAATACACAATTTTTTTTCTTTTTTTTTTACAGGGCTTTTTCTTGTTGAATAAAGCCCTTTAAAATGTTCACAAGTGTGTTGTGATGCTACTCTGGTCCATGTAGATGTATGTCATCACAGAGCAAGAGCAGAGGGACTCAATAAAATCTATCAGCTACTTCAGCGGTGGCGCTACACATGAAAACACAGCCATGTTTGTGCTGGAGCCCACATTCCGATACCATCATCGTCTTATATGTAATTCATCACTTTTGTTCCTGTAGCATAGTCCTACTTCTCACTAGTGCAATCCAGAAAACCTATGGATGAACTCAGGAACTCAAATATTATATCACAGAAGTCTGGTGGAGTATGGGGATTGATTTCAGTTAGCAGTTCACATTCTAGCATCTTCCTGATGTGAAGACTATGCAGAATAGGGTGCATGCACAATATCCAATGCTGGAGTCTAAAACTCATGAAAAGAGCGCTGCTCATACATTTTTTTCTTGACAAATATAATACGAGGTGTGACAATTTAATTCCAAGAATGTAATGTAAAAAAAAAAGTTTGCTTACCTATAAACTAGCAGCTGTCGTCTTCAAAGTAGTTCCCTTGTGAAACAATGCACTTTTTAAGATGACTGGGCCACTGCTGGAAACATTCCTGGAATTCGTTTTCTGGAATGCTGAGCAGTATTCAGCAGTTTCAGCGCGCTGGAGGTCCAGAATGTGTCCTGTGTCCTTTTAAGGCATTTTTTAATTTTGGAAATAGCCAGAAGTCGCAGGGTGATAAGTCAGAAGAATAAGGTGGTTGGTCAAGTTTCGTTATGTGTTTCTGGGCCAGGAACTCGCGATCACTTAATGCATCATGTGCAGGAGCATTGTCGGGGTGTAGAGTCTATCTGTTCCGGTCTTTTCCTCTGCACAGTTTCCCGTAACCTTTTCAGAGTTTCTAAGTAACAATGTTGATTGACAGTTGTACCATGTTCTATGAACTCGTAGTGAACTATCCCCTTATGATCAGAAAAACACACCAGCTTGGTTTTGAACTGAGAGAGACATGCACACATTCTGTGGACAAGGTGAATTATATTTGTTTTCTACTGCATGCTCTGGCGTTTTGTTTCCAGATCATACTGGAAACCACATGGGCTAGATTTACTGGTGCACTCAGAATCTAGCGCAGTTGTCCATGGTAGCCAATCAGCTTCTAACATCAGCTTGTTCAATTAAGCTTTGACAATAAAACCTGGAAACTGGTTGGTTTCTATGCAGAGTTGCACCAGATTTTGCACTTTCAGTTTTAGTAAATAACCCCCCATCAAACACCTCTGCATTCTTCAAAAGAGCGGATTACATTTTAGGACGATCTTCTTTTAAGATTCGAGGTGCCATCTTTGTGGAAATCCTTCTCATTCCCAAGTCCTCAGTTACAATCTGCCACACTGTTTCCCTTTTCATGTTCAATTCTTCTGCCATCATTCGCACACTCAGTCTTTGATCTAAGCATATGAGGGTTAGCACTCTGTCTACGTTTGCATCTGTCCTTTGCATTTTTGGCTGCCCACTTGTGTCATCGTGGACATCTTCCCATTTCTCCTTAAACCGCCTAAGCCATTCAGAAACACTTATGGAATCTTCAACATAAGCCTGTTTTAAAAGAGCTAAAGTTTCACTTGCACTTTTGCCGATTTTGGAGCAAACTTTGATGTTAATCTACTACTCCAGACTCCTGTCACTCATTTTCCACCAATAGCACAATGCACGCATGTGTCATTTCTTCTACTCCTTCATGAAGACTGAGTCAACTGGTCTGCATCCCAGGTGAGTGCAAGTTAGAACATCTCAGAACACGCTCGAGTGCAAAGGTCTGTGGGCATTCCAAGAATTAAATTGTCACACCTCGTACAGTCAGTAGCTGCCTTTAAAGTGTAATGCATCTTTGGGGCTGTTACACCTAGGTTAAGTTTAGATGTGCAGAAGACCACCATGTTGCAACCATGCGCATTACATGCAGTTGCAGGGCAATTGTGTCGAAGGACCATTTACCTGAATGTGAATTAGCACTCATTCCTGTGATGATGGGGGAGCACTCAAAGAATTATCCATCTTAGCTTATATGCAGGAAGACGAGGCTAGCTCAGAAGGCTACTTTCTGGGCAGGCTTTGCAGAAACTGTACTTTACATACTGGTGTATAAATTCAAATTAAGCTCATCCTTGTGATTTGCAAACTACTGTGGCCCCTTGACTGCACTGTTAATGTTATTAAAAGGTGAATAAATATTTGTACAGCAAGGGGAATTTTTAATGTGGACTTAAAAAGATGTACTGTGGTCATCAAGGCATTAACCTCCCTGGCTGTATTCCAGTACCAAAAGCGGTAACCCCGAGCTACACTCAGGATTACACTGCAGCGTTGCTCTGGGATCCCTGTTTCACTTACCTTGTCCCGCGCTCCCGCAATGTCCCCCCTGCAGCGTCCCTGACCATCTCCTCTGGCCGATTCCGGCATCTGTCTTCTGGGTTCCGTTCCCTGTGACGTCAGGGCATACGGGGACGGGACCGGCAGGAAATTTAAAAATGTTAAAAAGTGACATTCACTAAATACACTAAAATCCCATAGTAAAACATTACTGTATCAAACCATTTCACATACATTTTGTCCCGAGTGCTTTGTCCTGTGCCCTGCCTGCATTTTTACTGTTCTTTCTGCCTGGAAACTGAGAAAAGTCCATGGTGTCCAAAAAGCGTCCCTATGGGGTTTATTTACTAAAGCTGGAAAGTCCAAAATCAGACTCCCTTCTGCATAGAAACCAATCAGCTTCTAACCTCAGCTTGTTCAATGAAGCTTTGGCAATGAAACCTGGAAGCTGATTGGTTTCTATGCAGAAGTGAATCTGATTTTGCACTCTCCAGCTTTAGTAAATAAACCCCTTTATGTCAGAAGTGGTTTTAGACCGGCTAGAGAACAGCGATAGTAAATCAGAACCACTTGCAGAATTGAGTGATAATGATTTGTGGGGAAATTCGTCATCAGACACTGAAAATGATTTTGCGACTAAGCTCAGTGATGTGCGAACTTGGTGCTCTATTTCAAAATTCAGTGTTTTTGGTTTGATTACATTATTGAATTAAATTTATTAGTGCTATATTATTATTTTTTTATGATTTTTTATTATAGTAGAATTTATGATTTCGTGTTTTAATTTTTATCATACCCGGGATGTTTACTAGACTCTTGTTCGGACAGATTTCAGTGAGTTATTCCTAAAAATTACAGGCCTACAATAAAAAAACAACATATTTCCATGCAAAAAATGTACCGCTTTGAGCACAGAAATATTGACATAATCATACCGCTAGGAAGGTTAATGTCAGATCTAAAGGTTTAAAGAATATAGCAATATAGGAGGTTAATGTCATATCAATACCCAGGTAGGAGTATCATAGCATAAGACTAGAATTTTCATTTTAATTTTATCATTTTAGAATTTTCATTTATCAAAGTATCACTAGTAAGACATTTCTTTTTATCCCCCTTACCAATAACATCACCACCTGTCACTTTCTTGTGTGGTTTTGAGTCTGATTTGTTTTTGTAAAACAGCACAGACAGAACTTTTAACTGGTAAATGAGATCCAAAGTAATTAAGCACAGTGGAAAGTGTGGGTGGAGGACTATGGAAAGTAAGATTAAAAAATGGAGTTTTCCTTTAACAGGTAATGCAGAGCAACTGACCCCAGCCTGGTACAGGCTTTGCACATGGTCTATGTCTTACAGCAGCCGTACTTATTCATCCCTGGCAGCTTTGAACTCAGTTCCTGTTGGCTGGGGAGACCTGACTAATGCAGAGTTTATGCAGTACAGAAGCTGTGGTTATTCCTTGTACCGCTCACCACAGGTGTCCTGGAAGCCGTGGTTATTTGATGTATCAGGGGAAATTCTGCTGTCCTGATTTCATTTTTCCGAAGCCTTCACAGGCCTGTTGACATCTTACTGACTAATGTTCAATATTATTGTTATTCCTTTTAATCATTGCTTTCTTATGGTCGATGGAAAGAAAAAACAGATGCCACTTATTGCTTAATGCTGTAAAAATATATAGGTACTGTACTGCATTTATGAACTTAATGCGGGGTAATGACTGCATCCCTATATAGTGAAAACTCCAGAATTCAACAAAAGTGTTAACATTAACGGGAACCTGAACTCTATTTTATAGTTTTGCCTTTGCTGGACAAAAATTCCATATACTGAAGCTTTCCAGTCCTTTGATGTCGTGGCTGCATTAGTTTGCTTTATTTCAGGCTGTTTTTTCCTTTATGTTCACCAGCAACATACTTTCCATGCTAGGGTGACAATACTCGTTCACCATACTGTATTTATGGAGATGCAACATTGTCACCCAAGGTGAAGAAGTGTTTTAGGACTGTCGAACTTCCCCTTCTTCCCCATAACATAGATGAGAGGTGTTCTGCAGTTACAGAAAAAGCGAGGAACAATACTAACCAGTACTTGTCTGCAGAGGCGGGATCAAGAGAAGTCTTTTTTTAAACTTTACATCAACTTTAAGAAACAATAAAAAGGTGAACTAACACCCTACACCTTTCATCCCCCCCCCCCCCTTCTCGGGTTCACTTACTTCCATGGGTGATAGAGTTTCACCGTCCATGCAGCTCGATGCAATGGGCCCAGGGTTTTGTAAACTGCACTGTTCTTCCTCTTCTTTCCCCAGGGATGCCATGGCAGATCAAACTGGTTCTGATTGGTCAGTGCAGTCAAGTGCTGGTGTTGAACAATAAGAACTGCTCAGGTCCATCCTGGCATTCCTGAGGAAAGAAGAAGAACCATACATTTTCAAACTCAAGGACCATTGCATCAGGCTGTGTGGACAGTGAAACTATATAACCCATGGTGGTAAGTGCAGTGGGAACTAAGGGCTTGAGGAGCGTGTAGGGTGTTCACCTTTTCCTTTTTTCTGAAATGGGGAACTAACCATTTAAACTAAGTTATGTGTGTATTGTTAAAAGAAAAGTATGGCCAAAACTCTTTTGGCCATTTTTCTCTTGTAGGTCACAGGAATGCACTTACTTTTGCTCTCCTGTGACCCAGAAACAGCTGCTAATGTCACAGAACCTCTCCAGACTGGAGGGTTTCTGACAATAATACCGGGATCCACCTAAATGCCCTATAGGCAACTGGCTCAGCCTCTCAGCGCACCATTAAGAGCCTGAGCCAGCTACTTCAACCCCCTCTCCTGCCTAGCACTCTAATGAGCACTGGAGGGACAGAGCATAGAGCAGTGCCTAACAGTCACCACTCTCTGCTCAGAGTTGACCAGAGAACTGAGTGATCAGTGGTCATGTGAATGCCCAGTTCTTGTGCTTGGAGCTGGTGGGGGACAGCTTGCCGCATCGGACTGATGTTGCAGCAGATGAGTATGTATGTATGTTTGTTTTTTTATGTTCCCACACTTCTCCCTTAATGACATAGTCTGCCTATGGCAAAAATGTAATAAATGTACCCATGTTAATATAATAAAAAGTGTAAATGTTTTAAATGTTTGCATTGAAGGCTTTTGCATTGTTTAGCCAAGCCCCCAATCCGAACGGATGTACAAACCTTCTATTATGAGGCTGGAAGAAGTAAACAATAAACTACAAGTGATGTCACTGCACTTGTGCCGCAACAATCTGTGAGTGCGCCTGCTGTGGTGGCTGATGGAACTTAGTCTTCTCATTCACAGATCCTTGTGAAGGGATGAGGCTTGGAGGGAGCAGCACCCCACAAAGCAGAAAAGTGTGAGGGGTCAGGGATTGAGGAATGCAACCATGTTTTATGTTACACCCTAAATATGGGTACAGCATGAAACGTGCTCCTAAAGGTGAACTATGCCTGTAGTTTAAAAAACAAATTAGGCTGCCTGAAAAGAGGCTGTAGCTAAAGACCTTGTCTATCTATGTAGGAGCAGAGTTTCTGTACAGTATTCTGATATGACCCCTGCCTTGTCACTTTGTGGCAGCGCTGCAATTAGCATAGAATGTAAGCTTTGCATTGTAGTGAGGACAATGCAGGAGGTGTATCAGGTAACTGTACAAAATGGGCTTGGGAGTGTTTTCCTGGGGTCATGACAGCTTTGAAATAATTGTATGGTTAGGCAATCCCTGGGAAAGAATGTAATATGGTGCAGATGTGCACCACATTACATTCAGTGGAGCAGAGGAGAGACATGCAGGGTCTTTTAGACCTTGGATGTCTCAAAGAGAACCTGTCACCAAAAATCATCACATAGGGGATTTTGTCCCCTATGTGATGAAAAAAAAAAGTGAAAAAAAAAGTGAAAAAAAAATTTTTTTTTTCTAATTGTAAAAAATGAAAGTTACACCCAAGCACATACCATCACCCCCCAAAAAATATTGAGGCCCCCCCACATATACGCACATACAAACGAAAAGCACATGCTGGGGCACCTACGCATGAAACCGTCGATTGCAATACTCATGTCACATATCGCCACTCACGCCAGGATGAGAGCGATAATTCTAGCACCAGACCTCCTCTGTACACTATACTGGTGACCTATAAGGAGCTTTAAAAGTGTTAACCTATAGAAAATATAGGGTACTGAAGTCTGTCGCCATTTCACGAGCGCGCACAAATTTAAGGTTTGACAAGTTGGATATCTATTTACTGGATGCAACCTCGTCTTTTATATTTTACAAAAAAAATAGGGTACTTTATTGCTTTTTTGTGCCCTAAAATTACCTTGCTTGTATTTTTCACTAAAATGTTGCGGTAAAATCATGTAACATAAAAAATTGGAACTACCACTGTTTTATTCTCTAGGGTCTCTGCTTTCAGAAAATATATAATGTTTGGGGGTTTTATGTAATCTACAGGCTTAAAATTATTTTTGAAACGTGTGCAAAAAACACAAACATGGCTCTGGCAGCGAAGACGCAAAAACGACTGGCAGCGAAAGGGATAAAGGATAAGCCCTGATCCCCGCGTTTCCTGACAAGTAGTCAATCGGTGCTCCCTGGGGGCAGTGCTGGAGACAGGCAAGATGGGGAGGAGCAGATAAACAGCGCAATGTTAAAAACATTACACATTTAAGTTGCAATATAGCCCCTTTTGTTTTTTAAAGCCCCAGACCTTCCTAAAATCACCTCCGATTTAAATACGGTTTTGGTCACAAAAAATTTTTTTCTATCTGGACAAGTAGATTGTCATGAGGGACAAGAAGATTGGGGCCCCGATTTAGTCCCTGGACAAGTAGTTTTTTTTAAAAATGTCCCGTTTATCATCATGGTGGTGCAATTACTTGCATTTAAAGTGTAAGCTCACTTAGCAGCCGCACCTCTGGAAAAAAAAGGAACGTGACAAAATAATGCCATGTTTCTTAAATGTCACGATTTACTGTCATTGCCTGGGGGATTAGCCCTTTGCAATATGCATATTCCACTTACCAATATAGAAACAGTTATATATTGTACTTCCTTCATGTTCTGTGTTGGTCTCTAATCACTTCTTTGCTCTATCACTAACAGATTGGTACCATGCCACTAGGAATGTGTGTAATCAAGAGTTTTTATTTCCCCAAAACAATTGCAAAAATTTGTTAATTTCAACCAAAGGAGAAAGCAAAATTAAGGTGGTCTTTGGTTTTTAACGGTGCAGTGGTCTTAAATGACTCCTGAGGACCGCATTTCGCCAATTTGCGAGCTATAACAGTCCATGCTGCATTGAGCATATGATGTAAGATGCCTTTTCTAATATGTTTAATAGAACCTGGAATTATTGATAGTAAATTCATATGAATATCTAATCGAAAAGGAGAATCTGTAATTTCCTGAAAAATTCTAAATATTTTTTATCAAAATGGAAAGATGAGCGGACATTGATGCCAAATATAAGACATGGTACTCCATACAATTAAACATCTCCAGCAGGTCTCTTGGTTACCAGAATCTATATTATGCAAATCTACCAGACATCAATACCATCTGGCCATGATTTTTATAATTCTGTTCTTGATGTTTAGCTGACATTGATGATTTCAATAGGGAATAGTCAATAGGAAAGCTTTATCCCAATTTGAAGGAGATATCAACATATCCATCTCAGATTCCCATTTGGCCGGAAATACTAAATCAGATACATAATTATCACAAAGCAATAGTTTATATACAGTGGAAAGAACATGAGTCGGTCTCTGCTCCTGTATTAATAATTGTTTGAATTTCATCAAAGGTCTATGTATCGGAGAAATCTGTGATAAAGAACGAATGTATGTAAGAAGCTGACATTTTCATGCTAAATAAGTCTCCTCATCCCTACTTGACACTCTCTTAGGGAGTTACATAGTTACATAGTTAGTCTGGCTGGAAAAAGACATAAGTCCATCCAGTTCAACCATTTAAAAAAAAAGTTATAATCCTAAACCCACCATTGATCCAGATGTAGGCAAAAACACCCAGCAAAGAATGATCCAATTTGCTCCTGCAGGAAAAAAAAAAATTTCTTGATCCCCCGAGAGGCAATCAGATATTCCCTGCATCAACTTTACCTATAAATGTTAGTATCCAGTTATATTCTGTGTATCCAAGAAAGAATCCAGGCCTTTATTAAATCAATCCACTGAGCTGGGCAGAACCAACTCTTGAGGGAGCCTATTCTACATTTTCAGAGCTCTCACTGTGAAGAAACCTTTCCGTGTTTGGAGATTAAATTTCCTCCAGACGTAAAGAGTGCCCCCTTGTTCTCTGTGATGACCTCAGGGTGAATAGCTCCACACCGAGTTCACTATATGAACCACTGATGTATTTATACATGTTGATCATATCCCCCCTTAATCTCCTCTTCTCAAGAGAGAATAAATTCAGTTCCTCTAATCTTTCCTCATAGCTGAGCTCCTCCATGCCTCTTATCAGTTTGGTTGCCCTTCTCTGTACTTTCTCCAGTTCCCCAATGTTCTGTTTGTGAATTGGTGCCCAAAATTGAGCTGCATATTCCAGATGAGGTTTTACTAATGATTTATACAGGGATTAAAGTATTTGTTTGAAATTCCGAGTCAGGGTTCCCATCAGACTCAAAGTCTTTAATTCTGCTGCTGCAACTGGGCTTACATGTGCCATTTCCATGTACACTAGTGCCAACTATGAGCTACATACAGTGGGGCAAAAAGGTATTTAGTCAGCCACCAATTGTGCAAGTTCTCCCACTTAAAAAGATGAGAGAGGCCTGTAATTGGCATCATCGGTAGACCTCAACTTTGAGAGACAAAATGAGAAAAAAATCCAGACAATCACATTGGCTGATTTGGAAAGAATTTATTTGCAAATTATGGTGGAAAATAAGTATTTGGTCAATATCAAAAGTTCATCTCAATACTTTGTTATATATCCTTTGTTGGCAATGACAGAGGTCAAACGTTTCCTGTAAGTCTTCACAAGGTTGGCACACACTGTTGCTGGTATATTGGTCCATTCCTCCATGCAGATCCCCTCTAGAGCAGTGATGTTTTGGGGCTGTCGCTGGGCAACACGGACTTTCAACTCCCTCCAAAGGTTTTCTATGGGGTTGAGATCTGGAGACTGGCTAGGCCACTCCAGGACCTTGAAATGCTTCTTACGAAGCCACTCCTTCGTTGCCCCGGCGGTATGTTTGGGATCATTGTCATGTTGGAAGACCCAGACACGTTTCATCTTCAATGCCCTTGCTGATGGAAGGAGGTTTGCACTCAAAATCGCACGATACATGGCCCCATTCATTCTGTCCTGTACATGGATCAGTCGTCCTGGTCCCTTTGCGGAGAAACATCCCCAAAGCATGATGTTGCCACCCCCATGCTTCACAGTAGGTATGGTGTTCTTTGGATGCAACTCAGCATTCTCTCTTCTCCAAACACGACGAGTTGTGTTTCTACCAAACAGTTCTATTTTGGTTTCATCTGACCATATGACATTCTCCCAGTCCTCTTCTGGATCATCGAAATGCTCTCTAGCAAACTTCAGACGGGCCCGGACATGTACTGGCTTAAGCAGGGGGACACGTCTGGCACTGCAGGATCTGAGTCCCTGGCGGCGTAGTGTGTTACTGATGGTAGCCTTTGTTATGTTGGTCCCAGCTCTCTGCAGGTCATTCACTAGGTCCCCCCTTGTGGTCCTGGGATTTTTGCTCACCGTTCTTGTGATCATTTTGACCCCATGGGGTGAGTTCTTGCATGGAGCCCCAGATCGAGGGAGATTATCAGTGGTCTTGTATGTCTTCCGTTTTCTAATTATTGCTCCCTGTCAAGGTCCTACCTTTTCCCAGAGATTGTGCGGCTCCATGTACTGGCATCCATCTTGGGTTTCTGCAGAGCATGGTGGGAGTCTTTTATGCCTTCAGGTCTCTGAGGTCCATCCCCCAGAGGGGTGTGGCTGAGTACATATAAGCCTGTGATCCGCACATGCTCTTTGCACTTGTGTCTTGTGTCTTTGTGTTGCTACAGCTCTGTGTATACTCTCGTGACTCTTCTGGTATCTGACTCGGCTTGTGACTAGACCATTCTCTGTGTTTTCCTTTGATCTGACCTTCCGTTGCTGAACCCGGCCTGTGACCTGTGATTCTTGTCTACTGTTCTGTACTGTTTTGTCCCGTTGTTGTCGACCCGGCCTGCCTGACTACGCTATTGTCATTCCTACCAGCTACATGCCATTGGCGGCGGCCATTACCGCAGCCGGGGTGTCTCGGGGGCCACGACCTGGTTCCTGGCTGCGTCAAATCCATCCCCACCATCAGAGGCCCTGGTGAAGGGCAGCCTGGGACTTAGACTCCGCGCCCTGAGGGACTTCGGTCTGTTGGTGGTGGTTGTCGTCAGTCAGTGCGTTATCCTGCCACTAGGCCTACCTGTCCGTTCCACAGCCCTGCCCTGACACTCCCACAGTTGATTTGCTCACACCAAGCTGCTTACCTATTGCAGATTCAGTCTTCCCAGCCTGGTGCAGGTCTACAATTTTGTTTCTGGTGTCCTTCGACAGCTCTTTGGTCTTCACCATAGTGGAGTTTGGAGTGTGACTGTTTGAGGTTGTGGACAGGTGTCTTTTATACTGATAACAAGTTCAAACAGGTGCCATTGATACAGGTAATGAGTGCAGGACAGAGGAGCCTCTTAAAGAAGAAGGTACAGGTCTGTGAGAGCCAGAAATCTTGCTTGTTTGTAGGTGACCAAATACTTATTTTCCACCATAATTTGCAAATAAATTCTTTCCAAATCAGCCAATGTGATTGTATGGATTTTTTTTCTCATTTTGTCTCTCATAGTTGAGGTCTACCTATTATGCCAATTACAGGCCTCTCTTATCTTTTTAAGTGGGAGAACTTGCACAATTGGTGGCTGACTAAATACTTTTTTGCCCCACTGTATACTAGATTACAGATGGGCAGCCTCACTAGAGTTAGGGCAAAGCTTGCTGGCTTTTTTATATTCTGGGTCACCAGAGGCAGTAAACCTGTATCTAATCAAACACATTTGAGGGAAATATCAGCAGCTAGTATGTAGCTTATGGCCAACTTCCATCAGAACCTTCTATCCTTGGTGCTTTGCTTCATGACAGATTCTCTTTAATTACCTGCCTATATGCATACTGTTTTTATACCTCCCTTTCATTTCCTTCAAGGTGTATGTTAGCTTTGAATACTGAGGTTTCATTGTATTGCTGTGTCTAGCAAAAACATCTGGTCTTGTATAGTCTTACACCAAGAGTTTTGTATACATTGGGAGGGTATCACAGTTCATATATTATGTTTTGATAGCAGAGAAGTATTGTATCGCATACTTTCATATAGTAATATAATAGTATAATAAACTTGGCTAATAATTTTTTTTCACTTGTGCATAGATGTGCTTTTGTTTTTTTTTATTTTCAGGCACTTTTAGGTGTTAAAGGTACATTGAAATCAATGAGAAATATCAGGTTTTAAACTATCTTATGGGCCATAACTCACTTGCGTAACTAAAATTTGTGTCCCAGTATTCACCTTCTGCAGTTGGGACTCCAATAACTAAATCCCTATAGTTTTAGTATTTTCTTTTTGAATTGCCCTAAAATTTTGTCTCCAAAAATACTTGTTCATGGTATATTTTCTCTGAGGATACTGCAGCCATGTGAAAACTGGAAAGCATCTCACAGGAGAAAAACTTTTTTTTACTGCACAGAATGTATGTTCTCCCAAATAGTTACATAGTTAGGTTGAAAAAAGACACTAGTGCACCTAGTTCAACCAATAAAAAGAAACACACACACAAATAGAAAACCTCCATATGCACTATCCTATACCCACAGTTGATCCAGCGGAAGGCAAAGAAAAACCCAATATAGCATGATGCAATTAGGTCCAGTGGGGGTACAAAATTCCTTTCTGATCCCCCAGCAGGCAGTAGGATACTCCCTGCATCAACATCTGTCATTATTAATCTACATATTAATATCCAGTTACATTTTGTGCATTGAGGAATGCATCCAGCTGTTTTTCAAAACAGTCTACTGAGCTGGCCAGAACCAGCTCTTGAAAGAGTTTGAGCCACATTTTCCGCAGCTCTAACTGCGAAGAAGCCTTTCTGTATGTGAAGGCTAAATCTCTTCCTCCAGAGATAAAGAGTGCCTCCTTGTCCTCTGTGATGACCTTAAAGTGAATTACTCTACATCAATTTCACTATATGGTCCATGTATGTACAGTGGGGATCGAAAGTTTGGGCACCCCAGCTAAAAATTTGTATTAATGTGCATAAAGAAGCCAAGGAAAGATGGAAAAATCTCCAAAAGGCATCAAATTACAGATTAGACATTCTTATAATATGTCAACAAAAGTTAGATTTTATTTCCATCATTTACACTTTCAAAATAACAGAAAACAAAAAAATGGCGTCTGCAAAAGTTTGGGCACCCTGCAGAGTTAATATCTTGTACTGCCCCCTTTGGCAAGTATCACAGCTTGTAAACGCTTTTTGTAGCCAGCCAAGAGTCTTTCAATTCTTGTTTGAGGTATCTTTGCCCATTCTTCCTTACAAAAGTCTTCCAGTTCTTTGAGATTTCTGGGCTGTCTGTCACGCACTGCTCTTTTTAGGTCTATCCATAGATTTTCAATTATGTTGAGGTCAGGAGATTGTGAAGGCCATGGCAAAACCTTCAGTTTACGCCTCTTGATGTAATCCCCTGTGGATTTCGAGGTGTGTTTAGGATCATTATCCATTTGTAGAAGCCATCCTCTCTTTAACTTCAGCTTTTTCACAGATGGCATCCAAAATTTGCTGAAATTTTATTGAATCCATTTTTCCTTCTACTCGTGAGATGTTCCCTGTGCCACTGGCTGCAACACAACCCCAAAGCATGATTGATCCAACCCCATGCTTAACAGTTGGACAGAGGTTCTTTTCATTAAATTCTGTGCCCCTTCTTCTCCAAACGTACCTTTGCTCATTCCGGCCAAAAAGTTCAATTTTAACCTCATCGGTCCACAGAACTTGTTTCCAAAATGCATCAGGCTTGTCTATATGTTCATTTGCAAAGTTCAAACGATGATTTTTGTGGTGAGGACGTAGAAGAGGTTTTCTTCTGAGGACTCTTCCATGAAGACCATATTTGTACAAGTATCTCTTTATAGTGGAATAGTGTACCACAACTCCAGTGTCTGCCAGATCTTTCTGAAGGGATCGTGCAGTCAAACGTGGGTTTTGAATTGTTTTTCTCACAATCCTGCGAGCTGTTCTGTCTGATATTTTTCTTGGTCTTCCAGATCTTGCTTTAACTTCCACTGTTCCTGATGACTGCCATTTCTTAATTACATTCCGAACAGAGGATATTGACATCTGAAAACACTTTGCTATCTTCTTATAGCCTTCTCCAGCTTTGTGAGCGTCAACTATTTTCAGTTTCAGTTTTCTAGACAACTGCTTAGAAGAACCCATGGTGCTGATTGTTGGGGCAAGGTCAGATGAGTCTGAGCATTTAAAACCTTTGAGATTGACATCACCTGGTCTTCCCAGACGAGGATTGAGAACAATCCATGACACTGGCAGGTCTCAGCTTGGCAAAGGGGGCAGTGCATGCTATAAATTCTGCAGGGTGCCCAAACTTTTGCAGACGCCATTTGTTTGTTTTCTGTTATTTTGAAAGTGTAAATGATGAAAATAAAATCTAATCTTTGTTGACATATTATAAGAATGTCTAATCTGTAATGTGATGCCTTTTGGAGATTTTTCCATCTTTCCTTGGCTTCTTTATGCACATTAATACAAATTTTTAGCTGGGGTGCCCAAACTTTCGATTCCCACTGTATTTATACATGTTAATCATATGCCCCCCTTAATCTCCTCTTCTCAAAATAGAATAAATACAGTTTCTCTAATCTTTCCTCATAGCTGAGCTCCTCCATGCCTCGTATCAGTTTGGTTGTCTGTTTCTGCACTTTCTCCAGTTCCCTGATATTCTTTTTGTGGACTTGTTCCCAAACGGAACACTGAGACTGAAGTCTTACTAATGGTTTGTACAGGGGCAACATGATCTCTCTCTCTCTCACTTCTTTTAATACAAAAAAGGATTCTTCTAGCTTTAGAAACTGCAGCTTGGCATGGCATTCTATTATTAGGTCTATGATCTACCAGAACACCCAAATCCTTCTCCACCACTGACTCCCCCAGCTGTGCTCCTCCAATAATGTATAATGCATGCATATTTTTAAGCCCCAGTTGCATAACTTTACATTTTTTAACGTTAAACCTCATTTGCCACATAATTGTCCAATAAATAGGGCATTGAGGTTGGCTTGTAAGTTGGAGACATCCTGTAAGAATGTTGTTCCACTGGATAGCTTGGTGTCATCTGCAAACACTGGAATGGAATTTATAATCCCAGTCCCTATATCATTTATAAATCTATTAAAAAGTAAGGGTCCCGACACAGAACCTTGGGGTACACCACTAATAACCTTAGACCATTCAGAGTATGAACCTTTAATCACTACTCTCTGCATACAGTCTTTTAGCCAGTTTACAATTGTAAACTGGATTTTGGAAGCCCATAGACTTTAATTTACACATTAGCCCAGTGTGGGGACTGTCTCAAACGCTTCAGCAAAATCCAAGTATACTATATCCACAGCCACCCCTTTGTCTAAATTTTTGCGTACCTCATCATAAAAAGAAGTCAGATTTGTTTGACAACTTCAATCTTTCGTGCATCTATGCTGACTATTGCTTAAGATATTATTTTTTAGCAAAAACTCTTCTATATGGTCCTTTACTAAACTTTCCAGTATTTTCCCTACTATAGAAGTTAAACTAACCGGTCTGTAGTAACGTAGTAAAGACCGGTACCGTAGCTTTGATTCCTGTACCTCTGCTACCCAGGCCTTGAAGGCAGCTGTAATCCCTATACCTCTGCTATCCAAGCCTTGGATGTATCTGTGATCCTTTTATTTTTGCTATCCTGAACTTGGAGGTAGTGGTGATCCCTATAATTCTGCTATCCTGGACTTACGTAGAAGTAGCTGTAATCCCGACACCTCTGCCATCTAGACCCTGGAGGTAGCTGTGATCTCTATACTTTTGCTAACCTGACCCTGAGGATAACTGTGAACCCCATGCTTGTGCTATTTAGGCCGTGGAGGTAGTTGTGATCCTTGTACTAATTCTATTCAGCCCTGGAAGAAGCTGTTATTCATACACTTCTATCCAAGCCCTAGAGACAGTTGTATTCCTGCAAACCATGTACTGGAGGTCACTGAGTTCCCTATACTTCTGTGCTTGGAAGTAGTTCTACACCCTATAGCTCTTTTTTCCAGGCCTTGGAGGTAGTTGTAATTCCTATACCTCTTTAATCCAGGCCTTGGAGGTAGTTAAGATCCCTATACCAATTTTATCCCAGCCCTAGAAGTAGCTGTATTTCTTATACCTTCACTATCCATGCGTTAAGGTAGCCGCGATCCCTATACCTCTGCTGTCTAGGCCTTAGGTGTAGCTGTGATCACTTTATTTTGCTATGCTGAACTTGGAGATAGCTATGATCCCTATAAATTTTCTATCCTAGACATGGAGATATCTGTAAACCCTATACCTCTACCACCTAGGCCTTGGAGGTAGCTATGATCCCTTTATGTCTGCTATCCATGACTTGGGAGATAGTTGTGATCCCTATGCTTTCTTCCATCTGGGCTCTGGAAACTGTTGTTTTCTCTGAACCTTAAGAACAGCTGCGATTCTTGTTAGAGTGACTCACTTTCCAAGTGACAGCCCTAGGTTGAGACATTTACACCCTTACCACCCCTACGATGAACATATAGCCAACATGCAATGGATATAAAAACCACTTATCCAAATTGTTATTTCTAAGACCTGTCCATAGCAAAGACCACCAATAACTCATTGTAAAGGAATTTTTAAGGACATCCCAGACTAGGAAAAGATAACACATTTGTTCCATTCAATTTATATACATTAAGTCTCTTCATTTCCATGAAATAATTTTCTGCAGTAAATCTGCAGAGCACTTGGAAAATGGAAAGAAAAGGGAAAAAAAGACATCAGAGATTGATGGATGAAACCAATCAACCACTTCTTGTACCTGTAATCCTTACTGGTTTTCCCCCTCCAATACACAATGATTTAATATCGCATAATGGTCTGCCGTATCTCATGCGCAAACTCGGTGCAGACAAGATGATTGATTCCCATTTACACTGGAGGCTTTAAAGAGGAGGAAGCAATGAATTACCTATGTTTCAGTAGCTTTCCTTCTTCCCAGTCTGGCAAGGGAATGTGTCCAACAGAACCATTTTATTATGTTTTTAATATCACGTCAGCTTTTGGATGGGGGAACAAAATAACAGTGGAAGGAAATAAACTGACATGATCCCATTTGCACTCACTGGCAAAATTAAGTTGAATTTTATGTCCAGTTATCAGCCAAGCAAAAATGTGTGAGAGATGTTTGTTACCCTCAGCATTGCTAATTAATACATTTTTGTAAATGGCAAGAGTCCCAGTTCTAGTATATACTGTCTACCAAAAGCTTTAGGGGCAAGAAACTATGGGAGGAGGACAGTAACAAACGTGCTCACATACTTTCAGCCCGCTGCTTGTTTGTGTACACAGCATTGTTCTGATGAAGTTACAATTGCTCACAAAATGCATTATTTTGCTGTTCTATAAACTCAGTTTTTAATAAGAAGCTCATGACGTCTCTGGACTGATTGTTATTGTCTTTCTGAGTGCCTCTGCCACACAACAGTTTTTTTAGCATTACATCTCTTACCACTTGACCATTCTGAAGCTTCTTGAGTTTAAGCATATTTAGGCCATCTTAGAGTATTGGGAACGACTTTCTCCAAGAACTACATGGAGAGAGAAAGTCTTGTCCACAAGCAAGACACACTAGGTTGTGCATACCACACATGTGGTGATCGACTACTCCCATTTGTTTATCAATAACACAAATTATTGTGTTTGTCGAAATACTACACCAGAAGGGCTCTCCTGCCTTCTCTTTTTTGTTGCATGCTGCTCATCTTTATACCCTGTGAGCATATCGGATCCCAGGGGCGGTAATATAGTGGCTGCAAATGTACATGTGCTTGGATGTGCAATGAAGCTGTAAACTTGTAGTTGTGCATGTGTAACAGCAACATCTCAGTTGCTTCTGAAGGACATCTGAGGCACAAATAAATAATTTAATGTTTTGTAGATACCTTTAGTTCAATTTCTAGGTTTGTTCTCTGCTTTTTACATCTATTTTTTGACCAATGCTGCTGAGACCTTGGTTAGAATCGGTGGGTTAAAGTCTGTCTCTAGGCAGAAACTGGCCATTATTCAGAGAAGTGGAGACCATTACCCAGCACATCTCAAGGACCACTTAACAGTTCACTAAGAGCAGAAAATGCAGTGTCTCCTACCTTCCCTCCTATACTGGAATCCTGCACTCACAGCACAGGCTCCCTTCTTCAAAGGGATCTCTGGACATTCTGTGGGTCTTACTATGGTTTCCATTTTTCAAAGCTTGATCCACCTTAATGACAATGTTTCATGTTATACCCTGTTCAGAATGCTAGGGATGGGTCTTGGACCGGAAGTTATTTTCCCACTATATGGGTTATGGTCTCTTTAAGGGGGGCAACACATTATTAGAATTCAGGGGTTCTCACCATGCAGGGTGAGGGATTTCAGAGTAATCTGGTCGGAGAAGAGAATCCTCATTTGGAACAAAGGCTCAGATAGACTTTGTGTGGAAAACAGCCTCCAAATCCTAATTACTGGGACTTTGGTCCTGAAAGGGACAACCCAACTGCAGGAAAGGAACCTGAAAAGGAACAGGAAAGTCTGTGAGGGAAAGTGGAGTGGTTTACAACTATGAGCAAGGGTGGACTGTTCGGAAACTGAGATGGTTTGCTGAACTCCTGTGGCTTTTAAGTGGTGTGGGATTGGTATGCTGGCCGTGAGTCAATGTGTTATATTTTCATTATATCAGAGATTTGGACTATTTTGAATTTGTTTGCTGAATAAAGCTGTTTTGTTTGTTGGTTCTTGAGAGTGAAATAAAGACTATTTACTTTTACTTTTACGGCTGGCTGGTGCTCTCAGGCTCCCCCCTATTACAACACATATTTAGGGGGTAACATTAAATAATGGTCACAATTCCCCAACCCCCACTCTCACTGCCACCCACTTACTGTACCTGAATTGCAGGTTCTTCTCCTTGATCTTTAAATATCGCTGCATAAGCGATTACATGCGAATGGGCGCAATTAGCAGCGGGAGCAGAGAGTCTCCCATTGCTTTTAATGAGGCTGTCTTTTGCAGCTTATTGCAGGAACCTCCACTGGGGTTCTCGCATGTAATCAGACTGCATGTGCATTAGCCAGCATGAATGTACCCTAAAGGTTACAAAGGAAAACTACAGAGCCCTGTATTTTAAAGTGATACTAAAGTCTTGTGTTTTTTTTTTTTTTAAATAACCAACAACATACTTACCTGCTCTGTGCAGTGGTTTTGCACAGAGCAGCCCGGATAACCCTCTCTGAATCATGTCCATTCAAACACAGAGCTGCAACTTGGCCCCACCCCTTCCCTCTCCTGATTGGCTCACTGGTTGTGATTGACTCAGCCAATCAGGAGTGAGAGTCTCTGGAGAACCTAGGCTCTCGTGGACATCGCTGGATTGGGATGGGGCTCAGGTAAGTGTTAGGGGGGCTGCTGCACACAGAAGGTTTTTTACCTTCATGCATATAATGCATGAAGGTTAAAAAACTTGAGCCTTTAGAGCCACTTTAAGCTATAATTCAGTCAGTACTAATTATTTTTCGTATAAATACTTTAAGCTCAGTATCTCATAAAGCTGGAGTATTGTCTACTCTTTGAGACTCCCTTTTCTGCATATCTGTCTTCTCAGCTGATAAACAGGTCTATAATTTCCAAGCAGCTGAAATTCAGTTTCTCACCCCCAAACCACACTGGGATTGCTCCGGGTCCAAAGCCAAGATACAGGCTGTTTTGCTAATACTGGAATAGGATAGAATTTGGCCAGAGATGTCTACTAGCAGATGTAACCTAGTTGCAGTCATAAGAGTGCAAATTTTACAGCAAGATCGCTGCGCTGGGTGTTAAAATGGTTTGCTCCCTACTGTGAATATAGACCTTAAGTGGCTTATCCAGCTGCCACTTCAACAGCTTGACTCCACTAATGAATGTCTAATATTGTTCTGGAACACATGCGCTGTATTGGCCTTCTTGTTGTGGAAGAGTTATGGGGCTCCGGCCGTCCGCTTTTAACCCTGTAACTGCAAAAATGTGGAGTAAAGAATATCATTTTTATAGGTGAAATAGATCTAAAAAACCCACTCACTAAATTCTCATATATACTTTAACATGGTAATGTAATTTCAAATGTTGTTTTTGATCTTTTTAAATCTGCTGCTTCCATTAGGATCCATGGGGATCCTGCTATAGGGGTCCTTATTTAGACACCTCCTGTTTTAGGGTGACAACTGTAATCCAATTGTGCTTCTGTGTGGTCACCATGCCACATATTTTTTAGATTTGTGATAGAGGTGAGATGCAGATACCTTCTGTCCAGGCTTTTTTTTCTCAGAGAATAGGTGCAGGAACTCCCTCCATCTGAGTTATCCCATATATCCCCACCCTACCGACCTCTAAGCACCATTCTTTGGTTCCACCTCCTATCCCTCTCCAAGTACAGCTCCTTTTAGAGACTACAGAACCAAGTATCATTTTGTGGTGGTTTTGTATACAGGGGCGGACTGACAACTCATTGGGCCCCTGGGCAATAGGGGATCATGGGGCCCCTGTGTCCTTGCCCAAAATCAAAAAAGCCTATGAAAAAGGTACCAGGGGCATCTCATGGGGCCCCCTACTGACCCCGGGCCCTTGGGCAGTGCCCGAGTTTCCAAATAGTCAGTCCGCCCCTGTTACCCATAACAAGAAAGGCAGTAAAATAGATCCCCTGTAGCTAGTAACAATAGACTCCCTACAGCCAGCATCAATAGATCTTCCAGCAGCCAGCAACAATAGACCCCTCCCTCAACAGTATTATTATTATTATACAGGATTTATATAGCGCCAACAGTTTGCGCAGCGCTTTACAATATAACGGGAGACAATACAATTACAATACATTTCAGTACAGAAGGAATAGGAGGGCCCTGCTCATGGAGCTTACAATCTAAAGGAAGAGGGAGGTGATACAAAAGGTGATAGCTGCGGGGAATGATCTGGTGGAGGTGATTCAAGTACAGTTCTTAGGTGGAGGTGGGGTAGGCTTCCCTACAGTAGATCCCTCCCAGCAATGACTGCCCCCCCCAGTAACATAAGACTCATTCCAGCAACAATAAATCTACCAACAGCAATAGATCTTCCCAGCAACAATAGACCCCCTGGCAAAAATAGATCCTCTCCAGCAATATTAGATCACCAACAGCCAGCATCAATAGACCCTCCAGCACCCCTTGCGATTATATGCATTAAGTGCTGAGGTGCAGGAACTGTGTTCTCCTACGTTCCAGCTGAAAAAAAGCCTTGCCTCCTATTTTACAATTTTTCTGCTGTGCTTCAAAAATTGGGTGTGGCCAAACTTTAGAGTGGGAGGGGCTTAAGGGACATGGTTAAACAAAACCCAAGCTTACTCGTACCTCTTGAATAGGCAGGGACTGCTTAGCAACCAGCAACAGTTGAGACAATGAACACTTTGGGGAGAAGTATATATTGTACAGTATAATGTATATAGTACAAGACTGTGTAAAGTACAGCATAGTGTATATAGTGCAGGATTCTGTAAGGCAGAGTGCAGGGGTCAGGTGTGTGCAATGCAAACCCCCATATCCCCCCTTTCAACACAAATCGTCTCCCTTCCTCAGCACAAATCCCCCTTGCAGCACAATCCCTTCTTTTTTCCTATCCCAGTACATATCATCACCACTCTCAATTCCCCTCCCTACACAAATCTTCTTCCCCTTTCACCATATATCCTCCTTCCCCCCAAACTCCCCTCCCAGATTAAATCCTCTTCTGCTCCCCAAATCCTCTTTTCAAGTACAATCGTCCCCCATTCTATTTCCCTTTCTAAAGCCCCCCTGCTCAAATCCTCCTTTCCTCAAATCCCCCTCACAGCGCAAATCCTCTCCCTCACATCTAACACAAATTCTCTTCCCTCTTCCAGCACAACCTCTCTCCCATCCTGGAACAAATCACCCCCCCCATCCTTTTCAGCACAAATCCTCTTAAATTCCCCCTCCCTGCACAACACCCCTTCACCCCAGGACAAATTCTCCCTTTCTCCCCAATCGTCTCCAGCACAAATTCTCCTACCCAAATTTCCCCTCCCAGTACAGCCCCCCCTCAAACACTAGTTCTATACCCCCATCTCCAAACTGTCCAGTTCTTCTGGGACTTTTCCAAGACTGAAGAAAAATCCTGGTATCCCTGACAGAGTCCTGTTGCCCAGCACTAGAACAAGTTCCGGTGCTTGGCTTCACTATCATGCCTGGCAAGGGTGATCCAACATGGGCATCCAGGACACTTGCCCTGTATCTCTTATTGGGTGCCCGGGTTCCCAGATGCCAAAATTGCTCCTGTGGCAGCTGGCATCTCTTTGATTCGGTGGGGGGGGGTGATTTGTGCTGGAGGGGTGCTTTGGTAGTAGAGGGGACTAATGCTAGAAGCTGAGATGGGGAAGGGGGGGGTTAGACACACAAATCCTCTCTCTCCCTTCTAGTACAAATCCTTATTGCCAAATTTCCTGGTTTTGGTGGGAGCTCCCTGGGATTTAAACAAAATCTTGGTGTCACCGAATCTAAGCTGAGTCCCGGGGTGCTTGGTGCTAAAACAAGTTCTGGAACATGGCTCCAATAACTTGGCTGGCAGGGGCATGCCAGTTTGAGCACCCAGTGCAGTTGCCTTGCACTTCTAATGGGGTTACCAGGGTCCCAGATGCTGCAATTGTCCCCTGCCAGGCAGCATCTCTTTGATTTGAGGGGGGTAAGATAATATGTGCTGTGGGTGCACTTTGACAGAGGAATGGACCCCCCCCCCCTTATAGCACAAGTCCTTCCAACCCCTCAAAACACCCCCCAGCACATATCCACATCCCCTCCAATCAATCCTCCAAATGTACATCCATGTTACCTGTCCCCCCACCCCCCCTTCCCTGTCACTGTGCCCCCCCCCCCTCCTCTGTAAGTCTCCATCCACAAACTACACATAGACCTCAGATCATTAGAGTGGCTCATGCAGTGCACTGACCCTCCTCTCTCGTTCCTCTTCCTCCTACCTGTGTACATCAGAACTGAGGAGGAGGCAGCTTCAGTCTGCTGTGCTGTGAGTTGTGCAGGCAGCTGGTAGGAAGATATTTCAGCTGCCACAGAGGAGGCAATTACAATGTGTGGAACCCCAGGCACCCTGCAAGAGATGCCCCTGCCAAGCCAGTTACTAGAGCTCAGTGCCGGAACTTGTTCTTGCATGGGGTCCAGGATTCAGCACAGATTCATAGGGATGCTGGAATTGAAATCAAATCTTGAGACAGTCCTGGCGAATCTGGGATAGTTGAGAGGTATGGTCTAGACTAGAGGAGAGTGTATTGAAGAAATGCTTCCTCTTTCCTGTAACAGACTGATGACATCACCTCAGCCTAGCCAAAGTTTCTGGACTAGAACTCAAATGATGTAGAGCTTTTGAACCGTGGAAGTGTTGCTGTACATTGAGCACATATGATTTTGGGTTTGTCCTGAACTCGAAAGGAAGCTGTCAGTGCAGGCCCAATGAGCTGCAACCGTGGCATATACCAGCTTGCAGCTGAACCTACGCAAAGGGGTCAGGATGCTTGTAACATCATTGACCTAACATGGTCACATTAGGTCAATGATTGACCTGATATTGTCACATTAGGTCAATGATTTCATGAGCATCCCCTCTTTTTTGTTTACATGCAGTTGCGGGAAAGGGAATGCCTCATCTTCTTCAGCTGATTGAGCTGGCACTGTTAGCTCCATTCTGGGTTTGGACTGAACCCAAGCTCATCCCTATATATATTATGTCAGGAATGTATGCATGAAGATAGTGGCTGAAAAGCCCTCTTATAGACTGATCATTTTTGTATTAAATTCATGCTCATGGCATTATGTGTCTCCATCAGCTAAGACAATTTGTAACTGTTTTCTTTTTGCACCTTGCACATAGCAATTGCACTTTGCACTGGCCCTTTGAACCCAATGTGTCTAAAGTGATGTCAACTGTACCCAGGCCTAAGAGAGTGTAGCTACACTCCTGAGTGGTAGGTATTGCATGAGATTCCTCTCCATTTGCTCCTCTCCTCCTCTCCTCCATCACATGTGTGGCTGGACTGAAAATATATAGAAAACAAGAACAGAAAAGTGCAATGTGAAAAAGCCATAAAAAGGGGATCAAAGGATAACATCCATATGTGAGGGAGCAATTTAAAAAGCAAACAATCCGGTAGAAGTGATTGCTCCACTTTGCCTCATATCCCCACTGTTTTTACAGAGGCAGCGTGCACTCTGCTACAGGGAGCTGCGTGTGTCTGAACTCCCGAAACCGTACAAGCAGATGAGTTTGTTTTTCTTGGCCAACTTCATCCCCGAGCAACATGTCACAGCACTTATCAGCTATATTTCTTCCACTCTGGAAAACTGCAATTCTCATTGCTCATCTGGCTTTAATATTTCTATACAGGTTCATCAATTCCCATTAAATGGAAGGATTACTGCGCTTCTCTAATACTTCTGTACAGGCGAATTGCATATTAGAAATAAGACAAGAAAAAAATGCAAGAATATTTTAAAATCTAAGCCCATCCTAGATTGGTATTTCAGTTTTGGACAGATGTACATGGATTCAAGCATTTGCCAGCTTCCTAGGAAGGTCCACTTCCTTGCTAGCCCCCCACCGCCCAAACAAATAAGCTGTAAGTAATAGGGTAACAATAAAGATTTCACAGACAATAAGATGAAAAACGACTCACTTTGGCCCCAGCCTCCGGGTGACATAACCACTCCTCACTGTTGTCTCCTGGCCACTCAAAATCCCACAAGAATGAATTCCTGCAATGGGCTGGGATGCATTCTCACAGGATTTTAAGTTTCCAGCTATCCTAGTAGGTAGCAGTAAGGAACAGCGGTGTCATATGTGCTTCCTAGAAGTCAGGAGGGGTATTTTTCAGGTTTTTTATTTTTATTTTTAACTGCTAGTTTTATTTGGGCTGGTAGGGAAAAGGACCTTGTTATTCATATGAGATTGGCTTTAAAGCCCAACTACGGGCACAAAAAAAATAAATTTACAGTGCTCAACCCCTGCATGGCCTAAATGCTCATTATATCTAGACTCCACACTCCAACATGGTCACTCCCTTATCTTCACCATGACAATGCAGGCTTAACAGACCTGTATTGTACATTATGATGCAGAGGAACTGCCCACAGATCAGAGCTATTGGGAGAAGAGAGCAGCTCTGGATTTATTTATTTATTTCAGGTACTTATATAGCGCCATCAATTTACGCAGCGCTTTACACATATATATTCTACATTCACATCAGTCCCTAACCCTCAAGGGGTGTACAATCTAAGGTCCCTAACTTACATTCATACATACACATATTAGGGCCAATTTAGACTGGATCCAATTAACCTACCAGCATGTCTTTGGGAGGAAACCGGAGTACCCGGAGGAAACCCACGCAGGCACAGGGAGAACATGCAAACTATAGGCAGGTGGTGCCGTGGCTGGGATTCGAACCAACGACCCTAATACTGCGAGGCGGACGTGCTGACCATTTAGCCACTGTGCTGCCCATATATAGGATAGGGGAGTAAGGTAAGTAATTATGTCTGTTCTACCTCTAGACATAGCAAGCATTTAAAGAATACTATATGCAACTCCAACGTTAGGTGCCACTGATGTGCACTGATATGCGGCACTGATAGGCGCCACTGACTGGCACTGCTAGGTGGCACTGATTGGCAGAACTGATAGGTGGCACTGATTGGCATTGATGGGTGGCACTGACTGGCACTGATGGGTGACATTGAAAGGCAGCTCAGATGGGCAATGATATGTGGCATTGATGTGCACTGTTGGCATTGATGTGGCACTGATGGGCACTGGCACGTGACACTGATGAACACTGACACAAGGCACTGATGGACACTGACAGGTGGCACTGCTGGGGCTACACTGATCATCAGGGCACACTGATCATCAGTGCCCTGATGATCAGTGTACATGTCCCCTCTGAGGGATGCCGATTACCGACTCTCCTCTCCTCTCGAGCTGTCAGTGTGACAGCTCGAGAGGAGAGAAATGCCGCTAACCGGCATTTCCCTGTTTTTATGTGGTCAGCTGTGATTGGACACAGCTGATCACATGACCGAGCCAACATCTTCGGCTCTTTCCGTGGATCGGTGATCTGCTGTGTCTGAGTGACACAGCGCACTGCCGATTGCCGCGCTGCGCACTCCCGGAGCCGAGCATGCGCAGTGAGAATGGGAGGACGTCATATGACGTCCTCCCAGAACGAGAGAACCACCTTGCGCCCGTCATATTACTATATGGCGGGCGGGAGGTGGTTAAACTGAATGGGTTGTTTTGCAAGGTAATGGTTTGCATATACTTTATGATTAGACTTTACGTTTTTTCTAATTTCTGTAGTTGGGTTTTAAGGTGTATCTATAGCCACATTTTTTTCTGTGAGGATGTGGGGTGTGAGTGTTTGAAACCCTTTAGGTTTTTATTGCTACCTGTGTCCCCATGGGGCAGATTTTCCCTCTCTTTTCTGGTGACCTTGTCAGAAGGACTCAAAGCAAGGGAATTTTTCAGTTGTCACCAGAACAGGAATAGAGGGGAAATCTTCCAGTAAAGACAACTGTTACCTAGATCACAACTGTGAGCTGGGCTTTTCATTTCCTTTGGTACTGCCTCACCACTGCCTTAATGGTTGTACTGTTTCTCTAGATCAGGACTATAAAGCACACTGGTTGCATGGCAATAATGTAAAGGGTAAGGATTACTTGAGATGGACTGCCACATGTAGTCAGTGGACGAGCAAGAGCCCAAGCTCACCATTTCCTTCCCATGAAAGGTTTCTTTGATGGACTGCCTGACACCCTGACTGGGTATCTCCACCAAACTACAACTTCCTCCACTCTGGAACCATATTATAGCAAATTTTCTCCAAGCATCAGACAGAACCAATATTGGAGTAAAACAGGACTGACTTTATTAACAAACAGCACAGAATTTATACATAAAAACCTTCCCCCTAGGCAGGAATGGCACACATTACAAGTCCCAGGAAAAATTATATTATATAAAGAAATAAACAAACACAAGAAAACAGTGGATTCCTTCCTGGCACCTAGCAGTCTGGACTTTGAAGGTGATTAACCAGTTGCCGACTGCAGGTAGCCAAATGATGGCTGCACTGCGGCCGGCCAGTTCTGGGAGGCTGTCATATGACGTCCTCCCAGTTCTGGGAGGCTGTCATATGATGGCCTCCCAGAAAGCGTTGTCCTGTGGATACAGCTGATCACGTGATGTGGTAAAAGGCCAATCGCAGCGGCCTTTTACCACGTGATCCGCTGTGTCCAACGACACGCTGATCACCAGGAAATGCAACTGCCGGTTCTCGGCTGCACTTTCCTCACGCTGTCAGAGTGTGAGGAAAGTACTGCCGAGAACCGGCGGTTGTAAGAGCAGGGATCAGCACCGATCATCAGGGCACTGATGATCAGTGCCCTGATGATTGGTGCCCAGTAGTGCCACCCACCAGTTCTGCCCACCTGTGCCCAGCAGTGCCCACCAGTGCCACCCACTAGTACCCATCAGTGCAGCCCAGCGGTGCCACCAGTCAGTGCCGCCAGTCAGTGCCCAGCAGTGCCGCCAGTCAGTGCCCAGCAGTGCTGACTATCAGTACCCATCATCAGTGCCAGCTCATCAGTGTCACCTATCAGTGCCGCCTATCAGTGCCACCTCATTAGTGCTGCCTATCAGTGCCGCCTATAAGTGCCCATCAGTGCCGCCTATCAGTGCCCATCAGTGCTGCCTATCAGTGCAGCCTCATCAATCCACATCAGTGAAGGAGAAAAATTACCTATTTGCAAAATTTTATAATAGAAAGAAAGAAACTTTTTTTTTTGCTTTTTTTGTTTATAGCACAAAAAAATAAAACACCCAGCGGTGAGTAAATACCACCAAAAGAAAAAAATTATACATGAGTACAATGTTGTATGACTGGGCAGTTGTCATTCAAAGTGCGACAGCGCTGGTCTGGCCTGGCCTGGTAAGGAAGGGGGTATAAGTGCCTGGTAGGCAAGTGGTTAAACAAAGTGAGAGCTTATCACCTAAACAAAATTACAGCAAACAATAGTTGATGCCAGGAAACCTATAACAGAAAATAAAGTGTCTTACCTCCAAATATGCTGGAATTCACCCCCTGCTCCAGGGTAATAGTACTACTATGCACAGTATGTCAAGGGGTCACAGAAAGTCCCTCCAACCCTAATTGCATGTAAAGGGTAGCTGGTATAATTCAAGGCCAGCTACAGTAGGTACCCATTGAAGTGACATAACCCTCCTGGGGAAAAGGTTCCTTGTAAACTCAAGAGGGGGTGTCTCCTTAGTCCTGGGTCCATAGGTGGTGGGAAGGAGGCTGGACCCCAGGCCCCTCCAAGGGCCCAGGTCATGGTGGTTTCCATGACAGTTTCCTTTAACAGAATTCAGGCAAACCAGTTTGCTGAATGGCTCTAATCACCAAATTTTCATTGAAAATCAGATGTTTTGGTAAAGTGCATTAAAAAATGGTGAAGTTCAAAATTTACAGCTTCCGAACCACGATATAGCCGAAAGACGGCTACAGCGTGGTTGTCTAGTTCTGGAAGGGTGTCCATGGACATCCTCCCAGAACCCGCCCCCAGCAGCATGCACCTGGCACTACCGGTGATCTCTGTGTCCAACGGACACAGCTGGTCACGTGATAAGGTAAAAGGCCAATCACAGCTGCCTTTTACCATATGATCAGCTGTGTCCAATGACATAGCAGAATACAATGTAAATACAGTTGCCGGTTATTGGCTGCACTTACTTCACGCTGTCACAGCATGAAGAAAGTACTGCCGATAACCAGCAGATGTGATAGGGGAGATCTGCACTGATAATCAGTGCCATGATTATCAGTGCTGCCCATCAATGGCCAGCAGTGCCACCCATCAGTGGCCAGAAGTGTCGCCCATCAGTGGCCAGCTGTGTCGCCCATCAGTGCTGCCCAGTAGTGTTGCCCATCAGTGCTGCCCAGCAGTGCCACCCGTCAGTGCCCAGCAGTGCCTCCACTCAGTGCTATCAGTTAGTGCCGCCAGTCAGTGCCCATCATTGCTGCATGTCAGTGCATCATCAGTGCCTCCTCATCAATGTCCACCAGTGCCTCCTCATCAGTGCTACCTCTCAGTGCCGCCTCATCAGTACCCATCAGCGCTGCCTATCAGTGCAGTCTCATCAACGCACATCAGTGAAGGAGAAAAATTACCTGTTTGCAAAATTATATAATAGAAACAAAGAAAACTTTTTTTTCACATTTTTGGCTCTTTTTTCATTTATAAAACCCCCAGTGGTGATTAAATATCACCAAAAAAAGCTCTGTGTGTGAAAAAAATTATAACAATTTCATATGGGTACAGTGTTGCATGACCGCACAATTGTCATTCAAAGTGCAACAGCGCTGAAAGCTGAAAATTGGCCTGGGCAAGAAAGGGGTAGGAGAGCCCAGTAGGGAAGCCAAACTATTTTTTTGTGTTTCAAATAAAGTAGTGAAGGTTTAGCAGTCCAGTTGAATTAATACAGGTTTCTGGATCAGATACTTTTGAATGTGAAAAAACTATTTTATTGGAACAACATACTTCCTAAGTCAACGATCAGTATCTTTATCTCTTAATGAGTAATCTTCTTAATAAGCAGTCTTAAGCCCTGATGAAAAGGAACCCCTTTGAGCCCTAGAAATCTGATTTTTTATTGAACACTACTCCAAATAAAATCAAATTACAGTATGTCAGGCTTTTCTCACAACTCACCAGTATAGTTACGATACAGGGTATGGCCAGTAGAGATTTTTACACCATTATTACACCTTCAACATCAACAACCCGGCTACATCCCAACTCTTCCACATAACCTCTTCTTTTGCACTAGCACAGTGCACACAGTCCTCCACTCACTCTGACGGGAACACTCTCGACCTTGTCTTCTCTCACCTTTGCACTCCCTGCAACCTCACAAACACCCCCTTTCCTCTCTCCGATCACAACCTCATCACCTTCTCCCTCTCCTTGTCCTCAAACACCTATCCCTCCAAACGGCAAACAATTACCAGCAGAAACCTCCAGGACTGGAACCCTGCTCCCTTCCACTCTGCAACTGACCAACTTTACGACAGCATCCATCCCCTATCCTGCCCTGACCTGGCCACTACTGCCTACAACAACTCGCTTTCAGCCACTCTAGACTCGCTCGCACCCCCAACAACAGGAAGCATTAGGCCCCGACCGCTACAACCCTGGCAGACCGACCACACTAGAAACCTCAAATGACATAGTCGTGTGCTGGAGCGACTATGGAGTAAAACCAAATCCCAACAAGGGTTCACCCGCTATAAATCTGCCTTCTTAACGTACACTTCCTCCCTTCACGCTGCCAAACAAGCCTACTTTATTACCCTCATTAATACCTTCTCCTCCAGTTCTCACCGGCTCTTCTCCACTTTTAACTCTCTACTTTCTCCGCCTCCAACCAGTACCTCACTCACCGCCCACGAGATTGCCAACCACTTTAAAAACAAGATTGACGCAATTCGTAGGGACTTCGCCACTGCTTAAACACCCACCCCTCTTAGCACTCCTCACACGAAAACCCCCTCAACACTTTGCTCCCTTGACCTCACTACCACCGAAGAGGTCACTAAGATTTTCTCCAAAGCCCGCCTCACCACCTGCCCCCTGGACCCTGTCCCCTCACAACTCCTGCGGTCCCCCTCCTCTTCCATCCTATGCTCCCTCACTCACATCTTCAATCTTTCCCTCTCCACTGGTACCTTCCCCTCCCCTCTAAAGCACGCGCACATCACTCCCATACTCAGAAAAACCCTCCCTGGACCCCACTGACCTGAACAACCTAAGACCCATCTCCCTACTGCCATTTACCTCTAAACTCCTAGAACGCTTAGTCTACAATCGCCTGAGCTCCCATCTCACCGACAACAACCTTCTCGACCCATTATAGTCCGGCTTCCGCCCCCTACACTCCACTGAAACTGCCCTACTCAAACTCACCAATGACCTACAAACTGCCAAAACCAATGGCCACTATACTATACTCCTATTACTTGACCTCTCTGCGGCTTTTGACATGGTTGACCACCCCCTCCTCCTCCTCAAAAAACTGCACTCTCTTGGCCCCAGAGACTCCATTCTCTCCTGGTTCTCCTCCTATCGCAGCACTCCTTCAGTGTTTCCTATAATGCTGCCACCTCCCCTTCACAGCCTCTCTCTGTCGGGGTCCCTCAAGGTTCTGTCCTCGGACCCCTCCTCTTCTCCATCTACACCTCCTCCCTTGGCCAACTGATAAACTCCCATGGCTTCAACTACCACCTCTATGCCGACGACATGCAAATCTATCTCTCTACCCTTCACCTCACCCCCTCAGTCTCCAATCGCATCACCAGCCTACTAAGTGACATATCGGACTGAATGTCACTCCATTTCCTCAAACTCAACCTTTCCAAAATTGAGCTTCTAGTATTCCCCCCAGCCCATGCCTCACCCCCCCCCGACTTCTCCATCAAGATCAACAACACTACCATCCCACCCCTCACGCCAGGGTACTAGGTGTAATCCTAGACTCCAATCTGTCCTTCCAGCCCCAGGTCCAATCACTGACAAACTCATGTAGACTTCACCTCCGCAACATCTCCAAGATACGACCGTTCCTAACTTCGGAAACCGCTAAGCAACTCATTCACTCCCTTATTATATCACGCCTTGACTACTGTAACTCCATCCTCACTGGCCTACCTCATCGCAGGCTATCCCCACTCCAGTCCACTATGAATGCTGCTGCCAGACTCATTCACCTTACTAACCGCTCTGTATCTGCCACCCCTCTCTGCCAATCCCTCCACTGGCTTCCAATTGCCCAGTGGATAAAATTCAAAACACTAACTGACGTATAAAGCCGTTCATAACACTGCCCCTAATTACATCACCAACCTTATCTCTAAATACCACCCAAATCGTACTCTCCGCTCCTCGCAGGACCTCCTACTCTCTAGCTCCCTTGTCTCCTCCTCTCCTGCTCATCTCCAGGATTTCTCAAGGGCTTCCCCCATCCTCTGGAACTCCCTACCCCAATCTATTAGGCTATCACCTACTCTGCTCTTTTTTAGGCGCACTCTGAAAACCCATCTCTTCAGGGAAGCCTACCCCGACCCCAGCTAATACTGGAATCCCCTACTCTTCCTACCACTCCATTCCCCACAGCTAATTTCCTCTTGTACCACTATCCCCTCCCTCC
Source organism: Staurois parvus (assembly GCF_062004578.1). Taxonomy (NCBI): domain Eukaryota; kingdom Metazoa; phylum Chordata; class Amphibia; order Anura; family Ranidae; genus Staurois; species Staurois parvus. Next base: position 3,276,472 of record NW_028318781.1, read on the forward strand.
TATATTGTAAGCTCTAAGGAGCAGGGCCCTCCAATCCCTCTTGTATTGAACTGTATTGTTACTGTACTGTCTCCCTTCATAATGTAAAGCGCTGAGCAAACTGTCGGCGCTATATAAGTCCTGTATAATAATAATTATCATCATGCAGGAGGTTTTGTCAGTTTCCCCAATAATTAAGTGATCTTGCATGGCAAGACCACTTACTGTTATCTCACATATATATTCTTATTCTTATTATAGCCAAATTTACCACCCTAACTCCTCCCACAGTTTTTACACTACATAAGACAAGTAATATACCGAAACGTGCGGATTGTTGCTGATTGGTGTGCTATTACTTTGTGGAACGTTTTGCCAAATGGTTCTCGAAATATCGCAGTTTTTGTGGTGAACTTTTCCCATAGGAATGAATGGCAGAATGTTCAAAACTAGAGTGGGAGCTGCCAAAAGCTAGAGTGTGAGCTGAAAAATCAGGATATGATTTCTAAACTGCCATCACTCTCATTTTCAAGCCCACCTACACAAATCTTATATCAAAACGTTCAGCTATCCCTGCTGCCACTAAAAATGTCCACGGCTAAGCCATAGTCCTGATAGTTTTCACAATATGACCATTTGTTTACAACTCACGCCGCCCATTGACATTCATTGAAAATCCACTCTAGACATCTGAAATTTGAAGGGCAATATTTAGACTGCAACTGTGCCTTCATTTTAAATATTTCAGAGACATACTATGCATCAAAATGTAGGTCTGGGTCTTATGATTCTCACAATATAAAGCTCTTCACTGTAGGATTTATAGTTTTAACTACTGTGTGAAGATGGCAACCACCAGTGAAGCCATGCCTAACCATGCCTCTCCCCTTGCTGTAGAGTGAGTTGCCATAGGAACCCAGGTGTGTGAGCAGCCAGCAGAGTGACAAAAGCTACTCCGCCCACTACAGTTATAGACTACTGGTGGAGGCAAGAAATTGTAGAGTTTCTAGTTACATATGCAATACAATCAACAATTTATTCGAACATGGAAGGCATTTTATTTACCTCCACTTTCCTTATCACCAATTTGGCAGTATTTCCTTATAAATCTGTCATAACAATATAGCCATACAGTAAAATGTCACAAATAGGAACTGCTCAAACTTGTTGCATATGTCAATACTTGAAAAGATTGCAGGGTTTTCATGAAGTTGACAATGAAGTTGGCACAAGGCTTCTGACTACCTACATACTACCAGAAATGTGTCACAAATGCCTTCGGTCCCATTCACATTTAACAACACCAGATTAAATTTTTCCACTCCTTTTTTGCATATTTTTACCACATAGTAGCCCATATCCTTTTATGGGGACAACTTTGGCATGCTTTTGGATAGCGTGATTTACCACATTCTTGCATGTTTTGTCTCACGACAAAAAGCCCTTTTTGGCACGTTTGGAGTGCCATTAAGAATAAATGTCACCCAAATGCGTGTTTCATGTTTTGATGTGATTTTAGCACAAACCAGATTTGCGGGCAAAAAAACACAATTCTACCCACAATCCCAATATTCTAAGGTGTGAACAGGACCTTATTAAAATATCTCCAATGCACATTGTTTAGAGCAGACCTTTCATGAAAATGCAAAGTCTTCTTTTGTTTCAGCCATCTGACAAAAAGACTAGAAAGAATAAAAAGACTCAGTGAAAGTAATAAAACAATAAAACATTTGAATAAAAATTTAAAACATATTTACTTTATACACCATCTTGCAGCTGCTTGCTGTAGGTGAGGGAGATTTCACTGGGCATTACTGCAGGATACTGGGAGAGCTGAGAATCCCAAACCTTCTAAGAAGACATTCTAAGAGCAAATACTCATGGGATCTGGGATCTTCAGCTTAATAAGTACCCTGCAAAAAGTCCAGGTGAGGTCACCTTCACCTAGATAAGCATGCTAGAGGTAAGGTGTGTATTTTTACATCCTCGTTTAGTATTTGTATTCAGGGATGTAAGATGCAAGGTAACTGGGCCTTGCTTTTCCATGTTTTAAAGGAAACATAAAATATGGAGGACATCATTGCTGGCAACCTTCTAGAAATGCCAGTTTCCTGTCTTTCATGATCATCTAAATAGATTTTTTGTCCCTAGAGAATAGATGCAGGTACCCACATCCCCCACCCAATTATTCCCCAATTATGCCCCCCCCCCCCCCTTATGCATATTGCACAAGGCTCAAGGTTCAGGAGTAAGTATTGCAGGCCAGTAAATAATCCAAAATTACCTTCCCCCAACCCACCAGTACAGAGGTCCCCCAGAATATAGATCTCCCCCCAAACAGTACAGAGATACACCACACACTACAGCCCCCCTCCACACAGTACAGAACCTCCCTACACACAATACAGAAAGCCCCACAGCATAAAGCCCCCCACATGCACAGTACAGAGCACCCCAAGGTACAGCAACCCCCCCTTCCTACACACACACACAGAGCACAGAGCCCCCACAGTACAGAAGCCCCTGCGCATTTCAAAGCTGGCCCACAGTACAGAGCCCACCCAAAATATGTACACAGTACAGGAGCCCCCCACACATTACATAACTCTCCCACTACTCTCCTGAAGGTCCCAGGAAGAGGCCTGCAGGAGGAGCAGCGAGGCTTCTGCGTCTAAACTCTTCTGAGCCACTCCAAGAGTTGCGCTGTCACTGGTAAACACAGAAGCCATCAGAGGAAGTGAGTGGTGCTGAAGACTTCTCTAACAGCTTCTGTGTTTACCAGTGACAGATTGGGAAGAACAGGACAATACCAGAGGTGGTGAAACAGAGTTCTGCCACATTTAAGCTGAAAAACGTCTTGCATCTAACTAATGTAATTTAGTACAATGAACTGTCAAAAAAATCATGCAGCAATTAAAGTCAGAACTCCTTATCTGTATGCTTATGTAAGGTCAGCACGTTAGGCAGTATTAAAATCATTTGATGAAAACCAAGCAACTAGGATTTTCAGAGGAAGATGGCAGCCACCATAGACCGTTTTATTTTACAATTATAGGCAGTATACAATATTCCTGTTAGGTTGTTGACTTCCTATTCTAGTTTGTTAACAACCCCTATGTGTTTTTCAAAAGAAAAAGAGTGTGCATTGAAACGTTTTTTTTCAGTCATATAGCGACAATAAAAAACTAAATCAACAGGATGGTTCCTTTCTACGTGTGCCCTTTTCTCAACTTTCCTGTTTTACTCCTTTATTCTTCCAACATTTGTTGTAAAAATATTTATTTTGAAGTAAACACAAGCAATTATATTGGTATGTACTTTGGGCTCACAGCCCCTCCGGTTTCCTTTTTGCCTCCCTCTACCAGCTTTTTCTTGCTATTGACATCCTCTTGCTGCTTTCCAAAATACGCATCTGTGCTGTGTGATCCTTGGGTGTGAACTTGACTAGTGCTGGAGTGTGCCCAATGCCAACATCTCACAGAGAGTTCCTGGTGCTCACTCCATCCATCCCTCTCCCTACACACTCTTCCAGTGACCTCAGGGAAGTATGAAAAATGGCTCAGCTATGCTGAACGCACGACCCACCAGAGTCACAGAGACATGTCGCCTCTGGACTTTCCAGTCCAAAGCTTGGATTTGTTTTCAGCAAACTTAAAGTGATATGCCAAGCAAATATAGGAAACCCACCCTTAAAATTCTAAATGTATCTAGATTAATTATGGACTTTTTAGGCAAGTAAAAACTCAGTACAAAGAAATGTAAACACAATCTTTTAATTTATTAACGTACCATATCTAAAATATATTGAGTATTTAAAAATATTAGTATGAATTGCTCATATAGTCACAGCATTATCCCCCCATAAAGTATAGACATACAATTTCCTATTGGAAATATTAAGAAAATGGTAGACATAATCCACTTCCTTCAAAATGGGGGGGGGGGGTATTTTGGCTGTTGGATGGAGTCCGACATGTTTCGCGATCAGAGTCACTTCCTCAGGGGCTCGCAATGCATCTAGAAAATGGACAAACTTGCAGATAATCAGTACAAACATTAGCAATGGACATCAATACAAATAGAATGCCACCTCTAAGGCACTTACATAAAATTGTAGACAGTATGTATTATATTATGAAAGACTCCTAAAGCAGCAAAACAGGTCCCCACAGCTAATCAGGACGGCAACCCCACAGCGGATGCAGGGGCGCACCAAGCAGGCAACTGAGCAGGAAGCAACTCTCATCGTGAAACATGTTGGGCTCCATCTAACAGCCAAAATACCCCCCCTCACTTTGAAGGAAGTGGATTGTGTCTACCATCTTCTCAATATAACCAATAGCAAATTGTATTTCTACACTTTATAGGGGGATAATGCTGTGACTATAAGTGCGATGCATAATAATATTTTTAATTACTCAATATATTTTAGATATGGTACGTTAATAAAGCAACACTTGTTTTTACATTTTTTGTACTGAGTCTATATGCCTAAAAAGTCCATAATTAATCTAGATATATTTTGATCCTCTAATTGGGACGTGGCACCACCCGATGGTCACCCAACTTTCTCAACTCAACCACTCTTTAAATTAGCTTTGTGTTGGTTCAAAACTCCATAGATGTTTTATAAATATTACTATTATAATATTCTGAAATCTAAAATAAATGTGACCTCTGAACTCAGGCAGCATTAAAGCAGTAAGGGCTCATTTGCACTGACATCATGCTCTGAAGAATGACCCGTATTGGATCACTTTTTATAGGATGTTTGATTGGCAGTGGCAGTTATGTTGCCTTTTCACCACCAGCGTTAACTCCCCAACACAACCATGTGCATTGCAAGTAGTTATGGGGTGGTTGTGTCGCAGCCCCATTCAGTTAAATGGGTCACATACAGAGTTTGGTACTGTTTGCCACATGCAACAGGGGGTTAATTTGTGTGATGCCACAATGCATACATTCCATCCTCGTCTTTCTTGCTTTTTTTTTTTCTTTTACTTTGGCCATAGATGGATGGAAATTCGTCTGGAACCAGCCAAATTTCAATCCAGCTATGGCTGGTCCTGTTTGAGAACAGTCGATCTACTTATCAACTGCTCATAAATGGGCCTGCTGGAAAACTTTAGTTTGATCAGCACTACAGCCAATAGGCTTCCACACTGATCAGTGTATTCTGACAGTGGAGGATTCTAGCTGACTCTTCAATGGTCAGAATACAATGATACAGCGGGGAGGATTCCTGCATTCTCCTCAAATATGTGGATGGTGGAATCAGTTCAGTTTTTTTTTTTTTTAAACTGAGCCATATATGGCTAGCTTAAACACAGGACAGTAACATGTACTCTTTATGGAAACATTAGGGCAGCACCCATAAAGGTATTTGGGCAGCTCTAAAGCCATCTAGATCACTTTTCCAAAAAAACTGACTGCACAAACTTTTAAGTAAAAAACCAGCTGCACAGAGCAAAAACAAGCTTACAGTTGCTACTGCAACCGTGAGCTTGTTTAACCTCTTCAGATGAGATAAGTCCACTGTCCAGTCACAGACTGGAGTGGGTCCAGGACAACCTGGACTCAGTGAAGTGAACTGAATGATGCTGGCAGTCAGACTAGGGACATCTAGCAGGAAAAAAAAGTACTGTAGGAGGAATCTCTGAAGGTGAATATTGTAGCAAAAGCTGATTCTCTCTTCATAGACTATTCATTTTTATCTTGTTATTGTTGGCTGAAGTTCTGCTTAAGGTTTTATATTAAGTTGACAATGCCTCTGCTAACTTGTAAGGCAGTGGGTGAGCATTGTCACCTGAGAACAGGAAGCATCATTCCCTAAGCCGTAAGTACCTGAATGTGAAGCTAATACTGGATTTATCAGCAGAAAATAAATAAAAACAATAGGTCATAACAGTCTATCCGCAACATATTCTGGTTATGGAGGTTTCATTTTTTTGGTTTCCATACAACGTAAACGTGGAACTAGAATTGTCCACTGCTAAATCTTGCTGAGTACCACCCAGACTGCCTTGTCAGATGTGTATCATAGCATACAAGACAACAGAGCTTGATACATTATATGTTTTCTCTTCTCCAACAGTACAAGTGCACTGCTGGCCTTGCCCTTGATATTGGGTAGTCACATCACATCAACATGAGTCCCTCGGGTCTTTTTTGTCTTTGGTTTATTTCCAGTCCCTTTCCATAATGGTTCTGACACACCGACAGGCCATAATTTACACAACCTTTTTGCTTATCTGTCTCTGATCGGAATATGGCAGAGATTTCAAGCCTTGATTGAGTCAAAGCTTCAGCTGTTTTTCTAGCTAAATGGCCGTATTGATTTAATATGGTATCCTTGTGATTTACAAGCATCCCTCATGTAACAACATCTTAGATTCTCTGCAAAAAACTTTTTTTTTTGAAGCACAGTTCCATAGGCTCAGGATTGATCTTGTACAGTTGTTATTCCTGGCACAGGGTCCATTTATGTTCCAGTCGTTCACAAACTGCATTTAGGTGCAAACTATTTTATGCAGCGTCCATAAAGGGGGTGCTGCTGGATGGATATCAGCTGATGCCCTGGAGCATCTCCAAAAACATCAAACCCTTGATTTAATGTTGTTTGGGGAATTCTCTAAGGAGAACTAGGTAAATAGATTGAAAAACTGTCGTAACTAGCCCAAGCAGAATAAAATATTAAAGTAAATCTGTCATTAGAATAAAATCCTAAACCCACACTGGAATAGGCACTCCTCTCACTGACTGACCACCCCTGCTCCCATGTTGAATAGTCACCAGAAACTGCAAAAAATATTTGCAAACTTCATTGCATGTTGGCCCCAATAGTTGCATTGTGGGGATGTAGGTGATGTGCTACCTATTCCCTAAAACACCAAGGTTTTTACAAAAAGCAACAGAGATTGCCATAACAGGGGAGTGGCAGTAAAGGTAAGTATAGGTGCAAGAGATTGCCTAGCATGAGGGGGAGGTTGTTTGTGTGACATGTTTGCTGTACATGTACATTCCAAAGAGAAACATTTTGCAAATAAATTCGCTCAATGGAAACAGTGTATGTGCTAAGTGGTTCTAATTTTCATCCTGCCCTATCCCATATATTTCTTTTAGAATCATTAAAAAAGTTTTCTTACTTTGAAAATGTGTGAATAAGCTCACTTCATCCCCATAGCTGCAGCTGCTGTTTTTTAGCTTTTCATAACAGCCAGCTGGGGGAGTGATACACCAACTGCCTGCTGATTGCAAAAGTGAAAGAGCACATTCTTAGACACCCTTTAGATGTGTATATTTCAGGGTGGGAGCTGGACTCGGCATGGTACAGACTTTAACTATGCCATCTACCAGGGGCGGACTGACCATTTGGAAACTCGGGCACTGCCCGAGGGCCCGGGGTCAGTAGGGGGCCCCATGAGATGCCCCTGGTACCTTTTTCATAGGCTTTTTTGAGTTTTGCAAGGACACAGGGGCCCCATGATCCCCTATTGCCCGGGGGCCCCATGAGTTGTCAGTCCACCCCTGCCATCTACCCATCAGTTGCTTGATTACATTCTCAGACCTGCTTCTGGAATGGTAATCAAGCAACTAATCATTACAACAAAAGCCTGCACCATCCAGTGGCCAGCAGGGAGGAACATGTTTGTCTAAAGGGTTGCCAGGGATGTGTTTTTTCATTCAGGTTTATCACTTGCACTCTCTGCTCCCAGTGCTTCTTAATGTGTGACTAAAAAGGGAGATATTGAGACAGCCATTGAGACAGCCGAATGAGTTGTAGACACAAACAAAACAAAAGGATATTAATGCAGTCAGGGATCTCTGGAATAACTATAGGGTATTTATGGGGACTAAACACAGACATTTAAAGAAATAGGATGAAACAAAATAGGTTTTAAAAATGTGAAGTGAGCCACAAAGGAATAGTAGACTTTCTGGGGGTGCGGTGTTAGTGATAGGCTCTGATCTAACCATTTTGCCCAGTTTTTTCCAATGTTACAGTGTGATGCAGTGCAATGAAATGATAATTTCAGTCTCTATCCAGAAAAGGGAACAATCATTTTCAGTCATCTTCACATTCTATTTGCACTTGAGAATTTACTAATGTAGCGCCCTCATAGTTAGTTAGGGGGAGCTAAAATCCTGATTGTCAGAGAGGAGGGCTCCTGGGTGTCAGGAGGTAAAATGTGGGTCAGAAATGGGAGGTTCTGTAGGCCAGCCCCTCTGGAATGTACCCCTGCTCTAGAGCTTTGGAGGACAGTCTAGAGGCAGTGGGTGGATCTGAGGAGTGGCTGGCTTGTACTCTTCAGGGATCTTGGCTAGTCCCCAACAGGAGGCTTGGCAAGAGACTAGGACAACCCTTAAGGATAAGGAAGCCTGTTTAGCAGTAGGAAGAAGAGGATGGAGAAGGAAGAGAGAGGTTGAGGTGCAGAAGCCTGGGAGGTAGCCCGAGCTGGAAGAGGCTAGCCTCCAGAAGTGAAGCTGAAAAGGAGGAAAGCTGTGGACTTCACTGGCCCCCTAAGAGAGGACCACCTGGCATCTTGGAAGGAGCAGCCCAGCTTAAAGTCCTGGTAGCAGCCATCGACCTTACAGCAGCACAGGAGAAAGACTCAGAAAGTACACCTACAATCCCCAGTCCAGAGATGGGAGAGAGCATTTGGGTGGGAAATCTAAGTTGCTTTGCAGCTGGGACTATTGCCCTTCTAGTATTAACTACTGGATCCCCTTTCCAGGGATTCCTCCATACAGCCAGATTGAGGTGCATTGGGAGATGCTGGCTATCTCTCCAGAAAAGGATTTCTGTGTAAAGACTTGTAATATAGTTTAGGACATTTGTCCTCTGTTGCCATTCTCTTGGGAATCCCATACACCCCTTACCCCATCCAAGTTCCAAATCCCTAATAAAACTTCAAATACAGCTCAAGGACTGGTTTCTGTCTCCTGGTACAAGTCTGAATGGAAAATGCATATTGCTTGGCTGTGCAGGACTATTGGGGGACCCAAAACTCTAGTGACTCCTAAGGGAGTAGTGCTAGGGAGTACCTGTTATCATTCCTTTTCTTCAAACCTCTCATGTCAATTTTTTTTTATTGAGCTGTCTATAGTCAGCCTGATATATTGATGTTTCATCGCTGTACGTTTAGTACCTTATCCTTAAAAATTAATAAAAAAGTCATTTGATGTCATTCTCCAGTGTTATTAATGTCATTTCCGTGAAACAAGGCTTTCAGCAGCCAATTTGGAAGGGTAATAGTATATGGCACTACTCCATGGATGTTGTCATTTGTTTGTGCACATTTTGACCAATTTGTCTGTGACAGAAAAGAAACGGCTTGGAAGGTCAAGATAAATTTTTTATTGGTTCACCTTGATTCACAAGGTTTATCTGTCCGTTTTTCCCGAAAGGCCATCTGAAAAATATCCAGCAACAGGTCGGTTATTAGTCATTATACAAATAACATCCCACGCTGTTTAATAAGGTTCTTGTGAGTAAATACAGGTTTGTATCAGTTTCTTTTAACTCGTAGTTGTCTGTTTATAAATGTTTTTACACATGATTTTGAAAAAATTCACCTAAGATTCACACATTCTCTAATCTGTGTCATTTGGAAAATTGTGGAAACACTGGGTAAAAGTTGTGTGAAGACATTAATAAATAGTCAAACTAAAAAATTGGCCCTTGCAGGGGGCTGCTCCCGTGCTACAAGGCTTTATTGCTTGTATACAGTAGGTCTAGGGAAAATGTCAAAGAAGATTTACTTACCAATCCTCTGATCTGTCATATGATACAAAAGAATATTGCTGTGCCTTCTCTATATGAACAAATCAACTAATAAATCTCCTCTACTGTGTAATATAAATAAAACATAGCTCTAATAGTATAATGTCCATGTAACATTTAAAAAAGATATATACTGTATTTAGGTCCATAAGTAATGGTGAATATCCTCATAAGTTGACAGTCTCATTGCAAACTTAAGCCATGCAGTTCTTTCCACTGTGTCACACGTCTTGTATTTCGTAGGTGCGTAGTGATATCCACCACAATTCATCACTGCTCTCACCTCAAATGATGGACCTGTCACTTTCTAGGTCCCAACGTGCCTATTTCCTTTTAATGGGACTCCTTATGGTGACTCCATTCCAATATACAGTGCCTTGAAAAAGTATTCATACCCCTTGAAATTTTCCACATTTTTTTCATGTTACAACCAAAAATGTAAATGTATTTTATTGGGATTGTATGTGATAGACCAACACAAAGTTGCACATACAGTTGCAAGAAAAAGTATGTGAACCCCTTGGGATTACGTGGAGTTTTGCATGAATTGGGCATAAAATGTGCTCTGAACGTCATCTAAGTCACAACAATAGAAGAACACAGTCCGCTGAACATAATACTACACAAACATTAGATGCTGCCATGGTTTAATTGCACATAACATGTAAACATTCACAGTGCAGGGAGGAAAAAGTATGTGAACCTTTGGACTTAATAACTGGTTGACCCTCCTTTGGCAGCAATAACCTCAACCAAACGTTTCCTGTAGTTGCAGATCAGACCTGCACAACGATCTGGAGTCATTTTGGACCACTCCTCTTCACAAAACTGTTTCAGTGTAGCAATATTCTTGGGATGTCTGGTGTGAATCGCTCTCCTAAGGTCATGCCACAGCATTTAAATCGGGTTGAGGTCAGGACTCTGACTGGGCCACTCCAGAAGGCGTATTCTGTGCTGTTGCAGCCATTGTTTTGTTGAATTACTTGTATGCTTTGTGTCATTGTCCTGTTGCATCACCCATCCTCTGCGGAGCTTCAGTTGGCGGACAGATGGTCGTACATTTTCCTGCAAAATGTCTTGATAAACTCTGGAATTCATTTTCCCATCAATGACAACAATCCGTCCAGGCCCTGAGGCAGCAAAGCAGCCCCAAACCATGATGCTCCCTCCGCCATGTTTCACAGTGGGGATGAGGTTTTGATGTTGGTGTGCTGGGCCTTTTTTTCTCCACACATAGTGTTGTGTGTTCTTCCCAAACAACTCAATCTTGGTTTCATCTGTCCACAGTATATTTTGCCAGTAGTGCTGTGGAACATCCAGGTGCTCTTTTGCAAACTTCAAATGTGCTGCAATCTTCTTTTTGGACAGCAATGGCTTCCTCCGTGGTGTCCTTCCATGTACTCCATTCTTCTTTAATGTTTTCCTTAATGTAGATGTGTCAACAAAAATGTTAGCATGTGCCAGAGATTTCTGTAGGTCTTTAGCTGACACTCTGGGATTCTTCTTTACCTCATGCAGCATTCTGCGCTGTGCTCTTGCAGTCATTTTTACAGGACGACCACGCCTAGGGAGAGTAGCAACAGTGCTAAACTTTCTCCATTTGTAGACAGTCTGTCTTACCGTGGACACATGAACATCAAGGCTCAAGGAGATACTTTTGTAACCCTTTCCAGCTTCATGCAAGTCAACAATTCTTGATGGTAGGTCTTCTGAGAGCTCTTTTCTGTGAGGCATGGTTCACATCAGACAGTGCTTCTTGAAACCAGTAAACCCAAAACAGGTGTGTGTTTTTTAAGGGCAGGACAGCTGTCAGCAACACATCCAATATCATCACACTGATTGGAGTCAAGGTTGGCTCACTCCTGGCTCCAATTATCTCTGGGAGAAGTCATTAAGCTAGGGCCTCACATACTTTTTCCTCCCTGCACTGTGAATGTTTACATGTTATGTGCAATTAAACCATGGCAACATCTAATGTTTGTGTAGTATTATGTTCAGCAGACTGTGTTCTTCTATTGTTGTGACTTAGATGACGTTCAGAGCACATTTTATGCCCAATTCATGCAAAACTCCACGTAATCCCAAGGGGTTCACATACTTTTTCTTGCAACTGTAATTGTGAAGTGAAAAGAAAATGATAAATGCTTTTCAGCATTTTTTACAAATAAATATGTGAAAAGTGGGGAGTGGATTTGTATTCAGCCCCCCTAAGTCAATACTTTGTAAAACCACCTTTTACTGCAATTACAGCTGCAAGTCTTTTTGGGGATGTCTCTACCAGCTTTGCACATCTAGAGAGGGACATTTTTTGCAAAATAGCTCAGGCACTGTCAGATTGGATGGAAAGTGTCTGTGAACAGCAGTTTTCAAGTCTTACTACAGATTCTCAATTGGATTTAGGTCTGGACTGTGACTGGGCCATTCTAACACATGAATATGCTTTGATCTAAACCTTTCCATTGTAGCTCTGGCTGTATGTTTAGGGTCGTCGTCCTGCTGGAAGGTGAACCTCCACCCCAGTCTTAAGTCTTATGCAGACTCTAACAGGCTTTCCTCTAAGATTGCCCTGTATTTGGCTCCATCCATCTTCTCATCAACCTTTTTTCAAGCCACTGTACCAACAGTATTAGCACTCCTGTAGTTCCTGGAAATGGGATCTGTGTGTCCCCATGTGCGGTGGTATGGCCCTTTAAATCACAATCTCCTTCTCTCTACAATGTTCTCATGCAAGATTGAAGTATCCCATAATGTAGTATATTGTTAAAATGAATTTGATTAAATTAATTGCACGTACATATAACATTTAAAATGCAAGCGTTACACATAGACAATGGGACAGGGGCTCCCGCATCATTTCTGATTTCAGCAATCCCGACACCCAGCTCCGCCTATACGCCTAATCTTCTGCTTTGCTATACTGGTCGCCGCAGCATCTTCTTTCCCACATTCCAGCAGTCTAAGGTTCTGACATCATCAAGGCCAGTGCAGGGTCCGGTCCATAGCCCTGCATTGGACCTGAGGATGTTGGAGTAGTTCCATCTGCTGGGGGAGCAGAGGATCCTAAAAGTTAACGTGCTTCTCCTCTCCCCTAGAAAAAACAAGCACTTAACTCTTGCACAGGCTCAGGCGCATCCTCACTGCAAGAGATAATATCAGATTTCTTAGAGTTACGCTTTTAGTATATCCAAACCTAAAACCACAAATTTAATATTGGGTGCTTATATTGCAGCTTACTAGTCCTTAGATGTGGTGGCTGCATTTGTTTTTTTTTTTCTTTGTTTTTTTTTTAGGCAAACTACAGAACAACAAATACAACAGAACATTTCCCAGCATCCTTACCAGCTGGCCTGCAGCAAAACCAAATTAGCTCTGTCTTACAGTTTGTGTTAAAACAGAGGGTTTAGTTGCACCAATTTACAAAAATACATGAAAGCCTATAATGGGGTAATGGGGTCCCCTGTGTCCCCGCATACACTCAAGCACACCCACACAACACCGTACCTACATATTGCAGCTCAGCTGCATAGAAGGAGCATTTAAATATTTACTGCAGCAAAGACTGCAGGAATGTTCCCGGCTTCTTTCCGTAGAAGCCACTGGGCACTTTCAGGTTTAAAGATGGCTGCCATGTGGGGGAAGTGAAAGAGAGAGGGGAGTGAGAGGGTAAAAAAGAGGAAGAGAGAGAGAGAAGGAGTAAGAGTGAGAAAGGAAGAGATGAGAGAGGAGGGGTGTGTTTTAAACTGCGCTACAAATTGGGCATGGCTTAAAAGGGGTGTGGTTAAATAGCGTCTGAGATGACTTATATAGTGCAGAATGAGGTAATGTTAAATAGGGAATGTACAGTGAGGAGTGTATGACAGTGGATAGTATGTACAGGGAGAGGAGTGTGGAGTGTATGACAGTGGGTAGTATGTACAGGGAGAGGAGTGTGGAGTGTATGGCGGTGGGTAGTATGTGTAGGATGGTGTCAGTAGGTGGTGTCAGTAGTTCTTCATTTTTATTATTATTATTATTATTATTTTATTTTGTTTTACAATTGTATTCATTTTTTTTACAGATTAATGTTTTATTATTTTTCTAATTTTTTTTCAAAATGCTTTTGGGTGGCCAGTGGATGGTGTGAGTAGAGCAACGGCGTGGGTGTAAAATGTTTTTAATTTGTATTATTTAATTTTGTAATTATTTTTTACAATTTATTTCTGTATTATTTTTTTCACAATGATTTTGTGGGGGCAGTGGACAGTGTCAGCAGGGAGTGAACAGGGAGCACTAGTATATGTTGGGCTGTCATTAGATTGGGATGAATAAACAGAACCTGTACCCCCTTATATCGGAAGGAAGGGAAAGGATGGAGGGAAGGAAGGAAGGAAGAAAGAAAAGGGAGCAAGGGAATGGATGGAGGAAGAAAGGGGAGGGAAGGAAGGAAGGGTGGGAGGAAAGAAGAAAGGGAGGGAGGGAATGGATGGAGGAAGGAAGGAAAGAAAATGGATGGAGGAAGGAATGAAGGAAAAGGAGGCAAGGGAGGAAGTTAGAAAGGGAGGGAGGGAATGGATGGAGGAAGAAAGGGGAGGGGAGGGGAGGGAAGGAAGGAAGGAAGGAAGGAAGGAGGGAAGGAAGGGGAGGGAAGGAAGGAAGGGTGGGAGGAAGGAAGGGAAGGAAGAAAAGGGAGGGAGGGAATGGATGGAGGAAGGAAGGAAGGAAGAAAGAAAAGGGAGCAAGGGAATGGATGGAGGAAGAAAGGGGAGGGAAGGAAGGAGGGGTGGGAGGAAAGAAGAAAAGGGAGGGAGGGAATGGATGGAGGGAGGAAGGAAGGAAAGAAAATGGATGGAGGAAGGAATGAAGGAAAAGGAGGGAAGGGAGGAAGTTAGAAAGGGAGGGAGGGAATGGATGCAGGAAGAAAGGGGAGGGGAGGAAGGAAGGAAGGGAAGGAAAGGAAGGAGGGGTGGGAGGAAGGAAGGGAAGGAAGAAAAGGGAGGGAGGGAATGGATGGAGGAAGGAAGGAATGAAGGAAGGAAAGAAAATGGATGGATTAAGTAATGAAGGGGAAGGAAGGAAGGAAGGAAGGAAGGAAGGAAGGAAGGAAGGAAGGATTGAAGGACGAGGAGGGAGGGAATGAAAAAATGAAGGGAGGCGATAGAGGAAGGAATGAAGGTAAGGAATTAAAGGGAGGGAGGTAATGTAGGAAGGAAGGAAGAAAATGGATGGAGGAAGGAATGAAGGGGAGGGAAGGAAGGAGGGGAGAGAGGGAGGAAGGAAGGAAGAAAAAAGAGAGAGGAAAAGGATGGAGGAAGGAAGAATGAAAGGAAGGAAGGAAGGAAGGAAGGAAGGAAGGAAGGAAGGAAGAAACAGGAGGGAGGGAATGGAAAGGAAGGAAGGATGGAAAGAAGGGAGGGAAGGAAGAAAAGAGAGGGAAGGAATGGATGGAGGAAGGAAGGCATGAATTAGGGGGAGGGAAGGAAGAAGGAAGGAAGGGAGGAAGGAAGGAAAATAAAGGAGGGAAGGGAGGACAGAATGAAGGGAGGGGATGGATGGAGGAAGGAAGGAATGGATGGAGGAAGGGAGGAAGGAAGGGGAGGGAAGGAAGGAATGAAGGAAGAAAGGAGGGGAGGGAGGAAGGAAGGAAGAAAAGAGAATAAATAGCGAAAGGAAGGAAGGGAAGAGAAGGGAAGGGAAGGAAGAAAAGGAAGGGAGGGAATAGATGGAGGAAGGAAGGAAATGGATGGAGGAAAGAATGAAGGAAAGGGAGGGAAGGGAAGAAGGAAGGAAATGAAAGGAGGGGTGGGAGGCAGGAAGGAAGGAAGGATATGAAAGGAGGGGAGGGAGGAAAGAATGAAGGGAGGGGATGGATGAAGGAAGGAAGGAATGATTGAAGGATGAGGAGGGAGGAAATGAAAAAATGAAGGGAGGCAATAGAGGAAGGAATGAAGGTAAGGAATTAAAGGGAGGGAGGTAATGTAGGAAGGAAGGACGAAAATGGAAGGAAGAAGGAATGAAGGAAGGGGAGAGAATGAAGGAGGGGAGAGAGGGAGGAAGGAAGGAAGAAAAAAGAGGGAGGAAAAGGAGGAAGGAAGGAAGGAAGGAAGGAAGGAAGGAAGGAAGGAAGAAACAGGAGGGAGGGATGGAATGGAAAGGAAGGAAGGAAGGAAGGAAAGAAGGGAGGGAAGGAAGGAAGAAAGAGAGGGAGGGAATGGAAAGGAAGGAAGGAAGGAAGGAAGGAAGGAAGGAAGGAAGGAAGAAAAGAGAGGGAGGGAATGGATGGAGGAAAAAATTGTAAAAAATAATTTAAAAAAATATTGTAAATAGATAAATTAATAAAACTTTTTTTTTCTAAACTACCGACACCAGGACTCCAGTAGGGGAAATACCAGGGCAACAAAGGTTGCACTTGTGACTGGGCCTTGGTCTACCACCACGAAGTTCAGAGGGAAGGGCCCTGTTTAATACTGTACTAATGGAAGGTACTCCGGGAAAGCTAAAAGTGCACAGGTTAAGGGGTGAAAATGACTTGTCTTTCCCCTGGCGCTGACAACCCATGCTACACCGCTGGGATGAGGTGTTGGTAGTTCAAATCAGGACAGCAGTCTAGGATGACAACAGTGCTCCTCCATAAATACAGTAGAGTGAGCATTGTCACGCTAGGACAGGAAGTATGTTCACTAATGCAGCCACCATATCCAAGTACTGGTAAGCTCAGAGGCGGATTGACAACTCATGGGGCCGCTGGGTAATAGGGGATCATGGGGCCCCTGTGTCCTTGCCCACACTCAAAGTACACCCAAAAAAGCCTATAAAAGGTACCAGGGGCATTTCATGGGCCCCCTACTGACCCCGGGCCCTCGGGCAGTGCCCGAGTGCCTGAATGGTCAGTCCGCCCCTGGGTAAGCTACAATGTATACTTTTTGTGTTAGATTTTGATACATTATAAACAACTCTTTGCACATGGCAGTAGATATAATGTAGTAAAGGGAAGGCTGGGATAGGACAGGGTTTGTACTTGCTCTTTTCAGTGGAGGAAGTGTTTGTGTAATTTATCAAGTATTACATTTTATTATTGTAGGAGAGTTACATGTCAGCGATAAAGGGACAGAGGAAGAAAGAAAAAGAGGAAAAAGTATGAAAATGTGACTCTTAAAATTCTACCAGCACGCTGGTAATAATGAAAATCCTTCAATCCACACACAAGCTGCCATCACTTACAAATGAAGGCCTTGCACATTGTAGGCTCTTATAGTTAGAGCAAATACATATGTTTTTGCAAAAACACGCTGCTTTCTCTGGCAGTTAAAAGGACAGCTAAACCACCTTTTAGGGCAAGGGTATGGAATTAAAATTCATGGAGGTCCAGTTAGTACATTTTCTTCCAGCAGAGATCCAAATAGAATGTTTGTGCAATGACTCAGATCCTTCACATCACAGTCCCCTTCTTGCATCAAAGTCCACAGTCCACCTCTCACACAGTTTCCCCCTTTGTATGTCACAGTCCCCCCCCTTTATGTCACAGTCCCCTCCTTTATGTCATAGTCCCCGCCCCCACTTATGTCACAGTTCCCCCTTCACATCAGTGTCTCCTGCCCCCATTCATCTTTAATAGTACTGTCCTCACCCCCACTACCCCCTCCACCTTTTCATAGCAGTGTCCTCAGTTCAGAGCACCGTCCTCACTTCCCCTTCATAGCAGTGTTCTCACACCCCCATTCACCCCGCTACAGATCAGTGTTCCCTCCTTTCCCTTTCACGACAGCATTTTCAGCCTCCCCTACATTGTTACTCACGATTCCTACCTTATACAGGGCTGGTCTGAACAGAGGGCGAGAGCTGCCTAACTTTTCTTTTTAACAAGCCAGTGATTGGTTGCTAAGACCGCTCAACATCCTATCAACCAATCACTTGCTTGAAGCTCCTACCCACCATCCAAACCTGCCACCTCTCCCTTATTCTGCCCTGCTGTAAGGATGATAGTGTGGCGGCTGGATGAGATAAACAGCAGCAAGATCTATAGGGTGACCAGGGGAAAGAGCAAGGACCAGGGTCCTAAGTAGAGTGACCACGTTGGACTGTCACTCGGTCCACATCTGGACCACAGTCAGCCATTTAGTGATGCCTGCTATAGGGTTAGCATAGATACGTACATTAACAGGATGTCTCTCTCTCTCTCACCACATCTGTGCCTAATTTCCAGCATTGAAAATTGAATTATTACTTTAAACGTATTAGCCTGAACAGGTAGACAATACATACTCTTTAGGAAAAAATCCTCCTGCACTAAACAAATGATAAATAAATAAATCAAGCTGCTAACACCCTATTCTATACCTAAAGGTGCAATAAATGATAGACAATAATATTGGTGTAGCGCTACAATAAGTGAAATATTATATAAATATATTCAATAAAACAATGTATAAACATAAATAGCTGATGGATCCTTCAAGGATCTATATGAAGTGAAACAACAAGTGCTAAAGTGCATATATATAACTGGTCCCAAAAATGGACCCTAAATAAAGTGCAAAAACGCCCAATCCCAAATTGGGATAAATAAACAAAGTGACACAGTGAATCCCAAATAATGGGATAACCATTAATCAAAAGTGACTAGTGCTGAAACCCCAAATATATAAACATATATCAAATACACATGGCAAAGTAATAAACACAGTGAACAATGTAAATAAAAACCACGTAAAAAATGTATTATAAAAAGAGTCCAAAAAGTGCAAAAACTGTGCAAAAAAACACAAATAGATGTGCTTCTGAGGAAGTCACGTGGGGAGCGTGAAGTAATGCGTAGATGCGCGGTGACGTGTTTCCGGCGGACGCCATCTTGCTACACCCAGTGTTCTACAGAATACACCCATAACATGTGGTGTGACTGCTTGATTTTATCATCCCTAATGTGAGTGTCTATTTGGCGTTTTTACCCTTATTTATTACTATTAAATGGTGTTTCACTATGGGGGTCTCTCTTGTTTTTTCATGGCCTTAATATGGTATACATGAACAAGTGAGCTGTACTGCGGTGATCTACCTTTGGAAGGGGAACCGATGCTGTAAGCAAGTTACCATTGAGGGTATGTGAAGCCACTGGAGCCTGTTTAATGTGAAGCTGTATGGTGTGGAGCTATCTGCTGTGTAGGATCCAGGGTGATCCATAAGGCGTTTTGGTCGCGATAAGGAGGTGAGGAGGCATTTCTGCCATTTAAGGATATCTATCCACTTGCGTTTGGCACAAGCACTACAAACACCTGTTGTTGAAGATTGAAGCACACCGATTTGTGTTTCTTGCACAGTTTTTGCACTTTTTGGATTCTTTTTATTATACATTTTGTACGTGGTTTTTCTTTACATTGATCACTGTGTTTATTACTTTTGCCATGTGTATTTGATATATGTTTATATATTTGGGGTTTCAGCACTAGTCACTTTTGATTAATGGTTATCCCATTATTTGGGATTCACTGTGTCACTTTATTTATCCCAATTTGGGACTGGGCATTTTTGCACTTTATTTAGGGTCCATTTTTGGGACCAGTTATATATATGC
This sequence comes from Staurois parvus, assembly GCF_062004578.1. Taxonomy (NCBI): domain Eukaryota; kingdom Metazoa; phylum Chordata; class Amphibia; order Anura; family Ranidae; genus Staurois; species Staurois parvus. The sequence goes on from NW_028318781.1 coordinate 3,295,779, forward strand.
ACTTGTTGTTTCACTTCATATAGATCCTTGAAGGATCCATCACCTATTTATGTTTATACATTGTTTTATTGAATATATTTATATAATATTTCACTTATTGTAGCGCTACACCAACATAATACATACTCTTTAATTTTCTGTTTCCAGAGTGTTTGACAGAAATTCTAAGGCCTGTCATTGATTGGTGATTGTGCCTGGGAGGTAATTGCTTCAAGTATCACTCATCATCTAACGGATTAGGAATTAATATGCTGAGAAAAAAAGACAATAGAGAGACTGCTAATAGGGAGTGGTTAAAGATGAACTTCTCCCCCCTTTCTTTCCCCACTTACCTTGTTTCCTAGATTATTCTTGAAACACTCACACATCTAGCAATTCAACATTGTCCGGCTGTAATGTGTTCTGTAAACTGGATCAGGTGCCGCCATCATCTTCACTTATGTCATCAGGAGCCAGCTATCTCTCCCTGATTCTTCCGGCCGCTTCCTGAGCATGCATGGCTACATATGTTCAAAGTGTTTTCTAGATGGCTCCGATGCCTCCTGGGATGCATAACATGAGTATCCCAGGAGGCTTTAGGCAGCTGGGGGCGTCATTCTCATCTTGGTGAGAAAGGCAGCAGTCTGGGCTGCATTCCTCTCAAAAAAGGTATCCCCCCCCCAAAAAAAAAAAAAAATTCTGTAAAGAAATTTGGGTGAAAACCTATACAGCTACTTTGTTATTCCTACTCCTTGGAGGCTGCTAGCACTGTGAACCATAAACCCCCTTTAAGTGGCTAACAGGATTTTTGTGATAAGTACAATGAAGTGATGCGCTCCCCTTATATACAAGGGGTGTTCAAGGCAAACCAGGATATTTGAGTTTATAGTTTGAGTTATAATAAAAGAACAACTTTCAAGGAGTGGAAACTGCATTTATTTTTCGACATACTCCCCTGCTACATTTATACACCTACCCCAGCATTTAACTAATACCTGGAAAGCTTCAGCATAGAAAGATTTGTCAGTACGCCTGAATCATCCTATGACAGAATGATTCATCTCTTGTACAATTTTACGACAGGTTATGCGCTGATTATCCAGGATCAGGCGTTCCGCACACTGAATGTTCACAGGAATGACTGCTGTGGGCTTGGAACCACCATGGCCAGAATCGTCACTGATGAAAATCGCAATCAGTGCATTATAACTGGTTTGTTTGAAAGGTATAACATTTACAAACTATGGTATATATGCTAGAATTTACGCAGCTATAGACGTTATACTGTAATGGCAGTGATCAACGACTTCTAGTGAGACTGTGATAGGGTGGCGGACAATCTGGCACTAACAGACACTATCTGGGAGGGTCTCTAACTGATATCACTAGTGACATACAGTGATCAGTGATAACACTGTACATTGACACTGTACTAATGGCTCTGGCTGGAAAGGGGTTAAGATCTTGGGACAGATCAAGGCATTAATTGTGTGCCTAACAATGTGTAATGTGTGCTGCTTTTACTTTACTATCTGACTATTCCCTGTACACAGATTTCTGTGTTTTTGTGCTTGGACATAGCTGATCAGCTGACTTTATCCAAAATCATTGGCTGAAATGAGCTGCCAAACTCATGCTGTGTCCAACAACAGCATGGATCGGCAGTAGGGTTGCCACCTCAACCCTTTGAAACTGAAAACATACTAATTACACAGGTTCTGAGGCTAATTTATTGCAGATAAGGCATTAAGTGAATTTAAATACCACCTTAATCAGCCACAGAACCTGTGTAATTAATATGTGTTCAGGTTTAAAGGGATGAGGTGGCAACCCTAGGCGGCAGGGAGCGTATGCATGCGCGCCCCAAACCCAGAGTCAAGCCGGCAAGGTACAGGTACGCTGTCTGGCCTGCCTGTGTTGTCTGTCTGCAATAAGTCTGCTGTGGGCAGGCGGTAAGTAGTTAAAAATACAGATGCCAACATTCAATTTTACCACATTTATCCAAGATGGTCCCTACTCCCCCAGCTTCCTGTTTGCTTCCTGCATGTGTTCCACAGACCAGAAGTGATGTAGGCAGAAATGATTTCACGATGATTGGCGCCCCACCCATGGCCTACATCTGACTACATCTACCTTTTCTCTAGTAGCAAGGTTTAGCCCCAGCTGCACATTGGCCTCTTCTTGTAGTTATTGGCCCACCTAAGTTCACGAGGTGGGAGCCAGAAAGTGTTCAGTGCTCCCCTGCGTAGCTATTTGTTTTAATGCCACCCAAGAATGAATGACGGCAACCAAACATGAATTGTGTGATCAGAACCCACAGAGCTTCTTCTGCTCCTCTACTCAATAAATAGACAGCAGATAACCCTATGTTTTGCTAAGGCTCCGTACATAGTGAGCTGACTGTTTTTCAAGCGTTTTCTTTCACGCATCTTTGAGCGTTTTTTTTTAGCAGATTTGCAAATTTTATAAACGTTTTTTCAGGTGTTTTGTATTTAGGTGTTTTTGCTGTGGCCAATAGAAATAGAAATAGCTGTTGTTTGAGCTGAAAACGCCTAAAAAAAAAACACTTGAAAAAATGCTCATCCCTACTGTTCAGGCATGTTCCATTCAAGTCTATGGGGACAAAATGCCCAGATCAGCCTGAAAAGTAGCGCAAGTACTTTTTGGAGCGGCAGGTGTTTTGCTATAGGGATCAAAATGCTCATATGTGAATAAAGGCCATAGAAATGAATTCGATTTTGCTTGTTGAGTGTTTCTGAGCGTCAGGCGATGAGCTGAAAAGCGCCCTAGTGTGAATGGAGACTAAATTTCCCAGCAGTTCCTGTGCAAGAGCGCCAAGTTATATCTGTTGCCACAAAAGAAATTGTATGAGGGTCCATGTGATATTAAAAAAGGGACTGAGGGAGAGTTGTGGAAAAAGAATAAATTTATTACTGTTGGGTAGTGCCCATTATACAGTAGGTGTTTCAATTAGCAGTTGTTGACATCAAGTAAAATCAGTAGAAAACATTGCTAATGCTCTCTAAGAAGTATTGGAATTATGTTTAAAGCAATAGTCACTATTATCAGCTTCTGCCATGACAAATAAACATAGGGCGCCAATACTGTATATATCACTTACTGCCTCCTGCAACAGTTAGAAAACCCTAAGCAAAAATACTATATCAGGCTCTCAACTCAGCCACAAAAATTGACACTTCCAGGAGTGTCGGAGTGTCTAATGTTTGGGCTGTCCACAATGCCCCTGGCTCCTCCCTTGGGCCCTATGTAATCCAAGTTTTTCTGCTCAAAGTTTAACAACCTCATAGGATGTGCACTAAAAGATGCTGCATAATAAATGATGAAAGTAGATTTACTATGCAGTGGCTTTTAGTGCTGATTATTTGAGATTTTTGTACTTTCAGCAGAAACACTCTGATAACATAAGGATTGGGTGTGGGCAAACACTGTGGGTAGTGTGAAAGTTTGACATTTTGCCATTCCCAGAAGTGTCAATTATCTGGCTGAACCTCAGGTTTAGGTTTGTTCACACATACTATAATACTTTCAACTATATTGATGAATTTATGAGAATAGCCAAGTTCAGGAAATGAAAAAGCATAAAGATTGGAGTCAGCTAATGGGTACTCAGCATCCCCTTTGTTAGTTGCAAAATGTTGGTCTTACTGGAGTGTTCCTTTAGAATCCCAAAGTGGAAACTCAAGTCCTCCTGCATGAGTTTGGGCATGCAGGTTCAAAATGGCACACCAAGTGCCATCTATTGCAAGATGTCTTTTTTTTTTGTTTTCCTTCAAATTGCCCCATACTGTGGGGAATTTTGTTTTCTGTATTATGGAAACACATCTGATAGGACGAGGAACCTTCCAGGACATTGACATAATTCCCCAAGAAGCCTGGAATAGGGAAGTGCATAGGGAGCTGTCCAGCAGCTGCAGCTTCCATGATTCAGCGGTATGAAGAAGCTGCCAGTTGCATTCCCACCTGGGCTGATACGACCCAATAATAGACAGTGCTGACAGTTGCTGTTCTAGTGAGTGCTGATAACTTAAGCGCTGTGTTGTAACAAGTGTTATGCTGTATTAATCTAGTGTTTAGCATTTGCGAGGAACGCGTGTTCACTTCCTGTGGGTCACTCTGCGGTCACTAGCATTGTTTACGTTAAATAATTCGAGATGAACCCTGATGAAAGTTAGACCATTTTGTACATTGGCCTGTATTAATCCACTGGGTATACGCAATTGGACAGTCATGCGTTTTAGAAAAAAAATCAAACTGAGCAGCTAAACAGCTGCATTTAAACAAGATTAGTCGCAAATGGGCTCACTTTAATGGCCATGATAGTGCAACCTTTCAGATCAGGGATAGCTATTTATTAGACGTGCACAGTAGAAAATGTTTCATTTTGTTTCAGATGCATTTGTTAGGTAGAAATTTTGTTTAGTCGCGTTCATTGACTCGGGCCGTTTTGTTTTCAGGATTTGTTTCATATATTCCTGGATTTGAAAAGTTTTGATAAGTCTAAAATCTATAACAGTCTAAAGTCTATAACATTCTATTTTCAGATGGATTTGAATTAATTGTGAATAATAGCTGGTAATTAGGAGCAGGCAGCCATCGCATCCTTAACCACTTCCTGTCCGGACACTTTCACCCCTTCCTGTCCAGGCCAATTTTCAGCTTTCAGCATTATCACACTTTGAATGACAATTGCGCGGTCATGCAACACTGTACCTGAATTTTTTACCATTTTTTTGAGACAGATAAAGCTTTATTTTAGTGATATTTATTCACCCCTGGGATTTTTATTTTTTTTGCTATTTAAATGAAAATGTCCAACAATTTTGAAAAAAAGTGTTTTTCTTATAAAAATTTGCAAATAAATAATATTTCATCATAAATCTTGGCCAAAATTTATTCCGTTATCTTTTTAGTAAAAAAAAAAATAACACAACTTAGTTTGTAACCAAAAATTATAATTCTTTTAAATTTTGTTTTAAATTTTTTTATATTATTATTTATTTATTTTTTTACATACTGTCACCCTAGCAGTACAGTGTCACCATGGTGACACTGTACTACTTGTGGGGTGTGATGAAGATTTTTTTTTTTACACTGATTGCTTTTACACCCATAAAGGCTGTAAAAGCAATCATTTCTCCTTCTCTCTGGCTGCATTCTTACAGCCATTGAGAACTACTGAGTGAGCTGTGATTGGTCACAGCTTGTCACATGGAACAAGGCTGTTGTGAATAGCCTTGTACCATGTGACCTCTGTGATCATTCACAGATTTCACACGTAGTAAGCAATGATGTCACAAGTGACATCTTGCTTACTACTCTGCATATGATCACTGATTGGCCAATCAGTGATCACATGATCGGGACCTCACACAGTGGTCCCGTCCGACGATCGGTGTTCCACTGTGTCCGGAGGACACAGTGGGCACCGGATAGCGGTGCTAAACGGCTCCGAGGGAGCGCGCACAACTAGAAAATGCAGGTGCCATTTATGAACGGCAACCCGACCCTAGAGTGACATTGTCCTGCCGTTTAAAAACAGTAGGCGGACGGCAAGTGGTTAACAATCATCACTTATCTGCTTTTAGCAGGATTCCCGGTGCATTATAGGGGAAGCCCCCTCCCTCACAAAGCAACCCCCACAAAAGCTACTCCTACCTTGCCACCTAAAGAATAGCTGATACTTGTAACAGAGTTCCAGCAGAGGTAGTAAGTCAGTCAACAGTAGGTGGATTTAAACATGCTTGAGACAAGCAAAAGAAAGTTAACAAAAATAAATAAAAATATAAAGAAAAAGAACAAAAGCGTGAGAGGCTCAATGGACCACTTTTTCTGCCCTCACTCTTTTATGTTTCTAATTAATGTAATTAATGTGAAATGATTGGCTTAAAGTGATATTAAAGACATTTTTTTAAAAATAACAAACATGTCATACTTACCTGCTCTGTGCAATGATTTTGCACAGAGGTGCCCTGATCCTCCTCTTCCTGGGTCCTCCTCCAGCGCTCCTGTTCCCTCCCTCCTGCCTAGTGCTCCCAGAGCAAGCAGCTTGCTATGGGGACACCTGAGCAGGCTCACTCACGAGCCACTGCTCTGCATGTCCATTCACACACAGAGCTGTGACTTAGCCCCACCCCTCCCTCTCCTCATTGGTTCACTGGCTGTGATTGACAGCAGCAGGAAATGGCTCCAACTAGTGTCTCAGCCAGTGAAAAGGAACAGTCCCCGGAGAGCTCTCATGCACATTGCTGGATCATGATGGGGCTCAGGTAATTATTACGGGGGGGCTGCTGCACACGGAATGTTTTTTACATTCATGCATAGAATGCATGAAGGTGAAAAGCCTGGGGCCTTTACAACCAATTTAACCCAATAAATCATGGCTCTTCAAATAATAATTGCAATTATTTAGAGCAGGGGCAGGCAATTCATTTTCCCAAGGGGTCACATGTAAGACTGGATGAACACTGCAGTCATAAATGCACAGACATGTCCCTAAGGAGATACAGTCAGGTCCATAAATATTGGGACATCGACACAATTCTAACATTTTTGGCTCTATACACCACCACAATGGATTTGAAATGAAACGAACAAGATGTGTTTTAACTGCAGACTGTCAGCTTTACATCCAAATCAGGTGAACGGTGTAGGAATTACAACAGTTTGCATATGTGCCTCCCACTTATTAAGGGACCAAAAGTAATGGGACAATTGGCTTCTCAGCTGTTCCATGGCCAGGTGTGTTATTCCCTCATTATCCCAATTACAATGGGCAGATAAAAGGTCCAGAGTTCATTTCAAGTGTGCTATTTGCATTTGGAATCTGTTGCTGTCAACTCTCAAGATGAGATCTAAAGAGCTGTCACTATCAGTGAAGCAAGCTATCATTAGACTGAAAAAACAAAACAAACCCATCAAAGAGATAGCAAAAACATTAGGCATGGCCAAAACAACTGTTTGGAACGTTCTTAAAAAGAACGAACGCACCGGTGAGCTCAGCAACACCAAAAGACCCGAAAGACCACGGAAAACAACTGTGGTGGATGACTGAAGAATTCTTTCCCTGGTGAAGAAAAACACCCTTCACAACAGTTGACCAGATCAAGAACACTCTCCAGGAGGTAGGTGTATGTGTGTCAAAGTCAACAATCAAGAGAACACTTCACCAGAGTGAATACAGAGGGTTCACCACAAGATGTAAACCATTGGTGAGCCTCAAAAACAGGAAGGCCAGATTAGAGTTTGCCAAACAACATCTAAAAAAGCCTTCACAGTTCTGGAACAACATCCTATGGACAGATGAGACCAAGATCAACTTGTACCAGAGTGATGGGAAGAGAAGAGTATGGAGAAGGAAAGGAACTGCTCATGATCCTAAGCATACCACCTCATCAGTGAAGCATGGTGGTGGTAGTGTCATGGCGTGGGCATGTATGGCTGCCAATGGAACTGGTTCTCTTGAATTTATTGATGATGTGACTGCTGACAAAAGCAGCAGGATGAATTCTGAAGTGTTTCGGGCAGTATTATCTGCTCATATTCAGCCAAATGCTTCACAACTCATTGGACGCCGCTTCACAGTGCAGATGGACAATGACCCAAAGCATACTGCAAAAGCAACCAAAGAGTTTTTTAAGGGAAAGAAGTGGAATGTTATGCAATGGCTAAGTCAATCACCTGACCTGAATCCGATTGAGCATGCATTTCACTTGCTGAAGACAAAACTGAAGGGAAAATGCCCCAAGAACAAGCAGGAACTGAAGACAGTTGCAGGAGAGGCCTGGCAGAGCATCACCAGGGATGAAACCCAGCATCTGGTGATGTCTATGCATTCCAGACTTCAGGCTGTAATTGACTGCAAAGGATTTGCAACCAAGTATTAAAAAGTGAAAGTTTGATTTATGATTAATATTCTGTCCCATTACTTTTGGTCCCTTAATAAGTGGGAGGCACATATGCAAACTGTTGCAATTCCTACACCGTTCACCTGATTTTTATGTAAATACACTCAAATTAAAGCTGACAGTCTGCAGTTAAAGCGCATCTTGTTCATTTCATTTCAAATCCATTGTGGTGATGTATAGAGCCAAAAATGTTAGAATTGTGTCGATGTCCCAATATTTATGGACCTGACTGTAATGAAAACTGTCATCAGTAATGAAAAACCACTGCTGCCATAGTAGATCACATGAGTGAATCCAGGAATACTGACAAGAGCCAGGCACTGTGGCGTTTATAATCATATAAAAACACCTTTTTTGGAGGTGTGCCTTTAATAGAAGAATGGAGCATAACAGGGTAAAATACGGTAAAATGCACAAGCCTGTGGCTTTAAGACGCCAGGTATCCTGAAGGACAGCCCGTCCACTCAGAGGGAAGCTGTAGAGCCTGTCAAGCAGGGACCACATGGTCGCGACGTCCCGGGTGATGTCACCGTGATGTCAGGGAGACGGATGTCCCGGGTGACGTCCTGGGTGACATCACCCTGAGGTCAGGGAGACGGATGGGAGGAATCCACGCTGAAGCCACAGCTTAGGAAGAGGAGGCCGGTTGCCAGGAGAACATGTTTTGCGTGCATGTGCATTTACCGTATTTTACCCTTTATATGATTATAAACTCCACAGCGCCTGGCTCTCGTCAGTATACATGAGAGACTGGGACTGTTGTGGAGGGCCAAACTTAACTCTGCTCAATATTAATTTAGGAAGGTCTGTGAGTACATAAACATATAGAAAATAATAATAATAAATTGACCTCATCCAGAAGAGTTAGGTCGCACTCCCAGTCAGTAAAATAGCACATTCCATAGTTCTAGCAATGTGACAAATTGCAATATGAAATCACAGATGCATGATTATAGTCAACATTTAGGAACTGGTGGGGGAGACAAGCCCAAAACCTCATTGCATTTCCCAGAAACAGGAAAAATGAGAAAAAGGAGGAAATAAGTTGACAAGTCATACCAATTTCTTTCCCTCTATTGAAGCATGCAGGGCACTGGGCCTTGTAGTTGTCCAGCATCTGGATCCACACAGATAGGAGGAACCACCTTGCATGGACCAGCTTGATCCAAAAGCATCAAATAAAAGGGAAATCTGAATGTAAACAGTTTGTGTAAAATGAAGTCACCGTTGTGAAATCTCACTTTGCACACCAATTTTCCTCCAAGCTTTCCCAGCAGACCTGTTAACTTATCTAAAAGAGCATTGCACCTGAATGTATTTACTTTTCGATCCTTGTATCTCCTTGCCAAACATCTGCCAGTGGCCCAGCCTAGAAGCTGAGTGTGATTTCTCAATATTTTCTACCTTCCCCATGACTGTATTTCCTTTCCTCTGTTAAAAAAAAATCTGCTTCTCTAATATTCCTCCATAGTCTGGCATCTTTTCTGGATGCCTCCCAGTAAACTGTGACTTAAAAGGATGTTTTTTTTTTTCGCTCATTTCTTTTTAGTTCAGCAGGAAGTGTATGAAGTTCCATCCAGATGCAAATTAGATCATGAAAGAAGTAGGGGAAACAGGATGAGTCCTCATGAAATACCTTTAATTAAGAACTTCAGTCTAATTAAAAAAAAAAGTTAGAAAGTTTTGCTTAACCACTTTTTTTAACAGGAACAATCTTTATTGTCTCAAAGTGACCTTTCAGATTTAAACTGACCTTGTCGGTGTAGCAAAAAAAATTCTAAAAGAAGGTGCCCTGCAAGAGAAAAACTGATACTCACTTCTTTGGCAGATCTTGGGGAACATTTGCTAAATTTGTCACAGCTGTGCATAGTAACCAATCAGATTCTAACTTCAGCTTGTTCAATTAAGCTTTGACAATAACACCAGGAAGCTGATTGGTTACTATGCACAGCTGCACTAAATTCTGTGTCCTCCAGTTTTAGTAAATCTCACCCCATGTCTTCTACCTCTGTGCCAGCATTGCACCATCTATCAGTTTCTTTGCAATTCAACACGTCTGGGAGTGTTGGATGCCAGTGCCCCACGAAAGGATTAAATGGAATATAACCAAATCCATTTTGTATACACTAATACAAGATGCTTGTTTAACATACACATATATATTAAATTTGTACACACTAACAAAACTGTCTATGCCAGCTTCATGTAGAAATAAGTGTTTTTGCAAACTTTACAAAAAAGGAGATAAGCTTTACTCTCATTTCTGAAAAGTTGCAACCACAGCTTGGGTGTTGGGTCAGATTATAGCCATGGTCTGTGCGTTAGACCAGATATGGTATGAAAGATAAGGCAGAAGAGTGTAAATGCAGACCTCATACAAATAATTGTTGAGTTAAGGTAAAAATAATGTACATGTATTTGATTGGATGGTCTGAAGGTGTGTCTGCCCAAAGACTACAGTATAAAAACCTTGATGTTATGCCAATAAAACTGAAGTGTTTTGCAATCGCAACTGAGGTGACTTGAGTGCATTCACTTTACGAGATCTCGTAGCTGTGTCAAGGTGTGACCATTGGTATCTTGAGGGAGGCCCCCAAGGAACAGGAAAAGAGGAAAAGACCACCTACCTACTTGCACCCCATGCCCTGGTTTCACCATTCATCCCCAAGGTCACTAGAGTACTTTATCATTCTCCAACCCAGAAATATAAAGAAATTCAAATTCAGTATATTTTTCTGACTCTTGTGTTCCAAAACAAATTTCTAATTCTGCCAAAAAACAAAAAAAAATGGCTACAGAGTAAGACGAACCATTAATCCCACAGAAAATGCCCTCTACTGGTAAATCCCTTCCCCTAACAATTAATACCCCCCCCCCGCCTTTCCCACATACACAACTAATATCTCTAGCAATTTAGAAGAAAAACATAAGGGGTCCTGAGTGTTCTCTTTCCTGGATTGCAAAATGGGAGGGTCCTTCTTCAAGGTGATAACTTTGCTGCCTAGTGAAGTGAATACTTACCATTGGCTGGCCAACTATAAAGTCTTTACAAGTCCTGCAGACCTCAATGGTGGATTGGTAAGATAACAATTAGGGATGGTGACAAGTCACAGCAGACTCAGACCGCAGCATTGGATGACCAGTCAGTTGGGTCAGGTTAGAGGGTTTTGTGAACAGGTGGTAGAGTGATGGGAGTGAGAGGAGAAACATATTTGCCCTGAGAAGTGCTTTAAATGCTCAAAGCTGAAATGTTAAAGTCTTCAATTTCTGACATCCAGCTGGTAAAATTGATTTCTAGTGCCAGGTCACGTGATGCATTGGTCAAGCTCTTGCATGAATTCCTGGCCAAACATGTTAATCAGTTGTCTGCCTCAACATGAAAGCTTCTGGGTACACCCTACAATTACAAATAGCAACTTAAGCAGAGTGCAAGAACCTCCAGTTGCAGTTTTATAACTCATTTAGCAAGTTATGCTATTGTCACGGTGTAAAAGGTTTTGTCAAATTAGCGATGGAGCAAGTCTCATTATTCCCTTACAGTATCTCTACTGAAGGAACAATGTTTCGTTCACATGGAGAACCATTTCTGCTAAGCATTTCCGTATGTCTGTGAAAAGCCAAAGAAATGATGGTTTTAAACCACCAAGTTTATATAGAAAGTGTACAAAGTGATAATATAAAACAGCGGTAACATAAAGCAGTATCCAGAATTAGATCTTCCTCTTCACTGAAGAAAATTAGACAAAGAACATTTCTAAAGTTTCTTTGACTATAGATGAAGATGATATCATATTCAAAGTTTGTTAACAGAAAACAGAGATGTGTTCAGGTGCACACCATAGCACTGGGGAATAAAGCTTCCAAGCTGATGGTACGGAGACAATTAAACCACATGTAGGGTGAAGCTGGGTCTTTAGTTACACACACAATGACTCACATGTGAAAAGAAAGAGGTGGATAATTAGGAGGATACAATGAGATGCTTCAGTGGCATCCCATCATAAAACCCACCATTTTATCCTCTTGCAAGAAATGGGAAAACCTAGTGTGACGTCTCTGTGCTAGAACAATGCCTCTAATTAAGGAAATGCGTGCCAGCCGGATGTTGGATGCCAGCTGCTGGTAACTACTTGCACATTGGGTTTTATGGTTTGTAGATGTGATTGGCCAGCTCATTCCACTCAATGTAATGCAGAGCTCTTAAAATGATATAAAGTTTTACGCTTTTGTAATAAAGTTAGGCTGATAATAAATGCACAATATAACATCTTACTTTACATTTTTTGGCCTAGAATACTGCCTTGTGAAGTCTTTTTTCTAAGGATTGTCTAAACTCAGTGGAGGCCTTTTTACCTGTACTACCTATCTTTTTGCTAGCCATGATGATAACCTTCTAATGTCCATATACATACTTGCGGAATGTTCCGTGGGAACACAGACATGTTAAAAACTTGGCAGATGTTCTAACACTTACCCACAAACCAGAAAAAAATAAAAACTGGCCTGGATATGGCTTAAAGCATACATTACTAAATGGCAGACCATGGTCCAGATCTGGACTATCCACTCCACTGTCCCATCCGGACCCATGGTCGGCCAATTTAGGAGCTTCTTCTTCAACCCATCAACACTACCATCCTCAAGGCAGAGCAGAGAGTGGGAGGCAGGATTGTGTTGCACAGAGGATGGGAGACACAGCCGCATTGCATGAAGGGTAGGAGTGAGCTGCATGAGTTAACTCCTACCTTACACAGATTGGAGAGCAGGAGGCACAGTTGCACTGAATGCAGGGCAGAAGCGGGAGCTGCATGAGTTAACTTTCCAGATTAATTAGCAGGTGTTTGTTCTGATATGTGCTCCTATTTTCTTCTGATCTTGAAGGTATATGTCCGATTTTAATAAAATGGATTTTTAAATGATTTAACACTATTGTGGCTCCCTTGGCCTTTCTTTGGAGGGACATTGCTAAACTATGGTTGGAAATGATCCTTTACACTTACTTGTAACAATGTAGTTATGAAGTGTCGGATGGCTGATGACAGCTTGGAGAGTGCATTTTAAAGATCACATAAGCGTGTATTGATCTCTTTGCATTGCGATCAATTAATCCGGTAACAGCAGATGGTGCTAAACAGAGGGGAACTCTATGCCTATGAAAGGACACTGCTATTCTGTGGCTGGAACTGATCCTTTCCTCTTACTTGTAACAATGTGGTTGTGAAGTGCTGGATGGCTGATGACAGATTGGAGAGTGCGTATTAAAGATCACATAAGTGTGTATTGATCTCTTTGCATTGATATCAATTAATCTGGTAAGAGGCTGAAAATATTTGGTGGAGGAATCAGGGTGATATCACACAGGTGTTGAGTGGTTTTTATCTCGGAAAGGATCTGGATATACACTCAACGGCCACTTTGTTAGGTACACCGGTTCAATTGCTTAGTAGCACAAATTGCTATTCAGCCAATCACATGGCAGCAACTCAATGCATTTAGGCATCTAAATGTGGTGAAGACGACTTGCTGAAGTTCAAACCGAGCATCAGAATGGGGAAGAAATTAAATTTAAGTGACTTTGAACATAGCATGATTCCTGGATCCAGATGGGCTGGTCTAAGTATTTTAAAAACTGCTGATCTAATGGGATTTTCCAACACAACCATCTCTAGGGTTTACAGAGAATGGTCTGAAAAAGAGAACATATCCAGTGAGTGGCAGTTGTGAGGATGAAAATGCCTTGTTGACGTCAGAGGTCAGAGAAGCAGATGAGCTACAGCAGCAGCGGATGCCTCTCCTTTCAGCTAAGAACAGGGAACAGAGGCTACAATTTGCACAGGCTCACCATAATTGGACCATAGAAAATTGGAAAAGTGTTGCCCGGTCTGAAGAGTCTTGATTTCAGCAGTTACATTCAGATAGTAGGGTCAGAATTTGGCATAAACAACATGAATGCATGGATTCCATCCTGCCTTGGAGGTGTAATGGGGTGGGGGATATTTTCTTGGCACACTATTGGCCCCTTAGTACCAATTGAGCATTGTTTAAGTGCTACAGCCTACCTGAGTATTGTTGCTGACCATGTCCATCCCTTTCTGACTACAGTGTACCCATCTTCTGATGGCTACTTCTAGAAGGATAATGCACCATGTCACAAAGCTCAAATCATCTCAAACTGTTTTCTTGAACATGAAAACGAGTTCACTGTACTCCAATGTCACTCCAATCATCAGATCTCAATTCAATGGAGCACCTTTGAGATGTGATGGAATGGGAGATTCACATCATGGATGTGCAGCCGACAAATCTACAGCAACTGCTTCATGCTATTTTGTCAATATGGACCAAAATGTCTCAGGAACGTTTCCAACAATTTGTTGAATCTATGCCACGAAGAATTAAGGACGTTCTGAAGGCAAAAGGGGATCCAACCCTGTACTAGCAAGGTGTACCTAATAAAGTGGCCGGTGAGTGTATATTGATATTGTACATGCAGTGTTTCAAATGCCATGTGGTTGGACATACATTTTAAGAAATAAAAATTCAGAAGTCCTCATTTACCCCTCCTGTCAGTTCGGCAGACTCATTTGGGAGAGAAGACATTCTGCATCAAGCAAAATAGTTGCTCAACTCTCTCCAGGCGACACCTCTGTTCCAATAATGTCCTATTTGTGGAGAATTGTTTACATCGGTTTCATTAGGATGTGAATAATCATTAGCAATGCCTTGATTTTAAAATGACAATAGATTCAGACATTCATTTGGTCCTTCTCAGGAAAGAAACAGATGCGTTTCACATTTGGGCTTCTGGGAAGCGTGCAAGTGGTAACAATGTGTTTAGGTATGAATCACCAAAAACAGGTTGTGTGTATTAATTATGCGATTGGCAAAACAATAACTTTGGTCTATTTTTTTTTTTGGCTAGACAAATGAAATTGTTTTCATATTTGTACTTGTTTTCAATTTTAATGAATAATTCTACAACAGTATTACATTTCAGATACAACTCTGTAAAAATGCAAGTCAGTCAAACATGGATATTTTGTATGTAACTTCATTATGGCCTACCTGCTGAATCTCATATAAACTTTAACTTGTTAATGTAATTTTCAAAGTTATTTGGAATCTTCAGCTTTTTTTAAAATAATCGCTGGTGATCCTGCAATAGAAGTCCTTGTTCAGGCACTTCCTGTTATTCAGTGACAACACTCTGTCTTGTTTCCCACATACTCCTGCACTGTCATCCTGTCAGATGCTAAAGGGGTTGTGGTTCACTCTTGTTACCATTAGAAAGCCATCCTAAGAATTGCCATGTAGCCATTGCCGGAGTATATGTAGAGAGGAAGTGACACGCTACACTTTAGTCTAAAACCCGAAGGCATGAAGCAAAACTGGATATGTTGTGAGGACTTGAGTGAGTCTATAGGAGAGTTCTGCTGTGCAGTGTGCCCTGACTTTGGGTCTCTACCACTGAGAAGGCTGGACCTTACAGCCACCAATCCACCCCTCTGACAGAACCTCCATCACCGGCCACCACCATCTCCTCTACCAAACAGGCTGCTTTCTCCTTCTTTCACTTGTCTCTCTGTTACTTAGGAAGGTACTGCGTATGCAAACACTCCATTTTCTATTCCCATACACTGTAGAATTTTACTCAGTATTCTCAAGAAATCAGACCATACGATTCACTTACCAAGCAACTCTGTTTACTGAATAAAGCTGGCAAAACATATATAACTTCTTCAGGCAGTTTAAGTTTGGGGGGTTAGCAGTTCATTAATTGGACTGGGCCTTATACTGTGGTCCGTGCTACCACAAATATGTGTACCTTTGTTTGCACTGGAATAATTTGCTGACAGCTCCTGGTCGTAGAGTAATGATTAGGAGATGGGAGGACTGGTTCCTGATCAAGTGCTCAATGCTATCGCCAATCACAGTGATCAGTTATGACTGATCTTAATCTTTACAGCCCTCCCCTCGTGGTCCTCTTGCAGTTTGATTGTGGAATGAAAAGGCTGCTCTGCTAGCTGTGTGCCCTAAATTAACTTCTGATTGATTTATTGGCAAACTCCAAAACCACCCACCACACTAGATCACCTCTACGGGGGAGGCACATGTCGGGGGGGGGGGGGCACATACCAGGGTGGTGCATGTTGGGGTTCTTTCAATAAAGTGAGGTTCGTTAATTAAGTGGTACTTCCACTCTTGCACTTCAGCGATTGAACAAAGCGAAAATCAACAGCAAGATACTTTGTAAAACATCAGACTGCAGGGGAGCTTGTTTCCCCATTCAGCTCTCCTTCATCTTTGTAACATGCTCTATCTGCCTTTCCTTTTTACAGTTGTGTCCTCTCTTCTCAAACTCTGTTTCCTTCACCCCACAATCTGTATATATCTCCCTCATTTCTGTCCTCCCCTTACCGCTGCACTCATCATCTCTTCCTAATTCTAATCCCACATGCTAATAAAACCCCAGGATGCTGAGGCATGTCCCCTCATATAAGTCGTGCTCTCATATTACCACTCTCACCCATCTGCTTCTCTTAACCTCTGGAGACATATCCCCAAACCCTGGGCCTCATTTAATTGTAACCAACGCATCTATCATCCTGCACCCTCTGGCAGCAGCCACAATCCACACAATTTAGTCTCCATTCTTCTTCTTTCTAAAACCAGTCTACCCTTCTCCTGTGCCCTCTGGAATGCTTGCTCTGTCTGCAACTCACCTCTGTTAATGACCTCATGTACTCCTTTAAACTACTTGCTGTCATCGAAACCTGGCTTCATGAATCTGACACTGCTTTACCTGCTTCCCTGCTTCCCTCTCACATGGTGGTCTCTGGACTCACTCCCCCAGACCCAGTGGATGCAAGAGAGGTGGAGTGGGAATCCTCCTATCCCCACAGAGTACCTTTCAGGTTCTTCACTCTCCTCTCTCTCATCGTTTGAAGCTCACTGTGTACGTTTATTTTCTCTCATTTCTTTAAGAACTGCTGTCATCTACTGGTCCCCTGGACCATTATCAACCTTCCTTGATGACTTCTCTTCCTGGCTACCCTACTTTCTCTCTTTTGAAATTCCAACAATCATTCTTGGCAACTTTGACATCCCTGTTAATACTATCTCCCTGTCTTCCACCCCCGATCCCTCCAACCACCTAACAAATACCCGTAGAGACCTTCACCATTTTAACTCTTGTCTTCTCCACTCTGCTATTGATCACTTCTATGACAATATCTCACCCCTGTCCTGCCCCAGTCTAGCCACTTCTGTCTACAATAGATCCCTGTCCTCTGCCCTGGACAAGCTCACCCTTCTCACTACACACAGAATCAGGCCCCGCCCCCCACAACCCTGGCAAACAGATGATACCAAAAGTCTCAAAAAACGCAGTCGCACTCTTGAGTGTCTCTGGAGTAGGATTCTGCAAAGACTGCAACCATTATAAAACTGCCCTCCAAAAATACAATTCTTGCCTCCACACTGCCAAGCAGACCTATTTTATCACTCTCATTAACACCTTCTCATCCAGTCAACTCTTCTCTACTTTTAACTCTCTCCTCCACTGCCTCCACCCACTAACTCACTCACTGCCAAGGAGATTACCAATCACTTCAAAAATAAGATCGATACAATTCGTAATGAAATCTCCACTCTACTGATAACTCCCCCACTTAACACCCCAGATGTGGTTGCTAAACATCTTTCTAATGCCCACCTAATCACCCTTCCCCTGGACCCTATTACCTCTCAAATACCTCTCTAACTCACATCTTCAATCTCTTCCTCTCATCTGGCACCTTCCCGAATACTCTAAAACATGCACTAGTCACCGCTATACTTAAAAAGCCTTCCTTGGACACCAGCAATCTTAACAGTGTACGCCCCATCTCCTTGTTCCCCTTTTTCTCCAAACTCCTTGAATGCCTGGTCTATAACCAACTGAGCGACCACCTCATCAAGAATAATCTTCTTGATCCCCTTGAGTCTGGACTACGCCCTCAACACTCCACAGAAACTGCTCTCCTAAAACTCACAAATGATTTATTAACAGCAAAAACCAATGAATGATATTCTGTACTCATACTTCTGGACCTTTCGGCTGCCTTTGATATGATTGAACACACCCTCATCCTCAAAAAACTTTACTCTATGGGTATCCATGACTGTGCTCTTCATTGGTTCTCATCCTACCTATCCCACTGCACCTTCAGTGCCACTTACAATTCTACTTTCCCCTCTTCCTTTTTCCATCAGGGTCCCCCATGGTTCTGACCTTGGATCTCTCCTATTCTCCATCTACACCTCATCCCTGGGTCAGCTGATAGCCTCCCAGGGATTTCAATATAATTCCTATGCTGACGACATCCGAATCTACCTTTCTATCCCTTAGCTCACAACATCAGCATCCTCACATATCACTAACTTACTACCCAACATATCAGCCTGGATGTCACGCCACTTTCTCAAACTCAATCTATTCAAAACCAAGCTCATATTATTTCCTCCCCCACGTGCCCCATCCCCTCACATCTCTGTCATGATCAATAGCACAACCATCAACGTGTCCCTGCATGCCAGGGTGCTAGGCATAATTTTGGACTCTGAATTTTCCTTTCAGCACCACATCCAATCACTTTCCAAAGCTTGCTGTCCCAACCTCTGAAACATCTCCAAAATATGCCCCTTCCTAACCAATGTCACCACAAAGCTCCTTATTCACTCCCAGGTTATCTCTCGCCTCAACTACTACAACGCCCCACTCATTGGCTTACCTTTACTAAGCTATCCCCCCCTCCTGTCCATCATAAATACTGCTGCCAGACTCATCATCCTTACCAACCGTTGTGTCTGCTACCCCTCTCTGCCATTCCCTTCATTGACTGCCACTCACAAACAAATTAAATTCAAAATACTAACAACAACCTACAAAGCCATCCACAACTCTGCTACATCACTAACATAGTCTCAAAATACCAACCAAATCACACTCCTCCTGCTCTCTAGTTCCTTTTTCACCTCCTCCCATGCTCTCCTGCAGGACTTCTCCCGAGTCTCTCCCATCCTATGGAATTCCCTACCCCTATCTGCCCGACTATCGCCTACTCTGTCCACTTTTAGGCGATCCCTGAAAAAGTTTCTCTGCAGAGAAGACTATCCTGCCTCCACCTAAAAACTGTACATGTATTTTCTTCGTCGGTTCATCCCCCACAGTTATTACCTTTTATATCACTTGACCCTCCCCTTTTAGATTCTAAGCTGTAACGCGCAGGGTTCTCTGATTCCTTCTATATTCAATTGTATTGTAACTGTACTGTTTGCCCTTACATTGTAAAACGCTGCGCAAACTGTTGGAGCTATATAAATCCTGAATAATAGTAATAATAACTAGACAATCTACAATTTCTGGGGAAATTGTGTAAAGTGTTCTTGCCGCAACCTTTACCAAATGATTGATGAAATGTAAGCAGTGCACATTGCAAGCCTGATAGTGAGAAATGCATTTCAGCTTGTATTTTGAAGCTCACAGTCCAGCCTCGTGAGTCATCTGCCTCTTGAGTGACCTTTGGTTGCTGCACCTGGAGAGGGCGGAGTAGGCTCACTGTGCTGAGACAGCTGGGTTGCTATGACAACTCACTCTGAGAGGAATGTCAGCATGCCTGTTCTAAACAGGCTTTTTAAACTTGCCAAGTTCAATTGCGTGCTAAAATTAGTATTAATTAAATATTAAAGAAAAGAAACATAGTGTCTTATCCGGGATATCAATTATTTATTTTTATTTTTATTTTTTTTTTATTTTAATTTTAATTTTAATTTTATTTTATTTTTAATTTTATTTTTATTTTAATTTAATTTTAATTTTATGTTAATTTTAATTTTATTTTTATTTTTATTTTATTTTAATTTTAATTTTATGTTAATTTTAATTTTATTTTTATTTTATTTTAATTTTATTTTATTTTTAATTTTATTTTTATTTTAATTTTATTTTTATTTTATGTTATTTTAATTTTATTTTTATTTTAATTTTTTTTTATTTTAATTTTAATTTTTATTTTATTTTATTTTTAATTTTATTTTTATTTTAATTTTATTTTTATTTTTATTTTATGTTATTTTAATTTTATTTTTATTTTAATTTTTTTTTATTTTAATTTTAATTTTTATTTTATTTTATTTTTATTTTATTTTTACTTTTATTTTAATTTAATTTTAATTTTATGTTAATATAATTTTTTTTTTTTTTTTAATTTTATTTTTATTTTAATTTTATGTTAATTTTAATTTTATGTTAATTTTGATTTTATTTTTATTTTATTTTAATTTAATTTTATTTTTAATTTTATTTTTATTTAATTTTTTATTTTAATTTTAATTTTTTTATTTTAATTTTTATTTTTATTTTTAATTTTATTTTAATTTTAGTTTTATTTTTTTTTTATTTTAATTTAATTTTTATTTTATTTTTATTTTTATCCAGACTGAATAATAATACCATCTCATTTATACAGAAGGAACTGTCATTCCCACTGCAAATATTTTTTATTTATTTTAATTTTAATTTAATTTTTATTTTATTTTTCATTTTATTTTTATTTTAATTTTAATTTTTAATTTTATTTTTATTTTAATTTTATTTTATTTTATTTTTTTATTTTAATTTTATTTTATTTTTATCCAGACTGAATAATAACACCATCTCATTTATACAGAAGGAACTGTCATTCCCACTGCAAATATTTTTTATTTTTTATTTATATTTTGCATTCATAGTTTTTGTTTTTTCACATTGATAAATTAATTTATTTTATATATTTACACAAATCATATATTTAAGTATAATTAATTGATGTAATTATTTGATTATCGGTGGTACACTTATGAATTCATTATATCACATAAGGTAGAATATATTGGAGCGCGGTACACTACTGGCATCCGTGAACATTTTTAGTGACAGCAGGGTTAGCTGAACGTTTTGATATAAGATATGTGTAGGTGGGCTTGATAATGACATAGTTATGGCAGTTTACAAATCATGTTCTGATTTTTCCTTTCACACTGCAGCATTCTCACTCTAATGTGACTCAGCTGCCCCCTGAGTGACCTTTGCTTGCACCTGTTACCTCAGTCAGTCACAGGTGTGTGAGAAGGTCTGCTCTAAACAGGCTATTTAAACTTGCCAAGTTCACTGGCGATTGCCATTTTCAAACGCTTGTAGTTTTAAAAGTATAAATGCTACCGTGAAAAGGTTTATATTGCGACAATCACAAGAAAAAGGCCTAAATTTTGATGTATAGTATGTCTCTGCAATATTAAAAATGAAGGCACAGTCGCAGTTTAAAAACGTCCCTTAAAATGTCTGGTGTCTAGAGTGGAGTTTCAATGAAAGTCAATGGGAGGGGTGATGTGCAAACAAATGGTCATATTCTGAAAACTATCAGGAGTATGGCTTAGCCGTGAACATTTTTAGTGACAGCAGGGTTAGCTGAACGTTTTGATATAAGATATGTGTAGGTGGGCTTGAAAATGAAAGAGTGATGGCAGTTTACAAATCATGTTCTGATTTTTCTGATTTTTCCTTTGCACACTCTAGCTGTGCTGTGCTGCTCAATGCATTCCTATGGGAAAATTTCGCCGCAAAAACCGCGATATTTCTTGAACGATTCGGCGAAACGTTCTACAAAGTAATAGCAATCCGATCGGGATCAATGCGCACGTTTTGATATATTACTTGTCTTTGTAGTGTAAAAACTGTGGGAGGAGTTAGCGTGGCAAATATGGCTATAATAAGAATAAGAATAAGAACTAGACAATCTACAATTTCTGGGGAAATTGTGTAAAGTGTTCTTGCCGCAACCTTTACCAAATGATTGATGAAATGTAAGCAGTGCACATTGCAAGCCTGATAGTGAGAAATGCATTTCAGCTTGTATTTTGAAGCTCACAGTCCAGCCTCGTGAGTCATCTGCCTCTTGAGTGACCTTTGGTTGCTGCACCTGGAGAGGGCGGAGTAGGCTCACTGTGCTGAGACAGCTGGGTTGCTATGACAACTCACTCTGAGAGGAATGTCAGCATGACTGTTCTAAACAGGCTTTTTAAACTTGCCAAGTTCAATTGCGTGCTAAAATTAGTATTAATTAAATATTAAAGAAAAGAAACATAGTGTCTTATCCGGGATATCAATTATTTATTTTTATTTTTATTTTAATTTTTTTTTTATTTTAATTTTAATTTTAATTTTATTTTATTTTTAATTTTATTTTTATTTTAATTTTATTTTTATTTTAATTTTATGTTAATTTTAATTTTATTTTTATTTTATTTTAATTTTATTTTATTTTTAATTTTATTTTTATTTTTATTTTATGTTATTTTAATTTTATTTTTATTTTAATTTTATGTTAATTTTATTTTTATTTAATTTTTTTTTTAATTTTAATTTTATTTTTATTTTAATTTTAATTTTTAATTTTATTTTAATTTTAATTTAATTTTTATTTTATTTTTATTTTTATCCAGACTGAATAATAATACCATCTCATTTATACAGAAGGAACTGTCATTCCCACTGCAAATATTTTTTATTTATTTTAATTTTAATTTAATTTTTATTTTATTTTTCATTTTATTTTTATTTTAATTTTAATTTTTAATTTTATTTTTATTTTAATTTTATTTTTATTTTTTTTTTAATTGTAATTTTTTTTTATTTTTATCCAGACTGAATAATAACACCATCTCATTTATACAGAAGGAACTGTCATTCCCACTGCAAATATTTTTTATTTTTTATTTATATTTTTCATTCATAGTTTTTGTTTTTTCACATTGATAAATTAATTTATTTTATATATTTACACAAATCATATATTTAAGTATAATTAATTGATGTAATTATTTGATTATCGGTGGTACACTTATGAATTCATTATATCACATAAGGTAGAATATATTGGAGCGCGGTACACTACTGGCATTCGTGAACATTTTTAGTGACAGCCGGGTTAGCTGTACGTTTTGATATAAGATATGTGTAGGTGGGCTTGAAAATGACATAGTGATGGCAGTTTACAAATCATGTTCTGATTTTTCCTTCCACACTGCAGCTTTCTCACTCTAATGTGACTCAGCTGCCCCCTGAGTGACCTTTGGTTGCACCTGTTACCTCAGTCAGTCACAGGTGTGTGAGAAGGTCTGCTCTAAACAGGCTGTTTAAACTTGCCAAGTTCACTGGCGATTGCCATTTTCAAACGCTTGTAGTTTTAAAAGTATAAATGCTACCGTGAAAAGGTTTATATTGGGACAATCACAAGAAACAGACCTAAATTTTGATGTATAGTATGTCTCTGCAATATTAAAAATGAAGGCACAGTCGCAGTTTAAAAACGTCCCTTAAAAATTCTTGTGTCTAAAGTGGAGTTTCAATGAAAGTCAATGGGAGGGGTGAGGTCCAAACAAATGGTCATATTCTGAAAACTATCAGGAGTATGTCCTAGCCGTGAACATTTTTAGTGACAGCAGGGTTAGCTGAACGTTTTGATATAAGATATGTGTAGGTGGGCTTGAAAATGGCAGAGTGATGGCAGTTTACAAATCATGTTCTGATTTTTCAGATTTTTCCTTTGCACACTCTAGCTGTGCTCTGCTGCTCAATGCATTCCTATGGGAAAATTTCGCCGCAAAAACCGCGATATTTCTTGAACGATTCGGCGAAACGTTCCACAAAGTAATAGCAATCCGATCGGGAACAATCCGCACGTTTTGATATATTACTTGTCTTTGTAGTGTAAAAACTGTGGGAGGAGTTAGCGTGGCAAATATGGCTATAATAAGAATAAGAATAAGACTAGACAATCTACAATTTCTGGGGAAATTGTGTAAAGTGTTCTTGCCGCAACCTTTACCAAATGATTGATGAAATGTAAGCAGTGCACATTGCAAGCCTGATAGTGAGAAATGCATTTCAGCTTGTATTTTGAAGCTCACAGTCCAGCCTCGTGAGTCATCTGCCTCTTGAGTGACCTTTGGTTGCTGCACCTGGAGAGGGCGGAGTAGGCTCACTGTGCTGAGACAGCTGGGTTGCTATGACAACTCACTCTGAGAGGAAAGTCAGCATGCCTGTTCTAAACAGGCTTTTTAAACTTGCCAAGTTCAATTGCGTGCTAAAATTAGTATTAATTAAATATTAAAGAAAAGAAACATAGTGTCTTATCCGGGATATCAATTATTTATTTTTATTTAAATTTTTTTTTTATTTTAATTTTAATTTTATTTTATTTTTAATTTTATTTTAATTTAATTTTAATTTTAATTTTATTTTTATTTTAATTTAATTTTAATTTTAATTTTATTTTTATTTTTATTTTATTTTTAATTTTATTTTTATTTTAATTTTATGTTAATTTTAATTTTATTTTTAATTTTATTTTTATTTTATTTTTAATTTTATTTTTATTTTTATTTTTATTTTAAGTTTATTTTTATTTTTATTTTATGTTATTTTAATTTTATTTTTATTTTAATTTTTTTTTTATTTTAATTTTAATTTTTATTTTATTTTATTTTTATTTTATTTTTACTTTTATTTTATATTAATTTTAATTTTATGTTAATTTTAATTTTATTTTTATTTTAATTTTATTTTTATTTTAATTTTATTTTTATTTTTATTTTATTTTTATGTTAATTTTAATTTTATGTTAATTTTAATTTTATTTTTATTTAATTTTTTATTTTAATTTTAATTTTTTTATTTTAATTTTTATTTTTATTTTTAATTTTATTTTAATTTTAGTTTTATTTTTTTTTTATTTTAATTTTATTTTAATTTTATTTTTATTTTTATCCAGACTGAATAATAATACCATCTCATTTATACAGAAGGAACTGTCATTCCCACTGCAAATATTTTTTATTTATTTTAATTTTAATTTAATTTTTATTTTATTTTTCATTTTATTTTTATTTTAATTTTAATTTTTAATTTTATTTTTATTTTAATTTTATTTTATTTTTTTATTTTAATTTTAATTTTATTTTATTTTTATCCAGACTGAATAATAACACCATCTCATTTATACAGAAGGAACTGTCATTCCCACTGCAAATATTTTTTATTTTTTATTTATATTTTTCATTCATAGTTTTTGTTTTTTCACATTGATAAATTAATTTATTTTATATATTTACACAAATCATATATTTAAGTATAATTAATTGATGTAATTATTTGATTATCGGTGGTACACTTATGAATTCATTATATCACATAAGGTAGAATATATTGGAGCGCGGTACACTACTGGCATTCGTGAACATTTTTAGTGACAGCAGGGTTAGCTGAACGTTTTGATATAAGATATGTGTAGGTGGGCTTGAAAATGACATAGTTATGGCAGTTTACAAATCATGTTCTGATTTTTCCTTCCACACTGCAGATTTCTCACTCTAATGTGACTCAGCTGCCCCCTGAGTGACCTTTGCTTGCACCTGTTACCTCAGTCAGTCACAGGTGTGTGAGAAGCTCTGCTGAAAACAGGCTGTTTAAACTTGCCAAGTTCACTGGCGATTGCCATTTTCAAACGCTTGTAGTTTTAAAAGTAAAAATGCTACCGTGAAAAGGTTTATATTGTGACAATCACAAGAAAAAGACCTAAATTTTGATGTATAGTATGTCTCTGAAAGATAAAACATGAAGGCACAGTCGCAGTTTAAAAACGTCCCTTAAAATTTCTTGTGTCTAAAGTGGAGTTTCAATGAAAGTCAATGGGAGGGGTGAGGTCCAAACAAATGGTCATATTGTGAAAACTATCAGGAGTATGTCCTAGCTGTGAACATTTTTAGTGACAGCAGGGTTAGCGGAACGTTTTGATATAAGATATGTGTAGGTGGGCTTGAAAATGGCAGAGTGATGGCAGTTTACAAATCATGTTCTGATTTTTCTGATTTTTCCTTTACACACTCTAGCTGTGCTCTGCTTCTCAATGCATTCCTATGGGAAAATTTCGCCGCAAAAACCGCGATATTTCTTGAACGATTCGGCGAAACGTTCCACAAAGTAATAGCAATCCGATCGGGAACAATCCGCACGTTTTGATATATTACTTGTCTTTGTAGTGTAAAAACTGTGGGAGGAGTTAGCGTGGCAAATATGGCTATAATAAGAATAAGAACTAGACAATCTACAATTTCTGGGGAAATTGTGTAAAGTGTTCTTGCCGCAACCTTTACCAAATGATTGATGAAATGTAAGCAGTGCACATTGCAAGCCTGATAGTGAGAAATGCATTTCAGCTTGTATTTTGAAGCTCACAGTCCAGCCTGGTGAGTCATCTGCCTCTTGAGTGACCTTTGGTTGCTGCACCTGGAGAGGGCGGAGTAGGCTCACTGTGCTGAGACAGCTGGGTTGCTATGACAACTCACTCTGAGAGGAATGTCAGCATGTGTGTTCTAAACAGGCTTTTTAAACTTGCCAAGTTCAATTGTGTGCTAAAATTAGTATTAATTAAATATTAAAGAAAAGAAACATAGTGTCTTATCCGGGATATCAATTATTTATTTTTATTTTTATTTTAATTTTTTTTTTATTTTAATTTTATTTTAATTTTAATTTTTATTATTTTATTTTATTTTATTTTATTTTTAATTTTATTTTTATTTTTATTTTAATTTTAATTTTATGTTTATTTTAATTTTAATTTTATTTTAATTTTAATTTTATTTTAATTTTATTTTTATTTTAATTTTATGTTAATTTTAATTTTATGTTAATTTTTATTTTAATTTTATTTTTATTTTAATTTTTATTTTTAATTTTATTTTAATTTTAATTTTATTTTTTTTTATTTTAATTAAATTTTTATTTTATTTTTATTTTTATCCAGACTGAATAATAATACCATCTCATTTATACAGAAGGAACTGTCATTCCCACTGCAAATATTTTTTATTTATTTTAATTTTTTTTTAATTTTAATTTTATTTTTATTTTAATTTTTATTTTTATTTTATTTTTAATTTTATTTTAATTTAAATTTTATTTTTTTTTTAGTTTAATTAAATTTTTATTTTATTTTTATTTTTATCCAGACTGAATAATAATACCATCTCATTTATACAGAAGGAACTGTCATTCCCACTGCAAATATTTTTTATTTATTTTAATTTTTATTTAATATTAATTTTATTTTTAATTTTTATTTTGTTTTAATTTTAATTTTTAATTTTATTTTAATTTTATTTTATTTTTATTTTTATCCAGACTGAATAATAACACCATCTCATTTATACAGAAGGAACTGTCATTCCCACTGCAAATATTTTTTATTTTTTATTTATATTTTTCATTCATAGTTTTTGTTTTTTCACATTGATAAATTAATTTATTTTATATATTTACACAAATCATATATTTAAGTATAATTAATTGATGTAATAATTTGATTATCGGTGGTACACCTATGAATTCATTATATCACATAAGGTAGAATATATTGGAGCGCGGTACACTACTGGTATTCGTGAACATTTTTAGTGACAGCAGGGTTAGCTGAACGTTTTGATATAAGATATGTGTAGGTGGGCTTGAAAATGGCAGAGTGATGGCAGTTTACAAATCATGTTCTGATTTTTCTGATTTTTCCTTTGCACACTCTAGCTGTGCTGTGCTGCTCAATGCATTCCTATGGGAAAATTTCGCCGCAAAAACCGCGATATTTCTTGAACGATTCGGCGAAACGTTCTACAAAGTAATAGCAATCCGATCGGGATCAATGCGCACGTTTTGATATATTACTTGTCTTTGTAGTGTAAAAACTGTGGGAGGAGTTAGCGTGGCAAATATGGCTATAATAAGAATAAGAATTAGATTTCAAATATGGCAGAGAAGAGCGGTTAAAAACAAACTGCTTCAAATTGCTTACTTCACTGGTGTCTTCACAATTTCTGTGGAAATTGTGTGGTGTTCTGGCCTCCACACAACTGGAGTGGGCAGGTTAGCTTTTGTCTCTCTGCTTCCTGCTCACACAGCTGGGTTCCTATGGCAACTCCCTCCACACCAAGGGCAGAGTCATGGTTATAAACAAACTGCTCCAAGTTGCTGACATCACTGGCGATTGCCATCTTCAAACGCTTGTAGATTTAAAAGTATAAATGCTACCGTGAAAAGGCTTATATTGTGACAATCACAAGAAACAGACCTAAATTTTGATGTATAGTATGTCTCTGCAATATTAAAAATGAAGGCACAGTCGCAGTTTAAAAACGTCCCTTAAAATTTCTTGTGTCTAAAGTGGAGTTTCAATGAAAGTCAATGGGAGGAGTGAGGTGCAAACAAATGGTCATATTCTGAAAACTATCAGGAGTATGTCCTAGCCGTGAACATTTTTAGTGACAGCAGGGTTAGCTGAACGTTTTGATATAAGATATGTGTAGGTGGGCTTGAAAATGACATAGTTATGGCAGTTTACAAATCATGTTCTGATTTTTCCTTTCACACTGTAGATTTCTCACTCTAATGTGACTCAGCTGCCCCCTGAGTGACCTTTGCTTGCACCTGTTACCTCAGTCAGTCACAGGTGTGTGAGAAGCTCTGCTGAAAACAGGCTGTTTAAACTTGCCAAGTTCACTGGCGATTGCCATCTTCAAACGCTTGTAGTTTTAAAAGTATACATGCTACCGTGAAAAGGTTTATATTGTGACAATCACAAGAAAAAGACCTAAATTTTGATATATAGTATGTCTCTGCAATATTAAAAATGAAGGCACAGTCGCAGTTTAAAAACGTCCCTTAAAATTTCTTGTGTCTAAAGTGGAGTTTCAATGAAAGTCAATGGGAGGGGTGAGGTCCAAACAAATGGTCATATTGTGAAAACTATCAGGAGTATGTCCTAGCCGTGAACATTTTTAGTGACAGCAGGGTTAGCTGAACGTTTTGATATAAGATATGTGTAGGTGGGCTTGAAAATGACATAGTGATGGCAGTTTACAAATCATGTTCTGATTTTTCCTTTGCACACTCTAGCTGTGCTCTGCTGCCACTCTAGATGCACCATTCATTCCTATGGGAAAATTTTGCCGCAAAAACCGCGATATTTCTTGAACGATTCGGCGAAACGTTCCACAAAGTAATAGCAATCCGATCGGGAACAATCCGCACGTTTTGATATATTACTTGTCTTTGTAGTGTAAAAACTGTGGGAGGAGTTAGCGTGGCAAATTTGGCTATAATAATAAGAATAAGAATAAAAATAAGAACTAGACAATCTACAATTTCTGGGGAAATTGTGTAAAGTGTTCTTGCCGCAACCTTTACCAAATGATTGATGAAATGTAAGCAGTGCACATTGCAAGCCTGATAGTGAGAAATGCATTTCAGCTTGTATTTTGAAGCTCACAGTCCAGCCTCGTGAGTCATCTGCCTCTTGAGTGACCTTTGGTTGCTGCACCTGGAGAGGGCGGAGTAGGCTCACTGTGCTGAGACAGCTGGGTTGCTATGACAACTCACTCTGAGAGGAATGTCAGCATGACTGTTCTAAACAGGCTTTTTAAACTTGCCAAGTTCAATTGCGTGCTAAAATTAGTATTAATTAAATATTAAAGAAAAGAAACATAGTGTCTTATCCGGGATATCAATTATTTATTTTTATTTTTATTTTTTTTTATTTTAATTTTAATTTTTATTTTATTTTATTTTTAATTTTATTTTTATTTTAATTTAATTTTAATTTTATGTTAATTTTAATTTTATTTTTATTTTAATTTTATTTTTATTTTAATTTAATTTAAATTTTATGTTAATTTTAATTTTATTTTTATTTTAATTTTATTTTTATTTTAATTTTATGTTAATTTTAATTTTATGTTAATTTTAATTTTATTTTTATTTTATTTTAATTTTATTTTATTTTTAATTTTATTTTTATTTTATGTTATTTTTATTTTATGTTATTTTAATTTTATGTTAATTTTATTTTTATTTAATTTTTTGTTTAATTTTAATTTTATTTTATTTTTTAATTTTTATTTTTATTTTATTTTAATTTTATTTTAATTTAATTTTTATTTTATTTTTATTTTTATCCAGACTGAATAATAATACCATCTCATTTATACAGAAGGAACTGTCATTCCCACTGCAAATATTTTTTATTTATTTTAATTTTAATTTTAATTTAATTTTTATTTTATTTTTCATTTTATTTTTGTTTTAATTTTAATTTTTAATTTTATTTTTATTTTAATTTTATTTTATTTTTTTATTTTAATTTTAATTTTATTTTATTTTTATCCAGACTGAATAATAACACCATCTCATTTATACAGAAGGAACTGTCATTCCCACTGCAAATATTTTTTATTTTTATTTATATTTTTCATTCATAGTTTTTGTTTTTTCACATTGATAAATTAATTTATTTTATATATTTACACAAATCATATATTTAAGTATAATTAATTGATGTAATTATTTGATTATCGGTGGTACACTTATGAATTCATTATATCACATAAGGTAGAATATATTGGAGCGCGGTACACTACTGGTATTCGTGAACATTTTTAGTGACAGCAGGGTTAGCGGAACGTTTTGATATAAGATATGTGTAGGTGGGCTTGAAAATGGCAGAGTGATGGCAGTTTACAAATCATGTTCTGATTTTTCTGATTTTTCCTTTGCACACTCTAGCTGTGCTGTGCTGCTCAATGCATTCCTATGGGAAAATTTCGCCGCAAAAACCGCGATATTTCTTGAACGATTCGGCGAAACGTTCTACAAAGTAATAGCAATCCGATCGGGATCAATGCGCACGTTTTGATATATTACTTGTCTTTGTAGTGTAAAAACTGTGGGAGGAGTTAGCGTGGCAAATATGGCTATAATAAGAAAAATAATTAGATTTCAAATATGGCAGAGAAGAGCGGTTAAAAACAAACTGCTTCAAATTGCTTACTTCACTGGCGTCTTCACAATTTCTGTGGAAATTGTGTGGTGTTCTGGCCTCCACACAACTGGAGTGGGCAGGTTAGCTTTTGTCTCTCTGCTTCCTGCTCACACAGCTGGGTTCCTATGGCAACTCCCTCCACACCAAGGGCAGAGTCATGGTTATAAACAAACTGCTCCAAGTTGCTGACATCAGTGGCGATTGCCATCTTCAAACGCTTGTAGTTTTAAAAGTATAAATGGTACCGTGAAAAGGCTTATATTGTGACAATCACAAGAAACAGACCTAAATTTTGATATATAGTATGTCTCTGCAATATTAAAAATGAAGGCACAGTCGCAGTTTAAAAACGTCCCTTAAAATTTCTTGTGTCTAAAGTGGAGTTTCAATGAAAGTCAATGGGAGGAGTGAGGTGCAAACAAATGGTCATATTCTGAAAACTATCAGGAGTATGTCCTAGCCGTGAACATTTTTAGTGACAGCAGGGTTAGCTGAACGTTTTGATATAAGATATGTGTAGGTGGGCTTGATAATGACATAGTGATGGCAGTTTACAAATCATGTTCTGATTTTTCCTTTCACATTGCAGCTTTCTCACTCTAATGTGACTCAGCTGCCCCCTGAGTGACCTTTGCTTGCACCTGTTACCTCAGTCAGTCACAGGTGTGTGAGGAGCTGTGCTCTAAACAGGCTATTTAAACTTGCCAAATTCACTGGCGATTGCCATCTTCAAACGGTTGTAGTTTTAAAAGTATAAATGCTACCGTGAAAAGGCTTATATTGTGACAATCACAAGAAACAGACCTAAATTTTGATATATAGTATGTCTCTGCAATATTAAAAATGAAGGCACAGTCGCAGTTTAAAAACGTCCCTTAAAATGTCTGGTGTCTAGAGTGGAGTTTCAATGAAAGTCAATGGGAGGGGTGATGTGCAAACAAATGGTCATATTCTGAAAACTATCAGGAGTATGTCCTAGCCGTGAACATTTTTAGTGACAGCAGGGTTAGCTGAACGTTTTGATATAAGATATGTGTAGGTGGGCTTGAAAATGGCAGAGTGATGGCAGTTTACAAATCATGTTCTGATTTTTCCTTTGCACACTCTAGCTGTGCTCTGCTGCCACTCTAGATGCACCATTCATTCCTATGGGAAAATTTCGCCACAAAAACCGCGATATTTCTTGAACGATTCGGCGAAACGTTCCACAAAGTAATAGCAATCCGATCGGGAACAATCCGCACGTTTTGATATATTACTTGTCTTTGTAGTGTAAAAACTGTGGGAGGAGTTAGCGTGGCAAATTTGGCTATAATAATAAGAATAAGAATAAAAATAAGAATAAGAATATATTTGTGAGATAACAATAAGTGTTCCTTGCTATGCAAGAACACTTAATAAGAATATATTTGTGAGATAACAATAAGTGTTCCTTGCTATGCAAGAACACTTAAATATATATGTGAGATAACAATAAGTGTTCCTTGCTATGCAAGAACACTTAATAAGAATATATTTGTGAGATAACAATAAGTGTTCCTTGCTATGCAAGAACACTTAATTACGTTTTTGAGAAGTCTTTCTTTTATCTCTTTCTCCTTCATAAGAAGAAAGAGATACAGTATATCTTTGCAGAGGCTCTCTGGTAGATTAAAAAAGGTCTGTTAAAAAATAATAACGATAAAATAGGTAGATCAGTCATGCAGGTTTATGGCAGTGTCAGTGTGTTAGGGTCAATATCAGTATCATTATAGTAGCATTAGGGTCAGCGCCAGTGTTAGTGTGTTAGTGTTAGGATCAGTGTTAGTATTATGGTAAGTGTTACTGTGTTAGATTTTGGGTCAGTATCATTGTTAGTGTTTTAGCATTAGGGTCCGAGTCAGTGTTAGTGTCAGTGTGTTAGCGTTAGGGTCAGTGTCGGTGTTAGTGTAAGTGTTAACTTTAGGGTCAGTGTTAGTGTCAGCTTGTTAGCCTTGGGGTCAATGTCAGTGTGAGTGTCAGTGGGTTAGTGCCAGCATTTAAAGAAGAAGAACCAGCATTAAAATAGTTTTTAAAAAAACAGCTAGGGAGCCCCCCAAAATCCATACCAACCCATGTCGTCATTATTTTTACAAATGGCATGAGCTCCCCTCCAAAATTCAGACCCTAGTTCGAACATGCAGCCCAAAAGGCCAGGAAAGGGGGGGGTTAGTGAATGCCCCCTCCCCTCTTGATCTATACCAAGCCACATGCCCTTAAAATGAGGGGGTGCTTTGGGGGAGGGGGTGCTTGCTGCATGGGCTGCATGCTCATATAAGGGCGTAGTATGGATTTTGGGGGGGCACACCATTTTTTTTTTAAATTTGGCATGGGGTTCCCCACAAAATCCATACCAAACCCTATAAACCCTGATATGGATTGGGGGGCGGGGCATCCATTCTGTTTTTTTTTCTAATGCCAGCACTTCTTTTGTTTACATTCTGCTGTCAGTGGGGAATCCCACTGACAGCACACGAGTCATTGTTGTTAAGGACAGAGGACCCGCCTGTTCCTTAAGAACCAGCTAAAATGAAACACATTCCTTAACTGTCACATGCCTGGACCACTACTTATTTAATGTATGCGTGTATTTATTTCCTTTAGTGAACTCACTTTAATGACATTTTATGCAGCATTTATCAAGTGTTTTTGGTTTTTGAGGTAAATACCACATAAAGGGATAGTGTATAAATAAAGAGTGCGCTAATTATTCACAAAAAATGCAAGGATAAATAATAGAAATAACAAATAAAATCCATAAATATAAACCTAAGTCCAGGCACCATAAACAGTGATAATCCAGTATCAACTTAATGTCAATGTTGAAACAAACACCCATGTGCGAATCCGACACCAGATGAAATGAATACACTCACCAGAGCTATATGCTGATTAAATTATAAACCAGCATGATAGCATTTTGCTCTGGGGGCGATGATCTGCAGGATATCCCAGTAGAGGAACAGCAACTAATAGTGATCCAATCAGCACATATGGAACAGCTAGGCAGCAAAACGGTCTTCCAATAACATGGGCAAAGCTTGAGGAATCAGAAGAGATATGATGGTGCAGTACGTTTAAAACCAGTAAAATTTTATTAGTAAAGTATAACACTCACTAATAAACCCACTCAGCCCCTTGAAGACGTCAAGTGACGAAACGCGTTGGATGTGGCCTAGTGGACGTGACGTCGGGACGGTCCTCCCAGCTGTGAGATCGCGGTGCAGGAGGTTCGTCCCCTGGTTTTTTTCCCTCGTGGATGTGTTATTTTAGAGGCTGTCATTGCTGGTGTCGGCTAGACACCTTCCTTGTGACTGTTATACTTTACTAATAAAATTTTACTGGTTTTAAACGTACTGCACCATCATATCTCTTCTGATGCCTCGAGCTTTGCCCATGTTATTGGAAGACTGTTTGCTGCTTAGCTGTTCCATATGTGCTGCCTAGCTGTTCCATATGTGCTGATCGGATCATTATTTGTTGCGGTTCCTCTACTGGGATATCCTGCAGATCATCGCTCTCAGAGCAAAATGCTATCATGCTGGTTTATAATTTAATCAACATATAGCTCTGGTGAGTGTATTCATTTCATCTGGTGTCGGATTCACACATGGGTGTTTGTTTCAAGATTGACATTAAGTTGATATTGGATTATCACTGTTTATGGTGGCTGGATTTATGTTTATATTTATGGATTTTATTTGTTATTTCTATTATTTCTCTTTGCATTTTTTGTGAATAATTAGCGCACTCTTAATTTATACACAATTTCACCTTTTTTGGTTAGAGGCGCTGCTTATTAATTTATTTATCTTATTTTCTGTGGAGCTTCCTATATTTGTTATAAAGGGATAGTGAACTGATATAATTAGCATGCGATATTTGGGAAAAATATGTCAGCTCACCTAAATACCGCATGCAATCTTCTTTACTGAATGGAGCCCAGTGTGTTTTAGGTAAGATTAGAACAACCAAAATGTCCAGTATTGTTCCTTGGTCCTACTGTGGGTACAAAGAACAATTAATGGACTCATTTGGTGGTGTTATACTAATGCCAAGAGATACTGTATACAGAAATTATATATTTTTTACTATTGTGAGGCAGTTTACCTTTGGTAATACAACAAAAAAAATAGAAAAAGATAGCCATTTCAATATACTACCGAATGAAAGCCAAATTTTCCGGGAAGAAGCAAGGTATAATTCACCCGGATACAATAAATAGCTGCAAAGATATGCGCAGTTCTGTTAGCACAGAACTAAATTGCAAAACTCGGTTCAGGCATCAAAGTTAGGGGTTAAGGATGAGCCTGCACAAGATGATAGGGAAGTTTTAGCCACATTTTTTGGTTTTGGATAGTGTATAGTAGGTTTAAAGCCTCTCACAGTTTTTTGTGCTGAGTAAGCAATTAAAGTGTACATATAGCCCAAACTTTTTTTTTTGTAGCTTTGGATTGAGTAGGGAAGTGATAAAACCAATGTAAGTTTCTTTTTAGCTGTCAGTGCCCCATAGGGGAGGTTTCCTTTCACTTCCTGGACAGGTGTCCCCATTAGAAGATTTCCCCTTACCACTTGTTTTCCTGACAATTTTGGATTTCTGATTATTTTCCGTCTCAGTGACAATGGTCACCTAGAGAAATGGCAAGAGTGCATCTCTCCATGCGGCAAAAAAAAAAAATCCTCGTAGAAGTGCTATACTTTCTCTTCCCAACTGTTCATACACTTTAAAAACAGAAAAACCTGTGGGCAAATTCTCCATTAAAAAAAACACTGTATCTCAATAATAATTATTATTATTATACAGTATTTATATAGCGCCAAAAAGTTTGCTCAGCGCTGTACAGAGTAGTGAGGGACAGTACATGAAAAAATACAGTAACAAAACAGTATAAGAGGGGTTCGAGGGCCCTGCTCTTTCGAGCTTACAATCTATGAGGGAGGGGATAGTGGCACAGGAGGAAGTGGCTGTGGGGGATGGAGTGGTAGGAGGAGTGGAGGAG
This sequence comes from Staurois parvus, assembly GCF_062004578.1. Lineage (NCBI taxonomy): Eukaryota > Metazoa > Chordata > Amphibia > Anura > Ranidae > Staurois > Staurois parvus. The sequence continues at coordinate 3,331,644 of NW_028318781.1, forward strand.
ATCGGCTGTTAGGTGAGGGTGGGGTAGGCTTCCCTGAAGAGATGGGTTTTCAGGGTGTGCCTGAAGGTAAGAAGGGTAGGTGACAGTCTGATGGATTTGGGTAGTGAGTTCCAGAGGATGGGGGAAGTCCTGGAGAAGTCCTGCAGTCGGGCGTGGGAGGAGGAGACCAGGGAGCTAGAAAGTAGGAGGTCTTGTGAGGAGTGAAGAGTGCGGGTTGGGTGGTATTTGGGTATCAGGTCGGTGAGGTAGTTCAGGGCAGTGTTATTAATGGCTTTGTACGTCAGTGTTAGTAGTTTGAATTTAATGCGTTGGGCAATCGGAAGCCAGTGGAGGGAATGACAGAGGAGGGTGGCAGATGCGAAGTGGTTAGTAAGGTGGATGAGTCTGGCCGCTGAATTCAGGATAGACTGATGCGGGGATAGCCTGTGTTGGGGTAGGCCGGTGAGGAGGGAGTTGCAATATTCAAGTTGTGAGATAATAAGGGAGTGTATGAGTTGTTTAGTAGTGTCTGGGGTTAGGAACGAGCGTATTTTGGAGATGTTGCGGAGGTGGAGCCTGCATGAGTTTGCCAGCGATTGGACATGGGTTTGAAAGGACAGGTGTGAGTCTAAAGTGACACCTAGGACTTTGGCTTGCAGGGTGGGACTGATGGTGGCGTTGTTGGTCGTGATGGAGAGGGTGGGGGCGCGGGCTGGGGGGAAAATTAGGAGTTCGTTTTTGGAAAGGTTTAATTTGAGGAAGTGGAGCGACATCCAGTCTGAAATGTCGTTCAGTAGGTGGGTGATACGGGCGGAGACTGAGGGGGTGAGGCGAGGGGTGGAGAGGTAGATTTGTGTGTCATCGGCGTAGAGGTGGTAGTTGAAGCCGTGGGAGTGTATCAGTTGGCCAAGGGAGGAGGTGTAGATGGGGAAGAGAAGGGGCCCGAGGACAGAGCCTTGGGGAACCCCAACAGAGAGGGGGAAGTGGTAGCGTTATAGGTAACGCTGAAGGAGCATTGGGACAGATAGGAGGAGAGCCAGGAGAGAGCAGAGTCTCTGATGCCAAGGGAGTATAGTTTATTAAGGAGGAGGGGGTGGTCAACTGTGTCGAAGGCCGCGGAGAGGTCGAGGAGTAGGAGGACTGAGTAGTGGCCATTAGCTTTGGCGGTTAGCAGGTCATTAGTGATTTTGAGTAGGGCAGTTTCGGTGGAGTGTAGGAGACGGAAGCCAGACTGTAGTGGATCGAGGAGGTTGTTGTCATTGAGGTGGGAGCTTAGGCGATTGTAGACTAAGCACTCAAGGAGCTTGGATGTAAATGGCAGCAGGGAGATGGGTCTAAGGTTGCTCAGGTTGGAGGGGTCCAGGGAGGGTTTTTTGAGTATGGGGGTGATGTGCGCGTGCTTTAGGAGGGAGGGGAATGTGCCAGTAGAGAGGGAGAGATTGAAGATGCGGGTGAGGGAGCGTAGGATGGAGGAGGGGGGGACCGGAGGAGTTGTGTGGGGACAGGGTCAAGGGGGCAAGTGGTGAGGCGGGCTTCTGTGTAGACCTTAGTGACCTCTTCGATGGTAGCAGGGCTGAAGGAGTGGAGTGTTGGGGAGGCTTTAGTGTGCAGGATGTTAGGTGTGGTGGGGGTCAGGGCGATTGCGAGGTCAGAGGAGGGTAGAGTTGCGGGGGTTATATTGGGAGGGAGGCTAGTTGGGGAGGTAGATTGAGCATTGGCGATGTCCCTTTGGATTGCGTCGATCTTGTTTTGGAAGTGGTTGGCAATCTCGTGGGCGGTGAGTGTGGTTCTGGGTGGAGGTGGGGGGGGGAGAGAGTAGAGAGTTGAAGGTAGAGAAGAGCCGGCGAGGATTGGAGTAGAGGGAATTGATGAGGGTTACGAAATAGGCTTGTTTGGCGGCGTGGAGGGAGGAGGTGTAGGTGAGGAAGGCGGATTTGTAAAGGGTGTACGCTTGAGAGTATCTGGTTTTGCACCATAATCGCTCCGGTGCGTGACTGCGTCGTTTAATATATTTGGTGCTGTCGTTCTGCCAGGGTTGAAGCAGTTGGGGTCTAATGCTGCTCGTGGTTAGCGGTGGTAGGGAGTCTAAGGCAGCTGACAGCGAGTTGTTATACGCAGTAGTGGCCAGGGCAGGACAGTGGAAGGATACTGTCGTACAGACGGTCAGCTGCGGAGTGGAGAGGGGCTGGGTTCAGGTTGCGGAGGTTACGGCTGGTGATGGTTTGATGTTTGGGGGGGAGGTGTTTGAGGATGGGGAGACGGAGAAATTAATGAGGTTGTGGTCAGAGAGAGGGAAAGGGGTGTTAGTGAGGTTGTGGAGGGAGCAGAGATGAGAAAAAACGAGGTCCAGGGTGTTCCCGTCGGTGTAGGTGGAGAACTGTGTGCACTGTGTGAGTGCAAAAGAAGAGGTTAAGTGGAGGAGTTGGGATGTAGCCGGGTTGTTGACGTTGATAGGGATATTGAAGTCTCCAAGGATGATGGTGGGTAGCTCAGAGGAGAGGAAGAAGGGAAGCCAAGCGGAGAAACCGTCAAGGAAGCGGGATACGGGTCCAGGAGGCTGATAGATTACTGCAATCCTCAGAGGGGTGGGAGAGAATACCTGGATGCAGTGGGCCTCAAAGGAGGAGAAGGACAGAGAGGGGAGGGGGGTTGGGAGGACCTGAAAGGTGCTCAGCGGTGACAAGAGCATGCCGACCCCACCACCTCTACGACTGTTTGGTCTGGGTGAATGGGTCCAGATGAGACCTCCATAGGAGAGTGCCACAGGGGAGGCAGAGTCAGTGGCTTGGATCCAGGTTTCGGTGACCGCTAGGAGGTTGAGGGAGTGGGAGATAAAGAGGTCATGCATGGCGGTAAGCTTGTTGCAGACCGATCGGGCGTTCAGGAGTGCACACGAGAATGGAGGGGTGGATGTGGGAAGCAGGGGGACAGGTATTAGGTTGAGGGTGTTGCGGCAGTTTTTGGGAGTAGGAGGGTGCCTAGTGGGTGAGTGAGGTGGTGGGGGACCAGGGTTCGGGGAGATGTCCCCGGCGGTTAGGAGAAGAAGAAGGGTAAGAATGGTGGCATGGGAGCAGGATGTGCAGGAGCGTGTAAGTCTGTTAGTGGTGGCGTGTGGGTCACCACACGCCACCACTAATCATATATTTCTATCTAAATAGCTGTATAGTGAAATAAAAAAAAATAGACAACTTTTAAAAGCTTAAGAAACAGGGCCTAAGACCAAATTAACTTTCTATCTAGCTCTGATTCAGCAGGGGACATCTGCAGAGAGACCACTGCTTCCACACAGAGAGCAAAGGTCTACAGCTGCTGGCAGAGGATAGGATTTCTTCTCAATCTGTGGCTGCTTTCTAAAGGAAATAAACTACTATGTTGTACAAGACTTTGAATATTTTTTGCTTTAAATCAACTATATTGTATTTAGCAATTTACATTTAAAGTTCAATGTGACTTTAAGCCCAACTCTGGACTTTTTTTAAATAGGCCTCCCCAACAGGTGTTTACAATTTAAAAATGCACCTCTGGTTGCAATACTCACTTTATCTCAGATGAATGTTACCACTAGATGTCCTCAGTGTCCTGGGTTGAATAATTCTAGGTGTCAAACTGTAAGCACCCTCAGGGGGACATCACCATGGTGCTCACAGCATAATGTTACAATATGTATGAAATAACTGTGATTATTATAACAGAATTATAATAAAATATACTTTGTCCATGCAGAACTAACAGTCAATCATTTAACTACTTGCTGACCAAACGTAAGTACAGTATATAAACATCCTTTTAGCAAGTGGTTAATACCAGGATTCTTAATAAAAGATACACCTACACAATTAATTTCTCTCGTTACTAGTGATAAAAATCTCTGTAGTCCTTTAGAGAAAGCAGCTCAGCTCCACACAGCTCATTTTGGAGCTGGACTGTGCTCCACAGGAACTCGAAGCCAGAAATTATGTCAACCACAGTGACACGCCCAATCGTGTTTCGTCTCAGCAGGCAAAATTATGGTGACACCATTCTCTATTGAAATACATTTGTATTAACTCTAACTTTGCCAGTCTTCAATTTCTTTCACCATTGCCACAGGGTTTTCAGGAGGAAATGAGGAATAACTGTGATTCCTGTTGGCAATGGTGAAAGAAATTGGATCCTACAAAATGCAGATTTTAAGGAATAAGTTACATAGTTATTCTGGCTGAAAAAAGACAAAAGTCCATTCAGTTCAACCATTAAAAAAAAAAGTTATAATCCTACACCCACAGTTGATCCAGAGGAAGGCAAAAAACCCAGAAAAGCATGATCCCATTTGCTCCTGCAGGGAAACAAATTTATTCCCTGGATCAACTTTACCTATAAATGTTAGTAGCCAGTTATATTCTGTGTATCCAGGAAAGAATCCAGGCCTTTTTTAAAGCAATCCACTAAGCTGGCCAGAACCAACTCTTGAGGAAGTCTATTCCACATTTTCACAGCTCTCACTGTGAAGAAACCTTTCCGTGTTTTGAGATTACATTTCTTTTCCTCCAGACGTAAAGAGTGCCCCCTTGTCCTCTGTGATGACCTCAGTGTGAATAGCTCTACACCGAGTTCACTATATGAACCACTGATGTATTTATACATGTTGATCATATCGCCCCTTAATCTCCTCTTCTCAAGAGAGAATAAATTCACTTCCTCTAATCTTTCCTCATAGCTGAGCTCCTCCATGCCTCTTATCAGTTTGGTTGCCCTTCTTTGTACTTTCTCCAGTTCCCCAATGTTCTTTTTGTGAATTGGTGCCCCAAACTGAACTGCATATTCCAGATGAGGTATTACTAATGATTTGTACAGGGGTAAAATGATATCTCTCTCTGGAGTCTATACCTCTTTTAATACAAGAGATGATTTTGCTTGCTTTAGAAACCGCAGCTTGGCATTGCACCTTAAGGAAAATGTTACACCCACACAATATTTAGAGTGTAATATGTAACATGTTCCAGCTCTTTCCCCCCCTCTCCCCCTGATCCCATTCCCCTGTGACAGAGGGTGGGTAATCCTCTCCCCTGCAGCTGCTGTCACATTTGAAAGAAAATGGTGCACATGTTCCTGCACAGCTGTGTCATTCATTCACAGGGATCTGTGAATGAATAAACTACTGGTCCTTTCTGCTACAACGGCAGAGGGGCTTGTAGTTCTCAATGATCAGCACACTAGTAGTCTATTCACTCTTTCTTCAGCTTTCTAACTGAAAACCCATATGGAGGTATGGGCATAAAGCTGGAGAGAGTGTGCAGGAGCTTAAAAATTCACCCTCAATCCTCTGGTCACAAGTGCAATGCTTTGCAGGCTCCCATAGGAAAAAATAATAAATGCACATTTTTATTCTGTAAAAAAATGTGCATTTATTATTTTTTTATAAAAAATGAACTTACCCTTTAACATATTTGCAAAAAAAAAAATGGCCCAGTAAACAAAGAATGCAATGAAAATTCATTAAACCATAACCAAAGTAATTATACAAATAAAATATAACAGAAGATATTAAAAAGTTTCTACTACTAACAGAATTTTATGTATAGATATAGTACGTTTTTTCATGTATTTTTATTTTTGACATTTTGTTTTCTTACATATTTGTTTTTGTACGAACATAGTATAATTTTTTTGGTTGTGTTTCTTACTTTTTAATTTAATTTTCTATCTAAATATTCCGTAGAATTAGCTGAATTGTGGTGTAAGAATCCCAGCTATTTAAATCCATTACACATTTTAAAATTCTTTCTTGCCCTATGCCTGACCACAGAAAAGCTCTGTCCAGATTTGTTTATAATTATTGTACTATCTATAGCATTCTGCCTGTGTTCTTATTTACACAGGTTTGAATAGTTTTCCAGATTTTTTAAGACTCATAAATTGTAGGTTATATCCGGTATTTCGATATTTAGGTTGGATAGAGACCATGTCTTCCATAAGGGGATATTGCTGTAAGTTTGAATATTAAACTGTTTTTATGCTAAACCTGCATTTTTCTTCGGAGTTACGTTTTTCTACTTTTTTGTATAAAGAGTGATATATTTGTCCCAAGTCTTTCATTCAAAAGATGTCGTTTTAGCTTTTATATCCTTGGAAAGTCAGTCTTCATTTGAGTACAGCTAATTATTTTACAGACACGTAAAGGTGGGTGTACCCGGAGCCTTGTGTATCCTTTCCCAACTAGAGTTTTGTGGAACCCTAAGATTCCTCCAGGGGTTGCTAGGGGTTTCTAGAGCAATGAACAGAATCTGCTGTTCATATATGTAACCACTGACAGTAATCAGCAATGGTCCTTTTAGCTATCTGTAAGAAGCATTCTTCCCACAGACCACCAATGTAAGGGGCATTCTTCTCAATAGCCACCAATTTAACCACTAGCCGCCTGGCCAATGGCCGTTTGGCGGCTTCAAATGTGCCTCTGCACTCCGGGTGCACGCCATTTGGCGTGCTCCCGCACATGCGCAGTTTGCGCTAATGCAGAGCGGCGCAGCAGTGCGATCTGTCACCGGCCGTGCACCTCGGACACGGCCGATGACAGATCCGAGTACCGGCTCTCGTTGCTGGTACCATGTGACCTGCTGTGACCAATCACAGCAGGTCACATGACAGTTGTATACAATGGATGGCTTCATTCATGATGCCATCCATTGTATACTAGTGCCTAGCTGTGAATGGTCACAGCTAATCACATGCACATGTCATGTGATTAGCTGTGACCAAATCACAGCTAAGCACAAAAAAAAAAAAAAAAAAAATAGCTGAATGAATCGATTTCATTCAGGTAAATGCTTGCTTATAGCAAAGTAATTCTTTGCTATAAGCAAATTGTGTAAAAAAAAAAAAAAAATACTGATCACTTTCCCAAAGTAGTACAATGTTACTATGGTAACATTGTTTTACTTTGGTCATAGTAAAATATGAAAAATAAATCTTAAAAAAATTAAAAAAAATGTAATAAAAAATTAAATATAATAAAAAAAATTAAAAAAAAATTAAAAAAAAATATATATATATTTTTTTTCATACTGTCACCAGTCAGTGTCCCTGTTAACCGCCATGCCAGTTATATGATGACGCTGTAGTGCACTGGTGACAGTATGTAAAAAATAAAATAGTGAAAATAATTTTTTTAATTTTTTCATTTTCCGAAAAATTATGACAAAAAAATACAACTTCAAAAAACTCGCCATGCCTCTTATGAAGTACGTCGGACTGTCTACTCTGCAAAAAGGGGTCATTTGGGGGATATCTGTACTGTTCTGACATTCTTGGACCTCAAGAAATTAGATTGGCTGTCAGTACTTCAGGATTGATCAATATTCAGATCTATACCATAGTTTGTGAACTCTATAACTTTCCTACAAACTAAAAAATACATCCTAATTTGGGTTATTTTCACCAAAGACATGTAGCAGAATACATCTCGGCCTAAATTTATGAAGAACAATTATTTATTTGTAAACTTTTATAACAGAAACAAAGAAAAATGTGTTTTTATTTTAACTTTTTGGTCTTTTTTTGTTAATTTAGCAAAAAATAAAAACCCCAGCGGTGATTAAATACCACCAAAAGAAAGCTCTAGTTGTGTGAAGAAAATGATAAAATTTTAGTTTGGGTACAGTGTTGTATGACTGCGCAATTGTCATTCAAAGTGTGAGAGCGCTGAAACCTGAAAAATGGCCTGGGCAGGAAGGTGTAAAATTGCCCGGTATTGAAACGGTTAAGGAGCATTTTTTTTCACTCGCCACCAATGTAAGAAGCATTTTTCCCACTGACCACCAATATAAGGAGCATTCTCCTCACTGACCACCAATGTAAGAAGCATTGTTCCCCACTCACCACCAATGTAAGGAGCATTCTTCTCACTGACCACAAATGTAAGGAGCATTCTCCTCACTGATCACCAATGTAAGAAGCATTTTTCCCACTGACCACCAATGTAAGGAGCATTCTCCTCACTGACCACAATGTAATGCCTGGTACACTTGATAAGAAAATCAGATGTAAAAAAAATGTCATCAGTGCGATCATACAATAATCTGAATACTAATACACAGCTTTCAAGAATCGATCGCAAAAGTTCATGCAAAATTATCCAAAGGAGCAAGTACAAAAATGTTTCTCATAAGATAACAAAACAAACGATTTTCATTTAATCAGTACAGTATTCATCTGTAAAAAAATCGAGTGACCAAGGCCATGCACTGCAATACAGTAGAAAACATTACATCATCATGGGAAGTTATATTCTGTGTTTTACGAGACTTTTCGTAGCTCTAGTTACCTATTAGTTTTTGATATGAGACTAGCATGCAAATACATTTTTTTTAAAAAAGGACGGTCATTGGCCTGATATTCTGATCATGTTATGGGCAGCACAGTGGCTAAATGGTTAGCACTTGCACCTGGCAGTACTAGGGTCGTTGGTTCAAATCCCAACCATGGCACCACCTGCCTGGAGTTTGAATGTTCTCCCTGTGTCTGCGTGGGTTTCCTCCCACTTTCCAAAGACATGCTGGTAGGTAAATTGGCTCCTGTCTAAATTGGCCCTAGTATGTGTATGTATGAATGTGAGTTAGGGACCTTAGATTGTATGCCCCTTGAGGGTTAGGGACTGATGTGAATGTACAATATATATGTAAATTGACGGCGCTATATAAGTACCTGAAATAAATAAATGTGTACAGGCTTAAAGGCTAAGTTCCCCCTTTTTTTCTAAAACCCAGCTCCCCTATGTACCAACATACCATTAATGTACCTTGGTTGCAGAAAAATAAAAGCTTTCTTTGATCATGAGAACAAGGCCTTACCTTAGCCCTTGCTGTATTTCTTAGAAAGTTTATCACTTGCTGGTATGTAGATGTAGGACAGAGAAGCCAGTAAGACACAGGAAGGAATTTACCAGCTGACCTCATAAGCACACACATCCTGCACTGACCTCATTAAAATCCACACCCTTCACCCATCAACTATTTTTCACACCATCCCCAGCATCTCTCCATGCGTTCATTTGCTTACCTTCCCCAGTGTCACTTCAGGCCGTATGCTAAACTCCCTGGGGCCGCATGCAGCCCACAGGACACCCCTGATGTAGTGCAAGGGCCTGCCTGATTGGATACAGAGTGATTGGATAGATGATGTGTCCTCTTATTATGTAGTTTTGGTAAATCTAAAGGAGATCATACAGAGATTGTACAATCAGATTGTATAGTGTATAGCCACCTTTATACACCTAAAATTACCTAGCTGTGTCATTAGTTGTTAACGACACACCAAACGCATAAGCAAACACAAATTTTGCCACATGAAAAAATGTGAGACAAACGCAGCAAACCAGGCAGTATAAAATGTGAAACTCTCACCACATCAAAATGTCCCATGAGCTACTTTCCCATGTGTAGTGCAGCTGTTCTGTCTCTCCAATCTAAGCATTGCAAGTGTGATCTCTGTAATTTACAGTTGTGATGAGATAGCGATAACTCCAATCTTAGTTGAATAACACAGGCAGTGACTCGATCAGATGACACCTTGTAGATCTTGTGAAGTTTATTCCATAAACTGAGAGAATCTTATAACAATGAACATCTGATAGGTCAAAAGATCATAATGAGATCAGCTTCCATAAGACATGAGGCATGAAGCTGAAATGCCTTACTGGAAAAAGGGGTGGGCTAGCTATACAGCAAGAACTAAGCCAGAGGAAAGGGAGGAGCAGAGACAAAATACAAAGAACACTTAAAGGCATATCACAGTCATGTGAAACATGACACTCCCCGTCGAAATCTATGATTTCTATTATAACAAACTTTAGTCCAATATAAGAAATGAAGATTCTTTCCAGGAACATCTGCAAAACAAGAAGGAAAGGAAAAACAAAGGAAAACAATGCAAACATTTAGCATAATACTTGCAGATGTTGGTCTCGAAAGTCCAGGCTGAGACATGGAAATCCATATTCAGAGGGGAAGGCAGCAACATGCACTATTCCTTCTTATCTCCCTTTAAATCAAGTTGATGACTTGTCTTCCTCTTTGGGCAAAAGATGTATTAGTTCCTTTATAGGCCTGAAGTAAAGGTGTGAAGAACCTTCTTTCATGGTGGATATAGCCAAGATGTGTCCCGAAATGCAGTAGTAGGTACTGCACGACTGCTGTGGTCAGCAGGGTTGAGGCTAGTGGGAACATAGTGCCATTGTTCAGGCGTAGAGAAGACATGAATCTCTCTTCTGGTGACATTCCTTGAGGATGCTTGGGAGTAAGAGCGTGGTATTTGGAGTTGTTCTAATGCTTTTAGAGACTGTTTCCAGGATTCCAATCTTTGTTGTTTCTCCTTGAGTAAGGGGGTATCCCAGTCTGAGCTTTCAGAAGTAAGTTGTCTCAGCAGTATCTTACCCTGAATGGTGAGAGGTGTAATGAAACCTAAGAAATCATAAATGCTGTTCACTGTAGACAATACTCCTCGCTTTGTGAAGGGCTTGTCACAGGCTGATGCCTGAAATGTAAATGTGTCTTGTTTAACATTCCAAAGCAATCCAAGACTGCGTTGTGTAACAAAAAAGTCAGATCCTAGTTGGAATTTCTTCACACTGACAGCATGGTCATCAGAAGGAAAAGCTATCATGACCTTGTCACTGTTAGAGATGATTTTGTGAAGTCTGAGGTTTGCAGTGACAAGCATGTTCTGGGTTCTAGTAAGAAGGTCAATAGCTTCTTCTTCATTGGGCAGAGATTTGAGTCCATCGTCTACATAGAAATTCCTTTTGACGAACTGTCTTGCATCAGATCCAAATTCTTTCTCACCCTCTTGAGCTGTTTTCCTCAGTCCATAAATTGCTACTGCAGGAGAAGGACTGTTACCGAAAATATGTACCTTCATTCGGTAGTCTATGACTTCATCGTTGACATCATTATTGCGGTACCATCAGAACCTGAGGAAGTTTCTGTAGTCTTCACGGACGATGAAACAGTGGAACATCTGCTGAATGTCAGCCATAACAGCAATTGGCTCTTGTCTGAAGCGAAGTAAAACTCCTATGAGATTGTTGTTCAGATTAGGCCCAGTGAGAAGATTGTCATTGAGGAAGGCACCTTCATGACGAGCACTTGAGTCAAAGACCACCCTAATATGATCAAGCTTGCGAGGATGGTAGACACCAAAGCATGGTAGGTACCAACATTCTTCTCCTTCCATAAGAGGAGGTGCAGGCTCAGCATGATCTCTCTCAAACACCTTCTGCATAAAGTCCACAAAGTGCTTTTTCATCTCAGGCTTCTGGTTCAAACTGCGATTTAAAGAAACAAACCGTGATTCTGCATGTACCCTGTTGTTTGATAGTCTCTTTCTTGGGGTACAAAATGGTAGAGGTGCTACCCAACTTTTGGAATCATCTTGGTAGAACTCTTTACTCATGGTTTTCAAGAATTCTTTGTCTTTTATGGTAGCTGCCAACTCATTGTCTTTAGTGGTTACCTCAAACACTGTGTTTCCGATGTCATCCCAGAGATTAAGAGCTTTCTTATTGTCTTGTATGATCTGCCGTTGTGCACCTTTTTCTTTCATGATATATTTATTTGGTTGTTGTGCAGAACAAGTTGTTCGACCATTTGACAGGACATGTATTTTAAAGGAAGAGACTGAGTAGGACCTTCTGTCCTTGTCTAGGCAGACATTGCCTAGACCAGTGATGGCGAACCCGTGGCACGCGTGCCACAGCCAGCACGCCGAGCCTTATCTGTGGGCACGCCAGGAGAATACCGTATTTTTCGCTCCATAAGACGCACTTTTTTTCCCCCAAAAAAGGGGGGAAAATGTCAGTGCGTCTTATGGAGCGAATATAGAGCGGCCGGTCCGGTATTTCCACCGCCGCCGTGTCAGAATACCGGGCCGGCCGCTCAGCTCTGCAGTGGGACCGTACCTGTCCCTCTATCCAGCGGCGCGCTGTCTTCCCGGCTTCTGTAGTGTGCGTGACAGCCGGGTCCCAAGTGCGCATGCGCAAGAAGCAGTGCTCTTTGTGAATGGTAAGGCGGTACCTGGGACACATGACAGATCCCAGAAGCCGCCGGACCAATCACAAAGCGCAGCGCTTCTCGCGCATGCGCACTGGGCATCCGGCTGTCCGACGAGCGCCCACACTACAGAAGCCGGGAAGACAGCGCGCGGCTGGATAAAGGAACAGGTAAGATAAAAAAAAAAACTCTGCGGAAGTAAGAGCGGGTACCTGTCAAATTCAGGTACCCGCTCCCCCTCCCTCCCCAAAGGTCAGCAGTCATCTGTACTGTCCGCAGTCTCTGGTCATCCCTGTGCTTTCCGCAGTCTCTGGTCATCTCCTGTACTGTCCGCAGTCTCTGGTCATCCCTGTACTGTCCGCAGTCTCTGGTCATCCCTGTACTGTGTCCGCAGTCTCTGGTCATCCCTGTACTGTGTCCGCAGTCTCTGGTCATCTCTGTACTGTGTCCGCAGTCTCTGGTCATCTCCTGTACTGTGTCTGCAGTCTCTGGTCATCTCCTGTACTGTGTCCGCAGTCTCTGGTCATCTCCTGTACTGTGTCTGCAGTCTCTGGTCATCTCCTGTACTGTGTCTGCAGTCTCTGGTCATCCCTGTACTGTGTCCGCAGTCTCTGGTCATCCCTGTACTGTGTCTGCAGTCTCTGGTCATCCCTGTACTGTGTCTGCAGTCTCTGGTCATCCCTGTACCGTGTCCGCAGTCTCTGGTCATCCCCTGTACTATGTCTGCAGTCTCTGGTCATCCCTGTACTGTGTCTGCAGTCTCTGGTCATCCCTGTACCGTGTCCGCAGTCTCTGGTCATCTCCTGTACTGTGTCCGCAGTCTCTGGTCATCCCTGTACTGTGTCCGCAGTCTCTGGTCATCCCTGTACTGTGTCCGCAGTCTCTGGTCATCCCTGTACTGTGTCCGCAGTCTCTGATCATCCCTGTACTGTGTCTGCAGTCTCTGGTCATCCCTGTACTGTGTCCGCAGTCTCTGGTCATCTCCTGTACTGTCCGCAGTCTCTGGTCATCCCTGTACTGTCCGCAGTCTCTGGTCATCCCTGTACTGTCCGCAGTCTCTGGTCATCCCTGTACTGTGTCTGCAGTCTCTGGTCATCCCTGTACTGTGTCTGCAGTCTCTGGTCATCCCTGTACTGTGTCTGCAGTCTCTGGTCATCCCTGTACTGTGTCTGCAGTCTCTGGTCATCCTTGTACTGTGTCCGCAGTCTCTGGTCATCCCTGTACTGTCCGCAGTCTCTGGTCATCCCTGTACTGTCCGCAGTCTCTGGTCATCCCTGTACTGTTAATTAGTTTGCACTACTGTACGAGTTGTTTTTTCTAAACCAAAAGCTCGATATTCAGGTTTCATTGCAGTGTTGGCACTTTGAAAGAAATAAGTTGGTTTTGGGTTGCAGTTTGGGCACTCGGGCTCAAAAAGGTTCGCCATCACTGGCCTAGACTATGATCCATCCTAGATCCAGACGCTGAGCATATGGTGCATTGTGTGGACCGTTGATTTGATGACGAACTTTGTGCACCCTTAGGATGTATCAACCAAGTAACAGCAGGATATCAGCACTTTCGTTGAGGGCTGGTATTTGATTGGCTATGTGCTTTAAGTGAGAATGGTGAAAAGCAGTTTCAGGAGTAGGGATCTCCTCTTTGGTGTTTGGAATCTGGTTACACTCAGTGATAGTGGGCAAAGATATTTCCACATTGTCATTCAGAGGAGTAACTACAGGACCACTGGCTCTCCTACCTAAGACTTCTGTAGTGCCAGAACAAGTGCTTAGAGTATAAGGCAGAGCATCTCCAGTTATGTTCAACAGTTCAAAAAACTGTGTTCTTGCAAGAGATCTGTTACTCTGACCATGCAGAATAGTATACAGTCTTATTGCCTTTTCAGGTTGGCCTTTGGGGTATACACGTACCAAGCATATCTTTAAACAGGATTTGTCACAGAATCCTTCTCCACAGACCTCTGTACATGTAGAGAATACTGGGGTGGTAGGTGCTGCTTGATCTGGGTGCTCCCCGCCTTGCTTTGCCTCAGGAAGATTGTTTGTGAGTGTAGTAGAGTTGTGCGAACATTGATGAAGAGCTTGCACATGGTCATCACTGTCACACTCTATACATCTGATGATCACTTTACAGTCCCTCGCAAAATGTTCTGTGGAGGCACAGCATTTGTAGAAAACCCCAAATTTCTTCAAAAGTTCCTTACATTCTTGGAGGGTTTTCTTTCTGAAGCCGATACATTTCTTAAGTGGATGTGGTTTGTTATGTATTGGACATTGCCGATTTGGGTCCTCAATTTTCTTGTTTTGATCAGTCTTTTCAAGAACTGTAACAGGCTCAGGTAGAACATTAATCCTTTTCACTAAGCCTCCATTTCTACTTTCTTATATGCAGCCTGAGCCTCCATTTCTGCTTTCTTATATGCAGCCTGAGCCTCCATTTCTGTGGTCTTAGCCTCTATTTCTGCTTTCTTATATGTGGCCTGAGCCTCTATTTCTGCTTTCTTTTGGGTGAAAACTGCCTGAATTTTAGAAGCTTTAGCATCAGCACAGGCTTTTATTAGTTGTTGACTGAGTTTAGAAGACCTTGATTGGAGGGATTTGGAAGATCTTGAGGGGCGTCTAGTAGATGCAGAGCTATAAGATCTGGATTCATGGAGCTGTGTTATTCTCACTTCTGCCTTTGTCTTTGTTCACACCACTAAATTGATCTCAAGGAGATTGTACAATCGTATTGTATAGAAAGTGGGTGGAAAGTAGCATTGTAATGAGGGAGGTGTGGTCCAGAGTGGTGAACACACCCCATCACACCCTCTTCTGTAATGCAACAAGGAAGTGAAGGCTTCTGGGAGATGACCTACAGGAAGTGAATAATGAGAGAAGATCTGCAGGACGTGATGAAATCTGGAAACCATTTAAAAAATTCAAATAAACTGACAAGATTTTAAACCGCCCGTGAATAAGGTATATAAGAGAAAAGCACATTGGGATGGCTGGGCTGAAAATGGCATTGGAAAACGTTTCTATTTATTATGAAAAGTGCAATTCTGCCTGAAAAGGTGAACTTGTTCTTTACAGAGCATTGTACCTACTGACCACCAATGTAAGGAGCATTTTCCTCAAAAACCACTAATGTAAGGAAAGTTCTTCCAACTGACCACCAATGTAAGGTGCATTGTTCCCACAGACCATCAATATAAGGAGAATTCTTCCTATAGACCACCAATGTAAGGAGCATTCTTCCAACTGACCACCAATGTAAGGAGCATTCTTCCCACTGCCCACCAATGTAAGGATCATTCTTCCAACTGACCACCTGTCAAGGTCCTACCTTTTCCCAGAGGTTATGTTACTCCATGTGCTGGCATCCATCTTGGATTTCTGCTGAGCATGGTGGGAAGCTTTTATGCCTTCAGGTCTCTGAGGTCCATCCCCCAGAGGGGTGTGGCTGAGTACATATAAGCCTGTGATCCGCACATGCTCTTTGCACTTGTGTCTTGTGTCTTTGTCTTGCTACAGCTCTGTGTATATGCTCGTGACTCTTCTGGTATTCTGACTCGGCTTGTGACTAAGACCATTCTCTGTGTTTTCCTTCGATCTGACCTTCCGTTGCTGAACCCGGCCCGTGACCTGTGATTCTCTGTCTACTGTTCTGTACTGTTTTGTCCTGTTGTTGTCGACTCGGCTTGCCTGACTACGCTATTGTCATTCTCACCAGCTACACGCCATTGGCGGCGGCCATTACCGCAGCCGGGGTGTCTCGGGGGCTGCGACCTGGTTCCTGGCTGCGTCAAGTCCATCCCCACCATCAGGGGCCCTGGTGAAGGGCAGCCTGGGACTTAGACTCCGCGCCCTGAGGGACTTCGGTCTGTTGGTGGTGCTTGTCGTCAGCCAGTGCCTTACCCTGCCACTAGGCCTACCTGTCCGTTCCACAGCCCTGCCCTGACATTACACAAGTGCCATGAATCCTGACGGTGCTGGTACGCCTTCGCTTCCAATGTTGGTCGCCAGACTGGATCAACAGGATCTCCTGTTGAATCAGTTCGCTCAGGCGTTGCAAACTCTGCTGGCACGCACCGCGCACCTTACTCCTGGTGTTATTAGGCCGGTTGTCACTCCGGTGGTCGCTCCCGCTGCTGTTCCGCTTGTTGCGCCTACCGCCGCGACTGCTGCGGCACCCGCGGCGCCCAGAGGTATGACTGGTTCAGCCCCTCTTCCACAGCGCTTTGGGGGTGAGCCGAGTCAGTGTCGTGGGTTCCTCAACCAGGTGGGGATTTACTTCGAATTAATACCCCACGCTTTTCCGACTGAGAGGTCAAAGGTGGGTTTCCTAATATCGCTACTCTCAGACAAGGCCTTGGCCTGGGCGAATCCCTTATGGGAGAGGAATGACCCAGTGATTCACGAGTTTTCCGGTTTTGTCGATGCCTTCCGTAGGGTATTCGACGTACCGGCTCGCTCCGCCTCGGCTGCCAAGCTGCTCATGTCTATGCATCAGGGTTCACGGACCGTTGCCGAGTACGCCATAGAGTTTCGTACCCTGGCAGCAGAGGTGGGTTGCAACAATGAGGCTCTGGTGGCTGCATTTTCTCAGGGTCTTTCTGATGCATTGAAAGACGAGATCGCAGCCAAGAAATTGCCTGTGGAGCTGGAAGCACTAATTTCCTTCCTGATCCTGATTGATACCAGGCTCAGGGAGAGGCCTTCACTCAAGGAACGCCTGTGGAGGCCTTCCAATCGACTGGCACCTGCGTTTTCTGTCCCACCCATTCCTCCCTCTCCTCCCACGCCTCCTGGGGATAGATTGTCTGGTGGTGAGCCCATGCAGCTGGGGTTTGCTTGCCTTTCCGAGGGAGAGCGGGCCGCTCGGCATCGGGAGGGTCGCTGCCTGTACTGTGGTCTTGGTGGGCACTTTCGGCAGTCCTGTCCGGTCCGTCCGGGAAACGCTCGCACCTGAGATCCTGTCGGGGACAGATCTTGGGTGGAGTCTCCTCGTCCCCGGCGTTCCGCAGAGATAAGCCACTGATCACCGTTGTCCTCTCTTGGGCAGAGGACTCGGTGACGGCCCAGGCGTTGGTAGATTCTGGGGCCGGCGGGTTGTTTATGGACAGCTCGTTTGCTGCCCAGCACTCCATTCCCCTGCAGGCTCGAGTTACCCCATTGGTTTTCGAGGCAATAGATGGCAGGCCCCTGCAACCACCGCAGGTTACCCACGAGACTATGCCAGTTGAGGTAGTTATTGGGGCTGTTCACAGGGAGTTGGCCTGTTTCCAGGTGATTTCTTCTCCACACTATTCGGTGGTTTTGGGGTATCCCTGGCTCCAGATGCACAATCCAACCTTCAATTGGCAAACTGCTGAGATTCTCTCGTGGTCTCCACAGTGTGGGGCCGGGTGCATCCGTGGGCCGGTTAAGGTGTTGTGTGCCTCCTCGGACTCTGCGTTGCCTACTGATTAAGGGGAGTACCAGGACGTGTTTGATAAGGTACGCACTGGTGCCTTACCTGCTCATCGTCCTTACGACTGTGCCATATCCTTGCAACCCAGTGCCACTCCTCCACGTGGCAGGGTGTATCCTCTCTCGGTTGCGGAGAATAAGGCCATGGAGGAGTACGTTGTGGATGCGCTTTCCCGGGGGCACATTCGTAAGTCTACTTCCCCAGCAGGAGCGGGCTTTTTCTTTGTAAAGAAGGGTGGTGAATTGAGGCCTTGCATTGATTATAGGGGTCTCAATCGAATCACCACTAAGAATGCATACCCGATTCCCTTGATTACTGAGTTGTTCGACCGCCTTAAGGGGGCAACAGTCTTTACCAAACTTGACCTTAGGGCTGCGTACAACCTCGTACGGATCAGACAGGGGGATGAGTGGAAGACCGCGTTTAACACCAGAACCGGCCACTACGAATACCTGGTGATGCCCTTCGGGTTGTGTAACGCGCCCGCAGTTTTTCAGGAATTCATAAATGATGTCCTTCGTGACTTGTTGCAGCAGTGCGTAGTGGTTTACCTGGATGACATCCTGGTTTACTCTACCTCCATGGAGTCCCATATCCAGGATGTCAAGCGGGTGCTGCAACGATTACGGGAGAACGAACTCTTTTGTAAGCTCGAGAAGTGCGAGTTCCATCGATCCCAAGTTGCCTTTTTAGGCTACATCATTTCTGCGAAGGGATTCTCCATGGACCCTCAAAAGGTTTCGGCGGTTCTGCAGTGGCCTCATCCCAATGGTCTTCGGCCCATTCAGCGCTTTTTGGGTTTTGCCAACTACTATCGGAAGTTCATCAGGAACTTCTCCACGCTGGCAAAGCCTCTCTCAGACCTAACCAAGAAGGGCAGTAATCCTCACAAGTGGCCATCCGAGGCCATCGTAGCTTTCGAGGCTCTGAAATCCGCCTTCGCTTCGGCTCCGATACTGTCTCATCCCAATCCTGGATTGCCCTTCGTCCTTGAGGTCGATGCATCCGAGACAGGAGTAGGCGCTCTCCTGTCTCAACGTCGGTCACCCTATGGACCCCTACTTCCCTGTGGGTTCTACTCCAGGAAGCTTTCCTCTGCAGAGTGCAACTACCAGATTGGAGATAGGGAGTTGTTGGCAATCATTCTGGCTCTCAAGGAATGGAGGCACCTGCTCGAGGGCTCCGCGGTTCCGGTCCTCATTCTTACCGATCATAAGAACCTGACTTATCTTTCGGAGGCCAAAAGATTGACACCCCGTCAGGCCAGATGGGCCTTGTTCTTGTCGCGGTTCAACTATGTGGTCTCCTATTTGCCTGGTTCCAAGAATGTCAGGGCTGATGCATTATCGAGGCAATACTCTGAGTTGTCCAGGGAGGACTCTGAGCCAACCTCGGTCATACCTCCGGATCAGATCCTGGCTGCCATTCACACCAGTCTGACTTCTCCCCTTGGGGAGCAGATTTTGGCGGCTCAAACTGACGCTCCTCCCCAGAGACCAGAGGGTAGATGTTTTGTACCCGAGGGGTTGCATACCCGTCTGCTGCGTACTTACCATAACTCCAAAACTGCCGGGCATCCGGGGAGGAACCAGTTGTCTTGGGTCGTCTCTCGGTTGTTCTGGTGGCCAACTCTCCGTGCCGACATCGCCTCTTATGTAGCGGCATGTTCGATCTGTGCCCAGAATAAATCTCCACGGCATCTTCCAATGGGTCTTCTGCAACCCATTCCCAATGGGGAGCGTCCTTGGTCACACCTGGGCATGGACTTTATTGTAGACCTCCCTGTGTCTCGGGGTCATACGGTCATTCTCATGGTCGTCGATCGTTTTTCCAAAATGTGCCATTGTATTCCACTCAGGAAGTTACCAACAGCGCAAGAACTGGCCACGGTCTTTTCCAGGGAGATTTTTCGCCTGCATGGGTTGCCCAAGGTGATTGTCTCGGACCGTGGGAGTCAGTTCGTGTCCAGATTCTGGCGCGCCTTCTGCTCCCAGTTGGGTATTAGTCTCTCCTTTTCTTCAGCCTACCACCCGCAGTCCAATGGGGCTGCGGAGCGTTCCAATCAGGCCTTAGAACAATTCCTTAGGTGTTATGTCACGGACCATCAGGACGATTGGGCCGATCTCCTGCCTTGGGCAGAGTTTGCCAGGAACTCAGCGGTCAACTCCTCCTCCGGGATGTCTCCCTTCATGGCCAACTATGGGTACCAACCCGCGGTATTACCTGAGAGGTTCTCACCACAGGACATTCCGGCTGTGGAGAACCATCTTGCTGCCCTGCGTTCTTCATGGGGGCAGATCCAGAGGGCTTTGAGGGACTCGGCTCAGCGTCAGAAGTTCCAGGCTGATCGCAGACGGTTGCCCGCTCCTTCATACCAGGTCGGCGATCGGGTGTGGTTGTCTACTCGTAACCTCAATCTTCGGGTGCCCACACCCAAACTAGCTCCCCGTTTTGTCGGTCCTTTTCGCATTCTCCGCAAGGTGAATCCGGTGGCCTATGCCCTTGCCCTTCCACCTGGGATGCGGATCTCCAATACCTTTCATGTATCACTGTTGAAACCTCTGATCTGCAATCGCTTCACTGCCTCTCTGCCTCGGCCCCGTCCCATTCGGGTTGACGGTCATGAGGAGTATGAGGTGAGTCGGATCCTGGATTCTCGATTGGTGCGCGGTCGATTACAGTTCCTGGTTCATTGGCGCGGTTATGGTCCCGAGGAGCGTTCCTGGGTTCCTTCCGCGGATGTCCATGCTCCTGCCCTCCTCCGCGCTTTTCATACCCGCTTTCCTCAGAAACCTTTTGTTGAGCCGCGGAGGGGGAGGGGCCCTTGAGGAGGAGGTACTGTCAAGGTCCTACCTTTTCCCTGAGGTTATGTTACTCCATGTGCTGGCATCCATCTTGGATTTCTGCTGAGCATGGTGGGAAGCTTTTATGCCTTCAGGTCTCTGAGGTCCATCCCCCAGAGGGGTGTGGCTGAGTACATATAAGCCTGTGATCCGCACATGCTCTTTGCACTTGTGTCTTGTGTCTTTGTCTTGCTACAGCTCTGTGTATATGCTCGTGACTCTTCTGGTATTCTGACTCGGCTTGTGACTAAGACCATTCTCTGTGTTTTCCTTCGATCTGACCTTCCGTTGCTGAACCCGGCCCGTGACCTGTGATTCTCTGTCTACTGTTCTGTACTGTTTTGTCCTGTTGTTGTCGACTCGGCTTGCCTGACTACGCTATTGTCATTCTCACCAGCTACACGCCATTGGCGGCGGCCATTACCGCAGCCGGGGTGTCTCGGGGGCCGCGACCTGGTTCCTGGCTGCGTCAAGTCCATCCCCACCATCAGGGGCCCTGGTGAAGGGCAGCCTGGGACTTAGACTCCGCGCCCTGAGGGACTTCGGTCTGTTGGTGGTGGTTGTTGTCAGCCAGTGCCTTACCCTGCCACTAGGCCTACCTGTCCGTTCCACAGCCCTGCCCTGACACCACCAATGTAAGGAGCATTCTTCCAACTGACCACCAATGTAAGGAGCATTCTTCCCACAGACCATCTGTCAGGAATGGACTTGCCAATAGTGGTGGGACTCACCTGCCTTGTGGGCTACAGTACCAGGGCTGGCCAGCGGTTGCTCTCAACAGCCAGAGGTTCACTTCGGCAATTAGCCATCACCTGGGGCTGATTGCAGGTGGTGTATTTAAGGGATGGCCAGACCTACAGTCTGTGCCTTGGTGTGTGTTTTTCCATGGGCCCCTGTACCTTGTAACCTGCATTCCTGTTCCTGTTCCTGCCTGACTTGTTGCCGACCCTGCCTGATCCTGACCTCTGCTGTTTGATCCCTGGCTTGTGACCCTGACCATTCTCTCCGCCTGCTCCTCCTGTACCTACCTGCCCGATAGTTATCGACCCGGCCTGCCTGACTACGTTGTGCTCTATATGTGTATGTACCTGTGTATCTTTATCAGTTTAGGTTTGGGCTTGTTTCACCTTGTTGTATGTATTTATGTGTCAGGGCAGGAGCCGAGGAACGGACAGGCAGGCCTAACAATGTAACGCACTGGCTGACGACAACCACTACCCACAGACCGAAGTCCCCCAGGGCGCGGAGTCTAAGTCCCAGGCTGCCCTTCACCAGGGCCCCTGATGGTGGGGATGGACTTGACGCAGCCAGGAACCAGGTCGCGGCCCCCGAGACACCTCAGCTGCGGTAATGGCCGCCGCCAATGGCGTGTAGCTGGTGGAAGAGACAAAAGAGTAGTCAGACAAGCCGGGTCAACAACAACAGGACAAAACAGTACAGGACAGCAGAGGAGAATCACAGGTCACGAGCCGGGTTCAGCAACAGAGGGTCAGATCAAGGGAGAATACAAAGAATAGTCAAGTCACAAGCCGAATCAGATACCAGGAGAGTCACGAGAGTCAGAACAGAGTAATAGCAACACAAAGACACAAGACACAAGTGCAAAGAGCATGTGCGGGCCACAGGCTTATATGTCATCAGCCACACCCCTCTGGGGGATGGACCACAGAGACCTGAAGGCATAAAAGGATTCCCATCATGCACAGCAGAATCCAAGATGGACGCCAGCACATGGAGTAACATAACCTCAGGGAAAAGGTAGGACCTTGACATTATGTTAGCTTGGGGTTTGGTGCACTGCGTTTATGTTTGTATTGTTAGTCTTAATAAATTGTCTTATTTATACCATATCTGAAGCTTGCGTTTCCCTGTGTCAGTCCACACACTTCTGGTCACACCCTCATCCCTGACACCATCAATGTAAGGAGCATTCTTCCCACTGACCCCCAATATAAGGAGCATTCTTCCAACTGACCACCAATGTAAGAAGAATTCTTCCCATAGACCCCCAATGTAAGGAGCATTCTTCCCACAGACCACCAATGCAAGGAGAATTCTTCTCATAGACCACCAATGTAAGGATAATTATTCCCATAGACTACCAATGTAAGGATCATTCTTCCCAATGACCATCAATGTAAGGAGCATTCTTCCCACTGACCCCCAATGTAAGGAGCATTCTTCCCACTGACCACCAATGGAAGGAGCATTCTTCCAACTGACCACTAATGTAAGGAGCATTCTTCCAACTGACCCCCAATGTAAGGAGCATTCTTCCAACTGACCCCAATGTAAGGAGCATTCTTCCAACTGACCACCAATGTAAGGAATATTCTTTCCACTGACCACCACTGTAAGAGTGCCCTTCAGCCAGTGATCATATGTGTAAGGTAGAGTTAACTGTTTGTGTTTGTTTTCTGGCATTTTTTATTGTCTATTTAAATGTATTTTTCTCCTGTACTTAGAACAAAGAAGTGCGTTAGTAGCCCTAGTCAGCACTTGAACACAAAACTGACAATTCATTAATTAATAATATGCTAATCTAATCAAAATGCGCATTTGTGAACATTTTCTTTACGTAAATCATTAGAAACCATTTATATTTTGTGCATTTAGAAACATATCCAGCTTTATTTTCTATCAATATGCTGAGTTGAACTACAGTAGCTCCCATGGAAGACAGCAGAGCAGTGTACAGGGTGACGGCAGTGCAGTGCATGGGGGTCAGCAGGGCAAAGGAGGTCAGCAGGAGTGTGTACAGGAATTGGTAGGGCAGAGGACAGAGGTCAGCAGGGCTGAAGACAGGGGTCAGCTGGGTGGAGGACAGGGGTCAGCAGAGCAAAGGACAAGAGTCAAAAGGGCAGTGTAAGGGGTTCACGGGGCAGAGGACAGAGATCATCAGGGCAGTGTACAGGGATCTACAGGGTGGAGGACAGGAGTCATCAGGGCAGTGTACAGGGATCTGTAGGGTGGAGGACAGGAGTCAACAGGGTGGAGCACAGGGGTCAGCAGAGCTGAGGACAAGGGTAAGCAGGGCGGAGGACAGGGATCACAGGGGTAGCTTTGGAGGGGTACAACTGAAATCTGTGAAGGTGTAGCCCACCCCAGCACCCCCTTAGATCTGGCCATGTGGCAGCTATCTTGTGCAATAATTGTACAAGCCTGGTGATGACTAGGAATGAGACACACTACCTTAGGTTTGGTTCGAGCAGGGCTCAGCGAACTTTAAAAATGTTTGGATACCAAACCCCTTTGAATTCAGTGGAGGTTGAATCTGTCAAATTAAAATGTCTATTTTCTGTTCTAACAGGAAAGAAGGTGTCAAAAATAATAATGAGCACTCCCTTGAGGAACATGTGCCATGTTGGCTGTAACTACTGAGGTCAGCGAATGCCTATTTTAAAAACATTTAACTGGTTGTTAAGAATATAGAAATGTTGGAAGTTTGAATGTTTAAAGTATATATACACTTTTTGCAGCCAAATTGGGATAATGCCTACTTTTTACCTGTTACTTGTTCCCATCCATACAGTGTAAATAAAAAATCGCTCCACAGCTTTTTGCTTGCTTAAATATCCTAACTAAATTTTCTCTGCTATGTAATATTAAGGGTGGAGCTGGAGAGTTATGTTTACCATAACAACAAGTAAGTTTGAAGTGTGGGGACTTTAAAGGTGCCAAAAAGACCATAAACAATATATAAAATATTCAAATGTTTATTAGTGCAAAGATACATTTATTTTTTAAAACAATGACTGTTCTGTGGTTGGTCAGTTGAAAACCAACAAGCGAATCCTTGCAGTTCAGAGACAAATATGCAGCAAATTCAACTCAACATGTTTCGCCAAACATTGGCTTCCTAGTCAAAAATATTAGTTTATCCACAACTAAAAAGTGGGGCATCCACCAGCAGGTGTAAACTAATAAGCCTTGCAAAGGTATGGAACAATAGTTCATATATCCCCTCTTAAGGGCCATATTTTGGACCACATCCATAGTGGCATGCATAGTGGTGTGAAGTATGTAAGAAAAAAAGTAAAGCATGAAAAAGGGAAAAAAATGTTTTAAAAAATTGAATAAAAAATTATTATTATTTTTTTTTTAACATACTGTCACCAGTCAGTATACTTGATCATCGCCACACCAATCATATTATGATGTAGTACTATGCTGTGTCAGCATGTTAAAAATATAATTGTGAAAAAAAAAACATATTTTATGCAATTTCTTCATTTTCCAAAAAATTGTAACAAAAAAATAACAACTTAAAAAAACTCGCCATGCCTAATTACTAAATACCTCAGGCTGTCTACTTTCCAAAACAATGTTATTTAGGGGGAATTCATACTGTCCTGGCATTTTAGGGCCTCAAGAAATGAGACAGGCGATCAGTACATCAAAACATAATTATTTCTGGCACAATAAATCATTTTTTCGCCAGGTCAAAGGCGTCACAATGGGAGCGAGGTTTGCGCCAAATGGTGCAAATCTCTTTATGGCCCATTGGGAAAAAGAGGCAGTGTATGAATATCCCCCAGAAGGATTAAGATTATATAAAAGATACATAGACGATGTCATCATAGTGTGGGAAGGGAAGGAAGACGGGGGTTCCTCAATAAACTTCATAATAACACCAAGAATATTAAATTTGACTGTTATATTCAGAAAACTATCTTTTATTTTTATATATCTGTATATGTATGTGTATTATTTTATATGTATTTATTCATCTGTAATATGATGTTTTACACCAGTGGTATGGGTGACTTTTGCATGGATTGGGGCATTTTTTTGATTTTTTAATATTTATTTTTTCTAAAGAGGGATAAAAAATTAATGAATATAAGAAATTTATTATAAATAATTGATCTATAAACATTCATTAATACATTGCATAACATTATTTTAAAATTATTTTTATATTAAAAATGACCATATTTATTATTATTGCAATATATAAATATTCATTTTTTTAGGTTTTTTTAGTTTAGTGTTTAGTTTTTGGATTTCTTATGGATGATATATTTATTGTATCATTTATTTATGGTTATATTGGTAATGTTTGAACCATTTTTTATGGAGGCAGGTTTCTATTTAATAATATTTAATAATTGATGGGTAGTGGCATTAGATTAATAATCTTTTATCATCCTTTTCCCCCTTTTTTTAGTAATTATTGATAGATTTGATTATCTATCATTATTAGTATATTAGGTCTTTGGGTGAGGTATTCCTTTATATTTTTTAGGTGTAGTATATATGGGATTATGTTTAATATTCTTAATAATAAATAATATTAATCAAGTTTTTTAGCAAGTTTCAATAAAAGTATACTATTTTTATAATTTTTTTTATGGAGATTTGTAGTCCGCGGAATGTTGTCATTCCGAGTTACTGTACTACACCATAATGGCTATCGTCAGCTGTATGGTAATGCCATTTAGTTTTTTCCATGTAAGAGTTAAGGAGGATAATATCATGCATATCAGGAGTTAGTAATCAGTAGCGGTCGGTAATTTAGCTTAATTTCGAGTTATATTATGGCCGGAGGAATGCAGAGAGGGTGAAGCAGCTTAATAGGTCTATTGTGGGTAGTGGACTCCAATAAAATGGCCGTCCCTGAGTTATGATTGGCACCCAGCTTCCCCATAAAAGGGATTTCTTGTCACCAATGGCGTTACCTTGAGGAGGTCATGTGATAATTGGTACGCAATGCGTAGGTACGTGGTGACGCACTTCTGGTGTGGACGCCATCTTGCTACTCCTAAAACCCATGCAAACTACACCCATAGCATGTGGTTTAAATGCTTGTTTTCTGTTGATACCAATTAGTTGGCAATTGGCGGTGCTGTGTCTTTCTGCTTCAATTAAATGGTATTACACTATGGAGGATCTCTCTTTTATGTCATTATTATGATCCATGTGTGAGTTGGCTGTATTACATCTGAAGGGAACCAGAAGGGGACCTGAGATGCTAAATGCACACTACTGAAGTGGACTTTACTTTTTGGAAGGATACCATAGAGCGGAATTTGTCCGTGGAGGATCCATTTGTGATCCCACAAGCGTTTTGGCCCATTGGGTCACAGTAAGGAGATGAGGAGGCAATTCAGCCAGTTTTGGATTTTATCACCTGCGGCTATAATGCACATCCTCTACAACACTTGCATGTTTTGGAAGAATTAGTGGAACACTTGGCATTTGTACACATTTTTTTGGACTTTTGTAATTATTTATTTTAATTTTACTGTTTTTTACTTTTATAAGTATATTTCACTATACAATTATTTTTAGTCATTTTTGGTATATTTTTATGTGTTACCAATTGGGGGAGATTGTTGAGTGGTTTTCATATATTTGTTTTAGTATTTGGAGTTTTTTGTGAAGTTCTCACTAAGCATGAGTCACTTTATATAGGAGTTATATCCCCCTTTGCAGGGATTCACTTTCATGTGTCACTTGTTTGGTTTGATTGTTTTAGGCGGATTTTTAGCCACTGATCCCAATTAGGGTTTTGGGTTATCTGTCTGTTACTTTGTGTGTGTATTCACTAAATTGGGTCCAATTAGGACCACGTGTTTTTCACGTTTTTCCTGTCACTTTAAGATCCCTAAGAGGATTAGATCACTATATATGTGTCCTACTTCATGCTGCAAATTTCAATGGGGAGCAGGCTGCCTCTTCCTAGTTCCTAGTTCCATCTTAGTGCATGTGCAAGATCCAGTATCTGGAAGCAAAATGGCAGTAGGGGCATGGCCAGATGAAGCAAATAAAAAGAATATAAATTAAAGAATTGTACACAGGTGAGCTTTTTGAACCACTTGCCTCGGATGTATGTACCCGTATGTTCTCTGGTGTAAGTGGTTCTACCAGAGTAGCAGCTGTATGACTGCTGCAGCTGCAGTCATGACCCCAGTGTAAGGGATTTCCGGCAAGACGAATTGAGAATAAAAGTGCGCATGCGCATAGGAACGTCCAGAGAAGAATGGTCGGTTGCTCTCCTAATTGATACTGGTTCCTGACTTCAGCTCTGCTCCTGACCTTGGCTTTCCTTCTGATTCTGTACCACGCTGCCCGACTGTTGATGATCCTGGCTATTCCTATGACACTGCTCCTGTCTCTTGCCCTCACCACCTGCCTTGCTCTGGTGCACGCCTGGCAATCTACAAGACCTGCTCTGCTTGTTACTACTGTGCCTGAATCAGAAGATCATCAGTCCTCCAAGGTCATCATCTGCAAGAGCTGCAAACAACAACTACTGGCGCTCTTGTCCCCCTGGTCCCTAGACTCCCTCTGTTCCAACTCCATTGGGGTCAGGGCTAGTGACACAAGTGAGGCCGACCTCGTCATTTCAGTCTCCCATCAGGTACGTGACACCCAGTATATTTTTTTTCAACCAACGATTTTCCTTAATGTAAAAGTGATCTGAACGGCTATACAGCCACTGGATCACTTTTACATATGGGGGAAGGTAGTCCCCCTGTTGCCTTCCACTGCCTCCTCCCTCCTTCCCAGGCTCTCCTGTTGTATCAGGTTGCCAGGTACTGAAGACAGCAGTTCTCCCGTCTGACCATAGAGATGAGGGAGGAATGGAAATTCTCCTATTATCTCTATGGTCTATGAAACCAGATGCAACAAGGAATTTGACACTTTTGGTTTAAATCTGTTGTTTACAATCCATTCCCAGCTTGTAAAAGCATCTGATCAAACTGATCTTGGTTTGGTCAGGTGCTTTTGAGAGCAGAGGAGAGACCTGAGGTTTAATAGACCCCAAATTTCTCAGTAAAGGGTAACTGTCACTGCCCCAGATATCACAAGAGATGTTTTCCATCCTTTGTGATAGTAATGAAGTTGATAGGAAAAAATAGAGACAGAATAAAAAATGTAAATAAAATATTTAATAAACTTAAAATAAACCCTGTGCCTCTGATCCCCCCATGCTCATGCACAAATGCTTCCCCGAGCACATATGTAAACGGCAATTGCACCACACATGTGAGGTATTGCCGCACACATCAGACTGAAAGAAATAATTCTAGCACCAGACCTCCTGTGCTACTCTAAACTGGTAACCTGTACAGGCTTTTAAAGCATCACCTATATATTGTTTGGAGGTTCTAAGTAATTATCTAGTAAAAAAAACGCTGATTTGTATTTGTACTGTATGTGAGAAGTGTCAGAATATGCTTGGGAGTCAAATGGTCAAAAAGTGAAGGGAAATGATTGGACTGCAGCAAACCTGAATTATTGAATGGAGGTCTGCTTTGTTCTTGTTAATTCTAAAATGGCCATACACTTATAGTTTTCCCTTTTTTCAACCCGTAGGCTGAAAGAGAGAAAACGGCTTGATTTCCCTCAGCTTGACTAGAGGTGTCTTCCACTGTTGGCTATTGCATTCTTACAGCTGGCACCCGTGGCTGTCAGAATATCCAAATAATGGCTGCAGTTGATTAGTTACAGTCACTGCCTGACTCTTTTCCACCTGGGTCCTTTAATTTGCCTATTGAAGTTGGGTGAGCCGGGTGGTATCTCCAGGGCCACTTAGGCCTCGAATTTCAGCCGATTCACAGGAATCAGCCAATATTCAATCAGTGTATAGCCAGCTTTAACGTAGAAGTGCCATTTAAATAAGTCATCTCCACTGATCCGCACATGGACTGTAATAAGCTAAATTAGTTGATTTCTTTAAGTAACAAAAAAGCATTCCAATCTCATGCAGGTGCAACATTTGAAAAGCAGCCAAATACAATAATAAAAATATCACTTAGTAAAAGCATAACACTTCAAGAGATCATAGGTCACTTTTAATTACTTAACCTTCTTGAAGAGCCAGAGGGCTTTTTTATTGTCAGCAGCGCATGACACGCTTAAAGTGTTATTAAACTTTGTGAATAACATAATTGACAGACTCTGCTGAGCAATTATGACAACATCCTTCTAGAGAATCTTTACATTAAAAATATCGTATGCAGTACTATTTATGTCTTTTTCACTTGTTATGTTTTATCCTAATATGATTTTTTTTTTAATGGATTCAGGATTTTTAAGAAAATATTTGTTTTATATTCTGGTAAAGATTTGCCTACTTAAAAATGAAGTATGGCCAAAGCTTTTTTGGTCATACCTCTCTTGTGGGACACAGGAGTGCACTTATTTGTGCTCTCCTATGACCCAGAATAAGCTACAAGTGGGCTAAAGCCTGCTGTTGTCTGATATCACAGATTCTCCAGACTCTGGAAGAATCCTGACATTAATGCCAGGATTCACCCACATGCCTGATCAGCATCTGGCTCAGCCTCTCAGTGTATGGCAGAGAGCCTGAGCCAGCCGTTCCTGCCCCCTCGACACCCTGGTTTTCCAGGGGGCGCTTTAGGGGCAGAGCAGAGAGTGGTGACTGAAAGTCACGGCTTTCAGCTTAAAGCAGACAGAGAACTGAGCAATCAGCAGTCATGTGATCACTCAGTTCTTGGACTTAGAGTCACAGACAGCTGTAGCATCAGACCGATGCTGACGTATGGAGATGAGTATGTATGTTTTTTTTTTTTGTAACCCCGCACTTCATTTTTAAAAGAAAATAAATGTTTAGAGCCTGGTTTACTAATTACAAAATAAAAAGGAGCAGATCTGTTTACCAGAACAGCCCATATTGTTCTCCTTTTAAAGGGTTACCAGGCCAGGAACCCAGGCATATTGGCATATAAAGACTGCTAAACCAGCTAGGAATATGCAGACTTACTGGTATATTTGTTCCAGATTGCATTTACTTCAATGTTCAGGTTTGTCCATTCAAGAAGAATTTTCATAAAGATGCACCTTTTTTGAAATGCTGATACTCAATGCTGATGACAGTGGGCTTTCTGGTACCTCTGGTGCGCAAATGAAAGTAATGATGGTATTAGGTGAACTTGTAAACAGTTCACAAGTTGCAAAGTTTACCATGAGAGCTTTATCAGAATGCTTCTGACATGTACCTGGTGAAGATTGAGCTGAACAGAGGGCTTCTCTTGCACCTCTAGTTCCCTGGTAGTGGTGACAGGAGAAGTGAGGACACATAACCAATGTTGAGAGGCAGCACCTGCTGCTGAGTGTGAGGCACAGATGACTGTGGGCCACAGCTTAAGGACCAGAGCTGGAAACATGGCAGCACCTTATCAGTGGACAGGAACAAAGCCAGGACACAAGCCGAAGACCATCAAGTTGGGCAGTGAAATACTGAATCAGAAGCAGGGACAGCTTTAGGATACTAGCCAAGGTCAGCAACAGTTGGACAGTGAGTTACATGAACATAAGGCAGAGAAAGAGTGAGGAAAGAGGGCATGGTCAGTTCATACCTAAATCAGGAACATGCTAAAGCCCACTCAGCACTCTGTTCATGTCACAGCTTAGATAAGCCATTTGGCTCTGATACAAGTGTCGAGTTTGCATGTCCCCGCCCCTTGAAGACGTCATTTATGACGAAACTAGTAGGGCTTGGCTTGCTGTATGCTGACGCCTGTGGAGAGGATTGAGTCACGAGCGCTGTAGTGAGTGTGCGGGGAACAGGAGACTGTTATACCATTTGCTGTTTTATGCTGTTATACTGGTGTTGGTGAAGACACCCTTTTTGTGAGTGTAAATCTTTATTAAATTGTTGGATACTTTTATAAAAAAACTGGCTGCACCATGATTTTTTCTTTCATTCCCAAACATGACCTCGGTGGAGAGATATAAAAAGAGAGAGTGATATAATGCTCCTGGAACCGTTATATTGAGTGGTGGATACCTACCTTATGGATGATTGTGTAGCTATTTATCATCACACCTGAGAAGTTGATTTATTGCATCTGCTCCCAGAGCAAAAAGCGTTTTTTGCTGATCTAGAGATTGATCAGCATGGAGCTCTGGTGAGTTACCCAACCTTACTTTGGTGGTGGATTTTGGCACAATTTCTTTGAGAGCACTTGAATTTGAAAAGGATTTGTTTGGACATTTGAAGAAATTCAAAATTGGACAATTTTTATATTCACAAATTTAATTATTTAAATTACTTATGCACTAAAAAATAGTTTGCATATAATTTTGATTTTTTTTTATATTAATTGAGAATAGATATATATATCTTTTGCACTAATGTTTCTACACTAAATTAGGAATAGTTTGTGGTTCTAGCGCATTCCTTTATTTAAGAGTTTGCATGTGTGCCTACGTGCATGTATTACTTCAGCGCATGCATGCTAACACACATTTGGTAGTAACTGTATGCTGAGAAACATGTGCATGAGCATGCAATGGTCTTCTTGTATCGGAACACACTGGACCTATTCTGTGAATAACATTTTACCTGAACGCCAACATTCTTCAAGATTCCTACTACCACTAATAAGTACCAGTTATAACATTAAATCACTACTTGATTCAGTCACTAATGGAAAGATTGGAGCTCACTAGTTAGCTCCATCTCAGGTTGTTTCAAGAAGAAGAAGACTTACAAAGAACCAGCATTTTCTCTAAGAGCCTATCAGCATTGGGCATGGATGCTTTGAAAGACTCTTTATGTCATCCATTTGAAACACCTCCCACAAGATGACAAATCACCTGCATACTAATGGACCTCAAGTCAACTCCAAGGCATACTCTTCTGATCAAGTGATCTGCACAAGAGCCTCAGCTCTCCAGGGACTCTCCCTCCTCATTGGCTGAGATAGCAGTGGGAGCCTGCATACTAATGGACTCAAGTCCAAAGGAACTAACAACTTTTCATTTGTAGTTGGTTACCTTGTTAGATGACTCTGCAACTCCAGGCATACTCTTCCGATCCAGTGATCTGCACAAAAGCCTCAGCAATCCAGGGACTCTCCCTCCTCATTGGCTGAGATAGCAGTGGGGGCCATTGGCTCCCACTGCTGTCAATCACAGTCAGTGAGCCAATTAGGGTAGAGAGGGGGTGGGGCTGAGCCATGGGTCTGTGTGTGAATGGACACACAGAGCAGCGGCTTGAGAGCAAGTTTGCTTGGGTGCCCCCATAGCAAGCTGCTTGCTCGGGGGGCACTTAGCAAGAGGGAGGGGCCAGAAGCACCTGTGGGAGACCTGAGAAGAGGTGGATCAGGGCTGCTCTGTGCAAAACCACTGCACAGAGCAGGTAAGTATGAAATGTTTGTTATGTATTTATTCAAATTGCCTTCAATATCACTTTAAGCCTGTGTAATGATAGTGTAAGAATTCACTGGTTCTAGGTCCACACTTTCTTTAAAAGTGAATGGTTGCTGTGAAAGAAGCTGGCTAAATTTACATATTTGCTTGCAGCTACGTAAATTAAAGTTTAACTACACAGCATTTGAGTACCACAAACCAAAAATGCTATTTAATTAATTTTCAATATTCAAAGCAAATTCACCCATCCATCTACAGTACGTCTCCATGATTTATTTTGATGAGAAAACACTTTAAAAAACAGCCCCTAGCATTTATGACCGTGACCATCCTCAGTAAGAGCAGATCCATCTGCCCTTAGCTCAGGCATGCAGACAGGAGGGTGTGAAGCAAATTTACCCATCCATCTACAGTACGTCTCCATTATTTATTTTGATGAGAAAACACTTTAATCACTTCCAGTCCGGACACTTTCACCGCCTTCCAGTCCAGGTAAATTTTCAGCTATCACACTTTGAACGACAATCGCGCGGTCATGCGACACTGTATCCATATGAATTTTTTAGAATTTTTTTGAGACTGATAAAACTTTATTTTGGTGGTATTCATTCACCACTGGGATTTTTATTTTTTTGCTACATAAATGAAAAAGTCCAAATATTGTGGAAAAAAATGCTATTTAATTAATTTTCAATATTCAAAGCAAATTCACCCATCCATCTACAGTACGTCTCCATGATTTATTTTGATGAGAAAACACTTTAAAAAACAGCCCCTAGCATTTATGACCGTGACCATCCTCAGTAAGAGCAGATCCATCTGCCCTTAGCTCAGGCATGCAGACAGGAGGGTGTGAAGCAAATTTACCCATCCATCTACAGTACGTCTCCATTATTTATTTTGATGAGAAAACACTTTAATCACTTCCAGTCCGGACACTTTCACCGCCTTCCAGTCCAGGTAAATTTTCAGCTATCACACTTTGAACGACAATCGCGCGGTCATGCGACACTGTATCCATATGAATTTTTTAGAATTTTTTTGAGACTGATAAAACTTTATTTTGGTGGTATTCATTCACCACTGGGATTTTTATTTTTTTGCTACATAAATGAAAAAGTCCAAATATTGTGGAAAAAAAGTGTTTTTCTTATAAAATTTTGCAAATAAATAGTCTTTCTTCATAAATCTTGGCCAAAATGTATTCAGCTATCTTTTTAGTAAAAAAAATAACCCAAATTTGTTTATAACCACAAAATTTTTCAAAACATTTTTTTACATTTTTATTTTATTTTTGTATATTATTATTTATGTTTTTGTTTGTTTTTAACATACCAGCACCCTAGCAGCACAGTGTCACCATAGCGACACTGTACTACTTGTGGGGGGTGATGAAGATTTTTTTCTTCTTTTATTACACTGATTGCTTTTATACCCATAAAGGCTGTAAAATAAATCATTTCTCCTCACGTGCAGCCATTGAGAAATACTGTGAGAACTGTGATTGGTCACAGCTTATCACATGGTACAAGGATGTTGTGAATAGCCTTGTACCATGTGACCTCTGTGATCATTCACAGATTTCACAAGTAGTAAGCAATGATGTCAGGAAGTGACATCTTGCTTACTACTATTCATGTGATCACTAAATGGCCAATCAGTGATCACATGAATCAGGACCTCACACAGAGGTCCCGTACAGCGATCGGTGTTCTGGAGGACACAGCGGGCACTGGATCGAGGTGCTGCGTGCTCCAAGGCAGTAAATGCGGGGGCCGCTTATAAACAGCTTCCTCACTGCTTCCGTCCGGCCGTTTGTGTACATGGGCTGGATGGGAAGTGGTTAAAAAACACCCCCTAGCATTTATGGCCGTGACCATCCTGAGCAAGGGCAGATCCATCTGCCCTTAGCTCAGGCATGCAGACAGGAGGGTGTGCTTAGCTGGGAAACCTCCTCCTCTCCTCCTGAAGGCTCATGGAATATATAACATCATTAGCCTAGGCCTGGAAACCAAGAAGTAACTGAAGATATGTAAAAAAAAGAAAAAGTTAAAAACAAGTAAATATGATATACTTTCCTGTCTAGGTACAGAAATGCAAAAGATAATAAGCGAGCGCTATCCGGAGATCTCAAAGCGGCTAGAACACCAAAAGGTAACCAAGAGAAAACCTTCCAATAAAGTACATAAACATATATATATATATAAAACCATATATAAGGTGCAGCGCTATAATAGTAAAATGGCATATATAACATATAAAATATATATATACAATAAAGTGCAAATGTCAAATCACACTGCGGTGAAGTTAAGTGAGATGAAAAAGTCCCAAAATAAATCAAACGTGGGGATCCAATAGATCCTAGTAGGTGCGTGGGATAAGATTCTGTGTAGCACACGGTGAATCTGAGGTAAAAATTGCGCACTCACCAGAAGTGCGTCAAAAAAACGCATGTAAGGTTTATCCTGTGATATCAGATAGGGATCATCAGTTGCCAAGATAGGGATAGAATCCTACACCTTCCAATCGCACCTTGAGTATATACTTCAAATTTCATATGCGTGTCTCAGGCGTGTCACCACCCGGGGTCCCCTTTTAAGGTAGATTCTGCAAGTGGGGACTCTCATAGAAGAGAGCCCAATAAGGGACACCACATAGTGTGATACCGTTTAAACTGAGTTTATTTAAAGGTGCAACATGAATAGTGAAGATAAAATGCAAATGAAACACTGACCAGATAATATTTAGGATGACCACCTGCGGTGGTCAAACGTCCAGATACTGAAGCCCCCCAAGGATTAAAAATAGTCAATGCTGATTGAGAGAGTGAAGTTCCATTTTAAGGACATATGCAGGGACACAATTTTCATCTGTTGTTAGGTGTTACTGTAACTATAGCGTAATGTAGTGGCATGTATTGAGAAATTGTTAAAGTGGCACACTCCTCTGCCAGCTCTCGCTCCCCCAACACATAGAGAGAGTTATCCTGTGCTTCCATCATAGATACAGTATGTATTAAGAAAAGGGGAAGAGAAAGTACTGGTTGTTTATTTGACTTACGACTAGATAATTAAATATTGGTGCACACTTGTGTACTGACATTTTAATGGCTCTTAAATGAAAAAATCTGTTTGAGAAACGATAGACGGTAGATAAGAGCTGGGAGGACATCTGGCAGCTGTTCACACAAAATGGAAACACTTGTATACGGTATTTTCATCTTGTTTTAAATGAACCGACTGTCAAATAACATTATTTCTATTTTATCGTATATAGGGTAGCAGACAGGCTTTGCTAGCAAAATACTGTTCAGTTTTATTTCGTTTGCCAAGAATGAATATATTTTTATGTCATGTAATAATCAAGTAAAGTCTACAAAAAATGTTACAAGTGATTTAACCAGCAAACGCAGATGATGAAAATATGTAAGAACTACAGTGATGTTTTCATCTATTAAACTTTGTATGTCTAGCCTAGTCTTAACTCATTCATGGGGGCTAGAAGGCACAGTAGGCTTCTACCTATGTGTAGAAGAGTGAATTAGGCAGCTTTTCCGTGTATACTTCTGAAACATAATTTTTTTTTTACCAATCAGAAGAAGAAATTTATGCTTCCAACTATAGCTTACTTTCACTGTATTCTAAGCCAGGTAAATATTAGTAAAGCAAAGCTGACTGCTCTCATTCTTGGCCATTACTGACAGCTTGGGTCCCCACTAACAATTAGGAATCCAACAGAACAGTTCCCATTCAAATGATCAGTTTTTCAGCTATGGCATCACATGCAGCTGGAGTTTTCATAACACAGTAATAAACATTCAGCCTGAAGTGGCATCTCCAGTGCAAAATATTAACTTGCAATAGTCAGTTACAATTACAGTATTAAATAAATTATTTTAAAGAATTGAAAAGATATATATTTTTTAATTTTTGTACATTTGTGTCAGGGCAGGAGCTGTGGAATGGACAGGCAGGCCTAATGGCAGGGTCACGCACCGACTGACAACAACCACCACCCACAGACCGGAGTCCCTCAGGGCGTGGAGTCTAAGCCCCAGGCTGCCCTTCACCAGGGCCCCTGATGGTGGGGATGGACTTGACGCAGCCAGGGACCAGGTCGCAGCCCCCGAGTAACCCCAGCTGCAGTAATGGCCGCCGCCAATGGCGTATAGCTGGTAGGAACCAGATAAGAACGATAGCATGGTCGGACAGGCCGGGTCGATAACAGCGGGACAGACAGTACAGAACGGTAGACAAGAATACACAGGTCACAAGCCGGGTTCAGCAACGGGAGGTCAGATAAAGGGATAAGGCTGAGAATAGTCTTAGTCAAAGCCAAGTCAGTTTCCAGGAGAGCCACGAGAGTAGAACAAGAGCTTGCAACAACACTATCATACAGGACACAAATGCAAAGAGCAAGTGCAGACAACAGGCTTAAGTGTGATCAACCACACCCCTCTGGGGGATGGACCGCAGAGGCCTGAAAGCATAAAAGACTCCCACCATGCTTTGCAGAAACCCAAGATGGATGCCAGCACATGGAGCAGCATAACCTCTGGGAAAAGGTAGGACCTTGACAATTTGTTAGGGTTCATGTACACTGCAGCTGATAAACTCCCGTTCCGGAGCTTTTCTGAGTTTTTTTTCAGCAGCCCCTGAACTAATGTTTTCCTATGTGTCCATGTACATTATGTCATTTACAGTCGTTTACAGGCAGTTGAGTTTACAGTCGTTTTTTTGAACGCACCAAACTTGCATTCAGGAGTAGATTTTATCAACATTTCAAATGCCAAATGCTTGTAAAAGCGTGTAAACACAGCTAACCGCGTTTATAATCATTTGCGTTTAGAAGCAATTTTTTATGCTTTTTAAATGCTGTCCAGAGCCTTTTTTCATAATCAGAAATGCATGCAAAGCATTTTTCACGTATTCAAATGGACCTAGCGCACCAGCACAGTCAGTCCCAGGTTTTGCGTGAAGGAAAAAATGGTAGAACGTGCTGCATTATGCTCATGATGGAATCCATAGTGAATACAACCAGAAAAGACAGGTCATCTCAACACATACTACTCTCTCTGCTTCTGCTCTCTCTCTCAAAATGTCTGAAATAGTTAACCTTTTACTGTTTTTCACTGCATTCTGGGCACTTTGGAAGGTCTCCTGAGGATATCGTAAAAAAAGAAAACGCTCATAAACGTGCATAAATGCAGTATGCAAACGCGGCTAAACAGACCTTTTTTAACCTACGTCAGTTTCCATCATTCAGAAGTGTTTTCCAAACGTCCCGTGTACATGGAGCCTTAGACTATAATAAAAAAGAGCCGAGTTTTAAACCAGTGTACCAAATAAAAGTCTTATATGTCGTTCAAAATATCTGACTTATTTAGGAAGGCAGATTAGTTTTAGGAATATGTATAAAGCAGTGAATGAACATTAACCAAACATTTGTTGCAAGTTAATCTTCCTGGTGCATGCATTTCAAATTATATTGATTGATTCCTCACCAGTAAATATTTGGTAAAAGTCACATTCATTGCTTTTTTAAAAATACCCTAAGTTGTCAAGTTAACCCAAACATGCTTACGCTGCTAAATTTGGCCTAGGCATCTAAGCATTAATGACCTCTGCTCATAAATGGACTAAAGAAGCAACTAGCCTAAATAGCTGAACTGAGCCAGAAAGACATTTGTTAGGTCTCCAAAGTATCTGCCAAAAGTCTGATTTTCTGGGCCAAAACATTAAATTTTCAGTGTCAGAATTAAGTCTTGAAAAAAAATAAAACTGTTTAAGAGTTACCCCCTATTTTTTTATAATTACCGACAATAATTTATAGATCATTATCATTTTTCCAGATGTGGTTTCAATCTATGAATTTCCATTTTGTTTAGATGGTTTCCTATCCTTATAAAAAATGTCCTTATAAAAAAATAATATAACATATAATAGCTATACAAGGTTGTGACGGAGGGTAGGCAGGACAGAACACACAAGGCGGATAGCAAACAG
Organism: Staurois parvus; assembly: GCF_062004578.1. Lineage (NCBI taxonomy): Eukaryota > Metazoa > Chordata > Amphibia > Anura > Ranidae > Staurois > Staurois parvus. The sequence continues at coordinate 3,370,077 of NW_028318781.1, forward strand.
ACAAAGCTTTATTGAGGCAAAATGACAGCCATTTGCAAGGAGGGTGACCTCGCCACTAGGGGAACAGCAAGGAGGGACTAAAACACTTGTAGTCCAAACCCAGGGGCCAATTTAAAGTCTCTGCAGCAGTTGTAATGCCACAGGGAGGTAGAGGAGCAATTCAGGGACAGTTCAGGCAAAACAAGGGAAGTAGGTACTCACGGGTCCAACAGGGTGCCCAGTCTCCCAAGGGACAAGATAGTGTGACACAGGTACCTGCTGGAAACTGGAGTATGTGTGGGGTCTTTCTCTTTAGGCTGGGGTCTCAGGCAGGACTGACGTGCGGTCTCCCCTTTTGGGCTGGAGGTCTCAGGCTGGCGTGTGCAATCTCCCCTCTTTGCCTGGGGGTCTCAGGCTGGCGTATACTATCTCCCCCTCTGGGGGTAGCCCCCGGGGGGTCCCAGGCTGGCGTGTGCGATCTCCCCCCTTTTGGCTGGGGGTCTCAGGCTGGCGTGTGCGATCTCCCCCTCTGGCTGGGGGTCTCAGGCTGGCGCGGCAATCTCCCCCTTTAGGCTGGGGGTCTCAAGCTGACATATACTATCTCCCCCTCTGGCTGGGGTTTTTTTGCAGAGTCTGGTCACGAGGGTCCCACCGCAGCTGGGCTCCCTCCGTGACTACACAGCGGAATGGACGATCGAGGAGCCCGGCATCAGCCTTCTTAAGCTGATACAGGACGCTCTCCGGTCGTCCTGGCAACTGTGGGCAGGCCAGGGCTGGCGTACCTCGTTGCCCGGCAACGAGGCATGCCCCCTGGACATGGGCCACGCTTCTCGTGAGCGCGACCTTTGTCCAGGGACATCCACAAGCACGGGAACTCTCCGTGCCCGCGCTGCAGATGACAGGGCGGGTGGCGTCACTCTGACGCCCTGGCCGGGAACATCCCTGCAGGAGGTTCGCACCTCTCCATGGAGAGGTGTGAATCTCGCTATCTCAGCTGGCAGGGGCGACAGTGGTGGAGACACTAAACTGCATTTTGGGGACATAAAGCAGGATGCCAGGAAAGGAGATACATTAATTGAATTTGGGCTACAAAGCAGGATAACAGTGGGGGAACATATTTAATTGAATTTGGGGACATTTGGCAGGATGAGGGTGGAGGGGATGTATTGATTAAAGCTGGGAACATTTGGCACAAGAGAGTGGGACATTAATTGAGGATGTGCTTCCTCTGGGCACAAGGGATTACTGAGGGAATTAATAATGGCATCTATATTGTGACAAAGGTATTTTAGGGATCCATACACACTGGTTTAAAAAATGCTGCTTCTACAGGAGTTTTGCATTTTGCCTGTAGAAAGCAGCTCAACATTATTCTGTGTTCATACAGGACGTTTTAAGTGTGGCATTTAGAGGCAGAAAAAACCCTTCTGCTGCGCATTTGTGAAAGGAGTTTTCTGGCAGAATAAAACACTAAATGCTCCTACACGCTCCTAAAAACCTGCACAAAAATGCTCTATGAGCGCTCTTTTTCCTGCCAAAAAAATGGCTTTTTTTTTAAGCCCAGTGTGTATGGACCCTTAATGTTATTTAATAAATAATCATAAATTATACTGAGTACTGTAACTTGTATTCAACAAAGATACAAACAGTACAATCCACTGTGCTTAATAGTTCTGTATCTTGATATGTATTATACAGCTTTGTCTTCAGCTTCAACTTAAAGCATACCTAAATATAAAACCGATATTTTCTTTAATTGCAGCCTACAAATCCTTAAAGCGGAGTTCCACCTAAAAAAAAAAAAGTCAGCAGCTACAAAAACTGTAGCTGCTGACTTTTAAAATACAGCCACTTACCTGTCCCTCAGTCCAGCAGTGTCTTCACCACCGCTGGTTTCACCGGCCATCTTCTCTCCCTCGCGCTGGCATCTTCAGTGTGGGCACCCAGCTGTGACAGGTTGCGGCTTCATAGCCGGGTGCCCACTGCGCATGCACGAGAAGCGCTGTGCTTTGTGAATGGCCCCATAGTCTTCTGGGACCTGTCACGTGTCCCAGAAGACTACGGGGAGGGAGGGGGGGGACAACTTCCGTTTCTGATCGCCTAGGCGATCGCAGTGGAAGTGGGAGTGAGTACCTGTCAAATCTGGGTACCTGCTCCCCAAAGGTGCTAATCTTTAATGGGGAGCGGGGGACAAAGCCTTAAAGCTGAACTTCCCCTTTTGGATGGAGCTCCGCATTAAGTGTGTCTTGTTAGCGTTGCAATAAATCACCTGGTGATCTTGTTAATACCATGTAGCCTCCCTAGCGGTCTGATTATGTCCATATTTCTGTGCTCAAAGCGGTACATTTTTTTGCATGGAAATATGTATTTTTTTTATTGTAGGCCTGTAATTTTTAGGAATAACTCACTGAAATCTGTCCAAACAAGAGTCTAGTAAACATCCCGGGTATGATAAAATTTGAAACACAAAATCATAAATTATAATTTAATAAATAATCATAAAAAATAATAATATAATAATAATACATTTAATTCAATAATATAATCAAACCAAAAACACTGAAATTTGAAATATAGCGCCAAGTTCGCACATCACTGAGCAAAGTAGTAAAAACATTTGCAGTGTCTGATGACGAATTTCCCCACAAATCATTATCACTCAATTCTGCAAATGGTTCTGATTTACTATCGCTGTTCTCTAGCTGGTCTAAAACCGCTTTTGACCTAAAGGAACGCTTTTTGGACACCATGGACTTTTCTCAGTTTCAAGGCAGAAAGAACAGTAAAAATGCAGGCAGGGCACAGGACAAAGCACTAGGGACAAAATGTATGTGAAATGGTTTGATACAGTAATGTTTTACTATGTGATTTTAGTGAATTTAGTGAATGTCACTTTTACAACTTTCAAATTTTTCGCCATTCCGTCCCACGTACATCCCGACGTCGAAAGGAACGGAACCCAGAAGACAGATGCCGGCATCCGCCGGAGGACATTGCAGGGGACACTGCAGGAGGGACATCGCGGGAGCACAGGACAAGGTAAGTGAAGAAGAGATCCCAGAGCAACGCTGCATGGTATTCCCGAGTGTAGCTCAGGGTTACCACTTGTGGTGCTGAAACTTTACCCCGAGCTACACTTGGGAATACCGCCAGGGAGGTTAATAGCATCAATAGCAGACTCTGAGTGGCTACATTAATTTCTCAAGTGTATCTACGATGGAGCCATGGCAGCCACCTGGTCTGGACTTCAAACATGTCTGGCTTTGATCCTTACATGTGGGGTGATGGGATCAGTTCATTGTACAGGAGGTGACAAGGACACTGCATTTCTGGCAAGATTATTATTATTATACAGTATTTATAAAGCGCCAATGGTTCGCTCAGCGCAGTACATTACAAAGGGGGACAGAACATGTGACAGAACAATACCAATACAATGCAAAACATGAGGGGATCGGGGGCCCTGCTCTTTCGAGCTTACAATCTAGGAGGGAGGGGATAGTGGTACAGGAGGAGATAGCTGTGGGGGATGGAGTGGTAGGAAGAGTGGAGGAGGTCAGCAGGTTAGCAGGGGGTGGGGTAGGCTTCCCTGAAGAGATGGGTTTTCAGGGTGCGCCTAAAGGAGAGGAGAGTAGGTGATAATCTGATGGGTTGGGGTAGGGAGTTCCAGAGGATGGGTGACACCCCGGAGAAGTCCTGGAGGCGGGAGGAGACCAGGGAACTAGAGAGAAGGAGGTCTTGTGAGGAGCGGAGTGTGCGTGTTGGGCGGTACTTGGATATTAGGTCAGTGATGTAGTTTGGGGCAGTATGGTGGAAAGCTTTGTACGTCAGTGTTAGGATTTTGAATTGGATTCGTTGCGCAATCAGAAGCCAGTGGAGGGATTGGCAGAGTGGGGTGGCGGAGACGGAGCGGTTGGAAAGGTGAATGAGTCTGGCAGCCGTATTCAGGATCGACTGAAGCGGGGATAGCCAGCGGCGAGGCAGGCCAGTGAGGAGGGAGTTGCAGTAGTCGAGTCGTGATATGATGAGGGAGTGGATGAGCTGTTTAGTGGTTTCTGGAGTTAGGAACGTGCGGATTTTGGCGATGTTGCGGAGGTGGAGTCTGCACGAGTTTGTTAAAGATTGGACTTGGGGCTGAAAGGATAGGTTGGAGTCCAGAATGACACCAAGTACTCTGGCCTGCAGGGCGGGTTTGATGGTAGCGTTGTTGGATGTGACGGAGAAGTCAATGGGGGGTGGTGTCCGGGCTGGGGGGAAGACAAGAAACTCGGTTTTGGAGAGGTTCAGTTTAAGGAAGTGGAGTGACATCCAGTCTGATATGTCGCTCAGTAGGTGTGTGATTCGGGCGGAGACCGAGGGGGTGAGGTGGGGGGTTGAGAGATAGATTTGTGTGTGTCGTCGGCATAGAGGTGGTAGTTGAAGCCGTGAGAGTGTATAAGTTGGCAGATCAACAGATATTTTCTGTACTTGCTAAACTATGTTCTTAGCCTGGAAAAGGAAAACGAATGCAGCCTCTCCATCTAAGGATTGATAATCTACAATATATATATTTTTGTTCTTGAGTTTAGTTATGCAGTAAACGTAATTTTTGAACTCAGACCTTCCAAATCCAAATCCTAATAAATTTAAAAGCCCCTTCTCACCTGTCTGTAAGTATTGTCATATGAAAAACTGTGTGCATGACTTCAGTTGCGCTCTCCTCTGTTCTGCGGGCTGAAACAGTGCATTTATCAAAAAGGTCTCCTACATTTGGCCAAAATAGAAATAAATAATGATTATACAAGGAAATTAACTATTCATAGAAATGTCATATTCTTTAACAACTTCCCACCAATTACAAAATGACAGCCTGGCAGGACTTTCCTCATTCCAGGTGGATGTCATATGACTTCCTCCCGAAACAGGCCTTACCTGCGACCATGTGGCCACGCTGCTGGCATGATATGTCACCGGCTGTGTCCTCCTGTACCATGTGATTAGCTGTGGTCAATCACAGCTAATCACAACATTAAATATACAATACAATACATACTGAATGAAGGGATTTCATTCAGTAGAATGCTTGCTTATAGCAGTACAATTCACAGCAATCATAATACGTAAAAAAAAAAAATATCCTGATAACTTCTCCAGAGTAGTACAATGTTACTATGGTAACATTATATTGCTCTGGTCACAGTGTGTTAAAAAAAAGAAAATCTTACAAAAAGAATAAAAAATTATTAATTTTTTTTCATACTTTCACCAGTCAGTTTTTCTGATCACCGCCACACTAGCTATATGATGATGCTCCCTGATCACCGCCACACTAGCTATATGATGATGCTCCCTGATCACCGCCACACTAGCTATATGATGATGCTCCCTGATCACTGCCACACTAGCTATATGATGATGCTGTACTGCACAAGTGACAGTATGTAAAAAAAATAGCAAATTTCTTCATTTTTTTTAAAAATTACAACTTCAAAAAACTCACCATGTCTCTTACCAAATACATTGAACTGTCTATTTTCCAAAAAGGGGTAATTTGGGGGATATTTGTAGTGTCCTGGCATTTTGGGCCTCAAGAAATGAGATAGGCTGTTAGTATATCAATATATCGATTTTCAGATATACACCATAGTTTGTGAACTCTATCCGACAGGCTAAATAATAAACACTGATTTGGGTTATTTTCACCAAAGAAATGGAGCAGAATATATTTCAGTCTAAATGTATTAAGACCGTTTTTTTATTTCCACAATTTTACAACAGCAACAAAAAAAAACACTTTTTTTTTCCTCACAGTTCTCTGTCTTTCTTTTTTTGTTTATTCAACAAAAATAAAACCCCCAGTGGTGATTCAATACCACCAAAAGAAAGCTCTATTTGTGTAAAAACAAAATTATCAAAAATGTAGTTTGGGTACAGTGTTGCTTGACCGCTCAATTGTCATTCAAAGCGTGACAGCGCTGAAAAGCTGAAAATTGGCCTGGGCAGGAAGGGGGTGAAATTGCTCAGTATTATGTGTTTAAAAAACAGCTCGCATGCATACAAATTGCAGGCACTTCCCCTCTCTAGCACTGAAGCATGATAGCACACATACATCAATTCCAGGGAATACACTACTTGTTTTCTTTGGTGGTTTTGAGCTGCACTGCTCATGACCACCACTGAGTAGAAGAGTTTCAGTATTCATTTGCTTTTTGCCCATATAAGTTTTTCATGTGCTTAAAAGCCTTTTGCAGCCAGGAAAACTTGAAAAGCAGAGTGGAGGGACCAGGACACACCAAAGTGGCAAACCATGAAAAAAGAGAAATAGGGTAATTAAATAAAATACTGAATACAGCAAATCACACGCAAAGCAAATAACACACACAGATAATGTTGTCAGGATGCATTTATGCGTTAAATTCTGAATATAATATTAATTGCACCCCTTATGGCATTAGATATTTTTTGTTTTCAAAATCATGGAATATAAGCCAATGTTTTCTATACATTTTCAATGTTATACTTTTATATCTCTGTAGTTTGGTACATGCAGGTCCATCTGGGTGATAAGTGTGAAGAATGTGATACAGGGTTGCAGGTACAACGCATAAGGTGCTGTCCAAGGTGCTGACTCAAATCAATCCATGATCACTTTCTTTGCCTGAGGATGAGGGCTTTTGTGCTTGAAAGCATTCCCATCAGAAACATCAGAAAGACTATCAACTGGCTGTTTTATTTTTCCCTTAAAACACTTTTGGAATGTCGCTCACCCTATAACTGTTCATGACTTGCATGGTTACCAACATATGTAAAATTTAGCATTAAAGGGCCTGCCCTTTTTAATACTGTCATGAGTTAGGTCATTGTAAGTTATACACTTGCCTCACATTCTTAATTTTCCAAAATTTGCTATTTTAGAAGCTACCTCTTTCCATAGAAGCAATCTGATTCCACAGTGTGCGTGTGCGTAAATGGGAGTTACTGTTAAAGGCTGGCTTTTACCTTTGAACACAGCACAACTGAAATGCATGTTTAGAATGCCAAAGGTTGTGTTTAGCCTACTTTGCCTGCAATGAAAATGTCTCCAATAGGACATGCTGAGTCCAGAGAAAGCACAATGCAAAGCAGGTCAAATGCAGACTCAGAATTGTCATCCATACTGTATTGTTGAGGTGATTGGGAATCTGCCCATGCATGCAAACCCTTACTCTCCCATTCCATCCAGAAAAGTCAACTCCTATTTGCTGTAAACCTTAAAGCCCTAAAGTTTTTTTTATTTTCATTAGCGTGGATAAGAGTCAGAACCTCTGACAAGTTATTATTGTTGTAGGTCTCCTCATTGGGAGCTCTCCCTTCACTTCACTTCATGTCTTGGTGACAGCAGGAGTTCTTGTGTGTATGGAAAGGAAGACCTGTTGGTGTTGTAACTTCTCCTTACTCTTGTTTATGTCTCTCTGCCAAACAGTGCATCACAGTGATAGAAGATGATGTGATATTCTCTATTACCCAGTGGGAACACAGACAAGGATAAATACCCGACAGAGGTAGTGTCAGGGAACGAGGAGCCAGACACACAAGGAGGTGCAATTAAAGGTAGGTTTATTGTACAAAAACAAGACAAAGTCTATGCAAGTCCAACAGCAACAGCGGATGACTGGGTAGGACAGTAGCCAGGAAGAATGGTCGCCAGAGCCGGGGTTCAGAAGCCAGGAAGGATGATCGCCAGAGCTGGGTCAGAAGCCAGGAAGGATAATTGCCAGAGCCGGGGTCAGAAGCCAGGAAGGAGTCTTGCCAAAACCGAGTCGGTATCCAGGAGAGCAATGAGAAACCAACAGGAGCTTGTTGCAATGCAACAGACAGGACATGAATGCAATGAGCAGCTGCAGACAGCAGGCTTAAATGTGATAAGCCACCACCTCCTGGGAGGAGCCGCAGAGGCCTGAAAGCATAAAGGATCCCACAATGCTTTGCAGACACCTAAGATGGATGCCAGCACATGGAGCAGCACAAACCCTGAGGAAAGGTAGGACCTTGACAGGTAGTAACCCTCCCCACTCTATACAATACTAAAACTAGATTTTGGCTGGAACTGGATTTCAAGATCCATTTCCGCCTGGACTGTACTTCACTATCTGGAATCAGTTTTTTTTAAAAAACAGCAGGAACAGAGAGATATTGGAGGTGTGTGCTATGGCAGAAACCATAGGCCCGATTATTGGAATGACAATTTTCGAGTTACCATATCCCTTAGAAAGCAGTAGTTTTGAAAATAACCATTTCTAGTAAAGAAAAACTTTTCAGAACTAGCATTTAACTGCATAAAGAAGGTTCTTTTTAAAGTTATTGTGTAGTTGTTTTGTATATCATTTTTAAATATTATCTTCAGGGCTAAAATATAAATTGATTAAAAAACGTTTTACATTTTTACACCAGGTAAATGTGAGCTTATGCATAGGAATCTTCTGTATTCTCATATTTATTCAGGTAAATATTTTAGGCACATTCACATTTTCCAAGCCGTCTGTATATGCTTTATGTGTTGTTGTTTACAGAGTTCAATAGCTCAAGTTGAAATCACCAGGAGGTGAATTATTCAGAGCAGTTACTCCTTCTCTGCACCCCAACTTCTCCAATCCTTTTTTATTATTCTTTCCTTTCAAGAGTATTGCAGGGATTTCATTAACATGAAAGTGTCAAAGTATGGACAAGGGACTCTGAAAGATTAAAAATTATATTTCTTTTAAGGTTCAGGGGTTCTTAGTCCTCTGTTACAATAACCTCCTCTGTCAGGCTCTCAAAATAATCATCATCACTACTCTTATCAGGCACCAGTAGGACTTCAAATGATATGCATAGCTTGGTTTTAATGTACCTTAGGGTAGCCTAGAATAGATGTGTGCTGCCATCATTGGGTTCCTATACCTCAAGGGTTATGTATACGCCCATATCCATTGTACTCCTCATACTAAAAGTACAACTGTGCTTTAAAAAAATACCTTTCCCCTAGACCATTTCATATGGGTGCTACAATTGAATAGATAAAATAACAAATAAAGTACATTTACATTTTGTGTTGGAAAAAGCCATAATGTGCTTATCAAGTTTGTAACAAAAATCGTCAACAATTTGTACTCAACCTGCAAGTTTCCATGTCCATTATGTAGACTAAGTCTAATTATTCAATTTCATGAACTTTGCCACAATACATGAATGCCTAGCCCAAATTAATTTATTTCATCCTACTTGCCGGAGTTCTGCCATAACTCTGAAAGACAAATTGTGAAATTCGGCATGACATATTCAAAGCCAGACTGAGGCAAGTGAATGAGCCAGCACATTCCTGCATGTATGCCACCTGAGGCCTTATAGCCAAAGCAGCACTGCAAAACTTGGCGCCCGCCAATGCAAACCAGCGGCTCTTGCATTTATTTGATTATTTGTGCTAGTACTACTTATTGGTTGAGACATTTAATATGGAACGGATTACTCTCCCCATTCAAGTGTGGATGATTAAAAACAGATTTTTCTGCAGATAGGATCTATAATTGCCAGCAAAATAACCATGTATAGGATCTGTTTAAACTTAAGCCTTCTTTTATCATGATTCAGCCTTGCTTATTGTAGCAAAAGCGTTGTTATTTTTAAATGCACAAGACAGGACATACATGAGCATCATATGTTATTTATACAAAATCGAAGAGAAAACTCACATGAGAGTCATTTACAGTCAACTAGTGCTTTCAAGCTAGAGAGGTTTATAAACATCACTTCTAAGTATTGAAAGTTTAGCAAATGTCTCTTCAACACATCACCTGGGGGGAATCATGCAACCACGTTCTGTAGATTAATGGGGGCATGTGTGGCTAGCACAGGAAAATCATTATTCAGTCTTGTTTTCCAGAGTCCCTGAAATATGAACTTTTTGTGCTGCCCTCTGACAACCTGGCAGGGATTAAAAAAAATAGAGTTGCATCTATCCAAAACCCTACAACAGACATTAACATAAAGACAGGCAGACAGATCCCCAATTTTCACAAAAAAAACAAACAAACTGAATGGCATTTTAGTTGGCTAAAGTATCATGTATCATAAACAATGACTATTTTTTTTTGTTTCAATATACATATATAGTGAATTCATATTTTGAAATATATTGAATATGGCCAAAATTGTAGTATTTCAAAAATATATATGTCAATATATTTGGGAACAATATTTTTTAAATATATTTCAAATATATTTTTCTTCTATATGGGAAAGTAGTTTGGGTCCATGGGGAAATTATTGAAATTTTTAAATTTGTTTGATTATTCAGATTTGAATAATGGATCTGTATTTGGGTCCATTCATTAATATGGATGCACACGATGCCAGTCAATATTGTAAAACCACCTCATGCCATTTCTCTTGCTGGGTTGGACTAGAGTCTGAAACAGGGGCGGACTGACAATTCAAGCACTCGGGCACTGCCCGAGGGCCCAGGCTCTGTAGGGGGCCCCATGAGATGCCCCTGGTACCTTTTGTTGGCTCTTTCATAGGCTTTTTTGGGTGTGGGCGAGAACACAGGGGCCCCATGATCCCCTATTGCCCAGGGCCCCATGAGTTGTGAGTCCACCCCTGGTCTGAAAATATTGAATCTTTCTGATTCGAATCTGTCCAATTTGATAATATATCGAATATATAGCAATCTTCTGGAAAAACTGTAACATTTTTCAAATCCACCCAGAACAATGAAGATACTAAACAAACTCTGAAAACTAATCAGTTCAACATAACAAATATGATGAAACAAAATTCTTCAGTGAATGAATGCATCCAAAGTGAGAATTTAAGGCCTTGCACACGTCTAATTATGTTAAAAAGACATTATAAGTAGAAATCCACGCAGGACTATCATGTAGCATAGTAAGGTAACTTATTAATCTGTTACAGCATCCAGAATGTGCACTAGAAATAACAGACCCAGAGACATTTCATCTTGGGACTGGAATCAGAAGAATTATTTAAGGGAACAAGACATCCTCCATGATAGGTAAACACTAAACAAAAAAAGGAAGAGCATTCAAAAAGACCAGAGGAGAGGTTAAACAGTAGCTTCACCACCCCCCCCCCCCCCAAAAAAAAAAAATAAAAAGCAGCTACAAATACTCCAAAAGTGTTAGAGGAGGGAGGAAGCGGAAAATCGGAACTTCCCCTTCTGGGTGAAATTCAGCTTTAAGGAAAGTGACAAGTGGGAGAGGAGGTAGAGGAGGGAGAAAAAGAGGAGAGTAGAGAATACGGAGAAGAGAGTAAAGAGAGAAAAAAACAAGGGGGAGGGGGGAGATGGGAGGAATCATACTGGGAGGGGGAAGTAATAGAAAAGAAGGAATGGATTGCCATATTCAAGGGCCGCGTTAAGAGAAGTCTTAGATAGTAAAGAGAGTACAATCAAAGTCTACAGGTAAATAGTGCCAAATCCTGAGTTCCCATACTTTATAAAATTTCAATAGCTTATTGTCCAATGTGGCCACTATTTTCTCATATGTCATGCACAACAGAACACAAAACAAGGAAAAACAAGATTTTATAGATTTTATAGGTGCAACCTCCAAAGAAACAACACCACAAATTCAAATATGCATAAAAAATGTTTGACAACCATTTCTTAAGAATTTTCCATTCTCATTCTATTCAAGCAAGATCAAGACTCAACGCGTTTCACAACTAGCTTCCTTAGAAATCCAGAGGTACCGTTGCATTTTTGCTGCAGTCCAGACTGGTACAGAGGCCCAACCCCATAAAGGGCTGCTGGAGGGGAAGGAAGAGGAGAAAAGGTGCCAGGAAACAGAGTCTTTAAAAATTAATACAAAATTGACCATACATTGTCCCAAAAACTTTGCATCTTTATGGAGATATGGATGTCACCAAATGCTTTGTATGTGTAGGATAATTCAATATCTCCTTCCTGGAATCTGATGGGCTTTTGGGATGTGATGCTAGTAACTACTCATCTTTGCACCTTTTTTAAATATATTGATTATATGTAATGCATAAATGAAAGCTAGATAAAGGTTCTTAAAAGGACCGTTTGGTTTTCTTCAGGACCTGGCTATGGTCTGTTTTGTCCAGGCAACTGTTTTCTTTTTAAATCTAGAAGAACCAGCTTTTTTGAAGACTTTTATTTGAAGAAAAAAGGTTGTTTCTGCTTTTTTAATACTGCTACCGCTTTTGCAGCTCTTCCTGTCTACATGCCCTCCAGTGATGACTCTATGGCATTTTCAGGGTTTTGTAATTGAGACAACAGTGGACCATGCCAGATTGTTGAAACAGCCACTTTTAATCTCCATCAAAAGCCTGTGTTAAAGAGAGACAATGAAGGAGAGCAATTGGAAGACCATGACAGACAGTTGTTGCCCTATAAGAAGAGGTGCCTCTGTGGCAGGGCCAGCCCTCTTTTCTGGAGAGGACCCCCAACAGATACAGAATGGATCCAAAAATGTACTTTCCTGCTTGTCTGATTGGCTCACTGATTTTACCAGTCTGCACTAAGATATGTAAGTTTTTAGGCATCCTCTGCAATAGAAGTTTAATTTTTGTGAGATACAGTATCTCCAAGGTTTAGTTATTTCTAAAGGGATGAAGACACTGCAACGTATCTCATCAGAACACTGAGAGTACACCAGATGATTATAATGAACACAGACTCTCCCATTTAGAATTCATCTGCAAAAGGATATGGTCAAACAAACAGCTATTTCTTCAGAGCAGAAACAAGCAGGAATCTGCATGTTTGTTAAAATTGTAAAAACAGTACTACAGCTTGTAACGTGTATGGCCTGGTAAAGCTGCTATCACTTTCAGTATACTTCTTTTTAACAAATAGTTATATTTTTTTTGTTATAATGATATTACTGCCTATAGAAGTGTAACCTGTTTGTTCTCTTTATCTCTTTTCTTAGCAGAAGGATCGAGTGGCTGCCCATAAAGAACAATGGCAAGAAAAACAAAATTTTAACATTTTTCATTGGGCACAATGGATAATTCAAAAGCCTTTCCAAGCATGTGAAGAGCAGGCTGCTAATCACTGCTATATACACAATTGATGATTTCCCTGTCTTTTGAAAATGTATGTTCTGTGTTACTGTAATTGCTCTCTGCTATGAACTTCATTTAAGGTTACTTTGGGTTGCATGGTATTTTGGAATTTCCCTCCTTTCAGGGCAATGCGTGTCATGATTAGAGGTAGACATCTGGTCTTTATTAATTGCGTATTATGTGATGTTTCTAACAAAATATTCAGCAAATTTGTAAAACCGTGAGAAACCAAATGATTTGTTTTTCATCTGTTGCAAAAATGGTTGAAATACCTAAAGAAAACATGTTAAAAAAGGGACAAGCAAGTAGTAGAGCATGCAACATAAAATGTGAGCATATACCCCTGTGTTAGTGGTTAGCCCAGCAAAATCACTCTAAAAGGTCAATAACTAAATGTACACTAACTGAAAGCATGAGCCAGTGCACACCCTATCACCTGTTTCTGCCAATAGGTTACAGGGACATAAAGTATTGAACTGCTAATATATATATATATATATATAATTTTCAATTACAATTTTTTCTTTTGTTATTCATTTTAAATTATGAAAATATAACAGGCTAGCTATGAATCAGTGACGAAACTACCAGGATTGCAAAAGTGGCACTTGCAACACCGCCTTGGCATTCTGTCACCGTCACTTGCAACTCGCAAGCCACTGGCTGTGAAACACTTTAGAGAGAAAAAAAAGCCTTGTCTGTGACTGGAACTCTGAACATGCACAGTTCCAAAGCAAACTGATTATAAAACTGCTGGCAGTGGGGTGTGGCTTATATTAACAAACCCCACCACACGAGTAGAAGCCGAGCTCTACAGTTCTTTAATTGGCTGGCTTCGGAAATGCTGGTGTGCATTTCAGAGTCGCCGAGATGTAATTTTTACCACCAGCTGCTCATGAGTCGCGAGTCATGCCCAGGCCAAATGGTAGGTGAAAGGGGCACTCAGAAGAAGGAGGACATGAGGGGACACTAACTTTGGAGGCACTCTTGAGGAGCAGGAGGACATAAGGGGGAACTAACTTTGAGGGGGAACTCTGGAGGAGTAGGACATAAAGGGGCACTCTGGAGGAGGATGTTAGGGTGCACTCAAACGGTAATAACTTAGTATGTCCAAAGTGCCCCCTTAGTACCTCCAGAGTGCCCCTTTATACCCTCCAGAGCGCCCTCTTAGTACAGTATTACTAAGGAGGCACTCTGGAGATAATACCTTAGTACATCCTCCAGAGAGCCTCCTTACATCCTTCAAAGTACCCCTAAGCAATGTGGGTACAAGGACCCCTTTAAGATTCTCCCACTACTCATGCCCACTGTTCGCCCCAGCACACGTTTCCCAGGGTGCCCCAAGTCTTGGTCATGCTCACATTTTGTCATGCTGTTTAGTCTGAAGGAGGGCCCTTCATGGTTCCTTGCACCAGGGCTCTGAAGGTTCTAGTTATGCCTCTGATATGAATATTTCATATTCACATATTTGCAGTCAGCTGCAAGCACCAGCTTTTTTGTCCATTAAAGCTGAACTCCAGGGGGAAAAAAAATTGGGTCAATTGCTGTACAAAAAATAAATCACCCCTATTGATGGCTGTCCACGTTTACCTGCTGCTCTGGTAAAACAGTTACTTTCTTTCAGCCCCTACAGTACTGTAGACATTTTGGACAATTTCACGCTCCCAACTTTGTGGGAACAATTTGTGGATGACCCCTTTCTGTTCCAATATGACTGCGCACCAGTGCACAAAGCAAGGTCCATAAAGACATGGATGAGTGAGCTTGGGGTGGAGGAACTTGACTGGCCTGCACAGAGTCCTGACCTCAACCCAATAGATCTTTGGGATGAATTAGAGCAAAGATTGTGAGCCAGGCCTTCTTGTCCGACATTAGTGCCTGACCTCACAAATGTGCTTCTGGAAGAATGGTCAAACTTTCCCATAGACACACTCCTAAACCTTGTGGACAGCCTTCCAGAAGAGTTGAAGCTGTTATAGCTGCAAAGAGTGGGACAACTCAATATTGAACCCCACAGACTAAGACTGGGATGCCATTAAAGTTTATGTGTGTTTAAAGACAGGTGTCCCAATACCTTTGGCAATATAGTGTAGCTGCTCTGCGAAGAAGACCTAAACAGTGGAAAGATCAGATTACATGGACCACTGGGGGACTTATGCCAGAGCAACACACCTCTCCTAACAGACAAGGCAGGATGACTTTTTCTGTTAGACAGAAAGCAGTAGTGCTGGGCTTTCTAATGAAAAGCCCAGAATGCTTTACAAAATAAGTCCTGTGTAAAGTTTAATTTCCAAATTTTTTTTTCTAATATATAATGTTTTTAAATAATTTACAAAAGTATTTAACCTGCAAGTTTTACAAAAATCTAAATACCAAGCTTTACCAAAAACGATTTACTTGTCCATTTCAGGAAGTCAGTGTTTGCGGTTCTGGTGGCTACGAGGTGCTCAGAAGGACCAGGCAGTATAGCATTAGGTATTACACTGGCATATTATCTTGACTGACAGACATATCATTAAAATGCTAAAATACTTAAGATGAAATAACCAGGCACTAGCCAGCATCACCAAATCATACTAATGTTTTTTTTTTTTTGCAAAAAAGTTTATATTTCTTACCAATACAGTATAATAAATAATAATAAAAGTAAAAACTGTTCTTCCTCAAATCCCAGCATAGGCATCCTAGGTCACATGGTCATTGGTTACCAATCATCAGAGAGTATATTGTTTGCAGATAGGATAAATGAAAAGCTTACAGTTTTAGGTTTAATACCAATTAATATAGATTTCAGGAGCCAGTGAATTAGTGTTTGCACTAACAGGAACAGAAGAAAAACAAACACAGGTTCCAGATAGTTGATAGGTATTTCCAAAAATCTTCGATCTGTTTAAAGTTTATTGCACCGTTGATATCCAAATACAACCTTAAAGTGATATTAAAGTTTTTTTTTTTAAATAGTAAACATGTCATACTTACCTGCTCTGCACAGTGGTATTGCACAGAACAATTCTCTTCTTCTCGGGTCCCCCACCGACGCTACTGGCTCCTCCCTCTTGACCAGTGCCCCCAGTATCAAGCTATGGGGGCACTGGTGCGTGTTTTCTCCATAAGACACATAGCGCCATAACTCAGCCCGCTCCCCGATCTCTCCTCAATGGCTCACTGGCTGTGTCTCAGCTAATAAGTAGAGAGATCCAGGACAGCCTAGGCTCCCGTGCACATCGCTGGATTGAGAAGGGGGCTCAGTATAGGAGGGAAGTGGGACTGAGGGAGGGAGCTGCAAACCGAAGGTTTTTTACCTTCATGCATAGAATATATGAAGGTAAAAGCCTACAGACTTTACAACCACTTTAATTTTGCCTCCCCCATAAAATCCAATGCATTTCTCCAAAATGGCAAAGGTTTGCCAAAACCTCCTGTTTTACCTCCTGTTTTTTTCTGTAATTTCAGGCAGTGTGCTTGAGTGTAGGCATGATTTATTAGTTGCCATGCAACACAAGATATGTTACCATATGATATCCCTGTAGGACAATGGAGGTTCCAATACAGCATCTACGTATAAGATATCCATTGGGAGATCTTGACTGACATTGGGCTTCAGGACATATAAACATAACACAATAAATGAGTGCAGGGAGTCATGGATCCCTCCCCTGAGGGAGCTCACCACAGTTTCCTGCACTTGTGTACAATGATGCAGAGAGAGGCACTGAACTCAGTGCTACTTTCTGCATCACTGAGGACAACCCACAGCTTAGGGAAGATCCCAAGAGGAAAAGGACTAACCCTACACTTCGTGAGACCTGCCTAAATACAGGTGAAACTCAAAAAATTTGAATATCATGCAAAAGTTCATTTATTTCCGTAATGCAACTTAAAAGGTGAAACTAATATATGAGATAGACTCATTACATGCAAAGCAAGATAGTTCAAGTCGTGATTTGTCATAATTGTGGTGATTATGGCTTACAGCTCATGAAAACCCCAAATCCACAATCTCAGAAAATTAGAATTAATTAGAACACCTGCAAAGGGTTCCTGAGCCTTTAAATGGTCTCTCAGTCTGGTTCAGTAGGAATCACAATCATGGGAAAGACTGCTGACCTGACAGTTGTGCAGAAAACCATCATTGACACCCTCCATAAGGAGGGAAAGCCTCAAAAGGTAATTGCAAAAGAAGTTGGATGTTCCCCAAGTGCTGTATCAAAGCACATTAATAGAAAGTTATGTGGAAGGGAAAAGTGTGGAAGAAAAAGGTGCACAAGCAGCAGGGATGACCGCAGCCTGGAGAGGATTGTCAGGAAAAGGCCATTCAAAAGTGTTGGGGACTTTCACAAGGAGTGGACTGAGGCTGGATATCAGTGCATCAAGAGCCACCACACACAGACAGATCCTGGACATGGGCTTCAAATGTCATATTCCTCTTGTCAAGCCGCTCCTGAACAACAAACAATGTCAAAAGTGTCCTAGCTGGGCTAAAGAAAAACAGACCTGGTCTGTTGCTCAGTGGTCCAAAGTCCTCTTTTCTGATGAGAGCAACTTTTGCATCTCATTTGGAAACCAAGGACCCAGCGTATGGAGGAAGAATGGAGAGGCACACACTGCAAGATGCTTGAAGTCCAGTGTGAAGTTTCCACAGTCTGTGTTGATTTGGGGAGCCATGTCCTCTGCTGGTGTTGGTCCACTATGCTTCATTAAGTCCAGGGTCAATGCAGCCGCCTACCAGGAAATTTTGGAGCACTTCATGCTTCCTTCTGCAGAGGAGCTTTATGGGGATGCTGACTTCATTTTCCAGCAGGACTTGGCACCTGCCCACACTGCCAAAAGCACCAAAACCTGGTTCAATGACCGTGGGATTACTGTGCTTGATTTGCCAGCAAACTCGCCTGACCTGAACCCCATAGAGAATCTATGGGGCATTGCCAAGTGAAAGACGAGAGACATGAGACCGAACAATGCAGAAGAGCTGAAGGCCGCTGTTGAAGTATCCTGGTCTTCCAGCAGTGCCACAGGCTGATAGCTTCCATGCCACGCTGCATTGAGGCAGTAATTGCTGCAAGAGGGGCCCAAACCAAGTACTGAGTACATATGCATGCTTATAATTTTCAGAGGTCTGATATTGTTCTATGCACAATCCTTGTTTTATTGATTGCATGTAATATTCTAATTTTCTGAGATTGTGGATTTGGGGTTTTCATGAGCTGTAAGCCATAATCATCACAAGTATGACAAATCATGGCTTGAACTATCTTGCTTTGCATGTAATGAGTCTATCTCATATATTAGTTTCACCTTTTAAGTTGCATTACTGAAATAAATGAACTTTTGCACGATATTCTAATTTTTCGACTTTCACCTGTACATTTAGAAAAAAGTATAAAAAGTGAAACTGCTACCCCATAGTTGGTCTTTCAGGACTTAGGCAGCACTGGTCCTCCCATCAGCATGCAGTACTGATTTTCCTAACTGCCCAGGCAACCAGCAACACTACCTGCTGCAAAAAGGAGGCAGCGACTTTCTTCAGGCCGAGCTGTGATGAGCCACATGCTATAGAATATATTATCTCTAAAGCTACTCCATTCTAGGTTCCATGGACTTTTTATCATGCTTGCATGAGCCCCCACCATTGGATATTGTCACCCCGGAGCTCTGTGTTCACAAGCTTCACATCATTTCACAGATTTTCTTTCTGAAACAACCAAACAGGAACTCAAGTAATCCATTTGTTTGCTAGAACTTTCCTATCCCTAAATCTACATCAGTAAAAAAAATGCTTTGCAAATTTACATTTAGCAATCCAGGATAATCTTGTATAATTTCCTTTAATTATTTCAGCTTGCATTTCATGTGATTTCAAAGGCTCTATAGAAACTTGTGGCTTTAGCCACCTGCTCCTCCAGCCCGGACCCTGCCAAGAGCAGGCAAAAATAACATGGAAGTAAATAAACAAACATATTTATTCAGCCATTACAAAAATGAGAAGAACTAGGTTAATCACTGGAGAATTTGCATATTTCCTGTTTTTCTTCATAGTAAATTTATTTTATAGAGATCAAGGATAGAACATAGTGACAGATAGATAGATAGATAGATAGATAGATAGATAGATAGATAGATAGATACACTAAATTGTGCAGAGACAGGGATAAAGCTTTGTTGTACCTAGTCTACAGCTATTTCAGATCATTCTGTTGGTGTCCATCTGCACGTACCGGCTAGATTTAAGATCTAGTTTGCATATGTTTAAACTCGTGTTAGTTTAAAGAGTACTGAGTAAAACAAGTATTTTCAGAGCTTACAAGAAACATTGTCAGTTCCAATTTGAGACTGTTGATCATAAATCCTAATGGGAGTGCTGAATGTTACTGTAAAGGGAATTACTTCAATCGCCATAGACTTCAATTTTTTCTTTTTTTGATACACACATAAAAGAGGTCAGCTTAATGTAATTTATGTAGTATAATTTGAAGAGTTGTACAGTTTTTTTCCTTTTTAACACAATGCCTTTTTATGCTTTTGGATAAGATATTTTTTAACTCAGCACAGTCTCATTTTTTAATATTTCACATACAATTTAGAGTTTATATTGTGTTTATTAAACTTTTTTACAGAAACTAGCAAACAAAAAGTGTGCCAGTACCAGAACAGGTGAAGAAGTCTAAAGTAGGCTACATATATATGGTCCAAAGTTTGTGGACACCTGACCATCACACCTACAATATACGAGTTTGTTAACTATGCCATTCCAAAACCATGAGCATTGATACACAACTGAACAACACTTTGGGGCTATAACAGGTTCCACTGGAAAGCATGTCTGTGGGAATTTTGCCTATTTTGTAAAAAGAGCACTTGTGAGAACAAGTACTGATGTTGAATGAGAAGATCTGGCATGCAATAGGCATTTGAGTATATCCCAAAGATTTTCAATAGGGTTGAGGTAAAGGCTCTGTGAAGGCAACTAAGATTCCTCCACACCAAGCTCATCAAGCCATAGCATTTTGGACCTGACTTTTGGGCACAGTCATATCCTAAAACTGTCATCACAAGGTTGGAAGCACACAGTTGTTTAATATTTATTTGTATGCTGTAACATTAACAAGAACCTTCATTAAAAACACCTACACTCAATAATTACTGTAGGAGAGGGGGTCACATAAGTTTTGCCATATATTATGTGAGATCAGGTGTCTACAAACTTTTGATCATATACTGTGTGTATATATATATATACATATATATATATTACCACAGGTTAAAGGAAAGAAAATCGCTTGACGCCCCCCATCAACACAGTCAGTGTTGATGGGAGAATCACTCCCACAGTGCTACTGTGTTCTTCTGGTGGGGGAGCATGGGGAGGCTTCCCCACTGGGAGAATACAATGATCATTGATGGTGGCTATAGCTGCCGGCAGTAATACAGCTTTAAAAAACCTGACAGACTACGTGTACTGCAGTTGATTGACAGATCGACTTCAGTACAATCAGCCTGCCCATAGATGGATTGAAATGTTGATAAGTCTATGGCTGGCTTAAGGCTGGCCATAGATTATTTGTTTTTGGTTGAGCAGCCAGCAGGCTGATCGAAAGAAAAACCAATGGATTCCCTGTTCCACACAAGCGAAGGGTGAACAGAGGAATCCTCCCTGTTGTGCCATTGCAGTTGAGGGACTTTTCTGCTGTCAGAATACACTGATCAGCAGCTGCAGCCTGCTGATTAAGAAACTTTTCCAACTTTTGTGTTTGACAGAAGTCTGGACCAGTGGGAATGGCCATAGATGGATCAAAATTACCCGGTCCCTGCTGAACCGGACAAATTTTGATCCATCTATGTCCAGTTTTAGAAGTGTTTAATATACAGAAGTGTCAATACAAAGTAAAAACAACAGGGGAAAAATCAATAAAGCATTTGCAACACTTTTCTGGATTTACAGTCATTCATTATGCACCAAATTCATGAAAGCCATATATAATTGATATTTTCGAAACATGAAACAAATCCATGTCTTATGGGTGACACTTTTAGATTTGCCCTTACGACTGTGAAAAATTCATTAAGAAATACCACCAAATCAGTGTTAAGAAAATGGACATAAATAAGACTTCTTGCATGTTGGCGTAAATTGTGTCTATGATACTCTTTATGAATTCCCCTGAGAATGTGTATAAGTTGTAGTAAAGGAGGAACTACATTGTTTTTTGAGGACATGAAAGCAGGCAGTACGTGCAGGAGAGGAATGTAGGCCGCAGGTATGACAAGGCCCAGTATCTGCAGGAGAGAAGCTTGGACACTCTGACAGCGGGCAGTACGTGCAGGAGAGGAAGGTGGAGAAGATTGTGGAGGGCAATGCAAAGGTAGTGAGTGCAGGAAAAGAGAATGGAGATTAGGGCCGCACTCAGCATGGGTAATAGAGAAGTTTGGAAAGTGTGGAGGCAGGCAATATGTGCTCTAAAATAGTTTGTATGGTATGCCAGTGGCCAGTATGCTCAGAAGAAGAGTGCAGAGGTATTGACAATATCCTGTTGGAAAGGGGGAGAGGTAGAGAGGGATTGCCAAAGAAAGTAATATAGACAATGCATGAGAAACTGCAACAGATGCTAGTACAGGCATGCAAGTTCAACAAAGGGGTGAGGATAGGTGCTGAGGGAACAATGAGGTTGGGATGTGGAAAATTATTATAAAATCTTGTCCCTATCAGGGTGTGGTCATTACTGAGGAAACAATATATGTAAAGGGGACCTCTCAGCACCGAACAGCAAAAGTCTGGAAGGGTTTCAGATCTTAGCGGAAGTACAAGTGCTTTTACCCTATATTTGTTACTGATGGCCAAAACCTTGGCCAGCATGAAAGGGAGTTACAGTTTTGTTTATAACACATTGGGGAAAGGATTGAACTCACCTGTTCTATGAGCAACTGGACAGGACTTATCTCTATGATCTGCACCTTCCACCGACAACTCACTTTGCAATTGAGGCCTCAACTTTCCCAACTTCTGGCCTAAATGTTGCCTCTTGCTGTAAGCACGCTCTCACCAGTCCCTTGTGTAATGAAAGTGCTCTTAAAAACACATTTTATTTTTAAACACCTTTCTCCCCAAACACACACATACACCACATGCACGCATAGTCCTTCCCTTCCATCAACCTAGACACCTAATTTTTTTAAAATGTTAAATTTTGCATTTCTTAATTTCAGATATCTCCAACACAGTGGCTTGACAAGCTAGGGTCCTTCTTTATCCTCCGTAGCATGGAAGATGGATGGTCCTTAATACTGTAACTGAAGGTTATGACGTGTGAGTGCCTGTATATGCAACATTTCAATTTAATCCCTGGTTTTGTGATGATGCACCCCCAATGTGTGTCCATGAAGATTTGGCGCTTACATTAGGCTGGGTGT
Organism: Staurois parvus; assembly: GCF_062004578.1. Classification (NCBI taxonomy): domain Eukaryota; kingdom Metazoa; phylum Chordata; class Amphibia; order Anura; family Ranidae; genus Staurois; species Staurois parvus. Next base: position 3,392,511 of record NW_028318781.1, read on the forward strand.
TGTTTAATCCGAGGAGGACTGGCATTCAGTGGCAAAGGACAACATGGATGGCCACACAATACTTTTTTAAAACTTTTTTTAAATGGGGGGGGTAGTAAAGGACTTGGGGGCTTAGTGCCACAAAGTTGGGCTTTAGTTGCTCATTGGACTGGGGATGACAAGTGAATGTTTATTTAGCATGTGTAGATGATAGTTTATATCATGCAATAGAAATTATTGTCAAAATAAATTTACCAGTACCATCACCAGTGAATCTTTGGGAAAAGTCCTATTCAAGGCTTGATAAATATGCCCATGATATAAAGTTACATTTATTTGACGTATAGCCTGAATTTGACCTGCAGCAAATTTTTGTTCCATTATATTCCAAGCAGTTAAGTGCACTTTTGTAAAGCAGCTCATGCATAAGACAAAAAAAAATGGGTTGGACAAAAAAAAAGTTACTTGATTCCCCATTCACACACTTGATGAGTTATTGTATTCTGACAGCGGGGAAGCTTACCCTCCATCACAATACACTGATCAGCGCTGCCAGTTATAGCCAGCAGTGCTGATAGAGAGACAAAAATCTGAAATGGTGGTTATACAGAAGTCATTCAGTAGGTCAACTTCTGTACAACCACTTGGCCCACACATAGATTGAAGTTTGGCCAGTCTCTGCCGAACCAGCTAAATTTTAATCCATGTATGGTCAACCTTATGAAACTATTTACTGGGTAGGAATAGGATGCCTGAGGAAGGCACTGTGTGTAGTGGCTTATAGGTGTTTGGAACTCATAGAGGAAAGATAAAATGATGTATGTATATATTTTTGTTAATTAAAAAATAAATACATTTTTCACTTTACATATTTTTTACAGAATATTCTGCCTTGCCTGAACTTCTGCTTTAATGTGACATGGACGTTCAAGAAAAAAAAAACATATTTTATTAATAATGAATACAATGTGAAGGTAATGGCACTGGAATCCACCCGAAATTGTGGTCAATATTTTCATCAGTTTAGGTATTAAATAAAAAGGGAATATTCAATGCACCTGTACAAACATATTTGTTCATGATGGCAAATTTAACATTCTTTTATTAGGATTCAGATTTCACAATCTTTGTAGGTTTAAATACAAAAAAAAAGATCATAATGTGAAGTATTTCCTGAGTTTATTTTGATGGATGGCAGCATAAGTATCTTTCACTCATTAAAGTACATATTTATATAATTTAATAAATGAATTTTATACACAGATGTTCAGAGCCGTTTTATCACTGTGCCCATTAATCATCGTTCTTATAAGCTCTATCCTTTTCTAGATTGGAAAGTTGTGAGAGAGAGCCAACACTTTATTGGAATCACATTGCAGGGTTGGGTATCAGATATCACCTGCATGGTTTGAATCATGACAGGTAATCAGAAGGCATGATTTTGATTTATGTACTTGTAAACAGCAACATATTTCGGCCCGTTGTTCTTTTGCATCTTTCATAGGAGCATACGGTGACTTTGGGAGGGCAAGCAGGGAAAGTTTGTGGATGACAAAGTTAAAGAAAGAGTTTGAAATAAATATTAATTCGCCTAACCTGTGGAGGCCAATTCATAGTATATAGAGGGCTCTTGGAGATCCATTTCAAAGTCAACCTAAATACGGAGTCTGATATCAATCTAACAATGCGGTTGGTTTATGTAAAGCAATTACATTGTTCACTTTGGAAGGGAATTTGCACTTTGCAAGGGAATTTGACCCAGAGCTTAGTGAACGAGGCGAACCTCTGCTGACTTCCATCTTCCAACCATGTGCAAACAAAAATGCTGGGGTTTTTTTTCATTGTTTATTTTCCATGAATGTGATTGGGTATTCTTTGCAAAATGAAATATTGCCACATTATTTAAAGTGTTACTAAACCCAGGACCCTGCATTTACTATATCTGGTCTCCCACAGTACACAGAACATGAAAGTGCAATTATTTTAGTAAATATAAACTGCTAAATACCTTTTTCTCATCAGCAGTATATAACAGGCTTGTGATTTCTATCAGTGTCTGGCATTTTTTATGCATTCCGGTTCATTTTTTCCCCACTCTTTTTCTTCAATTTAGATAGGGACATGTGAGTTCCAGTGCATTTTTGGTGCATTCTGGTACGTTTTTGATGCATTTTACCACGTTCCAGTACAGTTTTGTGCAGAAAAAATGCAGCATGTTCTACTTTTTTTTCTGCAACTGGAACATACTGGAACTGCAAGCACTGATGTGAACTGTGACACTGACAACCATATAACCTACTTTGCGTTTTGGATGCAGAAAAAAAGCAAAAAAGCAACTGAAACGCATATGATGATGCATGCATAGTTCCCAGGGCCAATGCCTGTGCCACGATACCAATGATCTTTTTAGCTGTCTGTTAGGGTGGAATTCTGACTACTGAAGTAAGGAAGACATTCTTCCCAATGATTGACAATGTTAGTGTATTTTTATCCACTGGTTACTAGTGTATTGGTTTAACCAGGGGCATCATGAGAAATTATTTCAAGGGTTCCTTTACGGTAAAAATGTAGAGAAATGATCTGACCTCTCCTCCTATAATCATGTCCCTTGTTAGTACATGAGCATTGCAATACAACTGATTGGCTGCTTGTTCTGTCCTTCCCTCTCCCAGTCTGATCCCTGCTGTACAGGGACAGCAAGTGGTATTTTCATTGTTTGCTAATGAATGCAGAGCTGCATTAACTTGTGTTTTTAAAATCTGCTTCTAATTAAACCCTTTTTTAAACAAATTTTGTTCCAGTCCTCGGTCACACCAACTTTAATTGTGCAACTTCCAGTGAAGTCATTCCGACTTGAGGTGCGACTTGTAAGACATCTGCAGCTTGCAATACACAGATGTCTATGCAAGTCGCACCTGAAGTATTGCATGCACTACTTTAGAAATTGGTGCGGATCCAACAAAGTCAGAATCGCACCAGTATGACAATAAGGGTGCGACTTGCTACGCAATTTGTAAATTGCATGGCAAGTCACACTTGGTATGTCCGGGCACTTAAAGTGCAGCAAAAGCCGAAACATTTTTGTGTAGTCTCGACCAAGTAAGGAAAAGTTAAATTGCTATTAAACCCCAAACTAAAAATGTAATATATTGCAGCTTATCAATTCTTAGATGTGGTGGCTGCATTCGTTTTATTTTCTTAGGTTTTTTTCCCTGTGTTTTCACTTAGTGAATTGGCCAGTAACCATCTCCCACTCTGGATAAGCACAGGGGGCACAGCAGACAGCAGCATTGTTAGTCTGGGGAGGGGGGGAGTGTTACATGTACTAGCAGATTTAGATACACTAACAAACTGAAGCCAAACTCCAGCTCATACTGCAGTTACACAAGCAGTTACAACCAATATTTATGTTCCTTTTGGAATAAAGGCTTTACATAAATAAATAAAAGCTGATCATTGTAACCACCACTGCCAGTGGTAAATGGTTTATCTCATCCCTGTAACTGATACATCTCTTTTGAAAAACAACAGGCTTACTGGCCAGACCACCAGTAGAAAATAAAAGAAAAAGCCAAAAATAAAAAAACTAATGCAGCCACCACATCTAAGAATTAAGTGGCAAAATATGTAATGTTTTCTTCTTTGAGGGTCCTGTCAGGTTTGTATTGCTGTCTGTGTCCACAATGAAGAGATTACCCTCTCTACTTGCCCTGGGCTTTCATTGAGACAGGAACTGAAGGGAAATTTTGCAATGGAGCACCATAGTGACAACTGTCTAGGAAGGGATGTATCTCCCTTTGTAAGAGATTTCATTGTATGTATAGAACAGGAAGTTAAGGGGGAAAGTGACAGGTTTTTCAACATTCTATCCAAAACGTATTACCTATAACAACTTATAACAAATTAAACAAATGAAAGCCCTGAAGCTAACATAAATTGAGAAAATATGATTTTGTTTGGTCTACAAAGCCCATCTCTCCTGTTTTCCTAAAAAATATCCAGGTGTAAATCCCAGAGGCATGAATTTACTGATTCCTGTGGCTGGAATTGATAGCTGTGTGCTGATAGCTGCCTCCAAATCCTTACACTGCAGTGACTGGCTGGCAGCTGTTTGCACAGCCAGCGACTACCTGTGATGATTGTGGTTGGACGCCCTTTGTCAGCCCACCTGACCTCCGGGGTCCCCAATCTGTGGATGTCTTTGATCATGGTACATTTACACCTTGCCCTTTAAGGCAGCCATAAATGGTTTGAAATGTGGCTGGTGCAGCAGAAACCAGCTAAATTTGGATCCATGTATGGGCAGGCTGATTGTACAGAAGTTAAACGGTAGACCAGCCTGTTGGGTTTTTCCTGAACAATCAGTGCTGCCGGCTATATTCGGTAAACTGATCAGTGCGTTCTGACGGTGGTAAAGGCTTGCCACCATCAGAATGCAATAGCACAGCTGGAAGATTTACCCATCCAACTCCAATATGTACAGTGGGGCAAAAAAGTATTTAGTCAGCCACCAATTGTGCAAGTTCTCCCACTAAAAGCCTGAGAGAAGCCTGTAATTGGCATCATAGGTAGACCTCAACTATGAGAGACAAAATGAGAAAAAAAATCCAGACAATCACATTGGCTAATTTGGAAAGAATTTATTTGCACATTATGGTGGAAAATAAGTATCTGGTCACCTACAAACAAGCAAGATTTCTGGCTCTCACAGACCTGTACCTTCTTCTTTAAGAGGCTCCTCTGTCCTGCACTCATTACCTGTATCAATGGTATCTGTTTGAACTTGTTATCAGTATAAAAGACACCTGTCCACAACCTCAAACAGTCACACTCAAAACTCCACTATGGTGAAGACCAAAGAGCTGTCGAAGGACACCAGAAACAAAATTGTAGACCTGCACCAGGCTGGGAAGACTGAATCTGCAATCGGCAAGCAGCTTGGTGTGAACAAATCAACTGTGGGAGCAATAATTAGAAAATGGAAGACATACAAGACCACTGATAATCTCCCTCGATCTAGGGCTCCACGCAAGATCTCACCCCATGGGGTGAAAATGATCACAAGAACGGTGAGCAAAAATCCCAGGACCACATGGGGGGACCTAGTGAATGACCTGCAGAGAGCTGGGACCAACGTAACAAAGGCTACCATCAGTAACACACTACGCCGCCAGGGACTCAGATCCTGCAGTGCCAGACGTGTCCCCCTGCTTAAGCCAGTACATGTCCGGGCCCGTCTGAAGTTTGCTAGAGAGCATTTGGATGATCCAGAAGAGGATTGGGAGAATGTCATATGGTCAGATGAAACCAAAATAGAACTGTTTGGTAGAAACACAACTCGTCGTGTTTGCAGGAGAGTGAATGCTGAGTTGCATCCAAAGAACACCATACCTACTGTGAAGCATGGGGGTGGCAAAATCATGCTTTGGGGCTGTTTCTCCGCAAAGGGACCAGGACAACTGATCCATGTACAGGTCAGAATGAATGGGGCCATGTATCGTGAGATTTTGAGTGCAAACCTCCTTCCATCAGCAAGGGCATTGAAGATGAAACGTGGCTGGGTCTTCCAACATGACAATGATCCCAAACATACCGCCCGGGCAACGAAGGAGTGGCTTCCTAAGAAGCATTTCAAGGTCCTGGAGTGGCCTAGCTAGTCTCCAGATCTCAACCCCATAGAAAACCTTTGGAGGGAGTTGAAAGTCCGTGTTGCCCAGCGACAGCCCCAAAACATCACTGCTCTAGAGGAGATCTGCATGGAGGAATGGGCCAACATACCAGCAACAGTGTGTGCCCACCTTGTGAAGACTTACAGGAAATGTTTGACCTCTGTCATTGCCAACAAAGGATATATAACAAAGTATTGAGATGAACTTTTGATATTGACCAAATACTTATTTTCCACCATAGTTTCCAATAAATTCTTTCCAAATCAGCCAATGTGATTGTCTGGATTTTTTTTCTCATTTTGTCTCTCATAGTTGAGGTCTACCTATGATGCCAATTACAGGCCTCTCTCATCTTTTTAAGTGGGAGAATTTGCACAATTGGTGGCTGACTAAATACTTTTTTTGCCCCACTGTAGATAGGGGAGTGTATGGGCTGGCTAATTCTTTACCTTGGCTGCCAAATATGCCTATTTTATTTTATCCTTGCCCATTAATGAACCTCAGAACTCGAGGACTGGGACTTCCATAAGTCACATTTAGCATGTGTATATGACACCTATCTATTCACTAAAACCTTTACTGTGATTGGATACACTCTTTTAGTATCAAAGAAAGCAGTCTGCAGGAAATAATCTTTAAAATCTGAAATACAGAGCAGCAACAGACACTTACGTGTAGCTGGCAAGAAGCTGAAAGAAGAAAATATCAAAGAAATATGTGTCTGACGTGTCTCATCTGATAAGGGCTTATGGAGATGAGCTATGAGAGAGAATTATATAGGCCATATGGAATGAATAGTCATTGATTGCTGTCACTCAGGCTGTGGTATTTTGCTTGCTCTCAGCCAAGGCCAGAAAACTAGATACAATTCCTATGGAGGAATAACACAGATGAGCCATAACATTATGACCATTAACAGGTAAAGTGAATAACGTTGATTATGTCATTACAATAGCACCTTAAAGTAGGTGTGATAAAGCAAATGAGCATGTAGTCCCTGAAGTAGATGTGTTGAAAGCAGAAAAAATGGGCAAGTGTAAAGATTTGAGAGACTTTGACATGGGCCAAATTGTAAATGCTAAAGTCAGAGCAACTCCAAACTGGAGCTCTTGTAGGATGTTCCCATCCTGCAGTGATCAGGACTGACCAAAAGTGGTTCAAGGAAGGACTAGAGACAGGGTCATGAGCGGCCAAGACCCACATGCGGAGTGCAGATTGGTCTGTATAGCCTGATCCAATAAAAGAGCTACTCTAGCTCAGATTGCTAAAAAAGTTATTATTGGTTTTGATAGAAAGATGGAAAAACACATAGTGCAGTTTGTTGTGTATGGGGCTGCGTAGCCACAGACCTGTCAGGGTGCCCATGTTGACCCGTGTCCACATCCATAAGCATCTACCATGTGCACGTCAGCATTAGCAATGGAAGAAGACGGCCTGGTCTGATGAATTCAAGAATTGTTTGAGTAACACAACAAAGGGTTTAAGGTGATGACTTGGCCTCCAGATTTTCCAGATCCAAATCCAATCAAGCATCTTTGGGATTTTCTTGAAAAACAAGTCCAATCCATGATGGTCCCACCTCACAACTTGCAGGACCTAAAGGATCTGCTACTAACGACTTGGTACCAAACACCACAGCATACCTTCAGAGTTCTAATGAAGTCCATGCCTCGACATGTTATGGTGGGTGGTCATAATGTCATGGCTGATCGGTGTATGATGTACAATATATACTAGTAAAGCACACCTTTGCTCACATTATCCAGTTTTCAGTGGTATAGGGTTCAATCCCTACTGGGTCCTTAACACATTCAGTGCCTACAGAGGGAAAAATCTCTCCCTTTGCCATGTATGACCTTCCATGTCACCCATCTCTAGTGCAATGTTTTGGCTCCTTGTTCCTCTAAGGTACATAAACTGGCAGGCAGGGCCTAAGGTGCCTTAGTGGGGACAATGTGTGATTGCACTAGATAATGCCTAAACCATAGGAAGGGGCAGTGGTTATGTAAAATCAACATTAAGGCAGTACACAGATCTGAGAAGCAAACAGGCAACTTGCACAGTTAACACTTTGTAATATGTGGCCATACCTCTTGCACTGTTGACACAATTTATGATAGCGAACACCTCCCTCTAGGTGTGGAGCATTTCTGAGCTGGTACCTTGGGACATGTACTGGTCTCCACCAACTCAGCAGTCCCGTCACCTCACTCAGAGTGAGAACGTTTTGTATGTTACTAATGGATGCAGGAAACACACTTCTCTATAGCTCCATCCTTGTTCTCCCTCCCGAGGCCCCTACTACATCACTCTCCATGACTCCAGGCTAGGTCCCTAGGTGCTCTGTGTCATGAAGTCCGTCCTAGTCTGTGGGGAACCGGTTGTTAGTAAAGGGGCCAGGCATAATACTCCTTTACTACCAGAGCATCCATCACACCTGCCATATCACCATTTTTGTGGCTGGTTGGTTGCTTTAGCAATTGATACAAATATGATAGTCATTACCAACGGCAATAAGCCTCCCTTAGGACAGCGTATCTGCTCCTTAGACTTCTGTACTGTATCTTCTCTAACCTCTCCAGTCCCCAGTTGTGAGCCCTGTTCTTTGATACACTGTGCATGCACTCTTTTAGAGACTTCACACAAGGCAGATTAGATGAACAATAAAGATTTACTGAGGTAGTTGAAGGTAACAAATAAACATTTCTCAAACACATCCTCCACACACTTTCCTGTACAAAGATCTCTAAGTGCCCGAAAAGCAGTGTCCATACCTGAATTGGCCAGCAAGCCCACAAAAAAGTCCTTTTCAATGCAAAACGCCCATAATTGGCAGTAATCCACATGAGGTAGAAATAATCCATAAATAGGACACCATTACAATCAAAAAGGCTTTCCTTGGTATATTTGTCAGGCTAAAAGTAGTAAAGTAAATAACAGAAGTTTATTTTTATGGTTTATTTAAGGAGTACATACAGTTCATTTGTTGGTGGTATTTTTCTACCTGCCTGGTGTTAATAATCAGATTAAATGCTTCAAATCAAAGAAAACAAGCCATAAACCAATGACATCTTGGAAATCCAGTTAACTTCATTTTACAGCTCCCACTGCAGACTTTCTACCTGAGGCCACCCATCTAATGGATTTCACCTGTGAAAGAGTTTAATCGTAGAGGCATGGCCTCAGGTGGAAGGTCCACAGTGTATGGTGTTTTCCCTGTTCAATAAAGTTAACTGGATTTCCAAAAAATCACTGGTGTGTTCTCTTTGATTTGGAAAATGGCATGGAGCGTGAGTGGGCTCCTGGGCTTTGGCACTGGCTGGTTTGCAGGATTGATGAGGACACAGACCATTTTGGAGCAGTAATGAGTGTAGAGATCATCAGGCTAATTTCTTATTGAAGACTTTTGTACTTATGCTTGATTTTAGTCATCTGGTGTTCACCAAAGGACCTTTTCTGTTTCTTGATATCCACATTTAGTTTGTAATATACTGTATATCTTAGCCTTGCAGAACTCTGCCCTAGTAGTGCAAAATGTGTATTAAGTCCCACTATAAAAATAAAAGAAAGTGGATCTATAAATGCACTCAGGACTGTAAAACTGTGACTGTAAAATTCCAGCCCAGTTAAGTCATGTAACACCTTGCTTGCATGGATAAATTGTACTTACTAACCCTTTGGAAAGCTGCATCTGTTTAGTCTGTTTGCATAAACTAATGTTCTCAGGAACCACTCACTCTTCTGGTATTCCCAGTTATAGTAGGAGATGAATGGCCATTGGGCTCACTTTTTGTGTTATACCTTAATAGCATGCACTTTCTGTAGACTGCAGGGAGGAACACAGCTGGCTAAAAGTGTATGCAAACTCTAAGGAGGAACTTCTTTTATTTGGTCTGTTAAGTATATTGTTGGGACCTTGCCTTAACCCTGGGCTCTTGAATACATGAACACTGTGACAGCCAATCACAGTGGTCACATGACTGGAAAGCCCGATGCCTCTAGCATTACAAACTTTTAAAGGGCCAGCTCTCACCAGTTTAAAAGTGTTAAGCTGGAATGTCCCTAATCTAAATTAAGTGTTTGCAGCTGGGCTGTAGTCAGTTTATGCTCTTAATGTTTGTTATCTGGGTTTGTTGGGTTTTCCTTAAGTCCAGGACATTGTTTGATTCTGCCTGCTTCGAGGAACTGAGAGGATACAGTATTGTGTGTTATGAATATTTATTTCACCATGGCAGTCACTGTGTGGTTTATGCTAGTGATTTGGGTTGGAGAAGAGGGTGTATATTTGAAGAGACCTTCTAAAAGCGTCCTTCCTTTCCAAGCTTTGCCTGGAGAGCATGTGCATGCGAAGGTCCATTCTTTGCATTCCAGTCCTACAGGGTGAGTCCAGAAGCCCTTGCCTCTCAAGTTTGCTGTCCCGGAAGGGTATAGCTGCTGGGCATTCCAGTTTAGGCTTCTCAGGCAGCTGAAGCTGAAGAGAGTTCTAGAAGTCCTGCTTAGTCAATTGCCAGCCTTGGCTTGGCTGTATAAAGATACAACATAAAGGTACTGAGAGATACTGAGAAGATACTACAGCGTACAAGAGTCTTTGCTGCTACTTTTGTGTATCCTGTATCCCCAACCATTGATCCCCAAAAATTTTGATCCTGCAAAAAGAATTTGACCTGTTGATGGGTCAGTAAGTGTTTGAAGCAGAAAGTATGTCACCAGCACACCAAGGATCTTCTGAACGTGTCCAAAGCTTTATTCAGCAAAGCAACATTTTGGGGCCTCACAGGTCCCCTTTATCAGGCTTGTGACGAGTGGTTGGGGGCAGCTAAAGGGCAAATCACCATAGAAAAGCTATTAGGGCCTGTAAAATCCAGTATTTCATGAGAAGGTATCTGCTACAATACTAATGTTATATCAGTTCAATAAGGGTAAAAAAATATCCTAGAACCCTATCACAAATTAGGAGCTATATATTTATAATAGTGCAACACTAAGACATAAAGGAATAAACTCTTATAAATATTATGCCTTTATATTGATAATATATTAATATTGATATGCGTGCATTCATCCTATGTGTCTTAACACTGCAGAAATACATAGATATTACTACGGTATTTTTCTGTATGGGATTAGAGGTAGGTGTTCAGCAGCTTATTAAGTGTAATAGGGGTAGGGTCACCATAAGTACAGAGTTCTGTTTTGTTTTCTTTGCCTTTGTTATCTTAGGAAGTGTGATCATCCCTCCCACATCTTATCTTGGACTGCAAATTAAAGACTCCCTGTGTTGTGGAGATGAGCAGAGGGGCAGGGATTCTGTAGTTTACCAAGAGACAGCTGGGCAGGGCTGATACTATTTCTTGTAACTGTAGTCAAGAAACAGTATTGTGTTGTAAGCATACAATAAAAAATTAGGAGTTGAGTGTATTTATTATAGATCAATGGCTATTTTTTTGTACTTGTAAGTGATAAAAGATAGGGGCAAGTGGATGTACTGCATATGTTTTTTTTCTACATTTTAAATGAAAAAAATCTCCGAAACCTCAATAAAATGCACAAACATCTCTTGTAACAATAACATCTTTTTTCGCTTGCCAATGTCACATGTGTGTATTCACATTACCACCATACTACGGTTGGCTAGTCTGATTATCATTGTTCCCAAGTGAAAAATGAATATTTCAGTTAGCTGAACAAAAAGAAAATAAATGCAAATACGTATCAAATACAATCACATACTCAATGTGACAGACCCAACCAGGACAGGGGCTTTTGGAGGGGACTATGGGCTAGCCTTCTACTCACTAATTATGGCCCATGGAGGAGACCAGATGTTTTGTCTGCTTTTTCTCAATCAGAGCATGGAGGAGAGCTGGGTCCTGAAACCCTTTGACTGGCCAGGAGTATCTGCCAAGATTATGTGGCCAGGAAATCCCCAGAACAGTGGTGCATCTGCAGGAACGTTGTGTTGGACAGCTCGTACAGACACACCTTCACTAGCTGGGGATATGGAACTTATTTCTTATCTTGCCCCGGCTGGTCTTTGAGAGCTGCATAATGCAGCATTTGCCCATTTTGCTCCAGCTGCTACCAATTTTATATTATTAACTTTTTTATATTATTAAAGATCTGTCACTTGATAACCTAGACCTGGGGTGGAACATTTAGAAACTGGGCATCCTGGTGGGCATGCCGTAGCTAATCAAGACTTATTGTAGACATGTTTTCCAGCACATAGACAAGGGAGGCAGGGTGGGGAATTCCTGTGACTACTAGCCAAACTAAAAAGACTTGTCTAGGTGCCTAGCTGTTAATTAGATAAATGTTTAAAGGTTTCATTGACATTTTTTTACTGCTTGTACTTATCTTATTTATAATAACATCTCCAAGACGGGAATGTCCTCCTGGGGGTATAAAGTATGTGTCTGAGTTTTATCTTTCAATATTTTTATTGAAAAATTGGTATACACAGAAATAGAAACATTGCCCACCTACATGGTGAGATGGGGTGAATAAACATATTCATCAAATATATAGGCACATGAAAAAACATTAGTCGATGATGTTGTAAACAGCAAACACCATCTCCACAGGGTAGCAAATGTTCCATCAGTCAGTAAACATAGGCAGTTCCATATAGATTTACCAACAATAAGAAAACCAAAAAATGAAGAAAAAGGATTAAAAATAGAAAAATCAAAAGAAAAAATCCAGGATAAGTCAGAAAAGAAGGGGGGAGAAGGGGAGAGAAAAGAAAAGAAAAAAAAGGGAGAGAGAGATGGTCAGCCGTGGTACTATTAAGTAAGAGAGATATTTCTGATCCATGGTTCCCACGTCACCTCAAATCTAGAAGCATCATTATTGACAATGCTTGTAAGTTTATTGTTTATCATTATCCAATTAAGTTTTTGTTTAACCCTGTCTTGCAGAATTAGTGAATGTCTCCAACATCTAGCTATGGTAATACGTGCCGCCAGTAAGAGGTAAAGAATTAATTTAGTCGATTTTTTGGAAATGTCAGTGGGTAGCAAATGAAATAAAGCCACTTCCGGTGATCTACGAATATTAATTCCTGTTACCGAATAAATGAAGTTAAACATTCGGATCCAAAATCTATTCACTACCGGACATTTCCACCAGATATGGAGCATAGTGCCCTCTTGTCTGCAGTACGTGTCTGAGTTTTAATAAACAATTATTCCTTTGGTTTTATCTCAACATCTTGTCTGTGTATGAGGCCTGAGCTAAAGGGCTGGTATTAGCTATCGGCCTGCTGGAAGGGTTTGGAGGGCAGGAGGCACTGGTTGGTGGAGGCACCCAGTAAGGGTGCTAGGTGGTCCATCACACTCACCCTGCATTACTGCTAGCAGAGCTGACTAACAGCCACACTCATCATCACAAGTGTGATATGTATTGCTGAGCAAGAGAGGGTGTGTCAGACCAGTTCTGTTATGCAGGCCATACATGGGTCAAATTCTGAACAAATTTTCTTTAGAAAATTGGACATTTTGTGTGTTCTGTAATCCGATGGTGCCACCATTGATTTAGAAATTGAACCAACCAAGCCTTCAATTTCTCCTCATGTTGCTCCAAAAAAGAATTTTTGTGGCCAAGAATTCTCCCATTGTTTCAAAATTTGTTCATTTTTCAAAACATTTGCAACATTCCTGATCACTCAAATTCGATGGTCACATGAAAATCGTCCATTTCTGTGACCCACTAATGGTGCGAAATTGGAACGCAAATTCTTACAAAAGATTTTCAAAGAAAATTATTTCGGAATTCGAACCACGTAGCTTTACTAATTGTGCTAATTACTGAATGCACTGGGTCTAACTCTAGTGCTTGTTGGACAGCATAGTCCTATTTAGATACTTTACAGTTGCTGTAACAGGACAGTGGAGACAAGACTATGAAAGGCTGTTGCTGCTTACCTATCAGCAAAACTATTGTAGTGAAACTGGCCTATTAAGTTTAGAAAAACATTTAGAAAAAAGAAATGTCAGCGCTCTTCTCATGCCACTACAAAGGAAATCCCAACTTATGACCTCAGATACAGTGTGGACCTGCTTTCCACCACATTGGGCAGTGTTTATAGCTCATCTGCAACTTCATCCAGCTGCTGTGGTAGGCAGGCATAGATATCGGCTACTTGGTAGTGGGTATTTTTTATTATTGGGGGAATTTTTGTACAGCTCTTGTAGTGCAACTGGCCTTTATATACACTTTACTGCCAAAAGTATTGGGACACCCCTCCAAATCATTAGATTTAGGTGTTCCAATCACCTCCATGGCCACAGGTGTTTAAAATCAAGCACCTAGACATGCAAACTGCTTCTATAAACATTTGTGAATGAATGGGTGGCTCTCATGAGCTCAGTGAATTCAAGCGTGGTACTGTGATAGGTTTCCACTTGTGCAATAAGTCCATCTGTTTAATTTTCTTGCTACTAAACATTCCACAGCCAACTGTTAGTGGTATTATAACAAAGTAGAAGCAACTGGGAACAACAGTAACTCAGCCACAAAGTGGTAGGCCACGTAAAATGACAGAGCAGGGTCAGTGCATGCTGAAGCACACATTGAGCAGAAGTCGCCAACTGTCTGCAGAGTCAATAGCTAAAAACTTCCAAACTTAAGGTGGCCTTCAGATTAGCACAACAACAGTGTATAGAGAGCTTCATGGAATGGGTTCCACCAAATGCATCCAAGCCTTACATCACCAAGTGCAATGAAAAGCATTGGATGCAGTGGTGTAAAGCACGCCGCCACCGGACTCTAGAGCGGTTGAGATGTGTTCTCTGGAGTGAAGAAACACGCTTCTCTGTCTGGCAATCCGATGGACGTGTCTGGGTTTGGCAGTTGCTAGGAGAACGGTACTTGCCCTACTGCATTGTGCCAAGTGTAAAGTTTTGTGGAGGGGGATTATGGTTTTCAAGGGTTGGGCTTGGATCGTTAGTTCCAGTGAAGGGAACACGTCAGGCATCAGCATACCAAGACATTTTGGACAATTTCATGCTTCCAACTTTGTGGGAACAGTTTGGGGATGGCCGCTTCATGTTTCAACATGAGTGCGCACCAGTGCGCAAAGCAAGTTCCATAAAGACATGGATGAGCAAGTTTGGGGTGGAGGAACTTGGCTGGCCTGACCTCAACCCGATAGAACATCTTTGGGATGAATTACAGCGGAGACTGCGAGCCAGGCCTTCTCGTCCGACATCAGTGCCTGACCTCACAAATACACTTCTGGAAGAATGATCAAACATTCCCATAGACACACTCCTAAACCTTGTGGACAGCCTTCCCAGAAGAGTTGAAGCTGTTATAGCTGCAATAATGAACCCTATTGGCTAAGACTGGGATGCCATTAAAGTTCATGTGCGTGTAAAGGCAGGCGTCCCAATACTTTTGGCAATATAGTGTGTGTATGTGTGTGTTTGTGTGTGCGTATACTGTCTATATATATATGCAGCAAGTGAACATGTTGTCCTTGAAGTTGATGGTTGAAAGCAGAAGAAACGGGCAAATGTAAGGAATTGAGTAACTTTGACAAGGGCCAAACTGTATTGGCTAACCAACTGGCTCAGAGCAATTCCCAGATTGCAGCTCTTGTAGAATGTTCCTGGCCTGCAGTGGTCATGACTGACCAAACGTGGTCCAAGGAAGGCAAACCAGTAAATCACCAATAGGGTCATGGGCAGCCAAAGCCACATTGAGGCATGTGAGTAACAAAGGTTGGCCCGCGTAGTCTGATTCAATTGAAGTGCCACTGTAACTCACATTGCTGAAAACGTTAATGCTGGTTCCAATCCAAAGGTGTCAGAACACACAGCAACAAGTTTGGGTTGCTGACTTGGCCTCCAAATTCTTCAGATCTCAATCCAATCGAGCATCTGTGGGATGCGCTGGAAAAACAAGTCTGATCCATGTAGGCCCCACCGTGCAAGTTACAGAACCTAAAGGATCTGCTACTTATGGCTTGGTGTCAGATTCCACAGCATACCTTTCCGAGGTCTAGTGGTGTCCATGCCTCGACAGGTTATGCTGTGTAGTCATAATGTTATGGCTGATTAAGTTATCCCTTTCTGACACAAATTTTTTAGCTTGAATGATAGTCAGCAGCATTCAACCTACTTCTAATTAATCCATCCAGGGAGCTTCAAGATTAAAAGCCTACTGTACCTTTTAAATTTTTCTTTAATAAATACTCCTCATCCCCCAAGTGCCATGCACTAGGTCAAATACTTACCTTCAGCTCTGATGAAGTGATCTTTACTGTGCAATACATTCAGGACCTGCACAGCCTGACCCCTGAAAATGGCCATTCATTCCTTTGGGACAGCTGTACTCATGGTGGCCTCTGAAAGTCTCTGAGGGTACAGCTGTCCAATAAAAATGAATGGAATGGGGCCATTGAGTTTATGCACTGTCAACGTATGCAGTGCTTTACATATGTCTTGTACATTCACATCAGTCCCTAACCCTCAAGGAGCGTAAATCGCATTCATACATTATGGTCAATTAGGTAGGAGCCAATTAACCTTCCAGCATTTCTTTGTAGTGTGGGAGGAAACTGGAGTACCTGGAGGAAACGCACACAGGCACAGGGAGAACATGCAAACTCCATGCAGGTAGTGTCATGGCTGGGTTTTGAACCAACGACCCCTAGAGCTGCCAGGCAGAAGTGCTAAGCACTTAGCCACTGCGCTGCCCTTTACATCATGACAAAGATTTGTTGTTACACATAATTGATAACCATTTCCCTTTCAACTGTCAGCTCCTATTGAACCCACCCTATTCAGGGAACATGTTCACTAAGCCAAGTCAGTTTCATTTCTGAAGACAGTTACAGTGCTTACAAACCAATCTTTGCCCATGGGTTCAGAGTGTTCACCAATTTACCTGTTGGTATTTATCTGCCATCATTACAGAATTCTCTGAGAACCCTCTTTAACCTGCTTCCATAGTTGAATTGTTGCAGGAACATTCCAGTTCCATGAACAGTAAGCTTTGAATAAGACTACTGTTCTGCTGCATTTTTCATCTCTTTGGGTGGCTCTGGCTTGACTGAAATATGCTAAACATATTGTTATTATTTATTACTCTTGAAGTCAGGTTTGGAAATAAGCCTGTACTATTTGTCTGAAATAGAAAACAGCCTGTCATGGTCGGGAAGTGTTTCTTGTTTAAGTTAAAATCCACTTCGTGTGCCCTAAGGGATGGCTTGAACATTAGCAATGAAAAAAAGAATGTGAAATATCTTGGTAGAAGTATGGATGGAAAAACTACTACTACTTATTGTAGTATTTGTTGAATTATTGTGGAAGTTTCTTGAGCAGAGAAATAAAACGGTCAGGTATTGTGTGTACCATGTGTAATATGAACCATTGTGTAAGTGTTGGGTTTAATAGGACTAATAACAGTTTGGGTCAAGGTTA
Source organism: Staurois parvus (assembly GCF_062004578.1). Taxonomy (NCBI): domain Eukaryota; kingdom Metazoa; phylum Chordata; class Amphibia; order Anura; family Ranidae; genus Staurois; species Staurois parvus. The sequence goes on from NW_028318781.1 coordinate 3,409,588, forward strand.
TATCACACCTAGATAAAAGCAACTTAACAGCAGGCCCACTCTAACCAAAAATAAAAAAGTCTGACAAAGTCTGACATTCATCCCCATCTTGGCATACTTACAGTGCATCCAGAAACTATTCACAGTGCTTAACTTTTGCCACATTTTGTTATGTTACAGCCTTATTCCAAAATGGATTAAATTCATTTTTTTCCTCAACATTCTACAAACAATACCCCATAATAAAAATGTGAAAGAAGTTCATTTTAAAGTCTTTGCAATTTATAAAAAAAAAAAAAAAAAAAAAAAAAAAAAAACACGTACAAAAGTATTCTCAGCCTTTGCCATGACACTCAAAATTGAGCTCTGGTGCAACCTGTTCCTACTGTTCATCTTTGAGATGTTTCCACAACTTGATTGGAGTCCACCTGTGGGAGATTCAGTTGATTGGACATGATTAGGAAAGGCATAAACCTGTCTATATAAGGTCCCACAGTTAACAGTGCATGTCAGAGCACAAACCAAGCCATGAAGTCCAAGGAATTGTCCGTAGACCTCCGAGACAGGATTGTATCAAGGCACAGATCTGGGAAAGGGTACAGAAAAATGTCTGCAGTATTGAAGGTCCCAATGAGCACAGTGGCCTCCATCATCCATAAATGGAAGACGTTTGGAACCACCAGGAATCTTCCTAGAGCGGGCTGCCTGGCCAAAATGAGCGATCGAGGGGGAAGGGCCTTAGCCAGCACCCTATGGTCACTCTGAAAGTTCTCCATCGTTTCTCTGTGAAGAGAGGAGAACCTTCCAGAAGAACAATCATCTCTGCAGCACTCCACCAATCAAACCTGTATGGTAGAGTGGCCAGACGGAAGCCACTCCTCAGTAAAAGGCAAATGGCAGCATGCCTGGAATTTGCCAAAATTCTCTGATCTGATAAAAAAAAAAGTGAACTCTTTGGCCTGAATGCCAAGCGTCATGTCTGGAGGAAACCAGGCATCACTCATCACCTGGCCAATACCATCCCTACAGTGAAGCATGGTGGTGGTAGCATCCTGCTGTGGGGATGTTTTTCAGTGGCAGGAACTGGGAGACTAGGCAGGATCAAAAGAAATATGAATGCAGCAATGTACAATCCTTGATGAAAACCTGTTCCAGAGCGCTCTGGACCTTAGACTGTGGCGACAGTTTATCTTTCAACAGGACAACGACCCTAAGCACACAGCCCACATAACGAAGGAGTGGCTATGGGCCAACTCTATGAAAGTCCTGGATTGGCCCAGCAGGAGCCCAGTCTTGAACCCGACTGAACATCTCTAGGAGAAATTGCTCAAAAATAGGTGTGCCAAGCTTGTAGCATCATACTCAAAATGACTGAGGCTGTAATTGGTGCTAAAGGTGCTTCAACAAAGTATTGAGCAAAGGCTGGGAATACTTATGTATATGTGTTTTTTTGGGGTTTTTTTATTTTTAATAAATTGCAAAGATTTCAAAATGAACTTTTCACATTGTCATTATGGAGTATTGTTTGTAGAATATTGAGGAAAAAAATAAATTTAATCCATTTTGGAATAAGGCTGTAACATAACAAAATGTGGCAAAAGTTAAGCACTGTGAATATTTTCTGGATGCACTGTATACTTGTTGGGGATCTACCTATGAATCTGAGTATTGGAAAACTGAGGCTAAATGTTCCATAGTTTCAGCTCTGCCCTGAGCCCAATGACGTCTCGTCTATTGCATTACACTATACAAAGAGCTCATTAAGTATTTATTTTGTTTATAATAAAGGATTTTTTCTACTGTTAAGCACATATCTATGAAACTGGAGAACTTTCCAAGAAAATAGGTGGCTCTGTTGTGAGGTCCTCAACGGGTGTTAGAAAGGGAGTTGGTTATGTCAGTTCAGGAGCAGAAGGTTAGGTAATAGTCAAAAGCTGATTCCGAAAAGTTGGAACCAATGAATGGTACAGAATCAAAATCCAAAAATTAAGTCATACAGGCTGAGTTTCAAAAGTCCAGGTCACAATCTAAAGGTTAACAGTCCAAGCAACACACTCAATATATCAATACAAGGGCAGAGAATAAGGGTTTGCACCTCAATCAGAGGCAGTGTTTGAGATTCTGACTTCCTATTTATACAGTGAAAAGCCAATCAGGATTCAGAACAGAAATCAGTCGGGTAGACATAGTGCAGTAAAGCCCGAAGATAGCTTAGCTGGCTGATGGAGCTGCAAGGAGCATGCACCAAGTTAGTATAGACAGAAGTACTTCAGAGATGTAGGTACTGAACTGAGCATGTACAGATGATGAATTACCAAGTGGAACTGAACTGAGCATGGGTGGAAGTGCTTTAAAGTGTGGGCAAAGATACATGAAAATCCTATATGCAATACAAAAAGTCCTTCTGAGCCTATGGAAAACCCAGGCATAACAGATAAAGGCAGGCATCTGACACTCATCCTCATCTTCACTAAATGACAGTTTAAGTAAAAAGGATACTTTTTCTCTGAAATTAAACAGAATGTATAGTAAATGGGAAACTTACCTTTCCATCTCTTTTTTTACTAAATTATTTAGAAATGTGGTATATTTACTATGTCACCAGGGGTGACAGCCCATTAACATGTACAGATAAGATACAATGTGCAGGAGCAAATTCCATAGGCAGGTGGTTTGAAGAGACAACAGCAGAGCCAGGGCAGATTTTCAAAGCAAATACAAGTCAGAGTTTGATCTGGCACAGGCTAAATGCCCAGCAGACTATTTAACACTCTTAATCGGAGCAGGTGTGCACTCCAGCATATGCTGAGCTACAGTGCAGTATATTGACCAGCAGGTTGCAAAGCCCCTAAGCTGATGCTTACACAAATAAATATAAAGAATTGCATATCAGTATAATTAAAAAAAAAATACATAAAAATAATCCAAAATCATAGTTGCTCTGCAAAACAGGCAAATCATGGTGTTTAACAGTCACAATCTACAAAGTAAGTCCTAAAAGTGATTTGGACAGAATTACTTATATCCACCAGAACCCGGTCTGCACTTCACCATACTAAAAATCCATCTGTTTTCCTGTCCCTTCTCACCAGTGGATGTAGCAAGCCTGCCAGCTGCAGTATTGATACTGCCTTAACGTTGGCCTTTGATTTTCACAGTAATGTGACTAATGTATAGATGGCGTGCTGTCATCACATGGAAATGCAGCTCACTTTGAAAAATAAAATGGAAAACCTTCATGCCAAACCAAATAACCACATTCAAATTTTCTTTATACTGTGTTTGCTAAATGACATCATACAAATGGACAAATTATAGACAGGTATGACCTGCAACTGGAGAATCCCTCTGCAAAGCAATAAAGTGCCAATGTCAATAAAGTCATCCTGGAGACTTTAGTTAAGTTCACATCAAAAATACATCATGTTTTCTTTTACTGAAATGACACCAAGTGCCACTAACCTCATGAATGACACATAAACAAACAGGATTTTGCTATGGTGCTAGGTGGCATGATATATTTTAAGAAAAAGTAAGGGCAGTAACATTTATTTTTTTGTATTTAAAAAGTCTAAATATATTCAATACATTTTAACATGCCCTGCCCATGTATACCTTTTTTCTCTAGTTATAAATTCATCTGAGTGTGATCTGTTTTTGCATTTGAATGTGTCTGTACAGGTTTGGTTACGTTTCTGAAAGACTCAGAGCCCAAAAATTGCACTTGCGGCCCATTTCTGTAGTTGTCTTTCCTTGTCAACAATTCTACTTTGCCCTTTCTGTGAGGTTACTCCTTCTCAAAATGGTATTGAAGAGACTACAGCTCTGCGTAAAGCGTATCTAAACCTCATTCAAAAAATATAATCTATTGCAGCTTGCCGGTCTTTAGATGAGTTGACTGCATTGGTCTTTTTTTGTTTTATTTTGTGGGGGGTCTTCTGTTTATTTTCACCTTGTAATCCTGCAATAACAGTGCTGTGGGTACACTCTCTTCTTCACTGTATCTATGGAAGGAGCCATGATTCTGATACAGACTGGGTGTCAAACATAGCTGTCTTTGTCCAGCTCATATGGAGGTGGGGGGGGGGGGACGGTAATAGGATTAGTATTTTCCACAAGATAAATAACAAGGTGACTTGTAACAGTGACAAGATCACTGCATTTCTATCAAGTTCAGCAAGTACTGTATATTCTGTACTTTATGAAAATATTCTTAAAGAAGACCTTTATCCTCCCCATCCACCTTATACCATGCCATTCCCTATCCCTCTCCTCTCTCAAAATCGTGGCTTGTTTATTTATTTTTAGGGAAGTCTCCCCCAACTTACTGGGGTTCTTGGAATATCCGTGTCAAACATCCCTGCACATGCACCATGCTGGTCGTTAAGCGGTTGCCTCTTCCTGATACTTGCATTTGACATCCTATTGATGTGCCATGGTACATGGAAAAACCTGGAAGAGACAGGCAGTAAAGATGTTGACACTGGATATTCCAGATACTTCCTGTCACTGACATCATAAGGTCTCACAGTGGAATTCAGGATAGTAATTCTCCCAAGAAGATGCCCCAGCATTGAGCAGGAGGGCATGCTCAGTGGATTTGGGATGTTCAGTGTGAAGACCGTGTAATGATACCCTCACCTAGGAAAGCTATCTGGAAACTCAGATGATAGGTAATTTTTTTTGGTCTTGGGAGTGAGTTGATAGAGATACACTGGATGGGTGGAGTGGGCACAGGACCAGCGTGCCCTCCTAAATGCAAACAGGTACAGTCAAGGTGTTCATTAAAATGTGACCAAAGAGTTACCTGAAGTCCAGTTTCTTTGCTCAGTGTATGGTTGGAGGACTGCCTTACAGTTGAATTTCCTTCAAAACAGTCCCCTCGTTGTACCAGGGCATTGATGAGCATGACATGGTAAAGGTATCCCAAGTGCAGGGCAAGTGATCTCGTCCACAGTGCCTCGCATAGCCCAGAGGAACCCACACTGAGGGAGGGGGAAGGTCTCTATGTTACACTATACTTGGCGCTCAGCAAGGGAACATGGAGGAAGGTCCACCTACCTACCCCCCAGCCTAGCTCACAAGTGCATATTGAAGAGAGTGCCCTTAGAGATCCCATATTTCTAACCTCTGTGAAATCACAACAACGGATCTCGTTGCTACTGGTAAGTGTCCAAAAACAGCAATTCAAAAAAACGAAATCCAGGCACTCACAGGATGTTACTAATAAAATATGATACAAAGTGAGCGCTTTTCAAGTAAGCAGCTGTACACTCAAGGCAACCAAACAGAATCCTTAATCAAAATAACAATAAATAGTGCAGCGCTGATATTAATAGGAAGTTAAGTGAGATATTCTGAATACACAATGAGTAATAAAATAGATAAATAAAAATTAGTATGCCAAATTCATTAGAAAGGTGACAAATAATCATATGTGCAAAAAATCCGTAGGGATGGTTGGGTAATGAGAAAAAGTCCCCACAGCTTCAGACCGATGCTTGTGCCTTATATGAATAGGAGAAATGCGCACTCACCGGACGTGCACTATTAATGTGCAGTATATATAATATCCTGGTGTCATCAGGTAGTCATCTGGGTCAGCGCATTAAAAGCCCCCTCTCAGGATGGTTGGGGTCCAGGGATTAAGATATTGATGCTCCAGAGGTCCCCTTTAGGGATGGATGGGTGCTGCTCTCAGATGACAGGAGGTTCCCTCTCTGGATGAGCAGGGTACTAAGGGCGTCTAGAGAAATAATACTCCCCACATGGGGTCAAAACAAAAAGGTGCCCATAGTGTAGCATGGTAAAATGATAAATATATTAAATAAATAAAGTAGGATGCATCCAAGTATAAAATGAAACGGTGAGAAAGGACTAACCGTCCCTGAAGGGAAATGGTCGTGGGAGCTCCACGATGCTCCGACGGCGTGACGTCAACGGCGTGAGTAGGCTCCTCCTTACGCGTTACGTGCCACGCACATCATCAAAGGGTGAGCCAATTTTATTTTATTACTCATTGTGTATTCAGAATATCTCACAGGATGTCACTTTTCTTTATTTAGTCATCAATTCCAAAGGCTAAAAACAATTAAAATACATTAAGTTGAAGAACATTTCACATACAAAGAACACACTTTTTCAAGACAGTTGGGTGCAACTGCTGATGGAGGACACAGATGCAGCCTCCAGCCCTGCTGTTGGCAAGACTGTGCACTTAGCAGTGTGTATATGTTTAGGGCAGTATGTGCCCAGGTACAAGTGCCCAGAACACAGACTGCTTGCATTCCAGGCATTCATCAGTTAAGAAGGTCTTTAAGTATAACCAGACTAGAACATATAGTAGTTTTGTACATACTTTCTTTCTTATTGTCACATTCCATATGGAAGAAAAATATATTTGAAATATATTTTAAAAATATTCTTCCCAAATATATTGACATATATTTGAAATGCTACAATTTTGGCCATATTCAATATATTTCAAAATATATTTAAATAAATATATACAGTGTATATGTATATATATATATATATATATATATATATACAGTATGTTGAAATACGTTTTTATTACAAAATATATGAAAAATATTTTTAAAAATACATTTCAAATATACTGTATGTCTTTAACCACTTCCTGTCCGGACACTTTTACCCCCTTCCTGTCCAGGGCAATTTTCAGCTTTCAGCGCTATCACACTTTGAATGACAATTGCGCGGTCATGCAATACTGTACCCATATGAATTTTTTACCATTTTTTTGAGACAGATAAAGCTTTATTTTGGTGGTATTTATTCACCGCTGGGATTTTTATTTTTTTTACTATGTAAATGAAAAAGTCCAAAAATTTTGAAAAAAAGTGTTTTTTTTAATAAAATTTTGCAAATAAATAATATTTCATCCTAAATCTTGGCCAAAATTTATTCCGTTATTTTTTTAGTAAAAAAAAAAAAATCAAAATTAGTTTATAACCAAACATTATAATTTTTAAACATTTTTTTTTACATTTTTATTTTATTTTTTTTTATATTATTTTTTATTTTTATTTTTTATTTTTACATACTGTCACCCTAGCAGTACAGTGTCACCATGGTGACACTGTACTACTTGTGGGGGGTGATGAAGATTTTTTTTTTTTACACTGATTGCTTTTACACCCATATAGGATGTAAAAGCAATCATTTCTCTTTCTCTCTGTCTGCATTCTTGCAGTCATTGAGAAATACTGAGTGAGCTGTGATTGGTCACAGCTTGTCACATGGTACAAGGCTGTTGTGAATAGCCTTGTACCATGTGACCTCTGTGATCATTCACAGATTTCACACGTAGTAAGCAATGATGTCACAAGTGACATCTTGTTTACTACTTTGCATGTGATCACTGATTCGCCAATCAGTGATCACATGACCGGGACCTCGTACAGAGGTCCCGTCCGACGATCGGTGTTTCACTGTGTCCAGGGGACACAGCGGACACCGGATCGCGGTGGTGCGCGCTCCTAGGGAGCGCGCACAGCTAGAAAAGGCGGGTGCCGTTTAGGAACGGCAACCCGACCTTGGACTGCCACCGCCCTGCCATTTATAAACAGCAGGCGGACGGCAAGAGGTTAAAAATACAAATCTACATTTTTGGAATGCATTTACAAATATATGTTAAAATTACTTTTTTATATGTTAAAAAAGATCTGAAGAATATATTTAAAAAAGTATATCTTTAAAAATATATATTTTTAAATATATTCTTCAGATTTTTTTTAACATATAAAAAAAATAATTTTAACATATATTTTTACATATATTTGTAAATGCATTCCAAAAATGTAGATTTGTATTTTTAAAGACACACAGTATATTTGAAATGTATTTTTAAAAATAATTTTCATATATTTTGTAATAAAAACGCATTTCAACATACAGTATATATATATATATATATTTATTGAAATATATTTTGAAATATTCTGAATATGGCCAAAATTGTAGCATTTCGAATATATGTCAATATATTTGGGAAGTATATTTTTAAAATATATTTCAAATATATTTTTATTCCACGTGGGATAGTTTAGTACAGCCTATGTGGTGTCAGGAGCAACTGATTGGGGTAAATCCTCGGGTAAATACTAGATTGGGGTAAATCCTCAGATAAATGGTGAGAGCAAAAAACAGACAGAAGAAAAGTCAGCAGACTAATGCTCAGGGGCAGACTGATCATTTGGAAACTCGGGCACTGCCCGAGAGCCCGGGGTCAGTAGGGGGCCCCATGAGATGCCCCTGGTGCCTTTTTCATAGGCTTTTTTGAGTTTGGGCAAGGACAATGATCCCCTATTGCCGGGGGCCCCATGAGTTGTCAGTCCGGCCCTGCTAATGTTCAGTTGAGGCACACTAAACCTCTAGGTTTCAGATGGATAGTCTGTGCAGATACTAACAATAGTATAACAGACCAATAATCAGGACAAGCAATGACATGGTGATTACAAACAGTTCACAAGAAAATCCATAGACAGAATGCACAGAAGCAGAGACAGACCTCTATCCAGGGCATGAATAAACAGACAAAGCTGCTAATCTGTGCGGTGACCTCACGTTAAGGTCCACTAAGGGGGCAAGGTGTGCACAGAAGCAACTTGAGCTGCAATGATGCATAGTGACCAGCAGATGGCAAAGGTTAAATCTTATCATTACAAATGTAGTCAAAACTAATAAAAAATGTTTTGTTTTTTTTTATTAGCTAACTGAAATATCACAAATGACAATTATGAAGTCTTCTATTCAGACAGCAGGCGGAGCTCTGGTATTCTTTTCACTTATAAAGCAATATCACTTTCAGCTATGCGGTGAGAAGCTCATTATGTACAATGGGTCATCAGAGCATTGACCGCCATAATTCATCATCAGACAGTTTGTTGGAGGTTACAGTCAGTCACATGGTGCTGCAAAGCAAGCTGCTCTGCATACATACATTGCAAAACAGTTATAAAACAACAGCTAAAGAAATATTAATTTTAAAAAAGCTAAAAAAATTGATTCAAAGGGATTATAAATTTCCTTTAAAGTGATTTTGGAAACTTTGGAGAAATTATGGGTAAAAGTGGAGTTCTCTTTTAAGCTGAATAGAAGTCAGGCTATTGAAGCCTCTATGTGTGTCATTTTTCCATGAGATTGAATGAGCCTTCTCCTGTTCACTTGTGATGTGGTGTGTGGTCGAGGTGTAATCTCTACAGGGAATCCGCGTCTGGGCTCTGTCCCAATTTTCATCGAGACCGTTTTGCAGGTGCTTGCCCCTCCATAGACCCTTTCCAACTAGATTACAGCAAATGAGTTTATTCCCAACCAAGGTCCCCCTCCTAGATGTGCTGGAGTTTTTAACACTTTTCATGGGACACAGTATTTGCTTTGGGATCGTGCCAGTTTTTGGCAGCATTATATGCTGATGAAAAAGCATTTCATTCGGTGCATCCTTTATTTCAGATGGTCTGTGACATGGTAAAAAATAATTTGACTGCATTTTGTTATTTTACCAGTATAAACCTGCCTGGTGGTACAGGGTGGATGGTGTGACCTGATGTTCCCTCTGCTAATTTAATGGAAAACATGATGATGTCAGAAAATCCACAGCCATTGCTGGGCTTATATAAAATAGTGTGCAATTCAATGACTGTGAAAGGGCAAAAAACTATTTGATTTCAATTTATTAGGGCGATGGGAGGAAAGAGGACACATATGATTGGGTGTCAATAACTACTCCATTTATTTATTTCAGGTACTTGTATAGTGCCGTCTATTTATGCAGCACTTTACATACATATATAGTACATAACATTAGTCCCTAACCCTCAAGGGGTATACAATTTAAGCTCCCTAACTTACATTCATACATTAGGGCCAATTTAGACAGGAGCCAATTAACTTATCAGCATGTCTTTGGAGTGTAGGAGGAAACCAGAGTACCTAGAGGAAACCCACGCAGGCAGAACATGCAAACTCCAGGCAGGTGGTGCCATGGTTGGGATTTGAACCAACAACCCTAGTACTGCCAGGTGGAAGTGCTAACCATTTAGCCACTGTACTCCATTTTACTTAATCAATGCAACTATCTTTTTAAGTGTATGTAAACCCGAACAATACACGTTTCTCATGTGTTGCTTTTTCTATTGTAAAATTTACCTGTGAAAGCGGTTTTTGTTTTTTGTTTTTGTTTTATTGTTCAATAAGTGCAAAAATGTACCAGTGATCCTGCCAGAAATCCAGCTTTTCCTGTGTCCTGTGCATTCTGCAGTCTTATCTCAAGCCCTCCCATCCCCCTGCTCAGGTTACCGCTGTGAACTACAGAACACCTCCCCCTATTTTATGGAGATGAGGAGAGATGTATGTGTTCTTTAGTCCTTTAGACACAAGTAACTTAGGGTAACATTACCCCTCTATAGATACAGTACAGTGAGTGAGTGTTGTCACCCTAGGACAGAAAAAGCCTAAGGGCCAGTTCACACCACAAAAAAGCACTCCGGATACATTCCAGATACGTTTTTGCTTACAGTTCATACCACACTGTAGCATGTTCTACTTTTGTTTCTGCACCAGAAACTGACTGGTGTGAACTAGGGCCATTGGAATACATAGAAAACACTGTGCATGCATTTTTGATGCAGAAGAAAAAACCACACTGGACTGCATCCAGTGTGAGCTAGCCCTAAAAGACGAAAGCTAAGGCAGTCACATAACTAAGGACTTGCACGCTTGAATATTTTACATTTTTTGGTGGCTATAGATACACTTTAGCTGGCCATACACTAGTAGAATTTTGTTCAAAAAGTTTTGTTTTAGAAATGTTAGTTCGATTTTCTAACTGTTACTGGGTCACATTGACGTTCACTTTTGACTACAGTCACAAGAAAATTCGGCAGAGTATGATGGAACAAATTTCTTATAGTGCATTTTGGGTTTTCATGTGGGAAAGTCCATTCTCTGCAAAACTGAATGGTTAAAGCAAGCAACATTTTTGAATGACATTCATCGAGTCAACAAATGTACTGATGGGAAGTTTCATACAAATGTTTGAGGGAACCTTCATTTGAAAACCTACTATTGGCCAGCTTTATAGGGTATGTTACCCAAACATTTCTTCTTTCTGATATATGTCTGCTATACCATGGTGATCCTGCCAGTCCCTCTGCTTTCCTATTTCAAACTTCCTCACCAGGTCATAGAAGCACATCCATCCCAGTGTGGTTAGTTTTCTGCTTTACACTCTACTTGGGAGCAGATCCTGCCTGTGGGTGAGCGCAGCATGGTGCGGGAAGGAATGACACAGAGTCTGGTTGCAGGAGCAAGAAATTGTATTGAATGAAATGCTCAACTAAATAGACAACCCAGGGAGAAAATCTCACCAGGGAATCGCTCATAGTTCCATATAACCTGATAAAACAGTGGATTCAGAGCACCAACAGAGTCTGTCTCAGAGGAAAGAATGTGGCCTGGAACAATGGGGAGAATTCTGCAAAAGGATGGCATGTCCCTAACCTGTGCCTCCTCTCCAGGAACCACTCCCCAGCGCTAGTCACTTTTCCTGTCAGACGTTCACTCTTCCCCTCACCTATCCACTTCTCAGAGTACACGCCAAAACCTAGGAGCAATGTCTCAAAAAGACTCTGCTGACCTAAGAGGGCCACCGGTGGTCACCCGGACACAGCGTGGCCAAACAGAAAGTTGCCTTCAGGAACCAGCAAATCATAGTGAAGTCAGGCTTCTCCTAACTCCCTCTCCAACTGTAGTACCTCTCTGATCGAATGATACCTATAGTGGAGTGCTACCTACATGCCTGCAGTCCACTGGTAATATTTCTGACTCAGAGTATTGAAGACAGAGACAACCAGGCTATTCGCATTCTTAGGAGATCAGTATTTGCATTCCCTTTGTGTCTCTCAGTTTTCCATAAAACCCATCTCTGGGCAAAGTTGATCCACCCATTATCAAACTTTTAACAAAAACAAAAAACTTGAAAGCTCTATTAACTCACCTAATTCTGACATCTGTGTGGATGATGAACTTTCAAAGTGTTGATATTAGCAGGCTGTGCAATCTTCTGGAGCCTGAGAGAACTCCATGTTGCACAGCCAATAGGAAGTGTCCACATCACCACATCACCTGGGCAGTCAATGCAAAGTGTCCACATCATTCATGCAGCAGTGTGGTTACCTGAAGAAGGACCCTTCTGTTTTTCTGTGGGAAGAGAAGAAGACTTGAGACACAGTGTGCTTTTTTCTTTTTAAGTTGGCAGTGGGGTAGGGTGTGTGTGTTTTTTGTTTGTTTTTCTTTCTGGTGAGTAGGTTATGCCTGGAGAACAACTTTGACAGCAGTTCTTCTTATTAATGGCATGCTGGACAGCTCCTTCTGAATTTTGTGTCTACTTTTACCTGTCCCAAACAAACAAAGGATTTCCCAGCAACACTTACCAGTCAGCCTGCAAAAAAAAACTATTTGGTCATGTCTAACAGTTTGCATTAAAAATTGGTTGTTTTGCAGGCTGGTTGGTAAGTTTTGCTGAGAAATCCTTTGTTTGTTTGCGATGTGCATTGCCCTTCAATGTGCACCTTACTGCTAAGGCTGATTATAGGTTGGGATGGTTGCCATTTTTGTGTAGCTGGCTGCTTTTACCTGTACTTTATTGTATCCTCTTGGGTTTCTTCTCTCCATGCCATTTGCCTCTTTTTGTTTGACCTCCTAGTTAAACCTGGCTTCTGTATTTCCTGTTTGCAAAAATAATATATTTCTTTTTTAACCTCTAATCTCAATATGCTACTGCCTCTGTCTTGCTTTATAACTTTGTCTTGCCACTTTGGCTACCAACCTGTTATTGGCTACAGTTTTCCTAGCGCTGGATAAATATTGCAAACTTATGTATCAAGCTTGGATTTCCTTACAGGCTACTCTCCAGCCTTGTCCTAATATGTGCCATATACCTGTGTCCCAAATCATCCTGATTCCTGACTGCCTAACTAATCCCTTTAAAGGGTATGTAAACCCTACCAATGAGCTTCTCTTATTTGGTTTCTACTGGTCTGTTAAATGCACAATTAAATGCATTTCATTACATCTGTACAATAAGTATAAAAATACCTATTTACAGGTATTTTACAGGTATACCTGCTGGAAACCTTGTGAGAAAAAAACTTCTTGTGAGAAAAAACGCTATTATCAGTTACATTGTTCTTAAAGTGGTTCTTAACTCTGTCAGACACCTGTCCAGAGATCCAGCGCAGTCCTCACCCAAGCCAGTTCTTCATCAGTCTTCTGGTCTCCGGCAGCGGCATGTTTAGTGTGAGAAGCCAGCTGTGACTCCTTGTGGCATCATGGCTGTCTCCCCACTGCTTATGTACGAGCTGCTCTGCATGAATGGTCCTGCAGCCTGCAGGGACCTGTGACATATCCCAGAAGGCTGCAGGAAGGGAGGGGGGGTTGCCAAACCTCCGACCAGAAGTGGTACCTACCAAAACTAGTTTTGGTAGGTAGTTTGGCAACCCCCCCTCCCTTCCTGTAGCCTTCTGGGATATGTCACAGGTCCCTGCAGGCTGCAGGATCATTCATGCAGAGCAGCTCATACATAAGCAGTGGGGAGACAGCCATGATGCCACAAGGAGTCACAGCTGGCTTCCCACACTAAACATGCCGCTGCCGGAGACCTGAAGACTGATGAAGAACTGGCTTGGGTGAGGACTGCGCTGGATCTCTGGACAGGTGTCTGACAGAGTTAAGAACTTTCTCCCACCCCCTTCACAAAAAAGGTTCCAAAATAAGAATAAGGTGAATTTCTGCTTTAACTCTTAGGACTACAGAACCACACCCTTCCATGATATGATGAAATGGAAGACAGTGTTCTATAGTCCTATCCTGTGTGGCCCCTTTCAGACGGGGCACACCAGTCAGAGGATCCGCTTGCTTAGTGGGGATCTCTCCGCTAATCCCTGCTGAGCAAGTGAATGACAGGTCTGTGTCCACCCCGCTGCTGTAGAGTGGACACAGACACCGCCCGCTGTTTTCTATGGGGCAGTCAGATGGAAACGGACTGTCTTCTGATCCAATGGACAGGGGAACAGATCCCCATCCATCTGTTCTTAGCATACAGGATCAGATCGGATGCTGACGGGTGTCCACTGACACCCGCCACTCCATAGAGAGCTATGGATGGTTCGATCAGGTCTGTCTGAAAAACCGACAGACGGACCTGATTGAACCATCAGTGTGAAAGGGGCCTTTTTCATGTCCTGATACAGTAAGGTGAATAAGTGTTGTCACTCTAGAATAAGAAGCGTGTTAGTGGAAGAATTGCCCAGTGAAGACTTTTGTGATTGGTGGGCAGTAGTTGGTGCAGCATGTCCCCCCCTGCCTGCTTTTTGCTAGGGTCATTCCATACCCCCTAGACGTCCTGCTAATGTACAGGATCTCTGTATTCCCAGCATTGATCAGCTTTGTCCATCAAGCTATTGTCAGACTGCAAAACTCTGGGATATATTCTTTTACGACATAAATTCCAAATCTATGTTTTCCAAACCAGCTGTTTTTTAATATGCTCTTCTGCAAGATAACAGAAACTTATATGCTGATAAAATACATTTTTTGGCATCTCAGAAACGTGGGTTTCCAGAGCTTGCCAAGAACACATAGCTCTGTAATGTGTGGCATTCTGATACAAGTGTTTAGCCCTGGTGATGACAGCCGGGCCCTTTGGATCCAAGACAGATGCAAAAGGTTTATTTCAAAGTTACCTGAAATGTTAAATGCACAATTTTCTCAGCATGGAGCAAATTTGGGGTGTGTATGGTCCATTGCTGTTGAATAATAAACACTTAGGAATTGAATGGTTAAGATAGTTTCATAATAACATTTTAGAAATAAACACTGATATGGGACAGATGCTTCTTAGTAGTTTATTTGTACAGGCTAACTACACCAAGCACTGGAAAAAAGGTTTTATGCAGAAATGATTCAAGTAGATCTAAGCTCTAGCTGAATTAAATGTAGCTTGCCAAACCAATGTGTATCATATAAAATGTGTCAGCACCTGTGGTGTGAGCTCTATAGATCCACAGCTTGGGGCTCCCCAGGGCGCGGAGTCTAAGTCCCAGCCTGCTTGTTCACCAGGGTCCCTGATGGTGGGGATGGACTTGCAGCAGGCTGGAACCAGGTCACGGCCCCCAGGTACAACCAGCTGAGGTGGAGGAGACCGCTAGCGGGAGCAGGGTACAACAGAAGACACAGGGAATCCAATGGGCAAGCCGAGGTCAGGACAGGCAGAAAACAAGTAAGGTCAGGAACGAAGCCGGGGTCGGTACACAGATAGACAACATAGGATTCACAGCGGAAACACATGGGAGCTCCAACAACAAGAAAAGTGGCCTAGTCTGAGCACATCTTATACAGGCAGGCAGACAAGGAGGCGGGACAGGAAGTGATGGAAGGGAAGGAAATAAAACCCAGAGGACAGCAGACGATGCCCATAGAAGAGCACAGACAAATATGAGAAGGAATCAGGAACAGGGCTGCAGCAAGAAAGGTAAGAATACAAACGAACTGCAGTCCAACATGTGAAAAAAATGTGCATTTTTTAAGAAATACAATTACTGTTTTCATCTCAGTGCTGCTGATCCCCTGCAGCCTGTATTTCCACATACATGAACTCTCTTGTATTAAAAGAGGTATAGACTCCAGAGAGAGAGATATCATTTTACCCCGGTACAAATCATTAGTAAGACCTCATCTGGAATAAGCAGTTCAGTTTTGGGCACCAATTCACAAAAAGAACATTGGGGAACTGGAGAAAGTACAGAGAAGGGCAACCAAACTGATACGAGGCATGGAGGAGCTCAGCTATGAGGAAAGATTAGAGGAACTGAATGTATTCTCTCTTGAGAAGAGAAGATTAAGGGGGGATATGATCAACATGTATAAATACATCAGTGGTTTATATAGTGAACTCAGTGTAGAGCTATTCACCCTGAGGTCACCACAGAGGACAAGGGGCACTCTTTACGTCTGGAGGAAAAGACATTTAATCTCCAAACACGGAAAGGTTTCTTCACAGTAAGAGCTGTGAAAATGTGGAATAGACTCCCTCAAGAGTTGGTTCTGGCCAGCTCAGTAGATTGCTTTAAAAAAGGCCTGGATTCTTTCCTAGATATACATAATATAAATGGATACTAACATTTATAGGTAAAGTTGATCCAGGGAATATCAGATTGCCTCTTGGGGGATCAGGAAGGAATTTTTTCCCCTGCAGGAGCAAATTAGATCATGCTTTGTTGGGTTTTTTGCCTTCCTATGGATCAACTGTGGGTATAGGATTAGAACTTTTTTTTTATATGGTTGAACTGGATGTACATTTGTCTTTTTTCAGCCAGAATAACTATGTAACTATGAACTCCATTGATGGCTGCATTGCATTTCTCAGAGTGAGCAGGACATGACACTCTGCAATATATTATTGCACCACATCCAGCGTTTTGATCATAGTAACAGATTGACACTCTAGAATTATAGCTTGCCCTCCACAGGGAGCCATAGTGATGTAGAAGGGTGAACCATGGCACCCAATCCGGGCACAAGATACTGGATAGCAGTGGTGCTGCCTACTCTGTGAGGGAAAAGGATTTAATTCATCACCCACCGGAGAAGTAAGAATAAAGCCTGATTTAGGATGTAGGTAAATTTTAAAGGTAGGGTTGGCATTTTTTACTGTCTTCTGAATCCTGATATTGTGACAATTTCTATATGTTTCATATCATGCTCTTATTGGCTGGCAGGAAAAACCTTCTATTCTTTTTGGCTGGCATGCCACGTATCCGTGCAGCTTTAATTTTTCAGTGCACCTACATAGGCTCTGTCTAATGGTGGCTACACCTGTATCACTGGTGCTTAAAGTGGAACTAAACTGTATCTGAACACCACAAGCCAAAAACTCTATTTAACCACCTCAAGCATTTCTATCCATGGCCATCCTGAGTTACGGAAATAATTAGCATTTACGTCCTGGAATCCATCTGCCCTCAGCGCAAGCATGCAGGCAGGAGGGTTTTCTTAGCTGACAAAGCCCTGTCTCCCATATTTTTGATAAAAGAAAAAAAATGCTTCGGAACACTCATCACTCATGGAATGAATGACATCATTGTGGCCTAGATCAGAAACCAGGAAGCAACTGAAGACATGTGAAAAAGTTTTAAAACATGTAAATAAAACATACTTCTGTATCTATTTACTATGGCTAGCAGGAAAAGGATTAAATATAGTTAAAGTGTTACTAAACCCACTCCAGTAAAATCAGTCTGTATATGCAGTAAAGCATACTTGTTATACTGACTGTGGAAAATAAGGGGTTAATCCTCTGCATTGTGTAAAAAGTATGTTTGCTCCTTGCTTCTCTGTTCCTCCACTTCTTCTACTGTCCCCAATCTATCTGCTGATTGTACAGAGCTCTAGGAGTCACTCTGCCCATGTTCAGTTTAGTGTGTATTACTAGAGAGTTTTTTTTCTTTGGGAGGGTGCAAGTGATCAGCACAGGGCCAATCAGCACTGTCCAGACAGAGGGTCAGAGGTCATGCAGCCTCATAGGACAGTCAGAGCAGAATGAAAACTCCTATAATCTTTAACCAGTGTTCAGCTGGACACTGATAGAAAGCACAAGACTGCTATACAGTATATTGCTAATAAGAAAAGGTATTTATCAGTTTATATTTACTAAAGTTATTGCATTTCCATGTTCTGTGTGCTGTGGGAGACCAGATATAGTTAATGCAGGGCCCTGGGTTTAGTAACACTTTAATGTTGATTGAGAGAAAATATCTGCTTTAATGTTTTTTTTGCTTCCATACACCCCTGTCTATGAAATAGTAAACAATAAATGTAGTGTATGGTAGCCCTCTTTTGGGAGGGGTTATGAGAAATGGCCCTCCCCAAACAGGATATTGCACTAAAGATGTATTTAAAGAAGAGAGCCAGAACCTCCACTAAGTGGAAGAGTTGTTTTGATAATAAAGCTGGCAGTGCTTTCACCCAGGACAGGGCCTCTGTAAGCAGAGGGATTCCCTTTCTGTGAAATTAACCAATAATCCAAGTAATTGGGAGCAAAATAACTACTGCATCCAGCATATAACATTAACCATAAGCATATAGATGCACACTAGTATAGAAATAATAAAATATTTATGTAAGAAGAGATTACTAACAGTACATACAGGTTTTACCAAAGAAGGAAAACTCCTACAAGCTTTAACCCCTACAAGCTTTAACTCCCAATAGAAGTCCTGGTGGAATTGTGCACATATACCCAGGTATATATAGTTAATAGATATACCTCCAACGTAATGTTGCAGCAAAGTCCAGTTGCAGGGGCCCCTGAGGATGATGCAGCATCTGTCCTTGCATTGGAGACCTGAAGGCAAGATAGGCAGTCAAGGGTGTAACCTCCAACTGTTGTCCAACCAGCATGAAATGGGACATTTCACAGGCAGGAACTGTGGTATGCCACTGGAACTCAGCCAACCTACCTACTCTGAGCTTTAGTCCCTCTTTTGTAGTTTATAATAGTCTCTTCTTTCTTAGTACTTCCTGAAAATTCCTCTTTAATCAGATATCAAAGTCCTCCAATCTGGGGTTTCTGACCCAGCTAGCAGGAGCAAGAATTGATGTACATAAATACCTTTATGACAGTATGAAGCACAACCACCTACAATAACAGATAGTAGAGGGCAGCAGATCCCTACAGTAGATCTGAAGCTTCCTAATAACCTCTCCAGCCTCTTCAGCAATATAAGCTCAGATACCTTAAAACTTTTCTACCTCTTCCTCTGTGAACATTAACTTTTCTGTGGGCTTTCAAGCTATAAAAGATGTAGGCAGGATGAATAGTATAAATCTGATTGCAATAGGCAATAAAAAAGTTATGAGACCCAGTGGAACAAGGGAAAGCCCTCTGTGTTAAAGTCTAAGGTTGCTATGTCCATGGCATAAGAATGTCGCTATTTTATAAACATATTAAAAGAGTGGTACCCGATTCACCTCCTAATGGTACCCAACCATTACAGAGCAGGGGCGGACTGACAACTCATGGGGCCCCTGGGCAATAGGGGATCATGGGGCCCCTGTGTCCTTGCCCAAACTCAAAAAATCCTATGAAAAAGTTACCAGGGGCATCTCATGGGGCCCCCTACTGACCTCGGGCCCTTGGGCAGTGCCCAAGTTTCTAATTGGTCAGTCCGCCCCTGTTACAGAGCTGACATTCTGGAAAGAAATCAGAGAGAGCTATTAATGTGCAGGATCAGGAGTTCATCCCTAGGATGTTCAAAACATCCAAGGGATAGACTCTTGCATCTGAGACATAAACTCCCTTCCTCTCCAGGTGCCCATCAGGAAGAGGATCTAGGTTCAGGCAGAGCTATTGGCTGGTCAGGTCTACCACGTGACTAAAGTCTTTGCATATTCTTGTGAATAGTGCCAAAAGGAAGACAAATTCACAGGATTCCCAAACAAAAACATTATTTCTGTATGTGTTGCTGTTGAAGATATTCCTTTATTTCCTGTCTGGTGAAATTGTGGACATTAAGTTAGGGAAGCCCCAAGATGGCAGTACAACATAAAAGCCTTTCCTCTCTGTATTTAAAATTAGCAGGAAATGTTTTGGCTGCACTTCTACTTGAGGTAAATTGATAGACTTTCTCATTTTAGGACAGTTGCAAAGTTTCCTGGATAAAATTAGTACGTTCTCTGACTGACCTGCTGTCTGAAGTTGCTGACACTGCTATGTCAAGTGTTACACAGCAAATTCTTTCAGAGCCTAATTATGGTAATATTATACGCAATGCTGCATGGGACATTCTTGGCAGACAAAAATTGGACATGTAAAATGATTGTTTCTTTTGCAATTATAGTTTTCTGGGCACTGGGATATTACAAGCTGATAACGGAAAATGATTAAGGTCTAACCATAGTTTGTAGAAACTTGACCTGATAGTTTCTTTGGAATGCACAGCATCAGTGAAAATGGAGTGAGTGGGTGGCTGGACTAAGATGGAGCGATTTATTTTATTTTTATTCACATGAATGTTTGGTCTCCCAGCAAAGCAGTTTGTTCTCAGTCAAAGACCAATTCAGATAGTTCCAATTAACCTTTTATTTGATATTTTATGTTTCCTGTCATAAAGCCATAAAACAAATTAATTGGGCCTGCGATGTTTGTGTCTCAGTACAGATGGTCTTCCTTGAAATTTTTATTGAGATGTTTGAAAGATATCCGCACAAAGCTCAATGCAAACCCTTCTTCTTTATATCAGAATGACACATGGCCTTCTTTATAGGAGAGACAACATCCAAAACTGGGGAAATGGTAAAAAACAATGGACGAGCAGGAGGGAGGTAGATAGATAGATAGATAGATAGATAGATAGATAGATAGATAGATAGATAGATAGATGGAGAGATAGATTAATAGATAGATAATGGTAAACAGACCCAGAGATTCAAAGTAGAGGAAACCTCCCAAAGTGCAGGATTTCCCCTTTTGGGCAGTTTTTCCCTGGAACAGGTGACTCCACTGGAAGATTTCCCCTTGCCTCTTATTTTGAGCACAATTCCCCAATCAAATTTCTCATTGCTTTTTTTCTGTTTTTCTGTTGGTCACTAGTACAAACTGAGCAGTGAATCTCCCCTGTTGGAATACAGTGTTAATGTATTCTTGTGCAACAACTACACCAACAGTATTCAGTAGAGATATATTCTTCAGCCAGTAGAAGGCAGTGTTTATAGGTTTGTAGCTCCATCTATGGTTAAACTCTATGTCTTTTCTCTATAATAAAGTTATCTGTTAGCAGAGAAGCAGACTGTGCACTGTCTGTATGGTAGAGCAATATACAGAATCTCTAACAGCTTATGGACCCAGATACCCAGACATTAAGTCATAGCCTGATACAGCAACATAAACAAAATTGCAACAGAATAAAAGAACATGGCCAGTAACACAACTGCAACAAAGCTTTCATTTGCAACTCTGACAAACCAGAACTAACAGTCTTGGAAAGTCAAGATGAAAATGCTGCTAATAAGAGAAGGTACTTGGAAATGTCAGGCCAGAACCCCATTCAGATGAGTAGACAGAGAAAGATCAGAAAGCTCAGAGCACAAACTCTCTTAGCATAACAGATGAACAAATCATACACACATGTAAGTGTGAAACTGTCAAAGAAATGTGGGACGGACTACAAAAGGTGCATGAAAGAGTTAATCCCTGCAATAAACTGTATTTGAGTAGAAAGCTACACCAATCCAAGCTGATGAAAGGCCAGGATATGCAGGATTACATAAGGCACACCTTGGAAATGGTTGAACGCCTGCGAGGTATAGGAGAAGAAATAAAACATTTTCATGTCGCAGCACTATTACTTTACCAGAAAGTTATGAAACACTTGTCACAGCACTTGATGCATGTCCAGAAGATGAACTGACATTGGAATATGCTAAGGGAAAGCTTAAATGCATAAATATAAGCATACAACAGAAAGCATTGATAGTGACGTTTCCTCTGTCGCAGAGTCTGCATTAAAGACAAAAAATAGGAATAAAAACAGTAACATGCAACAAAATACATGTGAATGTTTTGTGTGCAAGAAACAAGGCAATTTAAAAGCAGATTGCAGAATCTGGAAAGATGGGATGCATTCCAAAAGTTGCACGTCATCTTTGCATGCATAGTATGTTGATTTAAAAGCTACAAGTCACATGACAAATTACAAAAATGTGTTTATTCATCTTGGCCAGAGTAAAACAGAATACATAACTACAGCTAATGGGGAAATAATGGAATCAGAAGGAATAGGAGATGGATTTCTTTACTGTCCTATTTCCCAGTGTGTCACCAGAAATATACCTGTGAAAAATGTTCTGTATGTCCCTGCTCTTGAAACAAATCTTTTGTCAATGAAGAAGCTCACAAAACAAGGCAATGTAGTGACCTTCCAAGATCACAGTTGTGCCATCACAAAAGAGGATATCTTACTTGCAAAGGCTAAAATTACAGATGAACTGTATCAGCTGAACTGCAATGAGGTGGTTAATATTGCCAAGGAGGAAAAACATTCAAACTGCATTCACACCTGGCACAGATGACTTGGGCACATAAGTCCTGACATAATAAAGAAATTAACTGAGTGAAAGACTATGCAAATTAAATAAAAATTAGTCCATGTGATCAAACAATGAAATTCACCAGCTGTATAAAAGGAAAAATGACAAGAAAGCCTTTTCCACAGCAGAGTGACAGCAGAACTAAAAAACCTCTGGACTTAATTCATTCTGACCTTTGTGGTCCAATGCAAAAATTGACTCCAGGAAAGAGGAGGTATTTTCTCACTGTTATAGATGTTTACTTCAGGTATACTACACTAGATCGGGTACACAAAAGTGAAGTACCAGAGAAACTTGAACAGTATTTGGCTCAATGAAGCAACAAATTCGGAAAAATGCTGAGTGTATTGCGCACAGACAACGGAACTGAATATATAGTAGATAACACACAGGCGATTCTCAGAAAGCATGGCACAATATTTCAAATTACTGTACCATACAACCAGAACAAAACAGGGTTGCAGAAAGAAGGAACCATACTCTATGTGAGAGTGGAAAAACCATGCTGTTTGATGCAGATATTCTAACCACATACTGGGGGGAGGCACTTATGACCACATGCTATTTCCAAAATTGACTACCAGGAAAATCAACTGAAAAAACTCCATAAGAACTGTGGAATGGAAAATCCCCGAATTTGAACCATCTAAAAATTTTTGTAAGCAAAGCTTATGCGCACATCCCAAAATAAAACGTAGAAAATTGGATGCTTAAGCAAAGGAAGGTGCACTTGTGGGGTACAGTGAATCTCAAAAGGGATACAGAATTCTACACCTAGACACAAACCAGGTAACCATCAGTAGAAGTGTAATTGTCAATAAAACTTCAGTGCGTTCAAATTTTCAGAAACTAGCACAAATTCCACATCAGTGTCACATGAATATAAGCAACAAAGTGACACAAGAATAGAAATTAATGTAAACAATCCAAATACTGTAAAAGAAGAAACCAGACCACAAGAATCTTCAGTCAGCAAATCCACCAGAAGCAATAAAGGCATCCCAGCCAAACATGTGCCCCATGTTGCTTGTTTAGCATTAAGCACCTCCCGTCCAGCCTCCCCGCCCCCTGCTTGTGCGCGCTCCCTGGGAGCACGCAGCACCGCGATCCGGTGCACGCTGTGTCCTTCGGACACAGTGGAACACCGATCGTCGTACGGGACTTCTGTGCGAGGTACTGATCATGTGATCACTGATTTGTGATCACTGATTGGCCAAGCAATGATTACATGCAGAGTAGTTAGCAAGATGTCACTTCTGACATCATTGCTTACTACGTGTGAAATCTGTGAATGATCACAGAGGTCACATGGTACAAGGCTATTCACAGCCATGTGACATGCTGTGACCAATCGCAGCGCACACAGTAGTTCTCAATAGCTGCAAGAATGCAGCCAGAGAGAAGGAGAAATTATTGCTTTTACAGCCTTTATGGGTGTAAAAGCAATCAGTGTACAAAAAAAAAAAAATCTTCTTCACCCCCCACAAGTAGTACAGTGTCACCATGGTGACACTGTACTGCTAGGGTGACAGTATGGTAAACCCCCCCCCCCCATAAATAATAATATAAAAAAATAAAATAAAAATGTAAAGAAAATGTTTAAAAATTATAATGTTTGGTTATAAACTAATTTGGGTTATTTTTTTTTTACTAAAAAGATAATGGAATACATTTTGGCAAAGATTTATGAAGAAATATTATTTATTTGCAAAATTTTATAAGAAAAACACTTTTTTTCAAAATTTTTGGACTTTTTCATTTACATAGCAAAAAAAATAAAAATCCCAGCGGTGAATAAATACCACCAAAATAAAGTTTTATCTGTCTCAAAAAAATGCTAAAAAATTCATATGGGTACAGTGTTGCATGACTGCGCAATTGTTATTCAAAGTGTGATAGCACTGAAAGCTGAAAATTGGCCCGCACAGGAAGGGGGTAAAAGTGTCTGGACTTGAAGTAGTTAAAACCAGAGCCAGATTCATGGGATGAAATGCAAAGACTTCCAACCAATGAGAAACAAAAGTGGATCAGAGCTTCTGATGAAGAGATGACATCTCTTAGTGAACTGAAACAGATTGATAGAAATGATATATCAAAGATGGGACTAATAAGGAGTAGTTGTTGAGTGGGGGTGTTGGAAAACAGTGTTCTTGTATTCTTGTGCAACAACTACACCAACAGTATTCAGCAGAGATATATTCTTCAACCTGTAGATGGCAGTGTTTTTAAGTTTGTAGCTGTATCTATGATTAAACGCTATGTCTTTTCTCTATAAAAACATTTCCTGTTCCCTGTCAACAGAAGCAGCAGATAAACATATGTGGACTGTGCACTGTCTGTTCTGTAGGGCTATATACAGAATCTCTAACATCCCCATTAGGGACACAGTTAGCAATAAAAACCCCAATCTATCCAAGACAACAAAAAAAAGGTTCTGCTTAGATGTACACTCTAAGGCCAGACAAGCTCTAAACTCCAGGACTGAGTTAGTTCCCATGTCTTCCCCAGTTCCCCTCCATTATACCCATGATAATATTATTTTATGGTACAAATTAGTAGCTTTTTCTAAGTAAATAAATGTAAAGGCACCACTCTTTTATCAATAATAATAATAACCAGCACCCGTAAATCAAAATAGCCAGAATGTAAAGTCTACATATATCTGAGGATCATGTGCATATGAAAAATGTTTTAATTATTCTCTGCTCTTCACTCTTAAGTGGTCCGGGTCCCGGAGTTCTTCTCAGCTTTGGTGCATGCTGCTGCCAACCAGAGTCTAGGATTACCTACCATCAGGAACCTTCCACCATGTAGGAGGACTGTTGGAACCCATGGTCTACCTTGAAGATACCAACTCCTGGATTCTATCAACCATGGACTTTACTATGTGTGGACTCTGCAGGTATGCCAAGGCAGCTCACAAGTTTGAGATAGGGACCAGGGATGCTAGGGAAGAACTGTGTTGCACTTTAAACTTTGTGATATTTGAGTTTTACAGTAAAGATTGTTGAAACTTTCTCCTTTACCTAGTCGGAAGTTACTAGAGGAGTGTAATGCAAGTAACCGGCAAACATAGTCTACAGCTGTGGGTCGATAGGAATATTGGGGTATGAAGACAGCACCAAAGAGTCAACTTGGTGTAGACACAGCAAGTGTTTACCGGGGTAACGGAACCCAACAGTCACCTAAGCAGCCTGTCGTTAAGCGTGTACCTGTTATAGATGGGACAGCCTCTTGCAGCAAGGGAGATGTTGTTGGCACTCTCTCCGTGAGTACTCCTTCTCCCATAGCAACTGGAGTAGATCAGTGTCACAGAGGTCCCCATCCTGCGCAGACATATGGAGGAACAAAAGTTAAATGAGTGCACACATGGAATCAGTGCTAGGTGTATGGCGGGGTTCCATTCCACTACTGGGAGTATACGCTCAGTGTGTCCCACCTAACTGCAAGTTACAGTGAAGGCTTACATTGACACTGAGACAAGAGAGTTAATTGAGTTCCGTTTATTGATCACGTGTACATGGTGCATGGCCATCTCTAAAGTTTGAGGTCCGGCTTAAGGTTGAGTATTCCCTGAAAGTGGCCTCAGCCTGGTCCTGGGGCATTAATGGATATGGCACAATTAAAGGTACCCCATGCGCAGGAGAGTGACCCTATTCAAGATGCCTAGCTAAGCCCAGAAGAGCTCACCCTGGGGCAGTGTTTCTCAACTCCAGTCCTCATGGACCCCCAACAGGTCATGTTTTCAGGATTTCCCTCAGATGAAACAGCTGTTGTAATTACTAAGGCAGTGAAACTGATCAAATCACCTGTGCAAAATAATGGAAATCCTGAAAACATGACCTGTTGGGGGTCCATGAGGACTGGAGTTGAGAAACACTGCCCTGGGGGAAAGCCTCCTATGTTACCCAGACTTGGCACCCAACAAGGAAGGCAAGCATGGAGGAAGTACCACCCACCTTCTCCTTACTACACCAGCAGCACAGGGGGTAGCCACAACATTTAGTCAGATCACCTTTTCATTTATCATGAAAAGGTGAACTTACCCTTTAAACCTAGCAGAAAAAGTAATTCACTGACTAACTGCTTTGTAGGATTAATGTATTGCACTGGGTTAGCTTTAAGTAAATATAAGTTAGGTTAGCAGTAAGTGAATATACATGCATATTATTTGTTATGCAAGCTTCTGAAAGCAGGGGCAAGTAAAGTCTGATCAGTCACAAGATTTTCTTCCCCCATTCACATGTCATGTTACATGCAAGGTAATCAAAAAGAACTTTTCTCAATAGATGAGAGGGTAGAAGGGGGCATGTCCCTATTGGGTTATCTTTAGTGCAGCTTAACCCTGGAGACCTGAAGTTGGTAACCCTTGCAGCACCGGAAAGTTCAGCAGCAGCAAGAGGACAGGGCAGTCCTGCAGTGACCATGTCTACAGAATCCATCAGCCTGCACATCGTGGGGCATACTTCACTACGGGGAAGTATTGTAAGTAAAACTGTTGTGAAAAAATGTTTTTTAACTAAACTTCAGCTTTACCCCTGTCTGTACTGTACTGGCAGATCTCATTGGCAGTTGATAATTAGATGTGCACAGTTTGTCCTAACAAAGGGGTTAAAGATCTCAGGGCTTTAGAGGTACATTGTATGTTAACACACTTTAAAAAAAACACCTCAATATGTCCCCTAATTGCAAAGTGCAAGCTATTTCAAACAATAGTAGCTGAATAGTGTCCTATGTATAAACCTGCTCCAAAGAAATTACTAGAACAGTAAGATTTTGTTTTTCTTTTTTTTTTTAATTAAATTAGATATGCGTGTGCAATAGAACACAAAGCAGGCATACTGTGGGGACTTCTTAAATTTGACTGTAAAGTGTATATGCACTTTAGGATTTTTCCAGTTTCTATTATAGTGCCTCCTGGTGTTCATCAGAGTATGCTACACATCTCACAACTGACTACTGGTTCGCTTTTATGAATTTATTTTGCAATTTCTTGAAAATGAACTGTAGCAGATTTGTGGCAACTGAAGTGGAGGATGAAAATAGCATACTGTATATACCACCTACTCACCTCCTGTGATATGAAAAAACTTTTTTTTTTTTAAAGGAATAGTGGAAGTCTTCTTTAAATACAACACATTATATCCCATCCTCACCTTACCCCTGTTTATTACACTTTCATAATTAATCCTGATTGGCAAGTGTAACTGACCGACCCTTGCCAAATCATGACATCTTTTCAGAAAACCACTGGCACCCTCCTAGAATATAATTTTTTTTTGCCTACAACATAAACGCCAAATGTTGCTTCATTCTGGATGTCCAGTGCCCTAGCAGAGTCCTATGAACCTGTTCCCAGAATGATGTGAATTTCCAGTAATGCATTCCCAGTGGCATATTGTGACAGTCCCACATAAACTATGCAGTTGGGAAATAAGTACATCCAAGTAGACCTAACAAGCAAAGCTGAAAAGTCTTATGAAATGTTTGAGCTTTGAGGTGATGCCAGTACCTTAAGCATAAACTCCAGTTGAAACCTAAAATGAAACCTTGAGATACATACAGGGAATATACTGTATTCTAGCTGTTTGGAAGTTCAGTTATTTATTGAGGCATTTTCTGTACAGCACCTCCACCTCACTCACTTTAATCTATAATTTGGAGATCCTGGAATGCACCTGCTGGTGATGTTGGAGCACAGCACACTGCTTGCTGTCTCTCATACACATAGCTTGATAAAACCAGGGCTTTTTTTCAGCAGGAGTGTGGGGGAACGCAGTTTCGGCACCTCCAGCACTGAACATATATAATGGCAAGGGGTGCTGGAGGATCCATTGACACATGCTGCTGGGGGATCTATTGTTGATGGGGGGATCTATTACTGAGGGAGGGATCTAATGTTGCTTGAGGGAGTCGGTTTTTGCTGGGTGGGATCTACTTTTGAGGAAGGGGCCTATTGTTGCTGGCTGCTGGGAGATCTATTTCTGTTGATGGGGGTCTATTGTTCCTGGGGAGAATCTATTGCTACTGGGGGGGAGGGTATTTTGTTGTTGGGGGTCTATTTTTGCTGGGAGGATCTATTGTTGCTGGAGGGGTCTGTTGATGTTGAGGGATCTATTGTTGCTAGGGATAGCTATTATTTCTGGCTTCAGGGGATCTATTTTTACTGATTTTCTTGTTATCAATATCCATACAAATTACTTAGCACCGCAAAATGATACTTGGTTCTGTTTTCTCTAAAATAGGTGTTACTGGGAGGTGGGTAGAAGATGGAACCAAGGGACGGTGCTCTGAGGTGGGTAGGTGGTGGAGACAAGGGGTGACTCAGAAGGGGTGAGTAGCTGTACCTATTCGCTGAGAAAAAAAAGCCTTGGATATAACAAAATATTTTTTCTAAGAAGTTTCTCACAGATCTATATCTACCAATGTGATCGGTGATGCAGGAAGTAAGCAGATAAAAAATGAAACAGTACAGGTTTCAGGTAGAATACTCCTACTTGTGCACTACTGACTCCATATAGAGGTGTGTATGCTTACTCTTCAAGGGATTACACAGAACATTGATTAAACCCTTCCCACCCACAATTAAAAACTGATATTCCCTGAAATAATGCCCCATGCCATGGATATGTTAACCACTTGCCCTCCAGAGGATTTACCCTACCCCCCCCCCCCCCCCCGACCAGGCCATTTTTTGCGATACGGCACTGCGTTACTTTAACTGATAATTGTGCGGTCATGCAACGCTGCACCCAAATGAAATTTACGTTCTTGTTTTTCCCACAAATAGAGTTTTCTTTTGGTGGTATTTCATTGCCTGTGCATTTTTAATTTTTTGCCCTATAAACAAAAAAATTTTGAGAAAAATACAATATTTTTGATTTTTGCTATTAAACATGTTCAGTAAAAAAAAGTAAAAACTTAAAAAAAAAATAAGCCAAAATGTATTCTGCTGCATGTCTTTGCTAGAAAAAAAAAATCACAATATGTGTAAATTAATTGGTTTACATACAGTCATGGCCGAAATTGTTGGCACCCTTGATATTTCTCCAGGAAATCATGTATTTCTCACGAAACGTATTGCATTAACACATGTTTTGCTATACACATGTTTATTCCCTTTGTGTGTATTGGGACAAAACAAAAAAAGGGAGGAAAGAAAGCAAATTCGACATAATGTCACACAAACCTCCAAAAATGGGCTGGACAAAAGTATTGGCACCCTTTCACAACTGCGGATAAATAAGAATGTTACAAGCATGTGATGCTCCTGTAAACTCACCTGGGGCAAGTAACAGGTGTGGGCAATATAGAAATCACACCTGAAAGCAGATAAAAAGGAGAGACGTTCACTTAACCTTTGCATTGTGTGTCTGTCTGTGCCACACTAAGCATGGACAACAGAAAGAGGAGACGAGAACTGTCTGAGGACCTGAGAACCAAAATTGTGGCAAAATATCAACAATCTCAAGGTTACAAGTCCATCTCCAGAGAACTAGATTTGCCTTTGTCCACAGTGCGCAACATTATCAAGAAGTTTGCAACCCATGGCACTGTAGCTAATCTCCCTGGTCGTGGACGGATGAGGAAAATTGATGAAAGATTGCAACGCAGAATAGTCCGGATGGTGGATAAGCAGCCCCAAACATGTTCCAAAGACATTCAAGCTGTCCTGCAGGCTCAGGGAGCATCAGTGTCAGCGCGAACTATCCGTCGACATTTAAATGAAATGAAACGCTATGGCAGGAGACCCAGGAGGACCCCACTGCTGACACAGAGACATAAAAAAGCAAGACTACAGTTTGCCAAAATGTACTTGAGTAAGCCAAAAGCCTTCTGGGAAAACGTCTTGTGGACAGATGAGACCAAGATAGAGCTTTTCGGTAAAGCACATCATTCTACTGTTTACCGAAAACGGAATGAGGCCTACAAAGAACAAAACACAGTACCTACGGTAAAATATGGTGGAGGTTCAATGATGTTTTGGGGTTGTTTTGCTGCCTCTGGCACTGGGTGCCTTGACTGTGTGCAAGGCATCATGAAATCTGAGGATTACCAAAGGATTTTGGGTCGCACTGTAGGGCCCAGTGTCAGAAAGCTGGGTTTGCGTCCAAGATCCTGGGTCTTCCAGCAGGACAATGACCCCAAACATACGTCAAAAAGCACTCAGAAATGGATGGCAAAGAAGCGCTGGAGAGTTCTGAAGTGGCCAGCAATGAGCCCAGATCTAAATCCCATTGAACACCTGTGGAGAGATCTTAAAATTGCTGTTGGGAAAAGGTGTCCTTCCAATAAGAGAGACCTGGAGCTGTTTGCAAAGGAAGAGTGGTCCAAAATTCCGGGTGAGAGGTGTCAGAAGCTTATTGATGGTTATAGGAAGCGACTGATTTCAGTTATGTTTTCCAAAGGGTGTGCAACCAAATATTAAGTTAAGGGTGCCAATACTTTTGTCCAGCCCATTTTTGGGGTTTTGTGTGACATTATGTCATATTTGCTTTTCTGCCTCTGTTTTATATTTGTTCCAATACATACAAAGGGAATAAACATGTGTATAGCAAAACATGTGTTAATGCAATACCTTTTTTGTGTGAAATACTTGATTTTCAGGAAAAATATCAAGGGTGCCAACAATTTCGGCCATGACTGTAAAACATTACATTTACAAATGATGGTATATAATTTCTGGGATTTTTTTTTTTTTACTAGTTATGGCTACGATCAGCGACTTATAGAGGGACTGCGGCGGGCATTCTGACACTGAGGGGAACTGACTTGGTGATGCTGACATCCTCAGTGACACCAATACAGTGATCAGTGTTAATAAAAAGCACTGACACTGTACTAATGGAACTGGGCAGGAAGGGTTAACATCTGAAGCAATCAAAAGGTTAACTGTATGCTGTTTCACATTATGTGCTGTGTGTGTGCTTCATTGTAAGCACACTGCTGTGTATGGAACTGCTATGCAGAGCATAACACAGCAGTGTGCAGGAGCTAACAGGGGAGAGATCGGTGTTTATACACAGGCCTCTCCCCCATCGGTAATACTCAGTGATCACCGGGTGCCAGTGAGTAATCATGGGCCAGGACCCGGTGACTGACAGCCAAAGCTGTGAATGACATCGCGGGTAGGGTGCATGTGCGCCCCCTACCCGGAAATGCAAAATCACATATATATATATATATATATATATGTGATTTTGCACACCCCTGTCACCCTGTAGCAGTATTACTGCTATAGGGCAAAGGGGACGTGGTTAAAGGAGAGGGAAAGGTAAGCTGTAAATGCATGCCCTCTCCTTTACTGATGCTACAGTGAAAAGTGGGTTACTAGTACGCTCTCTGCTTCAGCCGCATCCATTCACAAGAGGCCTTGAATTATTTTAATTGAACATAAGCTGTTGTATAAATGGATGAAAAAAGACCCTGTTATCTAACACCCCCCTTTCTTCTCTTCTCTTCCATACATTCAGTGGAAAGAGTACAAGGCTTTTTATGAATGAATGAGGAGGGAAGAAATGGGAGAGCGAGCGACTCTCTTCTTCCCTGCACACTAGCCAGAACTGTCAGTCTTAATGATGGAATGAGTTGCCTTGCCGCACCACATTTAAATGCACAACATAATGTACATTAATATACATGTTGTAACACCCTGAAAAAGTCTAAACTGGCCTTATGACCAATTGTAGTCAAACACTTCTATTACCCCTATCAATGACTTTCTGCAGTCCAGGATTCAAAATGGATTCTGACTGGTTGCTATGGGCCAACAAGACATTTCTCCCATAGCATAGCTTCTATGCATCAGCCGCACATCAACCTTACATATATAGGTCTATACACAACAGATGATTGCTTTTCCTGTCAAGTTTAATCAGTTTGCTGTGCGCCCATAATGATATTCCTGGTGGCCTAAACCAGTGCACATAATTAAAATACATGATTGGCTTAGTGCTTTAAGAAAACATCTGGTTTTACTTTCATAAAAGATGACTTGGCTGTTTGAGAATGGAGTAACCCCGGATTCACATATTCTCTTTAAAATTTATATTTTCTCTCTTCCATCCCTCATATTAAATTAAACATTTTGAGAGCTATTTCATATTTTTAGTACAAGTGAACCCCTAGGAATTAATGCATATTTAACAGTGATCCTTGTAAATCTGCTTCAACAGTTACAGATTTTTGTAAAATATATTCATATTAAAACAGTATCAATTCATATTCAAAGTGCTTCAATGTGCAGCCAGTGGATAAAAAAAAATGAAAAAGAGGTAAAACAAAGTAATTTTCTATACTTGCCCTATATACACTAAAAGAAACTGCGCTTGTGGTATCAAAACATATCATTCAGCAGCTAACACAATATTGGATACACAATATGATGGATATTTGAAACATAATTGCAGCACTAAAAAAATACATTTTAAAACATAATTATGTGAACCATCCATCAAAATTAATATGTCATGTGTCAATCAATATATATATACATATTTATATGCATATATCCTGTTCTGTCTCTTCAATCTAAGCATTGATAGTATGATCTTTGTAACTTGCAGTTGTGATGAGATAGCGATAACTTCAGCCTCAGTTGGATACCACAGTCAGTGACTCAATCGATAAGACATCTTGTAGATCTTGTGAAGTTTATTCCATAAACTGAGAGAATCTTACAACAATGCACATTCGATAGGTCAAAAGATCATAATGTTTCCTACACCATGACATGTGGCTAGAGCTGCAATGCATTTCTGGGAAAGGGGGAGGGCTATCTATACAGCATTAACTAAACCAAAGGAAAGGGAGAAGCAGAAACAAAATATAGAAACACTTAAAGGTATATGACAGTCAATACGACAGTCATGTGAATCATGACATATCCAAAAGTCCAAGTGCTTGATGCATAAATTAAGAAAAGTCCAAAAGACATGTCAATCCCAAGAATACCCCTGGTACTAGATCAACCACACCACCATGGTAAAAAAAATGGACTAGAAAGTAATGACCCCCTTTTTTAAGAGTCATCTAATTGCACCTATGGTTATATTATTCCTCTGTAATGCACAGAGAAATCCTCTGATCATCCAGAGTAGATGATCAATCCCATCAGGTCAAGGATATACCAAAGAGGAGAGAAGAAAAGAGCCAGACACTCCAATAGTGTAAAAACGCTTAAAAATGTATTACCATATAGAAATAAAAACACTCACAATCATATACAGTATCAGCGCTGTACAAAAAATCCTCATTCCAGAGACACAGAGATGTATTGCCAGTATTGCTTACTTCTGGTCAGCATGGTGACGTCACAACGTACTGCTCAGCCTATGGCATTGTCAAAAAATGAACTAAACAGTGAAAAAAAAAAGTTGCATGCAGACATGCTTTGGGGCATGAGCAAAATTCCTGTGCTGTTATCAAATGACATTTGTGGCGAGCTCCACATTAACTAGATAGACCTGTCTCTGCACCACCCATGCCAGTTTCTATTTCAGAGTGAAATGGAAACTGGCACATGGTTTGCTCCAAATTCAGTATAGAATGCTGCTGCAATTTCCTTCCAGGCTGAACCTGGATTACGGGATTGGAGCTGTCAGCAGAGAGCTCACATCCCTCCCTCTGCACATTCACACAGAGTATGCACAGCTCTCCTCCTCCCTCCTGATCTCAGCTGAGCAGGGAGTGAAGATGGGCAGAGGAATCTGAGGCATGAATCTTCAGCTGTACAGCTCTCTGTGCCGTGTCTGTCACAGACACAACACAGATCATAGATCTGATTACTCCTAATTAACAAAGGTGCTTGTAGCCCTTTTGTTGAGAAGAATTGCCAAAGAGTTATGAACAAACTCCCATATGCATGTGACAAACTTATGTCCTTCAGGAAGGCCAATCAAGATGGCACAAGATCCTAAACCAGGAAGAAGACCGGGAGAAAATGTCAGTGCCGGCGGCAAGGAACCAAGGGTAGGTGAGTTTAGTTTGCCTTTAAGGACAAAGTGAAAGTTAGTTTTAATAAGTCAACGACCACCCACTGAGATTCATGTTCACCACACACTTGCACCATTCCAGTTGTTGAAGGGTAGACGCACATTAAGTGTGGAAGGGCTGCATTGGGTGGCTATTCCAGCAAGTCCTATCACAAGACAAAGCAAATTGTCTTGTTTCTTATCTGGCCGGTTCAGGCCACCACGTTACGGTGATGTGTGCCAAAAGGAATTATGGTAAGCCATACTTTTTTCCAGTGCAGCGTAGTGTGAGGAAATCCACCACCTTGCGCAGTGTGGCGGACTGTAGAATTTAATGAAAAGTCACTGTGTGGGGCGTGGCTGGAGCAGCGGGTAAGGCCAACACCACTTCATTGGAGAGGTTGATGCAGTGTTCTTTTCTTTCATTGTTCTTAATCAATGTTAGGACACCGGCTCCCTCTCTCTGTTACCGGTGGGGTTATTTCAAGCCATCTGGCTTTGAGTGGCACTACAATCAATCAATTGGCTATTTCAATAAAGTTTGTTTAGAAAAAAAAGTGTATAGCACGATGTACTGCGATCGGTGCATTGCCACTTTCTCTGGATCAACTGTGGATATTGGATAGTGTGTATGGAGGGGTTTTTATTTATTTGTTTGTGCTTTTTTTACATTTTTTTCTTTTGGTTGAACTAGGTGGTTTTTTTCAACATGACTACCTATGTAATTATGTAATTGAATTGAGTGATCAGCCTCAGGGGTGTCAAATTGTGGCCCTCCAGCTGTTGCGGAGCTACAAATCCCATGAGGCATTGCAGATCTGACAGTTATAAGCATGACTCCCACAGGCAGAGGCATGATGGGACTTCCAGTTTCTCAGCAGCTGGAAGGCCGCAGTTTGACACTTGTGGATCAGAGCAACAAGAATGGTCTATGCACATTCCTCATAAACTGAAATTCTATAGAGGAATAATGTTTTTCATATGTACCCACAAGGTAGTAAGTTATAAAAGTAAGTAAAAAAGAACAAAACACATTTTTATTATTATTACAAAATAAAATTAAAATTGTATATTACAATAAAAACACATATCATATGCAAAATAATATTATTCAAACTCACAAGTGTCACATCCCCAGTGCAATCATACCAATAATTAAAGTGATACTAAAGCTTAGTTTTTTTGTTTTTTTTTTTGTAAAATAAACATGTTATACTTACCTGCTCTGTGCAGTAATTTTGCACACAGCTGCCCCAATCCTTTTCTTTTTTTGGTCCCCCACCAGCACTCCTCCCCTTGAGCAGTGCCCCCAGAGAAAGCTGCATGCCCTGGGGGCACTGATGCATGCTCGCTCCCGATAACATACATAGAGCTGCAGCTCAGCCTCTCACCCCCACTCTCTTCTCATTGGCTCACTGGCTGTGATTGACAGCAGCAGGAGCCCATTGTCTCAGCCAATGAGGAGGAGAGCCCCCCATACAGCCCAGGCTATTGTGAGCATAGCTGGATCAAAGGGGGCTCAGGTAAGGATTTGCATATAATGCATGAAGGTAAAAAACTTTGAGCGTCTAGAACCACTTTAACTATATGAATGAAAACGTAAAGTATATAGCCATCTAACTTAATGATGCATTAATCTGAGGGTGAGGCTCAACGCGTTTCACGGAATTGTGCTTCAGGAGAATCGATGAGTAGTAAGATCTTGATTACTATGCACTGTGCATGCAGCTTTGCACTTGTACGGTGGTGATCTGTGTCATGGCGATGTTGACGACTTCTGATCCTCATGATGGAGGCTGACCTTCCTCCTTTATAAGGAGGTTCTCATAGATAACAGCTTCAATGCTCACTTAATGAGCAACACGACTATTAGGAGTGGGGATTCCTGTTTGGTTTCATGGGGGATGTGTCTGTTTGGCGCTTTATAATTTGGTTTTCCATCTTTAAATTAGGAGGTTGCACCCTTATTTTCATACCACAAGTCCCATCTTCTCTTTTTTACATTATTTTTCATACGTGGTGTGTTTCACTCTTTGCTGTGCTTTAGCCGTCACACTGTGGTGTTAATGTATTTTTCCTCCCAACGTGTAATATATGTTCTAAGTGCCATAAGCTTAAATTAACAGCTGGAGAGGTCATGGTTTAAAAGTCAACTGAAAAACATCTACTGTGGCAGGCTGTATCAGAACCTGCATAAAATCACATAAGAACGGCTAGCTTTGATTCTAAATCCCAAATTTTATTTAATTCTGTACTTATGATGAACTTTGAAGCCTGGAGCAGAGCCATGTTTAGTATTCATGGTGCCCTAGCAGCAGGTAAATGATGTTCCCTTTCATAAAGTTCCTCTTCTACAATGTGATGACATAGTAATAGTAAAAATGTAAATCAGATCGGATTTTCTATGATTTATATACAGTGCTCTTACAAAACCTGCAAAGAAAGATATCTCCCTGTCTATGGCTTAATAGTAACAAGTAATACTCCTCAGTTTGAAGCTGAAGCCGCCTTACTTTACAAAGTTGTACAGGCTCCTCTGCAGTGGTGCCCATAGCGGAAAAAAAAAGAAAGAGAAGAATAGCGGAGGGCAGACATGACTAGGTGAAGAGGGGAAAGAAAGACAAGAAGGGCTTAAGTTAAAGGGGATGGTTTAAAACAGGAAGGTTACCTGATTGGTGATGGTAGCATGGGGTGGG
Source organism: Staurois parvus (assembly GCF_062004578.1). NCBI lineage: Eukaryota > Metazoa > Chordata > Amphibia > Anura > Ranidae > Staurois > Staurois parvus. Next base: position 3,446,402 of record NW_028318781.1, read on the forward strand.
ATCTTTGATAAATTTTGGGGAGTGTTGGGGGGTCATTGCCTTCGTAGACTTATCCTGTATGTTTCTGTTTTTGTGATTTAAGTTGAATTGTTAATAAAAGGCCGTGAAGGCCATTTTACTCCAACGGTTACATAGTTAGTCCAGCTGAAAAAAGACAAAAGTCCATACAGTTCAACCATAGAAAAAAAAAAGTTATAATCCTATACCCACAGTTGATCCAGAGGAAGGCAAAAAACTCAGCAAAGCATGATCCAATTTGCTCCTGCTGGGAAACAAAATTCCTTCCTGATCCCCCGAGAGGCAATCGGATGTTCCCTGGATCAACTTTACCTATAAATGTTAGTATCCAGTTATATTCTGTGTATCCAAGAAAGAATCCAGGCCTTTTTTGAAGCAATCCACTAAGCTGGCCAGAACCAACTCTTGAGGGAGTCTATTCCACATTTTCACAGCTCTCACTGTGAAGAAACCTTTCCATGTTTTGAGATTAAATTTCTTTTCCTCCAGATGTAAAGAGCGCCCCCTTGTCCTCTGTGATGACCTCAGGGTGAATAGCTCTACACCGAGTTCACTATATGAACCACTGATGTATTTATACATGTTGATCATATCCCCCCTTAATCTCCTCTTCTCAAGAGAATATATTCAGTTCCTTTAATCTTTCCTCATAGCTGATCTCCTCCATGCCTTTTATCAGTCTGGTTGCCCTTCTCTGTACTTTCTCCAGTTCCCCAATGTTCTTTTTGTGAATTGGTGCCCAAAACTGAACTGCATATTCCAGATGAGGTGTTACTAATGATTTGTACCGGGGTAATATGATCTCTCTCTCTCTCTCTGGAGTCTATACCTCTTTTAATACAAGAGAGGATTTTGCTCGCTTTAGAAACCTCAGCTTGGCATTGCATGCCATTATTAAGCTTGTGATCTACCAGAACTCCCAGATCCTTCTCCACCATTGATTCTCCCAGTTGTACCCCCCCCTAGTATGTATGATGCATGCATATTCTTAACCCCCAAGTGCAGAACCTTACATTTATCAACATTAAACCTCATTAGCCACATAGTTGCCCAATTAAACAGAGCATTGAGGTCGGCTTGTAAGTTGAAGACATCCTGTAAGGACGTTATTCCATTGCACAGCTTGGTGTCATCTGCAAAGACTGAAATGAGATTTTCAATCTCAGACCCTATATCATTTATAATATATTAAAAAGTAAGGGTCCCAACACTGAACCTTGAGGTACACCACTGATGACCCCAGACCATTCAGAGTATGAATCATTAACCACTACTTTCTGAATACGATCTTTTAGCCAGTTTTCTATCCATTTACATACGGATTTTCCAAGCCTGTAGACTTTATCTTACACATTAGCCGTGTGTGGGGAACTGTGTCAAACGCTTTTGAAAAATCCAAGTATACCACGTCCACCGCCACCCCTCTGTCCAAGGTTTTGCTCACCCCCTCATAAAAAGAAATCAGATTTGTTTGACAACTTCTGTCTTTCATGAATCCATGCTGTCTGTTGCTTAAAATATTTTTTTCCAGCAAGAACTCATCTATGTGGTCTTTTATTAACCTCCCTGGCGGTATTCTCAAGTGTAGCTCGGGGTTGATTATCAGTGCCAAAAGCGGCAACCCCGAGCTACACTCAGGATTACCCTGCAGCGTTGCTCTGGGATTCCCTTGATCACTTACCTTGTCCTGCGCTCCTGCGATGTGTCCCCTGCAGCATCCCCGCCCATCTCCTCTGGCCAATGCCGGCATCCGTCTTCCAGGTTCCGGTCCCTGCGAGCGTCAGGATGTACGGGGGACCGAACCGGCGGGAAATTAAAAAATTTTAAAAAGTGACATTCACTAATACACTAAAATCACATAGTATAACATTACTGTATCAAACCATTTCACATACATTTTGTCCCGAGTGCTTTGTCCTGTGCCCTGCCTGCATTTTTACTGTTCTTTCTGCCTGGAAACTGAGAAACGTCCATGGCATCCAAAAAGCGTCCCTTTAGGTCAAAAGTGGTTTTAGACCAGCTAGAATATAGCGATAGTAAATCAGAACCACTTGCAGAATTGAGTGATAATGATTCGTGGGGGAAATTCATCATCAGACACTGAAAACGATTTGCGACTTTGCTCAGTGATGCGCGAACTTGGTGCTCTATTTCAAATTTCAGTGTTTTTGGTTTGATTATATTATTGAATTAACTTTATTATTATAATATTATTATTTTTTATGATTATTTATTATATTATAATTTATGATTTTGTGTTTCAAATTTTATCATACCCGGGATGTTTACTAGACTCTTGTTCAGACAGATTTCAGTGAGTTATTCTTAAAAATGACAGGCCTACAATAAAAAAACAACATATTTCCATGCAAAAAATTTACCGCTTTCAGCACAGAAATATTGACATAATCAGACCGTTAGGGAGGTTAAACTCTCCAGTATCTTCCCAACTATAGAAGTTAAACTAACAGGTCTATAATTACTTGGTAAAGATTTTGACCCCTTTTAAATATTGGCACCACATTGGCCTTACGCCAATCCAGTGGTACTATGCCAGTCATTAAAGAGTCCCTAAAAATTAGAAACAATGGCTTTGAAATGACAGAGCTCAATTCTTTAAGGACCTGTGGGTGTATGCCAACTAGTCCAGGTGCTTTATTCACCTTTATTCTGTCTAAACATTTTTGGATCATATCAATTGTGAGCCAATGTGGATCACCTGGAGCTGTGTTAATACCATGCCCATTATGGACAAGAGCTCCCCCATGCTCCTTTGTATACACAGAGCTGAAGAAGATATTAAATAAATTTGCCTTCTCTTTGTCCAGTCACCCACTCTAGATTATTTAGTAAAGGGCCTACATGTTCGGACCGAACCTTTTTACTATTAATATATTTGAATAATTTTTTGGGGTTGGTGCTGCTATCTTTTGCAATCTGTCGTTCATTTTCAATTTTTGCGGCTTTTATTTCCTTTTTGCATATTCTGTTATATTCTTTTTAATGTTTAAACGATGCTAGCGTTCCTTCATTTTTAATTGAATAAAAGCTCTTTTCTTATTATCTATAGCTTTTTTAACTTTTGCCATAAGCCACATAGGTTTGATTTTTAGCCTTTTAACGGTGTTTGGTCTCCTTTATTGGTAGAGGGAGAGTTGGGGGGAAGGGGTTTCGAGAAAGTCAAGTTGGTATGGTTTTAGTTGCTTTAGTCTTAGCCAACAAATCTCTTCTACACTAGTCATGTACTGAAATGACATACTCCACTGCACACTGTGAGCTTATGAGGAATGTAATAAAACAGAGGTTTAATCCAAAATGTCGTGCATGTTGATGAGGAGGGGGAAAAGAGGAATCAGGGAAGGGAAAATAAATGCAGATTAAACTTCAGGTTTAAAGCAAACCTAAGTTGTTCCCATTCCTGGACCTGATCTTTTTCTCTGCTACAAAACAAATGAATTATTAAAAGAAAAGTACACTATGTGCACAATTGTCAGTGTGGCATGAGGTTTGCAGCAGGTCTTGACTAAACTTGACTCTGTGGGAATAGAAGATATCTACACACACCTAAGCTCAGATGGAAGCAGCATACTACTTGATCTAAAATGGTCTTGCAGCCCTTTTATTAGAGATGCCAGATCATGGCAGGGTTAGGTCACATACACAATAGCAATTAGACTCGATAGTCTTCATTGCATTGCATTATGGTTTAATCTTAAAGTGACATAGCTAAAAAAAATTAAATTTGGCCCTTAACCACTTGACTATTGAGCACTTTTACCCCCTTCGTGCCCAGGCCAATTTTCAACTTTCAGTGCTGTCACTCTTTGAATGACAATTGCTCGGTCATGCAACATTGTACCCATATGAAATTTGTATTATTCTTTTTACACAAATAGAGCTTTCTTTTGGTAGTATTTAATTGCCACTGGGTGTTTTATTTTTTGCGCTATAAATAAAAAAAGAGCAAAAAAAAATGTTTTTCTTTGTTTCTATTATACAATTTTGCAACCAGGTAATTTTTCTCCTTCACTGATGTGCGTTGATGAGGCTGCACTGATGGGCACTGATATGCAGCACTGATGGGCAGGGCTGTGGATAAGGGGATACCACCAGTCCTCCTGTATGGTGCCAAGACTAATGGGGGGGCCCAGGCAGCTGGGTGAATCAGGTGTGAGCAGGGAGGGTGATTGGCACCGCGGGGCAATACATTTCCCCCTGCTGTCCAGGCCCTTTTAAGTGCCCCTACCCCCGCAGTGCTGCCGTTTCCGCACTGGAAGCTGCAAGCACACAATGGGATCCTTCAGAATGGAGAGTGTGGGACGGGTCCAGTAAATATGTTGCATTTACATCCCTTCCTTTCGTGAATGAACACAATGAGTGATTGGTATTAATCACTCACTGTGTTCACTCTTAACTGAAGTACAGTTAACCAGGTTTTTTTTTTTTGGGGGGGGGCCCTGTCAGGTTGGCTGTATGGGGCCCCGTAGTTTTTCCGTGGGCAGTGATGAGGTGGCACAGATAGGCAGCACTGATGGGCACTGATAGGCTGCACAGATGAGGTGGCACTGATGAGGCGGCACTGGTGGGCATTGATGAGGGGGCACTGATGATGCTGCACTGATATGCAGCAATGATGGGCACTGATAGGTGGCACTGATGGGCGACACTGATGGGTGGCACTGACTGGCGGCACTGACTGACAGCACTGACTGATGGCACTGACTGGTGGCACTGCTGGGCACTTCTGGGTGCAACTGCTGGGCAGCACTGATTTGTGGCACTGGTGGGAGGCACAGCTGGGTGGCACTGCTGGGCACTGAACATCAAGGCACTGATCATCAGTGCCCTGATGATCGGTGCAGATGTCCTCTGTGTCATTTGCCAGTTATCGGCAGTACTTTCCTCACGATGTGACAATGTAAGGAAACTGCTGTTGATAACCGGCAACTGTATTTACATTGTGATCTGCTGTGTCATTGGACATAGCTGATCATGTGGTAAAAGGCTGCTGTGATCTTACCTCATCATGTGATCAGCTGTGTCCAGAACTAGACAAGATCGCTGTAGCTATCATTCAGGTGCAGCGCAGTTGGCAAGTGGTTAAAGGAGTTTTATGGTCACAGCTAGAGATGAGCGAAGTATTCAAAAATTCGATTCGGCTGATTCGGCGAATTCGCGGAATAAATTCGATTCGAGTCGAATATATTCGCTGCGAATTTAACTTATAAAAAGGGTGTTTCTAGGCTTCAGAGAGCCTTTATATTAGTGCAGAACACTGTACCTTTAATTTAAATGCCCTTGGAGTCTGCTGGGGAAGAGAAATAATACTGTCAGTCAGTATGACATGCAGATGAGTGCCGTCGATCTTAGAATCACCGCACACTTCACTCATTTGGGCAGTCACGGGGCCAAAACCAGAGTGTGGAGCCACAGTGTGGCGGTGGAGGCAGCAGCAATGGGAGGCCATACAGCACCCTATGACAAAATGGAACCCACCAGCAGTGTGAGGAGACCTGAAAGTGGCACATGGCAGAGTGTGGCGATGGAGACAGCAGCAATGGGAGGCCGTACAGGGACCCATGAGACACTCTGGACCTGGCAGCAGCATGAGGAGGCGGTACGGGGGCCCATGGCAGATTACGGGCCTGGCAGCAGCAATGGGAGGCCCGTAATCTGCCAGCACCCTATGACAAAATGGAACCCACCAGCAGTGTGAGGAGACCTGAAAGTGGCACATGGCAGAGTGTGGCGATGGCGACAGCAGCAATGGGAGGCCGTACAGGGACCCATGAGACACTGTGGACCTGGCAGCAGCATGAGGAGGCGGTACGGGGGCCCATGGCAGATTACGGGCCTGGCAGCAGCAATGGGAGGCCCGTAATCTGCCAGCACCCTATGACAAAATGGAACCCACCAGCAGTGTGAGGAGACCTGAAAGTGGCACATGGCAGAGTGTGGCGATGGAGACAGCAGCAATGGGAGGCCGTACAGGGACCCATGAGACACTCTGGACCTGGCAGCAGCATGAGGAGGCGGTACGGGGGCCCATGGCAGATTACGGGCCTGGCAGCAGCAATGGGAGGCCCGTAATCTGCCAGCACCCTATGACAAAATGGAACCCACCAGCAGTGTGAGGAGACCTGAAAGTGGCACATGGCAGAGTGTGGCGATGGAGACAGCAGCAATGGGAGGCCGTACAGGGACCCATGAGACACTCTGGACCTGGCAGCAGCATGAGGAGGCGGTACGGGGGCCCATGGCAGATTACGGGCCTGGCAGCAGCAATGGGAGGCCCGTAATCTGCCAGCACCCTATGACAAAATGGAACCCACCAGCAGTGTGAGGAGACCTGAAAGTGGCACATGGCACAGTGTGGCGATGGAGACAGCAGCAATGGGAGGCCGTACAGGGACCCATGAGACACTCTGGACCTGGCAGCAGCATGAGGAGGCGGTACAGGGGCCCATGACAGATTACGGGCCTGGCAGCAGCATGAGGAGTCGGTACGGGGGCCCATGGCAGATTACGGGCCTGGCAGCAGCAATGGGAGGCCCGTAATCTGCCAGCACCCTATGACAAAATAGAACCCACCAGCAGTGTGAGGAGACCTGAAAGTGGCACATGGCAGAGTGTGGCGATGGAGACAGCAGCAATGGGAGGCCGTACAGGGACCCATGAGACACTCTGGACCTGGCAGCAGCATGAGGAGGCGGTACGGGGGCCCATGGCAGATTACGGGCCTGGCAGCAGCAATGGGAGGCCCGTAATCTGCCAGCACCCTATGACAAAATGGAACCCACCAGCAGTGTGAGGAGACCTGAAAGTGGCACATGGCAGAGTGTGGCGATGGAGACAGCAGCAATGGGAGGCCGTACAGGGACCCATGACACACTCTGGACCTGGCAGCAGCAAGAGGAGGTGGTACAGGGGCCCATGGCAGAGTGGCGAAGCGTAAGCAGCTTAAATTGAAGGCCATACAGAGGCCTATGTTAAAAATAATAACATGTTTGGGGCATGATTCATGGCGGATTTAGTCAGTTGTGTCAGGAACTGGTGGTTTGAAATCCAGACTAATCCACGCCTGATTCATTTTCACAAACGTGAGTCTCTCCACACTTTGGGTGGACAGTCGTGTCCTCCGCGGAGTTACAATACCTCCTGCTGCACTAAACACGCGCTCCGATGCCACGCTACTGGCCGGGCATGACAGCCTTTCAAGGGCAAATTCAGCTAGTTGGGGCCAAAGGTCAAGTTTCGTTGCCCAGTAGTCAAGGGGATTGTCTACCTCGGTTGGCAGGGTGCTGTCCAAGTAGGCCCAAGCCTTTTGTTTGAGGTCCTGCTCCAGGTCCACCTGATGCTGCTGCTGCTGCTGCTGCGGCTGGTTAGTAGTTTCCTCACTGCGCTGGTGAAGAAAGCTACTCATCATCGACTGCAGACTGAGGCAGCCACTGCTGGTGGAGCTGCCACTGCTCCTACCACCCCACCCCTCCCCTGCTGCCATGGCAGCGGAACGCGAGCGCACAGGGCCCACAGTGTCTGAGGATGGACGTTGGCGCAGAAAGGCAGAGACCAACTGACTACATAGGTGGTTTTTATAGTACGTTATTTTGGCCTCCCTCTCAGCAGGTGTGAAAAAGGCCACCATTTTTGAACGGTAGCGAGGGTCCAACAAGGTGGACAGCCAAAAGTCATCCCTCTGTCTGATGGTTATTATTCAGCTGTCGCTACGCAAGCAACCGAGCATGTTATGGGCCATTTGTGCCAAGGAATGCGAGGGACTCCCTGCCTCCATCTCCACAGCATACTGCCACGGTGCGTCTGGGTCCTCTGTCTCCTCCTCCTCCTCTACCAGATGCTCCTGCTCCTCCACTCCTGTCCGCTGAGTGGAAAAACCACCCATTTCACTCAATAATTCCTGAGCACCAATGTCCTCCTCTACCTCCTCCTCTTCTTCCTGTCCTGCCCCCACAGGGGTCATGTGGCGTTGAGATCTGTGCGCCACGTCTACCGCACCCTGACCAGCCATTGTTAACAGCATTTGTTCCAGGACGTGCAACAGAGGAATGACGTCGTTCATCCCATAGTCCTGCCGACTCACGAATAGCGTGGCCTCCTCAAAGGGCCTGAGCAAGCGGCAGGTGTCATGCATGAGCTGCCAATGGCTGACATCTAAGTTACACAGGGGAGTACCTTTATCCGCTTGTAACATTAGGAAATCGGTGATGGCCTTTCGCTGTTCGTAAAGGCGGTCTAACATATGTAGGGTTGAATTCCACCTTGTTGCAACGTCACAGCATGAGGAGTCGGTACGGGGGCCCATGGCAGATTACGGGCCTGGCAGCAGCAACGGGAGGCCCGTAATCTGCCAGCACCCTATGACAAAATGGAACCCACCAGCAGTGTGAGGAGACCTGAAAGTGGCACATGGCAGGTGTGGCGATGGAGACAGCAGCAATGGGAGGCCGTACAGGGACCCATGACACACTCTGGACCTGGCAGCAGCATGAGGAGGCGGTACAGGGGCCCATGACAGATTAAGGGCCTGGCAGCAGCATGAGGAGTCGGTACGGGGGCCCATGGCAGATTACGGGCCTGGCAGCAGCAATGGGAGGCACATAATCTGCCAGCACCCTATGACAAAATGGAACCCACCAGCAGTGTGAGGAGACCTGAAAGTGGCACATGGCAGAGTGTGGCGATGGAGACAGCAGCAATGGGAGGCCGTACAGGGACCCATGACAGATTACGGGCCTGGCAGCAGCATGAGGAGGCGGTACAGGGGCCCATGACAGATTACGGGCCTGGCAGCAGCAATGGGAGGCCCGTAATCTGCCAGCACCCTATGACAAAATGGAACCCACCAGCAGTGTGAGGAGACCTGAAAGTGGCACATGGCAGAGTGTGGTGATGGAGACAGCAGCAATGGGAGGCCGTACAGGGACCCATGACAGATTACGGGCCTGGCAGCAGCATGAGGAGGCGGTACAGGGGCCCATGGCAGATTACGGGCCTGGCAGCAGCAATGGGAGGCCCATAATCTGCCAGCACCCTATGACAAAATGGAACCCACCAGCAGTGTGAGGAGACCTGAAAGTGGCACATGGCAGAGTGTGGCGATGGAGACAGCAGCAATGGGAGGCCGTACAGGGACCCATGACAGATTACGGGCCTGGCAGCAGCATGAGGAGGCGGTACAGGGGCCCATGACAGATTACGGGCCTGGCAGCAGCAATGGGAGGCCCGTAATCTGCCAGCACCCTATGACAAAATGGAACCCACCAGCAGTGTGAGGAGACCTGAAAGTGGCACATGGCAGAGTGTGGTGATGGAGACAGCAGCAATGGGAGGCCGTACAGGGACCCATGACAGATTACGGGCCTGGCAGCAGCATGAGGAGGCGGTACAGGGGCCCATGGCAGATTACGGGCCTGGCAGCAGCAATGGGAGGCCCGTAATCTGCCAGCACCCTATGACAAAATGGAACCCACCAGCAGTGTGAGGAGACCTGAAAGTGGCACATGGCAGAGTGTGGCGATGGAGACAGCAGCAATGGGAGGCCGTACAGGGGCCCATGACAGATTACGGGCCTGGCAGCAGCATGAGGAGTCGGTACGGGGGCCCATGGCAGATTACGGGCCTGGCAGCAGCAATGGGAGGCCCGTAATCTGCCAGCACCCTATGACAAAATGGAACCCACCAGCAGTGTGAGGAGACCTGAAAGTGGCACATGGCAGAGTGTGGCGATGGAGACAGCAGCAATGGGAGGCCGTACAGGGACCCATGACAGATTACGGGCCTGGCAGCAGCATGAGGAGGCGGTACAGGGGCCCATGGCAGATTACGGGCCTGGCAGCAGCAATGGGAGGCCCGTAATCTGCCAGCACCCTATGACAAAATGGAACCCACCAGCAGTGTGAGGAGACCTGAAAGTGGCACATGGCAGGTGTGGCGATGGAGACAGCAGCAATGGGAGGCCGTACAGGGACCCATGACACACTCTGGACCTGGCAGCAGCATGAGGAGGCGGTACAGGGGCCCATGACAGATTAAGGGCCTGGCAGCAGCATGAGGAGTCGGTACGGGGGCCCATGGCAGATTACGGGCCTGGCAGCAGCAATGGGAGGCCCATAATCTACCAGCACCCTATGACAAAATGGAACCCACCAGCAGTGTGAGGAGACCTGAAAGTGGCACATGGCAGAGTGTGGCGATGGAGACAGCAGCAATGGGAGGCCGTACAGGGACCCATGACAGATTACGGGCCTGGCAGCAGCATGAGGAGGCGGTACAGGGGCCCATGACAGATTACGGGCCTGGCAGCAGCAATGGGAGGCCCGTAATCTGCCAGCACCCTATGACAAAATGGAACCCACCAGCAGTGTGAGGAGACCTGAAAGTGGCACATGGCAGAGTGTGGCGATGGAGACAGCAGCAATGGGAGGCCGTACAGGGACCCATGACAGATTACGGGCCTGGCAGCAGCATGAGGAGGCGGTACAGGGGCCCATGACAGATTACGGGCCTGGCAGCAGCAATGGGAGGCCCGTAATCTGCCAGCACCCTATGACAAAATGGAACCCACCAGCAGTGTGAGGAGACCTGAAAGTGGCACATGGCAGAGTGTGGCGATGGAGACAGCAGCAATGGGAGGCCGTACAGGGGCCCATGACAGATTACGGGCCTGGCAGCAGCATGAGGAGTCGGTACGGGGGCCCATGGCAGATTACGGGCCTGGCAGCAGCAATGGGAGGCCCGTAATCTGCCAGCACCCTATGACAAAATGGAACCCACCAGCAGTGTGAGGAGACCTAAAAGTGGCACATGGCAGAGTGTGGCGATGGAGACAGCAGCAATGGGAGGCCGTACAGGGACCCATGACAGATTACGGGCCTGGCAGCAGCATGAGGAGGCGGTACAGGGGCCCATGGCAGATTACGGGCCTGGCAGCAGCAATGGGAGGCCCGTAATCTGCCAGCACCCTATGACAAAATGGAACCCACCAGCAGTGTGAGGAGACCTGAAAGTGGCACATGGCAGAGTGTGGCGATGGAGACAGCAGCAATGGGAGGCCGTACAGGGACCCATGAGACACCCTGGACCTGGCAGCAGCATGAGGAGGTGGTACGGGGGCCCATGGCAGATTACGGGCCTGGCAGCAGCAATGGGAGGCCCGTAATCTGCCAGCACCCTATGACAAAATGGAACCCACCAGCAGTGTGAGGAGACCTGAAAGTGGCACATGGCAGAGTGTGGCGATGGAGACAGCAGCAATGGGAGGCCGTACAGGGACCCATGAGACACTCTGGACCTGGCAGCAGCATGAGGAGGCGGTACAGGGGCCCATGACAGATTACGGGCCTGGCAGCAGCATGAGGAGTCGGTACGGGGGCCCATGACAGATTACGGGCCTGGCAGCAGCAATGGGAGGCCCGTAATCTGCCAGCACCCTATGACAAAATGGAACTCACCAGCAGTGTGAGGAGACCTGAAAGTGGCACATGGCAGAGTGTGGCGATGGAGACAGCAGCAATGGGAGGCCGTACAGGGACCCATGAGACACTCTGGACCTGGCAGCAGCATGCGGAGGCGGTACAGGGGCCCATGACAGATTACGGACCTGGCAGCAGCATGAGGAGGCGGTACGGGGGCCCATGGCAGATTACGGGCCTGGCAGATGACGACGAGGCTGCCAAGTGCGATCAGCCTCATCATCATCAATTAGGGTCTCCGCCTCACTACTAGCCGCGTGTGGTGCGTGTGGGTGCGTGTGGGTCAGGAGACAGACCTGTCTCTAGACCGGCTACCGAGCCACTCTCCTCGCCAGTACTTCTTCGCCTGGCTGCTGAAGAGGCGGATGTCTCCCCCCGTTCCTGACCGCCCTCTGTTAGCTCTTCCTCACTGTACAGTGGGGCTGAGCCCACAGCATGCGATACTTCGCTTGGTGAGGGAACACCAAAGGACAGGGGCAGGTAGAGGACACGTGATTTCAGTGGGCTTGCTCCCGGGCCATGCCAACTAACGGTTGTGTCTGACGTACCCACCGACCGTTGGCTGTAGGTGTCAGAGGTGACCTGGGAAGAGGAAGATGACCGAGCCAACCAATCGATGACGGCAGGGTTGTCGGTGGAGACACGACCGCTGGATGACACCGGGAGCACTGGCCTCTGGCTGCGACTAGTGCTGCCTCGACCCCTTCCTCTGCTGCCACGTCTGCTCGCTCCTGAAACATTGCCTCCTCTGCCACTCCTCTGCGTGTTGTTTGACATACTCTTTAATTCAACGATTCTGTGTCCCTGAGTAACAATTCTGTGTCCCTGAGTAACAATTCTGTGTCCCTGAGTAACGATTCTGTGTCCCTCAGTAACAATTCTGTGTCCCTGAGTAACAATTCTGTGTCCCTCAGTAACGATTCTGTGTCCCTCAGTAACAATTCTGTGTCCCTCAGTAACAATTCTGTGTCCCTGAGTAACAATTCTGTGTCCCTGAGTAACAATTCTGTGTCTGTCCCTGAGTAACAATTCTGTGTCCCTGAGTAACAATTCTGTGTCCCTCAGTAACAATTCTGTGTCCCTGAGTAACAATTCTGTGTCTGTCCCTGAGTAACAATTCTGTGTCCCTCAGTAACAATTCTGTGTCCCTGAGTAACAATTCTGTGTCCCTGAGTAACAATTCTGTGTCCCTGAGTAACAATTCGGTGTCCCTCGGTAACAATTCTGTGTCCCTCGGTAACAATTCTGTGTCCCTCAGTAACAATTCTGTGTCCCTCAGTAACAATTCTGTGTCTGTCCCTGAGTAACAATTCTGTGTCCCTCAGTAACAATTCTGTGTCCCTCAGTAACAATTCTGTGTCCCTCAGTAACAATTCTGTGTCTATCCCTGAGTAACAATTCTGTGTCCCTGAGTAACAATTCTGTGTCCCTGAGTAACAATTCTGTGTCCCTGAGTAACAATTCTGTGTCCCTCAGTAACAATTCTGTGTCCCTCAGTAACAATTCTGTGTCTGTCCCTGAGTAACAATTCTGTGTCCCTCAGTAACAATTCTGTGTCCCTCAGTAACAATTCTGTGTCCCTCAGTAACAATTCTGTGTCTGTCCCTGATTAACAATTCTGTGTCCCTGAGTAACAATTCTGTGTCCCTGAGTAACAATTCTGTGTCCCTGAGTAACAATTCTGTGTCCCTCAGTAACAATTCTGTGTCCCTCAGTAACTATTCTGTGTCTGTCCCTGAGTAACAATTCTGTGTCCCTGAGTAACAATTCTGTGTCCCTCAGTAACAATTCTGTGTCCCTCAGTAACAATTCTGTGTCTGTCCCTGAGTAACAATTCTGTGTCCCTCAGTAACAATTCTGTGTCCCTCAGTAACAATTCTGTGTCCCTCAGTAACAATTCTGTGTCTGTCCCTGATTAACAATTCTGTGTCCCTGAGTAACAATTCTGTGTCCCTGAGTAACAATTCTGTGTCCCTGAGTAACAATTCTGTGTCCCTCAGTAACAATTCTGTGTCCCTCAGTAACTATTCTGTGTCTGTCCCTGAGTAACAATTCTGTGTCCCTGAGTAACAATTCTGTGTCCCTCAGTAACAATTCTGTGTCCCTCAGTAAAAATTCTGTGTCCCTCAGTAACAATTCTGTGTCTGTCCCTGAGTAACATTTCTGTGTCCCTGAGTAACAATTCTGTGCCCCTGAGTAACAATTCTGTGTCCCTCAGTAACAATTCTGTGTCCCTCAGTAACAATTCTGTGTCCCTCAGTAACAATTCTGTGTCCCTCAGTAACAATTCTGTGTCTGTCCCTGAGTAACAATTCTGTGTCCCTCAGTAACAATTCTGTGTCCCTCAGTAACAATTCTGTGTCCCTCAGTAACAATTCTGTGTCTGTCCCTGAGTAACAATTCTGTGTCCCTGATTAACAATTCTGTGTCCCTGAGTAACGATTCTGTGTCCCTAAGTAACGATTCTGTGTCCCTAAGTAACGGTTCTGTGGCCCTAAAGTCTCTCTGGCCCTAACTCTGTCCCTAATACAGACAGGTCTGTCTCTCTTGAATGACCGGAGGCTAATGGAGAATTGTAAGATGGCCGCAATTTATAGCTCCACCATTACACAGTGCTGGCTGGCTGGCTGCTGATTGGCTAATGCGATCACATGTCATGAATGAATGCATTATGGGTCAGCGCGCCTTGTCTGCACGCCTTCCCAGAGATCCCCGCTCCGTCGCCACAAATGTCGCCGCCATTTTTGGGAAAATTCGATTCGTGCATCCGAAGTTGGCTAATTTTCGGATTCGGCACGCATCGAATATTTCCCAATATTCGAAATGAATTCCACTTCGCCATGTTCAATTCGCTCATCTCTAGTCACAGCATACTTGTATTTTATAACATTAGCATTGTAATAGCAATACAAACAGCAGTAATATTTGGCAATCCAATATACGCTTACTTAAAAATTCTGCTTTCATGTTGTCACTTCTGCCTTTCTGCTGGTCATCTCTTTCCACAAATTCCTGGATTTCCTGCATGTTTTGCATCTTCTTCTCTGCTGTTTCAATTTCAAAGGACTACATATCCCATGGTACCTTGCTACCTGCAAGCAGCTATTCCTGTACTGACTCCACCTCCTGAAACTCCTCCTCTCAGCTCCTCTGTAGTTCTGAAGGCAGGCTCTGTGAAATGTGTGACACAGCAATGCCTAGCCACAAGACATAGTGAATACGTGTCACAGAATTCAAGGATGTAAATATTTGGTGTAATCTAAGGTAGCTCCGGAGTGACAGCCAGCTAGTTTGGTAAAAGCAACCAGTTCATTTATTTGAAAAAACGGATAAACAAAAATAGCTTCAGCCAAAACAAGTCAACAGTCCAAAGTCCTGGTGCAACAAAACCACACACGTTCACTGCCAACCTTGTGGTTGCGCACTGGGGTGCACAGGCTCAGTCTGTCCCTCCTAATCCAACAACTACTAGAGGCACAGTTTGTATGACATGGGATACCACGTTTCAGAGGAACTCTGTATTTTACTGCACACAGTTTAAGCTCATCTCTGAGTTAAGGAACTGCCTTAATGTTAGATTTTTCACATGACTGCAGTCTCTGCCTGGTCCTGGGCATTGAAGAGCGTACTCCATGTGAAAAGGTACCCCCACGTGCAGGGCAAATAGGGTCCATCCACATGCGGTTCAGTTTGATAAGCTCACACTTTATCCATAGCTCGTGAGCATCTCTCTACACCAGCGGTTCTCAACCTGGGGGTCGCGACCCCTTTGGGGGTCGAACGACCATTTCCCAGGGGTCGCCTAAGACCATCGGAAAACACATATTTCCGATGGTCTTAGGAACCGAGACACCGCTGCTGTCTCCGGCGATGTGTGGGCGGGATGATACGCTGCTCCTGTCACCTGGCCACACCTCCGGGATCGCTCAGCAGCTCCGCCTCCTCGCCGCTGATTGGCCACCGGAACTGTAGCTCAGGAGAGGCACACAGGCGGCCAATCACCGGCGAGGAGGTGGAGCTTGGAGAGGAGGAGCCGAGCGGCAGCGCGCGTACATCAAAGAAGACCGAGGGAGCTGCCGGAGCGAGTGAAGAGGAGAGCGGCCAGAGAAGGAAGACAGCTGACAGGTAAGTGAGAGAGCGAGCCCAGGCTGGAGCAGGGGTCAGCAAAGTAAGTATCATTGGTGTCAGTGGGAGGAATAGTGCCCCATCATTTGTGTCACTAATACCAACGATGGGGCACTATTCCTCCCCCCACTGACACCAACGATGGGGCACTATTCCTCCCCCCACTGACACCAACGATGGGGCACTATTCCTCCCCCCACTGACACCAATGATGGGGCACTATTCCTCCCCCCACTGACACCAACGATGGGGCACTATTCCTCCCCCCACTGACACCAACGATGGGGCACTATTCCTCCCCCAACTGACACCAACGATGGGGCACTATTCCTCACCCCACTGACACCAACGATGTGGCACTATTCCTCCCCCCACTGACACCAACGATGTGGCACTATTCCTCCCCCCACTGACACCAACGATGGGGCACTATTCCTCCCCCCACTGACACCAACGATGGGGCACTATTCCTCCCCCCACTGACACCAACGATGTGGCACTATTCCTCCCCCCACTGACACCAACAATGAGGCACTATTCCTCCCCCCACTGACACCAACGATGGGGCACTATTCCTCCCCCCACTGACACCAACGATGTGGCACTATTCCTCCCCCCACTGACACCAACGATGTGGCATTATTCCTCCCCCCACTGACACCAACGATGTGGCACTATTCCTCCCCCCACTGACACCAACGATGGGGCACTATTCCTCCCCCCACTGACACCAACGATGGGGCACTATTCCTCCCCCCACTGACACCAACGATGGGGCACTATTTCCCCCCCCCCCTGACCCCAATGATGGGGCACTATTCTCCCCTCCACCACACTGACATCAATGATGGGGCACTATTCCTCCCACTGACACCAATGATGGGGCACTATTCCTCCCCCCACTGACACCAACGATGGGACACTATTTCCCCCCCCCCTGACCCCAATGATGGGGCACTATTCTCCCCTCCACCACACTGACATCAATGATGGGGCACTATTCCTCCCACTGACACCAATGATGGGGCACTATTCCTCCCACTGACACCAATGATGTGGCACTATTCCTCCCACTGACACCAGTGATGGGGCACTACTCCCACTGACACCAGTGATGGGGCACTACTCCCCCCACTGACACCAGTGATGGGGCACTATTCCTCCCACTGACCCCAATGATGGGGCACTACTCCCCCCACTGACACCATTGATGGGGCACTACTCCCCCCACTGACACCAATGATGGGGCACTACTCCCCCCACTGACACCAATGATGTGGCACTACTCCCCCCACTGACACCAATGATGTGGCACTATTCCTCCCACTGACACCAGTGATGGAGCACTACTCCTCCCACTGACACCAGTGATGGAGCACTACTCCCCCCACTGACACCAATGATGGGGCACTACTCCCCCCACTGACACCAATGATGGGGCACTACTCCCCCCACTGACACCAATGATGGGGCACTACTCCCCCCACTGACACCAATGATGGGGCACTACTCCCCCCACTGACACCAATGATGGGGCACTACTCCCCCCACTGACACCAATGATGGGGCACTACTCCTCCCACTGACACCAATGATGGGGCACTACTCCTACCACTGACACCAATGATGGGGCACTATTCCTCCCACTGACACCAATGATGTGGCACTATTCCTCCCACTGACACCAGTGATGGAGCACTACTCCTCCCACTGACACCAGTGATGGAGCACTACTCCCCCCACTGACACCAATGATAGGGCACTACTCCCCCCACTGACACCAATGATGGGGCACTACTCCTCCCACTGACACCAATGATGGGGCACTATTCCTCCCACTGATACCAACGATGGGGCACTATTCCTCCCACTGACTCCAACGATGGGGCACTATTCCTCCCACTGACACCAACGATGGGGCACTATTCCTCCCACTGATACCAACGATGGGGCACTATTCCTCCCACTGATACCAACGATGGGGCACTATTCCTCCCACTGACACCAACGATGGGGCACTATTCCTCCCACTGACACCAACGATGGGGCACTATTCCTCCCACTGACACCAACGATGGGGCACTATTCCTCCCACTGACACCAACGATGGGGCACTATTCCTCCCACTGACACCAACGATGGGGCACTATTCCTCCCACTGACACCAACGATGGGGCACTATTCCTCCCACTGACACCAACGATGGGGCACTATTCCTCCCACTGACACCAACGATGGGGCACTATTCCTCCCACTGACACCAACGATGGGGCACTATTCCTCCCACTGACACCAATGATGGGGCACTATTCCTCCCACTGACACCAACGATGGGGCACTATTCCTCCCACTGACACCAATGATGGGGCACTATTCATCCCACTGACATCAGTGATGGGGCACTATTCCTCCCACTGATACCAACGATGGGGCACTATTCCTCCCACTGACATCAGTGATGGGGCACTATTCCTCCCACTGACACCAGTGATGGGGCACTATTCCTTCCACTGACACCAATGATGGGGCACTATTCCTCCCACTGACACCAACGATGGGGCACTATTCCTCCCACTGACACCAGTGATGGGGCACTATTCATCCCACTGACATCAGTGATGGGGCACTATTCCTCCCACTGATACCAACGATGGGGCACTATTCCTCCCACTGACACCAACGATGGGGCACTATTCCTCCCACTGACATCAGTGATGGGGCACTATTCCTCCCACTGACACCAGTGATGGGGCACTATTCCTCCCACTGACACCAGTGATGGGGCACTATTCATCCCACTGACATCAGTGATGGGGCACTATTCCTCCCACTGATACCAACGATGGGGCACTATTCCTCCCACTGATACCAATGATGGGGCACTATTCATCCCACTGACATCAGTGATGGGGCACTATTCCTCCCACTGATAGCAACGATGGGGCACTATTCCTCCCACTGATACCAACAATGGGGCACTATTCATCCCACTGACATCAGTGATGGGGCACTACTCCTTCCACTGACACCAATGACATGGCACTACTCCTCCCACTGCAAAATTACAGTTATGAAGTAGCAATGAAAATAATTTTATGGTTGGGGGTCACCACAACATAAGGAACTGTATTAAAGGGTCGCGGCATTAGAAAGGTTGAGAACCACTGCTCTACACTCTACTTCCTTGACACAGGTGCCGATTTCCCTTTGCGGCCTCTCAGACCTCCTTTACTTGGGGTTTAACCCCTTTGGGACCGGGGTCCTGGGAGGTTCTTCCCACCCAAATCTCTTTCAACCTCCAAAATTTCGGGTCCCTTAACAGGGTCTGGTCAAACCAGAGAGTACTGGAAATCAGTTCTCTGTCTAGCCAAATTCCCCTGGAACACTTCACCCTGCATGGGTGAGAACCCCTGAGTACAGCAATGTCTCCACAACTGTCCCCCTTAAAGTAATTATAACTCAAATTTCATGGAAATGTACCTGCTTTCCAGGACACATTCCCGGTGTCCTGTACTGTACAGTAGGGATCTTCACAAATTTAGTTTACAAACTGCAAGATCATTCAGATTAATAGGAGTAGGCTAGAAAAAAATCAAAATACAATGTGAAAATGAACATATGATTTTACATTTTGACCATAGATATGCTTTGAGATGTATTTATTTTGATTGCTGGTTTTCATTTGCACATACACTTATTGAATTAGGCAAGTACCCTTCATTTTAGAAAATGCAAAATCCCTCACCTGGCACTGGTCCACTTTAATGTTGTTTCAGCAATTTGTGGTAAGCTTTTGGGTACAGCTCACTTCTAAGCTTGTCCATGAAGTGTAAAATAAAACTGCATGCCTTAACCATTTTGATATGGCTCTTATGTACAATGTTTTTAGCTGGACAAGGAGACATGATCTGCATTACAATATTTTGTGTTCTGAGAGTAGGTGCAGGTGGAAACAACACTGATGGTGCTGAGATTTAATCGTAGAGCTAAAGTAAAAATTTTGAGTTGGCTTACAGCTGTTTTTTCTGCAGGATAGGATTTAAAATGAATCAAGGATTCTGTTTGGTTGATATGGGCACCAAGATATTTTGTGTCAGCTCCTCCATGTTTATCTAAAGCTCTTACTTTGACAGTTCTTCTTCTCAAAAGACCTAACTTAAGCACACTAGGGAATGGGGTGTCCACAGCAATCCCCAGCTGGGGAAAGCCTTACTCCAGAAAGCTGCATATGTCCCAAAAGGGCCCCAGGACCTCCCAATGGGGGCAAACAGGATTCTTCCTCTTACACCTGAACTATATCTCTCTACATCCTTCAGTGTGCTATTTATAACCTATCTGAAGGGAAAGGGGGACAGGAACAAAAGAGCAATTACACCAGGGGCCACTTAACACTTTTCTATAAGAATAAGTACTATCCACTAAGCCACTGTGCTGCCAATGAAGGGCATGTTTCAAACCCCCAGTCAGCAATAATGGTACAGGCAGCATGTCAGATCCATGGTCTGCATGGGTCCATCCAGACCCATCCATGCCCCAAAGCCCTGTGTATCACAATGCTGGTATAAAGGAGTAAAGATGAGTGGAGTTCACCACAAAACGCCTATTTATGCCTAGGGTGAGATTTTGTGAAAATAAGCCTCCACATACTCCAGTGTGTTTTACTGGCAAGTGTTGAGTGAATTGAAATCACTCCGCTCATCCCTACTAGAGTAGAGGGTTTCTTTCAACATAGTAGATGAGAGATACCAGAACTGTCATTTTGTCTGCCATGTTTCAGTGGTAATATTAATAAAAGGTGCTGCACTAATTATGTAAATGAGCCAGATCAAACATATAAGATCAAATTAATATATAATTATATATAATTAATATACACTATATTGCCAAAAGTTTTGGGACACCCCTCCAAATCATTGGATTCAGGTATTCTAATCACCTCCATGGCCACAGGAATATAAAATCAAGCACCTAGGCTTGCAGACTGCTTCTACAAACATTTGTGAAAGAATGGGTCTCTCTCAGGAGCTCAGTGAATTGAAGCGTTGTGCTGTGATAGGTTGACACCTGTGCAATAAGTCTATCCATGTAATTTCCTTGCTACTAAATATTCCACGGTCAACTGTTAGTGGTATTATAACAAAGTGGAAGTAACTGGGAACAACAGCAATTCAGCCATGAAGTGGTAGGCCATTAAAAATTACAGAGCGGGGTCAGCGCATGCTGAAGCGTACAGTGCGCAGAAGTCGACAAATGTCTGCAAAGTCAATAGCTAAAGACCTCCAAATTTCATGTGGCCTTCAGATTAGCACAACAGTGCTTAGAGAGCTTAATGGAATGGGTTTGCATGGCCGAGCAGCTGCATCCAAGCCTTACGTCAGCAAATGCAATGCAAAGAGTCACATGCCGTGGGATAAAGCACGCCGCCACTGGACTCTAGAGCAGTGGTGACGTGTTCCTTAGAGTGATGAATCACACTTCTCTGTCTGGCAATTTGATGGATGTGTCTGGGTTTGGTGGTTGGCAGGAGAACAGTAGTTGCCTGACTGCATTGTGCCAAGTGTAAAGTTTGGTGGAGGGGGGATTATGGTGTGGGGTTGCTTTTCAGGGGCTGGGCTTGGCCCCTTAGTTCCAGTGAAGGGAACTCTTAAGGCGTCAGCATACGAAGACATTTTGGACAATTTCATGCTCCCAACCTGTGGGAACAGTTTGGGGATGGCCCTTCCTATTTCAACATGACTGCATACCAGTGCACAAAGCAAAGCCCATAAAGACATGGATGAGCAAGTTTGGAGTGGAGGAACTTGACTGGTCTACACCTCAACCCAATAGAACACCTTTGGGATGAATTAGAGCGGAGACTGCAAGCCAGGCCTTCTCATCCGACATCAGTGCCTGACCTCACAAATGCGCTTCTGGAAGAATGGTGAAACATTTCCATAGACACACTCCTAAACCTTGTGGACAGCCTTCCTAGAAGAGATGAAGCTGTTATATCTGCAAAGGGTGGGCCAACTCAATATTGAAGCCTACGGACTAAGTCTGGGATGCCATTAAAGTGCACGTGCGTGTAAAGGCAGGCATCCCAATACTTTTGGCAAATACAGTATATAAGTGCATATAACAGTAACGTGCAAAATAAATTGTGAGCATTGCACACAAACTGCAATCAGTGAAAATTCAAGATTGTGAATAAATTACAAAAAAAAAAAGAATCTGGGCAAGAAGATAAATTGATGCATTCATAAATTGACTTTGCATTGAGGATTACACTACCCAAACTGCTTGCCAGAAAAACAATGACTTCCATTGTCTAGTCATGTGAGTTGTAAAGGTATGTGGACTTATGGAACTGATGTAAAGGTCTCTTCAACTCCTCTCAATACTGTGCCACATGCAAGAAAAAAAAATATAAAGAGAATGACTCCCAATAGTGTAATACCATCAAAAGAACTTTATTTAAAGGAATTAAAAACTGAACACTCATATTAAAAAGAATATATAGCGCTCCACCTGGCTCCTTCCTACACGTTTTGTCAATATGTGATATCATCAGGGGCATAGAGAAGCGACATCTATGACACATTTATATGACAAGAATTCAAGGAATGTGGTTCCCTTATCCACATACAGCATATCTCATATGGACCAATGTAAGTACAAGCACTTTCTTTGTGCTTCAGTGGTCTCATAAGTAGCTGAAGAAGATCAGAAAGATAAAGACTGTGAATGTGTTTAGGATCTTTGTTCTTGTTTAAAGGTTTTTATTGAGAGAACAGCAGTTACAATAGCAATAAAGCCATAAGGCTATGTTATGTAAGTTAAACAAGTCAAAAACACCATGTAAGCTTCAGAAGTGGTATAACAACAGATAGCCTGGGGACTTTGGTGTTTCAGCTTTTAGTAGAAGAAGTGAAGAACAGTCGACATTGAAGCACTGGTTCCCATGCATACCAACAACATAGTATATTGTGTTACAGGAACAGAAGGGAGAGGGAAAAAAGAAGAGGAATAAAAAAAGAAGGGGTAGAGAGGAAAGGGGAACCCAGGGGTTGTCAGAAGGTAGAGCCTATATAATCAAAGAGGCAAAGGAAGCAGAAGTCTGGTAATCAAGGTTCCAACAAGGATTAGTCAAAGCTCATTGGAAAGAAAGGATCAATCCATGGCTGCCATAAAGTGGTATAAGCAGGGACCCTATCTTGCAACATAGCTTCAAGTTTATTGTGTATCATTGCATAGGTAATCCTATGTTTTGTTTCAACAAGACACAAGCTAGGGGATTTCCAGGCAGCTAGCATTTGCTTGGCTGCAGTTGTGACTTGAAGAAGGTGCTTAAACTGGTTTTTTGGTGAGGTTCTAAATATTTCCAACCAGAATTTACTAGCTAAGAGACAAGTCCTCCAAATGTACCGATGTAATGCAGTCCCATAATCTAAAACAGTGGTCTCCAAACTGGGGCCCGGATCTGGCCCTTTACTTGCCTTTTACCAGCCTTTGGGGCACTATTCCTCTCACTGACACCAACAATGGTGCACTTTTGCCTTCCACTGACACCAACAGTTGGGCACAATACCCACACTCCTTCCCGACACCAATAATGGGGGACTATTCCTCTCTCCTACTGACGACAGGCTCTATGTATTTTTTTTCTCCCTCTGACCACCAGGCCTGAAGCATTGTCTACTCCCACTGACACCGGACCAGAACATTTTCTACACCCACTGTTCACAGTCTGATCAACCTAAAGTCTGCAGAAAAGTAAACTGGTCTTTTGTTTAGAAAGTTTGGAGACCCCTGATTTAAGAATGCATGGAGATAGGATTAGAGATACATCTATGCTCTAACTGTCTAAGTCATAAGAAGTTATTGAGCGGGAGAGGATCACAGTCTGCAATTTCAAGGCCTACCCACAGGGGAATTTACTAGGTAGCCTAAAATTTTGCCAACTGCAAAGCAAGACCTGCTTTGCCAGGTGAGGGAGACCAAAACCGCCAATTGAAACACGGAAGAAACAAGGTTGCCTTAGGAAGCTTGAGTTTAAGTGGACACCAAATATAGTGAAGAATGCGTAGTTGGAGAATTCATAGGTAATGTGCTGGAGCCAATAATGGTAATACTCTGAAGAGGTAGAGAATCGTGGGGAGCAAGGACATTTTGACCATCGTGACCTGTTTAGAACCATTTATACACTTTTCTTTGTATTGCAGATTCTTAGATTCCTTCTGCCTGTTAATGCTGTTTCCCCAGAGTTCCACTTTAGAAGAAAGAGCCACATGTTGTACTTATGGTGACCCGCCGTACCCAAGACTGAGACATTTTGAGTTATGATTTTCTTAATAAATTGGGCTACATAAAAGCTGCTCAGTACAGAAGTTGAGTGCTGAAAGTCATGCGGGAGGAAGTGAGTTCCCATGATCTCCTGACTCTGTGGGCTAAGGAGGTATTTGGGGACATTTGTTAAGTGTTCAAGTACAGTAGTTGTGGCGAGCAGAAAGCTTTAATGGTCAATGAAAAAAAAAGGGTTCGGTTACTGGAGAAAGATTTATTTCCCCAGCAGTAATTATGAGTCCATGCCGATGAAAGGATGTCAGTGGAAAATCTCACTCGATTTCTTTAGAGGAGTGCACTTCTGGCCACCACATACACAAGCTTCTCCGGATGATGAAAACGCATTCACAAGCCATTTGTATCTTGATGAAGTTATGAAAGTTTCCATAGTAAACCCAAGACTCACTCTGCGACACACCTGCACTTCATTACTTGGCTTAGTATGGACTTCTGTCTCCTTAAAGAGCCACTATACCTCACCAAAATTAGGTAGCAATATAAGAAAAAGACAATTATTTTATTAATATAATTATTATATGTAAAGCTAAATTTCAGCCTTACATTCAGTCTTGCACAGTTGTAGGAAATACGGAAATTGTTTACTCTGATTTCACAGCACAATGTGACATTCTTGCAGTGTGTTTTAGAAGCTGCAGCAAGTCAATTAGACCCTACCTCATTTCATGGATGGAGAATGTCCAACATCATCTAGCTCATTACTCCCCAACCTTTCTGTCTCTTGCCCACCCTTTTCATTCATCAAATGCCAGTATTTTTAACCATATAGGCTCAGTATCACATGTGGACATTACCTAGAATGCTTTGTATGCAAATGCAACCTGCCTAGGAACACCTACTTCTCCAGATTGATGTCCAACCATCACAGCATTTTGATATGTACATAACGCCTCCCAAGAGCCATTCCACTGCTTTCATCAGAACTGATGGCTCTTCTGGGGCAGGGTGTTGTGTTTTCAGGAATCTATGCACAGCATTGCAAATATTGTGCCACTAAAACCTCTGTTTTAACACAAATTGTTAGACAATGTAACTTGACTATTTTATGGCTAGCTGGTAAGTGTGCTGAGTTTTGTTTGTCCTTTTCTTCAGACAAAGGAGTCAATTGTCCTAAGTAACACACAGACTGCACATGGATGCACCAGTTTTTATTTTATTGTCAGGTTTTTATTGCTGTCTGTGTCCCTTTCTGTTTGTCCTGGTGACTGGTATCAGTGAAAATTAGAAAGAAAATCTCAAGTTTTGAGTGGTCACCAGAACAAGAATAAAGGGGACATATTCCAATGAGGACACCCAGGGAATTCTCTCACTTTGGAAGGGATTTCCTCCTACTTCCTGTTGTGACTATGTGACAGGAAGTGAGGGGAGATCTCCCACAATGGGACACAAATGGCCTGCCAGGAATAATAACCCTACCTTAGTCTATCAAAAAAATAAAAAAAAGATTTATATGCAAAAAATCACCAGCGTCAAAAATAGTGAGATAATTCCTAAATAAATGCTGCTGCTCCTTAGTGTAAACACTAATAAAATAACAATAAAAAAATCAAACTGCACAAATCAATACTCAAAAAATTAATATGATAAATAATATAAAATCATACAAAAAACTTATAATAAATATAATACACATTGAATAGTCCCACTCCAACAAAATAATTATTTGAGATGAATAAGGTGAGTAGAGTGAAATTAAAAAGTCCTTATTCCAAGACCCTTGACCCGTGTTCACACCCGTTTGTGCTCAGATAGCATACCGCACTCACCAGATAATGGTGAAAAAACACCTTAATATGGTTTTTTTTGGAATCCTAGACCTATTCAATTCAGCCTCCAATCACCAGGTTTAAGTGGAACTCCCCCAATGCAATAATACTGTAGATATTTGCCTCAGAACACCAAACCATGGTAAAAAACAGCCTCCAACCTCCAGGATCACCAGAGATCACTCACCATAAAAAGATGATTGGTACAGAGAAAAAAATGCATATAGTGTAATACTGCAAGACTCGAACAGGATGAATGTAAACACCAAACCACTCACATTTTAAAAGAATATAATCAGCATTTATTATTAATATTATTATTATTATACAGTGTTTATATAGCGCCAAAAAGTTTGCTCAGCACTGTACAATATAGTGGGGGACAATACAGTAACAAGACAATATACGAGAGGTTCGAGGGCCCTGCTCTTTCGAGCTTACAATCTAGGAGGGAGGGGATAGTGGTACAGGAGGAAGTGGCTGTGGGGGATGGAGTGGTGGGAGGAGTAGAGGAGATCGGCTGTTAGGTGAGGGTGGGGTAGGCTTCCCTGAAGAGATGGGTTTTCAGGGTGTGCCTAAAGGTGAGGAGGGTAGGTGACAGTCTGATGGATCGGGGTAGTGAGTTCCAGAGGATGGGGAAGTCCTGGAGAAGTCCTGCAGTCAGGCGTGGGAGGAGGAGACCAGGGAGCTAGAAAGTAGGAGGTCTTGTGAGGAGCGAAGAGAACGGGTTGGGTGGTATTTTGGTATCAGGTCGGTAAGGTAGTTTGGGGCAATGTTATGAATGGCTTGTACGTCAATGTTAGTAGTTTGAATTTAATGCATTGGGCAATCGGAAGCCAATGGAGGGAATGACAGAGGGGGGTGGCAGATGCAGAGCGGTTGGTAAGGTGGATAAGTCTGGCCGCTGAGTTCAGGATAGACTGAAGCGGGGATAGTCTGTGATGAGGTAGACCGGTGAGGTGGGAGTTGCAGTAGTCGAGTCGTGAGATAATAAGGGAGTGAATGAGTTGTTTAGTAGTGTCTGGAGTTAGGAACGAACGTATTTTGAAGATGTTGTGGAGGTGGAGCCTGCATGAGTTTGCCAGCGATTGGACATGGGGTTGGAAGGACAGATTTGAGTCTAGAGTGACACCTAGGACTTTGGCTTGTGGGGTGGGAATGATGGTGGCATTGTTGGTCGTGATGGAGAGGGTGGGGGGGCGTGGACTGGGGGGAAAATTAGGAGCTTGGTTTTGGAAAAGTTTAATTTGAGGAAGTGGAGTGACATCCAGTCTGATATGTCGTTCAGTAGGCGGGTGATTCGGGCGGAGACTGAGGGGTGAGGCGAGGGGTAGAGAGGTAGATTTGCGTGTCATCGGAGTAGAGGTGGTAGTTGAAGCCGTGGGAGTGTATCAGTTGGCCAAGGGAGGTGTAGATGGAGAAGAGGACGGGCCCGAGGACAGAGCCTTTGGGGACCCCAACAGAGAGGGGGAGGTGGCAGCATTATAGGTAACGCTGAAGGAGCGTTGGGATAGATAGGAGGAGAGCCAGGAGAGAGCGGAGTCTCTGATGCCAAGGGAGTATAGTTTATTAAGGAGGAGTGGGTGGTCAACTGTGTCGAAGATCAAGGAGTAGGAGGACTGAGTAGTAGCCATTAGCTTTGGCGGTTAGCAGGTCATTAGTGATTTTGAGTATGGCGGTTTTGGTGGCGATTGTAGACTAAGCACTCGAGGAGTTTGGATGAAAATGGCAGCAGGAAGATGGGTCTAAGGTTGCTCAGGTTGGTGGGGTCCAGGGAGGTTTTTTGAGTATGGGAGTGATGTGCACGTGCTTTAGGGGGGAGGGGAATGCGCCAGTAGAGAGGGAGAGATTGAAGATGTGGGTGAGGGAGCGTAGGATGGAGAAGGAAGGAGATCGGAGGAGTTGTGTGGGGACAGGGTCAAGGGGGCAAGTGGTGAGGCGGGCTTCTGAGAAGGCCTTAGTGACCTCTTCAATGGTAGCAAGGCTGAAGGATTGGAGTGCCGGGGAAGTTATAGTGTGCGGGATGTTAGGTGTGGTGGTGATCAGAGCGGTCTCTCGGAGTGGAGAGCCTGCATATAGAGATTGCTTCCTCCATTCTAGAGACCACTCCATAGAGAGATTGTCACCTCCAATCTAGGGGTCCCTTCATAGGGAGATTGCAACTAACAGTCCAGGGGCCCCTCAAAAAGGAGACTGCTACCTCCAGTCCAGGGGCCCTTGAATAGGGAGACTGCTACCTCCAGTCCAGGGGCCCCTCCATTGAGAGATTGAAATCTCTAGTCCAGGGGCCCCTCCATAAGAGAGACTGCCACCTCCAGTCCAGGGGCCCCTCCATAGGGAGACTGCTACCTCCAGTCCAGGGGCCCCTCCATTGAAAGATTGCAACCTTCATCCAAGGGGCTACTTCATAGAGAGACTGCAATCTCAAGTCCAGGGGCCCCTCCATAGAGAGACTGCCACGTGCAGTCCAGGGGCCCCTCCATAGAGAAAGTGCCACGTTAACCTCCATAAACCAATAAGTAAGTTGTAATGATGAACAGTAACCAATAGTAACCAATCAATGAGTCGTAAAGATGTGCAGTAACCTCTAGCAACCATCAACAAGCAGAAAATGTGCTGGAACCCCTAGCAACTAGTGATCCATAATGTGTGCTGTAACCTCTAGCGACCAATCAGTGAGTGGTATTGATATGCTGTAACCTCTGGCAACCAATTGTAATCTCTGCCTGATCTGTTGCAGTAAACTGATTTCGAGTCTGGCAGCTATTTATGGTATGTCTCAGAGCAGGTAGAGAGAAAAATTGCAATGTGGGGGGGCAAGAAAACAGCTACCCAGGGTCCAATCAATATTAAAGATGGCTCTGTCCAGCTCCCGCTCCCTGCCTGTACACAAGCATCCTTCAGCAAGGATCGTGGCACAGCTCCTGTCTGCCCTCAGAGTAGGGTGTAGTCTTACAGGGGCACTCTGATGGGCACATTGAATGTTAAGGGGGACGCTGATGGTCACATTTTATGTTAAGGGCCTCTCTGATGGACACAACATAGAATGTGCCCATCAGAGTGCCCCTTAATATAAATATGCTCATCAGACTGTCCATTAACATAAAATGTGCCCATCAGCATGCCCCTTATTTTATGTTAAGGGGCACTCTGATGAGCACATTTTATGTTAAGGGACACTCTGATGGGAACATTTTATGTTAAGGGGGCACAAATGGGCACATACTGTGGAGAGGGTCACTCTGATGGGCACATGTGATGGAAAGGGGAACTCTGATGGGGAATATGATGTAAAGGGGCACTCTGATGGGGAAATATGATAAAAAGGAGCACTCTGATGGGGAATATGATGTAAAGGGGCACTCTGATGCGGAAATATGATGTAAAGGGGTACTTTGAGTGTAAGAGGGCACTCTGATGGGAATACTTGATGTAAGGTGGCAATGTGATGGGGATACCTGATGTAAAGGTGCACTCTGATGGGGACAACTTATGTAAAACAGCACTCTGATGGGCACACTTGATGTGACGGGAATACATGATGTAAAGTTGCACTCTGATGGCGACTCTTAATGTAAGGGGGCCCACTGATGGGCACACCCTATTCGTACCTCGGCCAGAAGAAAAGTTTAGTGACAGGACCGCCTTAAATTGTAATTCAATACCCCTGCTCTAGATGTATATCCTTTGTGACTATGGAGGGCTATATTTCAACTAAAAGCCCTGGCCTGGCATTCTACTTTAATGTTAAAAATAAATAATTATATATATATATTTTTTTTTTTACTATTGCATCTACCCTATATAGGCTGGTGTTTTGAGCAGATGCAGTTTAATTCTAAATTCTGAAACTATCCAAATGACATCTGTATGAATTTGCTCCACAGCCTGATATGAAGTTATTCTGGAACAACAAATAAAGCCACCTACTTTAGTATTAGACAGGGCTCAAACCATAATTGAGCCCTGTGGGAAAACTGGCTTTTGCTCCGTTATAAATTCTTGGACTTTGTGGGTGGTATTGGTGAGATCGATGTGAAAAACCACAGACGTGCAAGTCATGAGCGACAACTCCAGCTATTCCTACGTACACAGCCATGTACATGCAGATATTTCAGTAAAGTAAATAATAATTAGCCATCGAATCAAACCTGTATCATCTTGATTCAATCTGCGGGTTATTAGGATGCAAATAGCAACCTTTAATCTTGTTTTTGCTCTAAATACATTAATACATTTAGGAAATTAACAGATCTCAAAAACAGTTTTACTTTTGAAGGTTAAATATCAACCAAGTTTTTTAGATGAATAAAAAATAGCCTGAAACCTTTTTCTGCTTTTTTATTTGTTCAAAAAAATGTCTGTTCTCAATTATTGCTTTTAACAAACATGCAGCTCATCTAAAATGAGAATATATTGGTTGCATTGCCTTCAAGATAGCTATGCAGCTACTATTGTGTTGTAACATAATTTAAAGCTGGACTCTGGGCAGTTCCAAAATCATTAAAATTGACCCCCCAAGTTGATAAAAGATCCCTTGTTTGTTTTGTCTAGGGTAGTGGTCACCAAACTGTGGCATGCAGGATGGATGAGGACCTTTGCTTGCATTTTTTCCGGCCCCTGGGGCACTATTCCTTCCTTTGATATGATGCAATATTCCTCCCACTGCATCCCATGATGGGACACTATTCCTCCCACTGACTTCAATGATGGAACACTATTCCTCCTACTGACAGTAATGATGGGGCAATATTCCTTCCTTTGACACAAAAGATGGGGCACTATTCCTCTCACTGACACCACTGATGAGGCGCTGTTCCTTCCACTGACACCAATGATGGGGCACTATTCCTCCACCCACTACATCTGGGCCATAATTTACTCCCACTGACACTGGGGCTACAGTCTGGCCCCCCTAAAGTCTAATGCACAGTAAACTGGCCCTTTGTTTGGAAAGTTTGGAGACTTCTGTTCTAGGGGATCAAATTACACAGAGCAACTTACTTTAAATTGAAACTGCTGGTGGACTGGTACTCTTTTCTCTGGAATGTAGACGGACACTGTTGCAAACTTGCGCATCAGAGTTGGACGCGGTTCAACCATTTTGTAGGCATCTCCATTTTCTTCCTTATCCTTCTCCTCCCCCCCCCTTCCTGAGAGGCACAGTGCCAGATGTGTGTGTAATGGTTATGGGTCAATGGCAGGCCAGGACATCCCTAGTTCAGTGCTGAGCGGTCTTTGGAAGTTGTAGCCTTTCTCACCTAAGCCAAGATAAGGACAGCTTTTCCCAGAGAGCCAGAGTCTCTCTGTCCAAGAACCTGTGTAATTTCACACCTCGTAAGGAGATAAGGCAGCTCTCCCAGGAATTGAAAGAATTGTAACCTCATAAAACCTAGCTCAGCGTAGGTGACAGGATCAGATAACTTCTGGTAAAATCAGTTTTTCCCCTATGTCTCATATCTTGGAATATGGAAGACTTACATAAAAACCAGACACATCGTCAGATGGCCAATGAGGAGACGAACATTTTGATGGGTCACTCGTCCACCTCAGACCATCAGGGGAACCAAAACATAGAACTCGTACACCGTGTAACGTACAATTTTATAATTCATATCTATATGATCCTCAGGCTTATCTGCATAATAGAATACCCGTGGGTGGACTGTAGCTTGTGCAGATAGGAAATTATGGAACAGAATATGAATTATGAAAAGATGCTGGCTCCAGTTTAGGGTCCCGCCTGGCGACCCCTCCCTGCACAGTGGATTGGTTTGTTACTTCAGAACCACCCCCTGCCGGGAAACTTTAAAACAGGCTGTCAGCCTAAGTAAGTTGAATTAAAGACATCTTCCATTTTTCCATCGTAACAGCGGGAGATCAAAGCACCATTCTGCTCTAAAAAAATTGGATCTGCTTACATCAAAGGCTTAAATGGCAAGTAACTTAACCCTTTAACTTCTCCCTGTTATCTCTTTGCTGTGCTGTTTTCTATGTATATATATATATATATCTTAGTTACATTTTCTCTGTAAATATTTTTATTGCACCTGTTTGACCCTTTTAGTAATAAATCTTCCTTTCTGAAAGTGTTGAACTGTTTCTATAGCCCCTAATTGCAATTTACGAATTCCTGCCTTTTGAAGAGACGCTACTGTTGGTTTAAACCTCTGTATAACCGGCCTGCGGACCGTTTTATACAGACGATTATTTCAATCATTATAGTGTTATACTGATAACGCGAGTTTCCTCTTTCTCTGTACAAAAGGAGGTGGTGGCAGTGTAAAAGGGGTAATTGCGTAATTAACCTGACCCAGTAACAACCGCTCAGGCGCAGATACATAGATTGTAGTCCATTAGCTGGAAAATCTTTGTGCACGGTGCGACTGGGCGTGGTATTGTTACGCACATCACATCACGGTTTGGATCAGCCAGTCCTTCGGTCATGAGTTTGGTGAGAAGGTCTGGGGTCTGACGCCGTGATCGTGACAGACACTACTTTTGAAAAATAGGAATAAATTTGAAAATAGCGAATATACAAAACAAATTCGAATCTGAATATAGGAAAGAAATTCGGAAAGCTAATAGTTTTAATATAACGAATATGATGAACTGAAATGATTTACTTAAGGAATAAAAATTAAATGAAACCATTTTTTTGTTGTGCGTATCTGCTTGTGATTGCCTGGTTGTTGGCACTAAACTGCTTAAGTTCCCGCCCTGCTTCTTCTTGGATAGGACAATTCCCACTTGCTTGTTGTCATGTTTCACATGACTGTCATATTGACTGTCATATTCCTTTAAGTGTTTTCTATATTTTGTCTCTGCTCCTCCTTTTCCTTTGGTTTAGTTACTGCTGTATAGATAGCCCTCCCCTTTTCCCAGAAATGCATTGAAGCTTCTAGCCTCATGCCATGAAGCAGGAAACATTATGATCTTTTGACCTATCAGATGTTTATTGTTGTAAGAATCTCTCAGTTTATGGAATAAACTTCACAAGATCTACAAGATGTCTTGGTATCCAACTGAGGTTGGAGTTATCGTTATTTCATCACAACTGTAAGTTACAGAGATCACACTATCAATGCTTAGGTTGGAGAGACAGAACACTCGTAGACGAAAGCCTTCACCACAATGTGTCAAACTCCTGGTCTTAGGCCCGCTCATGACATCCCTGGCCTTCACCCTTAAATAAGGCCTTGAATAAGTTCACCTTTTGTAACATGTTACATGGTATACCCATATTTAGGGTGTAACATGTTACAAATGGACCAGGCCCCTCACCCCCCGATCCCCATTGTGACAGCCAGTGGGGGATCTTCTCCTCCCCGCTAGCTGTCACCATTTTAAAAGATCCAGCCATATCCTGTGAATGAGAGCACTACAATTTCTTTGCGGCTGTCAGCTTGTAGTTCTCAATGAACTACCATGGCTCTGTGAAGCGCCATGGTAATCCGTTGAGTCCTCCTGTCAGTAGGTATCTGCTTGCCTGTATGAGATGTACAATACGAGAAAGCAGATACAGTGACAGGTCTGCAGGAGACCTGCATGGCACCAGCGATCTGCTGATCACTAGTGCAATGCTTTAGAGGCTCCAGAAACAAAAAATAATAAATTAACATTTTTTACTTGCAAAAAAAATGTGCATTTATTATTTTTTTTTAAAAGGTGAAGTTATCCTTTAATATTAAAGAAAGTCATAAATTTTTCGCACCTGACTGGAACTTCTGAAAGAAGGCTGTGACCTCTAACATCACTTTGACGTACTGACAGAACGCCACACACAGGAGCAGACATTCTGTATCAGTTATTTGGGTGCCAAGCACCAGCATATAACTTATACACTGTCTTACCTTCACTTCTCTCCTCTCTTTGTTGGGACAGAGTTGGGACCACTTCTCCATGTATACTAAGCCAACTGCCTACAGCTTTTGTCTGGCAATGTCAAAACAGAAGAGGAGCCTGTACAACTGTGCAAGGCTGAAGGAGGCATTTAAAGTACTTAAACTTACTATCCTGGTATAATGGAAGGCAATACCTCCTACTGAAGTTTTTTGTTAAATATATATGGAAAACTGCATTAGCTAAGCACACAAACAATGATGTAATAACTTAAAGAAAGTTACGGTATATCTTGCTTTGTATCTGCAAAAAATTTCTTGTAAATCCAATGCAACCATAATGCGACCAACATGTGGCAGATCTTATCGATGTCAAATAAATCCCATTGCAAACAGTTTTTGTATAAAATAAAAATTAAAAAAACTTTAAAAGTTAAAATCAAACCAGAAGGGAATGTGTAATGGTTGAGTTTGTTACTGTAACTGTTTTGGAACATTAAAACAAATGCAACCGGGCTGTTTTAGAATTGTTGAGCCCAGGGCAAACATCTCATGAGCATGCCCCCGTCCCACCTCTTGATTTCCACAATGCAAAAACATTTTTTAGTAACACATGCTGATAAAGAGAGAGAGGGTGATACCTTCTTTGAGAAACTACAAGACCCAGCAGGTTTTCCTCTCTTGGCCTCTCTCTGCAGTACTGTGCTTGTGCTTAGAAAAGCTTCAATTTATTTCATACATTGGTGAATATATATATATATATATATTTTTTTTTTGTGTTTTTAAAAGTCACCCACTTTAACAAACCTGAGGTCCAATATACAGACTTCCAGGTAGCCTTCACACATATGTAATACTTCCAGCTGTTTCTCACAAAGAGGGGAAATAATGAACTATGAAAGGGCAATTATTGTATGTACAGTGAAGGAAATAAGTATTTGATCCACTGCTGATTTTGAATGTTTGCCCACTCACAAAGAAATGATCAGTCTAAAAATCGAATGGTAGGTGTATTGCAACACTGCGAGACAGAATAGCAAAAAAAAATCAAAAGAAATGCATGTCTAACAAATTATGCACTGATTTGCATGTTCATGAGGGAAATAAGTATTTGATCCCCTATCATTCAGCAGGATTCCTGGCTACCAGGTGTCTTTCATACAGGTAACAAGCTGAGAGTCTCTTAAAGGGAAGAAACACAAAACAACTGTCAGTCTCCCTAGGTCTG
This sequence comes from Staurois parvus, assembly GCF_062004578.1. Taxonomy (NCBI): domain Eukaryota; kingdom Metazoa; phylum Chordata; class Amphibia; order Anura; family Ranidae; genus Staurois; species Staurois parvus. Next base: position 3,481,212 of record NW_028318781.1, read on the forward strand.
GTGTGTGCACAATCAGCAGATCATGGAGGTTCACTTATTACACATACCTGTACTTAAAGTGGACATTTCAAGTAACTTTATAACCCTGTGGGGGGAATTTAGTAAAGCATTTGCACCACTTTTCTTTGGGTATGACCCTCTTAACCACTTGCCCTCCAGAAGATTTACCCCTCTTCCTGACCAGGCCATTTTTTGCAATACGGCGCTGTGTTACTTTAACTAACAATTTCGCGGTCATGCAACGCTGTACATAAATTAAATTTATGTCATTTTCCCCACAAATAGAGCTTTTTTTTGGTGGTATTTGATCACCTCTGCGGTTTTTATTTTTTGCACTATAAACAAAAAAAAACGACAATTTTGAAAAATGCTATAAATCATATCCAATAAGAAAAAAATTAAAATTTAATTTCTTCATAAATGTAGGCCAATAATGTATTCTGCTACAGTGGCAAACTCCAGATAAGGGACTAAAAACCTACACAGACAAAGGAACTTTCAGTCATCCCAGCATTCTGTGAAATCAGCTCCTAGATTCAAGGTACTGGATGGTTCAACTCTCAACTCACCACACTTCAAAACCAGACCAGGAGATAAGGTTAGCTCACACCCCAATTGACATGGCAGACTCCAGAAGAATACTCCAAAAGTACTTATAGCCAAACCAAGCTTCAAACCCAGACCTCTGTCCAATCACATGGTCAGTAAGAGGATCAGACATACAACTGTGTCCATCTTCCTGGCAGGAGGCTCGGGGAAAGACTAAATTCCCCAGGTCACTTTTGAACATTTATACCACTCCTAGCTCTCCCAGCCTGCACTGCTGGCAATAAACATCCTAGTGGTTGGCTAGATATTCATAGCTCTGACTATTGCAGCCACCCACAATATTACCACAGATACTCCCCAGCAGCAGGCAGAAGAAAATAGTAATCTGAGCTTAGATCTAAAAAAGCTGAACTATCAACTCAGTTTAGGCTGACTACAATCTAGCAACTTTAAATTCAAATAGACACTTCTTCTAAAGGCAGGGTGACTACACTCTCCCCAGCCAAGAGGATAATAACAGATGCCCTAGGTCAGTGGTCGGCAAGCCGCGGCTCGCGAGCCACATGCGGCTCTTTACACAGTTTAATGCGGCTCTTCTGTGTGCCGGGCGCCCGCTCCCCTCCCTCCTCTCGGGCGGCCGCCCCAAAAGTCAGGACTCTGCAGCTAGCCCAGCAATGGGCAAACTACGGCCCGGCGGACCCTTTAATCCGGCCCGCGGAGCGTGGCAAACATTGGCTGTCAGGATGTAGGCGGGGCAGCGTGACGAACTCCTCTCACAGTCCGCCCTGAAGACCGGAACGGCGCGGGAACACGGCGAGAGGAACGCACGGAGCAAAGGTAAGTGAATTGACACAATATGGGGAATGAATTACTATAGGGGGGATGAATTACTATAGGGGGATGAATTACTATATGGGGGATGAATTACTATATCGGGGATGAATTACTATAGGGGGGATGAATTACTATATGGGAGATGAATTACTATATGGGGGATGAATTACTATGGGGGATGAATTACTATATGGGGGATGAATTACTATAGGGGGGATGAATTACTATGGGGGATGAATTACTATATGGGGGATGAATTACTATATGGGGGATGAATTACTATGGGGGATGAATTACTATATGGGGGATGAATTACTATGGGGGATGAATTACTATGGGGGGTGAATTACTATATGGGGGATTAATTACTATGGGGGATGAATTACTATATGGGGGATGAATTACTATGGGGGATGAATTACTATATGGGGGATGAATTACTATATGGGGGATGAATTACTATATGGGGGATGAATTACTATGGGGGATGAATTACTATGGGGGATGAATTACTATATGGGGGATGAATTACTATGGGGGATGAATTACTATATGGGGGATGAATTTCTATGGGGGATGAATTACTATATGGGGGATTAATTACTATGGGGGATGAATTACTATATGGGGGATGAATTACTATGGGGGATGAATTACTATGGGGGATGAATTACTATATGGGGGATGAATTACAATGGGGGATGAATTACTATATGGGGGATGAATTACTATATGGGGGATGAATTACTATATGGGGGATGAATTACTATGGGGGATGAATTACTATATGGGGGATGAATTACTATGGGGGATGAATTACTATATGGGGGATGAATTACTATATGGGGGATGAATTAATATGGGGGATGAATTGCTATATGGGGGATGAATTACTATGGGGGATGAATTACTATATGGGGGATGTATTTTCAGTTTTAAAAATGTGGTTCTCAAAATAAATTTCAATCGTGGTTTTGGCGAGATTTGGCTCAGTTGAAAAAAAAGGTTGCCCACCACTGCCCTAGGTAAATAAGTAGCAAGATACATGTGGCAGTCTAAGCAAAATCAAACAACAGGCATATACATATAGATATTTGATACTGTTCTCCTATCCTTTCTGTCTCTAACTAAATGAATCCAATACTGCACAGCATCTACAGGGCTTATTTGCCTGAGAGACAAAGAACAATGTAAAAAAACAAATACTTCTCAGTTGGATAGAAGCCTGATTCCCAGGGGAATGCCACTGTATGCTGATGCAACACTCTTAGGGAGTAAAATCTAGACCAAGCCCTAACTTGACTTTTCCACACAAGTTAAAATGCAACTCTGCATGACATGCAACAATGTCTGTGCACACAGCCTCCAACTGTCCTTTACACAGCAGCAGAGGGACAGCACCTCATACTCTTGTGCTTGGTTTTGGTAGCTTCTGGAATATGTAGGTGCTAATCTCCTGTCACCTAGGGTGTGCCCTAAATGTTCTGAAGTCCATTTTTTACGCTATTCCAAAACGTAAAAAAAACCCCACAAGTTCTTCCCTACAATACACAAGATAGTGTTTTACAGTCTGTAAGTCTTTAGAAGATGTTATGCCACATTCCTATGGAGCCAAAAAAAGTCCCACATTGGGTGTCATAAATATAGCACTTCTATGGCCTCCAAAGGCATATGAGTGTCAAGGTCCTACCTTTTCCCTGAGGTTATGTTACTCCATGTGCTGGCGTCCATCTTGGATTCTGCTGTGCATGATGGGAATCCTTTTATACCTTCAGGTCTCTGTGGTCCATCCCCCAGAGGGGTATGGCTGATGACATATAAGCCTGTGGCCCGCACATGCTCTTTGCACTTGTGTCTTGTGTCTTGGTGTTGCTATTACTCTGTTCTGACTCTCGTGACTCTCCTGGTATCTGATTCGGCTTGTGACTTGACTATTCTTTGTATTCTCCCTTGATCTGACCCTCTGTTGCTGAACCCGGCTCGTGACCTGTGATTCTCGTCTGCTGTCCTGTACTGTTTTGTCCTGTTGGTGTTGACCCGGCTTGTCTGACTACTCTTTTGTCACTTCCACCAGCTACACACCATTGGCGGCGGCCATTACCGCAGCTGAGGTGTCTCGGGGGCCGCGACCTGGTTCCTGGCTGCGTCAAGTCCATCCCCACCATCAGGGGCCCTGGTGAAGGGCAGCCTGGGATTTAGACTCCGCGCCCTGAGGGACTTCGGTCTGTGGGTAGTGGTTGTCGTCAGCCCGTGCGTTACATTGTTAGGCCTGCCTGTCCGTTCCTTGGCCCCTGCCCTGACATTACACAAGTGCCATGAACCCTGACGGTGCAGGCATGCCTTCGCTCCCAATGCTAGTCGCCAGACTCGATCAACAGGATTACCTGTTGGATCAATTCGCTCAGGCGTTGCAAACTCTGCTTGCACGCACTGCACACCTTGATCCTGGTGCTATTAGGCCGGTAGTCACTCCGGTGGTCTCTCCCGCAGCTTCTCCGCCTATTGCGTCCACCACCTTGACGGCTGCATCAGCGGCGCCCAGAGGTATGACTGGTTCAGCCCCTCTTCCACAGCGCTTTGGGGGTGAGCCTAGTCAGTGTCGTCGGTTCCTCAACCAGGTGGGTATTTATTTTGAATTAATACCCCACGCCTTTCCGTCTGAGAGGTCAAAGGTGGGGTTCCTAATTTCCCTACTCTCAGACAAGGCCTTGGCCTGGGCAAATCCCTTATGGGAGAGGAACGACCCGTGATTCAAGATTTTTCCGGTTTTGTCGATGCATTCCGTAGGGTATTCGACGTACCTGCTCGTTCCGCCTCGGCGGCCAAACTGCTTATGACCATGCATCAGGGTTCACGGACCGTGGCCGAGTACGCTATAGAGTTTCGTACCCTGGCGGCAGAGGTCGGTTGGAACAATGAGGCTCTGGTGGCTGCGTTTTCCCATGGTCTTTCTGACACATTGAAGGACGAGATTGCAGCTAAGGACCTGCCTGTGGTGTTGGAGGAGCTCATCTCTTTCCTGATCCTGATTGACACCAGGCTCAGGGAGAGGCCTTCACTCAGGGAACGCCTGCGGAGGCCTTCCAATCGACTGGCACCTGCGTTTTCTGTCCTACCCGTTCCTCCCTGTCCTCCCACGCCTCCTGGAGATAGCTTGTCTGGTGGGGAACCCATGCAGCTGGGGTTTGCTCGCCTTTCCGAGGGGGAGCGGGCCGCTTGGCGTCGGGAGGGTCGCTGCCTGTACTGTGGCCTTGGTGGGCACTTTCGGCAGTCTTGTCCGGTCCGTCCGGGAAACGCTCGCACCTGAGATCATGTCGGGGACAGATCTTGGGTGGAGTTTCCTCGTCCCCGGCATTCCGCAAGGATAAGCCACTGATCACCGTGGTCCTTTCTTGCACGGAGGGCTCGGTGACGGCCCAGGCGTTGGTAGACTCTGGGGCCGGTGGGTTGTTCTTGGACAGCTCGTTTGCTGCACAGCACTCCATTCCCCTGCAGGCTCGCGCTACCCCATTGGTTCTCGAAGCCATAGATGGCAGGCCCCTGCAGCCGCTACAGGTTACCCACGAGACTCTGCCGATAGAGGTAGCCATTGAGGTTGTTCACAGGGAGTTGGCCTGTTTTCAGGTGATTTCTTCCCCACACTATTCGGTGGTTTTGGGGTATCCCTGGCTCCAGAGGCACAATCCAACCTTCAATTGGCAAACAGCCGAGATTCTCTCATGGTCTCCACAGTGTGGGGCCGGGTGCATCCGGGGGCCGGTTAAGGTATTGTGTGCCTCCTCGGACTCTGCGTTGCCCACCGACTATGGGGAGTACCGGGACGTGTTTGATAAGGTACGCGCTGGTACCTTACCGCCGCATCGTCCTTACGACTGCGCCATATCCTTGCAACCCGGGGCCACTCCTCCGCGTGGCAGGGTGTACCCTCTCTCGGTTGAGGAGAATAAGGCCATGGAGGAGTACGTTGTGGATGCGCTTTCCCGGGGGCACATTCGTAAGTCTACTTCTCCAGCAGGAGCAGGTTTTTTTTTCGTAAAGAAGAAAGGTGGGGAATTGAGGCCCTGCATCGATTATAGGGGTCTCAATCGGATTACCATTAAAAATGCATATCCGATTCCTTTGATTTCTGAGTTGTTCGACCACCTTAAGGGAGCAACAGTCTTTACCAAACTCGACCTTAGGGCGGCGTACAACCTCGTACGGATCAGACAGGGGGATGAGTGGAAGACCGCGTTTAACACCAGAACCGGGCACTACGAATACCTGGTGATGCCCTTCGGATTGTGTAATGCGCCCGCGGTTTTTCAGGAATTCATAAACTTTGTGATTTGTTGCAGCAGTGCGTAGTGGTTTACCTGGATGACATCTTGGTTTACTCTACCTCCATGGAGTCTCATGTCCAGGATGTCAAGCAGGTGCTGCAACGATTGCGTGAGAACGGACTCTTTTGTAAACTCGAGAAGTGCGAGTTCCATAGATCCCAAGTTGCCTTTTTGGGCTACATAATTTCCGCGGAGGGATTTTCCATGGACCCTCAGAAGGTTGCTGCGGTTCTGCAGTGGCCTCGTCCCAATGGTCTTCGGCCCATTCAGCGCTTTCTGGGTTTTGCCAACTACTATCGGAAGTTCATCAGGAACTTCTCCACATTGGCAAAGCCTCTCTCTGACCTAACCAGGAAGGGGAGTAACCCTCACGAGTGGCCATCCGAGGCCATCATAGCTTTCGAGGCTCTGAAAGCCGCCTTTGCTTCGGCTCTGATTCTTTCACATCCCAATCCTGGGTTGCCCTTCGTCCTCGAGGTTGATGCTTCCGAGACGGGAGTAGGGGCTCTCCTGTCTCAGCGTCGGTCGCCCGATGGACCCCGACTTCCCTGCGGGTTCTACTCCAGGAAGCTTTCCTCTGCAGAGTGCAACTACCAGATTGGAGATCGGGAGTTGTTGGTCATCATCCTGGCTCTCAAGGAGTGGAGGCACCTGTTCGAGGGTTCCGCGGTTCCGGTCCTCATTCTTACCGATCACAAGAACCTGACTTATCTTTCGGAGGCCAAGAGATTGACACCCCGCCAGGCCAGATGGGCTCTGTTCTTGTCACGCTTCAACTATGTGGTTTCATATTTGCCTGGTTCCAAGAATGTCAGGGCTGATGCGTTATCACGGCAATACTCTGAGTTGTCCAGGGAAGACTCTGAGCCAATCTCACTTATACCTCCAGATCAGATCCTGGCTGCCATTCGCACCAGTCTGACCTCTCCTCTTGGGGAGCAGATTTTGGCGGCTCAAACTGATGCTCCTCCTGGGAAGCCGGAGGGTAGATGTTTCGTACCCGAGGGGTTGCGCACCCGCCTGCTGCGTACCTACCATAACGCCAAAACTGCCGGGCATCCGGGGAAGAACCAGCTGTGTTGGGTCGTCTCTCGCTTATTCTGGTGGCCAACCCTCCGTGCCGACATTGCCTCTTATGTAGCGGCATGTTCGATCTGTGCCCAGAATAAGTCTCCACGGCATCTCCCTTTGGGTCTTCTGCAACCCATTCCCAATGGGGAGCGTCCTTGGTCACATCTAGGTATGGACTTTATTGTAGACCTCCTGGTGTCGCGGGGTCATACGGTCATCCTCATGATCGTCGATCGGTTTTCCAAGATGTGCCATTGCATTCCACTCAGGAAATTACCCACAGCGCAAGAACTGGCCACGGTCTTTTCCAGGGAGATTTTTCGCCTGCATGGGTTGCCTAAGGTGATTGTCTCGGACCGCGGGAGTCAGTTCGTGTCCAGATTCTGGCGCGCCTTCTGCTCCCAGTTGGGTATTAGTCTCTCCTTTTCTTCAGCCTACCACCCGCAGTCCAATGGGGCTGCGGAGCGTTCCAATCAGGCCTTAGAACAATTCCTTCGGTGTTATATTTCAGACCATCAGGACGATTGGGCCGATCTCCTGCCTTGGGCAGAGTTTGCCAGGAACTCGGCGGTCAACTCCTTCTCCGGGATGTCTCCTTTCATGGCCAACTATGGGTTCCAACCCGCGGTATTACCTGAGAGGTTCTCACCACAGGAGAACCATCTTGCTGCCCTGCGTTCTTCATGGGGGCAGATCCAAAGGGCCTTGAGGGACTCAGCTCAGCGCCAGAAGTTCCAGGCTGATCGCAGACGGTTGCCCGCTCCTTCATACCAGGTCGGCGATCGTGTGTGGTTGTCTACTCGCAACCTCAATCTTCGGGTGCCCACACCCAAACTAGCTCCCCGTTTTGTCGGTCCTTTCCGCATTCTCCGCAAAGTGAATCCGGTGGCCTATGCCCTTGCCCTTCCGTCTGGGATGCGGATCTCCAATATCTTTCATGTTTCCCTGTTGAAACCTCTGATCTGCAATCGCTTCACTACCTCTCTGCCTCGGCCCCGTCCTGTCCGGGTTGACGGTCATGAGGAGTATGAGGTGAGCCGGATCCTGGACTCTCGATTGGTGCGAGGTCGATTACAGTTCCTGGTTCATTGGCGCGGTTATGGTCCCGAGGAGCGTTCCTGGGTTCCTTCCGCGGATGTACATGCTCCTGCCCTCCTCCGCGCTTTTCATACCCGCTTTCCTCAGAAACCTTTTGTTGAGCCGCGGAGGGGGAGGGGCCCTTGAGGAGGAGGTACTGTCAAGGTCCTACCTTTTCCCTGAGGTTATGTTACTCCATGTGCTGGCGTCCATCTTGGATTCTGCTGTGCATGATGGGAATCCTTTTATGCCTTCAGGTCTCTGTGGTTCATCCCCCAGAGGGGTGTGGCTGATGACATATAAGCCTGTGGCCCGCACATGCTCTTTGCACTTGTGTCTTGTGTCTTTGTGTTGCTATTACTCTGTTCTGACTCTCGTGACTCTCCAGGTATCTGATTCGGCTTGTGACTTGACTATTCTTTGTATTCTCCCTTGATCTGACCCTCTGTTGCTGAACCCGGCTCGTGACCTGTGATTCTCGTCTGCTGTCCTGTACTGTTTTGTCCTGTTGGTGTTGACCCGGCTTGTCTGACTACTCTTTTGTCTCTTCCACCAGCTACACGCCATTGGCGGCGGCCATTACCACAGCTGAGGTGTCTCGGGGGCCGCGACCTGGTTCCTGGCTGCGTCAAGTCCATCCCCACCATCAGGGGCCCTGGTGAAGGGCAGCCTGGGACTTAGACTCCGCGCCCTGAGGGACTTCGGTCTGTGGGTAGTGGTTGTCGTCAGCCAGTGCGTTACATTGTTAGGCCTGCCTGTCCGTTCCTCGGCCCCTGCCCTGACAATGAGGAACCTCAGAACCTCAGATGCAAGGTGGGCTACATTTAACCTCAGGGTCTAGTTCTCAGCAGTACTGGAGCAATGGGAACAGAAGGGCACCAGGAGTTTATTGACTCCTGGTGAGAGGAGAGAAGGTTAGCTCACACCCCAATTGACATGGCAGACTCCAGAAGAATGCTCCAAAAGTACTTAAAGCCTACACAGAGAAATGACCTTTAAGCCAGCCTGGAATTCTGTAAAATAAGCTCCTGGCTGTACAGTACAGGAGGGTTCAGCCAATGACTCCTAGGGGAGACATCATCACACTTCAATGGATAAGCATGCTTCTGCCCAGCTATCTGGTACCCCACTTATGCAGAATGTCTTCCATGATGCTGTAGCCCTCTTTTGGGGCTAAACTGCAGTCCTGTTGGAATTGTGCACATACTGAATCCCAGTTATATCTAGTTTTTAATAAAGGTTTCTTCAGATGAATGTTGCAGCAAAGTTCAGTTGCAGAGGCTACTGAGGATGATCTGCATCTGAAAACCTGAAGACAAAATCAGCGATGATGAAGAGATCATCCAACCAGCCTGGAATTATGTTTCTCATGAGCAGAACCCATGGTGTGGCGCTGAAACTCAAAATCAGCTCTGCTACCTTGTAGCTTCTAATCTGCCATGCAACCAGACTTCTAACTACCACTGGGCTGTCAGGTGCCTAACCTGGCTTAATTCTATGCTGGTTACTGAAATCTGAGCTAATACTAGCTATGGAACTCCAGACCAGAAGGTACTTGGTAACTAGAGTAAGAGCTGCATATAAACTCTTTTGCAATAAACAGGTTCACCTACTAAATCTGGTACAGTAAACATGAGATAACAACAAGGGTCAGATATACTTCTGTCCCCAGTCTGTATATATATATATATATATATATATATATATATATATATATAGTGTATTCTCAATGTATTTAGAACCCCTTCCCTCTTTTCAATTTTATGTTGCAGCCTGATAGTACAGTTGTTTAAATTCAATTTTTTTTCTTATTAATCTACACCCTGTATCCCAAAACGACGAAGTGAAAACAGAATTTTAGAAATTTTTGCAAATGTATGAACAGGGAAAAACTGCAATATTTGCACAGGTATTCAGACTCTTTGCAACAACAGTTGAACTTTAGCTCAGGTGCCTCCCATTTCTCTTGATCGTTACTAAAATGTTTCTACACCTTGATTGGAGTCCACCTGTGGTAAATTAAATTGGTTGGACATGATTTGGAAAAGCACACACCTCTCTATAAAAGGACTTACAATGAATACTGTATCAGAGCAGAAGCCTGGAGGTCAAAGGAATTGCCTGCAGAGCTCAGAGATAGGATTATTGCATGGCACAGATCTGGGGAAGGCTACAAAAAAAATTATTGCTGCAGTCAAGGTTCCCAAAAGCACAGTGGCCTCCATAGTTCTCAAATGGAAGAAGTTTGGCACAGCCAGGACTCTTCCAATAGCTGGCTGCCTGGCAAAACTGAGCAATCGAGAGAGAAGGGACTTTGTAAGCGAGGTGACCAAGAACCCAATGGTCACTCTGACCGAGCTACTGAAATACTGTGTGTAGATGGGATGAAGTTCCAGAAGGGCAACTAGCACTGCAGCCCTCCACCGATCTAGGTTTTATGGCAGAGTGGCTAGGCAGAAGCCTCTCCTCAGTGCACAACACATGAAAGCCTGCTTGGAGTTTCCAAAAAAAGGAAGGACTCTCAGACTGTGAGGAACAAAATTCTTTGGTCTGATAAAACCAAGATTGAACTGTTTGGCCTCAATTCTAAACATTATGTTGTGAAGAAACAAGGCAACACTCATCACCTGCCCAATACTATCCCAACAGTGAAACATGGTGGTGGCAGCATGTGGAGGTGTTTTTCAGCAGCAGGGACTGGGAGACTGGTCAGGGTTGAGGGAAAGCTGAATGGAGTAAAGTACAGAGATATCCTCAATGGAAATCTGATCCACAGTACTCAGGGCCTTAGACTGGGCAGAAGGTTCACTTTCCAACATGACAGCAATCCTAGGCACACAGTCAAGACAACACAGGAGTGGGTTAGGGACAACTCTGTGAATGTTCTAGAGTGGCACAGCCAGAGCCCTGACCTGAACCCCACTGAACATCTCTGGAGAGACCTGAAAATGGCTGTCCACTGATGATCCCCATCCAACCTAACTGAGCTTGAGAGGATTTGCAAAGAAAAATGGCAGAAAATCCCCCATTCCAGGTGTACAAAGCGTGTTGTATCATACCCAAAAAGACACAAGGATGTAAATTCTCCTAAAGGTGCTTCAACAAAGTACTGAGTAAAGGGTCTGAATACTTAAGTACATGTGATATTTCAGTTTTTTCTCTTTAATAAATTCACATACATTCTTTAAATACTTCTTTTACTTTGTCAGTGTAGATTAAAGAGAAAACAAAATGAATGTAAACAACTGTAGTATCAGGCTGCAACATAACAAAATTTAAAAAAAAAACTGAATTGGGTCTGAATACTTTATGAAAGCACTGTATAATATATATATATATATATATACACACTCACACTGTATATACACCCAGAAGCTATTAAATATAGGAAGGCTAAGCCTAATAACCCATGCATCTGGTCTGGCTTAACAGCAACTCCTCTGTGGCAGGACATGTGGTCACTGACTCTCCCTCCTCAGTGTTTCTCTCTGGGGTTTCCAGCCCAGCCACCCAGAGGTAGGAAGTGCCTATTCATAATTAAGTCTGTGATATTTAGCAGCGCAGTTATTTACAGACAGTAGAGGGCAGCAGATCCCTACAGTACTATGACCTTCTTGCCCTGTATTATAGGCCTAGTGCCCAGGCCTCTGTCCATTTACCTTTTTCAGGCAGTAGGCTTAGAGGAATCAGACATACAGCTACTGTCCGGGGGAGGAGTGACTCTTCAAGGTCACACCTGAATATTTACACCCTCTCCCAACCTGCACCTCGGGCAATAAACCTCCTAGTGGTTGGCCAGGGAGATACTAAATGATCATACCTATTGCTGCCTCTAACACCATTTCCAAAAATATTCTCCAGCAGCAGCCAGAAGCAAATAATAACCAGAGCCCAGGAGAGATCCAAGAAAGCTTAACTTTCAGCTCGGCCTAGGCATACTACAACATATCAATTCTACTATTCCAATAGACACTTCTATTTAAGGAACGGTGGCTACACTTTGTAAAGTAACAATCAGGTTGGTGTTTCCAGGAGACAGTTATCACAGTGCTGGTGTGAAGTACTTTTGGAAATTCTGACCACCAGCATGTACTGTATTGCACTAAATACTGTTTGCAGTACCTCACTGCAGGATTGTTAGCTTGCCTGAAAATGTGATATCTGGCAAGCCAGGCCAAGAGTAAATACTGGAATTCGGTTTCAAAATAAGTAGTTTACTGAAGACTTTCAATATAATAAAGATCAGCTGCATGGACAAGAAAAAATACAAGAATTAGTGCAGCTATCAGTCACCTGCAACTTACAAGAACCTTGATACCCTTACAGACCATGTGACCTTGAGCTTCCTTAGTCTTTAGGTGGTTTCTCAATAAAGCACAAATGGGGAATCTAGTTTCATTTGCAAATATTCAAACTCTCGAGCTATATATTTTTCACATGTTGTGCCCTTTGGGTTAACCATATTCCTACTGTGAAATAAAGAACATACTGGCAAAATGGTGGGGCTAAAAGGCAAGTAAAAATGCCATTAAATTCAGCCCACCATTGATTGTTTTTATTAGAGGGTAAAATGAATGAGGGATTGGGATGCTTGATTGTAAAATAAATATAGAATTTCCTGGCTAACAATGTGCAGTTGGCAACCCTTACACCCAGTGTCCAGTGTTTAGCAGTGAATGGAACAGGCTACATGCCCCTCTGTTACTATATCTTCACAACCTTAATAATGTCATGCAATGCCAAGCTGTGGTTTCTAAAGCGAGCAAAATCCTCTCTTGTATTAAAAGAGGTATAGACTCCAGAGAGAGAGATATCATATTACCCCGGTACAAATCATTCGTAACACCTCATCTGGAATATGCCGTTCAGTTTTGGGCACCAATTCAGAAAAAGAACATTGGGGAACTGGAGAAAGTACAGATAGGGCAACCAAACTGATACGAGGCATGGAGGAGCTCAGCTATGAGGAAAGATTAGAGGAACTGAATTTATTCTCTCTTGAGAACAGGAGATTAAGGGGGAATATGATCAACATGTAGAAATACATCAGTGGTTCATATAGTGAACTCGGTGTAGAGTTATTCACCCTGAGGTCATCACAGAGGACAAGGGGGCACTCTTTACGTCTGGAGGAAAAGAAATGTAATCTCCAAACCCAGAAAGGTTTCTTCACAGCGAGAGCTGTGAAAATGTGGAATAGACTCCCTCAAGAGTTAGTTCTGGTCAGTTCCGTGGATTGTTTTAAAAAAGGCCTGGATTCTTTCTTAGATACACAGAATATAACTGGATACTAACATTTTTAGGTAAAGATGATCCAGGAAATATCTGATTGCCTCTCGGGGGATCAGGAAGGAATTTTTTTCCCCTGCAGGAGCAAATTGGATCATGCTTTGCTGGTTTTTTTTTCCTTCCTCTGGATCATCTGTTGGTGTAGGATTTTTTTTTTTAATGGTTGAACTGGATGGACTTTTGTCTTTTTTCATCCAGACTAACTATGTAACTATGTAACCTGTACCACACATCCAGTTTCTCTTAATTTTTAGAATTTCAGGTCATGATAAAGGGGGCACCTTGAACCACTGAAACACACTAAAAATTCCTCAACTAATTTTATTGATAGACCAAAATATACTCTCATTTCTACAAACCCTAATCCATAAGAACGAATTGACTGAAGCAACGTACCAGAAATGATGGAGGTATGCTGCATGAGGAGCACAGGTCTGCAGACACCCAGATCTTGGCTTTCTTGGCTAAACCATGGCTGTCCATCAACCTCCATTCAGGACAAATGAACACTATAACAAGCTTAAACGAAGTATCCCATACATAAGCCATTTGTGGTTTCTTGCTCAGCAGAAGCCCCAAGCAGAATTACTTTAATTGAAACTCATACATTAGACTGCATTCAGCTGGCTTTTTCAATACACAGTTCCTTGTCAGTGCCAGAAAGGAGTCAATATACTTGTCCCAGTTACAGAGATTTGCTCCTTTTTTTTACTGTTTACAAAGGTCTTTTCTCACACACGCATTGTGTTAACATTCTTAATTTGATTCCCTGCCGTGCTCTGGTAGGGCTTCAACGCACTCTCTATGTCAGGCCTCTGAAAGCTCCACTGTCCAGTTTTCTTTTACAAATGGCTTTTAGCAGCTGTGTGGCACACTTTATTAACTTAAGTACCCACTAGTTAAGAATTTAATTAGTTTGAGGGAAAGGGGATATGATCCTTCAATGTAGCTAGCATGGGTGGATGCTTTGTGACAGCGTGACCCATATCAAACTGGATTATTGTTGTAAGTGAGACAAGTGACCCAATATTGTGCCTGTTAGGCAGCCATGATCTACAACCTTTTAAAGATCTACTGTGGGAAAGCCCAGCACTCTGCTGAGTTCCTAACCTCACATTCTTGAAGCGGAGTCATTTCTCGCTTAGCAACACCTCTTTCAGACTGTCTGGGTCAGTACATGAATTATCAGAGGTTACAGGTTCCTGCTAGGCAGGTATCGAGGGAAAATCCTTGCTGGTAGTGGTGGCAGCTTAACAATCAATGGACATTTCATTTATTTTTTTTTTCAAATGGTGTGCAAATACATTTTATACTGCAGCGCCATCGTCTGACTATGATCTACAATTTTGTCTTTTGAAGAAAAACTTGGTTTTCCAATAAAGAAAACAAAAATAGAGAGAGAGACTGTATATCTACAGTATCTATACTGTATATAATAATATTGTATTATGTATATAAATCATATATATTTGTTACATAATACTTTATAATTGAATGCTTAAATATGAAAAATGACTTTTTTGTATCAAACTGCAGCCCATATCATATTCTAGAATTATAGTTGTATGGGGTTCAGTGCGAGCTAACAAACAACAGCAGCTGATACACTAAAAAGGGAAACCGTAAAACCTTCAAAATTATATAAACATAAATAGTGCAGCGCTAGGAATGATGTATATAGGCACACCTGTAATATTGTATATGAAATGGTACATAAATGCCTCAAATTACCAATAATACAGTGTTTAAATACAGTGCTCAACAACAGTGCAGTGGTAGAGTTATATCAGACACCTTCACTAGTTATATAATACACAGTACAAATGATAGTCCAAAAATATCTGATGGTGATGAAACCACGGATAAACTGAGGAAAAGGTGACTTGATAAACCTCAGTGACAGTTATGATCCGGTGCCGTGCGGGAATAATAAGTAAATTGCACACTCACCAGAGGCGCAATATAACTGCACATTTGTGTCATATACACCAGAGGTCCTTTCAGTTATGGATGGAATGTAGCCTGGAATAGATGACTCCGCGGTGGATGATAAAACATCTGGGGGTTCCCTTTATGGGCCTGGCTATAGGTGGGATTCGCTGAATACAGCTCTCCTCTGGGCCCTGGGATGGTCATCTGGTGGTCCTGGGGAATTAAATGCTCGATATGGAGCAGAAAAAAGTACCCATAGTGTAGTATTTAGGTCAAAATAAGAATGAGTTTATTTAAGGATTAAAACAGAAAAAAACACACTTCTTAGGTACTGCGGCAAAAACAATCCTCGTGCACAAAGGATGTGATAAAAATGAAATGCAGCATAACACTGACCAGCTGGTAATAGTGGGTGGCCGCCGGCGCTTACCCCTTCTGATGATGTACATGTGATACGAAACGCGCGTCAAGGAGGAGCCCCTGCTAGCCGTGACGTCAAGCGCCGGATCAAGGAGGTCCGGCGGCCACCCACTATTACCAGCTGGTCAGTGTTATGCTGCACTATTTATGTTTATAACATATTCTAGAATTGTCCAGGATCATTTAAATGATACTACCTTGCATCTACATTCTGTACAATACTTGTGTACAGCTCATCCAGAAATCTCATTTTCTGTCCATATCATTGGCTTACTGCTTTCCCCAGATGTCTGCAGAGAGCCTGAAGTTGATATACTGGAGTTTTCAGCTGTAGAATTTTAATTTTTGTTGAGATGCCTAAAAAGAATGCTGGGATGCAACTTTTCTTATTGCAACACTGTAGTTGGTCATGCACATTAAAATCTGATGCCCACACCTCCAGGCTGATATTCACCCAACAAGATATTTTCATATTTGCCATACTCCACCCAAGAGCTAACCCACTGCATCAGGGCTGAGGGGTCTTGAGAGGAATACTGAGACAGGGTACTGTGATGGTTTTGGGAAGCTACGTACAGCTCCCTGCCACCTTATTCCATCAGCCATGATCTGCTTGCACTGCATACGGAAACACAGAGACCTAGCGATGGCGTTTTTGGATTTATACTAAGGTATGTGTAGAAAATATGTATGGGATTTTGGAGATTCTGGCATCACTATTCTTTACTTTTACTGGTTCCTAATAATCAGTTCAATTTTTTATCCACCCTTCCAGAATGGTGAGCAGTCCTCGGAGTTCTGGTAAAGGTGCACAATGGGGGATTGTTAGCATTGGTGAGATAATTCTCATTCTTGTTACCAATAATCATAATATCAGGAAGTATAAAATTAAAATCAAAAACTTTACAGCAAAAAATATTCTGTCTACATAACATGTAAACTTTAAACACTAATTCCACCTCTGCCATGCAGTTCCAGATGCAAATAATCATACTGTATGTAATGCTTAAAAGCCAAAAAAGAAAGGCAAATCATATTGGCATTCTGCAGTGTACAACTTAACAAAGAAAATGCAATAAAACAGGAATAAAAAAATTTACAGAACGGTAGATGAGGGTAATTATCTCCAGGGCCAAGTACAGAAGCATTGGACAAAAAGTTTTCACAAAAATTCTGTGCTCAATCACCCATTAGATTGCCACCTTTTTCGGAAAAAAAAATAATCCTTCAAATCTCTTAACATATCATTTTCCACTCATGGTGGATTGCTTTTCTGGGTGGTAGAGCTGCAGCTGCGGGGTATTCAGCAGGGGATACTGCCACCTTCCGAATACCCTTTTTTGACAGATGATTTTTTTATGTAAATAATGTGTCGCAGCCACAAGTCAGATGTTTGGCTTGTGGTTGTGGTGTGCCCCCTTCGCTTAAATGGGTAGCATTTGGTAGATCCAACCAAACTAGACATAGAATAAAAAGGTTTTTCCATGACCGATAGCAAAGCCCCATGGTCGCGCCATGTGTAAGACCCTGAGCAGCTACATATTATCTTTTAGGTGGGCTTTTGGGGCTGACCTGTCTGTTTTTACCACCCCCAGCTGCCCATGTGAATGAGGCCTTAAACCAAAAAATGATCTTAGCACAAGACTCTACCACTACTGTGATGGATAATCTCTTTCAGTGAATACAATTCTGTTTTGAGTACTGCACTAGGTTGATGTGTTCAGCTTTCTTTTATGTCTTTAGTCCTACTTAGTTGAAGGAAGGAAGTCTAGTAATTCTGAAATGCTGAAGAATACCACACTCCCTGTAGCCGGAGGAGCTTGATTAGTCAACCTTGCCATGAGAGACACTGGTAATAAAGTTTGTCAGCATTACAACACAAAGCAGATCAGGCTGTAAAAGTTAAAACAAAGCAATGTCCTTTACGAGGAAAGTGGAGAACAATGTGCCCTGTATACAGAAAACAGATGAGCCCATGTGAAATCTTGAGTTGTTCATAAGCTGATTGTTTTTATAAAAAGTCCTATTGAAGGTAAAAAAAAGAAACACTTTGCAAATCGTATGTAAATGAGCACCTTGATCCATGAAGGGTGGATTTGCAAGTCATTTGATAACAAAGGTTTAATATTTATTTAAGCACTTCCCATCCGGCTAATGTATATAAATGGCCGGACGGGGCAGGAGCGGGTTGCCGTTCATAAACGGTGCCCACCATTTTGGACTGTGCGAGCTCCCTGGGAGCACGCAGCACCACGATCTGGTGCCCGCTGTGTCCTCTGTGTGAGGTCCCGATCATGTGATCACTGATTGGCCACTAATTATGGGTGTAAAAGCAATCAGTGCAGAAAAAAAAATAAATCTTCATCACCCCCCACAAGTAGTACAGTGTCACTATGATGACACTGTACTGCTAGGGTGACAGTATGTTAAAAAAAAAAAAAAAAAAACATAAATAATAATATAAAAAAATAAAATAAAAATGTAAACAAAATTTTTTTTTGAAATTATAATTTTTGGTTATAAACTAATTTGGGTTATTTTTTTTTACTAAAAAGATAACTGAATAAATGTTGGCCAATATTTTTGAAGAAAGATTATTTATTTGCAAAATGTTATAAGAAAAACACTTTTTAAAAAATGTTTGGACATTTTCATTTATATAGCAAAAAAAAAAAAAAAAATCCCAGTAGTGAATAAATACCACCAAAATAAAGTTTTATCAGTCTCAAAAAAATGCTAAAAAATTCATATGGGTACAGTGTTACATGACCACGCAATTGTCATTCAAAGTGTGACAGCGCTGAAAGCTGAAAATTGGCCTGGACAGTAAGGAGGTAAAAGTGTTCGGACATGAAGTGGTTAAGCTTCAAAGCCCAATTCCAGTTTGGGCAAAACGATAATTCAAAAATCAGCTCCAGCCACTATACTCACCTAATCACCGGTGCTGTGTCCCTGCATACTTACCCCCATCACTGATTCAGTGATGGTCCTCTTAGAGTTTTATAACACCGAGCATTATTCTTCCCATTTCCTGCGAGTCCATGCTGTCAAAGCTCTGCACCCCTGTCCCAGATTTACAGGAAAATGCTGCAGTCACTTCATGGCGAAGGAGTAAAAAACCCCGAAGTAGGGCTTTCAACTTACAACTTTAAAATATACTCTGTACATGATATCAATGTATGCAAAGAACAAGCTATGGACCTGTAATTAATAAATAAATAAATACTGACTTGCAGAGGATTTAGGCCCAAATGCAATTTGGGTAGATTTTAGCCCATTCACTAGTTATGGTGGTTTTTGGAGGTGAACCACCATGAGCACCAATCAGCCATATCAATGGATGGAGCATGTGGCACGCATGCACAGTAGGGGATGGATGCCGTTCTAACTTTTTTTTTTTCAAAGGGTCAACAGTGTCAGGCAGGGGTGCACAGCGAAGATGTCCAGAGCAGAGCTAAAGGTACGTATTTAGGTAGGTGTCTGTGGGAGATTTTTAAAAGTCAGCTTCACTGGAAGATTTCCACTAAGCAAACATAAAAAAATGGAACTCAAAGCTTATAGAACACAATTTTATGCAATTATTTATTCGTTAAATGATAATCAACCCAAGAATAAGGCTTCATGTACAGTGGGGCTTTTATAAATGCTTTTCTCCTGGCAGAAGAAAAGCAGCTTTAAAAACACGTTTAGACATGTCAAGAGTTTGGGTGTTTATTTATTTCATTGGTGAGAATAATAATTTATTCTAGCCAGTACAAAAACCAAAAATCTCCCACGCTACCACAAAAACAAATATAAATATATGTGCTAAAATAATCCACACAGTGATTGCAGCAGTCGTTGACCTGAATTCCCACCCTACCCTTGCCACCATTCGCGGCCTCGGCTGTCAATCGACGGGTCCTAGCCGGTGATTCCCCGCCAGCACCCGGTGATCGCTGAGTATCACCGATGGGGGAGAGACCTGTGTATAAACAACACAGATCTGTCCCCTGTCAGCTCCTGCACACTGATTTCCATGCAGTGTGCTTACAGTGTAAAGCGCACACACAGCACACAGTGAAACAGCACACAGCACACAGTTAACCCTTTTATCCCCAAGATGTTAACCCCTAACTGCCCAGTGCCATAAGTACAGTGTCAGTGCTGTTTGTTAGCACTGATCACTGTATTGGTGTCACTGGTGATGTCAGTGACAAGTCAGTTCCCCCCAGCGTCAGAATGCCCGCCGCAGTCCCGCTATAAGTCTCTGATTGCTGCCATTACTTGTAAAAAAAATATATTTTTTAAATTCTAGTATATATACTGCCATTTGTAAATGCTATAACTTTCATGTAAACCAATTAATGTACACCACATGTAGCAGAATACATTTTGGCCTAAATTTATGCCGAAATTTGATTGTTACTGGATATGTTTTATAGCAAAATGTCAAAAATATAGTTTTTTTTTTTAAATTGTTGGATTTTTTTTTGTTTATAGCGCAAAAAGTAAAAACCACACAGTTGATCAAATACCACCAAAAGAAAGCTCTACTTGAGGGAAAAAAAGAAGGTAAATGTCATTTGAGTGCATCGTTGCATGACCGTGTAATTGTCAGTTAAAGTAACGCAGCGCCGTATCACAAAAAATGGCCTGGTCAGGAAGGGAGGTAAATCCTCTGAAGAGCAAGTGGTTAAGAGGTGGAAAATGTGTGGATCTCTTGATGACAAGCCAAAGTCAGGTAGACCAAGAAAGATTGCAACTACAGCTGTCAAAAGAATTGTCCGGGATACAAATTAAAACCCATAAGTAATCTCAGGAGAAATATAGGCTGCTCTGGAAAAACATGGCGTGGTTCTTTTGAGGAGCACAATACGGCATACTTGAACAAAAATGAGCTGCATGGTCAAGTTGACAGAAAGAAGACTTTGCTGTGCCATGGATTTATGTTGGACTTTGTGATGATGTGGCTACATTTGATGTTATGTAATGGACACATCCTTTGCACTTGATTTATTTATTTGATTGCACTAGTCACTAATATGTAATAATATTGTTTTTTATACATGTTTATGTGATGAGAAAGAAAGTTATATATTAGTTATATATTATATTGCACTTAGGCTCCATGTACACGAGTCTACCCTGAACACCGGCCGCAGGAAACCGCAAAACGCGACAACCGGGTTCCGCAATTTTGCAGTGGTCGGTGGTCAAAACGTTCCTATCCTGAACGCGATTCTTCCTCATTCAGGAGAGGGAGGTTTAACCTCATCTAAACGCTGCAGCTCCTAAACTCTGCTAAAAGCATATGTGTACATGGACACTCATGTACAGGAGCACTTCCTAAACTCGAGTTTAGGAGCTCTTGGCATTTTTTTGCCAAAGCTCCTAAATTCAACTCCATAAAAGTCTATGTGTCCATAAGCCTTTAGCAGAGTTTAGGAGCTGACGCGTTTAGGTGAGGTTAAACCTCCTTCTCCTGAAAGTGGAAGAATCACATTCAGGACAGGAACATGACTAGCGACCGTGGGAAAACACAAAACGTGGTACATTTTGCCGCGATTTGCGTCTTCCCACGACCGGCAGTCAGGGTAGGCTCGGGTACATGAAGCCTTAGGCCTCATGCACACAGGACGTTAAAAAAAATTCCCCTAGAAGCTATCCTCTAGCAGCACCATTTTTGCTGAAAAAAAACGTCTGACGCTTGTAAAAGTATCTAACACTTTTACAAGCGTTTAGGCACACTTACAAGTGTCAAGCTCTTGGATGTTAATTCATTTAATTTGCCAGAATGATAATTTATTCTAATTATTAAAATTAATTAATGCTCAAGCACTAAACTTGACTAGCGTTTAGACGCATTTAAACGTGTTTAGATGCGTTTAGCCGTGTCAGGTGTTTTTTCTGCTCCTGGACGCACTGTCCCTGGGTTTTTTATTCCTGCTGGTAAATGCTGCTGCTACTAAAAACTTCTAAATGTCTATGTGCGCATGGACACATACTGTAGGATAACACAGAGGGTCGTTTAGAAGCAGTGAAAAAAAAATGCCTGAAACCCCTAAAAGTGGCTGCAAAAACGCTGTGTGCATGAGGCCTTAGAGGCACAGGAGGGTTTATTATACAGTTGCAAGAAAAAGTATGTGAACCCCTTGGGATTACGTGGAGTTTTGCATGAATTGGACATAAAATGTGCTCTGAACGTCATCTAAGTCACAACAATAGAAGAACACAGTCTGCTGAACATAATACTACACAAACATTAGATGTTGCCATGGTTTAATTGCACATAACATGTAAACATTCACAGTGCAGGGAGGAAAAATTATGTGAGGCCCTAGCTTAATGACTTTTCCCAGAGCTAATTGGAGGAAGGAGTGAGCCAACCTTGACTCCAATCAGTGTGATGATATTGGATGTGTTGCTGACAGCTGTCCTGCCCTTAAAAAACACACACCTGTTTTGGGTTTACTGGTTTCAAGAAGCACTGTCTGATGTGAACCATCCCTCACAGAAAAGAGCTCTCAGAAGACCTACGATCAAGAATTGTTGACTTGCATGAAGCTGGAAAGGGCTACAAAAGTATCTCCAAAAGCCTTGATGTTCATGTGTCTACGGTAAGACAGACTGTCTACAAATGGATAAAGTTTAGCACTGTTGCTTCTCTCCCTAGGCGTGGTCATCCTGTAAAAATGACTGCAAGAGCACAGCGCAGAATGCTGCATGAGGTAAAGAATGCTTTTTCTTGCAACTGTATATATTAGTGTTTTGCAGTTTCAAATAAGGGGGATGATTTTAATATACATTTGTTAATCCTTCTGAGTTATGGATTAGGTTCTCGGAGATATTAGTGAGCAGCACTGTTCTATATGTGCAGATTTTACTGTGCCAACGCCACAAAAACCTCTGGTTACAATGTGCCTGACAACACCTTGACATGCCTTACCGAGCTTTTTTTTGTGGCTTGATTTTATATTTTACACTGAATGGGTAAGGGTTCACATATACTTTAACTTATAATGTTGAAAGTCTGCAGTAAAAGTTTGCCATTCTAGTGTCCCTATGTGTAGCTGAACAGAGGCAGAATTGTGTGTCGGTTAACTTGCAGACCAGACCAAAGCAGAGCTGCGTGCAGCTTCATGCTGTCCAACCAGCTGCTTGCACTCACCAGATGGGCCCTCGGTGTGGACGGCATTAGCCTAGATCAGTCCAGGACTTCTACAATCCACAGATGTAACTGCGTCACATGAGACCTAAATTAACAGATCTACGGCTCAGGGAAAACATCTGTACTGGGCTGGGAGGGAAGGAGAACATACAGTGATATGTTTTTATTTGGACACTTCATGTTAAATAAGTTATAACAGGCATCACTGGATCTTGGATCTAGAGCTCAGGCCGTGTTATCTAGACGATTACACTGACTGCCTTTAAAGAGAAATGGCGATCTTCTTATAGGTTGTTAGCTACATATGTAAATGAGTAACATTTATACAGTATACAGAGGTTCATGCAATGATTTTAAATAAATATTAAAGAGTGTTAGTGTTTAAAGCTGAACTCTAGGTAGATCGAGGAACATAAATATATTCCGTGATGATTAACCAGTTCTGTGGAACTACTGGGTGCTGCCATTTGCGGCCTCGGCTGTCAATCACCGGGTCCTGGCCGGTGATTACTCACCAGCATCCGGTGATCGCCGAGTATCTCTGACGGGGGGAGAGACCTGTGCAGGGGCGGACTGACAACTCATGGGGCCCCCCGGGCAATAGGGGATCATGGGGCCCCTGTGTCCTTCCCAAACTCAAAAAAGGTACCAGGGGCATCTCATGGGGCCCCCTACTGACCCCGGGCCTTCGGGCAGTGCCCGAGTTTCCAAATGGTCAGTCCGCCCCTGGACCTGTGTATAAACAATACAAATCTCTCCCCTGTCAGCTCCTGCACAGTGAAGCACACACACAGACCCCATGGTGAAACAGCACCAAACACACAGTTAACCCTTTGATTGCCCCAGATGTTAACCCCTTCCTGCCCAGTGCCATTAGTACAGTGTCAGTGCTTTTTATTAGCACTGATCACTGTATTGGTATCACTGTGAATGTCAATGACAAGTCAGTTCCCCCCAGTGTCACAATGCCTGCCGCAGTCCCACTATAAGACGCTGATTGCCGGCCCTGGCCGCTGATTACTCACCGGCACCTGGTGATTGCCGAGTATCACCAACAGGGGAGAGACCTGTGTATAAACAATACAGAGATCTCTCCCCTATCAGCTCCTGCACACTGCTTTGTATGGCTCTGCATAGCAGAGCCAAACAAAACAGTTGCTTACAGTGAAGCACACACACAGCCCCCATAGTGAAACAGCACCCAGCACACAGTTAACCCTTTGATCACCCCCAGATGTTAACCCCTTCCTGCCCAGTGCCATTAGTACAGTGTCAGTACTTTTTATTAGCACTGATCACTGTATTGGTGTCACTGTGGATGTCAGTGACAAGTCAGTTCCCCCCAGTGTCACAATGCCTGCCGCAGTCCGACTATAAGTCGCTGATTGCCGGCCCTGGCCACTGATTACTCACCGGCACCTGGTGATTGCCGAGTATCACCAACAGGGGAGAGACCTGTGTATAAACAATACAGAGATCTCTCCCCTATCAGCTCCTGCACACTGCTTTGTATGGCTCTGCATAGCAGAGCCGTACAAATCAGTGTGCTTACAGTGAAGCACACATACAGCCCCCATAGTGAAACAGCACCCACCACACAGTTAACCCTTTGATCACCCCAGATGTTAACCCCTTCCTGCTCAGTGCCATTAGTACAGTGTCAGTTCATTTTATTAGCACTGATCACTGTATTGGTGTCAGTGGGGATGTCCATGACAAGTCAGTTCCCCCCAGTGTTGGAATGCCGTCCCGCTATAAGTCACTGATTGCTGCTATTACTAGTAAAAAAAATTTTTTTTTTAATTCCAGTATATACTGACATTTGTAAATGCTATAACTTTCACGTAAACCAATTAATTTACATGCATTGGGATGTACATGTAGCAGAATACATAGCAGAGCCATACAAAGCAGCATGCTTACAGTGAAGCACACACAGCCACCATAGTGGAACAGCACCCAGCACCCAGTTAACCCTTTGATCGCCCCAGATGTTAACCCCTTCCTGCCCAGTGCCATTAGTACAGTGTCAGTACTTTTTTATTTTTTATAATTTACTTTTTATTGAGCTTTAAAGGACAAACAACAAACAAAAAGTTGCACAGAGTTGTGAAATAACAGTCTCGAATCAATGAAAGAACAAAAAGAAATAGGCTCATTGATGAAGTGCATATACATACAATGTCAGTGCATAACAGTGAATTAGCCAGCAGTATGAAACATCTAAGTAGACATATCGGAAGCAAAAAGATCCCACGGTTCCCAAACTGCTTCAAAAAGGGGGACAGAGTTAGCATGCAAGGCAGTGAGGTACTCCATTCTTCTAATCTCAGTGATAACCTTCACCAAGTCCAACTGCGCAGGAGGTGTAGTAGCTAAAGCCAATGCATAGGAATGGTTCTCCTGGCCGCTGCCAAAACATGAAAGGATAGCTATTGGGAGACTGGGAGAGGTCTTTAAAAGTCAGGCCCCGTAGAAAGTGGATGGGATTTTGACCAGTAAGAGTAGCTGCAGAAGGCTAAGGACCTCTCTCTAGTCAGTGCTTTTTATTACACACTGATCACTGTATTGGTGTCACTGGGATGTCAGTGACACCAAGTCAGTTCCTCCCAGTGTCAGAATGCCCGCCACAGTCCCGCTATAAGTCGCTGATCGCCGCCATTACTAGTAAAAAGAAAAATGTTCCCAGTAACTATACCGCCATTTGTAAACGCTATAACTTTCACATAAATCAATTAATTTACACGTATTGGGATTTTTTTTTTTAGCAAAGACATGTCGCACAATCAGGGGTGGACTGACAACTCATGGGGCCCCCGGGCAATCGGGGATCATGGGGCCCCTGTGTCCTTGTCCAAACTCAAAAAAGCCTATGAAAAAGGTACCAGTGGCATCTTATGGGGCCCCCTACTGACCCCGGGCCCTTGGGCAGTGCCCAAGTTTCCAAATGGTCAGTGCGCCCCTGCGCACAATACATTTTGGCCTAATTTTATGACAACCCTTTTTACATTTTTTTACTGGACATGCTTTATAGCAAAAAGTCAAAAATATAGTTTTTTTCTCAAAATTTTTGGGCTTTTTTTGTTTATAGCACAAAAAATAAAAACCGCACAGGCGATCAAATACCACCGAAAGACAGCTCTATTTGTGGGAAAAAAGGACTTACATTTCATCTGGGTGCACTGTTGCATGACCGCACAATTGTCAGTTAAATTAACGCAGTGCCAAATCGAAAAAAAATGGCCTGGTCAGGAACAGGGGTAAATCCTCTGGAGGGCAAGTGGTTAATATATCGATATGTATATACAGTGGGGCAAAAAAGTATTTAGTCAGCCACCAATTGTGCAAGTTCTCCCACTTAAAAAGATGAGAGAGGCCTGTAATTGGCATCATAGGTAGACCTCAACTATGAGAGACAAAATGAGAAAAAAAATCCAGACAATCACATTGGCTGATTTGGAAAGAATTTATTTGCAAATTATGGTGGAAAATAAGTATTTGGTCAATATCAAAAGTTCATCTCAATACTTTGTTATATATCCTTTGTTGGCAATGACAGAGGTCAAACGTTTCCTGTAAGTCTTCACAAGGTTGGCACACACTGTTGCTGGTATGTTGGCCCATTCCTCCATGCACATCTCCTCTAGAGCAGTGATGTTTTGGGGCTATCGCTGGGCAACACGGACTTTCAACTCCCTCCAAAGGTTTTCTATGGGGTTGAGATCTGGAGACTGGCTAGGCCACTCCAGGACCTTGAAATGCTTCTTACAAAGCCACTCCTTCGTTGCCCGGGAGGTGTGTTTGGGATCATTGTCATGTTGGAAGACCCAGCCACGTTTCATCTTCAATGCCCTTGCTGATGGAAGGAGCTTTGCACTCAAAATCTCACGATACATGGCCCCATTCATTCTGTCCTGTACATGGATCAGTCATCCTGGTCCCTTTGCGGAGAAACAGCCCCAAAGCATGATGGTGCCACCCCCATGCTTCACAGTAGGTATGGTGTTCTTTGGATGCAACTGAGCATTCTCTCTCCTCCAAACACGACGAGTTGTGTTTCTACCAAACAGTTCTATTTTGGTTTCATCTGACCATATGACATTCTCCCAATCCTCTTCTGGATCATCCAAATGCTCTCTAGCAAACTTCAGATGGGCCCAGACATGTACTGGCTTAAGCAGGGGGACACGTCTGGCACTGCAGGATCCGAGTGTTACGGATGGTAGCCTTTGTTACGTTGCTTCCAGCTCTCTGCAGGTCATTCATTAGGTCCCCCCGTGTGATCCTGGGATTTTTGCTCACCGTTCTTGTGATCATTTTGACCCCACGGGGTGAAATCTTGCGTGGAGCCCCAGATCAAGGGAGATTATCAGTGGTCTTGTATGTCTTCCATTTTCTAATTATTGCTCCCACAGTTGATTTGTTCACACCAAGCTGCTTGCCTATTGCAAATTCAGTCTTCCCAGCCTGGTGCAGGTCTACAATTTTGTTTGTGGTGTCCTTCGACAGCTCTTTGGTCTTCACCATAGTGGAGTTTGGAGTGTGACTGTGTGAGGTTGTGGACAGGTGTCTTTTATACTGATAACAAGTTCAAACAGGTGCCATTGATACAGGTAATGAGTGCAGGACAGAGGAGCCTCTTAAAGAAGAAGGTACAGGTCTGTGAGAGCCAGAAATCTTGCTTGTTTGTAGGTGATCAAATACTTATTTTCCACCATAATTTGCAAATAAATTCTTTCCAAATCAGCCAATGTGATTGTCTGGATTTTTTTTCTCTTTTTGTCTCTCATAGTTGAGGTCTACCTATGATGCCAATTACAGGCCTCTCACATCTTTCTAAGTGGGAGAACTTGCACAATTGGTGGCTGACTAAATACATTTTTGCCCCACTGTATGTGCGTGCCTGAATTTGCCCTGGTATCAGTATCAGTATAGGAGAGCTGGTATGTCGGAGGGAGAAGCAGCACCAGGAGCCAATCAGTTTATGACAAGAAGAATGCTGATAGGAGGTGAAAGTAGAGTGAAAGAGAGATGAGCTCATCACTGTGCTGCCAATCACAGCCTGGGGGCGGGTCCAGAACAACATGAGCTCAGTGGAAGTGGGTTGGATAATGCTAGTCATCAGACTGAGGGCATCTAATGCCAGAAAAAAGTACTGCAAGGGAAATCTTTGGATTGAAGAATATTGCAGTAAAAGCTGGGTTGGTTATTTTATCTTGATGTGCTATTCATTTTTATTTTGTTATCTTTAGCTGGAGTTCTGCTTTAAAAAAAAGTATATGGCAAACAGGATTCCTATACTTTCACTGGTCCCCAATGTCACTACTGGATACAGTACTGAAGTAGAGGTTGGTGGGAGGAACTCTTGAGAACAGCGAGGGACCATCACTCCCAGACATGTTGGTTTCTGAAGGAACGTTAACCAGGCATTTTACTTCAATGGAGGTGTGTTCAGCTGCTCAGGTTACAGGGGTGGTAAAGAGACCAAGTTTATTGAAACTTGAAAGAGGTATTAAACCCAAACCCAAAAATGTAATATATTGTTGCTTACCAGTCATTAGATGTTGTGGCTGCATTCATTTTCCTTTTTGGGTATTGCCTCTCTGTTTTCACCAGCTGATCTGGCCAGTAACACATCTCCTATATTAGAGTGCCCCCACTCTGGATGAAAGAGCACAGGGGGCACCTTTGGACAGCAGCATTGTCAGTCGGGGGGAGAGGAGTGTTTGATGAACTAGCAGATATAAATACACTAACACATTTAAGCTGAACTCCAGCTAATAATGTATAATCAGTTACAGCCAATGTTTTTTTTTCCCTTTTTAGATAAAGGTTTTACATAAATAAATAAAAGCGGATCATTGTAAGCACCCCTGTCAGTGGTAAATGGTCTGTCTCATCCCTATAACTGCAAAAGAGCTTGTTCTGTTGAAAAACAAAAGACTTACTGGCTGGATCACCAGATGAAAATAGAAGAAAGGCTAAAAAACAAATGCAGCCATCACATCTAAGAATTGGTAAGCTGCAATATAATTAATATTGCTTTTGGGTTTAATATTGCTTTTATGTCATTTTAAAGCAAACTTGGAATTATGATACAGATAATACATAATACTGAAGAGCATCTAACCCCACCTAAAATGAATATATTTCTAGTCTTTGGATGTGATTGCTGAATTAGTTTTCCTTTTTTCAGAATGTGTTCTGTTTATTTTCACCTAGTGTTTCTACCAGTCCTAGGATGACAATGCTAATTCACTTCACTGTATGTACAGAGAAGGAGTGTTACCACCCTGTGACAAGATGACAGAACACCTCCTTTCCTATCCTCCATTACTTAAAGTGGTAGTAAACTCTTCTTTAATAATTTTACCTACAGGTATAATAAAGCTTACCTGTAGGTAAAATTAATATCTCCTAAATTTGATTTCTGATAGCCGCACATGCGCTCTGAAGGAACTACATACCCGTGCCGTTCCTTCACAGCTGTGTGCCGTGGCCCAGGACTCCTGTGCGCAAGTCATCGTGGCTCCACCAGTCAGCCGGCCAGAGCTCGTGAACCCAGAAGGAAGACCGGTGAAGATGGAAGCCCCAGAGGAGCCGTGACAGCACGCCACTGGAGGGCTTTGTTTCAAGGTAAGTCCTTCATAATGTGCTAGTATGTAATGCCTACTAGCACATTATGCCTTACTTTACCTTGTGTTTTTCTTTCTTTTTTTTTTGGATGTGGTTTACTACCGTTTTAAAGGGATGTAGTTTAGTAGTTCACTGAAGCTAGCTGGGCAAGCTGATAACACAATCAAAAGCATTATCTGTGTGATAAATAAAAAAAAACATATGTTGATCCTGCCAGAAGTGGTTAACTTTCTGAGCTGCCTGCCTGTGTTGACTGTTATCAGTTATATTTTTTATCAGGAACCACATACTCAGTGTAGAGTCCTATAGAAGTGTCCCATAGTTCTGTTCTCTTGTCCTGATACAGTTGGATCAGTGAGTGTTGTCACCATTGGAATCAGGTGAACAAAAAAGTGTAAAGTTGTAGTAAAGCCACTTTGTTACTTTTTACCTACAGGTAAGCTTATAACAAAGCTTACCTGTAGGTAAAAATAATATCTCCTAAACCTGCACCATCTAGGAGATATTCAGGTTTTTCTTACAGCACAGGCACTCTGAAGGAACAGCATACTCAGGGGATTTTTTTTTTTTATTTAGTTATGGTTTACTACTGCTTTAAAAAAGATCGGTGATCTGCAATTTTACACTTTTGTTTTTTGGGTTTAGATACACTATAACAAATGTGTAACCTTGTAGTTACATAGCTAGTTTGGCTGAACAGACAAATGCGTATTAAGTTCAACTTTTTAAAAAAATCACCTTGCATCCTCAGAAAATATGCCTGATCCAGAGGAAGGCAAATGCATCATAAGAAATGCATCCAATTCAGTGTGAGACAGGAAAAATATATTTTCCGAACCCCTATTGTTTTTAATATATTTTTATAATTTTATATTCTAATTTTGATAATTTTTATTTTGTATTTGCACAACACTATTATTCTTATGAAAAAGCTCAGTATGTGTTTTCTGTCAATAAATAGAGCTCCAACACAAGTTTTGTGTGCCATGCTGTCACTTTTAATACCCAAATTAGTTCCGGGAATAATTTGTTATGTAGTGTGCAGTATGTTTATATATTATATTATAATATTAATACACAAATAAAGCAATATTAATTAAAACAAACAAAAAAACCCAAAATATATATATATATATATGTGTGTGTATATACATAATAACATATTTTTAATATGGTTTATTATATATATATATATATATATATATATATATATATATATTTAGATAAAAAAAAACCTGCAATATTAATTGATATATGTATATATATATATATATATATATATATATTGTGGCAGTGCGGTGTCCTGCCACGGTAAAAATAAAGCTGAAAACCCTGGATTCTCAATCAGGCAGGTTGAGGGGTTCCAGAGGGTTGATGTATTGCAGAGGAAACTGGCTTTTCAGTTTCCTCATATATTCATTAAGTTTGTTTTGGGATCTGGAGCCTGGAGATTTCAAAGAGATCTGGGAGGGATGAAATCTCCAATCCGGGGTCCGTGTTTTGAGAACCCCCAGCACACTGAGTGCACAGGTGTGTACAGGCCTTTTTATAGGGTCCTAACCATAGTTCTGGGCTCCACCCCGGCAAACGGAGTCAGGAAGGCTCCACCCCGGCAGACGGGAGGTCTCTGCCTTGGAGTCAGGTGGAAGCCAGACTAGCTGTGTGCTAGTGACATATTTTGGGAAGAGTCTGCAGGAGGCAGACTTAAAACTGTGTACAAGCCAGGAGGCTGAAAACTGTTAATTTTCTTGATGGTGGATACCCCTGCGTGGGAAGCATTTCTGTTTTGAACTTTCTTAAATAAAAGTGGGCTAAAAAGGCCCTTAAAGAAAGTGAGTAGCTGTGTGCGTTTAAAAGGCTCTACAACCTTGAAGCGAGGTCCCACAATATATATATATATTTATATCAATTAATATTTATATCAATTTTTTTTTTATTATATCTAAACTATTATATACTATATTTTATTCCTTGTTCCACAGTTATTATTATACTATGTATATGCTATATATACTTTATTAATGTTTTGTATTTTAATAAACTTTATTCTATGTTTATTATATACATTATTATTTATTTACAGTATACATATACACACACACATACAGTGCCTTGAAAAAGTATTCATACCCCTTGAAATGTTCTACATTTTGTCATGTTAGAACCAAAAACGTAGATGTATTTTATTGGAATTTTATGTTATAGACCAACACAAAGTAGCACATAATTGTAAAGTGGAAGGAAAATGATAAATGGTTTTCAAAATGTTTTTTACAAATAAATATCTGAAGTGTGGCGTGCATTTGTATTCAGCCCCCCTGTGTCAATCCTTTGTAGAACCACCTTTCGCTGCAATTACAGCTGCAAGTCTTTTTGGGGATGTTTCTACCAGCTTTGCACATGTAGAGAGTGAAATGTTTGCCCATTCTTCTATGCAAAATATTATAAATCACAAACCCCAGCGCCACAGAAATAACACACCCTCAAAATATAAGGGTAAGAACTGCTACTGCACACAAGTGTAATACACCAAATAATAAAAACAATATAAACAGCACAAATCAAAACCCCATAAATTATAATTTATGACAGCTGACAGCTTGAGCTATTTTGCATAGAATAAAAGCAATATAACATCCGCCCTGGAACTGGAGCAAAATATCACGGCTGAGGAACTGTCGCGGGCCGTCAAACAAATGAAGTCTGGTAAAAGCCCGGGCCCTGATGGCCTGTCTGCGGTATATTACAAGGAGTTTTTACCCGTCTTGTCCATCCCCTTCCTCTCGGCTTTCAACACTTTCTCTTCGCTCCCTGTGCCGTGTCATCGCCTTCTAGAAGCGCACATCACTGTCATACCCAAGGGGGATAAGGATGCAACTTTGGTTTCCAATTATAGGCCCATCTCCCTTCTGAATGTAGACGTGAAACTTTATGCTAAAATTCTGGCCAACCGTCTCCTCCCCTTACTCCCTTCTTTGATTAACCTCGATCAAGTGGGTTTCATCCCTGGCAGGGAAGCGAGAGACAATACTATCAAGGCCCTCAACCTTATCCATTGGCTTCGCACATCAAAGTCTCCTGGGTTCCTTCTCTCTTTGGACGCTGAGAAGGCCTTTGACAGAGTGTCCTGGGATTATTTGAGGGCAACCCTTCAGGCGATTGGTTTGAGAGAACACATGCTTAATTTCATCATGACCTTGTATTCTGGACCCAGGGCACAGGTTCGGGTGAATGGCCATTTATCGAACCATTTCTCTCTCGGCAATGGCACGCGCCAGGGCTGCCCCCTTTCTCCTCTCCTCTTTGTGCTATCATTAGAGCCACTGCTGCGTAAACTCCGTTCCAACCCAAATATTAAGGGCGTTTCCGCTCCGGCTCAAGAGTATAAACTCGCCGCCTATGCGGATGACATTTTGCTGTTTCTAACGGAACCTCGGACCACCTTGCCCAATTTGCTTAAAGATTTCTCACTTTTTCAATACATGTCGAACCTTAGAATCAACCATTCAAAGTCTAATGCCCTCAATGTCACCCTCCCTTCTGATGTAGTCTCATTTTGCCGATCGCAGTTCCCGTTTAGATGGGACAGTGAAACTCTCACTTACCTGGGCATTCAGCTTACGTGCGACCTCTCTGACCTTTATGTAAAAAACTTTATCCCAGCACTTAAATCCATTCAGGAAGATCTCACTAAATGGCATCGACCATGCTTTTCCTGGTTCGGCAAAGCTGCTATATTAAAAATGAACATTCTCCCCCGCCTCCTCTATTTATTTCAAACCTTACCTATCCACTTGCCACCCGCCTTTTTCGCTTCATGTAGGAGAATGTGCTCCTTCTTCCTTTGGAACCACAAGCGTCCGCGCATATCTTTCTGCCAATTGGTTCTCCCCAAATCCAGGGGTGGGATTGGGCTCCCAGACCTCAGGCAATATCATTGGGCCTGCCATCTTTGCAGAATTATAGATTGGAATATTCATTCAACTACCAAAGACTGGGTGCATCTCGAAAACTCCTTCTCTCCTTCTCCTATAGCTTCGATCCCGTGGCTCTTGACGAAACATACCCCCCAGGCCCTTCTCACTCATCCACTGATTGGTCCTACCTTGCGCATCTTCCGCTTGACATGCAAGTCGGCCTCCATCTCGGATGCCCCCAACCCTTTAACCTCCCTTTGCTTAAACCCGGACTTCCCTCCGGGTATGCACAAGGCCTTCCTGTCGGAACATTGGCCGTATGACCAGGTGAAAGCGGAACACTTTTTTCATAAAGGCCAATTGAAATCCTACTCCTCTTTGGCGAGCACCATGAAAGATCGTACCTTCCCCTTTTGGGCCTACCTTCAAATCAGGCATTTTCTCACATCCTCTGCTCACCGCCTCA
This sequence comes from Staurois parvus, assembly GCF_062004578.1. Lineage (NCBI taxonomy): Eukaryota > Metazoa > Chordata > Amphibia > Anura > Ranidae > Staurois > Staurois parvus. The sequence continues at coordinate 3,514,875 of NW_028318781.1, forward strand.
AATGGACTCGTCCTCTCACCCCCTTTGAATCAATTTGTTCTAAGGCTGAACCCCAGCGGCATCTAATCTCATCCATGTACCTCCTTCTCACCGGTGATGGGAATCCTAACTCGCTCCCCGCTTGCCGAGCTTGGAGGAGAGACCTTGATATAGATTTTTCTTCCTCAGATTGGGACCAAATTTTTACATACTCCCACAAATGTTCGCTGAATGTATCGACCCAAGAAAACGGATACAAGCTAGCTTCCCGTTGGTACATTACCCCTTCCAGAACTCATCGTTTTAACCCTTCTCTACCCAATAATTGTTGGAGATGTGGAGCACCCGATGGGTCCCTTCTCCATATTTGGTGGTCCTGTCCTATCGTCCTGCCCTTCTGGCGGGAAGTCCACCGTATAACCTCGTCAGTGTCCACTTTACCTCTCGATTTCTCCCCGGCCCAATTTCTCCTCCACCATACACCACTCCCCAAACGTCTTTACTTCCGATCGTTAGCAATGCATATGATTAATGCTGCTAGACTTTGTCTTCCTGTGCTTTGGAGATCTACTCAACCCCCCTCAATAAAAGATTGGTTCACTCGTCTGGGAAGAATTGCAGAGATGGAGGAGCTGATTGCTTCCTCCCAAGATAACCCGACTAAATTCTCCCATACTTGGTCGTGTTGGACCCACTTCCAAACGACCCCCGACTACCAATCCCTCATGGGTCTTTCTACCTGACTCTGAGCCAGACCTGTGGCTTTGTATTACACTCTGTATTGTACTGACTCCTCGACCCTTGCTGGGCTGTCGATAACACTTTTCTATTATATCCCTTTCACTGATCAGGTAGTGAGACACTCCTTTTCCCTGGTGCCCGATTGTCTGCTTTATGTCTCTATCCCCTAGGGGATGAGCACACCAGCTCTGTCCTTGGAGCTTCCACCTATATGACATGTCTATCCATACCGCCCCCCCCCCCCCCCTTAGTCTCCTTCCCCTTTGACCCTTACCCCCCTTACCCCCTTTTTTTTTTTTTTTTTTTTTTTTTTTTTTTCTCTTCTTCCTTCTTTGGCTTTCCAGCTTCTCACCATTTTTTATTTTTTCTTTCCTCCCGACTCCTTCCTCGTTGTGCCCTGTACCTGCCAGTACTGTCTTTGCTGTTTTTCACATCTTCTCCACTTCATTTTTTCCTTTTTTCTTTTTCCTCTACACTTATGTTTATTCCGCTGTCCATAGGCAACCTAATCTCACACCCGGAATACACTTGCACATGTGCCTCTCCCATTCCACGGAGTAATTTTCATATGCGTTGGCTACCTTTGAGTGGTACCTTTGCTGCTCCTCCTGGATAACACCGAGCTTTCTATATTTTCGCAACTTCTTCCTTGCACCAGAAGCCCAGCACCTTTAGCTTTATTCCCTTCCCCCCTACTCTGCTACTCGACGATGAAAGAAATCTGGGGGTGCAAATAAATGATCCTGCTCGTTTGGTGATATTTTGTATGCTATGTGGTGATTATGATTGGTGTTTGCCTTCTTTTTTTTTTTTTTTTTTTTTTTTTTTTTGCTGTGTTCTCGTGTTTTTTTTTTTTTTTTTCTTCTCCAAGTTCAACTTCATTATTGTTACAGGTGACACGAGAGGGCTTTATTATTTTGTTCACCTGCATATTTCTTATTGTTTGGCATGTGCGATTTGTGTTTTACCGCGTTTTTCTTTGGCACATTATATTACATTGTACAATTTATACCATTTATATGTTTTGACTTTTTCTCAATAAACTTTGTGGAACAAAAAAAGAATAAAAGCAATATAAACAGCGCAGATCAAAACCCTCATAAATTATAATAATCAACCAATAAATCATATGAAAAAATTATAATTAAATTAAAAAAAAGTTTGTGATCAAAAAAAATATATAAAAATAAAAAAGTGTCCAGAACCATAAAGTCCTTATTCCCAAAATTCTTAGTGCTTCAAACCGAAAAAATAATAGCAAAAGACCTTCTCCTTTTAATATGTGCTTCCACCATCCACCAGTGCTGTAACCAACAAAAACCGCACTCACCAGATAATGGTGAATTGCATGCCTTTTATTACTTTTAGGGATCCTATACCCCCTCTACAGCCTCCAAGACTCCATTCCACCATATAGGGCTTAAGGTTCTCCTTCCATTCACTCCTGATTAATCTTTCCAGGTCAGATCCACAGCAGTGCAAGAGAAAAACATATATAGTGTAATATTGCTAATAACCTTGTATAATGCTAATAATAATACCAGGCCACTCACATTTCAAAAGATAAATAAAAACATTGTTTTATTGCCTCCAACCGGCTCTCATAGTTCCCATATTATCCAAGGACAGCATTAGAAACCTCACAGCCTTTCTTGCAGAGGATGACAGAGTGTATCTCAGTGAAGCATCAAAGATGGCCACTTGGAACGCACTGCTATAGCGTGCGTTCCACTCACCGTAAGTTGCGCAGGACTTTAGACGGCAGACCGGAAGTGCGTTGACGCGTTTCGCCCCTCCCTGGAGGTGTGTGTCTTTAAAAGGAGAAGGACTTTCACTATTATTTTTTCGGTTTGAAGCACTAAGAATTTTGAGAATAAGTTCTCTATGGTTTTGGACACTTTTTTATTTTTAGATATATTTTTTGATGACAAACTTTTTTTCATTTATTATAATTTATTTATATGATTTATTGGCTGATTATTTTAATTTATGAGGGTTTTGATGTGCGCTGTTTATATTGTTTTTATTCTATGCAAAATAGCTCAAGCTGTCAGATTGGATGGAGAGTGTCTGTGAACAGCAATTTTCAAGTCTTGCCACAGATTCTCAATTGGATTTAGGTCTGAACTTTGACTGGGCCATTCTAACACATGAATATGCTTTAATCTAAACCATTCCATTGTAGCTCTGGCTGTTTAGGGTCATTGTTCTGCTGGAAGATGAACCTCCACCCCAGTCTCAAGTCTTATGCAGACTCTTAACAGGTTTTCTTCTAAGATTGCCCTGCACCCACTAACTCACTCACTGTCCAGAAGATTGCTAATCACTTTAAAAATAAGATTTATACAATTTGCGATGAGATCTCCACTGTACAGATATTTCCCTCACCCCACACTCCTTGTCCACCTGCACAATCTATACTTCCCTTGTTTAACCCAGCTACTATAGAGGAGGTTGGTAAACTGTTTTCTAAAGCCCACCTAACCACCTGCCCCCTGGACCCTGTTCCCTAGCAAATACTCTGGTAACCCTCTGGCTCTATCCTTCTCTCTTTAACTCATATCTTCAATCTCTCCCTGTTAAGATCCACCTGGTGGTACCTTTGGCAGTCCACCGGACAGGATTTCCCAGAGCGTGGAATCTAAGTCCCGCTCTGCGTATTCACCAGGGCCCCTGATGGTGGGGATGGACTTGAAGCAGACCAGGACCAGGTCACGACCTCTGAGCACTCCTACCCGTGGCAGAGGGGTCCACAGGGGATGAATACAGGGGGATAGCCTGATGTGAAGGGGCCGGCTGGCCCAGGCAGGATGGATGGATGGATGGATCGCAGTCAGACAGGCCAGTTGTTACCGTGGGAGCAGCGAGGTACAGTATCGGCAGGCAGAGGATAGTCGGGTCACATGCAGGGTCAGCACCAGGGTAGTCAATCCGAAGAGAGGTCAGACAAGCCAGGGGTCAGGATAGGAGAAGGCAGCGTAGTCAGGGCAATCCGGGTCAGGATAGGAGAAGGCAGCGTAGTCAGGGCAATCCGGGTCAGATAGGAGAAGGCAGCGTAGTCAGGGCAATCCGGGTCAGCAATCAGGAACAAATGCAGAGTACAGGAACGCAGGGGAACACAGGCAGACCTCACGGCAATTTGTGACAGCGCAGGGCATCTTTAAATACCGCGCCTTGTGCTGTCATTGGTTGCCCAGCATGTACTCGCGGCGCCTAGTGCGCATGCAGGAGTCTCTTTCAGCCGTGGCCGGCTGGGATCTAGTGCTCGTATCCCGGCGCGAGCCGCCGAGACTGCGCATGCGCCGGACCAGACACCGCGGCGGACCCTGACACTCCCTTTCTACTGGCATCTTCCCCAACTCTCTAAAACATGCGATTGTCACCCCCATACTTAAAAAGGCCTCACTGGACCCCACCAATATTAACAACCTAAGACCCATCTCCTCACTCCCTTTTGCCTCCAAACTCCTTGAACTTCTAGTCTACAACCGGCTGAGCTGCCACCTTATTGAGAATAACCTTCTCAATCCCTTCCAGTCTGGATTTCACCCACAACACTCCACAGAAACTGCTCTCCTGAAACTCACAAATGACTTACTGACCGCTAAAACCAATGGTCACTATTCCATATTCTTACTCTTGGACCTCGCCGCTGCCTTTGACACAGTTGACCACCCCCTCCTCTATTTACTTGGTCTCCGTGACTGTACTCTTCATTAGTTTGAATCTTTCCTATCTCACCGCACCTTCAGTGTCACTTACAACTCTAATTCCTCCTCTCCTACTCCTCTTAATGTTGGAGTCCCCCGAGGTTCTGTCCTTGGATCCCTCCTATTCTCAATCTACACTTCTTCCTTGGGTCAGCTTATAGCTTCCCATGGTTTCCAATACCATTTCTATGTTGATGACACACAAATCTACCTCTCTACTCCTCAGCTCACCCCATCCATTTCCTCACATATCACCTATTATTATTATACAGTATTTATAAAGCGCCAATAGTTCGCTCAGCGCTGTACATTACACCTATTTAATAACAGACATAGACTGGATGTCAAACTACTTTTTAAAACTCAATCTATCCAAAACTGAGCTCATAATATTTCCTCCCCCACGTGCCTCTTCCCCTGATTTCTCAGTCAGGATTAATAGCACCACTATCAACCCATGCCTGCATGCCAGGGTGATAGGTGTAACCCTAGATTCTGAACTATCCTTTCAGTCCCAAATCCTATCCCTGTCCAAATCATGCTGCCTCAACCTCCGCAACATCTCCAGAATACGCCCCTTTTTAACCAATGATACCACAAAGCTCCTAATTCATTCCTTGGTTATCTCTCGCCTTGACTACTGAAACTGCCTCCTCACTGTCTTAACTTTACATAGGATACCCCCCTCCAGTCCATCATGAATACTGCTGCCAGGCTCATCCACCTTACCAACCGGTCAGTGTCTGCTACCCCTCTCTGCCAATCCCTCCACTGGCTTCCACTCGCCCAATGAATAAAATTCAAAATACTAACAGCTTACAAAGCCATCCACAACTCTGCCCCCATATACATCACCAACCTGGTCTCAAAATATCAACCAAACCGCTCTCTTCAATCCTCCCAAGACCTTCTGCTATCCACCTTTAGATGATCCCTGAAAACCTTTCTCTTTAAAGAAGCCTTTCCTGCTTCTACCTAGTAAACTGCCATTTATTTCCTCCATCAGCTCATCCCCCCCACAGCTATTACCTTTTGTATCACTCAACCCTTCCTCCTAGATTGTAAGCTCTAACGATCAGGGCCCTCTGTTTCCTCTTGTACCAAATTGTATTGTAACTGTGATGTCTACCTTCATTTTGTAAAGCGCTGCGCAAACTGTTGGCTCTATATAAATCCTGTATAATAATAATATTTGGCTCCATCCATATTCCCATAAACTCTGACCAGCTTCCCTGTCCCTGCTGAAGAAAAGAATTGTCCCATGATGCTGCTATCACCATGTTTCATGGTGGGGATGGTGTGTTCAATGTTAGTTTTCCGTCACACATAGCGTTTTGCTTTTCGGCCAAAAGTTCAATTTTGGTCTCATCTGACCAGAGCACCTTTTTCCACATGTTTGTTGTGTCCCCCTCATGGCTTCTCACAAACTGCAAATGGGACTTCTTATTGCTTACTTTCAACAATGGCTTTCTTCTTGCCACTCTTCCATAAAGGCCAGATTTGTGGAGTGCACGACTAATAGTTGTCCTGTGGATAGATTCTCCCACCTGAGCTGTGGATTTCTACAGCTTCTCCAGAGTTACCATGGGCCTTTTTGGCTGAATAATGCTCTCCTTGCCTGGCCCGTCAGTTTAGGTGGATGGCCATGTCTTGGTAGGTTTGCAGTTGTTGTACTCTTTCCATTTTTGGATGATGGATTGAACAGTGCTCTGTGAGATATTCAAAGCTTGGGATATTTTTTTATAACCTAGTCCTGCTTTAAACTTTTCCACAATTTTATCCCTGACCTGTCTGGTGTGTTCCTTGGCCTTAATGACGCTGTTTGTTGACTAATGTTCTCTAACAAACCTCTGAAGGCTTCACAGAACAGCTGTATTTATACGGGGATTAAATTACACACAGGTGGACTCTATTTACTAATTAGGTGACTTCTGAAGGCAATTAGTTCCACTAGATTTTAGTTAGGGGTATCAGAGTAAAGGGGGCTGAATACAAATGCACGCCACACTTTTCAGATATTTATTTGTAAAGATTTTTTAATTTTGTGCCACTTTGTGTTGGTCTTTCACATAAAATCCCAATAAAATACATTTACGTTTTTGGTTGTAACATAACAAAATGTGGAAAATTTCAAAGGGTAGGAATATTTTTTCAAGGCACTGTGTGTATATATATATATATATATATATATATATTAACATTTCTTTATTTGTGTATTATTTTTATTATTATTAAGTTTTACTTGTTTATTTGTTTCTTGTTTCCCAAAAATATTCATTTGCAAAAAAAAATCTGTTTTTCTAATTGCATTTTTATCTATTTTCTTTTTGTTATTTACCTTTTTGACTTATACAGCTATCTTTTTTTATTATTGTTGAATAATGTAATTTTATATAATTAAAGCTGCAATCCATGCAAATAATTAAATACACAGTTAAGATGTATCTGGATATTTTACCTAAGGGGTTTGGAATCCTGTGTTATGATCCAGCCAATCCTGACAGACTTTAAACTAGGTCTGTGACTTCCTTGTACACTGTGTTGCATTTCAGCTATATAGAACACCTCATAGCATGTATTATTTGATCAACCAAAAATTATATTACAGAAACACACGCATCTTAGCAGGTTTTGCTTTGCAGTATACCAAGGTCTTGAGTCAGCTAATAAAAAAAAAAGAATCACATTTATAGTTTGTATACAGTTGTTTCTACATTGCTAAGTAACCTGCAAACACATTTTATTTGTCTAGAAACATAACAGCCTGATGGAACATTGCAGCATATGCCACAATTTTAGTGAATACTAGCTTGTTTTTTGGGGTTGAGCGATGATTTCACCAACCAAAGAACACTATTTAACATCTAAAGATACGAAGACCTCATTGTTAATACAAGTATATTTGTGAATACATTTTGGTTGATTTTTCTCTTTATGAAATAGAGTTTTGATGTCTTGCCCAAGTTCAAATTTAAAGTTTATCTCCAAGTTGATCATATTTTCCCATTGTGCCAAAAATGCAACTTTATTTTTTTTAAAGCTAGGACATTCATAAAAATTAAGAACACAATATCCTCTGTTATATTGTTCTCTCGGGCATCCGGTGACCTTATTGCTGAGGCTGTCTTCCATTGTGGTGGTCTTATGTATCGTAAAAAGTGACATTAACAGATGATTAAGCACAACTGTTTTGCGATAGAATCGCTGGTCTATATAAACAGGAAGAAAAGCCAACGGGACAACTTAATCTGGAATGAAATTAAACTTTGATCTCTAGGTATTAAACACCTGTTGGTAGAATAAGGCTGAATTTTAGAGTTTCTATAGGATATCTCTATAGTGATCAGCTGGCAGATGGAAATGTATTGGAAAGTCTTAATGGAGACTTCAATGTTAATTTCATTTTATTTCTATTAAAAAGGACGATTTAGCTTCAAATGGAGAGTTTAGGCAGGCTCAGTCCAGGTACTAAACAAAGGCGTTACCCTTAAAGAGATGTTTTGCGCATCACACAGATACAAATTATATTTAGCCTTCTGGCCCTTGGGTCTACTTAGACCCAAGACCTATACAGATGTAATTCTCCTGCAGCAATCTTTTTCCGGAAGGTGAGCACTGGTTTGCTAGACCTACTCCTTTTGGAATTCAACACCCACCTTACAACCTGTATGACACCTGTTCAGAGACCCTTTGCATGATGGGCTATGTTCTATCTCTGATTCCATCTTTACACAGTGACAGCGCAAGTTTCTGTCATACTATATCATTAAAAAAATAGTCTGCAGCTAAAGAGGACCTGAACTGTGGAAGCTGTGTCCAAAAACAAGACAAAGAACAAAGAGCTGGTATCCATAAATGCCTCTAGGAAGATCATTTTCTTCATTACTGTCTTAGTGTGATCACCAAGTCTCCTTCCAAATTTCTCAACTAGCAGTTAGAGACAGCAATCCCCTAGCTGTATATCTCCTATATGAGATCATCTATGAGCTTCTAGACAGGGGAAATGCACTGCTATTTTTCAGGAGGCAAAGGTCAATTTTGTAGGACACTTAACTAACATGTTAATGTCTTTCCTACAACATAGAAAATCTTCAATTTTGAGTTGAGGTTCACTTTAGAGTTTATGATAGTCACAATTGCTTCTATTTTACACTGCTATTCCCCAGTCTGGATAGGCCTCATTTTTGGACTGAACGCATAATTGAATGTTCCTTATTTTGGCTGTTTGGAGTTCAGCTGAATAGCCAAACTAATAGGGTGTTCGACTTTTGCCCATCCCCAAACTAACGGCTGCTCAGAAAAATTATTTAGTTGTTTTAGCAATACAGCTAATAAATATGATATGATATTGATATATGATGACAGGGCAAATTTGGTTGTTTTGCAAGTTGGTCATTAATTGTGCAGGGAAATCTTTTGTTTGTTTGTTTATGCTGTGCATTGCCCTTCCATGTGCACCTTGCTGCATAGGCCAGTACAGTTGAGTGAATTGGGTGCAGGGACACATGGGATACCTAGGCTGCCATTGTGCTTGTGCAGGACATTATGTTCATCCCTGTGACTTTAAGGAGCAGTGGGCTACCTCCAGGTATACCTGCCCCTAATCTATCCATTCTCATATGTGCTCCTACTATGGAGGCTCTGGAACATTCGAGTTATGACAACAGTATATACAGAGGTCCCTGGGGTGGTTACTGTGGCTTATGTATATATTTACAAATGTGTGCAAACAAAACCCTCTGTTTTTAAAACAAACTGTTAGACCAGGCAAATGTGGTTGTCTTTCAGGCTGGTCGGTAAGTATGCAGGAAAATCATTTTGTTTGTTTGTTTATGCTGTGCATTGCCCTTCCATGTGCACCTTGCTGCATAGGCCGATTATATGCCTACAGCTACATAGGTGAATAAGAACTTGTATTAGGCTCCATGTACACTGCAGCTGATAAACTCACGTTTAGGAGCTTTACTGCGTTTTTTTCCAGCAGCCCCTGAACTCTGCCTAATGTTTTCCTATGTGTTCATGTACACTATGACGCTTACAGTCATTTACAGGCAGTTGAGTTTACAGTCGTTTTTTTGAACGCACCAAACATGCGGTCAGGAGCAGCTTTAATCAGCGTTTCAAATGCCAAACACTTATAAAAGCGTTTTTTAACTCTTCCATATCCAAATGCTGTCCAGAGCCTTTTTTCATCATCAGAAATGCATGCAAAGCATTTTCCATGAATTCAAATTTACCTAGCACACCAACGCAGTCAGTTCCAGGTTTTGAGTGAAGGAAAAAATGGTAGAACGTGCCGCATTATGCTCATGATGGGATCCATAGTGAATACAACAAGAAAAGACAGGTAATCTCAACACATACTGCTCTCTCTGCTCTCTCTGCTTCTGCTCTATTTCTCTCAAAATGTCTGTAATAGTTGATTTTATTTACTGTTTTTCAGTGCATTCTGGGCATTTTGGAAGGTCTCCTGAGGTTATCTTAAAAAAATGCTTATAAATGCAAATGCTCATAAACGCGATATGCAAATGCAGCTAAGCAGACACTTTTTAACCTACGTTTTCCAGCAGTCAGTTTCCATCGTTCAGAAGTGTTTTCCAAATGTCCCGTGTACATAGAGCCTTAAAGTGCCTTTACTGCCTGTTCAGAATATGTAAATACTATTGTGCATAGTTCACTTTAACTGGTCATTTCTATGCCCAACTTTTGGACATATTTTGATCTTTCTTTACTTGGTCAGCAGTGTAGGCTTTATTCACCTGTGCAGTCATAATTCTGCATAAACTTGCAGAGAGGCAGAGAAATGAGGAATAAATGGAACCCCTGTCAGATTTTAATTTTTTTTTACTGTGGTCTGATTGGGCATACTTCCCCTTACTTTCTGTCAGGACAGAAAATTTTCATCAAAAAAGAAAGGATTAGAACCTCTTGGGAAATATTACTGCCTGTGCCTTTCTGTCCCAGTGGCAACTGCTCCACTCAGTTCTTCTATCCAATTTATCCAAAAGATACAAAAAGGTTACTAGTTGGGATTTAATGAAAGTACAGTGCTGCCCCTTCGTGATGGCTGTGTTCACTGCAGAAAGGGACGTAACGATTGGCTAGGATAAACCCATTGTCTGAATTAGATGACTAGAGATGCTCAGGTATTCTAGTGTCAGGTTTCCGATACTACAGAACAGCCAAAATCTTCAATTCTTATTGGGATTTGGCATTGAAATCTGCAGGAAGGATGGTGGTGATGGATATTATTTTATTATGGAATAAGGTACAACAGAAAAGTAAAGTTAATTAAATCTCATTTTACTTAAGATTTTCATATTATTCATTGGTAAGGTACTTACCAAATGTAAAGAACCTGAGTAAGATACATAACTTTATGTACAGTATATGGATAATCCCCTCCCTCCTAGATTGTAAACTCGAAAGAGCAGGGCCCTCAATCTCCTCATGTTTTGCATTGTATTGGTATTGTTCTGTCCCCCTTTGTAATGTACAGTGCTGAGCGAACTATTGGCGCTTTATAAATACTGCATAATAATAATAGTTAGAGATGAGCGAATTTCTCAAAAATTCGATTCGGCTGATTCGGCGAATTCCAGTGTGAAATTCGATTCGATGCGAATTTCTTCGCTACGAAGATGACTTATAAAAAGGGTTTCTAGGCTTCAGAGAGCCTTTAAATTAGTGCAGAACACTGTACCTTTAATTTAAATGCCCTTGGAGATGAGGAAAGAGAAGGAGAAGGAGAAGGAGAAGGATGAGAAGAAGGAGAAGGATGAGAAGAAGGAGAAGGAGAAGGATGAGAAGAAGGAGAAGGAGAAGGATGAGAAGAAGGAGAAGGAGAAGGATGAGGAGAAGGAGAAGGATGAGAAGAAGGAGAAGGATGAGAAGAAGGAGAAGGAGAAGGATGAGAAGAAGGAGAAGGATGAGAAGAAGGAGAAGGAGAAGGATGAGAAGATGGAGAAGGAGAAGGATGAGAAGAAGGAGAAGGAGAAGGATGAGAAGAAGGAGAAGGAGAAGGATGAGAAGAAGGAGAAGGATGAGGAGAAGGAGAAGGATGAGAAGAAGGAGAAGGATGAGAAGAAGGAGAAGGATGAGAAGAAGGAGAAGGATGAGAAGAAGGAGAAGGAGAAGGATGAGAAGAAGGAGAAGGATGAGAAGAAGGAGAAGGATGAGAAGAAGGAGAAGGAGAAGGAGAAGGAAAAGCAGAAGGAGAAGGATGAGAAGAAGGAAAAGGAGAAGGATGAGAAGATGGAGAAGGAGAAGGATGAGAAGAAGGAGAAGGAGAAGGATGAGAAGAAGGAGAAGGATGAGAAGATGGAGAAGGAGAAGGATGAGAAGAAGGAGAAGGAGAAGGATGAGAAGAAGGAGAAGGAGAAGGATGAGAAGAAGGAGAAGGAGAAGGATGAGAAGAAGGAGAAGGAGAAGGATGAGAAGAAGGAGAAGGAGAAGGATGAGAAGAAGGAGAAGGATGAGAAGAAGGAGAAGGAGAAGGATGAGAAGAAGGAGAAGGAGAAGGATGAGAAGAAGGAGAAGGATGAGAAGAAGGATGAGAAGAAGGAGAAGGATGAGAAGAAGGACAGTTCTGTGACAGTTTCTGTCTATTTCTGACAGTTCTGGGACATTCACTCCATACAGCTGTTTCAACCGCTGTATGGAGGGAATGTCATGGAACTGTCAGAAATAGACTATTAATGACAGTTCTGGGACTGTCCTTCCATGCAGCGGTTGAAACATTGTATGTATTTGTTTCCATAAATGGATCCATTTATGGAAACAAATACATACAATGTTTCAACCGCTGTATGGAAGGACAGTCCCAGAACTGTCATTAATAGTCTATTTCTGACAGTTCTATGACATTCCCTCCATACAGCGGTTGAAACAGCTGTATGGAGTGAATGTCCCAGAACTGTCGGAAATAGACTATTTATGACAGTTCTGGGACTGTCCTTCCATACAGCGGTTGAAACATTGTATCTATTTTTTTCCATAAATGACATTCTGCAAATACACTTAGAGGAGCGCTGCAGATACACTTTTTGCCGGCTTGGAATTAATCTTATTTTCATCCTACTTCTTCTTCTTCATCCTCATCCTCATAAGAAGAAAAAGAAGAAGTAGGATGTAAATAAGAATAATTCCAAGCCGGCAAAAAGTGTATCTGCAGCGCTCCTCTAAGTGTATCTGCAGAATGTCATTTATGGAAACAAATAGATACAATGTTTCAACCGCTCTATGGAAGGACAGTCCCAGAACTGTCATTAATAGTCTATTTCTGACAGTTCTATGACATTCCCTCCATACAGCGGTTGAAACAGCTGTATGGAGTGAATGTCCCAGAACTGTCAGAAATAGACTATTTCTGACAGTTCTGGGACTGTCCTTCCATACAGCGGTTGAAACATTGTATGTATTTGTTTCCATAAATGGATCCATTTATGGAAACAAATACATACAATGTTTCAACCGCTGTATGGAAGGACAGTCCCAGAACTGTCATTAATAGTCTATTTCTGACAGTTCAATGACATTCCCTCCATACAGCGGTTTCCGGCAAAAAGTGTATGTGCAGAGTTCCTCTATTCTGCAGATACACTTAGAGGAGCTCTGCAGATACACTTAGAGGAGCTCTGCACATACACTTTTTGCCGGCTTGGAATTATTCTTATTTTCATCCTACTTCTTCTTCTTCTTCTTCTTCTTCTTCATCCTCATCCTCATCCTCTTCTTCTTCTTCTGAGGATGAGGATGAGGATGAAGAAGAAGAAGAAGAAGAAGAAGTAGGATGAAAATAAGATTAATTCCAAGCCGGCAAAAAGTGTATGTGCAGAGCTCCTCTAAGTGTATCTGCAGAATAGAGGAACTCTGCACATACACTTTTTGCCGGCTTGCAATTATTCTTATTTTCATCCTACTTCTTCTTCATCCTCTTCTTCTTCTTCTGAGGATGAGGATAAAGAAGAAGAAGAAGAGGAAGAAGTAGGATGAAAATAAGATTAATTCCAAACAGGCAAAAAGTGTATGTGCAGAGCTCCTCTAAGTGTATCTGCAGAATAGAGGAACTCTGCACATACACTTTTTGCCGGCTTGGAATTATTCTTATTTTCATCCTACTGCTTCTTCTTCTTCTTCATCCTCATCCTCATCCTCAGAAGAAGAGGATGAGGATGAAGAAGAAGAAGAAGAAGTAGGATGAAAAGAAGAATAATTCCAAGCCGGCAAAAAGTGTATGTGCAGAGTTCCTCTATTTCTGACAGTTCTCTCACAGCTTCTTCACATGTACAGCGGTTGAAACATCTGTATCCTAAATGGAAACTAATAGATACAAATTAGTTTACTAATTGTATCTATTAGTTTCCATTTAGGATACAGATGTTTCAACCGCTGTACATGTGAAGAAGCTGTGAGAGAACTGTCAGAAATGATGTGATGTGTTATTTAAAAAAAAAATATTTGTCTACAATCATTTTAAAGTGTATCAAAATCAAAAAACTAAAATTTAGGAGATGCAGTAGCTGCATTTATTTTCTTTTTTAAGACTATTTCTCTCTTCTATTTTCATTTTGTATTCCTGCAGAAAACACATTTCATGTCCCTGGGTGACTATGCTCATTTTTACTTTGTATCTATGAAGGGAGCCATAGTTGTCATACAGGCAAGACTTCAAAAATGGCTGTTTTTGTTCATCACTATTATATGGTGAATTGAAAGGACTAGTAGTTTACACATTAAAAATAAGGTTGTTTTTTTTCCGTTCAGCTCACCACCACATCCCAGGACTGGTAAGTTGCAATATATTACATTTTTGTTTTTAGGTTTAGATGTGCATTAGAAATGACATACAGTGATCAGTATTATAGCTCTACTCTTGAAACCTGTCAACAATAAGCACAGTTGTTTTAATTTAAAGAAAAGTCATTGAAGGCAAATGTTAGGATGCATTTTAATGTTGATTATATATGTAAAGAGAGGGAGAAAGTTAAAATGCCAGCTTATAACAAAGGTCTTTTATTAGTTCAACTTTTAGAAATAACAACAATTTATTTATTTATTTTCAATAAAAGAAACAACAATAGCTTTAAAATGTAATATAAACTGGTTGTTGTAGTTTTTTTTCAGACAAAGTAAAAACCATAATGTTCAGCCACTACAGTACATAATATCTGTTCAGTTTTTTTTCCAGTTACGGATATTTTCAATGATCTGCTGTGCACTTAATTTTCCATCTTCAAGTTGTTTCTCTATGAAGCGTTGTACTTCTTCCCATTTCTTTGAGCTTTTGTCAATGCCATCAAGGACCATGGAACGTGCAATTTCCACCCTCTTAGTTATGATGTCACTTCTCACCTGAGGAACTTCATCAAATGATTTCCAGTCAAACGGATGGGGTACATCTACTTTAATTTCTCCTTTACGTGTGGAAACATATGTTTTTATTCCCTCACTGGCTGAATTCTGCAAATTTTGCAACATCTGTGTGATAAACTCTATAAAGTCATTGTACTTTTGGATGACCTGATCAATAAGGTTATTAGCTTCAGCAAGGAATTTTTCGTAAGAACTAAGAAATTGATTGTATGCTTCATGGAGTTTGGCATTTAGGAGTTGTGAATGTTCCACAGCAGCTTTTCTGGCGGTGTTCGACCACTCACTGACTTTCTCCTCTGCCTTTAATGCAAATTCCCTGACCTGCCTCTGCCCTTTGTTTTCTGCATTGGTTGCTAGTATAATGGCTTGCTCATAGTACTCCTTCAAAAATTCTTTCATTTTGTCTGCATATTCTGAGACATCTACTCCATATTTTGATGGAAGTTCTCTCAGTGAATCAATGATGAACTTGAAAAACTGAACAACTTTCTCTTCCAGTTCGTAATATTTTACTGACCATCCCACAATATTTGGATCTAAATACTCTTCTCGCAAAGCCCTGGCGTAGATTAGAAGCTGCTTAAGTTTCTCCGAAAGTTCTTCATAAAGATTCTGGCAAAGGTTTACCAGCTGAATGGTGCTATTTTTTATTCTATCAGCAAGGTCACTAACATATTGTACATAGTTGGAGTTAACAGCATCATTGTACATCTGTAGAGTTTGATGTTTCAAATCTTGGTAGTTTCTAGACCTAAGGGCTTCAATTACTTTTTCTGATTTTTGTGACATCTCTTGAGTCAAACGTTTAAGATGTTGCAGATTTTTCTCTAGGCTGAAATTTTGGAGATCATTAAAAATCTTTTTAGTAATCTGCTGAAGTTCTTTCAGAAAGTCTTTTACAGCTATTACAACTTCTCTGCCCTCAATAACTGTGTCTGTACCAGGAATTTTGAAAGTAGTGTTATTGATTGACTGAATTAGGTCATCAAGAAGCTGCTGGATCTTCTGGATGCATGCTTCAAGTTTTGATGTTGCCCATTTCATCCCCATGGCAACCTGTTCTTCCCCGGTGTATTTCTGGTTCTGGCCTGGTAACTGAAATCTGGTGCTCTTTAAAAACTCAATAGAAGCATCAAAAATCTCTCTCATTGTAGTTTGGTAGCTTCTTATAATGGTAATTGATTTTTCATAAAGTTGAGCTCCCAGCTCACCATCACTCATGAGATATGACATGTCTGGTGGCTGTTGGTACAACTGTTGTGCTTTGTACACAACATCAGCATATTTACCACTAGCATCTCTGGCAGCTGACCGAAGCTGATATTCCATCTTGTCAATTTGATTGGCTGCAGAATAGTATGTTGAGGAAACTTTGGACTGAAGACGTTCTTTCATAAGAAGGCTAGCATCTTTCATGTCCATTCCTAGGTGCTCCTTGTGATATTTGTTGATGCAGTTGTAGACAGCATCAGACATCTTGGGCAGTCTTTCCTTCAGACCATTGAGAACATCTTGAGCAGCTTCCTCACGCCAGTTTAGTTTGTTCTGAATCCTATCTGTGTTCTTTAGAGATATCTCATTTTTCAGAATGAAGGTGTCCTTTCCAGAAGATGTCTGTAGGACATGAAAAGCATGAACAATAATCAGTGCAGAACTTGTAGGATCCAATGTACCACAATAACCAACATTTTTGCTAGAGTGATTACTGAACTGCATGCCTGATTTCCCTAAACATTATGTTGTGCATAGAGCTTAGGTATAACTAAAGGCAAAACATTTTTAGCTTTGGATAGAATGCAGAGGAATTAGAACAACTGTCATGTTTTTATTGCTGTCTGTGGTCTTGTTGGGGAGATTCACCCTCTCTATTTGTCCTGTTTTCCATGTTTACAAGAATAAAAGTGACTGCAAAATTTTGAGTTGTCAACAGACCTGGAAATAAGTGAAATCTTCCAATGGGGACACTAGTTCTGGTGATCCTGGTGACAACCAGGGATTTCCCTCATTTTGGAGGGATTTTCTCTCACTTTCTGTTTTGGCTATGAAGGGAAATCTCCCCAATGAGACACAAATAGCAAAGAAAAACCTGACAAGGGTAACAACCCTGTTTTACTCTATCCAAAATGAAAAAAAAATGCCTTTCGTTTACCACTGCTTTAACTAAAATTTTAATTTCATTACTGAAATACAGGATTAAAATTCATAAATCCTCAATCAAACCTTTTTGGTTTTGGATAGAATTGGTAAGGTTTAGAACTGCTTTTGGATGTTTTAAAACTGATATTCATGATTTCCCCCATTTACTGTCACAGTGACAATAGTTCGAGCAGGCAGAAAGTGAGGGACAATCTCTCTAACAGAGCCCCAGATAGCAGTAAAAACCCTGCAGAGGATCTAATCTTTCCACATTCCCAAAATAATAATAAAAAAAAGTTTAGGCTTGAGCTTCATTTAAAATAACATTTTCTTCTAGAAGGAAAGAAAGACTAACAGCAAGGATACTTACCAAAGAACGGCTGTAGAGCTTAATTTTGATTGTCTTTGAGTCCCTTTCCAGTTGGAGTCCCAGAGTTCCACAAGATGGAGAATATATGGTTGAGGAAATGCCATTATCATCATGCTGGTATTTTATTTGCGCATTTGTGAATGTCGGGCTAGTTATGTCTACCTGAAGATTGTGGCCTTGCATCCTAAATAGAAAATGAAAAGAAGAAATTACAAAAAAACACTGGGCTGTTGAATATGAATGTATGATAAAAATAAAACATAGGCTCTATGTAAAAGCATTATAGGAAATTACAGGGTCATTTTTGTTGCATGCAAAAGCTTCCCAGGAACCATTTCCACCATGTCCAAATGAAAGAAGAACTCTGAAAGACCCTGAGCTTGACTTTGAACTGCCCAGCAAGAGATCTAGATTTCAGAGCTTGACTGGTCAACCTAATGCTGCATTTTTCTAACCAGCTCTATTAAAAGACAAAATATATGAATGTCTGAATTAATTAAAATGTTTTGTTTACCTTAGTCCATTGAAAGAGGTTTGTTCCTTCCAAACAGCACTCAGGTCCACGTGCGAGAGACTTCCCTGTGCAACAATATTCAGTGATCTTCCATTTAAAGAACTAGCCAATGAGGCTTTAAGTAAATAAAAAAGGCAATGAATAATTAAAATTTTTAGTCCACAGTTTATTATTGCAAGAACAACACAAGTTCTGGTAATTGGCTTTTTGGCATTATTGAACAGTATAGTGTCATTTTACTGTAATTTATGTATTTTATGGTAAATACATGCATGTACATTTTTCTCAGTTGCATTTTATCCTGCATACTAATTTACGTTCACTTCAGATAAACCATTTGATGATGCCATATTGAGGTATAAAGAAACTCACCATCTAGATCAAACTCCAGGAATCTTAGTGTTGAACTGCTGGTGGCATCAATTGAAGAAACAAGACCTTCTGGGTTGTTTGCTACTTTGTTTGTCCATGTAAGATTGTATACTGGGGTTGTAAGCTGGATAGATCCAGACAAGGCCCCGAAAGCTGGGATGTAAATTCCAGCGGGAACTCTCAGATTTACTGGTGGGATCACAACTCTCTGCTCTGGGATTTGAATAGTTGGTAGGTCAATGTCTGCTATCTTGTTGAACAAACTATTGAAATCTAAGTTGTAGAAAGTTTTGGGAAGGGTATATTTGGGCAGAGTTACTTGATACTGTGGTACAGAAAGCTCAACAAAGGATATTTTAGAAGCTTCTCCTGCGGTGTACAGCACATTGATAGGGATATCAGGGAATTGGACTTCTGGAAGTGATGAAGGCAGATGGGCATCTTTTGGTAAACTAAATCCTGGGAATGTTACTGTATAGCCATCACCTAGCTTCTCAGATGAAAGAGGGTAGAAAAATCCATTCTCGCTTTTTGTGTAAATTAGTGATGTAGAAGCATTCAAGTACTGTATTTTGTCAGAGCTTGTTGTAATATCAAGTCTTAAGACATCCCACAAACTTCTCTCATACACTGGAAGGATGATTAACTTTAGGAAATCTACATGACCTTGCAGGGATCCACCAACCTCAATTCTTGCATCTATTTGGTCATTGTATAGCTTCAGATCATGAGTAGCAATAAGGGATTCTATAATGCCATGACCTTTCACACTAAGTTCTTGCTTCTCTGTATTAAGGGTTAGTGAAATGCCTTGGTTTAACGATGCAGCATCAATGAATGAATTGGGTTGGTTAATCTGGACTTGAATGTCTGCCAGCAGACTCCAAAGAGCCAACTCTAGTGTTGCCTTGCTGCTTTGCTGTCCCTTTGATGTAAAAAGTGGGGTGATCCTGAAATAGTTTTCTCCTTTATGTTCCCAAAGGGCAAATACACGGCTGGTAGACGCTTCAACAGCCAGACTCTCAGTCAAGTCCATGTTTCCAATGCTGTCTGCTCTAGATCTGGACACAAGCCTCACAGATGACCTAAGGCCATTGGAATTCAGGTAGGTGTTTGCATCATTGGTAAACATTCCATAAAACATCTGTCCAGACAAAATAGTTCCACTTATATCTCCACTTGTCTGAGTTTCCAGTGAAAAGTAAGATGTAAGTCCCTCAAGATTTAAAGAGTGATCAAGCTTTCCTTTTGCTGTGTTTCCAAATAATGCATCATTAAGGTCATATGTAAGGGATATTTTAGATACAACAGTAGGCTTTGTCTTTGTGTTGCCATTAAGTTCTTGTTTGAAGGTGCTGTTTATCAAACTTGTGTCTATTTTTGCATTTGTGATGACAGATGCTTCCATGTTTCTCTTTCCAAATGATATGGAACTTTCATGTTTTCCCTCAGCAAAGACAGACTTCAAAACTAGTCCTGTTGCCAGTTTTAGCCCTCTCTTCCTGGTG
This sequence comes from Staurois parvus, assembly GCF_062004578.1. NCBI lineage: Eukaryota > Metazoa > Chordata > Amphibia > Anura > Ranidae > Staurois > Staurois parvus. Next base: position 3,534,579 of record NW_028318781.1, read on the forward strand.
AGAGAAGTAGTTGCATCTATATTAAATTGAAGACTGTCAATAACCGAGGTAGAGGCTATGCTTACCCGAGCAGAGATGTCAGACTGATTATATATTCCAGCACTTGTGGTTAGTGAAATCACATTGGTTTTAAAGAAGAAATCATAAGTGAGGTTACCCATAGCTGGAATTAATATACTGTTCTGTCCAGTTGGTAACTTTAATTTAGGAAGGGACAGTCTGCGTAAGGAATTTGGAACATGAAGAACGGGCATTTCAAGTGAGGGTAGAACTAATTTGTAGGTTGGGATGGAGAATCCAATCACTGGAACCACAAAGCTTGGGGTGCTTATTTCTTTAGGAACCATATATCCAAAAGCTGGAAGCTCAGCAGTGAAAGAAGAAACCTCAATGTTGACCACTGGGATGGTGTAGCCTGGAATCCTAAAGGTTCTTGGAATTTTGCTCACCTGATTGTCTACTTTATACTTATCAAATTTTGTCTTAGCTTGGTTATAGGAATCTACCATGAAATTCAATGTTTTGTCCCGCCCAATTTCAAATTTTTTGCTGAAGGTCTTGATGTTTGTATTTATAGAATCAAAGAGTGTATCTAAGGGCAGAGGAATTGCATGTGTGTCTTTGTTCTTTTGGTATTGAAGCTTAATATTCAGATCAAAGTTCTGTCTGGTTGATGTCAACAAATTTTTCAGTCCAGTTCTTTCCCACAAAGAGAATTCTTGCACTGGTGGTGTTTTAAGTGAGGTATATGGGATGGTAATTTCTGGAATGGAGACTGGAATTGTGAGAAAGTCAAGGACAGCTTCTCCGTTCATTTCCAAAACAGCTCCAATATTTTCCTCATTATTTCCTAGTGAAATAGTATGAGCAATCTTGTATTGGTTGAACCTTCCACTGGTTTGCCATGACACTTGCTGAACATTAGGATTCAATGTAAAGTCATAATTGTTCATAAACTCAATCCTGCCAGTGAGCTTTAGGGGGAAACTGACTTTGAGATTCCCATTGTTAGCAGTAGACAGTTTTATTTCAAATGCCTTTACTAAAAAGGCAAAATTGTTATTTATTGTGCCAGTTGCTCGCCCTGCTAACTCTGAGTTATGATTTGCCTCTAGTTCCATTTTCATCTCACTAACCTGTGCCCTTCCTTTAACTGTCATAATGCTGTTTCCAATGTTGGGTGCATCTGCCTTTGACATCATTTCAATTGTCACATAATTTAAGAACACTGAATCATACTTGAGGCTTTGATCTAATTTTAGAAATTTGTCATTGATCTTGTTGGTTCCCAATATCTCAATGTTGCCACCTTTCAGGTTGAACTTTAGATCTGCTTGATGAGTACCTCCATCTGAGAAATCCCTGCAAGTATATTTCCAGCCTCCTTTGCCAGAAGATATAAGGGTGATGCGTCCAATGTCCACAGTTGTGTCAATATCGTTTTGAAGGTCAAGCTGACTTGTGAAGTATAGGAGTGGAATATCGAGTCTCTGGGAATATTTAGTGGTAACATCTGCTGTTATTCTCCTTTGTATTTGCACGGTAATTGAATTCTGCAACTCTGCTGAACTCTCCTCAGCTCTTAGATTAGCATTGGTTTGGATCCGTGTCTGAATGTGACTTGACATGAAAGTGATCTCACTAAAGTGATCCAATTTCACATTGCGATGAGACAATGTAACAGTTTCTTTAAAGATTAACTGTTCCAGCAAGGGAGCAGAAATTCGAGCATCAGCACCAAAAGTAAAAGCCAAAGCTTCGAACATAGATGTGGCTTCTGTTGTGAGGGATGCAATGATTTCCGGAGACTTCTCAGATACAGTAGCATTCTTGACCTCAGCTAAAGTTGCCATGTTGAAAAATGGTGAGGTCACTTTGAATGAGCTAGAAAGCTTGCCAAATGTTGGAATAGAGACAGTGTGTGGAATCTTTGGAAGCTGGAATTCAGGAATCTGTATTTCAGGAAATTTGAAATTTTCTAGATTTAGTTTGGGGATTTTGTATTCAGGAAGTTGCATACTTGGAATTTGGATTTCTGGAATGGAAAATTCAGGAAGTCCCATGTCACTCATCCTTAGATCTCTTAATAAAACATCTGGAGATGGCCACTTATAGTCACTTGAAATGATCTGATCAATTAAACGTACAATCTTAAGTTTAATTTCATTCAGATCAATAATAATTGATGGTACTTTATAGCTACTCAAAATAGTGAACTCTGGAGTAACATATCTCGTTGGAATTTCCATATCTTTTAGCTTTCTAAAATTGATCTCCACAGACTGGATTTCTAGATCAGTGAATGGCACAGTAAAGAATGGTGTCCTGAATGTTGCCTCCCTAAGAGCCCGAAGGCTAACTTCAAACGCAGGAATGCGGATAAATCCTATATTAATTTGTGGTACAACAAATCCTTCCTCTACAAAAACTTTAACCATGTCAGACCATTCTTTAATATTGTTCTCTTCAGCAAAACTGGTAATCTTGATAGATGCAAGGTTCCACTGCTCTGTTACAAACATCAAGAAGCGTCTGTAGGCCTGGCTCAGTTGTTGTAGATATTTTTTACATTCTTCTTGTATGTTCATTGAATATATTCGGTCTCTGTAATCTTCTAGATGTTCAACTGTTCTGGTCTTCCATTCATTTAGTACTGTGGAGGTCATGATATCCTCATACCACTGCATGATGTCAGCAAGTCTGGTGTCTCGTACTTGTTGAAGATATTCGGTTACCACTGCTCTTACATTATTCAAATACTGTCTTAAGGCTTCAGCCTTCTGAGGCAGTTCCAAGGCCTTCATTCTATCATTTAGCTTTTCGGTTTTGTCCTTTATCCACATGTTGGCATTATCCACAAACTTGTCATAATCAAAAGATCGCATCTTCTTAATTACAATATCAAGGTAGTAATTGATGTCCTCAATGAGCTTCTTAAAGTCATAGTCTGTCAATTGCTTCACTGTGGAATCAACAAAAGTGAGAACTTTTTTGTAATATAGTTTGATATCAATGTTATTAAGCATATCTGCTAGCTTTTTCACCGTCTCCTTGATTTTCTGCTGGTTGAGGAACTCAACAAACTTTTCTAGAATAACTTCCACTTTTTTGTCAAGTTCATAGTCGGCAACAAAGTCTTGTAGTTTGTCAACAACAGCATTTATTTTATCACCTATTTCAAATTCCTCTAACTGTGTGCTGATAAGATTTTTAATGTGTTCTATAACAACACTGAGCTTCTCAAATGGCAAAGAGTTTCTTATCTTCTCTACGTATTGGGATATGTCAATGCTTTGCAGTGTTGCTTTTATGTTTTGTGATATTTGGTCAAAATCAACTCTCTGAACATACACTTGAATTTCGTGTAAGAGTCTTTGCAACCTAGCTCTGATTTGATATTGGTTGTCTACATTCTGAATCCATTCAGCCATGCTTTGTCCTAAATCATTGATATTAAATACTTCCAGCTGCCCATGTATGTTCTGAACCATTTCAAAGATTTTCTCCCGAACTCTGTATTCAGAATCTAAAGCCTTCAGTTTGTCAAAACATGTTTGTATAAACATCTCAATTGCTCTCTTAAGCTGCTCAAAGTCATAATTCTCTCTTATGTATTTGTCCATTTCATTCAGGTAGACCTGTAGGCGGTACTGAACTGCTGTAAAGTACTCCTCAACTGCAGACTGCAGTTCCCCTGCAGTAACTTTATATTCTTTGGTTAATGTGTATATTTTATCCTTTGCTACTCTAACCTTTTCTTCCACATTCACATTTTCCACATAATTGATTACTTTCTGCACAGCGGGGTCCACCGCCCTTCTGTACCTCTGTACATATTGGTCAATATTCACTTCCTTCAATGAATTCTGTAGTGCCTGTAGAGCATTAATCAACACAGTTCTTATTTTATCAAAATACATGGACATGTTCTCGATGAATGGCAAACTGATGACATGCATGTCTTTATTCTTGTCATACTTTATGTGTCCAGAAATGCTAAACTCTTGGGGACTGTTCACAGTGTCTCTTATGTTGAATGCATCAATTAGATTGAACTGAGAAAATGGTAGACGGATCTCTTTGTCCAGGATGGAGAGGTCTGCCAACACCTGACTATTAATCTCAACTCCAATACCATCAGCATTGTTGTATGCACTAAAGTCTTGGTTGTATGTGTTTTGGTTCAGGCTGCTCTTCAGTTTTAAAGAACTTAACTGCTCTGCTGGTGTGAACAAAAGGTTGATTTTGTAGTCTAGAAGGGTCTCGTGTGTATAGCCTGTACCTAATGAATGTCTGGTGGATCCTCGGTAATTATGGACTAAGTTGAAAGAAAGAGGCTCGGCTTTTAGGATGAATTTACTGTAAAGCTGTCCTGATTGTTCTCCAAAGATCAGCAGTCTCCCATCTCCATTGGTCTGAGAGTCAATGGTAATGGTGAACGGCTCCACAACAGAACGGATCATGTTGCTGAAGCGCATAGATTTTGCTTCACAGTTTGTGTTGCTGCTAAGTGAGGCTGAGAGACCAGCAATATCAAGGGAAAATCTATGTGTGTGAGCTGTTCCTTGTATATTTGCAACAGTGTCTGTGTTCAGGCTTGCAGCCATGTTTCCAATCGAGAATCCATAGGAATGTTTTATTTCATCTTTGTTAAATGCACCTCTGACATTGCCATTGATATTTAACTTGAACAATTCAAGTTGAAGCTGAGCACCGTTGGTTAATTCCAAGGAGCCATATTGTAGTTCATTATTCAATAAAGATATCATAGTGTAGGGCTGCATCTGGAAGTCAAATCTGTGCTTGTGGAACTTGTCAGAGCTTAAGGAATTTTCAAACTTAGAGGTAAACTGTAATGTAGTGCCCACAATGCTTAAATCATTGCTGTGTTCAAGTTTCACCTGATCATATGAGCCCATTAGGTTGTTTGAGAATTTAAGTCCTTCTCGGCTAATCTTAAAGTTGAGAAGATTCTTACTGTCTAAACCAAGAATTGTAGCTTGATAGACACTACCCAAAGACAGTTCCATCATGGAAACTTTTCCATCAACAGAAATCTTGGTGCTGTGCTCTCGGTATCGTCCATTTGCCATCATTTTCATCACCGCTCCCGAACTTCCAATTCCAGCATTAAACTCATTCTCTAGCATTAAGGGTTTAAAGTTGACACTGGTTGTTGCACTGGTAGACAGACCATCTTGGCTAAGCTTTAAAGTAGCTTTGTGAGCAGCTCGGCTTTGCTGATTATTAAGGGTCACATCAGCATTTACTTCTAGACCAAGAGAATCCAGGGAGCCAGTTAGAAGAGTGTAGAACCTGTTACGCTTGTAGTTTGCCTGACATTCAGAGCGTACAGCACCCATCTGTTTTGAAATGGTGAGCTCGAGCTTGTTTAACCCAACCAGATTGTAGTAATTTCCATTTGTATCTGACTTTAAGGTCAGCTGTTTATTCCGGTAATCTAAGGACATGGTGTTAACAAGAGCTCCATCAAGCAGTTCAGTGGTTGAAGACATTGTCACCGCTTCTGTCAAGAACATTCCAGACATCTTGTTGGTGACTTTCAAGAAAGAGGAGTCAAAGTTGAAGTTGGAATCAGCTTTAGCCTGGAAAGTGTCAGTGTTAAATGTGGTGACAAGCCTTAAGTCACTGTTGGCAAACAATGATGCTAAAGTAAAACGCTCATTAGCCTCAACTTCTGATGTCAGTATGTTATTTGCTATTGATGACTTGGACGAAACAGCTCCGGAAGTATCTAATCCCAGAACACTTCTGGCCTGATATGTATAGGATCCTTTAAAGTTCTGGTTACTCTTGAAGTTGTACTGCTCGCTGAATCTCATGCTTGATTCAAGCAGGGCATGGCTTAAAGATCCCTCATAGGACAGGCTTAATGTTTTCATTGGATCATATGTTGCCAACCCGGAACCTGTAAAATAAAAAAAAAGATCACATAAATGTATGCACAATATTTTCCTTCCAAATAACAAAATCATTTTGTATGCATTTACAGACGTTTTCAGCATTTGCCTGTAATCATATTTGTTAAAGATCAACTCTAGATCACAAGGGGAATCAGTTAGTGAAGAGATAATTCTAGCCAGGAAACACTGCACTTCAGAAAGTATACTTTGATTAATTTGTATTCCATGTAATCCACTGAAGCATGGAAGAGAGTCCTTCTGGTTGATAAAACTGCTTCCTATATCTGGAGGTGTAACTTGCTGTCCCTCTGCTTGATGTATCACCAATACGATTCAAATGTTCAAAAAGAGTTAACATCTCAGTGGAAGCTCTAAAGTGTTGTCCAGTTATAAAGACAAACCTTTTATAGGAGGTTTCCAAGTTGGGAAAACAATTCTTTGACTGCTTATGACCTTCCCTACACAGCATCTATGAGAGGAGTCCTAACTTCACAACAATCATAGTGATACCAGGAGCTGAAGTTTTAGGTTTCACTTGCTGGTGAATTTGCTATCATGGAAAAGTCATTACTATAAAATAGTATACAATGAGAGCTGTAAATAATTAGTCAGTCTTCAGTCCACCAAGCATTGCACAAAACAACAAGAAGAGTCTAACTTATATAAAGACCATAAATGTTAGTATACATATATTAAAATTAAAATCTTCGCAGCCCAAAACCTACATAACTATTTTAGCTTGAGTAGCCAAGAAATGCAACACACTCTTAAGCCTGACACTGGGCAGCTCCTTTTTCACCTATTATCAATCAGTGCCAGCCCTTGGGATCATACACTAAATATATCTATATTAGGTTGTTGTATGTAGGAAATGTCACTTCTCTGTTGTATTGCAATCTCAAATGGCTTTATCAGGAAAGTGCTGGAGTTCTCTAGTTAGGATTATGGGACTCCCTCACTTCTTTACTATAAGGTTATGATTCTGAAGTTGCTTTTCATACGCTCATATTGGGTTCTACTTCAGGACAGTTTTATATATAAAAATGTATAGATAATAGACCTGTGAATACACAAATATCTAAGCAAAAAGTTATAAGTTCCTTAGAAAAACAACCTACCATCAATGGAATATGACAAAACATCCAAAACGGCATCAGCTTTCATTTGGTATCTAGAAGTGAACCGATAGATGTCACTAGTAGCGTTGCCTCCAGAATAGGATGCTGACCAGTTGTAGTAGTTGCTATTAAAGTTAGATGAGACATCCAGAAGGCCAATTAAGGGAACTCTGAGTTGGTAATACTCAGGGATAGTGAAAGCTGGAACCCTGAACTCTTGAGATGGGATACTTATCCCCGCTGACTTCATCTCCAGGGCTGGGGACCTTACTGCCCATGGTACCACTTGTTGAGATGGCTTTCCACCATAAGGCAACGGGATATTGATGGTAATGCTGTCCTTGTTGAAGCGATAATTGATTCTTCCATCACTGCAAAAAAGAGATAAAGGTTGATAAGCAAATATGTTCATTCTAAATGAGATAGGTTCTAGCATAGAACCAAGATGTTGGTAAACTCTTCAAGCTGTTAGAATGGCTAGTGCATTGCCTAAATTGTTTCCTTCAGTCTTGGATTCAGTAAATGCCTCCGTGCTATATAGCTGATGTACTGTATACTGAAGACAACTTGCTAATGCTGAAATTACTCTTTTGCAAAGTCTCAAACCTAACATGAATGGACTCAAAGGACATTTGCCAAGTTCCTGTTCTTGTATCGGTATAGCACTATTTACTTATGAAAGCAACACCAGGTCATTCCTTACCTTTTCAAAAACAGGTCATCTGGGAATGGTGGAATTCCCAGTTTCTGTAGATCCAATTCTTTCAATGCAGTCAATTTATTGGCAAGTGTTTGTGCATATGGGCTTTCATTTGATGCCTTCTGCAGCCAATTGTCAGTTGCCTAAAACACAAAAACAACACAGAGGATGTTTCTTATTCTTTTCACACATTAGGTACAGATGCATAATTGATGGGATTCTTCATGTGATTTCAAAGACTGTTTCCAATTTAGATAGTAAACACCTCTACATCGCAATCTCTAGGGGCTCCCCACATTCCACAATGTAACAATGCCTCATTCCACTGTTGCTAAGAACAGAGGTTCTTAAACTTGTTAATCTAAGGACCCAAATAAAATTATTCCAGTGGGACTCAAGAAGAGAACTATTACCAAAATATCAGCAAAGCCATACAATATTTCTCACATTGTAGGTACTCTTCGTCATGTCTTTAAGTTAGTAAAGGGACAAAAAATAAATCATAATAGTGGTGAGACCCTCCTGCGCTCCAAATAATGTGTTTAAACAATTAAAACAAATTAAATATATGAACCCCAAACAGCTGCTAGCATTAAATCATATACCAGTGATCAAGTGAATATAAACCATATAAATGCTGCGCTACATTCAAACTTATTAAGTGAATGTGGAATCCAATGACACAAATCCAATATAGTGACAATAGTAATGAAATAAATAATACGTGCTTACTGATAACAAAAATTATCAAATAAAACACCCAAAAAGATGAAAAAACACAAACTTAAATCTATACGCATGTGCATGAAAATACACATACATATAATTACATCACACGTGCAAATGTGAAGTGAAATAATAGTTACTTATTAAACGCAAACAAAAAGTCCAATATAAAAATGTTGAAGGTGAACAAAACTGTAAACGGTGTTTCCAATAATACTGTAAAGTGACCACAAGTGAAAACAAATCGTGCAGGTATCTGGGTGTAGATAGAGCTTATGAATCCAACCACCTTCTGGATTAGCCTCTCACCTCATCACTTCGACCCTTGCGGATCAAAGAGCAATAATGGATCCCTCTCACAGATCCTCCAGGCACCACAGCACTCCAAAAACGCTTTTCAGGATTTAATATTCCCACTCAAGCTCTTCTCCAGGTATAGGTGAAATATCAATCTCTCAGAACAAAACAGAGGAATCCTCCCATAGTGTAGTATATTTATTATACCATAGGAACATAGGAACATAAAACTTTTTGGTAAAAATTCCACTTACATAGCAGCCAGTCCACTGGCTGCTATGTAAGTGGAATTTTTACCAAAAAGTTTTATGTTCCTATGTTCCTATGGTATAATAAATATACTACACTATGGGAGGATTCCTCTGTTTTGTTCTGAGAGATTGATATTTCACCTATACCTGGAGAAGAGCTTGAGTGGGAATATTAAATCCTGAAAAGCGTTTTTGGAGTGCTGTGGTGCCTGGAGGATCTGTGAGAGGGATCCATTATTGCTCTTTGATCCGCAAGGGTCGAAGTGATGAGGTGAGAGGCTAATCCAGAAGGTGGTTGGATTCATAAGCTCTATCTACACCCAGATACCTGCACGATTTGTTTTCACTTGTGGTCACTTTACAGTATTATTGGAAACACCGTTTACAGTTTTGTTCACCTTCAACATTTTTATATTGGACTTTTTGTTTGCGTTTAATAAGTAACTATTATTTCACTTCACATTTGCACGTGTGATGTAATTATATGTATGTGTATTTTCATGCACATGCGTATAGATTTAAGTTTGTGTTTTTTCATCTTTTTGGGTGTTTTATTTGATAATTTTTGTTATCAGTAAGCACGTATTATTTATTTCATTACTATTGTCACTATATTGGATTTGTGTCATTGGATTCCACATTCACTTAATAAGTTTGAATGTAGCGCAGCATTTATATGGTTTATAAAAAATAAATCATGTTAGTTTCAGGTAGTATTGGGAAATGTGGAAACCCCTGCCAGGTTTTTATTTGTTTAGATGGGAATTTAAATGGGTATTCAAAAAACTTATTTATCAAAGGCAACCCTCCAGTATCTTACAGACTCCAACAGGTTCTTTAAAGAAAAGTGGCAAGGATGGTATAAAAAAAGAGTATCAAAACATAGTCTACAGTACTGACAGTGTGTAAGTTGCAGGATACGTTAAAAGCCAACACATTTTGGCAGTTTTAGAAATTCACCTTTATCAGGGCTTAGGTGAATTAGGCAGCTTCTCAACAAGTGACTTGAGTAGATTTTGAGCATGTTAACCAAATATAATACTAGGCTATCAACCTGTGGATCGGATACTCCCCAGCGTAATACACCAAAACCCTGATAAGGGTGGCTTCTGAAACCCCCCAAACCTATTGGCTTTATTTAACAACTTACAATGAACACATTGGGGTTTGATTTACTAAAGGAAATCTGCTGTTCATGTTGCAGAACTTTCACTTTGCATGAGAAATTTACCTTAACTCGGTGAATGTAGTGAAAAATCTATTTACAAAGAATACCCAATCATATGCAAGGATAATGAAAAAAAAATATTTTTGCTTGCACGTGATTGGATGATGGAAGTCTGCAGATCATCACCTCCTTCGCTATGTTAAAGGAAAATTCCAATGCAAATTTGCTTGCATAGTTTATTTGCCTTTAGTAAATCAACCTCAATTGCATCTGGACTGTTGACTATGACTGTGCTCTCTCTCCTTCTTACCACCCTTGCAGTTTTTTTTTCTTTTATGTATACTTGTGTCTAATTTCAGAATTAGAATTCAGCGATAAGTACTGTAAACTGCGTAAGTTTTTAAAATGTTGCTTGGCTGCTGTGCGTTGCTCTTCCCTTGTTAGTAAATTAGCTCCAAAGTATTGTGTCATAAAATGCTCCATTCACACCTGGCTTGTAGGAATACAAAAGTTAAGAAATTGCTAGACATTGCAAGTACTATAAACTTGGAGAATGTGAGAGCTGAGCTTTGTGTTACTGAACAATTGCATTTCAAGCAGTTTAACAGTTTGGATATCTCCTTATGCAATAATACGCCCAATGTAACATCCATGACTTCTTATACTGTATAAGTCATGGATAGTTGACAATAACTTACCACCAGTGATTGTGACACAATATGGCGGAGGGTCATGTCAGTCTGAGCAACCTTATGGTCCAGGAAATCATTGGCATAGGTCTTTATAGCCTCTGGGTAAGAGAACTGAAATTCTGGAAGTTTGGAAAGGATCTTCTTAACATTGGTGTTAATGCCAGTGTTCCACTGTAGCTCGATCTTCTCATTGTCTGAAGAAGAAAACAGGAAGAAATTAAAATGCTTGTCAAGGCAAACCCTTTTTTGTTTTGGTTTAGATAAAGTGGGAAAGGGTTGCATCTTCTGTCAAGTTTTTATTGCTGTCTGTGTCCCCACTGGGGAAATTTTCTACTTTATCTGTACTGTTGACCATTGTTACTGAGAAAAAAAATTATGGGAAATCCAAATGTTGTCCCCAGAACAAGATATATGGGGAGATTGTCCAATGGGGACATCTGTTCTGAGAACAACTAAAATGGGAATGCCCCTCAATTAAGGACATTTTCCTCTGACTTCCTAATGCATCATTGGGGTAGGAAGTGAAGGGAAATTTTCAAATCTGGTTAGTTAGAAGATCTGGTCTCAAGTCCAATTGCATATTTACTAGATCCGGTTATAAATTATGAATTTAACCCCTCTTTTACTTTATTTTTGACAAATTTTAAATTATCTGGCATATTCAGAAATGGAAAAGCATCAATAACTCATCAGAATTCACATTTTCGTACTGATTTTTGTTTATATTATCACCCGTTTAGAATAAACGCACCATATATGAACACAAGGTCATGAGATCCGGACAGTGCACATATCTTGACAGAGGACTGTATCTGAAGGCTGGAAACACTCATAACATTGACATCTGTCCTGGCTTCCATGTGTAATTTGGGGATGCTAAGGCTCCAACTTAGTGCAGTTTGTGACCTGTAATCTTGGCTGTGAATCAGAAAGAAAATTTGCTTTAAGTGACATGCCGAGAGCTTTTTGCAGCTCTAGTAACAATTGCTCACCCATGAATCTAGCTAATGTAACTGTTAGCAATAGAGAATCCAATGTCATAATCACCTGAAATGTGTATTGTTCACATAACCAAGAAGATGAACAAGTCAACCCACCCAAAGCAATATATTTCAGTTTTTAGTAGAACCAGTCTTGTTGAGAAATCTGTGATTTTCACATATTTACAATGGATTTTGATTTCATGACTTGTTTCTTGATTCTCATCTCCACCCACTTATGGGAACCATTTCTTAAGGGGAAGATCCAACATGTTGGTGAATTATCATCCTTACTCACCATCAAAGTGATATGAGTTCTGGGGGGACTGGCCCTATAGGCTATCATTAGATATTTGCAGTCAAAATGCTTTGGCTATTACAGAAAGGGTACACGTAAAGGGCCATCATAAGGAAATCTAATACAAAAAGTTCAACAATGGAAGTTTTTTTGTTTATTTGACCATTACTTGTATTATAATATTTTCCTTTTTTTCCTTTCTGGGCATGAAAAGAGGCTAAAATAAAGTGGCTAATGAACAGATAATACTTGACATAAAAACAGCTCCAGGATTATTAAAAAGAGCTTCACAAACTCTCAGAAACCATTTAAAACCCATTGCACCCTTAGAAACCAGCTTATTTTTACCTTTCCTATTGAGTCATTGCTAATTTAATTGCAATGAAACTCAATTTCGCTCATCTCTATTTACAAAAGGTCAAAAACATGTAAGACTGCTTACTTTAGCCTGCCAATCAGAGTGACTTCTGAGATCTGTTGATTGACAAATTCAGCAGTAAGTGTGCGCGATTCCATGTCAGGATTGGAGTCAACACTTAATTTCAGTCTGGTGCCAAGATTAATATTGGCGCTAGGAATCTGCAAGTCACTAGTCCAGAGCATTTTGGCACGGTTGTATTTAAAGGTCAGCATCGCCTCTGATGACTTTACCCCTGTAAAACAGATATTGTTATAGATCTAACAGGATATTTAAAAAATCAAACCAGATATTACAGGGAGAATTACAATGCAGAGCTAGGAATAAGAAATTCAAAATAACACACCTTCTGCTTGAGCGGACACTTCCACGAAGTTCACCAAGTCTGTTCCTTCTTGGTTAGACCCATACCGTGTTGCCAAAGAATATTCCTGCACCTCTCCTGTTGGCTGGATCTCAAGTTCAAATCTTAAAAAAATAAAAAAGAACTGTTAGGATTGTTTTTTAAAAGATACACATTTAGAATGTGGGGATAAATTTTAGAATTTTAGATTCATTTTTTTCTTAAACCAAGCTGAAAAATTCTCTTGCTCTAAGCTACATGTTGAAAAAATTTCAAATCTTCATTCCAACTGTTTCCATAGTTCAGCTGACTGAGAAATGTTGTCCCCTGTTTTTGATTAGCTGTCTTGGTTAAAGTGGAACCGCACTGCATCTGAGCACCACAAACCAAAATTGCTATTTAATTAATTAGTAATATTCAAAGCAAACTCCCTCATCCATCCATGTCTCCATGCTTTATTTTGCTAAAAAACACCCTCTGGTATTTCTGGCAGTGGCCATCTTGAGTAACGGCAGATGATTCATGTCGCATTTACTTCCTGGAATCCATCTGCCCTTAGCTCGAGCATTGTCTAAGCTGAGAACCCTCCCTCCCCTAAATACTCCTGGGATGTATCTGTAGAAATGTTGAAAAAAAGTTTAAATCAAGTAAATATGATATACTTTCTTATCTATTTACTAATACTAGCAGCATAAGGATTAAAATAAAAATAGTCAATGTTGATTGAGAGAGTGAGTTTCCACTTTAACACACAGTTAGGGGACACAGTTGCAAGAGCACTTCTGTCTTCTGTGCTACTGAAGCAGTTGTTTACATGTTTCCAGAAACAACTTAGACAGAAACAAATTAAAATCTCATGAAGCACTTTAAGCTGTATTTTTATACAAAAGATAAGGAATATCATTAGCCACCATTCTTCTCCATTTTGAAGCAGAAATAGAAGACATCTGTCCATTTAGCTTTAATTTGATGGAAATATGTAACAGTGTCACCAGAGTTACAGAGTAGTAAACCTGCTAATAAATCCTTCAGATAATTTCACCGACAATGCCTTATGTAGATCACATTATTACATAATGTACACAGCAATATACAACATTCACTTGCTTTCTTATATTGTTGTCCATACATATTGTTGTCCAAGACTTGTTGCCAGTCCAGATGGCTTAAACATTTAAACTGTCCTTCACTGTTTCAATTTAAATAGAGCACCATACTTTTATGCTATCATGAAATGAAGACAGACACATACTGTATGTACATATATAGATGTAAAGGAACTCCTTTAAGTGTCACAAGTTAAGATAAACATACCTGGTTTCTCCAGTAAGTGGGAAGTAGGGGGCTCCATCTATTGAGCTGGCATTGGAATACTCAATCCTGGTACAGTATAACAGCCCTGTGATCAGAGGTTTGCAAGAGGACTGCTCCTCACGGTTTTGGACGATGGAGGTCATGACTTCAGTCTTGGATGCAAATACCAAATTAATCTTGTTGCTGATTAAAGGCAAAAAAATACATTATTATAGTTCAGTAGAATCTATCTATCTATCTCCTACATATCTATGTATTTATTTATAACAAGACTGAGCAGGGGGATATCAGCCATGATCAGTTAGGTAGGGTCTACAGACGAACAACTATATTAGGAGAACAATCTGTAATATCTTTATGCACTTCAATTTGGTTACAGAGTGAACACATGTTGTAGGCTATTTCACTTATATATCTTTCAATTTGCTGCTTTTTGTTTGTTTCCCTTTGCTAAAGGGAAAAACATTTATTGTGTGTGCTGCAAATAATCATTAGTCACGGTTCCAGCATTGTGATGGCATTGAGAATGTTCAACTGTCTCACTCGCTGTCATAGGTGTTGATTAGGTTGATTGGACAGATAGACAGACAGACAGACAGACAGACAGATAGATAGATAGATAGATAGATAGATAGATAGATACTGCAGAAAGATAGACATATATATATATTGACATTGATCATATACATAGATAGCTAGGCAGGCAATGACATCTGCTTTCTTGTTGGTTACTCACTTGATACTGAAGAGTTTTACTGGAGTTGTGGGTGCTGGGACTGAGAATTTTAACTGTCCATTATTCATAGAGACACGAGCCTGAATTCCAGATTCGTGGTAGATGTTGGTGTTCATTAAGACGGCATGTTTGGAAAATTCGGGAATCTGAACTCCTAACTGAGTAACAAATTCCACAGCCACTGCTGGTTTTAGAGTCACTTCAGCTTTTGTCTGCAAAGAGCAAAACCACATAATAATATCTAGTATACAAATTCGGATTTTTAAAAATTAACAAACAACTGCCTTTTTACTGATTTTATTGTTGGAAGTGCTTTTCCAAAATGTATCCTGTTATTACATTTTAGTAGCCATTTTTAGTGACTACAGTTTTCTACAGTAAGACTACTGGCAGGAATATAAGTGTGATTTAAAAACGATCTGATGCTTATCTCCAACAATATCAGCTTTCACGGGATTGAATTGCTGATAGTTTTTCTTTTTTGTAAAATACTTTAAATTTAAAAAAAATACCTTGTGATCCTGCCACTTCCATCCACTTCCTTGTTGAGCATGGCAACACTCTGCCTATTCAGCTCTTCCCTCCAGTGTTGTCAGCCCTGCAATTCATTTTGTTTTCCAGTGTAATGCAAGGCATGTCTACACATGGCTTGCACATCTTTTCCTCTATTGAGCACTTTAGGCCCAAGGGGAGTGAATAGCAAATGTAAAGGGAGGGTAATGGCAAATAACTGACAGCAGCTGCAGCCCCTTTTCAAGTCTCCTCCTACTTTCAGTACTCTGAGAAATAAACAGCTGATAATGGTCACATTACTACTAATAAACCTTATAAAATAGGGTATTTTCAGCAATTTTGGTAATAAAACTTTCACTAGGCTAATTTAAACAGGGACTGTAAAAGGTACCGTAGTTATTGATTGGTAGCATATCAGTTTAGAGCTGCTTTAAGATGTTTTGTTTTCCATGAGTATTTTTACCATTTTGCTTTAAATAATCTCAAAGCTGTCGTCTGGGCTTTTCTGTTCCCTGTCCGCCATGGTTCCATTTTCTGAACCCTACTTCGCTACAAAACTCAGCAGTGATATAGGGGCCTGAGTATGGAACCACAGTACGTGGCAGGGAACACAGGCATCCAAACCTCACAAAGGTGTTGAACGTTAACAAATCTGATGGAGGACAGGTGAGTAGAGTAACTTTTTTTGCAGGGAATTGACAATTTTGACAAAACAGCATTTCATTTAATTATGAGCTGCTGTTTTGAGCACTTACATTTTTTGACATAAATCCAAACTTGGCTCCTGGAGTAATTATCCCAGACATGGACACTTGGAGCTGAAGGCCAGATCCTGTTGGCAGGTAGAACTGATTGTCCATGAAGATGTAGTGGACGAACATATCACTCTCACCACCAGCCGAAAATAACTGCACAATCTAAAATAGCAAAATGTAAATATAGTAAGTTAAAATGTATACATCAACTTAAAAATGTAACCATATTTTTCATAATCCACCTCTTTCACTTTTCTTTCAAAGGAATACAATGTAAGACTGTGATCCTTTCCAAAGATCCTCCTAACCGTGTTACAGGCTTGTATCCAACTCTAAATATGCAACAGCTGCACTAGGAGCAGGACCTGGGATGTTTCCCATGTATTGATGTTGCTGTGAGGGTATGCTTTTACCAAACTGCCAGTCTATGCCTAACCTGAATTAGTAATACAAAGCATACAAATAAGATATACCTTTGTTGGAAGATTATGGAGGGAGTGGAAGTTCTTCAGCAGGATATCTCCCAAGATCTTGAAGTCACTCAGTTTAACGTAGCCCAGTTCTTTACCAAGAATTTCCAAATAGGCGTTGGCTTCTGGTGCATTGTTTGCTCTGATTTCTTTGATCAGCTTCTCAGCATTAAAGAGGATAGCCTTTTTAAGATCCTAGAATACAATCAGCCAGAATATGATCAATTAAAAAGCATGACCTTTTTAGATCTTGACCTCCTTATTATTATTACACAGGATTTATAAAGCACCAACAGTTTGCTCAGCACTTTACAATATACAGAGAGGCAATACAGCAATGATACAGTTCAACACAAGAGAGTTAGGAGGGCCCTGCTCCTGGGAGCTTGCAATCTAATAGGGAGGGGCTGGTGGAACAAAAGGTAATAACTGGGGGATGAACTGATGGGAGAAAAATAAGATTCTGTTATTAGCTGAAGGCAGGATAGGCTTCCCTGAGATTCAGGGAAAGTGGACAGAGTAGGTGATAGTTAGACAGATTGGGGTTGAGAGTTCCAGAGGATAAGAGAGGCTCTAAGGAAGTCCTAGAGATGAGCATGAGAGGAGGAGACAAGGGAGCTAGAGAGCAGGAGGTCTTGAGAGGAGAAGAGAGGACAGTTTGGGTGACATTTGGAGTGAAATTCTACAATCCAAATATTAGATCACATATGTAATGTAGGCAGCATACTAGTAAGACCAGATTATTTGAAGCCCCTGTGAAGGGGATTTGTGTAAGAATGCATTTACATTAAGTTTACTCTAACCCTAAAATATTATGGGAGTGATTTACAGCATACAGTCTAGTTAAACATGAATTTATATATTATATTTGTTTTACAAGGTAGCAAAGAAAATGCAAATAAGTCAACCAATACAATAAATGATAAACACAACCTGTGATTATACCTCAGATTGTCTGTCCTGTCTGGAAACACCAAACCACTTGTAGAGAATCTCGCTGACTTTGTCAGGGACTTTGCCATCTGCCCAGTACAGAGCTTTTGTAGCGCAGTCAGGGAAAAAGCCTCCTTTTCCAAACAGAGCATCCAGAGTTGGTTCAAAACCTTTCCCTTCAATGCCAAACTATATTGGAAAAAAATTAAGGACTGAATAAACATTGTTTCAAGAATACATCATAGTGTTCTAATGCTCCCTAGTATACATGCATAGTACATAATACACAGCATCCAATTCGATTATTCTTTTCTCAAACATACACTGGAAAAAGAGTCTGATTGTTTTAATATATGGAGTAACCACCCAGGGGCATTTATCTTTACAGGAAATGTGTCTTCTTTTCTTCTGAAAATACCATTAGTTGGCTGTCATGCTGAAGAAATGGTTCCAGTGCATTGTGAGAAATTACTTTTTATTTGGACTAAACCTGCTGCATACTTGTTCTAGGTCAGTGACTCAAAGTATTAAAGCCAGCATTAAGCAAGAAAAACAAGAATTTTTATAAGGAGGTCAGCAATGACATCCCATAGTAGAAGCTTACTTTTTGCTTCCATGAAAAGCACATATAGACTTATGGGCCATTGGTATCTACAGTACAGTTTCCACCCATGTAGGCAATGTAGGTTGCCATTGCTACTCCCTCATTCTGAAAATGCAAATTCCCTGCCTTTCATAAAGATAATCCGTTTTTAATACTTTGAGTCACTGGCCTGTAACTAAAATACATAGATTGATTTCTGACTTTTTTCTGACTTTGATGCATTCTTGCTCCAGGTCTGTGATTCAGACGTAGAAAAAGACAGCCGGAAAGCTAGCACTCACTTTCATGACATGAGTAATTTCAAAATTATGTTTGGGTTTGGTTCTTCATGAGCGATGTAAAACACATGCAAAATGCAGTATAGTTGCATGCTATATGTATTGTAAATAGGGCTGCATCTTTCTTCCCTCTGATAAAAGACTACTGAAAATGCCTCAAAATAGATAGTTATTTTTTTATATTTGTATTTCTGGAATAAAGGCACTTTTAGTGTGCTAAAAGGAAATAATGACTTGCAAACCTTCAGTTATATATAACAACCAATCATGATTCACCTTCAATCAGATTAACATTTTTTGGTCTCTGTTGATTACTGTATTTAATACAACATGTTAGATTGTTTAGTGCAATCTAATTTTTAATACAGCTCAAGCTTGTCATAAAGGTAATAATAGAAACAAAAGGAAATTAAAGGAAGGAGAGTATATAAATTAGAAAAGTAAGTACCTCAAACATGTCCACAGACCGTCCAAATATATTCAGGGTCTCCTTCAGCATGATTTCACGAGGCATGTAACCGGTAGAATCATATATTATGTTTCCTTCTACCTTACCACCTACATTGTCAGCTATTCCAGGAATATCTAGATTCTTGGAGTATTGGTAATTGCGTGAATATTTTGCGAAGTCACTGACAATAGGTGGTGCTCCGTTTGATTTCATAGACTCTTCCAGTTTGGTTTTGAGCCTGCAAAGTGATGTGCAGCATTAACATTTGTATACAGCAATAGGTGTCAGTAAAATTACAATTAGTATATCACACCATAGCTGTAGCAGAAACAGACCTGTTTCAATTGATTTCTGACCTGCATTATACTGATATGTATTGTGTAAAAGGTAAACATTAAATTATCAGGCTCCGTAACCTGAGCTAATTTTTTTCAATCCTGCTAACCCTCCTTTGCTGCCCCCTACATTGAGGTAATGGTGTGCCCTGCATGGTCAAATGATCCTGAGAGTTACACTGGTGGTGGTATAGGTCTTACAGGGCGACCTATTCTGGGAAGATCTTTGGCGACAACTCTTTTTTTAACAAGATAGGTCGCCAGGTCTTTTCTCAACCCTCCCCAATTGCTCAACTTGGGACTGGAATGTAGAATGTGATAACAAATGTGCATAAGCAATTTGTACATCCATACTAAGGCCATTTTGGACAGGAGTCAATTAATCTACCAGAATGTCTTTGGAGTATGAGAGGAAACCTATGCGAAAATGCAGATAGTTTCCTAGCCTGGATTCAAACTAAGGACCCCACTGCTGCCAAGCATAAGCTTTAACTATGAAGCCACTATGCTGCCCTGTTCAATATTTATAATGAAATAAACTCTTCATGGTCTTTCCCCCTAGAGGTCTCTTCATGGTCATTAACTGCTAGTCACAGCTTGTGTAGACTTTATTACAGTTTACATCTTGACTGTAAGATCAAACTACATTTGTATTCAGCGCCTCCTACCTCTATCTCTGATAAGTTTGTATTGCTGTCTCCTTCCCCATTGAGGGAATGTTATCCTCACTTCCCATTGATGTACAGTTGCAAGAAAAAGTATGTGAACCCCTTGGGATTACGTGGAGTTTTGCATGAATTGGGCAAAAAATGTGCTCTGAACGTCATCTAAGTCACAACAATAGAAGAACACAGTCTGCTGAACATAATACTACACAAACATTAGATGTTGCCATGGTTTAATTGCACATAACATGTAAACATTCACAGTGCAGGGAGGAAAAAGTATGTGAGGCCCTAGCTTAATGACTTCTCCCAGAGCTAACTGGAGCCAGGAGTGAGCCAACTTTGACTTCAATCAGTATGATGATATTGGATGTGTTGCTGACAGCTGTCCCGCCCTTTAAAAACACACACCTGTTTTGGGTTTACTGGTTTCAAGAAGCACTGTCTGATGTGAACCATGCCTCGCAGAAAAGAGCTCTCAGAAGACCTACGATCAAGAATTGTTGACTTGCATGAAGCTGGAAAGGGTTACAAAAGTATCTCCAAAAGCCTTGATGTTCATGTGTCCACAGTAAGACAGACTGTCTACAAATGGAGAAAGTTTAGCACTGTTGCTACTCTCCCTAGGCGTGGTCGTCCTGTAAAAATGACTGCAAGAGCACAGCGCAGAATGCTGCATAAGGTAAAGAAGAATCCCAGAGTGTCAGCTAAAGACCTACAGAAATCTCTGGCACATGCTAACATTTTTGTTGACACATCTACAATAAGGAAAACATTAAACAAGAATGGAGTACATGGGAGGACACCACGGAGGAAACCATTGCTGTCCAAAAAGAATATTGCAGCACGTTTGAAGTTTGCAAAAGAGCACCTGGATGTTTCACAGCACTACTGGCAAAATATACTGTGGACAGATGAAACCAAGATTGAGTTGTTTGGGAAGAACACACAACACTATGTGTGGGGAAAAAAAGGCACAGCACACCAACATCAACACCTTATCCGCACTGTAAAACATGGGGGAGGGAGCACCATGGTTTGGGGCTGCTTTGCTGCCTCAGGGCCTGGACGGATTGTTGTCATTGATGGGAAAATGAATTCCAGAGTTTATCAAGACATTTTGCAGGAAAACGTACAACCATCTGTCCGCCAACTGAAGCTCCGCAGAGGATGGGTGATGCAACAGGACAATGACCCAAAGCATACAAGTAATTCAACAAAACAATGGCTGCAACAGCACAGAATACGCCTTCTGGAGTGGCCCAGTCAGAGTCCTGACCTCAACCCGATTGAAATGCTGTGGCATGACCTTAAGAGAGTGATTCACACCAGACATCCCAAGAATATTGCTACACTGAAACAGTTTTGTGAAGAGGAGTGGTCCAAAATTACTCCAGATCGTTGTGCAGGTCTGATCTGCAACTACAGAAAATGTTTGGTTGAGGTTATTGCTGCCAAAGGAGGGTCAACCAGTTATTAAGTCCAAAGGTTCACATACTTTTTCTTCCCTGCACTGTGAATGTTTACATGTTATGTGCAATTAAACCATGGCAACATCTAATGTTTGTGTAGTATTATGTTCAGCAGACTGTATTCTTCTATTGTTGTGACTTTTTATGCCCAATTCATGCAAAACTCCACGTAATCCCAAGGGGTTCACATACTTTTTCTTGCAACTGTATGTTGGGGTAGGACAGGGTGTAACCAGGATAAAACGTATAAGGAAAAATATACTGTAACTGAATTTTATTATGATTATTTAGCTCATATACAAGAACTCAAGCCAATATGTAAAGTACTCTGAGCAACATCCGATTCATTATTCTTTACATTCCAGCATGAGCTTGAACAAGGTATGGTACATGTTCAGTTTGTAATTTCCAAATCAACTCAACAGAAAATTAGAGCAAAGTTTTCCATATGAACTTGACCAAGATATACATGTTCAATTTGCTATTTCCAAATCAATTTGACAATAATGTTTCCATGATGATACTTACTCTTGGGTCTCTGGAGCCTCAGAATTTAGAATGTTAACAATGTGTGAGGCAACAAAGTTCCTCACTTCACTGTTATCTTTGCTGAGCACTCGAAAGACTTTGCGAAGGTCAGATTGTGAAGGGTTCTTCATCACGGTGAGGTAAGCTGCTAGTCTCTTTTGGACTGGAGAGTTATTGTCCTGGAAAACCTGGACAAGTGAATTTCGAACCTAGATAAAAAAGACAAAGGATTAGGGAATAAACTGTGGGGAACAATAACTATGGCCAAATGTGTAGATCAATCATGAACTTTCATATCTATCGTTAAGTTAACTTACTTCATCTGTGACTGTCATTTTCCGAAGCGCCTGAATTGCTGCCTTCTGGACATCAGGGGATGGAGCCAGGCTAACACATTTCAGAACAGAGGATCTGATTTGTGGATTGACTTCTTCTAAGGCGCTTCCCATAATGCCAACAGCCTGAGGAAGAAGAGCAAACAGACATGCAGACATGAGACAATGCTGAGGAAGACAGACATTATATGAGGGAAAAGATGAGTCCGAATTGTTTTGTCAGATTCCATTTAATACAGATCAAAGTCTGGAGTACCTTGAGGGTCAGGAAGGTCTTATCTTGGTCTCCATTGCACTCCTCCCCAATCAGAGATAACATGAAATCAGCCACATCCCTAAGCTCAGAAGTGATGGTGTGTGTGTCTTTGTAGAAGCTAGAAATATAAAAATAAAAAAGATTTTAAAAAATGTAGTTTCAAAGCATTATAAAGTTCTCTATGCACTCCTCTTGTGAGATGGATTTATGCTCCACTGGGAGGCTCTATTCATATTCTACGTAGGAGCTTTACACTCCATTCCACTCTACTTGGGCACTTTATACACAGCACAGGGGGTAGGTACCTGCGGCACTCCAGCTGTGGTTAAACTATAAATTCTCATGTAGTTCTAAAACAGCTAGAGTGCCTAAGTTGCTTTTATATATATATATTACATGTCAAGAGTGTCAGGATTGTCAAAAATATTCCAAGTTGCTTTTTTATATACTATTATATACTATATATATAACATGTCAAGAGTGTCAAGATTGTTAAAATGTTCCACTTGGGAGCCCTATATAGTCTCCTAGCAAGGATCTTTAAGCACACTCCACCAGGAAACTCTATATAAACTGCACCAAGGTGTCTATATACACTTCACTTACAGACTTTATATGCATTGAAATGGGAAGCTGTATACCATATATACTTTTATAGGGAGTTTTCCAGACACTTTCCTACATTGCATGAGCTTTATATGAGTTAAACAAGGAAAACTCTATATACAGTTTGTTATTAGTTTGGCATAAAATGAAGCTGCCACCCATTTCTCTGTGAGTTCTATATATACACTATGGAGATCTCTATAACATTCCGCCATGAAGTCTTCAACAGTGTCTTATTTACAGCACCATGGGATGTGTGTCAGTTGCTTGTTTAACATGTTCTCTATTAGTGAAGTATATTCTAGGCATATTAACTAAATAAAACAGACATCCTTGTTATGCATTTAATCATGAGTTACTAAAAAATTTTTTTTTCTTGTTGCATGTAATCTACTTACTTATTGACTGTGTGGCTCAGAGCATAGAATGAGGCCCTGCTTTGCTGGTACTGTGCCATGTTCAGAATTTCGCGCACGCGTTTGGTGCATGGTGATGGCAGGAGGCCAAGCGCATAGGTAACAGCATCAGTCAGTACAGGAGTCATATGCCCTATCCGCAGCACCTGCAATAGACCTCCGAAGCATTCTGGAGTACCACACTGGGTCAGAGCTTGCAGTGTAATGGGGCTGAAATGGTAAATACAAATATATATATATAAATATATACATACTATAAAAAATAAATAAGTAGATAAAAAAATTATACATATATATATATATATATATATATATATATATATATATATATAGTTATTTTTTAAAATTATTATTATAACTTTTCTAGACTCCAGTAAAACATTTTCAAAGAGAAGTACTCCAATACTGACATCTTGTGGTAATATGTGATACTGATATGCCGGCTTCTTCAATGAATATGCATTAACTCACAGGATCCTATCAGATTTCTACTTAATTTGTAGCCAAATATGTTAAGACATGCCTGTCGTTATCAGGCTGCTTTATTCTATAAGACTGATGGCTGAAAAATACTGAATTAAGCAACCATTGCTACAGCAGCCCACACACTAAATAGCATTTGATTTTAAATACCAATTAGAACAAAAATCTTTGCTCTATGTTATCCCCACTAACAAGCAAAGTTGAATTCACTCTTTATGTTCTGAGCACTCTATGGTAATTAGGAGCTGCATTGTGAGTTACACAGCTCCATCACTTGATACTACATAAAGTTGGAATGCCGCTATTTATGTTATTATTCAAGATTTATATAGAGCCAACAGTTTGCACAGCTCTTTATATGATATAGGCAGAGAGTACAATTACAATACAATAGAGGGTAGGAGTTCTCTTCTCCTGAGAGCTTACAATCTAATATAGAGGGGCAAGAGGTACAAAAGGTAATAACCCTGAGGGTTGATCGGATGAGAGAATTAAAAGTTTAATTGATAGGTAAAGGCAGAATACGCTTTCCTGAAGAGATGGGTTTTCAGGGATCACCTAAAAGTGGACAGAGTAGGAGACAGCCAGACAGATTGGGGTAAAGAGTTCCAGAGGTTGAAAGAGGCTCTGGAGAAGACCTGCAGGTGAGCATGGAAGGAGGAGACAAGGGAGGTAGAGTGCAGGAGGTCTTGGGAGGAGCAGAGAGGGCAATTTGGGTGACATTGAGACAAGATTAGTGATGTAGCTAGGGGCAGAGTTGTAAATGGATTCATATTATAATTATATTATCATTTATAGGGCCATTACAACTATGGCCATGTTAAATTCAGTTAATGGAAAATTTCAGTTTAAACTGCAACCCCTATTTTCTTGGAAACAATCTGTGCAGTCTTCACCGTTTAACCAATGGCTGGCCTCTATCCTACCTTGGTTTACAGTTCTTGGTAACTTTTAAGATCTCCACTGAGTCATTGGGATTGATTTTCTAAAGGCAGATAGACCTTTCATTTTGCAAAGTGCTTTTCCCCAGAGCTTAGTAAATGCACTGAAGATCTGCTGACTTCCATTATCCAATGATG
This sequence comes from Staurois parvus, assembly GCF_062004578.1. Taxonomy (NCBI): domain Eukaryota; kingdom Metazoa; phylum Chordata; class Amphibia; order Anura; family Ranidae; genus Staurois; species Staurois parvus. The sequence goes on from NW_028318781.1 coordinate 3,559,723, forward strand.
TGCAAGTAAACATGTTGTTTTTTTTTTCTCTTCCACGTGGTTGGGTACTCTTTGCAATATGAAACTTCATCACATTCACTTGTCTCTGGGACAAATTCCCTTGCAACGTGAACAACCTGTTTTCTTTTTTTAAATCAACCACATTACCTTGGTGTGGTCGTGAGGCGATACTAGATTTCACTAGCAGGTGAAAAAACAAACAATGCAGAGGTGTCATAAGTTAATACAGACTTGATGTTTTAGCTGAAAATTCACTCTGAAGAACAGAGTCGCTGAAACATGAAACCTGTCTGTTAATATGCAGAACATACCTTGACAGCTCCATAAGTCTTGGCACGAGTGGGCCCAGAGTCTCATTCTTGAGGGATCTTAGTGCAGTTACCAGTTTGTGGAATTGGTTTGCTCTCTGTTGGTTCTGCTCACTAGTAGACATTTTCTGCAGCACCATGAGGTTATCTAGAACTGCGTCTTGATCACTGGACTGGTACTGTGAAGCCTCTAGGGCTAAGCCTTTGATCTGTGCTGAGTCTGGAAGCACAACATGTACAGTAATTATTACTACTATTCAAACCCAATAGAATCAGTTATTTCTGTTTAGAATATTTACTTTGCAGTGTTTCGGTCATGAAGATGCAATACCCCATCTATGTAGATGTAGAGCTAAAAATGTGATGTGGCAGTGTATTCTAACACGAAGATGGATTAGTCACCTTCTGTGACCTGATACCCAGAGGATAAGGATATCAGAAGGATAAGTGGATAGGTGGATCTGACAAACACACTATCCAATTGATGGATACTGCAGGTTGTATCACCTAACAAATGTCCAGATGGGTATATAATATGAACGATTCTCACCTGAAAATTCTCTGTTGTTGGTTTTTACCACGTCTTCCAGTTTTAATGTCTGTGTCACTTTAGCCATCATTCCATACTGTTTTCTGAAATACATAAAGAGAAGCATTTAAGTCTATGTCTGGGGAAAGGAAAACGCCCCCTTGCAATGGGGCTGCTCCTGCACTGAAAGGGTTAAGTGCTGGTTCAGGTATAGGGGGCTGTCAAAAGCAGTTTTACGTACCTGATCCTCCCTCTATGGGCATTTAGCACTCCCTCTAATCCTCTGCTCTTCAACAGTGGACTGCTCCTCGGCATCCTCATGTCCAATGCAAGGCTATGAGCTCAGAACTGGACTTGATGATGTCAGAGGACCTGTGACTGAGAGTGCATAAGGGAGAAGATTCTGCAGGGACCAGTCTTACAGCCTGGATGGAGCGTGCAGGAGAGGAGGATCAGGTAAGTAAAAGAGTTTTTTGCATCCCTCTACGGATAAAAACATATTTAAAGGATAAGTTCACTTTTCACAAGAAAAAAAATAAGTGCACATCTTTTTGCAAGAAAAAAATGTGCATTTATTATTTTTTCACATTACAGTCTGTAGGGCATTGCACCCATGATCAGCATATCATGGGTGCAATGCCTGGATGCTGTAGACACTCAGCACCCTCATAGTCCATTGAGAACTACAAGCTGTCAGCTGCAATGGGTGATAGAACTTGTAGGCATTCATTCACAGAAATCTGTAAATGAATAACGTGGTCATGTGGGCGGGTCATTTGAATTGTGACAGCAGGTGTGGGGAGAAGATCCCCCAGCCTCCGTTTCCAGATGGGGGGGATCAGGGGGAAGAGGAAGCAGAAGCTGGAATATGAGCCATGGTTTCACCACCCATCACCCGCCCACTTCAATGCTAACATTACAGCCTGACAGGGCTATACACATGCCACGGCCCTGGCCATTTTCACTTGGACTGCAGCATTTGACTGGCACACTACCCATCAAACTCACCTACTAAATTCAATGGGAGATCACCACAAATACAAGCCAAGCTCGTGGTTGTAGTGCTATATTTTATTAAAAGATCCTCCTTGGGACTTAAACTAAAAAAAATGATCAGGAAGTGGCAGAATCGCCTCCTGAACGCCTGCCAACCCCTGCTAAACCACCCTCTAAAAGCAATCCACCTCAGATTGCTTTTAGAGAGCAGTATGCATTGCTATCTATGTGAAAGATCCCTTAATGCTAGCCAGCAGATACTACTGGTGTGCTAAAATAAGGGCATCCACTCACGTGACCTTCATCTTCATGCTCTGTAACTTAATGCGCCCACAATCCAGAGAGTATGCTACAGATTAACTGGGAAGGTACTGTACATTCTAAAGCCTGTGCTGTGTAACTTCACTTTTTTTTGCATTCTGTATCAGCAGTCCCATTCAAACTTCCAAGAAAGGTATGAATCTGATTAGCAATTGTGAGAAACATCTATGTACCTATATTTTTTTACACCAGTATTTAAGCTAATAAGAGATAATTTTTCATCGCAAAGAAGCATTACTATACTACCATCAACTGGACTGGTGTGTACTGGTGTGCTACAGCAATGCCTTCATGAATAAAAGAAGCATTGAGCAGCTAGGCTGTGCTCCCTGTGTGCTTTTAAACATCCAGTTTTAGTTGTGACTGGTAGTATACCTTTAACCCTTTCGCCAGTTCCACTAAACCCTGATTCCACCAACCAAACCTCACCCTAGCCCGCTCAACAGTATTCATTCTTGGACAAACCATTTCCTATTTAATTACATATTAATGCAAGCAGATGTGAATTATTCAATATAACACTAACTTGTGAGAAAATGGAAGGAACAGGTGAGTCTCCACACAGGATGCATCTGAAATGCACTTTCTTTTGGGGTCCATGTTGTACTGGCATGACTGGCTGCTGCTGAGCAGGGTAGACAATGGAGCATTCTAGGAAGAAAAAATGTTAACCCAGTTATGTAGGATCTTAAAAAGAATGCAAGTGTCCGTGTAACCCACAGTAAGCCATCAGGTCAAAATATATAAAAACTGTCACTGCTAGGAACAGCTGCTTATGGCAACAAAGTCACTAACCAGATCCAAACCAGCAATAAAATATCTGTTAGAAAATGAAAGGTTACATTGAATTGGTACCCGTAGACCGTTAAAGACAGTTGTTAGCCTGACAATTGTAGAAGTTTATATTTAGGGTGATATAAAAAAACTTCTACTTTTGTCAATGGCTATCATGATACAGCACTCTGCTCCCAGCCCAACACTTTAAAGGGAATTAGTTGCAAATGATCACTTCTACTAATTTGAAGTCTCCACTCTCTTAGTGAAAACACTCAAAAACGGTCATATAGCAAATTTTCATCAGTTCATAAAAACAAACCTAAGACTTTGTTAATTTGCAGTTTAACCCTCCTCTGGTGGCTTAGGTGGATTGTCAATTATCTATCCTGAGCTCAGACAGGACATTTATGCTCTGACAGAGAAAAAATACAAGAAAACAACAACACACTTCTACCCCTGAGAGAAAAGTATGCACTATAACTACAGCCTAAGATTTAGATACCAAATAAGATTGTTAAAATTGGATAAGCCTGGAACATATAGATTCTTACATATGCCTATTGGTTGGTTCTCTTTCATTCCAGATGTCATTGATAATCAAATATTTATCAGATCTGTCCCAGCTAAGGGTTGCCATACATGTCTCAATTTCCTCTTGGTCACTCCGTAGGCTGATCAGGAGAAAATCAATTGATTGACACATCCACCCTAACATCATGGATGGATGAACCTCCACTACCATGTATTGTATGCTGGCAGCTACAACACCCACAGCTGCTTGAATACCATGGAACTGCCAGACAGTGACTGCATCAGATATGATGCAGTAACTTTTCGGCTGCTAATTTTTCCATCTGGTTTAGTTGATTTTTTAAATCAAGTTTTGTTGAGTGCTTGAAAGGCCTCCACGGCTCGAATTCAGCCATTTCAGCAAGAATCGTCCAAAATTGGAGCTCACTGTAGGGACCTTACGAGAAAAGTGATACAACTTACTAGTCCTTTGAAGAGAGCGATGGGGCTGACGTAGTCTCTGAATGGTGTGAACTGGTCACATGTCTTCAGATTCCTAGTCACTTTAACATCTGTGTCTCCTTTCTTCCCAGACACACTGACCTCACTGGTGCATTTACCATACACGGTATCCTAAAAACACAAAAAACAAAGGTGAATAAGTACAAAAAATACTGAGCTCCATGCAGATTATACAATTCTTACTTGTGTAGATAATATTGAGCTACAGTAATCGGTGATGGACAGACTTATAAAGGTGCTACCAGCAATACTGAGAATCATTGACCCGTGCCGACAATGGAGGACAATGATTCTCAGTACTGCTGGTAGCCATTGCTTTTCTTCAAACAATATGACACTCATGCCAGGCTGCTTTAAGACATTAGTGGGCCTTATCAAAAGGTTTCTTATGGGTATTATACTACTAACACATCAATCAAAGAAGTAAAGGAAGAGCAAGCAGTCTTACCATGCCACTAGACTCCTGGGTCTCATCTGGAACAAGCAGCGATGAGATAATTCCTCTCTTTATATTTAATACATTCACAGGCTCATCATTGTGTGGATATAAAATGACCTGCTTCCCATCCACAACACTGAAACTCACTTCATACCTATAGGCAATAACATTAAGTCAATAAAATGCATCTCAATGAGTGGCTGATATCTTATCTCAGTAGGTGTTATTAGAGAGAGTAATTGCACTTATTCACTAAGAATTCCCTCTAGTGGCTGTTCTACAGCCACTTCTTAATACAATATCCAAAACTTCTTAATTCAATATCCAAAACAAGAAATTATGTAAAAATGTGAAAGTTGTATCATAAATTACTTTGAAGTACAACTAAAGGCAAAATCTTTTTTTAATTTTGGAGAGAGTAAAAAATGTATATAAACCCTGCCAGGTTTATTTTTGCCATTTGTGTCCTATTGGGAAGTATTACCTTCACTTCCAGTCCAATAACCAAAACAGAAAGTGGGAGGAAATCTCTTCAAAGTGAGGGCATTCCTGGTTGTCACCAGGGCTACCAGCTCTGGTGACCCCATTGGAAGATTCTACTCTATTACTTTTCTGGGGGCAACTCAAAATTGGGGATATTTTTTTACTTTCACTTTCAATGATAACGGTAAACAAAGAGAGAGGGGGAATCTCCCTAATGGGGCACAGACAGCAATAAAAACTGACAAGTGTTCTACTCCCTCTCTACTCTGTACAAAACAAAAACAAAAAAAACTAATTAAAAACCTGTTTTATAAATTGTGGATGGTGTGGGGAAAAGTTATTTTTTATTGCTGTGTGTCCATCAGGGAGATTCACCACTCAATTACTGTCACCAAGACAGAAGGTGAGGGGAAATCCAAAATTTTAGAGCTTTCCCCAAAACAAGAGGTAAAACAAAATTTCCAATGGGGATACCTGTCTAAGAGGGAAATGCCCTCATTTTGGGAGATTTCCTTTAACATCCAGTTGTGTCATTGGGGCAGAAAATGAAGGGAAATTTTCCCAATGGTTGACTTACAGCAAAAAATAAACTGACATGGGGTTTTAACCCTTCCCTACGCTAGCCTAAACAAAAAACAAAGTTTTGTCTATATATACACTTAAAATAATGCCCACATTAAAAATACACTAAACTCTACCTTAATAGGAGTTTTTCACTTTACAAAATGTTGTGATTGTTTATATTAAACTACTTTATATATTTTTCAAAAGCAATCATGACCCCTTTTTGCCTTATCATTTATAATGTCTTGGAATATAAAGGTCAGCTATTGAACTACTTGTACTTAGGTAGTGTCCTGATATATCCAAAAGGTCAGTTTGCAATACTAATTGTCACCAGCAGAATGCACTCCCTGTCCTGGAATGAGAATGGAGCTGGCCAGGTTTGGAGACCTTGACATCTTTCACAAAGGCACCCATTCGCTCTTTCTACTAACCATGTTCTAACCATAAGTCTAGTGAACAATAATGATGATGTCTCTACTTTTTGGAGACATGATAGGCTGAATTAAATGGTCCATTCATCAAAATGTTTGAGAAGTTCACTTGAAATATCCAACCTACTTACTTGGACATAGCATTGGAGAAGTCCTCAGAGTTCTTGGACTTCTTGTAGATTGCTTTTCCCTCTGAGTTTACTCCATACACCTCTCGCAGGGTGCACTGTTTTATCCTCAGGATGAAGTTGCATGGCTGAGGGACTTCCAGTTCCACCTAAGACAAGCAACAAACATGTTCACACTCCAACCTGTACTCTAAATGTGAATTTATGGGGGTGATTTAGTAAAACTGGAGCCCTCAGAATCTGGTGCAGCTGTGCATAGTAGCCAATCAGCTTCTAACTTTAGCTTGTTCAATTAAGCTTTGACAATCAAACCTGAAAGCTGATTGGTTTCTGTGCAGAGTTGCACCAGATGTTGCACTCCTCAGTTTTAGTGAATAACCCCCTTCATGTATATATGAGTAATCTAGTCCTGCTAACTTACCTTACAGTTGAATTTGGATCCGCTTTGTGAGTCAGCTGTACCCGTCACTCCACTGGAAGTTTCGGCCTCATAATTATATGTGTATTTCCTAAGATGTTTGAATTTTGTTGCATCTCCTGAAATGAAAAGCCAAATATTAGGTGGATAGGCAACATTTATCAAACTAAGGATCTTTAATACATATTGCCTGGGGACTAACCATACAATGTCTTTGTATGGCTACCCAGTGGACATAAGTCATACTGCTGTCATTGCTAGGGAAAACCCTTACTATAGTCATGTTGTAAGGCATGTTTGGATTAAAATGCAAGGCAAAGCTTCTAAAAAAAAGCCTCTGCAAGAAGACATGCCCTAGTTTATATACTATATTTTTATTCAAAGATGCTTCTTGCATAGGCCAGATTTATGTAACCAAGTTGCCACTTTTATAACATTACTCCATATGTCATTGTGAGTGCATTTGTGATGTTTTGGGTTTTTTTTAAACATTGAGCGCTTAGATGTTTGCCTTGAGGTCAGCAGTAATGTACATTAGTTGGGTTTTGATTTTATTCAGGTTTTGACAAAAATCATAACATGGTGCAAAAGCAACCCTTTGTAACCAGTCACATAGAGCTGCATTCAGTTAGCCTTTTCTGTTCCCTGATAGAACACTGTGAATGATTATTGTCCAGGGAGAATTTAATAAATCATAGCTTTATCCTGGAAATTGAGAGACTAGGCAAAAACCTGTTAAACCCATCACACACATAATCTGATTATACAATCTTTTCTGGATCTACCATCAACTATGCAGTACAAAGGCCTGATTGGGTATAAATCAATTGGATCATTTTGGAAGGTCCTTATATTAAATTGTTTTATTCAATCTAAAGGAAATTGTACAATTATTGCAGTCAGTTTATTTTGCATGCTGAACTTTATTTTCTCCAATTAGTGAATAGCTGCATGTCCAGGAGCAGTGGCACAGTAATAGCTTTAGCAGCCAATGGTGCTACTATGGGGCCTGGGGTAGGAAGGGTGTCTCATTGAAGAGAATGTTAAGGAACAGTAAACTGTGAAGTTTCTGGTATACAAGGGCTGAAGTCAGATCACTGGTCTTTGTGTGTGCGCCGCCCTACCCGAGCTGCTATTAGCTCCTGAGGATGTCAATTACCAGCGATTCCCGGAACACAGATCTCTCTCCTGTCAGCATGGATGTGCTGCTTTCTATCTCTCTGCTGTGCAGAGGCAGGTCTGCTTAGTAAAACAGCACACAGTACACAATAAAAACACTCCCTAACACACAGTTAACCCTTTGATCGCCCCAGATGTTAACCCCTTCCTGACCAGTGTCATTAGCATAGAGTCAGTGCTTTTTATAACCACTGGTCACTGTATTAGTGTCACTTGGGATGTCAGTGGCATTTAGTCAGTTCCCATCCAGTATAAGTTAGTAAAGAAGGGAGGTTGGAGTGACCTCGGGTGTCAGGTCACTCCCAAAAAGAGTTATAAACTACTGCCACGTCCTGCTAAAACCTTATTAATTAATTCTTTTTCTTGTCCAGTATCAGTTAGTGTCAGAATGCCCGCCGCAGTCCCTCTATAAGTCACTGATTACCACCATTACTAGTATAAAAAAATAAATTAATTAAAATTCCAGTATATATACTGCCATTTGTAGACACTACAACTTTCACATAAACCAATTAATATACACTTATTGGGATTTTTTACCAAAGACATGTAGCAGAATACATTTTGGCCTAAATTTATGAAGAAATTTTATTTTTAAATTTTTTATTGGATATGTTTTATGTCAAAAATATTGTTTTTTAAAAAAAATTTCAAGTCTTTTTTTATTATTTATAGCGCAAAAAATAAAAAACGCAGATGTGATAAAATACCACTGAAAGAAAGCTCTATTTGTTTGAAAAAATGACATAAATTTAATTTATGTACAGCGTTGCATGACCGTGCAATTGGCAGTTAAATAACGCAGCACCGTATCGCAAAAAATGGCCTGGTCAGGAAGGGGGGGGGGGGGTAAATCTTCTGAAGGGCAAGTGGTTAATATCTTATAGTGTGTTTGCTGCTTTTTCATAGTTCATATATATATTTAATTTGTATACTGTTTGCTTACCCAAGCATATTGTATTAACTGTATTCACAGCACTGCTCCCTAGTAGGGTACTAACTATGCTGACAGCTCTCCTGCTGCCTGTTCTTGGTTTACATTTCATGTTAAGATTAATGACACATGGGGGGAGAATTACAAAAACTGAAGAGTGCAAAATCTGGTGCAGCTCTGTACAGAAACCAATCAGCTTCCAGGTTTTATTGCCAAAGCTTAATTAGACAAGCTGAAATTAGAAGCTGATTGGCTCTCATGCATTGCTGCACCAGATTCTGAGTGCGCCAGTTTTAGTAAATCACCCCCACATTTATCATGTCTGACACTGCAAGCTGATACAGAGAGCGTTAGCTGTGCCGTTAAAATTTTGCTGTGAGGCCTCATAGTAACACCCCTGTCAAAGAGTTCTTTTTATAATTGACATCAGGCCGAATTTACGAAGCTTTAACTCAAGGATAAGAAGCTTTAGTTTCAGTCATGGGCAGGGGCGGACTGACCATTCGAGCACTCGAGTCAGTAGGGGGCCCCATGAGATGCCCCTGGTACCTTTCATTGGCTTTTTCATAGGCATTTTTGGGTGTGGGCAAAGACACAGGGGCCCCATGATCCCCTATTGCCCGGGGGCCCCATGAGTTGTCAGTCCACCCCTGGTCATGAGGCTAATTTTTCAAATATCAGCTTCGTGAATTGAGACTATATTCCCTTTATTACTGAGCTGTGTCTTCTAGCTGTCGTATTGCTACACATACACTAGAGGGCAGTGTTGCCTCACTTTAGACAGCTTTAACATTGGTCATCTTAGAATTAGCAACAGTTCATTTCCTCCTATGTGCTGTACAGAACAACATGTATCCTCTGTTCCAGGGAGCAAGGGTGGCCTCCAGCCTTTGTTACAAAGGTTAAACACACAGTACACGTTTCATGATCCCTGTAAAGATTAGCAGCAATAAATAATTACCCACACTGATAGGGCCATTATGAAGTCAGCCTTACTTCTGATGTTTACCTCTACTAAAAACATTTAGCAATTCAGTATGTCACAACCCTGGAAATCACCCCAATCCCTTATAATCCTTTCAGTACACAAGAACAGAGGCCGATTTTACCCCCCAAAGTACAATCGGTCATTTCCACTTTGATAACAACACAACATTTAGCAGAAGGGTCTTACTTGAACAGCTTGGGCTCTGGCTGTCTGTCCCATCATCCTCTGCATTAAAAATAATAGAAAGAGGTTCAGAAATTATCCAAATGTATGCACATCTATACAATACGTAGGAGATATATTTGAATATAGAAAATATTTTGTTGTCTCTTGCACATCATCCATAAGAACATATGAACAATATGTATAATAGGCATACGCTGACATAGTAATATGAATTTTATATCAAAGCCAGAATAGCATACATGACAACAGTTTCATATTATTATTATTAGTATTATACAGGATTTATATAGCGCCAACAGTGTACGCAACGCTTTACAAAAAAAAATATATATATATATATATAGTTATTTATTCCAGGTACTTATATAGCGCCGTCAATTTATGCAGTGCTTTACATATATATATTGTACATTCACATCAGTCCCTAACCCTCAAGGGGTGTACAATCTAAGGTCCCTAACTCACATTCTTACATATCCATACTAGGGTCAATTTAGACAGGATCTTTTTAATCTATTAGCATGTACTTTGAAGTGTGGTAGGAAACTGGGGTGCCTGGAGGAAATCCACGCAGACACAGGGAGAACATGCATACTACAGGCAGGTGGGGCCGTGGTTGGGATTCGAACCAACGACCCTAGTGCTGCGAGGTGGAAGTGCTAACCATTTAGCCACTGTGCTGCCCATATATATATATATATATATATATATATATATATATATATATATATATATATTTATATATTAAAGGTACTTATATAGCGCTGTCAATTTACACAGTGCTTTACATATACGTAAATATATTGCACATTCACATCAATCCTGTCCTCAAGGAGCTTACAATATAGGTCCCTAACTCACATTCATACATACACATACTAGGGACAATTTACACAGGAGCCAATTAACCTACCAGCATGTCTTTGGAGTGTAGGAGGAAACTGGAGTACCCGGAGGAAACCCACGCAGGCACAGGGAGAACATGCAAACCCCAGGCAGGCTGTGCCATGGTTGGGATTCAAACTGACAACTTAGTGTTGCTAAGTGGAGGTGCTAACCACTTTCCTTTACTGTTAGTCTTATACTGGGAGAGGTGGAGCCAGAAATGCAGTACACGGTGCTGTCAATCTAACATAATTTTATATATATATATAAAGCATGTTGTGTATTCTACTCTGGCTTTGCTATATATTACAATAATAGGTCTTTTCCTCTTTCTCCTGTGATCACTCACTCTCTAGTTCTCCATACATATGAACACAGAAATATAGAGAACAATGGAACATGACTGTAAACCTAACATGGAACATGACTGTAAACCTAACATGGGACCAGGGGCGGACTGACCATTCAAGCACTCGGGCACTGCCAGAGGGCCCGGGGTCAGTAGGGGGCCCCATGAAATGCCCCTGGTACCCTTTTTATAGGCTTTTTTGAGTGTGGGCAAGGACACAGGGGCCCCATGATCCCCTATTGCCCGGGGGCCCCATGAGTTGTCAGTCTGCCCCTGCATGGGACATGACCGTAGGCCTAACATTAGACTTAATAAAGACTTTAATATTAGACTAAAGCACTAAGCAGACCAACTATAAGGAAAGATGGAAGCTACATAATCCACCATCTGCAGAAATTTTGGTCGTTTTGTTACTTAACTTACATTTAGACCAAACATTTTTTTGTTATCTTGCTAGAGCAAGGAATAGTTTAATGTGTATGTAAACCCTAATGGCTCAATGCATTGGGGTTGATTTTGTAGAGGAGTAGAAGCTGTTCAAATACGCTGAAGATACATTCACTCTGAATACCCAATCATGTAGAGGAGATTGTTTAAATCTTATTCCTTAAGCTAAGTGAACAGTCTTTAGTAAATCAACCCTATTAAGTCATTAACTCAAGTTAGGTATGCACATTAACGCTGATTGCTTTTTTCTAAATTTCCTAAACTGCGCTTTTGTTCCAAGCGATTTAGTCATAATGTACCAAAGCCATTAGATAAGTATAACAACCAGGTAACCAGCATTTCCCTCAGGGCATGTTTACTCTAAGGACGTATTCAACACAGCAATGCAATATGCAGTGACAATGTGCAAAGTAAAGTAACCCTTCGATAAATGCTTATTGGCTGCTGTGGGTTAGTGCACCTTGTATCCAGAGAAGGGACTGGATTCTAAGAGGATACACAGGGGTATATTGTTTAAGTATTATACAACAAACACCACTCAGTGTGGTGGTGAATGGAACCCTGATACCAGATGGTCAACGGTGATGATGATTTTTCAGGGTCATTACAGCATTTTGCACAAAGTTATATCGCGTGGGAATACCTTCTTCTATAACACTGAGAAATATTTAATCTGTGATGCATTCCTCTAAAGTGCCCTTATTCAGCAAACCTCAAGTCCAGAAACTATAGTTCAAAATTTAGACCATTAGTCTGAACTAATATAAAATCTAAGCAAACATTAACCCTTTCCTATCTATCTCTCTTGATAACAGAAGATATATATATATATATATATATATATATATATATAAACATGTTTGCCATCCACCCAAAGCATCCTGTATGTTTCTAATAGATGTATGCACACAATTTATACCATCTCTGGGTCATGGAATCATTTTAATCCAAGAGATCATATCACTACAGACCTCAGAGAAAATAAGGGATGGTTCATCTCACTACCATCAACCATGAGCTAAAATATCAGTTTTGGATCAACCAACCTTTAAAGCAGGCATTCTGAACCAGAACCCATAAAAACGTAGGGTTCCTTCAGAGGTTGATGGGGGGTTTCTTGCGCTGTGGCTGATTGCCTTTTCATCTGATGGTGCCTACACAGTTTTAGGTCCAACACCTCTTGGCAGAGTCAGCAGCACTACACCCATGATCTTTTCCACTGTCTGGAAGGGTGGCATGTTGGTCACCACTTTGAGGGGGCATTCTTCCCACTGACCTCCACCAGTATTCTTCTCAATGGCCATCATTGCAAGTGACGTTCTTTCCACTGGTCGCTATTGTAAGTGGCATTCTTTCTATTGACCACCAGTGTAAGGGGGATATTTTTTTCCATGACCACCAATGTAAAGGGGGCATTCTTCCTACTGGCTACCAATGTAAAGGGGGCATTCTTCCCACTGGTCACCAATGTAAAAAGTATTCTTGTCACTGGCCTCCAATGTGAAGGGCATTTTTCCCGCTAGCTGCTAATGTAAGGAGTATTCTTCCCACTGACCACTAATGTAAGGACCATTCTTCCCATTGGCCACCAGTGTAAGAGGGGTATTTATCCCACTGACCCCAAATGTAAGATAATGACCCCTAAGGTAAGAGGCATTGTTCCCACTGCCCCCTATAAATTAATTTTAGCAGGGGTTCTCTGAGACCTGAACATTTTTCAAGGGTTCCTCTGGGATAAAATGTTTGAGAAAAGCTGCTTTAAAGTATCAACAATTATGTATATTGTCATGGCAAGAAAAGTTCTTTAGTAACCGTCTCCACTTAACATCAAACCATAGCACCAACATACATGGCAGGAAGCTGCTGCTACAAAATTCTGTAGGATGTATACAGCACAATCTTCTTGAGTGCTGCACTTATGAAGACGAACAGTGCAGTAAACAAGTACCTCTCTGAATATTTCACCCATAGCAATGTCACCATATTACAGCTACAGACTTCAGAATTTGCCAAACATCTTCCTATTTCTAACTAAGGAACTTGTAGCCTGGGCATGCTGCGAGTTGGAATTCTATAGTAACTGGAAAATCCCAGATTGGCATGGGTGGGAATCAGACTGGGAGGAGAAATGTGTCCAAGCCTAATCTAAACCCTGCTATACTGGATTCATTTTTGAAAGAGGTAATAGACCCAACAACACCAATAAAGAAGAGCTTTGTACTTAAAGCTAAATATTTAGCAGTATCACATAATTTATTTTTAAAATGACACAAATGGTCCTCATAGAGCAAGCTACATGCCAGCAAGTAGCATTAAGTACCTACTATACTACTACAACTATGGACAATTGCTGTCCTAATGTCAGCTTTAGCTGTAAACAACAGTTTTCCCAAAATGTGAGCAAATTGTGGCCAACAAAAGGTGCCCAGGTAGTTTAGTCTTAATGTAGAAATGAAAAGAACTTTTGAATATACATACATATATATATATATATATATATATATATATATATATATATAAATAAAACAAATGCAAATAATTTTATCATTATTGTAACATCTATTATATTGTACATTTTTTAATTTAATTTAAATAATTTTACATTTACCTTTTCAGTTACAACTATTACCATCAGTCCTATATTCAACCAGCAGTTAGCATCCTCTCTGCCAATTATATAAACAGCAGTGATTTATGTAAAATCTATTACAAATATTCACAACCATGGGGCGGACTGACCATTTGGAAACTCGGGCACTGCCCGAGGGCCCGGGGTCAGTAGGGGGCCCTATGAGATGCCCCTGGTACCTTTTTCATAGGCTTTTTTGAGTTTGGGCAAGGACACAGGGGCCCCATGATCCCCTATTGCCCGGGGGCCCCATGAGTTGTCAGTCCGCCCCTGTTCACAACAGAGAATGAACCTTCCCACATGGAAGAAAAATATATTTGAAATATATTTTAAAAATACTCTCCCCAAATATATTGGCATATATTTGAAATGCTACAATTTTGGCAATATTCAATATATTTCAATATATATATATATATATATATATATACTGCATGATGAAATGCGTTTTTATTACAAAATATATGAAAAATATTTTTTTAAAAACATTACAAATACACTGTATGTCTTTAAAAATACAAATCTACATTTTGGAATGCATTTACAAATATATGTAAAAATATAAGTTAAAATGACTTAAAAAAATATGAAGAATATATTTAAAAAAAATATTTTTAAAAATATTTTCATATATTTTATAATATATAAAAATGCATTTCAACATGCAGTATATATATATATATATATATATATATTTATAGATATATAGATATATACAATGCATGTTGAAATGCTTTTCTTTATATTACAAAATATATGGGTCCTATGGTGTTCATTGCCAATAATAACCATTGCATTCCCGTTATATGCATAGGTAATAACCAAATCGAACCTGAAGATATCCAAGATAAAGTTTTGTATAAAGCAGAAGACTTGCTGTTTACCATCCATTCCCAGTCTCTTTCCAGCCTAAAATGATTACTGGGAATGACAGCTCAAACGCAACACATATTGATAACAGAAAATTATATCAAGCTCCTTGAAAAAGTATATATATATATATAGATATATATATATATATATATATATATATATACACACTATTATTATTATGTTCTTATTATTTTATCAGCAAGAAACAAATATATATATATATTAGCATAATGAAAACCAGTGGGGCTCACTGGTGGCACTCATATGAATGCCAGCATTCTCAAGCATATAGAGATTTGATATTAAACACATCTGTGGTACAATAATCCAATACTTACGGGCAAACGTGCAGCTGCTGGTGAACAGCACAAGAAGTAAGAGTGTCCTAGTGCCCATGATGAGCTGTAGAAGCTCTCAGGCACCCTTTAACTCCTATCTCGCCAATCCTGGCTGCTGGTTTTGTGCCCCAAAGAGAGAATGAGACTTTTGCTTTGGACCTGAATTTATATAGGCAGGAAAACCAGCTGAGGTATTGTGTTTAGAAGTTCAGAGCACATTGCAAAAGGTCCAAAGGGTAAAGTTTTGCTTCGCAGATTAGTGTGATGACCTGGGCCTAGGTCTGGGAAAACAGCACAATAGCAGTAATAGCTCAGGCATCTCAGGAGGGAATTACCATATATTCCATTAATTAATTTACAATTGTAATATATTGCATTATGCTACATTGCAAAGTGATTTTATATTATATCATACACATACATCATTTTCACATGCCTCAGAATTCCAGAGACAGACACGCATACTTTAAACATTGAAAATTGATAAATTTAATACTTTGAAAATTGACTAAAAATTTCAAGACTCTTTTTTTTCCCATAGTAAATCAGATTTGTTTCATGTGGGGGCTTAAATGAAAATTTATTGTGCAGCAGCATTTAAAAATAAATGTGTTTTATAACAAAAGCTAACCTCTAGAAAGATATAAAAGGTTACCATTCAATCCAGGTTTGTGTTAAGTAGAAAAAATCATTAACTGTATTATTATTACAGGTACTTATATAGCGCTGTCAATTTACACAGCACTTTACACACAGTATATTGTACATTCACATCAGTCCCTAACCCTCAAGGAGCATACAATCTAAGATTCCTAAGGCCAACTTAGACAGGAGTCAATTAACCTACCATGTCTTTGGAGTGTGGGAGGAAGCCAGAGACCCCGGAGGAAACCCACGCAGGCACAGGGAGAACATGCAAACTCCAGGCAGGTAGTGCCGTGGTTGGGATTTGAACCAATGACCCTAGTTCTGCTAGGCAGCAGTGCTAACCACTCAGCCACTGTACTGCCTACTGTCTAGACTTTGGCTTCCAATAATTTCCTTTACAGTTACTCTTATACTGGGAGAAGGAGAGCCAGAAATTCATTGCACGGTACTGTCCATCTAAAATGGGAATCTTGCTGACAGGAGGTAAAGCAGAGGGATGACCTGATCAGTTTTGCAATGCTCATTCACTATTCAATAAACAGGGTGAAGAAAGATCAGTGACCAAGTTGTACTGCTTATCTGCAATGGAGGAAAATGAGGTCAGTGACCTGCTTGTGCTATCTGACAGAGGTGACCAGATATACATCATTTGGCAGGTAGAACAGTTATGTATTATATATATGTATCTCAACTGTGTATTTTGATGTTTGCTTAGTTCTCAGTGTTAATTAACAAGTCACAAACAGAGGTTTAGCATTTGGTGATCATCCCAGACCATGAACATGCAAGATGTGATAATGTTTCTATTTTAAAATGTTAGCGGCCATGTAGGTAAAGGGTTGAGGACTTCCTGGGAGATGACTACTCTTAATGACAAGACTAAATTATATTACATTAAATGGCAAAATTATCATGAATCAGTTCATTTTAAAAAAAAAATCTGCCCATAGATAGATCACTTTTTTTGATCCTCTAGCAAGCTGATCGAAAAAAAAAAAAACTAAATGGATTCCCCCATTCACCCAAGGGAGGTGGCTAGAGGAAAGTTATTGTATTCTGACAGCAGGTTCTCCTTCGCACTAACCAGAGCTGCAACCTACTGACTGCAGCGCCGATCTAACAAAATTTTTTTAACAAGTCCATTTGTGAGAAGTCTATCATTAGATGAACTTCTCACGAACATGAATGGTCATAGATTGATCGAAATTAGTCCACTCCCTGATGAAGGACCAATACTACAAAATTCCTGCCATTCAGTACTTCACTGCCAAGTTACAGATAACTATCCCCCAGCCTCCTTCCCTTGCAAGGTAAATTCCCAAAGGAAAAAAAAAACAGTGGGTCACCCGTCCCCAATTTTTTTTCCTTAAAGGAAAAGTACACACTTCCCAAAATTGTGTGCTGTCCATTTAAAGCGGAATTCCACTCAAAAGCGGAAGCTCTGCTTATTTGCCTCCCCCCCTCCACTGCCATATCTGGCACCTTTTAGGGGGGAGCGCGTACCTATTTTTGACAGGTACCCGCTCCCACTTCTGGCTCCGTTCGGAAGTTTGGCCCCCTCCTTCCTCCCATAGACTCCTGGGAACCTTCACAGGTCCCAGAAGACTGCCAGACCAATTAAAATGTGCATGCGCAGTGGGCATTCAGCTGTGAAGCCGCAAGCTGTCACAGCCAGGTGCCCACAGTTGTGATGCCGGCGCCGGGGAGAGAAGGAGAGAAGGGATGGTGCAGGTGAGCACATAGCTCAGTGTGCGTTTGTTAAAAGTCAGCAGCTACAGTTTTTGTAGCTGCTGACTCTTAATAAACACAAAAATGACCGGAACTCCACTTTAAGTTAAAACAATCAAACAAAAAAATGGTGTTGCCCCCTCCCCTAAAACTCCATACAAGACTCTGGTCCAGGTATGCATCCTGGCTTACCAGGAAATATGGGAGAGCGAAATTGTGGCTTTCCTTCTCCTGAATCATACCAGGCCTCAAGCCCTAAACAATGGGAGGTTTGCAAGGGGGGCAAAGGGGGTGGGAAGTTGGGGGGGGGGCAGCAAAACCACATCAATAAGGACAACAGCCTCGTCCCCACATTGCTGTTCTGGTGGATATAGTGGGTGTGGGGGGGGACTTATCTGAATCTGGAATAAAAGGGTCCCCAGATATCCAGACCTCCCCTATAAGTGAATGACCCCTTGTTACACCACAGAAAAAGTCCTTAAAAACAAAATCTCTAAAAAAGGAAACAATGTCCTGCATTTTAAATCAAAGGTCAATCACATCATTCAGTGATGTGAATCCAACATTAATGATGATGAGTGGCCTATCGACACAACAATGCTGTCCCACACTGCTGACCACATTTGGCCAATTATATCACCAGGGACCCCCACCTGATTATTTACAATTTAAAACAAGCCAGTGGGAATCTATCAACCAGTGGGATATTTCTGGTAAACGAATGCCTTCCTGCTGATAGGAGGGGGGCAAACTGGCCAGGTTGTTGGCCCATTCTAAGAACAGGCTGGGTTGAGGTTGGACTCGTGGCTGAGCTAAACCCAAAGCTAATCCCTTCAGCCACTTCCTGTCCTACAGCCACTTCCTGTCCTGCAGCCACTTCCTGTCCTACAGCCACTTCCTGTCCTGCAGCCACTTCCTACCCTACAGCCACTTCCTGTCCTACAGCCACTTCCTGTCCTGCAGCCACTTCCTACCCTACAGCCAACAAAAACATGGCAAAAATGTATTAAAAAAGCAGCAAAAATGCACTACATGCTTTTCTTCAGCGTTTCCATTGAAGTCTATAGAACCAAAAACGCAACTTTTTGCATTCAAAAAAGTCCCTGATCCTTTCCAAAAAAACGCACCGGGTGAAAACGAGGAAATGTGAACATGTGCCATAGGAAATCATGTTAAATGGACTGTACTGAGTTTCTGCAAAACACAAAATGCATAGGTGTGAACCTGGGGTTACTGCATATAGAGATGGATTTTACTGTTGTGGGTTTAGTAACACCTTAAATTGCATCTCTAGCTAGAACTTTTTTCCATTTTTATAGAGTGGGACATAGAACATCTGGGCTTGGGTGAAATCATAATGTCCATACACCAGTCGGCAAGTGTTTCTTCATTGATCTGTCGCTGTCTACATTACGGAGCTTTTGTACATCAAATTTTGGGCTGTTCATATTTGGTGCGATTCAGCGGATACATTGCTGGAAAGAGCCATGTTGTTGATGGTGTGATCATTATCAAAGAGGATAACACAGTCCGCTGGGTTGGACAAAAGCGCATGATGACCAAACACATATGTGGGAGGCAGGGGCGGACTGACAACTCATGGGGCCCCCAGGCAATAGGGGATCATGGGGCCCCTGTGTCCTTGCCCAAACTCAAAAAAGCCTAGGAAAAAGGTACCAGGGGCATCTCATGGGGCCCCCTACTGACCCCGGGCCCTCGGGCAGTGCCCGAGTTTCCAAATGGTCAGTCCGCCCCTGGTGGGAGGTCATAGCTATGAGGTGAGAGCACATCTGGTGGTGGTGCACAAACAGCTGTGTTTTTGGAGCAAGAGGAGGAACCTGATACTCTTGTAGTAATCAGAAAAATTGATTACAATCTGCAACTTTATACTACCTCAATAAACTTTCTTTCATGAAAACTTATTGATTAGCATTTGCAACTTGAAATCATGTGAACTTTTTCTGCATGCATTATAGTTTTGCACTTCATACTGTTTTGTGCTCTTAAGATTATGTATCTGGTTTTCAATGTTTTGGGGTATTTTGGATATTGCTTATTATATTGATATCCTGTCATATAGAGGATTATAGGTATGGTGTTTTTCACATATCAGCGCTGCACTAATTTACCTTGGACAACTCAAAATATTTGGATTTCCTATCACTGTTTGCCAGGCGCAATGGCTACTTGCCACAATGACAAACAGATGGGTGAATCACCCCATCTGAAAAGCAAAAAAAAATGACAATGGTTCTAACCCAGCCACACTGTATCCAAGAGTATTAAAAAAAAAGGTTTTGGTTATTCTTATAGTTTACATTGCATCTATAGCCAGAACTTTTTTTCCCTTTTTATAGAGTGGGAAATAAAACATCTGTGAGATTTTTTATTGCTAGGAGACTCATCCTCTCTGTTTGCCCTGGGGCAAAAAGTGATGGGAAATCCCATTTTTCACAGTTGTCATCAGAACAGGAGATGGCAGGCCCCCTAGTGATGTGAAAGGCTGCTAACAAACTTCTTATGGCTGGTACTAGAAGCTGGCAGCAAGCAACGCAGTCAGCATTGAATTTAGGTTCTGCATTCCGTATTTGCCTTAGGCCTAACATTTAATTGAGGTGGTTTTCATGATCTCTAAAGCAACCCATTCTTTTGTAAATGTGTACAAACGGCACTGGCAAATATGTACTATATAGCTTTTAAACATCTCCCTGGCAATCAGTATAAAGAAAAATCTCTCTGGCAGTGAAAACAAATCTGCTTAAGTCTGTTCCCGGAGACCCACTTATTCCACTGCTGGTCTCCACCATATTGTCTTCAGGTAGCATAGAGGAGGTGAAGCCAGGCTGTCAACCACAGCCCACATAGCAGAAGCCTCTCTATCCTTCCTGTCGTAAGCTGGCCACAGACAGCTCAAAATGTGGCCAATTTCTGCTGGATCATTCACAATTCGAGCCATGGGTGGCCCTGCAAGCACCACACTGCTTGACAAAAGTCAATTTGAAAACCAAGTGAGATTGCAAGCTCAGCAGAGGCCTGGGTGTACCAAACATTGCATACTACTACAAGACAGCTCAGATAACACCATTGGTTCAACTTCATTCCAAGACAGACTTGCCCCTAATGGTCCTCCTAGATGTCCTGGCCGTTCATTCAATCCCCCTATCCTCCTTAATGTGGATTCCACTCCATCTATGCCCACACATCTCAATGCAGTCCTATCCAACACCCTGTCAGCCTAGGATGCTATAAATATTTTGGTCTACTTGCTCTCTCTCCTCCTTCCTTTATTACATCCTTCCACAGCCCTCTGTTCCCTCCAGGGATGGACGATACACTCCCCTTCAGATGGTGGATATCTCATGGGTACACTACAGTATATTCCTTGCTAACAGACTGGGGCATCCATCTGTTTCCACAATTACAAGAATCCTATAAAGCCCCCAGCATTTTCCTCTACATCCAACTGCGCCACTTTGTTGAGTCCCAACTGAAGGGCAACGACTCCCCTAAAACAATTACTGCCTTTGAGTCCTTTTGTAAAAATGACTCTACAACAAGGAAGGTGTTGTCTCTCATCTACTCTTCAATCAAAGGCAATGTCCTCCATGCCACTCCCCTTTATTGCTCCTGAAGGGAACAAGACTTTGGTAGCTCTCTCCTTTTGGCAGATTGGACGAACATCTGGCAGGGTACACTTAAAAGCTCTTGTAATGTACAAGTGCTAGAAAACTCCTTCAAAGTGCTTTCTCACTGGTACTTCACTCCAGCTCAAACAATGTAAATGTATTCCTTCTTTCCCCACCACCTGTTTTAGGGGATGTCAGGACATGGGCAATATGTCCCACATATGAAGGACCTGCCCAAAGGTGCACCGCCTGTAGATCAGAGTTTACACTCTGGTTAACACGGTCTTACAGGTGAACCTCCGGAGAGATACATGGGAAGCCCTCCTTCATAAGCCGTTGACAAATGTTTCCTGACACACACTTTCCTTAGGTCTGGTTCACACTACTGCAATTGCAGATGCAACTCAACAAGGGAAATAACGTTTTCAACAGTGTCTGTTCACATCAATACAAGATAGATAGTGCAGCGCTAGATGATATATGACTGTACCAGTATTGAAGATGGTGCAATATCCCTTGCTTAAATGTCAACAGATGTGGACCACATACATTATATGTGACCACACACACTGTATGTGACCTTCCCAAGAGCTGAAAAAAGGGAAATAGTGACGTGAACTTCACACAACTTCACTTCACAATACAAAACGCACAATATGAATGCACAATACAGTCCAGTCATCAAAGAAACACAGATAAGTGTATCTCGATAAGATCCTTATGATGCATGTAGTCCGGCGATGTGCAGAAGAAATGAATAAATTGCGCACTCACCGGAAGCACAGTTTAAATTGTGCGTTTGTGTCTCATACACCAAAGATCACTCCGACTGTAGATGAAGGGAAGCTCTGAACAGGTGGTTCTGTGATGAAAGGTAACACATCTGGGGATTCCTTCTGGCAGACAGGCTCCAAAACAGGATCAGCTGAATATTTCTCTGGGCCTTGGGGTAATCACCTGGTGGTCCTGAGGAATTGAATGCTCGATGTGGAGCAAAAAGGAATACCCATAGTGTAGTATTTAAATCAAATTTTAAAAAGATTTATTTTATATTAGAACAAAAACACTTAACATGAGTATGAGAATAAAATCAATCCTTGTGCACTAAGGATATCATGAATGACACACTGACCAGCTGGTATAGAAGAGAGGCCGCCGGACCCCCTTGATCCGGCGGCTTGGCGTCACGGCTAGCAGGGGCTCCTCCTTGACGCGTGTTTTGTATCACACGTACATCATCAGAAGGATTGATTTTATTCTCATACTCATGTTAAGTGTTTTTGTTATAATATAAAATAAATCTTTTTAAAATTTGATTTAAATACTACACTATGGGTATTCCTTTTTGCTCCACATCGAGCATTCAATTCCTCAGGACCACCAGGTGATTACCCCAAGGCCCAGAGAAATATTCAGCTGATCCTGTTTTGGAGCCTGTCTGCCAGAAGGAATCCCCAGATGTGTTACCTTTCATCACAGAACCACCTGTTCAGAGCTTCCCTTCATCTACAGTCGGAGTGATCTTTGGTGTATGAGACACAAACGCATAATTTAAATTGTGCTTCCGGTGAGTGCGCAATTTATTCATTTCTTCTGCAGATCGCCGGACTACATGCATCATAAGGATCTTATCGAGATACACTTATCTGTGTTTCTTTGATGACTGGACTGTATTGTGCATTCATATTGTGCGTTTTTTATTGTGAAGTGAAGTTGTGTGAAGTTCACGTCACTATTTCCCTTTTTTCAGTTCTTGGGAAGGCTACATACAGTGTGTGTGGTCACATATAATGTATGTGGTCCACATCTGTTGACATTTAAGCAAGGGATATTGCACCATCTTCAATACTGGTACAGTCATATATCATCTAGCGCTGCACTATCTATCTTATATTGTCTGTTTGAAGGTTGATGGTTTTTCCTTTTTAGTGTATCAGCTGCTGTGTCGGTTAGCGCTCACTGAATCCCTCATTACCATGTTCACATCAATACAATCACCATTGGGGAAATATTGGAACAGTTTCCTTTACTACTTTGGTGCGATTCCAGTGCAATTTTGACCCCATAAATCATACAAACCTTATCAAAGTTGCATCGAAGTAGCACTATATAATTGCATCAAAACCGTATTGTAGCAGTGTGGACCTAATATTAATAATGCACATATTTATGGCAACCAAACTAACGATCACCTATGCATGGAAATCCCCAGGGATGCTAGTTAATAAAAAATTACCGATGACAAATTCCTGTCTGCCTGGCAACCGTGACTCGATTACTCCCCACCCTCCCCCAATACTCCATGCCTACTGCAACTCTGATGGCTGGGTTGACCACCCTGTGCTAATACTTTAACATTTTTATCCTGACTTTTTAGTGCTGTCTCCATGGACACCCCCACTCAACCCCTCCTCCCATCAGATTTCAGATAAACTACTAGGGCTCCTTGGTTACTGCCATGCCTTCTGTACCGGAAACATTTAACACCGGTTTTTGCTGACAAGTATTAGCCAACATGCCTCTAGTCTCAGTCCTTATCAATAACTAGGTGGAATGATTAGAAATGGAAATGAGGGTTCAGCAGCTGACTTTTGACACAAAGTACACATTTACATACCAATAAAAATGCTGCTATTACATGAAAACAAAGTAGACAGATGGAAGAGGAAAAAAGTGATCCTGCATTTTGTAAATATTTTAATTCTTTTTGTGTATAGATAGCCCTTACATTCACTTACTGGTGATTTACTCACAATTTATGCTGGATGTCTGTCGAAGCATCAAGTACTCTTTCTGGAGAATAATACTTCCGTCTTAAGGGCTCATGTACACTGCAGCTGATAAACTCACGTACAGGAGCTTTTCTGCATTTTTTTTAGCAGCCCCTAAACCCTCCCTAATTTTTTCCTATGTGTCCATGTACACATAGTCGTTTACAGTCGTTTACAGTCGTTTACAGGCAGTTGAGTTTACAGTCGTTTTTTTTAATGCACCAAACTTGCGTTCAGGAGTAGATTTTATCAGCATTTCAAACGCCAAATGCTTGTAAATGCATGTAAATGCGGTTAACCACGTTTATACAGTGGTGTATTTAGGTTTTGTGCTGCCCTAGGCAAAACAAAAATCGTCTGCCCCAATGGACACTGACCAACACCGCCCCTTCCCCCTCCTGCGGAGAGAGCCAGATATTGACCAACAACACCTCTGCCCCCACTCAGGAGAGCCTTCCACACTCATCTTCAAAGCTCCGAACATCTCTGGGAACAGGAGTCAGGCTCTACATACACCATCAAGCAGTCCACAGCCTCTCTTGGATCCCACCTGGTTCCCATGGCACACGTGTCCCTTCTTTCATCCCTTCTTCTGAGAGGAAGTGCTGCCCCCCTGAAAAAATGCCACCCTAGGCAAGTGCCTTGTTTGCCTTGTGGTAAATACGCCCCTGCGTTTATAAGCGTTTGTGTTTAGAAGCGTTTTTTAACTGTTCCATATCCAGATGCTGTCCAGAGCCTTTTTTCATCATCAGAAATGCATGCAAAGTGTTTTCCATGGATTCAAATGGACCCGGTACACCAGCACAGTCAGTTCCAGGTTTTGCGTGAAGGAAAAAATGGTAGAACGTGCTGCATTATGCTCATGATGGGATCCATAGTGAATACAACCAGAAAAGACAGGTCATCTCAACACATACTGCTCTCTCTGCTTCTGCTCTCTCTATTTCTCTCAAAATGTCTGAAATAGTTAATTTTTTACTGTTTTTTAGTGCATTCTGGGTAATTTGGAAGGTCTCCTGAGGTTATCGTAACCACTTCCCTACTGCGCTATAGCCGAATGACAGCTACAGTGCGGTTGTCTAGTTCTGGGAGGGCGTCATATGACGTCTTCCCAGAGCGCGCCCCAGCAGCACACACCCGGCGTTGCTTTGATCACTATGTCCTTTGGACACCACAGCTGATCACGACATGGTAAAAAGCCAAGCGACCTTAGACCACGTGATCAGCTGTGTCCAATCACAGCTGACCACTGTGTAAATACCCTTACTGGTTATTGGCAGTACTTTCCTGACGCTGTCACAGTGTCAGGAAAGTACTGCTGATAACAGGTAACTGTTAAAGGAGACATCTGCACTGATAATCAGTGCCCTTATTATCAGTGCCCTTATTATCAGTGCAGCTGCAAAAGTGCCCATCAGTTCCAAACAGTGCTGCCCATCAGTTCCAAACAGTGCTGCCAATCAGTGTCACCTCATCAGTGGCCATCAGTGCTGCCTATCAGTGCAGCCTCATCAACGCACATCAGTGAAGGAAAAAAATTACGTTTGCAAAACTTTATAAAAGAAACAAAGAACCCCTTTTTTTTTGCTCTTTTTCGTTTATGAAAAAAATTAAAAACCCAGTGGTGATTAAACATCACCAAAAAAAGCTCTATTTGTGTGAAAAAAATGATATGAGTACAATGTTGCATGACCGAGCAATTGTCTTTCAAAGTGCGACAGCACTGAAAGCTGAAAATTGACCTGGGCAGGAAGGGGGTAAAAGTGCCTGGTAGGCAAGTGGTTAAAAAAACGCTTCTAAACGCAAACGTGCATAAACATGGTATGCAAACATAGCTAAACAGACATTTTTTAACCTACGTTCTCCAGCAGTCAGTTTCCATCTTTCAGAAGAGTTTTCCAAACGTGCCGTGTACATGAGCCCTAACCAGGGGTGGACTGACCATTTGGAAACTTGGGCACTGCCCGAGGGCCCGGGGTCAGTAGGGGGCCCCATGAGATGCCCCTGGTACCTTTTTCATAGGCTTTTTTGAGTTTGGGCAAGAACACAGGGGTCCCATGATCCCCTATTGCCCGGGGGCTCCATGAGTTGTCAGTCCGCCCCTGGCCCTAACTATGAACATCTCTTCACTGCCACCCTTTGGTCTGATGTTTTTACTGTGTGGACCAATGGAAGTATGCATGTTTCATACCTGTGGGATCCCCTGGAAACTAGGAATCACTGTAGTAGCCACCACTACTACGATGATCATCACTAGCTTTCTGTTCTGTTCCTAAGCTGAGCGGCTGCCTTTCAGTTTAGTGAACACAGGAGGTTGCACGCTTGGCACAGGTGCCACTCAGAGAACACTATACAATTTCTTAATTGATGCAGACGTTCTCTGATTGGACAAGGTGGAGATTGTGAAATCACCAACCTACCCGAGAACCAGCAGCAATCACCTTAGTACATTCTGGCATTCCCAAATGTAACAATTGTGTAACTGCAGTGATTTTCCAGCTTCCACAGGGATTAGCCATGTATGGGACATGCATAGTATTGCAAGCTGGACCATTGTACCCATGCAATAATATCCATACCTCAACTCCAGCGATAAACATACCGCTTGAAAGTTTTTTTTGTTTTTTTTTATTTCTGTGTAACATTACATTACATTACATTACATTACATTGAGTTTATATAGCGCCAAAGGGTTTGCTCAGCGCTGTACAATAGAGGGGGGGACAATACATGAAACATTACAGCAGCTACGAACAGCACACGAGGGGTAAGAGGGCCCTACTCTTTCGAGCGTACAATCTGGGAGGGAGGGGGTAGTGGTACAGGAGGAAGTGGCTGTGGGGGATGGAGTGGTAGGAGGAATGAAGGAGAGCAGCAGTTAGGTGAGGGTGGGGTAGGCTTCCCTGAAGAGGTGGGTTTTCAGGGAGCGCCTGAAGGTGAGGAGGGAAGGTGACAGTCTGATGGATTGGGGTAGTGAGTTCCAGAGGATGGGGGAGGACCTGGAGAAGTCTTGCAGACGTGCGTGTGAGGAGGAGACCAGGGAGCAAGATAGAAGGAGGTCCTGTGAAGAGCGAAGGGTACGGGTAGGGTGGTACTTGGGAATCAGGTCGGTGAGGTAGTTAGGGGCAGTGTTGTGAATGGCTTTGTAGGTCAGAGTGAGTAGTTTGAATTTGATGCGTTGGGCGATAGGGAGCCAGTGGAGGGAGAGGCAGAGGGGGGTGGCAGAGGTGGAGCGGCTGGTGAGGTGGATGAGTCTGGCAGCTGAGTTCAGGATGGTCTGAAGCGGGGAGAGTTTGCACTGGGGTAGGCCGGTGAGGAGGGAGTTGCAGTAGTCAAGGCGTGAGATAATCAGGGAGTGCACAAGTAGTTTAGCGGTGTCTGGGGTAAGGTAGGTGCGTATTTTGGCGATATTGCGGAGGTGGAGCCTGCATGTGTTTGTCAGTGATTTGACATGAGGTTGGAAGGAGAGGTTAGAGTCCAGAATGACCCCAAGGACTTTGGCTTGCGGGGCGGGATTGATGGTGGTGATGTTAGTAGTGATGGATAGGATGGGGGGGGGGCGCGGGCAGGAGGGAAGACGAGAAGCTCGGTTTTGGAGAGGTTGAGTTTGAGGAAATGGAGCGACATCCAGTCAGAGATGTCGTTTAGGAGGTGAGTGATGCGGGCGGAGAAAGTGGAGGTGAGGTGAGGGGTGGAGAGGTAAATTTGAGTGTCATCAGCATAGAGATGGTAGTTGAAGCCGTGGGAGTGTATGAGTTTGCCAAGGGAGGAGGTGTAGATGGAGAAGAGAAGGGGTCCAAGGACAGAGCCCTGGGGGACCCCAACAGAGAGGGGGAGGGAAGGGGAGGTGGCACCATTGTAGGAAACGCTGAAGGAGCGTCGGGATAGGTAAGAGGAGAACCAGGAGAGAGCGGTGTCTCTGATGCCAAGGGAGAATAGTTTATTAAGGAGGAGGGGGTGGTCAACTGTGTCGAAGGCCGCGGAGAGGTCCAGGAGGAGGAGGACAGAGTAGTCGCCTTTGGCTTTGGCGGTAAGTAGGTCGTTGGTGATTTTGAGGAGGGCGGTTTCGGTGGAGTGTAGGGGACGGAAGCCGGACTGTAGTGGATCAAGGAGGTTGTTGTCAGTTAGGTGGGCGCTTAGGCGGTTGTAGACTAAGCGCTCCAGGAGTTTGGAAGTGAGTGGCAGCAGGGAGATGGGTCTGAGGTTGTTTGGGTCAGAGGGGTCCAGGGAGGGCTTTTTGAGTATGGGGGTGATGTGCGCATGCTTTAGGGGGGAGGGGAATACGCCGGTAGAGAGGGAGAGATTGAAGATGTGGGTGAGGGAGCAGATGAGGGAAGAGGGGGGTGACTGGAGGAGTCGAGAGGGGATAGGGTCTAGGGGGCAGGTAGTGAGGCGGGCTTCAGAGAAGACCCTGGTGACTTCCTCAGTGGTAGCGGGGCTGAAGGAGTGCAGAGCTGGTGGGGTTACGGTAAGCGGGGTCTTGGGTGTGGAGGGGGGCAGTGCGGTTGCGAGGTCAGAGGAGGGAAGAGATGAGGGGGAGATAGGGGGGGGGAGGCTAGGTGGGGAGGTGTAACGCAAAGAAGCATCTGTTGATCCTGACAGGTATCTTATGAGCGTATAAGTTTGTGTCCTGTATACCTCTGTTGATTATTATCAGTTGGCATTGTTCCCAGCTATTTCTGCTGCAGAACCCCTCCCTTTAAAGTTATGGAAAAGAAGAAGAGGAGAGGTGGAGGTGTTCTGTAGTCCTATATTAGGGGGACAACACTCCTCCATAGATACAGTATGGTTGTCACCGTAGGAAGGGAAGTATGTTACTGGTAGGATCACCTGGTGAAAACAAAGGAAAAATAGGCTCAAAAAGAAAACTATAGCAGTCACCATGTCTCTGGACTGGTAAAATGCAATATATTACATTTATGTTTTGTTTAGATACACATAGGAAGAGATTTAATAAAACTGGAGCACTAAGAATCTGGTGCAGCTGTGCAGTGTAGCCAATCTGCTCCTAACTTCTGCTTGTTCAATTAAGCTTTGACAATAAGGCTGGCCATACATTATACAATTTTCTTGAGAATTTTTTTTTTAGATTTACCACAAATCATATAATATGAGGTCAAACCTAAACAACACTTTAACCACTTGCCCTCCTGAAGATTTACCCCCCTTAATGACAAGGCCTCTTTTTGCTACTCGGCGCTGCACTAATTCAACTGATAATTGCGCAGTCATGCAATGCTGCACCCAAACGAAATATACGTCCTTTTTTTCACACAAATAGAGCTTTCTTTCGGTGGTATTTGATCACCTGTGCACTTTTTATTTTTCACGCTATAAACAAAAAAAGGCCAAAAATTTTGAAGAAAAACAATATTTTTTACTTTCTGCTATAAAAAATATATAGTAAACTCAAAGTTAGTTATAAATTTAGGTCAAAATGTATTCTGCTACATGTTTTTGGTAAAAAAATCCCAATAAGTGTATATTGATTGCTTTGTGTGGAAGTTATAGCGTCTACAAACTATGGTATAGATACTGCAATTTACAACATTTTTTTGCTATACAGCGCTGCGCTAGTTTAACGGACAATTGCGCGGTCGTGCAATACGGTACATAAATGAAATTTACATCCTTTTTTTCCCACAAATGGAGCTTTCTTTCGGTGGTATTTGATCGCCTGTGCGGTTTTTATTTTTTGCGCTATAAAAAAAAAGTCTGACAATTTTGAGGAAAAAAAACAATATTTTGAACTTTTTGCTATAAAACATGTCCAGTAAAAAAAAATTTAAAAATCAAATTTAGTCATAAATTTCTGTCAAAATGCATTCTGTGACATGTCTTTGCTAAAAAAAAAAACCCAATACGTGTAAATAATTGGTTTACGTGAAAGTTATAGCGTTTACAAATGGCGGGAAAGATGCTTGGATTTTTAGGTTTTTTTTTATACTAATAATGGCGGCAATCAGTGACTTATGGCGGCGATCAGTGACTTATGGCGGCGATCAGCGACTTATGGCGGCGATCAGTGACTTATGGTGGCAATCAGTGACTTATGACGGGACTGCAGCGGACATTCTGACATTGGGGGGTACTGACTTTGGGTCACTGACATCCCCACTGACACCAATACAGTGATCAGTGCAAAAAAAAAACACTGACACTGTACTAATGGCACTGGGGAGGAAGGGGTTAAGTTTATTATTCAGGGAAGGGTTATCTGTGTGAGGGGAGGGTTTTTCTAGGGGGCGGGGGTGTGTACTGCACGGGACACCGCTGATCGGGAGAGAGAAACTCTTCTGTCCCGATCAGTGTGTCCTGGAGCTGTCAGGGAACTGACAGAAAGCACAGCTACTGCAGCTGTGCTCTCTGTCAGCGATTGCCGCCGATCGACAGGACATAGCCGGTAACAACTGGCTGTGACCCGGCGACTGACATCTGCAGCTGTGATCGGCGGGACAGGTAGGGTGGCTGCGCGCCTCACGCGCGCTGTCTACCTGTTTTAAAAACACACGTTTTAAAACGTGGTTTTGCCCAGCCGTGCCGCCCTGCCGCCGTATTTCTACAGTGGCTGGGCGGCATGTGGTTAAATTGTATCCAATTAGGCAGGCCCTTGCACTACATAGTTGAAGGTAAATCTAAAGGAAATTGGGCAGAAATTGGACGGAAAATTGTATAGTGTATGGCCAGCCTAAGTCCTCATGCATACTGGACATTTTTACAGCGGCTGTTTTTCGCTTTTGATGTTTTTTTCTACAGCTAGTAAACTCCCCAGCATGTTATCCTATGTGTTCATGCACACATAGACTGTAATCAACGTTTTTTGGCTGGAAAAAAAAAACAGGACTAGTTGGTTTCTAGAGGAGTTTTTTAGCTGTAAAAACGCTCTAACGCGCCAAAATGTGGTAAACCGGTGTTTTTGGACTTTTTTTGACCAAAAAAACATTTGGGGGGTAAAAAAAAGCGAAAAAACGCTAAAAACGTAAGCAAAAAAACGTGGGAAAACGCCGCTAATCACGGCAAAACACCGCTACCCACTAATGCAAAAACGCTAAAAAAAAAGCTGAAAAACATACGTTTTTAGTGTGACTTTACACAGCTAACATTACCAGTGTTATCAGAATGCCCCGTGTGCATGAGGACTAAAGCCTGGAAGCTGATTGGTTTCTGTGCAGAGTTGCACCAGATTTTGTACTCTCCAATTTTAGTAAATCAACCCCTTCATGTCTGCAACAAAGACATGACAGATGTTTTAGGGCTAATTCACACTACTGCAGTGATTGGCACTTTCCTGCACTGGAGGACAGCCAGTCACCTCTGAGGCACATAGAAAACAAATGTTTTCTATGTGTCTCATTCTCAGTGCAATGTAGCCCACAGGTATGGTGCAGTGAGCTGAGATAAAACACACACCGGATGGCACTGCATGTCACTGCACAGCAGCACAACCCACATACAACTGTGGGGGAATCGGACTATGGAGAGGGGATGAGTGGAGACTGGTGGAGGGGGGGAGGTAGGGCGGAGGGGGGAGTGGAGGGGAGAGAGGGTTTTTTTTTTTTTTTTTTTTTTTTTTTTCCTCTCTCTGCCCCTCCGTGTCCCTAATCTGCCTATTATTTCCTCCTTCACTCCTCTAGTTTTGCTATAACTTTCCCCCTTCTTGTTAAGAAATACAAGTAGAAAGGGGTCAATGGGGAGATCTGGACGGAGGGGAGGCTAGCCATGGGAGGAGTGTAGCCCTAAGGACCAAATCAAAGGTGGATGTTAGTTCCACAAATGATGAATAGGCAAAGTGAAGGCCTAAAAAGAGGGGGGAGGGGGGGGGATGGTGGTGAGGTTGGGGGGGAGGGGATGGAGGGGGGGAGAGGGGGGGGATGGTGGGAGGGGGGGAGAGTGGGAGGGAGGGGGGAGGGGATAGGAGTTGGGTGGGAGGGAGGCAGGGGAGGAGGTATAGGGTCAATACTCTGCATGACAGAAGGGATAAAGAGGAAGAGGCAATCTGGAAGAGAGTTTGAGTTAATTGGGAATGATGGAAGAAATACAGTTTATAACCTATAATGTGAACGGGCTGAGTTGTCCAGGGAAGAGATTTAGGATGTTTAATGAGTTACATCATAGGGCTACGTCAGTGGTATTTTTACAGGAGACGCACTTTGAGATAGAGGCAAACGTGAAACTTAAATCCAAACACTACCCAACATGGTACTATGCAGATTCTCCAATTAAAAGAGCAAAAGGGGTTGCAATAGGCTTGGCAAAGAATATGAGATTTGAGCTGGAGGATAGAAGAACCGACCCGGAGGGGAGGTTTTTATTTTTAAAAGGTAGACTTCAGGGGATTGACTGTACTTTAGCCAATATATACTGCCCTAATAAAAACCCGGAGATGTATATGAAGGGTCTGTTGAAAAAATTAATGGAATTTAAAAAAGGGCGCTTGATAGTAGCTGGAGACCTAAATTTCTGTATGGACCCACAAAAAGATAATACCTCTTCCGTGCAAAGAGAGGGGGGTAGGTCTCTGAGAGCCTTGAAAAAAGTGATGCATGAATACCAACTAGTGGACACCTGGAGAATAATGCATACGAAAGACAGAGACTATACCTTCTTCTCTAATGCACATGAGATATACTCGAGATTAGATTACATCTTAATAGACCATCAACTTATAGATCATCTGGTAAAAATTGACATAGAGGCAAGGACGTTCTCGGATCATGCTCCGGTCGTAATGAAAATGGGATGGGGAAGAAGGTGGACGGGAGGATTAGGGTGGAGGTTAAATGAGGTTCTTCTTCTGGATGAGGATTTAGTTCAGAAAATCGAGAAAGAGATTAAGGTATACTTTAAGGAGAACGAAACGGAGGAAGTATCGATAGCTACAGTCTGGGAAAGCCATAAGGTATTCATAAGAGGAATCTTGATAGCGGCAGGAGCAAGGAAGAAAAAAGAAAGAAGAGAGAGGGTCAGTGGGCTTTTAAAAGAAATATTGGACTTGGAGCAGATCCATAAGAAGAAAATAACAAAAGATACGAGACAGAAGTTATTGGATAAAAAAGATGAGCTAGAGAGATTGATGGATGAGGAGAAAAGAAGAGTATACAACAGGGTTCTGAACGAGAGATATAGATGGGGAGACAGACCAGGAAGATATCTAATGAGAGCTTTGAATAAAAAGAAAAATAGGAACTATATAGAAAAGATAAAAAGTCCAAAGGGGGAGTTGGTCCACTCAAATAAAGAGATTATTAAAGTGTTTACGGAGTATTACAAAAAGTTATATAATATTAGTCCCCAAGGCTCGCTAAAAGAAGCTCAAGAGGGAATTAATGAAAAAAAGATGATATACTTAAAAAATGCAGGATTACCAAAACTAAGCGAAGCACAGTTGAACTCCCTAGACGCAGAAATTTCCCAGGAAGAAATCAAAATAGCATTAAGAAGCACAGGGGGGGGGAAAAGCCCAGGCCCGGATGGCTATACAGTTAAGTACTATAAGAAATTTAGTGAAGTACTATTACCCAAGCTGGAGAAATATATGAATGCTCTGGGAGGTGGGATGGAAGTGAGGAGAGAATCCCTACAGGCCCATGTAGTACTTATTCACAAAGAGGGAAAAGATCCATCTCAGTGCTCCAGCTATAGACCTATCTCATTATTGAACACAGATACTAAACTGTATGCAAAGGTGTTAGCAAACAGGCTGAGGGATCTGATGCCTGATTGGATTCATGGAGACCAGGTGGGCTTTGTACCGGGGAGAGAAGGTAGAGATAACGGCTTGAGAACCCTGATGCTTATTCAGAAAAGTAGAAAAGGGAAAGCCCCGGTGGTGCTCTTGTCGATTGATGCAGAGAAGGCATTTGATAGAGTGGACTGGGGCTTTATGATGGACAACTTAAAAGTGCTGGGGATAGGGGATAGAATGCGAGAGTGGATAAGTAAACTATATAGGGAGCCTACTGCAATCATTATGGTAAATGGGGAGAGATCAGAACCCATTGGAATGTCTAATGGTACAAGACAGGGCTGTCCACTGTCCCCTCTGCTATATGTATTGTCACTTGAACCTCTGTTGTCAATAATAAGAAACAGTGGATCGGTAAAGGGAATTCAGATAGAATCCATAGAACATAGAGTAGCAGCCTTTGCGGACGACTTATTGTTCTATGTGGGGAATCCCCGAATAACTCTCCCAAATATAATGAAGATTCTGAAGGAGTACGGGGAACTATCAAATTTAAAAATTAATCCAACGAAAACAGAGATCTTGAATATTAATATATCAAAGGATGAAAAAGAAAAACTACAAAAAGAATTCCCCTTTATATGGAGAGAAAAAGAGATAAAATATCTAGGAATAAAACTCACTCCCTCATCTAAGCATTTGTATAGATTAAACTATATCTCTTTGATAAATGAGATCAGAGAAGATTTAAAAAGACTAGAAGGAGGAAATCCATCCTGGATAGGACGTATAAACCTAGTCAAAATGGTAATTATGTCTAAAATACTGTATAGATTTCAAATGGTACCAATTAAAATTCCAGAAGCCTTCTTTAAGATAATGAAAAAAATGTTAACAAGATACATATGGAAGAATAAAAAACCTAGAATAGCGTATGAAACACTGAGTAGGACTAAAGAGAAAGGGGGATTGGGTCTACCAGATGTCAAGAGATACTATAAAGCAGTGGTTTTAGCAAGAATATATGACTGGACATTTAACCATAAGGGGAAAAGTTGGGTAACAATTGAAAATGATCTTAGTGGCATTAGATTGAACCAGATGATATGGGTTCCACCACAGTTCAGGGGAAGTAAAGAAAGCACAAGTATCTACACTTTAAATGTCTTTAGGGTATGGGATAATTTACACAAAAACATGAAATGGGAATTTAATTCTATATTAATGCCTCTCACAAATACTGAGTACTTTCCCCCGGGAAAGACTAAGATATCAGGGAGATGGTTTAGAAAGGAGGATACCCAACTGAGAGATGTTTTGGTGGATAGGGAATTGAGATCACTTAAAGATTTAATAGAGAAGAAGGGAGATATTTTTATTAGAATAGATGAGTGGAAATATCATCAATTGAAATGTTTTATTGGAAATCTACCGAAACCCCTGAGACTAAAACAGGAGTGGAATATGTTTGAAAGGTTGTTAGAGACACGAAGGGACGGGAAACACGGTATTTCAAAAGTGTATAGAATACTCACAGAATTAGACACAAACACAAAGTTAACTTTTATAACAAAATGGGAAAGGGATATGGGTGTTGGGTTTGATGAAGATAGACAGAGAAAGATGTTTAGATTGATACACGATAATGTTAGTATGAGAGAGGTTGAGGTTAATTATAAGTGTGCGACACGATGGCACATCACACCGAGTGTAGAGCACAAAATGAATGGGGAAAATTTAAATATGTGTTGGAGAGGATGTGGAGAGATAGGCACGGTGTTTAACATATGGTGGGAATGTCCGAAAATCCAGGCTTTTTGGAAGATAATAGTCAAATTGATTGAAGAAATAACTGAAATTGACATAGGGTTAGACCCAACGACGTGCCTCCTACACAATGTGGAGACATCAGTAAATAAATATAAAGATTCAGGTATATGGTACTTCTTGAATGCGGCGAAAGGGTTGATACCCAAGTTTTGGCGGAGACCTGAGGTACCGAAGGAGGAAGACTGGATTAATAGAGTGAACCAGATAGGTAGAATGGAAAGATCATACCATATGCAGGAAGATAGGATGAGAGTTTATTTTAGGAGATGGGAAAAGTGGGAAAGAGCGGGATTGAAAGAGAAATATAGGAAAATGTGAATCAGGATGTTAGCAAAAAATTAATAAGCCTCAAGTAATTAGAATGGGTTAGAGTCTGCAGAGGGGGAGGAGGGGGGATGAGGGGCGGGAAGGGGGGGTAGTGGGATGGGAAAGAAAAGAGTTTTTAGTAAGGGAAAGATAGAAATGTTATAAATGTTTATTTGTATGAGAATTATTTCCCTTTTTTGGTACTTGTATTAACATGAAAAATTCAATAAATATTTAAATTAAAAAAAAAAAAACCCACATACAACTGTGCGGGGACATGGATGAAGTGTTACTCCGTGAACCTCAAATAAACTTGAAAACATTTATTTATTAAAAAAAAATGTATTTATTTATAAATTATTTATTTATTTAAAAAAAAGGAACAGTGTAATGTGGTAGATATTCCAACTGAAGTAGTGCACATGGCAGCTTGACAACACATTTGCTAATTGCGAGGCTGTGGTTTAGTGTTGTTAGCGTTGCACCAGGAAGCACTGTTACTGGAAGAATCCCAAGTAAGTAAATTTGCGCTAAATTTAGAAAAAAAAAATTTTAGAAAATAATATACAGTGAGAAATAAAGCAAGGAGATGTCCCCAGCGGGACACAGATGGCAAAAAAAGCTGACAAGGGTTAGAGCCTTCCCTTACTCTATCCAAAATGAAAAAATGTTTTGGCTTAAAATATTACTAATCAGTCTGTATATGCAGTAAAGCATGCTTGTTATATTCACTGTAGAGCCTAAGGGGTTAATCCTCTGCACTGTGTAAAAAGGCTGTTTGATCCTGATTTCTCTGATACTCCCCTTCTTCCAGTGCCCCCTCTTATCTCCTGATAAGACATATGGTGTGGAGCCACTCTGCACATTCTCAGTTTGGTGTGTATGGCTAGATGGGTGTTTTTTTTTCTTTGGAGAGTGCATGTGATCAGCACAAGGCCAATCAGCGCTGTCCAGACAGAGGGTCAGGGGTTCTGCAGCCTCACAGGACAGTCAGAGGAGAATTAAACCTTCCCCTACAAGCTATTAACCAGTGTTCGGCTGGACACCGATAGAGGTCACAAAACTGCTATATACTGCTGATGAGAAAAGGCACTGTCCAGACTGAGGCAAGGGGTTCTGCATCCTCCTAGAGCAGAATAAGAACTCCTCCTACAAGATTTAACATGTGCTCTGCTGGACACTGATAGAAGTCACAAGACTGCTCTAACTGCTGATGAGAAAAGGTATTTAGCAGTTTATATTTACTAAAATAATTGCACTTCCATGTTGTGTGTACTGTGGGGGACCAGATATAGTGAATGCAGGGTCTTGGGTTTAGTAACACTTTCATTTCTACTTCACCATTTCTAGGAAGTATATGAGAATTAATTTCTGATTTGCCTTACACAACCTTGTTCCATGGTGTAAAAGATGGCATGGGTGGTTGGGAGTGTGCAGAACACGTACTAAAGGAAGCAAGTGGATG
Source organism: Staurois parvus (assembly GCF_062004578.1). Classification (NCBI taxonomy): domain Eukaryota; kingdom Metazoa; phylum Chordata; class Amphibia; order Anura; family Ranidae; genus Staurois; species Staurois parvus. Next base: position 3,597,019 of record NW_028318781.1, read on the forward strand.
TACTGGAGCAGAGGACCACTAAATGGGCAGTAGGACTATTATTGACTGTGTGGTGTAGTACTCGAAGGGGGGGGGATCTAAACATAAGTAGCCTTAGCACGGCATAAAAACAACTAATGTTGACTAAAGACAAGAACTAAATGCACTCACAAAAGGGGAAGGGATCAGGGATTAAACAAGGGTGTGTGGAAGATTACACACTGCACTGGTATCACAGCCTGAATCAGGATCAGTGTTCGCAGCTATTGGCTGTCAGCACTGATCGAATGCTGGTTTTCCAGCATGCTCTTTTGACAGAAGAAGGCCCTGAGACTGGCCACTGTCAAACAAGGCCCCGCCTCGTGGATTGTCTCCTATGATGGACATCACACTACTCCAACTGGAAACTGGAAAATAGGAGCCAATCAAGGAGGCTGGACTTTGTTTGACAGTGGCCAGTCTCAGGGCCTTCTTCTGTCAAAAGAGCATGCTGGAAAACCAGCATTTGATCAGCGCTGACAGCCAATGGCTGCGACCACTTATCAGAGTGTCCTGGCAGGTGCGGTCCCCCTGTCAGAACACAATAGCTCAGCACTGCACTAATATCACATGTGTTAGTACGGCAATCTGTACGTTATATTTCTTTCAGCCTGCTGGGTTAAACATAAAAGCTCTTCCCGTGTGTACCCAGGATAACGCTCCGCCTTTCACCGCATGCAGTGGAAGGTTTAGTTTGCCTCACCTGCAAGCTGCCGTGTAGCCAATAAGGGGAAGCAGGGAATGCCTAACCACACCCCCTCATTACATATTGGAGCACAAATAAAGTGTATGCTATATGGGGGATTGCAATGTGGGTGGGTGCGGGGGGCAAAATGCACCTTTGCCTGAGTAGACAAAATCCTTGCACAGGCCCTGCTAGCCCTCACTAAAAGCACTAAAGGCTCATTCAGATATGTGGCAACCAAGGGTGAACTGACCATTTGAAAGCTCGGTCACTTCACGAGGGCCTGGCATGAGTAGGGGGCCCCATGAGATGCCCCTGGTACCTTTACATAGGCTTTTTTGAGTTTGGGCAAGGACACAGGGGCCCCATGATCCCATATTGCCCGGGGGCCCCATGAGTTGTCAGTCCGCCCCTGGTGGCAACCCTTGCAGTCCTTCTGAAAAGTGATCTGTGGCAGATTTCTTTTCAGAGGTGATTGACAGGCTTCTGGGAGGCAATATGTCACTTCCTCACCACATGTTTTTCAACCCTGATAAGGCCAAACCACTGAGAATGGTGCAGATGTGAATGCCAGGCTTGGAGGTGATACTGTCACCTCCTGAATGCCTGTTTTTTTTTTTCTTTTAAGTTGAATAGTGATTTTGACCAGGAAAACAGCACCATAACTGCAAGCCTAGCCCTTGCGGTTTTGGCACTGCCCCATCCACTTGAATACGTCTTGTTCTGTGGTAGTACTGCCCTCCAAATGCAATAGTGAGCTCAATTTTTTAATGTACAGCCCTGAGTGGTAGCATGTGCTTGATTAGCTAGGCATGGGGTGGGGGGCAGTCAGAATACCCATGGCTCAACTACCTGATTTTACCATCCTCTGGCTATACATGTGAACAAGCTCTAAGACTAAGTTTATACTTGTAGTTGGGGGTAGTAAAGATAGGTGGTTAAGTTGAGTTTTTACCAATCTCCAACTGCTGCACTTCGTTGTACACATTCTGCGGCTGTGATGCTCTCTTTTGTGAAATGGCAAAAATGATCCCACTGTCAAATCCAGCATGGGTCCTTTAAGTGATCGGGATCATGCCGCCACTGCCAGTCAAATGCAATTGCAGCATGGTACTCCCATTCTAACTTCTCACCCCCCAAAAAAAAGGTGATGAGGGGAGGAGTTTCAGGAGGTCCTGGACAGTCTGAGGTGCAACCTGGCTGCATCGGATGGACCAAAAAAAGATATCCCAGAGGTGTTCTATTGGATTTAGATCCGGCAAGCCATTCAAGGGTATCAATTCTTTCGTTCTCCAGGAACTGCCTGCATACTCTTGCCACATGAGGTCGGGCATTGTCGTGCACCAGGAGGAACTCAGGACCCACTGCACCAGTGTAGGGTCTGACAGTGGGTCCAAGGATTTCATCCCGATACCTAATGGCAGTCAGGGTGCCATTGTCCAGCCTGTAGAGGTCTGTGTGTCCCTCCATGGATATGCCTCCCCAGACCATCACTGACCCACCACCAAAACTGTCATACTGAATGATGTTACAGGCAACATAACCTTCTCCACGACTTCTCCAGACCCTTTCATGTCTGTCACGTGCTCAAGGTGAACCTGCTCTCATCTGTGAAAAGAACAGGATGCCAGTGGAGGACCTGCCGATTCTGGTGTCCAATGGCAAATGCCAATCAAGCTCTATGGTGCCAGGCAGCAAGCACAGGGCCCACTAGAGGATGTTGGGCCCTCAGGCTACCTTCATGAAGTCTGTTTCTGATTGGTCAGAGACATTCACACCAGTGGCCTGCGGGAGGTCATTTTGCAGGGCTCTGGCAGTGCTCATGCTGTTCCTCCTTGCACAAAGGAGCAGATACCGGTCCTGCTGATGGGTTATGGACCTTCTACGGCCCTGTCCAACTCCCCTAGAGTAACTGCCTGTCTCCTGGAATCTCTTCCATGCTCTTGAGACTGTGCTGGGAGACACAGCAAACCTTGTGGCAATGGCACGTATTGACGTGCCATCCTGGAGGAGTTGGACTGCCTGTGCAACCTCTGTAGGGTCCAGGTATTGCCTCATGCTACCAGTAGTGACACTGACCCTAGCCAAATGCAAAACTAGTGAAATACAGTCAGAAAAGATGAGTAGGGAAAAAATATCAGTGGCCTCCACCTGTAAAACTATTCCTGTTTTGGGGGTCATCTCATTGTTGCCTATCTAGTGTACCTGTTGTTAATTTCATTAACACCATAGCAGCTGAAACTGATTAACAACCCCCTCTGCTACTTAACTGACCAGATCAATATCCCAGGAGTTTAACTGACTTGATGCTAGACTCTGAGTAAAAAGTGTTCCTTTAATTTTTTTGAGCAGTGTAGTTATTGTTTGTATTGCTACTACAGCGCTGATGTTAAAAAATGAAAGTGTATGCTGTGACCACAGATTTCCCGTATGAGACTTTAGGAGCTGTTTTTTCAGAATTCTAGTGGTGTTTGGTGGTAAGAGCAGCAGGAGAGGTACAGTTGTGTTCAACATAATAGCAGTGTGTTGAAAAAAAGTGAATAAAGCTCAAAATCCTTCTAATAGCTTTTATTTCCATACACACAAATGCATTGGGAACACTACACATTCTATTCCAAATCAAAACATGAAGAAAAATATATCAAATTTGTGTTGTTCCTCTAAAAAATTGAAGAAAAGTGAATATTAGACTGTTCAAAAAAATAGCAGTGTTTGTATTCTTCTTTACAAACTCAAACATTCACTATATAAACTGAAAAATGTTTGAAGATTTTGCTTTCCTTTGAATCACTTAATGAATATTTCGTTTTATAATCACTGTTTCTGAGAACTGCTGTACATCTGTGTTGCATGGAGTCAACCAACTTCTGGCACCTGTGAACAGTTATTCCAGCCCAGGATGATTGGACTACATTCCACAGTTCTTCTCTATTTCTTGGTTTTGCCTCAGAAACTGCATTTTTGATGTCACCCCACAAGTTTTCTATTGGGTTAAGATCCGGGGATTGGGCTGGCCACTCCATAACGTCAATCTTGTTGGTGTGGAACCAAAATGTTGCACGTTTACTGGTGTGTTTGTGGTCGTTGTCTTGTTGGAACACCCATTTCAAGGGCATTTCCTCTTCAGCATAAGGCAGCATGACCTCTTCAAGTATTCTGATGTATTCAAACTGATCCATGATCCCTGGTATGCGATAAATAGGCCCAACACCGTAGTATGAGAAACATCCCCATATCATGATGCTTGTGCAACCATGCTTCACTGTCTTCACAGTGTACTGTGGCTTGAATTCAGTGTTTGGGGGTCGTCTGACAAACTGTCTCCGGCCACTAGACCCAAAAAGAACAATCTTACTTTCATCAGTCCACAAAATGTTGCGCCATCTCTCTTTAGGCCAGTCAATGTGCTCTTTGGCAAATTGTAACCTCTTCAGCACGTCTTTTTTCAACAGTGGGGCTTTGCGGGGGCTTCTTGCAGATAGCTTGGCTTCACATAGGCGTCTTCTAATTGTAACAGTACTCACAGGTAACTTTAGACCTTCTTTGATCTTCCTGGAGCTGATTGTTGGCTGAGTCCTTGAAATTTTGGCTATTCTTCTATCCATTCGAATGGTAGTTTTTCACTTTCTTCCACGTCTTTCAGGTTTTGGTTGCCATTTTAAAGCATTTGCAATCATTTTAGCTGAGCAGCCTATCATTTTATGCACTGCTTTATATGTTTTCCCCTCTCCAATCAACTTTTTAATCAAGGTACGCTGTATCTTCTGAACAATGTCTGGAACGACCCATTTTCCTCAGAATTTCAGAGAGAAATGCACTGTAACCAGCATGTACAACATTTGCTGCCTTCCTTCCTTAAATAAGGGCAATAATTGCCACCTGTTTTTCAAAGAATGAATGACCTCACTAATAGAACTCCACACTGCTATTATTTTGAACATGCCCCTTTCAATTAGTGATTCAATTACACAGAATCAGCAGCATGCATGTCATGACTGTTGGGTCTGTTGGATTTCTATTACTCTACTACACCTGCTAGTAAATTATTTGCCATGTAGAAATGTCATTTCTACCAAAAACAGTGATTGATCAGGTTAGTGATGTCTGACTGCTATTATTTTGAACACAACTGTAAGTATTTATTAAGGTTTTGCAGAGAGAGCTTTTGCAATAAAGAATAAAAGAATAAGCAAAGGTCCTGGTGTCTGTGGCTTAGTTTCCTGTGTCATATACTGCATATGGGCAATAACAATATTGACTTTTCTAGATCTGCCTGCAACTAAATCCTTTGATCTATTGTGGAGATCCTATCACAATGTTGAGACAATTGGAAAAAGGCTTTTACTTCTGTATTGCAGTAATTGGTATCTGGTCTTTGACAACAGGGAGTCCAGAGCATGTTGTAAACCCTGGGATCAACTGAGAAAGATTCAGGTTATAACAAAGCTATTAATAGAATATTTTGACTCAAAGAAGAATATTCTTTAACCCTTTTGCTTTTAGGCATTAAGATTACAAAAAACCCCCAAAACATTATATTTTTCTGAAAGCAAACACCCTAGAGAATAAAATAGTGGTAGTTCCAGTTTCTTATGTCACGTAGGTATTACTGCAAAATTTCAGTAAAAAAAAATTTAAGTGAATTTTAGAGCAAACAAACGCAATACATTATCCACATTATCGGTAAAATATAAAAGACGAGGTGCACCGAGTAAACAGATACACAACATGCCAAAACCTTAAATTTGTGTGTCTATAAAATGGCGACAAGCTTCAGTACTCTATATTTTCTATAGGCAATGTTTCAAAGATCATACGTTTAGCGTTAGGGAGGAGGTCCTGTGCTAAAATTATTGCTCTTACTCTAGCATACGCGGCAATATGTATTTCTATCGCAATTGACGTTTTCCTACGTAGGCACCCTGATGGGTGCATTTACGTTCATATGTGTGTATATGTAGGGGTGGGATATTATTATCGAATTTTTTTTTGATGGGGGGGGGAATGTTATGTGCTTCCGTGTAACCTTATTTTTTTGCAATAAAAAAAAAGTTTAACTTTTTTTTTTAATCACATAGGGGATTCAAATTCCCTTATGTGATGATTTTTAGCATTGCAATACACTGCTTCTAGGCTGTGCTAGCCGAGAAAGTGACAGCTGTGACCCAGAAGTGATGTTACACACTTTGCCTTCCGGGTCACAGAAAGAAGGGGAGGAGGGTTGACGCCATGGCACTCCCCGGGCCTGCAGGTGGGCAAGTGAGAAGCAGAGCCCGGATACATGAAGGGAGCATGCGCGTGTGTGTGTGGGGGGAGGGGGCATGGAAGAGATCAGGAGACTGCTTTATACATTATCCACAAAGCAGGGCAGCTACTTGGCCCAGGACTTGGAAACAAGGTGATTGCAGTAATGGTGTCTACTTCAGTTATCTTCAGCTTCTAGGGATCCCACAACTATGATGTATCCAAGCAATGTAACTATGTAAAAATATCTATACCCGGAATTCATTTTTAATTATGTATTTACTATATCTGTTATACACAGGGTTGCCTTATCGCCCCAGGTACAAGGGAGGCCCTTGCAGTTTCCTCCCCCACAGCTTGGATGTGCACGTGGACAGAGCAGGTGATCAGTGTGGCAGGTGGGGGAAAATACTGAAACCGATCTTTTTTTTTGGCTCACCCTGCAGCAACTGAAAACTGGCATCTCCTCGTTCCTCCTTCCAGCTTTCAGATGCTGCAGGGTGAGCCACAAAAGATCGGATTCAGTCATTTTCCCCACCCATTTACCCCACCCACTACACTGATCACCCACTTTGTCAACTATTGGATTCCCCCTGCTGTCTGGGCCCCCCAATGTGCCCCCCTTCCCACTTGCCTGCCTCCCTACTCTCCTCTTCTGCCAACAGCTGCAGGCACAATTCTAAATGAACACAATTTGTGCTCATTACCGATCGCTCAATGTGTTCATTCATAACGGAAGCATAGTAAATTGTGTTTACTATACTTCCGTTCATAAATGAAGAGGATCCCCTGTCTCCAGTTCATTCATCTGATATATATATATCAATGATTTTAAAAAATTGTGAAAGAAGTAATGAAAAATGTGAAAAATCAGAATATAATTTCCAACTACTGTAGAGTAAAAAGCCGCGTCCAATAAGTAGCATAATTTAGCCACACCTGTGTAGCGCGCTTTAGTTCGCCATCTCCCTGTAGGGGTCCCAGTGCATTACTTTGCCCAGGGGCCCATGATGCTTTTAAGGTGGCACTGGTTATATATTATATATAAGAGTTATAAAACATCAGTTTAAAAACTTATGAACCAAAATCTTATGAATTTGAACTTATGAAAAAAATATACAATTGACCCAAAACCATTCTGATTTTTCTTTATAAAAAGCTTTAAAACGTAGACCACAACAATGGCAAGAAGCTTCTCATTCTTCAGACTGTTGAGGCTAGCTATTGAAATTTCTTTGCCAGTGTCAGTAATTTCTACTATAATCTACAGTAACACATTTCAGAATTGAAAAAAGAAGTATGTCCCAAGCATGTTTACAATGTCTGTGCTGCTTCTAACCTTTCAATTTTCAATGTATCTTCCCTGAATGAAAAACTATTTCACTAAATCATTGTTTAGGTTTGTCTAATATTGCTGTCTTCTCTTTTTTTCTTGTTGTCTCCTATCTTCTGGATTTTTACCTTACATAAATGAATTCTTTGATTCCTCTGTACTGAATAGTGCTCTTAGACAGTGTTGGGTCGAGTACAGAACATAGCCCTGACATTTAAAGCAATTTAAAGCAACTCTTTTGCTTTTTATGAAAATTGTAACCATGTAAAAAAAAATGGGAAGCTAGACTCCCCTATCCTCTGGCGCTGCAGCTTTGCGCAGTGCCTTCAACATTCAACACTTCCGGGACTGTTGAATGCCTGTACCCCCACTGTGTGCTGTCATTCCCTCCTTGGCCATTATGTCATTACTAAGTACTGTAGTGATGTAGGGATTGGAAGTAATAGGAAAAGTGCATTTGCTGACATTAGTGCTGGTCTCCCCAGTTACACGCAAGAGCCCAGAGAGAAAGTAGAGTGCGTGGGAGGAGGGAACCCTTCCCACCGCTTGTAAAAGCAGGCAGTTGTGGGCATCATCCTGGTAGAACTACTTCTACCAGAGGACATACTGGTAAGTCCTATGGGAAGAAATTGGTTAAATAAATGGTCTGGCCACAAAGTCTCTTTAAAATGCCTAATAACGCTTCTGAGTTCTGAACATTTGCCAATTTATGGGGAAATGTGAGTTTTGGTGGTAAAAGTTGTGATTTACTGGTAAAGGGAATTTTTAATTACTTATTTACATAAATAATTATACTACTAGTAATAATAATACAAATGTGTGTGTTTATGTGCTTAGCGACTGAACAGACAGGTATAGAGCAGACCAAAAGTCACTAGTGACGCCCCAGCCATTTGTGAACCTCTGATAAGGAACACATAAACCACATTACAGGTACAATGCAATTATCTCAGAGGATCCTAGACCTTGACACTGTATCCAAAATAAGACAGGCAGAAGGCAAGTGATAAGTAACCAGTATTTCCTGTGGTCTCCCTGCAGCTAATCTTTTCTCCATTACTGCCTTACCATGACTTGTTCTGCACTGTATCTCTGCGGTAAGGCAGGCTTCTTGATGGAGGCCTTTGCTTCCTCATATCAGAGCCTCCAGCAAGGAGAACAGTGAGAAGCACAGTAGTGAGATCAGCAAATCTCATGCTTTGTCTCCTGAGACTAGCAGTCGGAGGCAGCAGTGCCTTAGACCTCTCCCAGCAAATATACAGCTATGAGGCTATAGACACAGGAGTGCCAAGGAACCCTCACATACCAGGAAGTGTCCTGCTATTTTAACAGAGGACAAATTCAGGACAAAAGGTCCATTTTAGGGTACTGCTTGGTAACAATTAACATTTATAAATGTTGTCTATAGTAGAACGAATATTCACTTTTTGAGTTCAGGTCCCTTTTAACCTGGTTCTGCTTCTGGGTCATGGGACCCAATGCTGGCTTATGAAGCCACCATCAGCACACTGTCTATTTATGTTAAAAAGGATCTTCATCCTGGATAAAAAATTAAAAGTCAGCAGCTACAAATACTGCTGCTGATGATATTTAATAAAAAGATATTTACCTGTCTTGGCGATTCCAGTGGGAGCGGGTACCTGCCAAAAATAGGTCATCACTCCCTAAAAGAAAAAAAGGTTCTAAAAGTAGAAGAGGTGGGGGGCTAGCTATGAGTAAGGTCTTTTTCTGGACCGATACGCATTAGTGTTAATTTTGCTATGGAACATTTGTACTCCTTATCATAATAAGGTAGACATTTTTTTCTTTCACCTGGTTACTGACATTTCGTGAATTGAATACTTATATGGAAGCAGGTGGAGACTGCTGGTCTGGCACGGAGATGATTTATGTTTTAAGCCTGACAAAGATGTAATCAGGTTGTAGCACCTTATCTTTGTTTGGAACTCCTGTGCATCCAGGCTGTCATGGACAGAACCCTCAAAGTTTGCCATGTGACTGGCCTGGGCTCCCAGAATAATTCTGCAGAAAGTAGAGTTCGCTTCATAAGGTGAGTGCAGTTCTATGCAGCATTCAAGACTGTCCATCACTGGAAGAAGAAGTTGAAGCAAAACGAAGAGGAGCAGCCAGAAGATGGCTCAAAATTAGGTATGTATTGTAAATGTAAACAAAAAAACAAAAAAAATTATATATACACGGTGTATATATATCTATATATACACAGTATATATAGGGTGCAGGGATGGGAAAAGTGAAAGTTTTTAAATCTATAAGCCTCTGGAACACATTAGGTTTCTCTGTCAGGCCTAGACCCATGGGTTTTACCATATTGTCCTTTTGCATGGCTCAATACTGGACTTTGGTTATCATTTTAATCAACTTATGAAGAGTCCCTTCTGGGACCAAGAGATTCTCTAAACAAACCAAGTAACTACAGTTAGGTGAATTACCCTAATGCAACTCTCAAGTGATTCAGCAATACCAACAAACAACAAACAATAAATTGTGATGAGTGTATAGTTGATAAAGCCCTATCTGCTGTATTTATCATTAGTCATTAGGTGCAGTATCTTCTCTATGTACTTTTAGTACAATATCTATTAGGGCTTCTGGACACGTTATTTATTCCAGTGGAGACGACTCTTGTTTCTCACAAAGTAAAGTCAAATAAATTATATATATTTTCAGAGTGTTTCAGCTGCATTTCTATCTATCATATAGGGCTGTACATGCAACATCGAATGGATCTTCTTAGTTTAAAGGATCTTATAGTTAAGCATTAAAGGTACAGTATTGCAGTATTTTGTTTTTTAGATAAACATGTCAAAGAGATCAGCTTGTTGGAAATGACCTTGATTCTATTAAAAAAAACATGTCGTAGTATATTTAATGGGAGGCAGCCATAGTTGCTCCTTAATGTTGTGTTTTACTGCTGTCTTTCAAAATGCCTCACAATATATAGGTCTAATTCCAGTGGAGCTTCCTTGTGTTGTATGGCTGTTCCATTTTTTTTTCCCACCAGGAATTCCTCTGAGAGGAAAATCATTGGTATTGTTTTAGAAAAAAGATAACCATAAACAGCAAGAAAACTTTCAGGACTTCCCATTCCAGCCATGAAGAAATGATGAACACTACTTTATATACTCAAAAGTTGGTCACCATGTGACCATCACACCAACTATATGAACAAAGGTATGTGGACACTTCTCTAAATTATTCAGTTAAGGGGTCTCCAGTGAAGGTCATTGTTACATACAGCATATTTTCACAATCTTGCATTTCCAATCATGTGCAGGAGATATTGGTGAAGTGCTGGTCAGCAGGAGAAGCCAAGGGGAGCTGAAGAGGACCTCAGAGATTGACACTCTTGGAAGTGTCAGTTTTTCTCATTTCATTCAGGGCACCATTTCACAGGAACAGAGTTTTCGGGTTACTCTACATGAAACCCAGGTCCCTTACTTTTCAGCATGTTTGTGCCCTTGTGCACAAAGTCAACTCTAAAAAGACTGGTTGGTTTCATGTAGAGAAACTTGATTCCTGAGATTTTGTGCCCTGAAGTAAGATGGAAAACTGGTACTTCCCAGAGTGTCAAGCACATTGGTCCTCTTTAGCTGTCCTTGGTTTCTCCTGCTGACCACCACATCACTAATCTCTCCTGAAATGACATGAAGGTTAAGCAAGAGGAATGTTGATTTGTCAGCAGATCTAAGGGAACCATTTCATACAAATTCATCAGTAAGTATTCCCTCAGTTCTTTACAGGTATGTGTTTGCTTGATATAGTTTATGTATATGACAGAATTGTTGAAAGATGGCAGTTGATATTGCTTTAGGTGCCACATATTATTTATCTCTGAAGAAGAAGACTTGTCATGTTACTCACTATCTATGCACAGACATTCTTGCACCTCTTGGCACATTCAAGTTTACAGCAAAATACCATATAGACAGTTTATGTTTGCTTACATCTTTAAGAGGGTTGGAATTATCAATGTATATATATTCTATGGGTCCAGGAATATGTAAACATATATTATAAAAGGAGATGCATATTTTAATGCCATCAAATAGATTACATCATTTGGAATGATATCTGGACTGTGTTTGAGTATTCATTTATCATCATAATTTGGATTTCCTGTATTTCAATATTTTTTTATGAATAATCTACACAATGCAAACGGGTATTCTTTGCAACCATTTAATCATCATAAAAATTATAAAAAAAATTTAATGTGACTTGCGTGCTTTTGATGTCACATTTATGTAATTAATTTATATACTGTATACAGTACATTCTTATGATATTCATGGTATAGTTCCTGAACCAGTTGGCTACCGCCCAGGGGCGGACTGACCATTTGGAAACTCAGGCACTGCCCGAGGGCCCGGGGTCAGTAGGGGGCCCCATGAGATGCCCCTGGTGCCTTTTTCATAGGCTTTTTTGAGTTTGGGCAAGGACACAGGGGCCCCATGATCCCCTATTGCCCGGGGGCCCCATGAGTTGTCAGTCCACCCCTTGCACAGCCCTATAGCAGCTTTAATGCTACAGGGCGGCTGCTGTGTGGAGAATCATATGTGTGTCGGTATATATATATATATATATATATATATATATATATATATAAAAATATAGTAAAGCGAGCGCTCCTTCAGTATGAATCTATAAATAGATAAATAAGCAGCTGAAGCACTAGAGGAGATCACAACTGGCCCACATCTAAATAGTAAATAAATAAAAGTGCAGCGCTAAAAGAACGAATATTTGTCTGACATCTTTTAGCGCTGCACTTTTATTTATTATATATATATATATATATATATATACATGATCCTGCACTTCCTAGTAGGGCGCACATGCACGCACACCTGGTGCCCCACTTCTGTTGTGATTAGTCATAGTCATTGGCGAAGAGAGAGAGACAAAACGCAAAAAATGGACTGGTCAGGAAGGAGGGTAAATCTTCTTGATATCAAGTGGTTAAATGGATCTCATGGCGAGACATCGATTATATTAATTTGCGTTTCTTTGTCTCCCATGAAAAGTGTTATACATTGTCCTTCATCCCACAGGGTACAATGGGTAGCAGCCTTTTTGTTATGTACTATACATTCATTAGTTGCTGTACATGGGAGATTTTTAGTGGTGTCTGTTACTTCACCTAGAACAATTGCTACCTACCCCAACCAGACACCCTACTGAAAGCCTATGATTCTGTATTCAGGTCTGGTGACACATTTGAACTCGGAGCAGCAATGGTATGCCTCATTATGAGTATATGGAGGGCCAAGGCTAACTATGCTCTCAAAATTAAGAGCCAGTTTTCCACCAACTACCCACAGAGCATGTGGAAGGGCATTAAAGTTCCACCCAAAAGTGGAAGCTCCACTTTTCTGCCTCCTCCCCCCTTCTCCCCACATTTGCCTCCTTTTGGGAGGGGGGGGAGCAGGTACCTGGTTTTGACAGGTACCCACTCCCACTTCCAGGTGAATTTGCCGTGGCGAACTGAGCTGGAAGTTCAGCACCCCCTGCAGCCCTCTGGGACACTTCCAAGGACCCATAGGATTGCAGCCCATTCACAAGGCACTGTGTGCTTTGCATGTGCGCAGTAGGAAACTGGCGGTGAAGCCTCAAACTTCACTACTGGTTCCCCTTAGTCGAGATGGCAGCGCCAACATCCGATAGCCAATTGAAGAATTGGCTCAGGTTGAGGAAACTGCTGAATGCATGGACAGGTAAGTGCCCTACTATTAAAAATCAGCAGCCACAGTATTTTTTTGGGAGGTGGCGGTGCCGGAACTCCACTTTAAGAGCATCACAAATTACACCAGCAGTGATGCAGAATGTTCAAGGGTTCCTTCTCTTCCCAATGCTCTGAACACCATTTATGCTTGCTTTGAGGATTGTAACACTTCCTCTGGCTCCACGCTCACCCCTCTCCTCAGGGTGACCATAGGAGAGGGGAGGAGGTCCCTGCTGAAAGTTAACCCCCAAAATGCTGTAGGCCTGGACAATATGCAAGACTGTGTTCTTACAAACTGTACACACACCAGCTTTCAGAAATGTTGACAGAAATATTTATTAACTCCTTTTCTCCGGTGACTGTCTCTACATGTCTTAGGGCTACTGCAATAATTCCTGTCCCAAAGATATGTCTGAATGACTATTGCCCAATAACACTAACCCCAATAATTATGAAGTGCTTCAAAAGGCTGGTCATAACACTGTACAGGACGCCAAGGATGGGTCCTGGACAGGTGCTATGTAGTGCCGATATTTAGGTTATTGCCCCTTCAAAGGTTTTGTATACTTAGGAATTCTCCCATGATGGGTGAAGAATTCTGGGGTAGTAGCAAAAGAAGAGGACTGATTCGCAGTCCTCTCGACATTAATAGTGGCTTATTTGGGACCCAGGATTTTTGGAGGTCTGGAGTGATATTCGGGTGGGAAAATGACCTTGACTCCTGATTACAGGGACTCTGGTTCCTACAGGATTAGGCAGTCTCCAGGAAGCAGCACAAAGGACAGGAAGCTCCTATAGTCTTGGAGGTGGAGTAGGAGTTCTGAGGAGACTTGGCTGTGTGCTGCACGTGTGCTGGGAAAAACTGACAAAACATCTGAGGCTGGATGCTGCTAACCCTGGGGTAAGGCCCTTATACAGTGTGAACTTTACATGTTTGATATTCTTATTTGTGCTGAAGATAAGCAGACTTTTGAATTGTTTTCTGAAGCTTTATTTGCTGCTGGAGGCTATGTTTTGTTTGCTTTGAAAGAAAAATAAACACCTTTATGCTTAAAGAAACGGCTTTGCACGTGGTCCCAAGGATCAATACCCCTGAACTTTACAACACATATAAAAAGTACCCCCAACCTCAGTGCAGACCCCACATCAGTGTGCGTACAGGCTGAACCAATCCACTGCAGATTCTGTCTTATCAGTGGTTCAGGGGTTCTTACTTAAATAAATAAAGATTCTTTTGTTAGGCTGCTTTTTTGGACTTAATTTCCATCTTAAATAGTAATAATCCATAAACCCTAACACTTTTTTTTCAGGCTTTTCAAGCCATATTAGAGAAGGAGAGACAGTTTCAGTGGATCAGTGCAGGCCCAGAGAGCAGAGGACTTTGGAAACTGTTATACCCCTATGTCCCTTTGCTCCTGAGTGCCTTCTGCAGGGACATGAGCAGACACCTGGGACCACATTACTGTTAGGGTCTGCAACCCACTGAAGCCATGTTGTTAATTTAGGCTTTCAAGTAAAGACATTAATCAAATCCAGTCTCGTGGTAGCTTTATTCTGCTGCTCTGAAGATAGCGTTCTACTGGTGTACCCTGGCTGTCTGGCCTGAACAGGTAGGCCACCGTCTGGTGCCCTTGGGATTGAGGTGGTAAATCCATGCAGCAAGGAGAGTAGAGAGGGGAGTCAGTCTCCACCCACCACCCACACATCAGGGAGAGTCATGGGGAAAGGTATCGTATTGCCTCGAAGGTCAGTTCCACATTGGGAGTCGGCTCGGCTGCCCTCTATGGCCACACCCAAGGCAGCCCGCCACCTGCCAGCAAACAGATATAGCAAAACACTTTTAACAGCGTATTTAACAAAGCAAAGAGGAGTGATGGAAACTTATTTTTAGGTTGTACATACACTTTAACCAAACTATTCACAAGAGTTTAATGACCAAGCTCAGAGATTGTAATCAGAATGATCAGGAGCATGGTGTTTTGTACCTACTGACTATGTTTGCAGTCTACGGGGTTGATTTACTATAGGCACATAGGTTGTTTACTGTACAAGGGAAGTTGTTTTGCAAAGGAATTTTCCCCAGAGCTTAGTGAATGTGATGACGTTTTGCTTCGCAAGGAATACCTAATCACGTGCAAGGAACCAAAAAATAATTTTTGCTTGCCTATGAGTGGATGGTGGAAGTCAGCAGAGTTTCTCCTCATTCACTAAGCTCTGGTGGAAATTTCTTTGCAAAGTGCAAATTCCCTTGCAAAATGAACAGTCTAGTTGCCTATAGTAAATCAACCCCCTTTGTGTGTCATGAGGTGGCAGAGCACATAGTGATGGTTCCTTTCCCCAGCAGGGACACAAATATTTTAAACCTTTCTTGCTCTATCCAGAATAGCCAATAATACAATATCTTTATCATTGCTGAGAAGTATAACGCTAATGTCTTAAACCAAATGATCATTTCTGAAAAATTGCCAAAATACGAAAGTTATTCTAGTCTAGAATAGTGACTGCAAGGCATTTACAGTCTACAGAGACAGTCAAATATGTAGAGAAATTTCTATTACTTTCTTTTATATATATATATATATATATATATGCAAATCTGTAATTCTATTACACATAGGAACTTTTAAAGTGTTACTAAACCCACAATAGTAAAATCAGTCTGTATATGCAGTAAAGCATGCTTGTTATACTCACTGTGGAACCTAAAGGGTTAATCCTCTGCATTGTGTAAAAACGCTGTTTGATCCTATCTTATCTGATCCTCCCCTTCTTCCAGTGCCCAGTGGAGTCACTTTGCACATGCTCAGTTTGGTGTTTTTTGCTAGAGAGGTTTTTTTTTTACTTGGGAGAATGCATGTGATCAGCACAGGACCAATCAGCACTGTCCAGACAGAAGTCAGGGTTCCTGCATCCTCCCACAGCAAAATGAAAACTCCTCCTACAAGCTTTAACCAGTGCTCTGCTGGACACTGATAGAAGTCACAAGACTGCTCTAACTACTGATGAGAAAAGGAATTTAGTAGTTTATATTTACTAAAATAATTGCATTTCCATGTTTTGTATACTGTGGGAGATATAGTGAATGCAGGGTCCTGGGTTTAGTAACGCTTTAAGTCTAAACTAAATATGTATTAGAATAATTAGGATTTAGGATTAGTAACAGCAACTGAAATGTTTTTCTTAGCTTTGTGAATGAGGTGAAGCTGTGCTGACCTCAAACACTAAATCATGTGTAGGGAGAAAAAATGTTTTTGTGAATAACTTTATATACATAAATACCTGGCATGTCACAATATACAGCCATTGTATTACTTTTCAAAAAAAGCTCCACCTTAAATATTCAAAAGCAGTCCATGAGTTCCATTCCAGTGACTTTGCATAAGAAGGGCAGATGTCATGTGTCTTCTCTCTCTTAGTGATCAGACTATACAATGTAACTTTGCAGAAGGTCTCAAGGTTAAGGTCTACAGCAGGGACTGATCTGTGTCAGACATTCGTGAATACAGACAAGAACTGCACAGGCATTAGGATTTACATTATTGTGTCATCTTGGAAGCAGCACCTAGGTCCAAGAAGTAGATGCTGACCCTAGATGATGCAGAAAAAAGATGATGCTAAAAAATTAGATTAAAAGTTCTCCGGTGGCATGTTGTGATCTCTGTGATCACATGTGCATTCACTTAATATGAAAAACTAGCTCTATCAATTGTAACATTATTCTTTGTTCAAGACCCAAATGCCCCCATATTCTCTCACTTTCTTCAATCACGGATGTAGAACTGATCCTCATTTCCTGTCCTTATCTCCTTCATCCAAGCTTCACTGAACACATTTGACATACATAACACTACTACTTACCAATCCAAATGGATTGATGAGCTGGGGTCCACCCCATGGAAGACAGGACAGACACTTGGTTAGCAATAGTTAAAAACGTGAAAAATATACTTGCCCTTGAAAAACTCATAATAAATACTCTACTCTTGTGTTATATAGTAAATTAAAACCCATGTGAAACCTTGTTACAAAATCAATACCTAAATGTGACCAGAATCCAATAGTCTCTGATCACACTCATTTTAATGGCCTTAACTTTAGGATGTTAAACACAGGGTAAATGGCATAATGACGGAAAGCTGACAGCTATATTAAACTATACTCATAACACATTTCTGAAATTCTGGAAATTTTGCAACCTTGGGTGATCTACAGCAGCTCTCAAAGATTTGATACCTCACTTTTGGGTATCTAAATCTACTCTAGATCTCAAGCTGGCTGCACATTCAAATTTTTTTCATCAGCCTGCGGGCTTAATGAAAGAAATCTATACAGATTCCTCCATCAATGCTAAACAGCATGGAAGGCTGAATCTTGCTGGCTATTGTATTCTGATGGCTGGCTCCAGTGGCTGTCATAATACCCGAATGGTGCCGCCATCTAATTGCATGCAGCTGCTGTTTGGTCCACATTTCTCCACAATATTCAATCAAATTTTGTCAATCCAAGTGGTGTCAGCAGGGGAACCTGTAGCTGTAATCAGTCGAGATTCGAGAGGGGTATGGCAGCCATAACCAGATAAGGATATTTGCTCCCAGCCCCCCCCCCCCCCCGTGCCTTTTTTCTTCCTCTTTTTCTCTCTTTCTGTCTACCTCCCTCATTTCTCTCCAACTGCTTCAACATCCCACTTCCTTTCTTCTCTTATTTACCCTCCATTCCTCCACTTCCTTCTTTCCTTTCTACACAACCTACTCAACCCTCAAAATCTAACAATCTAACACCAAACCTAGGTGATACTTCTATATATTCTGTTTTAAGTGACCAAATTTCATTTCCATTGAATGTTTTTATATTCAAATATCTAAGAACGACGTGTTCTTACCTTGTATTACCTTTGGACATTGGCTATACATATTGTGTTTACAATTTGGATACACATTCTAATCTCTTTCCAGGGTCTTTTAATGTAAAAAGGTCTCGCTGTTGTGTAACCTTCAATGTACATGCAATATTTACAGTACTTTACATTTTGTTACCCCATCCTACCTATCCTGTATTCTCTCCCTTTTTTTTCAAATTGAGAAAACATTTGTAAAAGAAAAAAAAAAATCTAATGCTACTTTAACTTTTTCCATTTTTTCCATTTATTTTTATCTTATAAAGATAACTTTGAACTCCAGAACAATATTTAATAAATATTATTTATCTGTATCTCGCTTGTACTGCAAGCTGGCAGCAGCTCCAGGCCAGGTGACTTACCTGTAAATCGCAATCTGTCTTCCGGATCCAGAGCGTGAGTGTGCGTGCCCCCTGCCAACCTGTGCTGAGATTGGACTCAGCATGAGTTTGGCAGCTGATTTCAGCCAATGATTTTGGCTAAAGTCAGCTGATCGGCTGTGTCCAATCACAAACAACACAGAACTCTGGTTACAAGGAACAGAGATCTGGCTGTTTATTCTCCCTGCAAAGCAGGAAGAATAGATAGCCATACAGTAAAGTTAAAGCAGCACAAACAGCACAGATTACACTTGTTAGGCACACAGTTAACCCTTTGATTGCCCCTAGATGTCAACCTCTTCCCAGTTAGTGTTATTACTACAGTGACAGTGTACAACATTAGCATTGATCACTGTATTCATGTCACTGTTAATGTCAGTGTTAGTTTGTCAGTTAGTGTACCTCCCAGCCAACGTCAGCTATTGCCAGTCCCACTATAAGTGGCTGATCACCGCCATGACTAGTATAGTGCATAACTGCGTCAATTCCAGTATACTGTATATACCATAGTTTGTAGGCGCTATAATGTTCCCACAAACCAATTAATATACACTTATTGGGATTTTTTTTAACCAAAGACATGTAGCAGAATACATTTTGGCCTAAATTTGTGAAGAAATTCGATTTTTTATTTGATATGTTTTATAACAGAGAGTATAAAATATTTTTTTTTCTACATTTTCAGTCTTTTTTTGTTTATACTAGTAAAAAACAGTGGTGACCAAATATCACCAAAAGAAAGCTCTATTTGTGTGAAAAAATTATAAAAATTTAATTTGGGTACAGTGTTGCATGAGCGTGCAATTACCAGTTAAAGTAGTGCAGTGCTGAATAGCAAAATAAATGGCCTGGTCATGAGGAGAGGGGATTTAAAACCTTTTGCAGCTCCAGTGGTTAAAACATTATTAAGAGTCATTTTAAAATCTGCTTGTATAATTACATATGTCTTAATATCAACTTCCCATAATCTCCTGCACTCCAGGACACTAAGACTTGGAGAGGGAGGGCCAGCAGTATAAGCCAGGTGAACAAAGTCCTATTAATGTAACACTGGGAAGTTTGCTGTCAAAACACGAGATCCTAAGGGTTATGTTATTAATAATTTTAGCTAAAGATGCTGCTTCATTATCACATGTGCAGATTATTTTTTTAGGATTTGCTGCCCTTTTGGTTTCATTCCCTTGTGTGGTCTACAAACAGCCCAGCTAACACATTCCCTTCTGTCTAGCTTTGTCATTAGTCTGAGTAATTGTTACCATCAAGGTAGGTGAGTAGCACAAAAGGTCCCATTACACTAATTACCACTTTAATTGTAACTGTAGCTAGTGTTATACATAGCACTTTAGAAATAATTATAGACTTATTTCAGCTTCACGGATTAAATGAATATTAGGTCATTAAGGCTTTCGATATTATAGGTGGCTGAAGTAATACATACTCATAGCAATAACGGAGGAAAAAGCGTAATAATTAAATGCCATATTGTTAGTGAGCCGATACCCTACTGAGCATGTGGTAAATTGGAATGGTTAGATGTGATTTCTTTTCTTTTTTAACCGTAAATGTACAAATCCCTGGATCACCTGAGACAATTCCACAATTCTGGTAGGGCTTTATCAAAAGTGAGTGTAGCCAGGGGTATTCTTGGAAACATCTGGGTGGAATGTGGATTCAGTGACAGCTAGAAATTGTGGTGTTTCTTTTGTAGGAAAGATATGAAACTATTGAATCTATGATGATGTAGGTTTTAACCGGTATGACCAGCATAACCGTACTGCACAGACAGGTACACCCAAGATGGCACACTCCCACATTCACATATAGTTCTCTGGTGTAAATCATTTTTTTACTGGGAAATTATTTTAAAAGAGAAGTATGGCCTCTTTTGGCCATATTTCTCCTGTGGGTCACAGGGCTAAAGGCCAGCCAGGATCTGCAGGGATCCCGATCTCGGCAGCTGGCTCAGCCTTTTAAAGCATTACTGAGAGCCCAAGCTAGCTGCTCCCACCCCCTCCACAGTCCTGCTCTCCAGTGAGCACTGGAGGGGCAGAGCAAAGTGCCTGTGACTGACAGTCACCATTCTCTGCTCACTGAAGACCAAGAACTGAGCAATCAACAGTCATGTGATCACTCAGTTCTCAGTCTTAGAGGCAGCAGGGGACCAATGCTGCATCCACCTAAGTGAGCATGATTTTTTTTTTGTAAACCCATATTTCTCTTTTAACTTTTGGTGTAGGTGCTGCTTCAACCTGCAATCAGTTTGACTGTGCCTAAGCTAGCATTACATAAGCTGCAGGGGATCAGCAGCACTGAGATGCCAGAAAGTATGGAAAAAAAGGTCAAATCAATAATTTTGTTAAAGCTGCAATCATGAACTGTGGCATACTTGAAAGTACAACTCAAAGTACTCTCCTGACAATCAACATACAGGATGTATGACAACTAGGCTGTCACTGCTGGCTTAACCCCTTCCTGCTGCAGCTCCCGGCCCTTTAACAGCTTATAAATGCCGGGAGGCGGAGGTGGGTATTCGGGCCATGTAACCACTGTCACAGCAGTCATATGATCAGAAAGCTCCCGATTGCAATTGTGCATCAGGGTTTACCAGTCCCTGCTCTCAGCACAGAAAAGTGTTTACAAAGGGCTACATATATGTGGCCTCTCTGCACTAAAGGCTGAAGAGTCTTTACTTTCCTGCATTCTAAGCAGGAAGGTAAAAACCTTCAGTGTGCAGCTCCCACCTCAGCCCCTCCCTAATACTTACCTGAGCCTGATCGAGATCCAACGCTGTGCATGAGAGCCTGGTTTATCCCGGGTCTCTCTCTCCTCATTGGTTGAGACACAGCAGCGGAAGCCATTGGCTTCCACTGCTGTCAATCACAGCCAGTGAGGAGGGAGCTGGGGAACAGGGCCGACCTGCACTCTGTATGTCATATGAACATAGATTGCTAGCTTGGGAGTGAGCATGTACAAGTGCCCCCAGAGCAGGTAGCTTGCTCTAGAGGCAATCAGAAGGGGGAAGGGGCCAGGAGCGCCGACGGTACAAGAGAAGAGGCGGATCAGGGCAGCTCTGTGCAAAACCATTGCACAGAGCAGGTACATATAAAATGTTTGTTATTTTTCACAATGGAAGTAAGAGATACAAACGCTGCATCAACCTCCCCCAATGTGAATGGCAGTGTTGCCCTCCAGCCACACCCTCTGATGCATTTCGCACCACCCACCAGGACTTGTTCACAGAGGTGACTACGCCCTGGTGGGTGGGGCAAAATGCATCACAGGGTGTGGCTGGCATGGCTGCTGGGGCCAAAACTGCCATTCACATTGAGGGAGGTTGATGTGTTCTGAATCAATGACAGGACGTCAGCTCCCATCATCTGGGTTACTCCAAGGTCTCCGGCTTTGAGCAGCGCCATAAGCCTTTTCAAATAATGTTTGTTATTTTAATTTTTAAAGAATTAAGCTTTAAAACCACTTAAAATACTACCTACTCGGAGGCCGCATATATGCATTCCTTCGGGAGGAAGAGGTTATAGGCATCATTTCAGTTTAGACTATAATAGCACCTCCACCTCTCCACCTTTCCCAGTCAGGGAATGCTTTTCATTCATTTAGACAATGCAAAGCATTATATGAATGGTGCTGGCGCAGAGCGGTCAACCTCCTCTGTTTAGAATGCAGCAAAGCAACCACTCAGCACTGGACTCAAAAGCAAGTGGAGATCACTGGAGTAGTGGTGTCTACTGCGGTGATTTCCAGCTTTCAGGGGCATCGGCCAGGTATGGTAAATATATGATTACATTTGTCAAAGCTAGACCAATGAAACAATGTAAAAAAAATTTATACCTGGAATTAATCTTTAACAAAGGGAAATACTGAATTTTTTGGTGCATTTTTTGTGCACCAAATGAACAAAGAAACTATGCAAGTTCTATGCATTGTTGTGCCAGCCACACCAAATCATGTTAAAAGTGATATGCAACAGCTTCTATTATTGTCTGAAAGTGAACGCCAAAATAATAAAGCACTTGGGCCAAATGTTCTACATAAAAATATGTTCTAAAATGTACACCATTACTGCAGTGGCTTAAATATTGCAGTGAGGAAGGATAGACGGCAAGGAGCAGGACTACAGAAGGTAGAGAAGATGTGGATGTGAATGGACCAGAGATGAGAAAACAGAGCAGATTGCGTAGGCTTAGTGTAGAAGATAATGTGGCATTTATTGGAAAAAAACAATTAACAACTCACATTTAGTAAAATTAGGAGCTTATTATAGTTCTCAGATGACTATCACAACCGGGAGAGATGCCAATAGGGCTGTCAGTATGGATGGTAGTAATCTTGATGTTTCTCAAATTGTGTAGGCATGCACATGAATGGTATGCTAAGGTGCCAGTCACAGGTACTCCTGCAACTTGTAGCAAAATTCCAGGATCCCAGGAAGGTTCCACCGCTGTGGTGGTGGAGTTGGGTAGCCAGGGTAATTAGGCAACCTCTGGAGGAAGCAGCACACGGCGTCTGTGACGTGCCAATGGGGACAAGATGGGGACATATTGATAGCCCTCCAGACATCTCTCCAAATTTTGAAAGCCATCTGAGAACAATGATAAGCTTTTTCAATTTTACCAATGTGAGTTGTTAATTGTCTTTTTCCAGTAAATGGCACATTACCTGCTACACTTAGTCTGCACACTATGCTCTGTTTACTTGTCTACCTAGAGATCCCTTCAGTCATCCAATAATACTATGTCAAGTGTGCTGGTTTTGGATCCATTACCAAATTAAGGGACCCTTCCTGTGGAATATCCAGCCAAACTGTCCTCCCAGTTCATTTAGTTTGATCCAGCCCAGTATACACCTATTTAGCGCCATATTGACTATCCTTTCACCATAAACTAGGGATGAGCATGGGCGTACTCCGAACTTATCTCTAACCCTTCCAGCCCCAAGTCCAATCTTTAACAAACTCGTGCAGACTCCACCTCCGCAACATCGTCAAAATCCGCACGTTCCTAACCCTAGAAACCACTAAACAGCTCATCCACTCCCTCATCATATCACAACTCGACTACTGCAACTCCCTCCTCACTGGCCTGCCTCGCCGCTGGCTATTCCCACCTCAGTCGATCCTGAATACGGCTGCCAGACTCATTCACCTTTCCAACCGCTCCGTTTTTACCACCCCCCTCTGCCAATCCCTCCACTGGCTTCCGATTGCACAACGGATCAAATTCAAAATCCTAATACTGACGTACAAAGCTGTCCACCATACTGCCCCGAACTACATCACTGACCTAATATCCAAGTACCGCCCAGCACGCACACTCCGCTCCTCACAAGACCTCCTTCTCTCTAGTTCCCTGGTCTCCTCCTCCCATGCCCGCCTCCAGGACTTCTCCAGGGTGTCACCCATCCTCTGGAACTCCCTGCCCCAACCCATCAGATTATCACCTACTCTCCTTTAGGTGCACCCTGAAAACCCATCTCTTCAGGGAAGCCTACCCCACCCCCTGCTAACTTGCTGACCTCCTCCACTCTTCCTACCACTCCATCCCCCACAGCTTACTCCTCCTGTGCCACCATCCCCTCCCTCCTAGATTGTAAACTCGAAAGAGCAGGGCCCTCAATCCGCTCATGTTTTGCATTGTATTGGTATTGTTCTGTCACATGTTCTGTCCCCCTTTGTAATGTACAGCGCTGAGCGAACTATTGGCGCTTTATAAATATTGTATAATAATAATAATAATAACCCAAACTCCTGCTTTTTTGTATTCCATTGAGCTGTGGGCTGGATCATTCCCAGCAGCATGAGCTGAGGGGTGAGGAATTATGCGGTCCACAACTCAGTGGAATGCAAAAAACAGGAGTTTGGAGTTCGAGTTAAAGATGAGTTCGATGGATGCCTGAGCTCATCTCTAGAATGAACAAATAGCGTATCACTATCATGAACAGATTAACAAAAACTTGTGCAACACTTTTATTTATTTGGTGCATAAAACGCTAAATAAGTGTGCAGAGAAATTGGCACCTTTTTCTCTGGCTTGCAGTGGGGTTGCAGTCAAACTGCAAGGGTTAATAACTGGTTTATCCTAGAGGAGGAACAGTTTTAGGCCTTTTACACACGGGCGTTCCGTATGTCCATTTTTCATCTGTCCAGTTACGGATGAAAAACGGACACCCATGTATTTCTATGGACTAGAGGAAAAAAACAGATGATCATCTGTTTACATCCATTAATGTCCATATCCGTTAACATCTGTTTTTTTGAATGGAAGAAAACACTATTTTTCTTTTGTAAAAAAACCCACAACGGACGAAAAACGGATGTAAAGGGACGAAAAACTAATGTAAATGGATGTAAATGGATGAAAAGTGGATGAAAAGAATAATGTAAACTGATGAAAAACAGATGTAAACTGATCCATTTTTGCTTGGAAAAAACATCATTGAACGGATGAAAAAAACAGAATGCCCGTGTGAAAGGGGCCTAACTCACCTGATCGTCTGCTCTGTTAGCAGATGGCTTTCCCCTACACTCTGGCAGTGGGCTGTCCCTCATAGTCATCATGTACATTGCAAAGCTATGGGTCTTGCTTTGGTCTTGATGATGTCAAGAACCTAGACTGCGAGAGTGTGGGGAAGAAGAAGCTGCAGGCAAGGCCGTGGATAAGGAGGTACCATCGGTCCTCCTGTACGGGGCCCAGGCAGCTGGGTGAAGCCAATGTGGGCAGTGAGAGTAATCGGCACAGCAGGGGGATCAATTACTGGAACTGATCCCCTATATGGCTATCTCTGCAGCAACTAAAAGCCGGCTTCTTCTCCACTCCATCCTGCTGGCAGCTTTTATCTGCTGCAGAGAGAGCCATACAGGGGATTGGTTCC
Source organism: Staurois parvus (assembly GCF_062004578.1). Lineage (NCBI taxonomy): Eukaryota > Metazoa > Chordata > Amphibia > Anura > Ranidae > Staurois > Staurois parvus. Next base: position 3,622,201 of record NW_028318781.1, read on the forward strand.
AGTAATTCCCCCCCGCCACACTAAGTATACTCCCTGTGCACCATACGTTTTCCCCTGCTGTCCATGCCCCCCTGTGTACCCCCCTACCCCCACAGTACTTTCAGCTTCCCTCCTTCAGGATGGAGAGTGGGGGAAGGGTTTTGTAAGAATGTTACATTTATCATCCCCTTCCTTTCCCGGTACCGAACACCCACTGTGTTCATTCATAACTGAAGCATATTAAACTGTTTATTTGGGGGAGCCCTGTCAGGTTGGCTGTATAGGGGCCCCATGGTTTCTAACAGGAGCCCTGGCTGCGGGGACCAGTCTAGCTGCACGAAGGAGCGGGTAAGTAAAGTTTCTTTTTTGTGCCCCTAGACTTAAACGAGAAATTAACACTTGCAGTGGGGACATAGCCCTACTACAATAAATCATTTTTTAGTTGCCTGAGGGTGGGCTTTAAAGTGAGTGTAAGGTTCGAAATGGGAATGCGCATACAGTATAGTAGTACCATGGGGGTTATATACTGAAGCTGAAGTGTGCAAAATCTGGTGCAGCTCTGCATAGAAACCAATCAGCTTCCAGGTTTTGTGCAACGCTTAATTAAACAAGCTCAAGTTATAAGCTGATTGGCTGCCATGCACAGCTGCATCAGATTCTGAGTGCTCTAGATTTTAAAAAAAATCTTCCCCCATATGTATGGTTTGGGTTTTCAACACATATTAACATATTAAAGAACATATTAACTCATACATGACCTTAACAGTTCTAACATTGCTTGCATTTTTATGTCAACCAGTTCTATGGGCACCCTAACATACACAATTATCTGTGGGGCAGCACAGTGGCTAAGTGGTTAGCACTTCCTTCTAGCAGCACTAGGTTCATCGGTTCAAATCCCAACCATGGCACTACCTGCCTGGAGTTTGCATGTTCTCCCTGTGCCTGTGTGGATTTCCTCTGGGTACTCCAGTTTCCTCCCACACTCCAAAGATATGCCAGTAGGTTAATTGGCTCCTATCTAAATTTGCCCTAGTATGTGTATGTATGAATGTGAGTTAGGGACCTTACATTGTAAGCTCTGTGAGGGTTAGAGACTGATGTGAATGTACAATATATATATAAAGTCTTGCATAAATTGACTGAGCTATATAAGTACTGTACCTGAAATAATACTAGTAGAGACTTCATAGGTCCCAACAGGCACAGGAGGACACCCATATTAGCAACTCATTTAGGAAACAAATTATCTTAAGCAGTAATAAACCCAAAACCAAAAATGTAATATATTACAGCTTACCAGTTATTGGATGTGGTGGCTGCGTTACTTTTTTTTATCAAGGCTTTCCCCCCCTCTGTATTCACCTGGTGATGTAGCTATTGACATACTTCCTGTGCCTCCTTTCTGGATGAAGGAGCTCAGGGGGCACCTTCGGGCAGCAGCATTATCAATCTGGGGGGTGGGGATTCTTATATGTACCAGCAGATTTAAATACTTTAACACATTAAAGCCAAACTCCAAATCACACTCTAAAAGCAGTTACAGCAAACATTTTTTTTTCTTTTTGGGATAAAGGTTTTACATAAATAAAAGCTATTCATTGTAAGCACCCCTGCTAGTGTTAAATAGTTTATCTCATCTATGTAACTGATACATCTGCAGGAGAGTTGTTCTTTTGAAAAACAGCCGACTTACTTGCTGGATCATCAGATGAAAATAGAAGAAAGAAAGCCTAAAAAAGAAAACAAATGCAGCCATCACATCTAAGAACTGGCAAGCCGCAAGACAATTAATATTTGCTTTTGAGTTTAATACAACTATAATATCACTTTATCATTACAGATTTTTTCTTTAGCCTTCAATGCTATGCACAACCTCTTTCTCTCTTTAAAACATTTTTACACAACCTGCAACAATTCCCAGAGATAAACTGAAAGTCCATGAAATTACTCTACATGCATTTGGCAATGTCCTCAGCAAATACGTTTGGTTTCCCTTTGCTCCAGTCCTTATCTAAGTATAATAATATTTAACAATCTGAGCAAACTAAAGATTATTTAGTCAAATTAATAACCACTGGTGCTGAATACTTTTTAAATGTATTTGTTCAAAAGATTCTGAAAGTTTAAACTCCTAACTATAGTGCGTTTTGAATGATCACTGTTATTGAGCTGCTCTTGCCATATTTTTCTAGAAGCATTGTCAGATGTTGCTCATACTTGCTGCTCAGGAACGTTCTGGTCAAATTTTGCACCACAATTTTAGTTTCTGTCCAAGCAGCAGCATTTCTACTTACAAACCCTGATGAAGAGGCAATTCTGGGCCAACAAAGCGTGATGGGTGCACCAACTGATCTTCCTAAACCAGGGGCGGACTGACCATTTGGAAACTCGGGCACTTCCTGAGGGCCCGGGGTCAGTAGGGGGCCCCATGAGATGCCCCTGGTACCTTTTCATAGGCTTTTTTGAGTTTGGGCAAGGGCACAGGGGCCCCATGATCCCCTATTGCCCGGGGGGCCCCATGAGTTGTCAGTCCGCCCCTGTTCTAAACTGACTTTAATGGCATAAACGTTTTTGGACACTAACCTCATGTTGTGCTCCTGCTCTCTGCTTTCTTGTTGATCCCACCCTGAATTTACTTTAAAAGCCCTTCTGTACATAAGAGCTGCCTGCCCATTCTTAACCACTTCCATACCGGGCACTTTTACCCCCTTCCTGCCCAGGCCAATTTTCAGGTTTCAGCGCTCTCACACTTTGAATGACAATTGCGCTGTCATACAACATTGTACCCAAACTAAAATGTTATCATTTTCTTCACACAACTAGAGCTTTCTTTTGGTGGTATTTAATCACCGCCGGGGTTTTTATTTTTTGCTAAATTAACAAAAAAAGACGGAACATTTTGAAAAACAAAAAACACGTTTTTCTTTGTCTCTGTTATAAAAGTTTGCAAAATAATTGTTCTTCAGAAATTTAGGCCAAGATGTATTCTGCTACATGTCTTTGGTGAAAATAACCCAAATTAGTATTTATAATTTAGTCTGTAGGAAAGTTATAGAGTTCACAAACTATGGGATATATCTGAAAACTGATCAATCCTGAAGTACCGACAGCCTAATTTCTAATCTAATTTCTTGAGGTGCAAGAATGTCAGATCAGTACAGATATCCCCCAAATGACCCCTTTTTGCAAAGTAGACAGTCCGACGTATTTCATAAGAGGAATGGCGAGTTTTTTGAAGTTGTAATTTTTTTGTCATAATTTTTTGGAAACTGAAGAAATGAAAAAAAAATTTTCACAATTTTTTTTTAACATACCGTCACCAGTGCAGTACAACATCAGCATATAACTGGTGTGGCGGTGATCTGGGACACTGACTGGTGACTGTACGAAATTAAAAAAAAATAATTCTTTTTTTTATTATTTTTTCATTTTTATTTTCTCGTAAATTTTTTCTCTTTTTTTAAGATTTTTTTTTTCTATTTCACTATGACCAAAGTAGTATAATGTTACCATAGTAACATTGTACTACTTTGGGGAAGTGATCAGTATTTTTTTTTTAACACAATTTGATTGCTTATAGCAAAGAATTTCTTTGCTATTAGCAAGCATTTAACTGAATGAAATCGATTTATTCAGGTTTTTTTTGTTGTGATTAGCTGTGATTGGCCACGGCAAATCACATGACACAGATGGACTGTGATTGGCCCAGCCTGTGCATGTGATCGCTGTGACCATTCACAGCTAAACACACTTGTATACAATGGATGGCATGAAAGGAAGCCTGTCATGTGACCTGCTGTGATTGGTCACAGCAGGTCACATGGTACTGGCAACGGGGCTGGTACACAGATCTGTCATCGGCCATGTCCGAGGTACACGGCCGGTGACAGATCTCACCACAGCGCGGCCCTGCAAAGCACGATCCGGGGAAGGATCCGGAGGGATGATGTGTTTGCCTGGCCATCATTTAACAATAGGCCGGGCGGCAAGTGGTTAAAATGCTGGAATTTATAAACTCTACATAGTGCAAAACCACTCTTCCAGCTCCAGCTGTCCATTTTTCCAAATGCTCTCTCTGACTTCCAACCGTGCTCCTTTGATGTCACTCAGGCTTCCGTTGCAGACTACAAATGGCTGTTTCAATGCACATTACACACATCACAGAAATCAGCTCAGAGAAATCCCATACAGTCGTTGCTGGAGTGCATATAGAAAAGACCCCCTATGACAAAACGTTTTTGATATCACTGCGTACAATCTTACCAGAAGTTGTGAACTTTGATGCCGTTTGGTGACTACATTGAACATTTTTAAGATATTTATGATGTAAGTGTGATTCTGAGCTATTAAATGGTGTTTTAAATCATCTACACCAGGGGTCACTAAATGGTGGACCGCGGTCTGCGAACGGCACCAGCAGCAGTGCCGCCTGGACCGCCAGCCCGCAATGACAGATTCACCACTGAGCAGGGAGGCTGTCACAGCAACATTACATCACGTGTGTGCCCCGCCCCTTTCAGCTCACTGTCTGTCCGGCTCCCACTCCCTGTCTGTACACAAGCGTCCAGCAAGGATCCCGGTACAGCTCCTGTCTGCCCTCAAGGTAGGGTGTAGTCTTACAGGGGCACTCTGATGGGAACATTTAATGTTAAGGTGCACTCTGATGGACACAACATGGAATGTGCCCATCAGAGTATCCCTTAACCTAAAAATGTAACCATCATGGGCAGCACAGTGTCTAAATGGTTAGCACTTCTGTCTGGCAGTACTAGGTTCTTTGGTTTGAATCCCAACCACGGCACCACCTGCCTAGAGTTTGCATGTTCTCCCTGTGCCTGCGTGGGTTTCTTCCAGGTACTCCGGTTTCCTCCCCACACTCCAAAGACATGCTGGCAGGTTAATTGTCTCCTGTCTAATTTGGCCCTAGTATGTGTATGTATGAATGTGAGTTAGAGACCTTAGATTGTACTCCCTTTGAGGGTTAGGGACTGATGTGAATGTACAATATACATGTAAAGCACTGTGTAAATTGACGGTGCTATATAAGTACCTGAAATTAATAAATAAATAAATCAGGAAAAGGGGCACTCTGATGTGCACATGTAATAGAAAGGGGAACTCTGGTGGGGAATATGATGTAAAGGGGCACTCTGATGGGGAAATATCATAATAAGAGGTACTTTGAGTGTAAGGGGGCACTCTGACAGGAATACCTGATATAAGGTGGCAATGTGATGGGGACAACTGATGTAAAGGGGCACTGTGATGGGGACAACTGATGTCATGTGAATACATGATGTAAAGTTGCACTCTATTAGTTGTTTCTAACTGAGACTTTTAGGTATTGTATTATGTATTTTATGTAGATTATTCAGTATTTAATTGTATTTTTGCACTTATTAGTGCAACACATTATTTATTCTGTTTCATAGAGAGGATAGCCTCTTTGGCGTTTGCGGCTTTTTTAGTTTATTTTCTCTTCACATAATTTCCAAAGTTTACATGTTGATATTGATATAGAAAAGAAGTGGTAGCAAAGAGGCTGCAGGAAATCAGTAACACTAAAGTGACACTAAACAATATCCTTATTCTCCAAAAATAATCCACACACATCTACTATTTCATAGCCCTGTAATCTATTTGACATGAAATTGCTTCTTACTGTGTTTTTCTGCCTCTTTGTTACTCTCCTTTTCCCTCTCATTTTTGTTTGTTTGGAATGAGCAATGCACATTAGTTGTGGTCATGTTCACTTCTCTATGCACACTACAAAGCTTGTAGTCCTTCTCTGAAGCAAGCAAGAGACCATGGAATATTAATACAGTCACCGTCTAACAAGAAGTTGGACCACAGCAAAAAAAAAAAAAAGGAACATGGAGATTTGGAGTCTGACAGCAATAGAAGGAACTTTTTTGAGTTAAAGTGAAATTCAGTCTGCCTCACAGGTGGCTCTGTCCCCCTTACGGTGCCACCATTATGGCGCATGTACAGATGTGCTGACAGGCTCTGCCTAGCATTCAGGTTTGATCTGAAGCACAGTCACAAAGACAGGGAAGGTTTGGGGCTCCCCTAATAGCCGTCTTTGCACATGTGCGGGAAACCCTGCACATGTGCAGATAGGGAAACTAGCGCATGCGTAGTTCTGCCACAAAGCTCTCTCAGGACCCTCTGCTACCGCACAGGGAGCCTAGGTGAGAAATAAATGCAGCATACATAAATTACTTTGTTAAAAAAAAATAAAATATAATAATAATAATGAGCCAGTGCAACATGGTCTCTCGCAATTGTATCACTTATTGTCTCAGCCACTCAATGGCTTTACGCTATGTTATCTCACTAAATGGGAAAATGACCTTAGTGTGACATTCACAGAACAACAAACAGATAGGATCCTGCAGATGACACATAAGGCCTCTATTTCGAGCTCCATACAGGAAATTGGATATAAAATACTCTCTGGATGGTATAGGGCAGTGGTGGGCAACCTTTTTTTTCAACTGAGCCAAATCTCGCCAAAACCACGATTGAAATTTATTTTGAGAGCCACATTTTTAAAACTGAAAATACATCTCCCATAGTAATTCATCCCCCATAGTAATTCATCCCCCATATAGTAATTCATCCCCCATAGTAATTCATCCCCCATATAGTAATTCATCCCCCATAGTAATTCATCCCCCATAGTAATTCATCCCCCATAGTAATTCATCCCCCATATAGTAATTCATCCCCCATAGTAATTCATCCCCCATAGTAATTCATCCCCCATAGTAATTCATCCCCCATAGTAATTCATCCCCCATATAGTAATTCATCCCCCATAGTAATTCATCCCCCATAGTAATTAATCCCCCATATAGCAATTCATCCCCCATAGCAATTCATCCCCCATAGCAATTCATCCCCCATAGTAATTCATCCCCCATATAGTAATTCATCCCCCATAGTAATTCATCCCCCATATAGTAATTCATCCCCCATAGTAATTCATCCCCCATATAGTAATTCATTCCCCATATTAATTCATCCCCCATATAGTAATTCATCCCCCATATAGTAATTCATCCCCCATATAGTAATTCATCCTCCATAGTAATTCATCCCCCATATAGTAATTCATTCCCCATATTAATTCATCCCCCATATAGTAATTCATCCCCCATATAGTAATTCATCCTCCATAGTAATTCATCCCCCTTATAGTAATTCATCCCCCCTATAGTAATTCATCCCCCATATAGTAATTCATCCCCCATATAGTAATTCATCCCCCATATAGTAATTCATCCTCCATAGTAATTCATCCCCCATATAGTAATTCATTCCCCATATTAATTCATCCCCCATATAGTAATTCATCCCCCATATAGTAATTCATCCCCCCTATAGTAATTCATCCCCCCTATAGTAATTCATCCCCCATATAGTAATTCATCCCCCATAGTAATTCATCCCCCATATAGTAATTCATCCCCCATATAGTAATTCATTCCCCATATTAATTCATTCCCCATATAGTAATTCATCCCCCATATAGTAATTCATCCCCCATAGTAATTCATCCCCCATATAGTAATTCATCACCCATAGTAATTCATCCCCCATATAGTAATTCATCCCCCATATAGTAATTCATCCCCCATAGTAATTCATCCCCCATAGTAATTAATCCCCCATATAGTAATTCATCCCCCATAGTAATTAATCCCCCATATAGTAATTCATCCCCCATATAGTAATTCATTCCTCATATAGTAATTCATCCCCCATATAGTAATTCATCCCCCATAGTAATTCATCCCCCATATAGTAAGTCCCCCATATAGTAATTCATCCCCCATATAGTAAGTCCCCCATATAGTAATTCATCCCCCATATAGTAAGTCCCCCCTGTGTCAATTCACTTACCTTTGCTCCGCGCGTTCCTCTCGCCGTGTTCCCGCGCCGTTCTGGTCTTCAGGGCGGACGGTGAGAGGAGAGGAGTTCGTCACACTGCCCCGCCTACATCCTGACAGCTGCAGAGTCCTGACTTTTGGGGCGGCCGCCCGAGAGGAGGGAGGGGAGCGGCCGCCCGAGAGGAGGGAGGGGAGGGGGCGGCCGCCCGAGAGGAGGGAGGGGAGCGGGCGCCCGGCACACAGAAGAGCCGCATTTAAGTTTGTAAAGAGCCGCATGTGGCTCGCGAGCCACGGCTTGCCGACCACTGGTATAGGGTACCACAGACTTTACATAAACTGTTTCCACAATGCCTACCAGTGTATTGGAGATGCCAGGAGGAAGAAGGCTCGGTGCTAAACGTGTTTTGGTCCTGTCCAAAGATTTCACACCTTTGAACCCAAGTCAAACAGATTATCTACAGAATAACAGACATACAGATGCCTAATGACCCAGCTGCCTTCCATCTGACTCCAATGTCTTTTAAGAGATATAAACGATCCCTACTTATCCATCATCTCAATACAGCTAAAGCATGCATTCTATTATGTTGGACGCAAACCACAACCCCATCTATGGGATTGTGGCTCCCTAAGATTAACAAAATTCAAAGAAAGGAGGAGTTATTGGCAGCAGCCAAAAACAAGGGGGGACAATGTCGTATCCGATGGTTGCATTGGACTGATTTTCTGTTCTCTTCAGTTTACCAGACCATACTATTGCCTTCTGACTTGATCCCCACAGGACAGTACAGTTACTGGGGACCATAAGTTAGGAGCCAAGCACAGCTATCTTCCCTCTCCTCCCTAACCCCCTTTCCACCTACCCTACCCCCCTTCCTTTTTGTTTTCTTATGTTTTGTTTGCTCTCTTTTAGATACCATTTTTTCCTCTCTTGAGTCATACTCACAGAGACCTTGCCAGACATCCATGAACAGACCTAAGGTGGGCAGTTGAGTGCTTTAAGGGATATTATTTACCTACGGTTCAGTTTACAATGCTATGGTTCATTTCCTTGATGCTTCCTAAGATACATATTTTTGGCTACTTTTGCTACTTACGACTGTCTAGCGATATTAATTGTTCTACTCAGTGTTGCCAATGGCGATGTATGAGGAGGAAGGATTCAGGGCAGCATGACATGACTTTTGAGGTAAAGACCTCTTTAAAAAAATACATGCTTGGATCAATTTTTCTTGGAAGACAGAATTTACTGTCACTTTAAGATGCGCCAAATGATAAAAAGAGTTTAAAGCTGTACATAGTTGTACCTCCTGGCAACATCCTATGTCCACTGAGAGGACCTACGTTTCACTTCAACCCTTTAGAACTTAAAGTGGAACCCTTCTTTTCTTTTACAGTCAAGGAAGCTGCTTTAGTCTCTGATTGATCTGCATTTTCCATGGTGCTGCACATGTGATCAGTTATGACACCAGCCATTTTATGGTTTGACAGTTTGGTTATCAGTACAAGCAACTGTGACAGTTAGCCTTCATGGAATGCCATTAAATTGGTGGGTTTACTTCTGCTTTAAGTCCCAATAACTACCCTTTCCTTAGTTAAAACCAAAAACTAAACCATCACCGGAACTATTGTGTGCCACTTGGCTACTAATAGCGCTAATTCTTTAGGGGTCAAGAACAGCTACAGTTTGAAATACGCGTCCCTTTAAATAGTGAAAGGTAAAGCCTCAAACAACACAATATTCTCAAGCCTTGTTATAGTTCACTGGTTCTGATAACTCTGTCCCTATGTGTAATCTGTTTACATCCTTGGTTGGAGTTTGCTAAAAGCAATGCAGCAATTGGCAGCTGCCCATAAAATAAGATATTCCAAGCAATAAAAGAAAGCAAACAACTAGCAGGAAAACTAGGGCAGCATAACTTTCTCAACCAAGTGGGAATATGCTGTACTTCTGTTTACTTACACTTTATCTATAGAAGCAGAGATGTATCTCAATCTGGCATATGCAAGTATATTTATATATATATATATATATATATAAAAACACAGAGTATATATATATACAGTATATATATTATGTATATACGTGTTTTAAACATACCGACCTGGGAATTTTAGACTGACTATATGCCAAAAATATAATATGTATAATATATTATAATAAATATAAGCACAGATTTTTTTTTTACAGTGCGACTGAATCTGGAAATATAAGCAGCCGATGTTGCATGTGTAGTGCCCTGCCCTAGTTGAGCTAAATTTAGTTTTTGGCTCTGCTGTGCTCAGTGGAGTGTTGATTTTAGGCCTGGTCATGTATCCAAAGCTTGCTGGTTGCCTGTCCTTGAAAGAAGCTTCCAGAGAATAGAATAGAAGGGTCAACCACTGAAGTTATGAATATTTATCCTACCTCAGCCAATCCCTGGGAAGGGGCACCCAGAAGGTGGTTGGGGGGATGATCAATGTTTAGGAGGTCTGTTCAGAATGTTCTGCTCCTGGGGCTGTTGCCCCTGAGATCAGGGCTGCTTTTAGAAACCACAAGGCCCCATACAGCTAACCTAACAAGCTCCCTCCAAATAAAACACAGTTTACTATGCTTCAGTAATGAATGAACAGAGTGAGTGATTGGTACCGGTCAATAATTGTGTTCATTCTGGAAAAGAAGGGGCTGGTAGATGTGACATATTTACCGGACCCTTCCCCCACTCCTGAAGGATCCTATTGTGTGCTTGCAGCTGCTGGTGGGAAGGAGAGGAGGGAAGCCGGTAGCACTGCATGTGGTCGGGACACACACAGGGGAACTTGGGCAGCAGGGGGAAATGAATGGTGCACAGGGAGGGTGATGGGTGTGGTGGAGGGGACAATTACTGGAACCAATCCCTTGTATGGCCCTCTCTGCAGCAGCTGAAAGCCAGCAGGATGGAGATGATAAGAAGAAGCCAACTTCCAGCTGCTGCAGAAAGAGCCATACAGGGATTGATTCCAGTAATTGCCCCCCCCCCACCATGCCGATCACCTTCCCTGCCCATGTCCAATTTGCCCAGCTGCCTGGAGCCCACCTGCTGACATGGGCCCCATACAGGAGGACTGGCGGTACCCCATTAGCCATGGGCCTGCCTGGGATGCAGCCTGTATACCTGAGAGCTGTTGTTGGGCTTCAGCCTGTGTTTGTTTGTTTGTTTGTTTGTTTGTTGGAGGGCATCATCTGTGGAGGCTGACTTAAGAAGGGATCCTGGCATCACAGTAAAATATTGCATGGAAGCTGGTGGGCGACAGCTATCCTTGGATATTGTGCGTAGGACCCTTGCTAAAGATTCTTGGTGTGCATGTTCTTGTGAAAATAAGTGCCGAAGGTTGCTATAAGGACTGGGATGGCTCGGAGTCCCAGTTTAGCTGGGCATTTTGTCTTACCCCTAGAAAAGGCTGCTAAATGAGTTCCTGCAGCTCTGTTACTTTCTTTTAATGTTTGGGAGTGTCCTGTATCCTTGTCCTTCTCCTGTTCACATTTTCTGCAATAAATCCACAAAAGACATCCATCAGACAAATCCTACATTTGTTGGTGCGCTTGGATCTGTGTCTGGATCTGGCAGCCCCTGTACTTTAGCAAAGGAGACCTGGTCATTTTCAGTAGCCCCTTTGGAGGTGAGCGCTACACATGAAAGTCTGAACTTGACCTTTACTGTAAATATCAAGATTGACCATCTCCTACCTCCTGATGTTCCTTATTGATACTTTAATATGACAGGTCCTCTTACTGACTAATAGGAAAGCAGTGAATGTGGAAGGAGCAGGTCTATGCTCAAATTTTAAAGGAATACATTGAAAATTCCATGTAACTTAAGCTGCTTGTACTTATTGATATTAACCACTGCTTATACTTACATGCTCTGTTTGATTTGTTCAGGATTCTGACAGGTTTACTTTAACCACAGTACGCCCATAGTACATCCCATCCTTCCGCTCCTCTGCCACTCCTCCCTCGCACTTGCCGGCAATTCCCAGCTGTCAAAATAATAGTGGGGAGTTGCTATGTAAATTCAGCAGCTATCAAAGCGGGGGGTGCACTATCAAAAATCAGACACAGATCAGATCTGAAAAAGGAAGACAGAGAAGATAAAAAATAACATTTTTACTTTTGTATCTACTCAGTTTCATATATTTGCAGATCAAGGGTATGAAGGTCAATCTGCATAGGAATAAAGCAACCTAACCACGTGGTGTCCCTTCACAGTAGATTTACTGTGACAAGGTGGCAGCTGCAGGCTGAGCAATGTAAATAAACATTAAGAGCCTGCTCCCGAGTCTGGAGTGTGCACGCACGCACGCACCTACTGCTGATCCACACTGCAGTTGGACACAGCGCCATTTTGTCAGCAGGAGCCATCCAATGAATCATGACTGGGAATAGCTGATTGGCTGTGTCCAATCACAGTACTGTGTTTACAAAGCATACAGAATTTTGTACACAGAGCAGCGATTTGGCTGTTTTTTCTCTGTGCAAAGCAGGGAGAAAACACAGGTACATCTATTAGTAGCACATATTACATACATTACACTTGCTAGGCACACAGTTAACCCTTTGATTGCCCCTAGATGTTAACCCCTTCCTAGCCAGTGTCATTAGTACAGTGACAGTGTACGGTAATAGCAATGATCACTCTATTAGTGTCACTACTGATTTCAGTGATAATTAGTCAGTTAGTGTCAGATTGCCTGCCACACTTTCACAGTCCCAATATAAGTCACTGATCACTGCCTTTACCAGTGTAGCATCATAGCTGAGTAAAATCCAGTATACAGTATATATCATAGTTTGTAGGCGCTATAACATTTGCACAAACCAATTAATATACACTAATTGGGATTTTTTTTTTTACCAAAGACATGTAACAGGATACATTTTGGCCTAAATTTATAAAGAAATTTGATTTTTAATTTTTGTTCTTGAATATGTATACTATAAGTTATTTATTTATAGCAGAATTTAGAAAATATTGTTTTTTTTTTCAAAAATGTCAGTCTTTTTTTATTTATATATTAAAAAATAAAAAACCCAGTGGTAATCAAATACCACCTAAAGAAAGTTCTATTTGTGTGAAGAACATGATATAAATTTAATTTGGGTACAGTATTGCATGACTGAGTATTTGCTAAGTAGTACAGTGCAAAATGGCAAAAAATGCCCTGGTCATGAAGGGGGTAGAACTTTCTGGAGCTCAAGTGGCTGAGTAAAAAAAAAACCAAAAAACTTTTTTCAATTTTGAAAATAAGTTTTATTTAACTGCTTATCAACCTGTTAAGAATTATTACACTGTGGTGATACTGTCATGAATTGTAGACTGGACACATAACTCACAGGGGAAGAGTTGGGTTAAAATAAAAGGCACTTTAAGTAACACATGATTAGAGAGGATTATTTGAATACCACTGAAGTTTCATAATATGGATGAGACTAGTAGTCAACTGACACAGGAGGTGTTAAGAGTATGGGATGGATTACATCACTGTTGATTCCCCTGGTGGGTACTGATTTTTTCCCGCCCAGGAAGGATAATATTTCAGGGAATTGGTTTAAAGATGTGGATGCATGGTTGGGAGATATAGTAATAAAGGGAGAGTTGTGCACTTTTCAAGATTTAAAGAGTAAAAAAGAGATATTTGTAGCATTAGATGAATTGAGATATTACCAATTAAGACATTTTGTTTTGAAGTTGCCCCAACGCCTGAGGATGGCAGAAGACATGCTCCCGTTCAAAAAGATGTTGGGCTGTAGTATGGCTCCAAAACATGTCACTTCTGGGATTTATAAGATTCTTACTGAATTGAGGGGGGCAGGTCCTCCTCTGTTCTTAGAGAAATGGGAAAGGAAACTGGGAACAAAAATGAATGAATCACAGAAGATTACAATGTTTAAATTAACACATGAGGTGATGAATATGAACACAGTTGAAATTAATTACAAATGTTTAGCGAGATGGTATTTGACACCGAGTGTTACACATAGACAACGAGCAGAAGTCTTATCGCTCTGTTAGAGGGGATGTGGAGCTAAGGGAACAATGGCTCATATATGGTGGGATTGTCCAAAAATATATACAGGGGTTTTGGCGAGATATAATCCAAGTTATACAAGAGATATTGGGGACAACTATACAGAAGGATCCGTGGGGGTGTTTATTCAATAGGTCAGATGTACCGATGAAGCAGTATACAAATAATATATTATACCATCTAACTAAAGGGCTTATTCCCAAATTTTGGCAGATACAGGAGCCTCCAACAATGAGTGACTGGTTAGAGAGGGTTGATTATATAAACAAGATGGAGGAGTTATATCATATAGACGAAGGTAAAATAGAAAAATTTCGAAAGGAATGTGGAAGATGGTTTGATTTCAAGATATTCTGAAAATATTTGGAAGTAGTGGGATGCCCAGTGATCTGACCCGCAGTAGGAGTTTTAAAGGGAATGGCTTGTATGACCATAGCAGAAACAGGAAAAGGGAAAAGAAAGGTCAGAGAGAAAGAAAGAATAACAAGAAAAAGAAGAGTAGAAAGAGAGGGTTGAGAAGAAAGGGTATAGACATAAACTGGATTGTTGGAGAGATATGGACTGGGGTGGGGATAGATGGGGGGGAAGAGGAGAGGTTGGGATGGGAAATTTAGGAGAATTGTTTGTATTTTAGATGTAAATAACATATAGTTGTGTTTTTGTAATGAAAAACTTCAAAAAATATATAATAAAAAAAATAAGTGCTTATCAACTCTGATTTTACCATATATTTAGCTCTAATGAACTCATACTTCCCCTTTTCCATTTACTTAATATTTTCTTGATTTTTTTTTTGTTTATTTCTATTTTCTGACAAGTAATATTTAAACTTTTTTTTTTTCATTTTTATTTGCTTTATTTGTTAACATTTTTAGTTGTGCATTAAAAAGTTCAAAAGTTTTGTTTGGTTTTGGCTATGGATTGTTTAAAAAACAAAATGATTTTTACAAGATATAATCATCAAAACAAAGTATTGTTTATCTAAAGTAATGACAAAGTTTATCATAGGATTGAAAGGAAAAGGAAGTCCAGATGACAACTGTAGAAATCACTTTTATTTAGAAAATCGCTAAATAAAACACTAGGGGAAATAGCAGCAGAGGAGCACGGTAACCCATCGACATGTTTCATGCACTAGCATTTACTCATAGCTCATGGCTCATGGTAACTTTCAGACCTCCAATCAAACTTCCCTTAAAGCATATCTATGGTTCAAATGTAAAATGATATGTTAATTTCCGCATTGTATTTCAATTATTTCTAGCCTACTCCTATTAATGATCTTGAAGTTTGAGGAGAAGCTGCAAAGCCTGCAGGGAGTCCATGAAGTTGTGAAAAGAGATGGCCAGCAGACACACAGTACTCACAACACGAAATTAAGCTGATATTGGATTGTCAATAATAACTATTGTTTGTATTTTTATTACAATGATGAGGTTTTAAAAAGAAACTGTATGCTGTGACTAGAGATGAGCGAATTTCTCAAAAATTCGATTCGGCTGATTCGGCGAATTCCAGTGTGAAATTCGATTCGATGCGAATTTCTTCGCTACGAAGATGACTTATAAAAAGGGTTTCTAGGCTTCAGAGAGCCTTTAAATTAGTGCAGAACACTGTACCTTTAAGAAGGATGAGAAGAAGGAGAAGGAGAAGGATGAGAAGAAGGAGAAGGAGAAGGATGAGAAGAAGGAGAAGGAGAAGGATGAGAAGAAGGAGAAGGATGAGAAAAAGGAGAAGGATGAGAAGAAGGAGAAGGATGAGAAGAAGGAGAAGGAGAAGGAGAAGGATGAGAAGAAGGAGAAGGATGAGAAGAAGGAGAAGGATGAGAAGAAGGAGAAGGAGAAGGATGAGAAGAAGGAGAAGGAGAAGGATGAGAAGAAGGAGAAGGAGAAGGATGAGAAGAAGGAGAAGGATGAGAAGATGGAGAAGGAGAAGGATGAGAAGAAGGAAAAGGAGAAGGATGAGGAGAAGGAGAAGGATGAGAAGAAGGAGAAGGATGAGAAGAAGGAGAAGGAGAAGGATGAGAAGAAGGAGAAGGATGAGAAGAAGGAGAAGGATGAGAAGAAGGAGAAGGATGAGAAGAAGGAGAAGGATGAGAAGAAGGAGAAGGATGAGAAGAAGGAGAAGGATGAGAAGAAGGAGAAGGAGAAGGATGAGAAGAAGGAGAAGGAGAAGGATGAGAAGAAGGAGAAGGATGAGAAGAAGGAAAAGGAGAAGGAGAAGGATGAGAAGAAGGAGAAGGAGAAGGATGAGAAGAAGGAGAAGGATGAGAAGCAGGAGAAGGAGAAGGATGAGAAGAAGGAGAAGGAGAAGGATGAGAAGAAGGAGAAGGAGAAGGATGAGAAGAAGGAGAAGGAGAAGGATGAGAAGAAGGAGAAGGATGAGAAGATGGAGAAGGAGAAGGATGAGAAGAAGGAAAAGGAGAAGGATGAGGAGAAGGAGAAGGATGAGAAGAAGGAGAAGGATGAGAAGAAGGAGAAGGAGAAGGATGAGAAGAAGGAGAAGGATGAGAAGAAGGAGAAGGATGAGAAGAAGGAGAAGGATGAGAAGAAGGAGAAGGATGAGAAGAAGGAGAAGGATGAGAAGAAGGAGAAGGAGAAGGATGAGAAGAAGGAGAAGGAGAAGGATGAGAAGAAGGAGAAGGATGAGAAGAAGGAGAAGGATGAGAAGAAGGAAAAGGAGAAGGAGAAGGATGAGAAGAAGGAGAAGGAGAAGGATGAGAAGAAGGAGAAGGATGAGAAGCAGGAGAAGGAGAAGGATGAGAAGAAGGAGAAGGAGAAGGATGAGAAGAAGGAGAAGGAGAAGGATGAGGAGAAGGATGAGAAGAAGGAGAAGGAGAAGGATGAGAAGAAGGAGAAGGAGAAGGATGAGAAGAAGGAGAAGGATGAGAAGAAGGAGAAGGAGAAGGATGAGGAGAAGGAGAAGGATGAGAAGAAGGAGAAGGATGAGAAGAAGGAGAAGGATGAGAAGAAGGAGAAGGAGAAGGATGAGAAGATGGAGAAGGAGAAGGATGAGAAGAAGGAGAAGGAGAAGGATGAGAAGAAGGAGAAGGAGAAGGATGAGGAGAAGGAGAAGGATGAGAAGAAGGAGAAGGATGAGAAGAAGAAGAAGGATGAGAAGAAGGAGAAGGATGAGAAGAAGGAGAAGGATGAGAAGAAGGAGAAGGATGAGAAGAAGGAGAAGGAGAAGCAGAAGGAGAAGGATGAGAAGAAGGAAAAGGAGAAGGATGAGAAGATGGAGAAGGAGAAGGATGAGAAGAAGGAGAAGGAGAAGGATGAGAAGATGGAGAAGGATGAGAAGAAGGAGAAGGAGAAGGATGAGGAGAAGGAGAAGGATGAGAAGAAGGAGAAGGATGAGAAGAAGGAGAAGGATGAGAAGAAGGAGAAGGAGAAGGATGAGAAGAAGGAGAAGGAGAAGGATGAGGAGAAGGATGAGAAGAAGGAGAAGGAGAAGGATGAGAAGAAGGAGAAGGAGAAGGATGAGAAGAAGGAGAAGGATGAGAAGAAGGAGAAGGAGAAGGATGAGGAGAAGGAGAAGGATGAGAAGAAGGAGAAGGATGAGAAGAAGGAGAAGGAGAAGGATGAGAAGATGGAGAAGAAGAAGGATGAGAAGAAGGAGAAGGAGAAGGATGAGAAGAAGGAGAAGGAGAAGGATGAGAAGAAGGAGAAGGAGAAGGATGAGGAGAAGGGGAAGGATGAGAAGAAGGAGAAGGATGAGAAGAAGGAGAAGGATGAGAAGAAGGAGAAGGAGAAGGATGAGAAGAAGGAGAAGGATGAGAAGAAGGAGAAGGATGAGAAGAAGGAGAAGGAGAAGCAGAAGGAGAAGGATGAGAAGAAGGAAAAGGAGAAGGATGAGAAGATGGAGAAGGAGAAGGATGAGAAGAAGGAGAAGGAGAAGGATGAGAAGAAGGAGAAGGAGAAGGATGAGAAGATGGAGAAGGATGAGAAGAAGGAGAAGGAGAAGGATGAGGAGAAGGAGAAGGATGAGAAGAAGGAGAAGGATGAGAAGAAGGAGAAGGATGAGAAGAAGGAGAAGGATGAGAAGAAGGAGAAGGATGAGAAGAAGGAGAAGGATGAGAAGAAGGAGAAGGAGAAGGATGAGAAGAAGGAGAAGGATGAGAAGAAGGAGAAGGATGAGAAGAAGGAGAAGGAGAAGGATGAGAAGAAGGAGAAGGAGAAGGATGAGAAGAAGGAGAAGGATGAGAAGAAGGAGAAGGAGAAGGATGAGAAGAAGGAGAAGGATGAGAAGAAGGAGAAGGATGAGGAGAAGGATGAGAAGAAGGAGAAGGAGAAGGATGAGAAGAAGGAGAAGGAGAAGGATGAGAAGAAGGAGAAGGAGAAGGATGAGAAGAAGGAGAAGGATGAGGAGAAGGAGAAGGATGAGAAGAAGGAGAAGGATGAGAAGAAGGAGAAGGATGAGAAGAAGGAGAAGGAGAAGGATGAGAAGAAGGAGAAGGATGAGAAGATGGAGAAGGAGAAGGATGAGAAGAAGGAGAAGGATGAGAAGAAGGAGAAGGAGAAGGATGAGAAGAAGGAGAAGGATGAGGAGAAGGAGAAGGATGAGAAGAAGGAGAAGGAGAAGGATGAGAAGAAGGAGAAGGATGAGAAGAAGGAGAAGGATGAGAAGAAGGAGAAGGAGAAGGATGAGAAGGAGAAGGATGAGAAGAAGGAGAAGGATGAGAAGAAGGAGAAGGAGAAGGAGAAGCAGAAGGAGAAGGATGAGAAGAAGGAAAAGGAGAAGGATGAGAAGATGGAGAAGGAGAAGGATGAGAAGAAGGAGAAGGAGAAGGATGAGAAGAAGGAGAAGGAGAAGGATGAGAAGAAGGAGAAGGATGAGAAGAAGGATGAGAAGAAGGAGAAGGATGAGAAGAAGGAGAAGGAGAAGGATGAGAAGAAGGAGAAGGATGAGAAGAAGGATGAGAAGAAGGAGAAGGATGAGAAGAAGGACAGTTCTGTGACAGTTTCTGTCTATTTCTGACAGTTCTGGGACATTCCTTCCATACAGCGGTTGAAACATTGTATCTATTTGTTTCCATAAATGGATCCATTTATGGAAACAAATAGATACAATGTTTCAACCGCTGTATGGAAGGACAGTCCCAGAACTGTCATTAATAGTCTATTTCTGACAGTTCTATGACATTCCCTCCATACAGCGGTTGAAACCGCTGTATGGAGTGATTGTCCCAGAACTGTCATAAATAGTCTATTTCTGACAGTTCTGGGACATTCACTCCATACAGCGGTTGAAACATTGTATCTATTTTTTTCCATAAATGACATTCTGCAGATACACTTAGAGGAGCGCTGCAGATACACTTTTTGCAGGCTTGGAATTATTCTTATTTTCATCCTACTTCTTCTTTTTCTTCTTATGAGGATGAGGATGAAGAAGAAGAAGTAGGATGAAAATAAGATTAATTCCAAGCCGGCAAAAAGTGTATCTGCAGCGCTCCTCTAAGTGTATTTGCAGAATGTCATTTATGGAAAAAAATAGATACAATGTTTCAACCGCTGTATGGAAGGACAGTCCCAGAACTGTCATAAATAGTCTATTTCTGACAGTTCTGGGACATTCACTCCATACAGCTGTTTCAACCGCTGTATGGAGGGAATTCCAAGCCGGCATCCTCATCCTCAGAAGAAGAAGAGGATGAGGATGAGGATGAAGGAGAAGAAGAAGAAGAAGTAGGATGAAAATAAGATTAATTCCAAGCCGGCAAAAAGTGTATGTGCAGAGCTCCTCTAAGTGTATCTGCAGAGCTCCTCTAAGTGTATCTGCAGAATAGAGGAACTCTGCACATACACTTTTTGCCGGCTTGCAATTATTCTTATTTTCATCCTACTTCTTCTTCTTCTTCTTCTTCTTCTTCATCCTCTTCTTCTTCTTCTGAGGATGAGGATGAGGATGAAGAAGAAGAAGAAGAAGAAGAAGTAGGATGAAAATAAGATTAATTCCAAACAGGCAAAAAGTGTATGTGCAGAGCTCCTCTAAGTGTATCTGCAGAGCTCCTCTAAGTGTATCTGCAGAATAGAGGAACTCTGCACATACACTTTTTGCCGGCTTGGAATTATTCTTCTTTTCATCCTACTTCTTCTTCTTCTTCTTCATCCTCATCCTCAGAAGAAGAGGATGAGGATGAAGAAGAAGAAGAAGAAGAAGAAGAAGAAGTAGGATGAAAAGAAGAATAATTCCAAGCCGGCAAAAAGTGTATGTGCAGAGTTCCTCTATTTCTGACAGTTCTCTGACAGCTTCTTCACATGTACAGCGGTTGAAACATCTGTATCCTAAATGGAAACTAATAGATACAAATTGTACCTATTAGTTTCCATTTAGGATACAGATGTTTCAACCGCTGTACATGTGAAGAAGCTGTCAGAGAACTGTCAGAAATAGAGGAACTCTGCACATACACTTTTTGCCGGCTTGGAATTATTCTTCTTTTCATCCTACTTCTTCTTCTTCTTCTTCTTCATCCTCATCCTCATCCTCTTCTTCTGAGGATGAGGATGAAGAAGAAGAAGAAGTAGGATGAAAAGAAGAATAATTCCAAGCCGGCAAAAAGTGTATGTGCAGAGTTCCTCTATTTCTGACAGTTCTCTCACAGCTTCTTCACATGTACAGCGGTTGAAACATCTGTATCCTAAATGTAAACTAATAGATACAATGTTTCAACCGCTAAACATGTGTTCCTTCTGTCAGAGAACTGTCAGAAATAGCGGAGCTCACTGCAGGGACACTTTTACCGGCTGATCGGGAAATGTTCGATTCGCGCACCCGAAGTAGGCAAAATTTCGGATTCGACGTGAATCGAATATTTCCTGAAATTCGACTCGAATTCCGGTTCGCCTGGTTCGATTCGCTCATCTCTAGCTGTGACCATAGAAAGCCTTTACCTTCAGACCCCAGACAGATCCCCTGTTAAACTCCTCTTCAGAACTCAGATCAGCACAGCACACAGAGTTCACTGTGGGAGTCTATGACAGGTTTCCCTTGTGGCTCTAAGCCATATGGTGTGTTCATAATGTCATGACCATAAATGGGAAGTCGGGAGAGATTTCCCTGCCCTCCTGTGCAGGTTGCACGCACAGGTCAGTAGGCCGATGCCATCAATGGATGCTGGACCCAGGACTAGGGCTGAATCCCGAGGGGAGTCATCTGCCCCAGATGCCACACGGGAAGTCCGCAATGTTCCGGGGGGCCAATGCCACCTCTTTTTCACTGCTACAGAGAAGGGGCAGCGGGGGTGGCATTTACTATAACCGATTGGCATCAGCTGTATTTTCCTCCTGCAGCCACTGAATGCTGGCTTGGGGGGGGGGGGGGGGTTGCACCAAACTGAGTCTTTACACTGGGTGAAAAAATGCTGATCTTCATCATTGCCCAGGACCATGGGATTTGCCGGCACAGTCTCAGTGGAAATCAGGATAGTTGGGGGTATGCTGCATTTACAGCTGTAAGTTTTCAGTATGAGATTGAAGGGACTGCTACCTTTGACTGCTAGTTACATATTTGTCTGGAATTACTCATGTTAAATAGCAGTGCACTTCCTAGTATATGTGGGTGCCCAGGCACTCCTGTGCTCACAACCTTCAAGCCGTATATCTGCTGTGTGAGAGCAAATGCACTGCTGGCTCCAAATGCTAGTTTCATGAGAACAGGAATGAGGGCTCCTAGACCCATAGGGAAAGGGAGCCTTGACTGATGGGGGCATGGCTAGGAGTTGGGCATGGTTGCACATGATATGTAAATTGGCCAAAGAATATATTGGTCAAATGGTATGAGGTGAGGGGTGTGGGACCGGAACTCACTTATAAGTATGTTCTGAGGTAAAATCTTGACATTTGAAGAACTGCGTTTGGAAGAATTGCCCACCTTCCTGCCTTATTCTCGGTATGTCACAGCTTCTTCAACAGATTTTGGACCTTGCCAGCGATAAAAGTTGCCGTAATGGGCTATGCCCTTGATTGGAAATTTTAATTGGTCTGATGTCTGTCTAGCATTTAAGGTAAGGACAGGGGTCTTTAGACTTGTCGGTCTTTTGGCTAAGATCAAGTGTAGTATCTGTTCTGTCCAGTAGGAGTGCTCCACAATCATTCTTGCTTTTAGATGAGGATGGCTGTATAGTACCCCTGCTTGTATGATGGGGGGCTCTGAAGGTTAGTACCGGCTGAAAGAGAAACCAAGGCGCCCACAGGCTGTTGGGGCCTGGGAGTAATTCCCCTAGGAAAACTGGAGGGGCCCAGTTTCTCCTGACTTGAATAGGTCTACCTTGTCTGGCCAGGGGCTGGGGGGCAGAGAGTCCGTGGAGCAGTGCCCCCTGAAAGTGGTCACCTCAGGAGTGCTCTTAGTACCACATGGGGGTGAGATCTCAAGAGTGAAAAGTGCACATGGTCACTGTTCCAAACACTTTTTCTGCACTGTGCTTTTTAGGGCTAGGCTTTTTGGCAATTGTTTTGCTGCGGGCCTCAGGACCTAGCCAGTGCACAATTGCAAGGCCACTTATTCATTTATTTATTTATTTTTCTACCCACTGTTTTGTCACCTTTCACTTTTGTGTGTGTTATTGTTTCACTAGGATGGAAGGTGTGGGTCCTCAGGCCTGCCCTGAAGTCTAGGGGGAGGATGCAAGGCCATTAGGTTCTTTCCTTCCCTGTTCCTGGGGGTCTCTTTTCAGGAGAGCTCCCTGACTAAGTACATGGCGGTAGGCTTCAGCTAGCCACAAGGAAAGGGGTTTGCCAGGCCTTTTGGCTAGGTGGACCATGTGGAAACCCTTGTCCCTGTCAGGAGCCTTGTGCCCAAGGGGATCAGGGTGGAGGTCCTACCCCTTCAGGGGGTGGACTAAAGCACACCCCTAAGTACACTTTTTTGTGTTTGTGTTTTGCACTTCCACGTTTTTGTTCACTTAAGGATTTTTAGTTTTTAGCACCCCCGCAGACTTAAAAAGAAAACATATTAAAACAGTTTTATTTGAAAATGGTCTGTGTTTGAATTTAAATAAAGCTGTGGCCTTGCCCCTTTTCCAACTAAATTATAGTTCATGTGTTTTCCTATATGGGCAAGGTTAAGGTATTATCATTTGGGATTCAAGTCTATGCTCCTCAGCACTCATGACATTTGGTGATATAACTAGTGTACTGTTCCCTATTCTCCTTGCTGGAGGCTCTGAAGTGGGAAAGCAAAAGCTCTTGCTTGTACCAAGATACTGGTGACTAATGCGTAGTTCTCTGTTTACTTTTTTGCTTACTTTTTTTGGTCACTGCTTCCAACTGTAGCTGCTGACTTTTAATAAACACACACTTACCTGTCCCAGAGTCCAGCAATGTTCTCACCTGCACCGTCCCTTCTCCCCTTCCCTCCTCCATGGCGCCGGCATCTCAACTGTGGGCACCAGGCTGTGACAGCTTGCGGCTTCACAGCCTGGTGCCCACTGCGCATGCACAAGTCGCACTGCACCTCCTGATTGGTCTGACACTCTTCTGGCACCTGTGAAAGTTCCCAGGAGACTGCAGGAGGAAGGAGGGGGCCGAACTTCCGGCTCACTTTGCTGTGGCGAACTGAGCTGGAAGTGGGAGCGGGTACCTGTCAAAACCAGGTACCCGCTCCCCCCCAAAAGGTGCAAAATATGGCATAGAGGGGGGGGGGGCAAATAAGTGGAGCTTCCACTTTTTAGTGGAATTCTGCTTTAAGCTTCCATCAGATTGTGTGTCTGCTCCTATCTATAGATGTGATCCTTTACAATGAAAAGACTGTACAGGGATCATTTCATGTCTTTGGGTACCTGTACATTTGCGGACTTGGTCCAGTATATTAATAAAGGTAAATAGGTTTTTGCAGCAGGCACGGGGTGACATAAAGCAGAGGCTCTCTACATCCAACTGGTAAGCAGTTCATTTAGCAGCTCATTACAGATGGACTTCTGCCACAATGGACAACCTGTACAAACCTGGCAGACAACAAAGGTGATGACACGACTGTGGATTATTATCTTCTATGATTATGTTATTAATAATTTACACAATGAAATGTAAGCAGGGAAATTGGATTTTTGTAAAATCCATCACTGCTAAATGGACAGATTAATTACTCTATCAGCGCCAGTGCATTGGGAGACACACTGAAACTAGCAGCATTTCGGCAGCAGCTAGCCGGATTTCCAGACTAATCTCACTATTATATTAGTCAAAGGAGAGGCATTTCAAACATTTTAATAATGCATACAGTGACAATCAGGGCTGCGGTGTGCAATCTGGAAAAGTTGGAAGATGTAGTTTAAAAAGTGCCTTCAGTTAGGAAACTATGAATATTTATGTGTGAAGGGTCAATTTATCGGCACAGAGCATGCTTCCTGATCCTGCAGAAGTTTACCTGAGAGTACCTGAGATCCCTGACCACATGGAGTGGTGTAGAAGAAGAAAAGAAGCCATAACGATTCCAACCAATCCTCCCTTAAAGGGCATACCTCAACATAACATCAAACACTATTGAGAATAAATAGGACTTTTAACCACTTAAAGTCCAGCCAAATGTTTTGCACACATGCTAGAATCAGCATGTTTTTCTAGCAAATTACTTAGAACCCCCACACATTGTATACTTTTTGAAAGTAGAGGCCCTGAAAGTAGCATTTTTTTTATGTTACACAATATTTGCACATATTGTATTTGCATTTTTGTCATGCAAAATTTCAGGAAAAAATACACTATAATTAAATAGTGCACACAAACATAAAATAATACCTTGTGTCAAGTAAATGGTAACGAAACATGCCATTGTTTAAAATTGCACATGCAGTGAAATGGCCACAAACTATGAAACCTAAAATTGGACATAAAATATGCCTTACAGGTTATCAGTTCAGAGTAAATCATGAAATATGGCCCTAGAAATGATGCTCTCACTTGCGACATTCACGATGATACCTTACTTTTGTGGTGTAATCACTGTTTACATATGAGTGCCGGACCATGTTTTAAATATTTTAATTTATTGTATATAGATTCATTTTTTTACACTCATTTTCCCTTTAACTTTATTGCTATCACAAGGGGCTAACAAGCCCCCTGTTGATAGTTTTGGGCAGGTGACAGGTCCTCTTTAGTAAATTAGACTCCCGATGTCTTACTTGCCTTTCAAAGCAGCTAACTAAGTACAGATTGTGCCTGATATACTGCTTCCCTTGCTGTAGCAGCCCTTCACGGCACTGTAGAAGTGACAGATGCCCAGATCACTTTTCAAAAATAGCAGATTGCCAGCTGAAAAACAATATCAAGATCTTGTAATAACTACTGTTTGACAGGATGTTTATATATGTACTTTGGTCAGCAAGTGGTTAAAGTAGTATTAATGTTAAGTGGTTTTAACCACTTGCCCTCCAGAGGATTTACCCCCCTTTCTGACCAGGCCATTTTTTTGCAATACGGCGCTAGGCTGCTTTAACTGACAATTGCACGGTCATGCAATGCTGTACATAAATGCAATGCTGTACATAAAATCTCATTTTTTCCCCCACAAATAGTGCTTTCTTTCGCCACCCTGTATCAGTACTTCTTCTATAGGGCAGATGGCATGTGGTTATAGCATTCTCTGTATGAAGGTAAAAAGCCCCAATACTTGTCTTACACCTTCACTGTCTCTAAACACTAACCTGACTCCATGTCACGGCTCCAACACCATTAGAGATGTAAAATTTCTGGAAATTATGAAGCCATGGTAAAAAAAAGGGTAGAGTAGTTTTACAAACTGAAAGTCACTTTGTTACACTTGGAACGTAAAATGCACTGTATATAACAATTCATTATATTGCATTATCAAGCATGTAATGCATTGTATGTATTATGCTTGAAATAAAAGTACAGCTTATTTAGTAAATAAACTAAACTTGCTTTTTAAAATTGCATTTTTATTACAATATGCATTTTCAGTTATTGACAATGCTGATCCAGAAGCATATACTGCTCTTGCCATAGCTTGATCAATGTTCTCCTGATTTGTATGTGTCATTTTATCTATACATGAAGGTTATGTATATTTTTATGAGGCTGTGGTTTGTAACACTTCCATACTTGAAGATGCGTCTGGTGAAGAAACACTTTGTGATGATCAGGAAGTGTCTCTGGAAGAGGGAAGAGCTACTTGTACTTTCATTCTGGTCCTCATAATTTCATTCCATAATCAATTTTTTTATGTCTTTAGGGCACCTCTGACATGCCAGGATGTATTTTTTAACCCTTGTAGCATTTGGAAAAGAATATTTCTTCTCACAATATTTGTAAATTGCAGCTTTGCTCTCAGCAGAAATTGGGCTATTGAAATGTTTCTAAACGCTAGATGTTGGTCACACCATTTTAATAAGAGGTGGAAAAAAACAATTTATAGGGCAGACTATAGGTAAACATTATGCTGTGATGGTGGAGAACATTATTATTAGGAAATATTTAAATATTAAAAAAGATAAAATATTTTGTCATAAAAATGTACCCTCTTACCTGTCAATGAAGGCCTGATAGGACAGAAGCTATCATCTACTGTATGCTAACAATCACCCAATTGTAGGCAGTACAAGATGGAGCCCACAAGCAAACTAAACTGGAGAATTTCCTCCGTAGTGCCTGATAGTGGCAGAAATGCATATTTCTCTTGTTTGAGAACAGCATTAAGCAGTACAGTGCTACTTGGATTGTATACCAGGATTTGCTTGTCTTCAGCTAAGAGAACTTGCAATAATTTAAGACTTTACATAAAGCCTCAGACATCTTTTATTAAGGTCTTCATGTTATGTAGTTTGAATAATGTGTCATAGATATAGTACTTATCATTGTAAAAGTCCATATTCCACACTTATTTTTTTTCCCAACGTTTCTGAAAAAAACAGCTTTGGAAAAAAAAACTGCAAAAAAAATTTTCCCAAAATTTTTCAGTTTTGAAGAAAAACAATATTTTTTACTTTCAGCTATAGTAAAAAAAAATTTAAAAATCAAATTTAGTCATAAATTTCTGCCAAAATGCATTCTGCAACATTTCTTTGCTACAAAAAACCCAATATGTGTAAATTAATTGGTTTACGTGAAAGTTATAGCAATTACAAATGGCGGGAAAGATACTGGGATTTTTAATTTTTTTTTATACTAATAATGGCGGCGATCAGCAACTTATGGCGGCGATCAGTGACTTATAGCGGCGATCAGCGACTTATGGCGGGACTGCGGCGGACATTCTGACACTGGGGGGAACTGACTTGGGGTCACTGACATCCCCAGTGACACCAATACAGTGATCAGTGCAAAAAGAAAAACACTGACACTGTACTAATGGCACTGGGGAGGAAGGGGTTAACTTTATTATACAGTGAAAGGGTTAACTGTGTGAGGGGAGTGTTTTACTAGGGGGCGGGGGTGTGTAATGCATGGAAACACACTGATCCGGACAGATAAATTCTTCTGTCCCGATCAGCGTGTCAGGAGCTGTCAGGGAACTGACAGAAAGCACAGCTACTGCAGCCCCGCTCTCTGTCAGTGATTGCCGCTAATCGCCGGGACATAGCCGGTAACGACCGGCTGTGACCTGGCGACTGACATCCGCGGTCGTAATCTGCGGGACAGGTAGGGCGGCGGCGCGCCCAGAGCGCGCCCCCTACCTGTTTTGAAAACACACGTTTTAAAACGTGGTTTTGCCCAGCCGTGTTGCCCTGCCGCCGTATTTCTACAGTGGCTGGGCGGCATGTGGTTAAAACAAAGGTAGCAAACACCTGAAAAGGTGCTGTATACAAACCATACATCAAGAACCCAATGTAGGGTTTGCAACAATGATCTTGTTATGCTTGTGAAACGAATACACATAGAAACATAGAAAGGTGACTGCAGAAAAAGACCGAGTGGTCCATCAAGTCTGCCCATTTTTTTGTTTTGTTTTGTGTTTTTTTGTGGGGGTTTTTTTTGGTCAACTTTTTTGTCTGAGTATAGATCTATGCTTGTCCCAAGCATGTTTGAAGCAATTTACTGTTGACTGGCTCACTATCTCTGCTAAAAGTTTATTCCAAGCATCAACTACTCTTTTAGTAAAATAGTACTTTCTGAGATTAGTTTTGAACTTTCATCCAGTTAGTTTAAGCTCATGTCCCTGTGTTCTTGATTTTGATTGTGTTGAAAATTCTGCCCTCCTGAACTTTATTCACCCCCTTTATGTATTTAAAGGTTTCAATCGTGTCTCCCCATTCCCTTCTTTCCTCCATGTTAAGTTCCTGAAGTCACTTGTGATATATTTTATCCCCCAGACCTTTTTTTTGTTACCGTCTCTGGACTTGTTCTATCTTATCAATATCTTTTTGTAAGTGAGGTCTCCAGAACTGAACCCAGTTTTCTAAATGAGGTCTCACTAAAGATCTATATAGGGGAATCAGGACCTCCTTCCTTCTGCTGGTGACTCCTCTAGTGATTCATCCTAGAATTCTTTTGGCTTTCCCCACTGCCTGGCCACACTGTAAACATTAGCAAGTGCACATCTAATATATTAGATTTGAGAGTCCTCAACATGTTTCATGAATAATTCCAGTTTTTCCTGAGTGAACAGTGATGCCAGCTATAGCCTGCAACAATGATCACTGTATTCTGATGGTGGGGAAGGTTCTCTGTTGTCAGTATACAATGCGTTAATGGGGGAATAGAGGCATGTCTTTTGTTCAACCCACTGGTTGAATGAAAAAAAAAAAAAAGCACAATGTATGGGTTGCCTAAGGTTTTAGTCACTTTTGACTTTATAAACGTTAATACACTGGAGTAACCTAACCCTATCTGAACAGGTTTCCTTTCACCTATTTCATCATTTTAGCAATATTAATGCCCTCCTCTGCATGCTTAGCATTTACATCTGTGTTTATACAGCACTGTAGGTGTTGTGCAATTGCACCCGTTCGAGGTCTTCACTGTAATTTTACCAGGAGCTATGTAACTATACAAATACAGTAGGTAAACTCGGAATTTGCTACTGCATGAGGCCATGTCTGTAGGTTATTTATTAACGCTGGAACAGCATGAGCTAAAATGCTTTTCTTTCTCTGAAATACTAAATGTACCTATTAAGCATTATTTGGGAGACAGCCTGTCTAGTTAAATCTGTTGATCACAAATATGGCTATTATGAGACATCAAAAGTAAACTTCTTTTTTTCCAGATAAAAACTCTACAAAGACAAATTAAAGCAGAATTTAAGAAGGCTAAGTTCACCTTTAAGAAAAAAAAAAAAAATTCACTTGTTTTTGCTGGTGAAAAAAAAATTGCATTTATTATTATTTTACACATGAGCCTGCAAAGTATTCCATCTGTGATCAGTGGATCTCAGGTGCAATGCCAGGCTCCTGGAGATACTTCCTATAGCTCTCTGCCTGTACCTCTGTACAGGTTTTCAGTTACTGAGTTGCAGGAAATACCAATGGACTACAAGTCCGCTGATAAGCACAATCATAGTCCGTTGAGAATTCCAAGTCCATCTGCTGCGATGGCAGGTGGGATTAGCATTTTTTTGATTTACAAATCTCTGTGAACCCCACATAGCCACGACAATTTTAAAAGTAACAGTGACTGTGGGGGAGAGGAAAAACGCTTACCCCAGCACCTACAGTTTACAATTCTTAATGCTACTGGCTCCTGCTCTTTCAGAGGAAAGAGTTAACAGAATAAAGTACAGTATGGAGTCCATCTGTTAGCTTGGAGCAGGGAAGGGGGAGAGTAAGGAGAAGCAGGGGAGTGCTTTGCCACTCTAGTCTATGGGGTTGTGTGTTTCTATTGATGCATACAGTGTAGGGAGACACAGCTCTAGTCTCTGCGTGCAAGGGTGACTCCATAGGACACTGCAAGATAAAGGAGCAACCCTCCACCCTCAAACAGAAAACCTGGGGCAAAGGTCATGGCACCAGCTGCATACCTCATAGATGATCAAATCATCTTCTGAAAGTGCTTACAAACTGAAGGTTTAATATCATTTTAATCAACAGAACAGTTTGTGACAGCCCTGAAATTAGTGAGAGACTGTGCTTCTACTAATAGCGATGAAATGATTCCTGACAGAATCAGCCATTGGTATTACAAAATACCAGGAGTGCCTAGGCACAAATAAAATTCAAGGCATACAGTGGCCAACTGCTCTCAAAGAGTTATAGCTAGAGTTGCACAAAAATTGCACTTTAAAGCTGAAAGGATAAGTCAACAATAGAAAAGAATGTAATATTGCAAAATATCAGTTCTTAAAGCAGAGTTTCAGCTGAAAAACAAAAAAAATAAAAGTCAGCAGCTACAAAAACTGTAGCTGCTAACTTTCAAAATACAGCCACTTACCTGTCCCTCAGTCCAGCGGTGTCTTCACCATGGGTCGTTTCACCAGCCGTCTTCTCTCCCCCGGCACCGGCATCTTCAGTGTGGACACAGCTTGCGGCTTCACAGCCGGATGCCCACTGCACATGTGTGAGAAGTGCTGCACTTTGTGAATGGCCCGTAATCTTCTGGGACCTGTCATGTGGGAGGGGGAAGGACAACTTCCACTTCCGATCACCTAGGCGATTGCAGCGGAAGTGGGTGTGGGTACCTGTCAAATGCGAGTACCCACTCCCCGCAGCTGCCCAAAGGTGCCAATCCTTAATGGGGAGCAGGGGACAAAGGCTTAAAGCAGAACTTCCCCTACTGGGTGGAGCTCTACTTTAATTGTGGCTGCTTTTGTTTTCCTTTTTCAAACTTTTCTGATCCTGCCAGAAATGCAATGTCCTTGTCATTTCCTCTGAGATGAACTGGATACAAAAAGGAAAAGAAAAAGAAAAAGAGACGGCTCCATAGACACACAGCTCAGGAGCGTGCAGACACTGTGTGCTTTCACAGTAAGTGGCTTGCTATGAGAACACACGAAGAAGAGGAGAAGCCAAGTTCTCTGATGGGGGACCCAAGAATAGGAGGATCAGGGCCGCTCTGTGCAATATCACTGCACAGAGCAGGTGGGTATGACATGTTCGTTAATTTAATTTAATTTTTTTTAGTTTAGTAACACTTTAAAAAATGTATCCACCACATCTGGTAAGCTGAAATATATTACAGTTTTCTTCTTGGGATTAGATAAGATTGAACTCTAGGATGAGCTCAATTTCTTATATAAAGTTTTCCTGCTCAATAAGTGCTATGACATCAATACGTCTATGCAAACATTTTATCGGGATCTGCACAAAGACTGACACTATATTAAGTGTATCTTGTTTGTGCTGAAGACCATGCTAGACTGACTGGATCAGTCACTGATCATAGGTGGGAAGTTGTCTGGATGGATAGAGAGATGTCCCTCCAGTCGGTTGCACCTAGTGGTGGATACTGGTGGTAAACCCTCTTAGGGTTTGGGTGGCTGCTTTTCTGGTACGGCCTTAAGGTTTTTTCCACACTTAGACTTGGAATAATAGGAAAGAAAGAGTGCCCGATGTCCAAAAGAATGCACTTTTGATGGTAGATTAAGAGGTATTTATTGAGAATATCAACAAGTACATCAAACCAATGCTTTTCGGGTGAAAAGACTCTCCCTTCTTCAGGGCTGTAGCTGTACACTATTAAATGGGAAAGATTCCCACACTGTTTTTATATTTTCCAGGTTTTGGAGGAAAAATTGACATCTGTCATTCCAGGGGCAGTCATCTGTATTAAATGGGCAAGTGTGTGGGTAACAACAGGGAAACATTACAGAGGGATTTGCAGAAAGGATCACCCCACTCTATGCAGCACTAATGCAATAATGTTAGCACTGTACAACAGAGGACTACTAGGGGCTGATACATGACCAGGGGTCAACTGACAACTCAAAGGGCCCCTGGGCAATAGGGGATCATGGGGCCCCTGTGTCCTTGCCCACACTCAAAGCACACCCAAAAAAGCCTAAAAAGGTACCAGGGGCATTTCATGGGGCTCCCTACTGACCCCGGGCCCTAGGGCAGTGCCCAAGTGCTCGAATGGTCAGTCTGCACCCTGTACATGACTGGTCACCTTATGGAGAAAGCAGCTGTGGCCAGTTGTAGACAGTGGATTTGCAGGCCAAGGTATTATTTTCACCTACAATTATGACTGGTTTCACAGTGATAGCAGGTACTGTTTGGAAAACCAAGCCATGTGGTAAGGCAAGATATTGCTACTGCTCACACACACATATTTTCCTGAAGCTTAGCTTTTAACTTAATCCATTTTGAAAAGGGTATGGAGATTGTATTTTCCAGTGAAAAAGAGGACCATACTTTTATTGTTGGAAAGTAATGGAAGGTCTGCTCTGGTCAAAAGTAACACATGTGGAGACAAATTTGGACAGTAGCTTTGTTAATCTGGAGAGAAGGTAGTGTTAGATGCACTAGTATATTTAAATGGACTTGATTAACAAATTTAAAAAAAGTTAAATACAGTTAGGTCCATGTATATTTGGACACAAGCACAATTTTAATTTTTTTTAGGTATTTAACAAAACATATTCAAGCTATAGTTATATAATGGATATGGCCTGAAAGTGCACACTCTCAGGTTTAATTTGAGGGCATGTACATCCAACTTGGAGGAAGGGTTTAGGAATTCCAGCTCTTAAGAATAGCCACCCCCCCCCTCCTTTTTCAGGGACCAAAAGTAATTGGACAATTGAATATAATCATAAATCAAATGTTCATTTTTAATATTTTGTTGGGAATCCTTTACTGACAATGACTGCCTGAAGTCTGGAACCCATGGACATTGCCAAAGACTGGGTTTCCTCCTTTCTGATGCTTTGCCAGAGGCTCTACAGCTGTCTTCAGTTGTTCTTTGTCTGTGGGTCTTTTTGCCTTTAGTTTTGCCTTCAGCAAGTGAAATGCTTGCTCAGTTGGGTTGAGATCAGGTGATTGACTCAGCCATTGAAGAATATTCCACTTCTTTTCCTTCAAAAGCTCCTGGGTTGCTTTTGCAGTGTGTTTTGGATCATTGTCCATCTGTACTGTGAAGAGCCGTCCAATCAACTTTGCTGCATTTGGCTGAATCTGGGCTGACAGTATATCTCTAAACACTGCAGAATTCATCCGTCTGCTTCTGTCTTCTGTCACATCATCAATAAACACCAATGACCCATTGCCACAGGAAGCCATGCATGTCCATGCCATCACACTGCCTCCGCCATGTTTTACAGATGACGTTGTGTGCTTTGGATCATGAGCTGTTCCAAGCCTTCTCCACACTTTTTTCTTCCCGTCATTCTGGTACAGATTAATCTTAGTTTCATCCGTCCAAAGAATGCTTTTCAAGAACTGGTCTGGCTTTTTTAGATTTTTTTTGGCAAAGTCTTATCTGGCTTTTCTATTCTTCAGGCTTATGAATGGTTTGCACCTTGTGGTGAACCCTCTGTATTTGCTCTCCTAAAGTCTTCTTTTGATTGTAGACTTTGACAATGATACGCCCACCTCCTGGAGAGTGTCCTTCAGGTGTCTGGATGTTGTGAATGGGTTTTTATTTACCATAGAGAGGATCCTGCGATCATCCACCACTGTTGTCTTCTGTGGATGTCCATGCCTTTTTATGTTGCTTAGCTCACCAGTGCGTTCTTTCCACAGAATGTACCAAACTGTTGATCTGACCACTCCTAATGTTGCTGCTATCTCCCTGATGGATTTGTTTCATTTTTGAAGCCTTAAAATGGCCTGTTTCACTTGCATGGACAGCTCCTTTGAACGCATGATGTAGGTTCACAGCAATAGATTTCAAATGCAAATATCACACTTAGAATCAACTCCAGCCCATTTACCTGCTTAATTGATGAATAAATAATGAAGGAGTAGCCCACACCTGGCCATGAAACAGCTTTTGATTCAATTGTCCAATTACTTTTGGTCCCTTGAAAAAAGGGGGATGGCTACTCTTAAGAGCTGTAATTCCTAAACCCTTCCTCTAATTTGGATGTACATACCCTCAAATTGAACCTGAGAGTGTGCACTTCCAGGCCATATTGATTATATAACTATAGCTTGAATAAGTTTTGGTAAATACCAGAAAAAAATTAAAATTGTGCCTGTGTCCAAATATATATTTACCTAACTGTATGTGTACACACTGAGAGGCTTGGTTCTTTCCCTTGTCTTATTTTTTAGCAAACTTGGATGAGACTTGGGTGAGAGTTTGGAACAGCTTCTCCTTCTGGTGTATGGGAATAATTCCAACAAGTGCTTATGGCTAGTCATGAAATAGAAAGCCATTAATTTTTGGTAAGCAGCATGTGTCCACACTGGAAGCAAGCACACCGGCACATTATTGGACTGGCACTGCACATATTTTTGTTTGGACACAAATTGTACTGTGTATGTCTGATCAAATATCGGTGACATATGTTGCCTGATTTCACAATCACTGTGATTTGTCATGTGAACCACTACCCTGGCACCTGGCCTATCACTGTAGCCATTTATATAGGGTATTAATGAATTTAATTTATTTCTTATGAGTTAGCACCACACTATTCGGATCTAAATACTTTTGCTGGAAAGCTTGCTCTGTTAAATGAATTGAACAATAAAAGACTTAGTGGTCAGATCAACCTGTGAATAAAAAGAAAAAAAGCATGAAAAGAAAACAAATGCAGTCATCACATCTAAGAATTGGTAAGCTGCAATATAATATTTTTAGCACAGTAGTAGTGTTTCCTGAGTAGCATTAGCAGTTAACCGATTGACAAATTCTTTCAAATCGTTTTTTATTTTTTTCAGTTCATTTGAGTTCTGTCCTTTGCTTGTTGTTGTTTCTGATTACCACTATCACACAACACATAAAACCTGCTCTATCAGGTTGGTGAAAGCAGTAATAATCTTGTTCTGTACCTTCTCTCAACTAACATTCCAAGAGATGCTAGGACTTGCTGAGCTACAAGATACGCACATTGCTGACAGAGATAATTAAACAGAGACCCAAGATACATTATCAAAGTTTTAGTGGTAAGCAGAAATATTTCTCTAACGTTACAATAAATTCTCATTGTTTCAGCTGGTTTCTTCTATATAAAGCATATGCAGTATTTAGATTGTATTATAGGGGGCTAACTGCATACCTGGCAGTATTACTCTTTCCTGACCTAATTCTGGTGGTTGTTATTTCTGCTTTAAAGTACCAGTCCATTTAAAGTCCATTTAAAAAACTCACCACAGCCCCCTGCCTAGCTCCCTCAATACATTATGTGGCTGCCACTGCATTCCATACTTATCTCCTTTGATGGAAACTGCCTTCTGTATTGTCTGCAGCCCAGACAGTAAAAATTAAGCTCAAACAGAAAGGAGTGCCAGACTGGATGAAAGAGTCCAAGATCATTTTAATTGTTGGTGAAAAAAAAAAGTCATATGAAAAAAGCCAACTATTTTTCTTGGTCAACACCACTGCCCCTTCCATCACAGCTACAAGAATAAGCAAAAATATAGTCATAACAATAAAAAATGATTTCTTTTTTTGCTCTTAACTACCATATATTTTTTACTTATTTGTGTAGCCCTGATGAAAGGGCATTGTGTTGCCCCAAAACTCATTTTCTATTTTTATATGATTTTGGTACCAAAATTAAAGTCATCTACCCCTCTTTCATCTGGTTTTTGTCTGAGGCTCTTTTCTGTATTTCTATGTTTTGAGCTACTGTTGAATGCCCATTGAGGGAAGCTTTTCTGCATGGGACACACCTTACTTCAGCTATTCAGTTTGTTTTCAGTTTTCCTTCATCTGACTACACATGCAATTTTAAAAGATCCCAGAACCTCTTTGAGTATGTTGTTCCCAAAAAATTTAGTGGCAGGCCTGCCCCCTAACATTTCAAAGGTAGTGGGACCTTGTTTGTGGGTGGCTACAGTAAATGGAGGAGATAAATATGAACCTGGGGGGAGGACAAACCTGAAAGTATTAAGAAGGTTGGTGGGCAAGGGAGCTAAAAACATTAATGTGTACTTTAAGCTAAGGGATTAAAGATAGAATACCCGTAGATGAGAAGTTTTCAATGGAACAGGACACTACCAACAGCAATAACATTACTGTCACATACCTTAGTTGGAGGCCAAAGTGACAAGAGGGCTTCCTCTTGCAACTCTGGTGCAATTGCCCCTGAGTGTGGGAACAAGATCACAGGGCACAAAGAAGCACGTGTGCTAGTAATAAGGTAGCAGGTAGCAGTAGTCTTTGGACTGTAGTCAGCAGTGCACACCAGAGAAGGACCAAGGATGGCAGCCCACAGGAAGGCACCTGGGAACTGGACCTTGGAAGCTTGAAGAACATACAGTAAGAGGTAGATGCAAGAAGGATCAAGGACATCAAGCTAGAGTCATATATGGGGAACAAGCATAAGCGTAATCAAGCAGCAGGCCGAAATTGATACCAGGAAGACAGCGGAGCGTGGTCAGAGTCCAGAATCTGAAAAGCAAGGTAAACAGCAGGCCGGGTCAGCAATGGGAGATCAGACAACAAGAGCAGAAATGCATGAACACAGGTCCTGGGTAGATGAAGAACGTCCAGTTATTAGCACAGACCAGAGATTCCTTTAAATAGGCAGCTTGGCGCCATTCCCAGGATTGGATGTGCAAGGGGGCATATGTCAATGCGCACACACATGCATGCTGATGCATACTGGCACACACAGATGAGCCGACCTGCCAGTGCATGTTGGTTGCAGGCTAAAGTTCATCTGTGTGCTGGCACATGTGCACGAGCACGAGTATGAACATTAGCTGCATGAGTATGAGCATGAACGTTAGCATTAGTTGTGTGAGTTTTGGTTTCCTAACAAACATTCTTAGAAATTCTAACCCTTCCTAATGCTACTTATAAGTGCATACCCACTGCAGAAATTTCCACCATTTCCTGTGTTGACAAAAGTGGAGGGAAATATCCCCAATAGTTGTAGAGATGGAAATAGAAAGCAGACAGGGGTTCAAACCAAAATAAAATGTTTTGGTATGAATTGGGCTTTATAGAAATATTGAGAAATTGCCAACAATTGACTAGTTATGGACTCAACCGAAACGGAATTTGCATGAATATAGGTACCAAATGATAATGATTCAAAAAGGAAGGAAAGGTGATCAATAGCGGAAACAATTTCTTTATTGACACAGACAAACTAAAAGTTGTGTCAATGTGTCAATAAAGAAGTTTTCGTGCACCATTGGTCACCTTTCCTTCTTTTTTGAATCATTATCCTTTAGTACCTATATTCATACAAATTCCCTATTCCGGTTGAGTCCATAACTAGTCAATTGTTGGCAGTTTCTCAATGGTTTGGTGACTAGGGACTCCCGTTATATATTTTTCATTTGATCACATATTTAGGTACCTTGAGGCTTCCTTTGGAAGTTTTGCTTTAAAGAAATATTACAGAGTATTAAAAGCAATTTTAAAAGAGTTATAAGGACTTAAAATCTCTGTTAAGTTTTTTTCTGCTTGAGGGATCAATCTTTCCATTTGTTATTGTGATAATTGCCACCATAACTAAAAGTGAAGGAAAACTAAACATTTTGAGTTGTCACCAGAACAGCAATAGTGGGAAATCCACCAGCAATAGTGGGAAATCCATGTTCCAACATGGAACATCTAAGAGTCACTTTGAAAAGATTTGCTCTCAGTTCCTGGTCTGTCTATAGGACAGGAAGGGAAATATCTCTACTGGGAGCTAAAGGTAAAAAAAATTGGGGTTTAACTATCCCCTACTCTACCAAACAAAATTTGGCTTCACATATCCTTAGGCTAGATTCACACCACATATGGTGGGACTGCATTGGGTGGTTATTCAAGTGCAGTCCCACCGCGTGGACAAGGCATAATGACTTATCTCCTATATGCCCTGTTCACACCACTATGTTGTGGTGGTGTGCAAGAAGGAGGCTAAAACAGTACTGCAGGAAACAGATTAAAATGGCCATTTTTGCATTGCATCTTACTGTCTTTCTTAGTCTGTCTCTGTTTGACAATCAGTGTAAAAGCAGCCAGAAAAAAAAAGACTGATTATCTAACAAAGGCTGAATTAAGTGCACACATTGTAGATGAAAGATCTCAAAACTTATATTTTTTAGTTGTGGATAGAGTAGGAGAGGAGGAGAACCCCTATCTAGTTGTTATTGCTTAAGTAGGTGTAAAAGAGCACTACACCAATTCTTCTAGAGTCTTCAAATATTTATTCCATCATAAAAATCCAAAGTAATGGTGCAAGGGGTTCTGGCTGTCAAAACTGAACCCTCTTCATCAGAGATAACAATACTGCATCAGGTGGAGGAAAAAGAACTTGGATGGAGTTATAAATTCTGAAACCTTTTCAATAACAGATATTTTACTTAAAGCAGAACTAAACCCTCCCATCCTTTACAGACAAGTAAACTGCCATCTTTGTCTCCGTTTGATCTGCAGTTACCATAGTCCTGCACATGTGATCAGTCATGACACCAGCCATTTGATGGCTTGGTAGTTTAGTTGAGAGTGTAAAGAGTGACAGATATTATTCATGGCATGACTTGAATGTAACTGATTTGATAAACTGTTAAACTGATCAGTGCAATTTCACTTTAAAGATTTATCATTTAAAGTCCTTTTTGTTCTAACTGATACTTCATCCTAAACCCCAATACTTCAGGTAAAGTTTTAGTCCCCATTATTTTCACATTTTGGATTTCAATTGTGCAATATATTCTTTTTAGGTTTGATAACCATTTGAGTGGGCATTCTTATTCACTAAATGTTCTTGAACTTTATCCAAGACCCCCTCGATAGGCCAATTTGTGCCTGAGAGCAGCCTAATTAGAGCCATTGCCCTTTTTGTGACTGATTAAAATATGCACGATCAAATGACGTCTTAGCAATATTGAAAGTTGTTTTCTTACTGCCATGGCCATAATTGCTTACCCAGGTGAAGCAAGGTGAGGTCATAGGGATATGTAAGATCATAAAAAGGTTAGGTCATGAGCTAGATAACCATCAGCATATCACCACTAGTCAGCACAGCTAAGTAGGTGCAGACTGCAATATTATACAGTTATTATAAATACAGCTATAGCTTTTGTCTGCTGTCTCCCAGCTCTGGTCTCAAGTGTTAAAACATAACTCATTATATAAAAATGTTGCTGATTCATATATTTACTTATCAGGGTGATGTTCTAATAGGATCTAAAATTTCATTTGCAGATCGCTGCTTACAAGGGACAGAGATAAAGTCATTTATAGAAAAGCATGATTACAGCTGCACTCTTTGTATTGCAGTGGTGAGGTATTCCTCTCTCTTATGTATTAGCTCATATGGACATGGCGGTAAGGTGTCCACAAACGCTTAGCCACTTAGTATATACTGTACAAACAAGTTTCAGCATACAGTGGGGAGGTAATGAGTCCAAGACCATTTTGGAAAGCATATAAATATAACTTTCAGAGGACAATGGGGCCATCAGCCACAGTTTTCATCTTGGAAGAATCTAACTGCGCCTTTGTCCAGTGCAAGATAGTGGGGAATGGGGGGGGGGTATATTTGCACTTCTAACTTCTCATTAACACCATTACCAAGTACCATATTAAAGAATGTTTTGTTGAATTGTTAGAATTGTCTATCTAGTGGGGGACAAACATGCTATTGATAACAAACCGAGCCACTGCTTTACTTGCTCAGTGATGTTGATTCATTCTAATAGATGTATCATAATACCATTTTTTTTTTCGCATTTCATAGTTCCAAAAGTTTTAACTAGGCCATAGATTATACAGTTTTCTTTACTGCCACCTTGGGTGACAAGAAAGAAAATTGCTCTGTTCCCCCTCCAACACTAACAGTGTGGATGGGGGAATTCCTCCCACAGCGCTATTGTGTTCTGCCAGTGGGGAGCCTTCCCTGCCAGCAGAATACAATGATTACTGCTAGAGGCTATAGCCACTGACAGTAGTCACAAAAAATCCAACAGATTGGTTGTACCCAGGTCCATAGATGAATTGACTGGGATACAACCAGCCTTCTCATAAATGGATTGAAGCTCAGCCGCTCTCTGCTGTCGATCTTTGAAAACTCACTTATTCAGGGAAGCCTACTCTACCTCCACCTAAGAACTGTACTTGAATCACCTCCACCAGATCATCCCCCACAGCTATCACCTTTTTTATCACCTCCCCCTTCCTTTAGATTGTAAGATCCATGAGCAGGGTCCTCATATTCCTTCTGTACTGAAATGTATTGTAATTGTACTGTCTCCCTTATATTGTAAAGCACTGCGCAAACTGTTGGCGCTATATAAATCCTGTATAATAATAATAATAATAATAATAATAATGTATGCCCAGCTTAAGTCTTTGCCCTGAAAATTATGCATACATAAAAGTGTATCTCCCCATTAAGGATTGGCACTTTTGGGGAGCAGGGAGGGAGCAGGTATCTGAATTTGAGAGGTACCTGTTCCCACTTCCGCTGCGATCGCCTAGGCGATCGGAAGCAGAAGTTGTCCTCCCACCTCCCTCCCTGTAGTTTTCTGGGACACATGACAGATCCCAGAAGACTACGGGGCCATTCACAAAGTGCAGGGCTTCTCACGCATGCACAGTGGATACCTGGCTGTGAAGCCGCAAGCTGTCACAGCCAGGTGCCCACACTGAAGATGCCGGCGCCAGAGAGAGAAGACAGCCAGTGAAACCAGCGGTGGTGAGGACACTGCTGGATCGAGGTACAGGTGAGTGGCTGTATTTTAAAAGTCAGCAGCTACAGTTTTTGTAGCTGCTGACGTTTATTTTTATTTTTTCAGCTGGAACTCCGCTTTAAGTTTTTGCCTTGAAAATTATGCATACATAAAAGTGTATCTAAGCTGGTCCAGCAGGGACTGGCCGAGCTTCATTCCATCTATGGCCAGCTTAAGTCTTTGCCTTGAAAATGATACATATATGGAAGTGTATCTATTATAACCAATTTTTGTTTTAGCTTTTGAGCAGGAAAAATTCTGGTTCTAGTGAAAGTTGTAACATTTTGGATTTTTTATCACTTTTTGTACTGGTAACATTGGTTATCCTGACAAACAGAGAAGGAGAATCTCCTAAGTGGGCGTACAGACAGAAATAATAACCTGACAGGTGTTTCAGGTAATCTTTTTTAAAAACATTTTGGCTGGGGACAAACTTTAAGGGTTATTTAAAGTGTATCTAAACCCAAAACCAAAATTAAATATATTGCAGCTTACCAATCTTAGATGTGATGACTACATTAGTTTTCTTTTCTTCAGCCTTTTCCCCCTTTATTTTCAACCGTTAAACCTGTGATAAAACATGTCTACACTCACTTCTCCATTCTCCATCCATTGCTGTCTTCAAGGTCCAGTGCTGAGCTGTTGCCCTGCTGTATAATAACCCCAGGGGGTCACCCACTTGGTAAGGGAGTCACTCATAGAACACCTTATATTTTTTCAATGAATACCAGGCATTTTCTGATTGGACGAAGTGGAGATTGTGGTATCACTGCCCCCCTCTTCACCTTGTCCAATTAAAGAATGGTCTGCATTCACTGAGAAAATGCAGGGTTTTCTCTGAAGGGTGGCAGCTACTGCAGTGATTTCTCCCCTACCACCGGGATCAGCCAGGTATGGAACATGTGTATTTACATTGTTCCAAGCTGGAAATACAGCTTAAACATGTTTGCCTTTGATGATCTGTACTACATGAGAGGTCATGGATCAGTATTTCACACAAGAAAGATAACATTGCTTTTGCTTCCTATTCAACTCAAAGGAAGTGACAAGCACACTGCATTTTTGGTACGATAAACAGCTGAAAATGTTTAAAGTCAGGAAAAAAAAATAATGCCACCACCAAATGTAAGGGCTGTTAAGCTGCAATTTGTACAATTTTTGTTTTTGGCGTTAGACAAATAATCGGTATAGTGTAAGGGTTTTGCGCTTAAAAGCAAATCAAATGCAAAAAAAATTGCTTGCATTTGAAATTGGTCCTAGATCAGTTTAATGTCTGTTTGAGATCGACTTGGGAAATGTGTGAGATGCAAACCATTTTAAATTCTCTCTACCTTTTCTTTAAAGCGGTATTCAACCCAAAAACCAAAAATGCGTTACATTGCAGCTTACCAATCATTAGATGAAGTGACTGCATTAGTCTTATTTTTTTTGGCTTTTTCCCTCTCACCTGATGATCTGGCCAGTAACACACCTCCTGTATTAGTGAGACACCACTTTGGAGGAATGATCCAGGACACAGAAAAAAGCAGCGGTGTCAGTCTCGGGTTAGTGTTACATGTGTTAGCAGATTTGAATGCAATAACAAATTGAAATCAAACTCCAGCTCACACTTTATAACCAGTTACAGCCAACAGTTTGTTTTTCTTGTGGGATAAGGGTTTTACATGAATTATTAAAACTAATCATTTTAACCACCCCTGCCAGTGGTAAATGGATTGTCTCTTTCATGTAAACTGAATTTGAAAAGCAAACACCTTAAAGACAGCATGTGTAATGTACTTTGTGTATTCAGGGTTGGAGGTGTCGGACTGTTTGGGGTGGGCTCCTTGACTCGTCTGGGTGCTTGGCTGTGGATTAGCTTACTGTTCATTAGATCACTGTTAGCTGTTGGCTGTACTGTTTACCGTTTGCACTGTTTAGGATAATGTTATCAAGCTCTTACCTAATCGGTGTGGGATAATTGTCCCAATGTATAATATTTGTTTTTATTGTTCATGTGCGGACTTCCCCTATTTCTGAAGTGTATAAAAATCTGTATTTCTGTTCAATAAAAAGTTCCAGTTTTTGCACCCCTCCCAAAAAAAAGTGAAATTAATTTATCTTCATAGATTTCCTGAGGGAGATTGTTGATAAGTATTTCTGTTGATAAATATTACCTGTACAAGGTTAATACTACACCTTTCCATCCGCTCCAGAAGGGAAGCTGTATTGTCTTTAGTCACAGAATTAATCTAAGCCTCATTCTCAGCACTCATCGTGTTGTTGTCCATCATTAGAGAATGATCTGCTCTCTCCATGGGCCATAATCAGTAGGCAGAAGGCTAGCCCCTAGTCCCCTCCAAAAGCCCCTGTCCTGTTTGGGTCTGTCACTACCACCTAAAAAAAGCTCAAGAGAAGAAGGACCTTGTAGCATTATGTCACCGGCTGATGACTTTGGCAAAAGGTGAGAAAAAAAATACACAGCATAAAACACTGCCTACTGGGCCTTTTGCACTAAGGGGAGCAATCTGTGTGTGGTGGGTAAAGTCTGAAGCCTGGAGTTGTCTTTATAGAAAACTTGTCAGTTTAGAAATATGGGTGCTGCTATTGCTTTCAGATGTTTTAAAGGTGAATATTCTGGGACTGTAATTTTTGTTCTTTCTTAGCAACTTGGTGAGCAGCATGCATGAAATCAGTGAAGCTGAAACTCCAGGCCTGTAAAGATTGTTCCAGGTAAGAGCTTGATACTCCTATATAAAAATACATTCTCATATTTTTGTACTGACAGGTGCCCTTTTAGCTTCATAGGTGCATTCTATAACAATGAAGAAATTCTGAATCAAAGAGGTTAATGTGATGACCTTATACTCCAAGCCAAGTGTCAACCCTTAATCCCTGATTACAATATCTCACAGAGATAAGGTTGTTACAGAAAATAGCTATGTAATGATTCAGGTAGTAGATACATGATGCACGTCTCTCTAGTGGT
Organism: Staurois parvus; assembly: GCF_062004578.1. Classification (NCBI taxonomy): domain Eukaryota; kingdom Metazoa; phylum Chordata; class Amphibia; order Anura; family Ranidae; genus Staurois; species Staurois parvus. The sequence goes on from NW_028318781.1 coordinate 3,665,774, forward strand.
TTCAGTGGCTCTTCCCTGTACTGCTGGCTGGTATGCTTGCATGCTCTTCACCGCTGGATCCTGGATATATATCAAGACTGAGCTATTATTCACCATAGTCTGTGCTCACTTTATAAGCCCATTTAGGTTTAGGGGAGTTAAAAAAAATTAACTGTCCTCTGATTCTGTTGAGAGGTTCGAAATAGCTAAGCACAATGACAGTCATGATAACAAAATAAATCCTTCGCACACCTAAAAAGGTTACTTTTTTACTTCCATAAGATGAAAAAAAAATAAAAAAAAAATATATATATATATATATATATATATATATATATAAAGGTGTGCGCACAGAAGTAATGTAACCATTATCAATAACATAATCTTTATTGGTAAATAATTAATAAAAACTTTTTTTTTTTTTAAACATTTAAAAATAAAATTAAAACCAGAAAGTCCCTTATATCATGAGAGTTATATCTAAAAAAAATAAGAAAACAGAATCCTTGTAAGGGAAACAGACTTCCCCACCAGAGTAAGACCCAGGTCTTTAATAACCACTTCAACCAGGCTTTTTATTTGGTATTCAGCACTGGGCTACTTTAACTGGTAATTGCAATGCTGTACTCATTTATTTTCTACACAAATAGAGCTTTCTTTTGATGGTATTTGATCAATACATGTTTTGTATTATATAAATGAAAAAAGACCAACATTTTTGAAAAAAAAACAATATTTTAATTTTCTGCTATAAAACATATCCAATAAAAAAATAAGATTGTTTTTTCATAAATGTAGGCCAAAATGTATTCTGCTACTTGTCTTTGGTAAAATAAAATCCCAATAACTGTATATTGATTGGTTTGTGTGAAAGTTATAGCGTCTACAAACTATGGTGGTGATCAGTAACTTTTAGTGGGACTGTGATAGTGCAGCGGGCAGTCTGACACTAACTGACACTGGATGGGAACTGACTAACTCACACTGACATCACCAGTGACAGTAATACAGTAATCAGTGATAATACTATACACTGTCACTGTACTAATGACATTGGTTGGGAAGGGGTTAACATCTCGGGTAATCAAGGAGTTAAATGTGTGCCTTACAAGTGTTAATTTGTGTACTATGTGTTGCTTTTTAGTAAATATCTCTTTGTCTTTTCTCCCTGTTTTGCAGGGAGAAGAAACAGAAAGATCGTTCCCTCTGTACAGAGCCCTGTGTTGATTGCCTAGACAGAACTTTGGGCTGTGATTGGATATAGCCGATCAGCAGCTCCCGGCCAGTGACGTACAGGTATGACGCTGCGCCTGTAATGGCCACCCATCCACAGTCAATTGCGGGTGGGCGGTCCACAAGTGGTTAAAACAGACCCTGCATAAAAATGTGGGATCCATTTATTTTTTTTTAATAGAAACCCCAATTGACAACATTAAAAAAAAGTAGGGAAAATTTGAAAAATACTAGCCTTAAACTATGGCTTCTGGAAGCTTCCTGTACTCGCCAGTGACATCATCGTGCCTGTTTTAGTGTAAATACTAACAGTAAAGCATTTCAATTGTGGCCCATACAGAATAAATATACTCTAGGTATATAAAAAGTGCAGTGCTCACAAACTCAAAACCAAAATGATAAAAATAAATAGTAATGAAAATGAATCCTATGAATTGCAAAGGTCTTAACCCCAAGGTCTCCCATCCAAGTGCTAACCACATCAGGGTGGTGTGGCTACAGACCTTTCCCCCCATATCTCTTGTTAACTGCAATATGTACTGTATAATCAAAATGCTTTACATAAACTGTGAAATAAAACAAAAACATAAATCAACAAAGTGGTTACATCCAGGAATTAATATAAAGGCATATATACAGCAAAAAATACAGTAGGAAAGAATAAAACGAGTCCCACAAGCCATGAGGCTGTCATCATCTAACACTTGTAAAGACTCCCAGGTGTCATTGATCACACACAAGGCTTACTAAATAACGCAACCCTCTATATAAAAGTGGTCACATGCACATAAAAAAATTCCCCCTGAGAAAGGGCGGTCTCGCCAGTGTCCATTCATCCTCAGAGACACCAGGAACTTGATGTTAGTTGTCACCGTATACATCCACAACTTGCAGGGAACTGCTGTACCACTGGGAATCAGCCGGACTGATGCACATATGATAAAAGAGATACTCCACATAGCATAAAACCACCCATAAAAAGGAATTTGTTTATCTCTAAGCACTTACAAACATCCAGAAGTAATACAGCATATCACATGGTACAGCAACATGGAATTGCAGCATCAAAAATGGGCAACGTTCCATCGCACATTCTCAGTAGCGTGTATTCTTTCAGTAAGTATACTCTACAACAGGCTTTCTCAACCTTTTCAACACAGAGGAGCCTTTGAAATAACTTTCCGGTGTCAGGGATACCTGACTAATAATGACTATATCTACAACTCATTATACATTATGATCAGTGGGAAGGATGCTCCTTACATTTGCGGTCATTGGGAAGAATTACCCCCTTACAGATAGATTAACCCCTTGACGCTGACCTACACAATATAGTGGCCTCACAGAACTGGGCTTTTTTCCGTGGGGCCACTAATTTGCGTACCTTTCTTTGTGCTGGGATAAAGACAAGGGTGTCACTGATAGCTTCGGGTCCTGTTCTAACGATCAGGACCCGGAACTCCCGATTCCGGGTCACCTGATCGCTGTTGTAGCCTCCGATTGACTATCAAAGTGATCAGTCACTGTGAAGCCCATCCCCCTTGTTTTCTCTCTTAATGGAGGAGAGAGATACATAGTATCTCTTTCTGTCCTTGCAGAGAAAAAAAAAACAGGTATGTGTGAAAAAATAAATAAATAAATAAAAATAATAATAGTAAAAAAATAAACAAAAATACCTAGTTCAAGGTTTGATCTAGGTCTATGCCAGGGTTAAAGTTTGGGTCAAGGTCAGGGTCAAAGGTCAGGATTTTTTTAATTTTTAAATTAGTATCGGTGTCAATTAGTGACAGGATAAAAAAAAGCAAATTGCACACTATTGTTTCTGGGCTGTACTATGGGTACAAACAACTAACATACATACATGTGGGATCTGTGATAATCAGGAGCAGGAGAAATTATTTTGGGTTGTTCTTTGGTGGTAGGTTATGGTAGTTGCAAGAAATATACAGCTAAATTTTATAAATAGTTTTTTTTTTACTATTTTGGGCCAGTTTTCCTTTGGTAGTAAAAAAAATCAGGAGATATCCATTCCCATTTTACCACCAAATGAAAGCCCAATTTGTCTTTAAAAAAAACAAGGTATAATTCACCTGGATGCACAAACCAGTTGTGATGGTATGTACGGTTTTGCTAACAAAGTTGCAAAATTGTGCTTAGGCTTTAAGATTTTTTTTATCCTTAAGCACGAAGTTAAAAGATCAATGGTGTCAGTGGGAACTTATATAAGGCTCCATGTACATGAGCCTACCCTGACCTCCAGCCGCAGGAAAACGCACATTTGCGGCAAAACCGCGGAAACAGCGGTACTGCAGTTTTGCCGCATTTTGCATTTTCCCACGGTCATAATGTTCCTATCCTGAATGCAATTCTCCTGAGTTCAAGAGAGGGAGGTTTAACCTCACCTAAACGTGGCAGTTCCTAAATTCAGCCTATGTGTACATGGACACCTAGACTTTTATGGAGTTGAGTTTAGGAGCTTTGGCGAAAAAATGCAAAAAGCTCCTAAACTCGAGTTTAGGAGCTGCTCGTGTAGATGAAGCCTAAGAGGCAGACATTTTTTCAATGCTCAAGAAACCAATAGCAATCTATGGACAAACCCTAGTTAACTCCTTGGCAGTGGCATCTCCCAGCCCTTTAAGGGGTTTGTGACGCCGGGAGGCGGGGTGGGGTTTAGGGTCATGTGACCGCCATGATTTGCTGTCACAGTGGCCACATGATTGGAAAGGTCTCGATCGCAAGTAGTGACTGGGACCTTCCTGTGAGGCTCCGGTAAATGTAGACCAGCCACCGAGAGGTTGCATATTTGCATACTATCAGCACCAACAGGTTAATAAACCCTGCTCTACATAATGCAAAAAAGATTTTTATGGTTTTATTTGTATTTAAAACAATGTGGAAAAAAAACACGAATGTTTGATTAGTTGCCAATAAAGATTGTGGTTCTGTGATATTTATATGGTACTAAGTATGTGTTCACCTTTGTTTAAAACCTGCTTTTATCTTGAAATGCTGAAAGTGAGGACAGACGGGTAAAAAATTACACCTTTCATCCCCAGATAATGTATTGACTTGGTTCAAAGGATGAAATCTGAACTTGTAACCCATGTGTTTTTTTGTTTTTTTTTGAGGACATTACAGTGTTTTCCAAGTTTATCTCAAGGCAAGATAGAGACTAGAGATGAGCGAAGTATTCAAAAATTCGATTCGGCTGATTCAGCGAATTCGAGGAATAAATTCGATTCGATGCGAATATATTCGCTGCGAATTTAACTTATAAAAAGGGTGTTCTAGGCTTCAGAGAGCCTTTATATTAGTGCAGAACACTGTACCTTTAATTTAAATGCCCTTGGAGTCTGCTGGGGAAGAGAAATAATACTGTCAGTCAGTATGACATGCAGATGAGTGCCGTCGATCTTAGAATCACCGCACACTTCACTCATTTGGGCAGTCACGGGGACAAAACCAGAGTGTGGAGCCACAGTGTGGCGGTGGAGGCAGCAGCAATGGGAGGCCAAACAGCACCCTATGACAAAAATGGAAACCACCAGCAGTGTGAGGAGACCTGAAAGTGGCACATGGCAGAGTGTGGCAATGGAGACAGCAGCAATGGGAGGCCGTACAGGGACCCATGACACACTCTGGACCTGGCAGCAGCATGAGGAGGCGGTACAGGGGCCCATGACAGATTACGGGCCTGGCAGCAGCATGAGGAGTCGGTACGGGGGCCCATGGCAGAATACGGGCCTGGCAGCAGCAATGGGAGGCCATACAGCACCCTATGACAAAATGGAACCCACCAGCAGTGTGAGGAGACCTGAAAGTGGCACATGGCAGAGTGTGGCGATGGAGACAGCAGCAATGGGAGGCCGTACAGGGACCCATGACACACTCTGGACCTGGCAGCAGCATGAGGAGGCGGTACGGGGGCCCATGGCAGATTACAGGCCTGGCAGCAGCAATGGGAGGCCCGTAATCTGCCAGCACCCTATGACAAAATGGAACCCACCAGCAGTGTGAGGAGACCTGAAAGTGGCACATGGCAGAGTGTGGCGATGGAGACAGCAGCAATGGGAGGCCGTACAGGGACCCATGAGACACTCTGGACCTGGCAGCAGCATGAGGAGGCGGTACGGGGGCCCATGGCAGATTACGGGCCTGGCAGCAGCAATGGGAGGCCCGTAATCTGCCAGCACCCTATGACAAAATGAAACCCACCAGCAGTGAGAGGAGACCTGAAAGTGGCACATGGCAGAGTGTGGCGATGGAGACAGCAGAAATGGGAGGCCGTACAGGGACCCATGAGACACTCTGGACCTGGCAGCAGCATGAGGAGGCGGTACGGGGGCCCATGGCAGATTACGGGCCTGGCAGCAGCAATGGGAGGCCCATAATCTGCCAGCACCCTATGACAAAATGGAACCCACCAGCAGTGTGAGGAGACCTGAAAGTGGCACATGGCAGAGTGTGGCGATGGAGACAGCAGCAATGGGAGGCCGTACAGGGACCCATGAGACACTCTGGACCTGGCAGCAGCATGAGGAGGCGGTACGGGGGCCCATGGCAGATTACGGGCCTGGCAGCAGCAATGGGAGGCCCGTAATCTGCCAGCACCCTATGACAAAATGGAACCCACCAGCAGTGTGAGGAAACCTGAAAGTGGCACATGGCAGAGTGTGGCGATGGAGACAGCAGCAATGGGAGGCCGTACAGGGACCCATGACACACTCTGGACCTGGCAGCAGCATGAGGAGGCGGTACGGGGGCCCATGGCAGATTACGGGCCTGGCAGCAGCAATGGGAGGCCCGTAATCTGCCAGCACCCTATGACAAAATGGAACCCACCAACAGTGTAAGGAGACCTGAAAGTGGCACATGGCCGAGTCTGGCGATGAAGTTAGCAGCAATGGGAGGCCGTACAGGGACCCATGACACACTCTGGACCTGGCAGCAGCAAGAGGAGGCGGTACAGGGGCCCATGGCAGAGTGGCGAAGCGTAAGCAGCTTAAATTGAAGGCCATACAGAGGCCTATGTTAAAAAATAATAACATGTTTGGGGCATGATTCATGGCGGATTTAGTCAGTTGTGTCAGGAACTGGTGGTTTGAAATCCAGACTAATCCACGCCTGATTCATTTTCACAAACGTGAGTCTCTCCACACTTTGGGTGGACAGCCGTGTCCTCCGCGGAGTTACAATACCTCCTGCCGCACTAAACACGCGCTCCGATGCCACGCTACTGGCCGGGCATGACAGCCTTTCAAGGGCAAATTCAGCTAGTTGGGGCCAAAGGTCAAGTTTCGTTGCCCAGTAGTCAAGGGGATTGTCTACCTCGGTTGGCAGGGTGCTGTCCAAGTAGGCCCAAGCCTGTTGTTTGAGGTCCTGCTCCAGGTCCACCTGATGCTGCTGCTGCTGCGGCTGGTTAGTAGTTTCCTCACTGCGCTGGTGAAGAAAGCTACTCATCATCGACTGCAGACTGAGGCAGCCGCTGCTGGTGGAGCTGCCACTGCTCCTACCACCCCACCCCTCCCCTGCTGCCATGGCAGCGGAACGCGAGCGCACAGGGCCCACAGTGTCTGAGGATGGACGTTGGCGCAGAAAGGCAGAGACCAACTGACTACATAGGTGGTTTTTATAGTACGTTATTTTGGCCTCCCTCTCAGCAGGTGTGAAAAAGGCCACCATTTTTGAACGGTAGTGAGGGTCCAACAAGGTGGACAGCCAAAAGTCATCCCTCTGTCTGATGGTTATTATTCGGCTGTCGCTACGCAAGCAACCGAGCATGCTATGGGCCATTTGTGCCAAGGAATGCGAGGGACTCCCTGCCTCCATCTCCACAGCATACTGCCACGGTGCGTCTGGGTCCTCTGTCTCCTCCTCCTCTACCAGATGCTCCTGCTCCTCCACTCCTGTCCGCTGAGTGGAAAAACCACCCATTTCACTCAATAATTCCTGAGCACAAATGTCCTCCTCTACCTCCTCCTCTTCTTCCTGTCCTGCCCCCACAGGGGTCATGTGGCGTTGAGATCTGTGCGCCACGTCTACCGCACCCTGACCAGCCATTGTTAACAGCATTTGTTCCAGGACGTGCAACAGAGGAATGACGTCGTTCATCCCATAGTCCTGCCGACTCACGAATAGCATGGCCTCCTCAAAGGGCCTGAGCAAGCGGCAGGTGTCACGCATGAGCTGCCAATGGCTGACATCTAAGTTACACAGGGGAGTACCTTTATCCGCTTGTAACATCAGGAAATCGGTGATGGCCTTTCGCTGTTCGTAAAGGCGGTTAACATATGTAGGGTTGAATTCCACCTTGTTGCAACGTCACAGCATGAGGAGTCGGTACGGGGGCCCATGGCAGATTACGGGCCTGGCAGCAGCAATGGGAGGCCCGTAATCTGCCAGCACCCTATGACAAAATGGAACACACCAGCAATATGAGGAGACCTGAAAGTGGCACATGGCAGAGTGTGGCGATGGAGACAGCAGCAATGGGAGGCCGTACAGGGACCCATGAGAGACTCTGGACCTGGCAGCAGCATGAGGAGGCGGTACAGGGGCCCATGGCAGATTACGGGCCTGGCAGCAGCAATGGGAGGCCCGTAATCTGCCAGCACCCTATGACAAAATGGACAGCACCAGCAGTGTGAGGAGACTTGAAAGTGGCACATGGCAGAGTGTGGCGATGGAGACAGCAGCAATGGGAGGCCGTACAGGGACCCATGAGACACTGTGGACCTGGCAGCAGCATGAGGAGGCGGTACAGGGGCCCATGGCAGATTACAGGCCTGGCAGCAGCAATGGGAGGCCCGTAATCTGCCAGCACCCTATGACAAAATGGAACACACCAGCAGTGTGAGGAGACCTGAAAGTGGCACATGGCAGAGTGTGGCGATGGAGACAGCAGCAATGGGAGGCTGTACAGGGACCCATGAGACACTGTGGACCTGGCAGCAGCATGAGGAGGCGGTACAGGGGCCCATGGCAGATTACAGGCCTGGCAGCAGCAATGGGAGGCCCGTAATCTGCCAGCACCCTATGACAAAATGGAACACACCAGCAGTGTGAGGAGACCTGAAAGTGGCACATGGCAGAGTGTGGCGATGGAGACAGCAGAAATGGGAGGCCGTACAGGGACCCATGAGAGACTCTGGACCTGGCAGCAGCATGAGGAGGCGTTACAGGGGCCCATGGCAGATTACGGGCCTGGCAGCAGCAATGGGAGGCCCATAATCTGCCAGCACCCTATGACAAAATGGACAGCACCAGCAGTGTGAGGAGACCTGAAAGTGGCACATGGCAGAGTGTGGCGATGGAGACAGCAGCAATGGGAGGCCGTACAGGGACCCATGAGACACTGTGGACCTGGCAGCAGCATGAGGAGGCGGTACAGGGGCCCATGGCAGATTACAGGCCTGGCAGCAGCAATGGGAGGCCCGTAATCTGCCAGCACCCTATGACAAAATGGAACACACCAGCAGTGTGAGGAGACCTGAAAGTGGCACATGGCAGAGTGTGGCGATGGAGACAGCAGCAATGGGAGGCCGTACAGGGACCCATGAGACACTGTGGACCTAGCAGCAGCATGAGGAGGCAGTACAGGGGCCCATGGCAGATTACAGGCCTGGCAGCAGCAATGGGAGGCCCGTAATCTGCCAGCACCCTATGACAAAATGGAACACACCAGCAGTGTGAGGAGACCTGAAAGTGGCACATGGCAGAGTGTGGCGATGGAGACAGCAGCAATGGGAGGCCTTACAGGGACCCATGAGAGACTCTGGACCTGGCAGCAGCATGAGGAGGCGGTACGGGGGCCCATGGCAGATTACGGGCCTGGCAGCAGCAATGGGAGGCCCGTAATCTGCCAGCACCCTATGACAAAATGGAACACACCAGCAGTGTGAGGAGACCTGAAAGTGGCACATGGCAGAGTGTGGCGATGGAGACAGCAGCAATGGGAGGCCGTACAGGGACCCATGAGACACTGTGGACCTGGCAGCAGCATGAGGAGGCGGTACAGGGGCCCATGGCGGATTACAGGCCTGGCAGCAGCAATGGGAGGCCCGTAATCTGCCAGCACCCTATGACAAAATGGAACACACCAGCAGTGTGAGGAGACCTGAAAGTGGCACATGGCAGAGTGTGGCGATGGAGACAGCAGCAATGGGAGGCCGTACAGGGACCCATGAGAGACTCTGTGGACCTGGCAGCAGCATGAGGAGGTGGTACAAGGGCCCATGGCACATTAAGGGCTTGGCAGCAGCAATGGGAGGCCCGTAATCTGCCAGCGCCCTATGACAAAATGGAACACACCAGCAGTGTGAGGAGACCTGAAAGTGGCACATGGCAGAGTGTGGCGATGGAGACAGCAGCAATGGGAGACCGTACAGGGACCCATGAGACACTGTGGACCTGGCAGCAGCATGAGGAGGCGGTACAGGGGCCCATGGCAGATTACAGGCCTGGCAGCAGCAATGGGAGGCCCGTAATCTGCCAGCACCCTATGACAAAATGGAACACACCAGCAGTGTGAGGAGACCTGAAAGTGGCACATGGCAGAGTGTGGCGATGGAGACAGCAGCAATGGGAGGCCGTACAGGGACCCATGAGACACTGTGGACCTAGCAGCAGCATGAGGAGGCAGTACAGGGGCCCATGGCAGATTACAGGCCTGGCAGCAGCAATGGGAGGCCCGTAATCTGCCAGCACCCTATGACAAAATGGAACACACCAGCAGTGTGAGGAGACCTGAAAGTGGCACATGGCAGAGTGTGGCGATGGAGACAGCAGCAATGGGAGGCCTTACAGGGACCCATGAGAGACTCTGGACCTGGCAGCAGCATGAGGAGGCGGTACGGGGGCCCATGGCACATTACGGGCCTGGCAGCAGCAATGGGAGGCCCGTAATCTGCCAGCACCCTATGACAAAATGGAACACACCAGCAGTGTGAGGAGACCTGAAAGTGGCACATGGCAGAGTGTGGCGATGGAGACAGCAGAAATGGGAGGCCGTACAGCGACCCATGAGACACTGTGGACCTGGCAGCAGCATGAGGAGGCGGTACAGGGGCCCATGGCAGATTACAGGCCTGGCAGCAGCAATGGGAGGCCCGTAATCTGCCAGCACCCTATGACAAAATGGAACACACCAGCAGTGTGAGGAGACCTGAAAGTGGCACATGGCAGAGTGTGGCGATGGAGACAGCAGAAATGGGAGGCCGTACAGGGACCCATGAGAGACACTGGACCTGGCAGCAGAATGAGGAGGCGGTACGGGGGCCCATGGCAGATTACAGGCCTGGCAGTAGCAATGGGAGGCCCGTAATCTGCCAGCACCCTATGACAAAATGGAACACACCAGCAGTGTGAGGAGACCTGAAAGTGGCACATGGCAGAGTGTGGCGATGGAGACAGCAGCAATGGGAGGCCGTACAGGGACCCATGAGAGACTCTGGACCTGGCAGCAGCATGAGGAGGCGGTACAGGGGCCCATGGCAGATTACAGGCCTGGCAGCAGCAATGGGAGGCCCGTAATCTGCCAGCACCCTATGACAAAATGGAACACACCAGCAGTGTGAGGAGACCTGAAAGTGGCACATGGCAGAGTGTGGCGATGGAGACAGCAGCAATGGGAGGCCGTACAGGGACCCATGAGACACTGTGGACCTAGCAGCAGCATGAGGAGGCAGTACAGGGGCCCATGGCAGATTACAGGCCTGGCAGCAGCAATGGGAGGCCCGTAATCTGCCAGCACCCTATGACAAAATGGAACACACCAGCAGTGTGAGGAGACCTGAAAGTGGCACATGGCAGAGTGTGGCGATGGAGACAGCAGCAATGGGAGGCCTTACAGGGACCCATGAGAGACTCTGGACCTGGCAGCAGCATGAGGAGGCGGTACGGGGGCCAATGGCAGATTACGGGCCTGGCAGCAGCAATGGGAGGCCCGTAATCTGCCAGCACCCTATGACAAAATGGAACACACCAGCAGTGTGAGGAGACCTGAAAGTGGCACATGGCAGAGTGTGGCGATGGAGACAGCAGCAATGGGAGGCCGTACAGGGACCCATGAGAGACTCTGGACCTGGCAGCAGCATGAGGAGGCGGTACAGGGGCCCATGGCACATTACGGGCCTGGCAGCAGCAATGGGAGGCCCGTAATCTGCCAGCACCCTATGACAAAATGGAACACACCAGCAGTGTGAGGAGACCTGAAAGTGGCACATGGCAGAGTGTGGCGATGGAGACAGCAGCAATGGGAGGCCGTACAGGGACCCATGAGACACTGTGGACCTGGCAGCAGCATGAGGAGGCGGTACAGGGGCCCATGGCAGATTACAGGCCTGGCAGCAGCAATGGGAGGACCGTAATCTGCCAGCACCCTATGACAAAATGGAACACACCAGCAGTGTGAGGAGACCTGAAAGTGGCACATGGCAGAGTGTGGCGATGGAGACAGCAGCAATGGGAGGCCGTACAGGGACCCATGAGAGACTCTGGACCTGGCAGCAGCATGAGGAGGCGGTACGGGGGCCCATGGCAGATTACGGGCCTGGCAGCAGCAATGGGAGGCCCGTAATCTGCCAGCACCCTATGACAAAATGGAACACACCAGCAGTGTGAGGAGACCTGAAAGTGGCACATGGCAGAGTGTGGCGATGGAGACAGCAGCAATGGGAGGCCGTACAGGGACCCATGAGAGACTCTGGACCTGGCAGCAGCATGAGGAGGCGGTACAGGGGCCCATGGCACATTACGGGTCTGGCAGCAGCAATGGGAGGCCCGTAATCTGCCAGCACCCTATGACAAAATGGAACACACCAGCAGTGTGAGGAGACCTGAAAGTGGCACATGGCAGAGTGTGGCGATGGAGACAGCAGCAATGGGAGGCCGTACAGGGACCCATGAGAGACTCTGGACCTGGCAGCAGCATGAGGAGGCGGTACAGGGGCCCATGGCAGATTACGGGCCTGGCAGCAGCAATGGGAGGCCCGTAATCTGCCAGCACCCTATGACAAAATGGAACACACCAGCAGTGTGAGGAGACCTGAAAGTGGCACATGGCAGAGTGTGGCGATGGAGACAGCAGCAATGGGAGGCCTTACAGGGACCCATGAGAGACTCTGGACCTGGCAGCAGCATGAGGAGGCGGTACGGGGGCCCATGGCACATTACGGGCCTGGCAGCAGCAATGGGAGGCCCGTAATCTGCCAGCACCCTATGACAAAATGGAACACACCAGCAGTGTGAGGAGACCTGAAAGTGGCACATGGCAGAGTGTGGCGATGGAGACAGCAGCAATGGGAGGCCGTACAGGGACCCATGAGACACTGTGGACCTGGCAGCAGCATGAGGAGGCGGTACAGGGGCCCATGGCGGATTACAGGCCTGGCAGCAGCAATGGGAGGCCCGTAATCTGCCAGCACCCTATGACAAAATGGAACACACCAGCAGTGTGAGGAGACCTGAAAGTGGCACATGGCAGAGTGTGGCGATGGAGACAGCAGCAATGGGAGGCCGTACAGGGACCCATAAGAGACTCTGTGGACCTGGCAGCAGCATGAGGAGGTTGTACAGGGGCCCATGGCACATTAAGGGCTTGGCAGCAGCAATGGGAGGCCCGTAATCTGCCAGCACCCTATGACAAAATGGAACACACCAGCAGTGTGAGGAGACCTGAAAGTGGCACATGGCAGAGTGTGGCGATGGAGACAGCAGCAATGGGAGGCCGTACAGCGACCCATGAGACACTGTGGACCTGGCAGCAGCATGAGGAGGCGGTACAGGGGCCCATGGCAGATTACAGGCCTGGCAGCAGCAATGGGAGGCCCGTAATCTGCCAGCACCCTATGACAAAATGGAACACACCAGCAGTGTGAGGAGACCTGAAAGTGGCACATGGCAGAGTGTGGCGATGGAGACAGCAGAAATGGGAGGCCGTACAGGGACCCATGAGAGACACTGGACCTGGCAGCAGAATGAGGAGGCGGTACGGGGGCCCATGGCAGATTACAGGCCTGGCAGTAGCAATGGGAGGCCCGTAATCTGCCAGCACCCTATGACAAAATGGAACACACCAGCAGTGTGAGGAGACCTGAAAGTGGCACATGGCAGAGTGTGGCGATGGAGACAGCAGCAATGGGAGGCCGTACAGGGACCCATGAGAGACTCTGGACCTGGCAGCAGCATGAGGAGGCGGTACAGGGGCCCATGGCAGATTACAGGCCTGGCAGCAGCAATGGGAGGCCCGTAATCTGCCAGCACCCTATGACAAAATGGAACACACCAGCAGTGTGAGGAGACCTGAAAGTGGCACATGGCAGAGTGTGGCGATGGAGACAGCAGCAATGGGAGGCCGTACAGGGACCCATGAGACACTGTGGACCTAGCAGCAGCATGAGGAGGCAGTACAGGGGCCCATGGCAGATTACAGGCCTGGCAGCAGCAATGGGAGGCCCGTAATCTGCCAGCACCCTATGACAAAATGGAACACACCAGCAGTGTGAGGAGACCTGAAAGTGGCACATGGCAGAGTGTGGCGATGGAGACAGCAGCAATGGGAGGCCTTACAGGGACCCATGAGAGACTCTGGACCTGGCAGCAGCATGAGGAGGCGGTACGGGGGCCAATGGCAGATTACGGGCCTGGCAGCAGCAATGGGAGGCCCGTAATCTGCCAGCACCCTATGACAAAATGGAACACACCAGCAGTGTGAGGAGACCTGAAAGTGGCACATGGCAGAGTGTGGCGATGGAGACAGCAGCAATGGGAGGCCGTACAGGGACCCATGAGAGACTCTGGACCTGGCAGCAGCATGAGGAGGCGGTACAGGGGCCCATGGCACATTACGGGCCTGGCAGCAGCAATGGGAGGCCCGTAATCTGCCAGCACCCTATGACAAAATGGAACACACCAGCAGTGTGAGGAGACCTGAAAGTGGCACATGGCAGAGTGTGGCGATGGAGACAGCAGCAATGGGAGGCCGTACAGGGACCCATGAGACACTGTGGACCTGGCAGCAGCATGAGGAGGCGGTACAGGGGCCCATGGCAGATTACAGGCCTGGCAGCAGCAATGGGAGGACCGTAATCTGCCAGCACCCTATGACAAAATGGAACACACCAGCAGTGTGAGGAGACCTGAAAGTGGCACATGGCAGAGTGTGGCGATGGAGACAGCAGCAATGGGAGGCCGTACAGGGACCCATGAGAGACTCTGGACCTGGCAGCAGCATGAGGAGGCGGTACGGGGGCCCATGGCAGATTACGGGCCTGGCAGCAGCAATGGGAGGCCCGTAATCTGCCAGCACCCTATGACAAAATGGAACACACCAGCAGTGTGAGGAGACCTGAAAGTGGCACATGGCAGAGTGTGGCGATGGAGACAGCAGCAATGGGAGGCCGTACAGGGACCCATGAGAGACTCTGGACCTGGCAGCAGCATGAGGAGGCGGTACAGGGGCCCATGGCACATTACGGGTCTGGCAGCAGCAATGGGAGGCCCGTAATCTGCCAGCACCCTATGACAAAATGGAACACACCAGCAGTGTGAGGAGACCTGAAAGTGGCACATGGCAGAGTGTGGCGATGGAGACAGCAGCAATGGGAGGCCGTACAGGGACCCATGAGAGACTCTGGACCTGGCAGCAGCATGAGGAGGCGGTACAGGGGCCCATGGCAGATTACGGGCCTGGCAGCAGCAATGGGAGGCCCGTAATCTGCCAGCACCCTATGACAAAATGGAACACACCAGCAGTGTGAGGAGACCTGAAAGTGGCACATGGCAGAGTGTGGCGATGGAGACAGCAGCAATGGGAGGCCGTACAGGGACCCATGAGAGACTCTGGACCTGGCAGCAGCATGAGGAGGTGGTACAGGGGCCCATGGCACATTACGGGCCTGGCAGCAGCAATGGGAGGCCCGTAATCTGCCAGCACCCTATGACAAAATGGAACACACCAGCAGTGTGAGGAGACCTGAAAGTGGCACATGGCAGAGTGTGGCGATGGAAACAGCAGCAATGGGAGGCCGTACAGGGACCCATGAGACACTGTGGACCTGGCAGCAGCATGAGGAGGCGGTACAGGGGCCCATGGCAGATTACAGGCCTGACAGCAGCAATGGGAGGCCCGTAATCTGCCAGCACCCTATGACAAAATGGAACACACCAGCAGTGTGAGGAGACCTGAAAGTGGCACATGGCAGAGTGTGGCGATGGAGACAGCAGCAATGGGAGGCCGTACAGGGACCCATGAGAGACTCTGGACCTGGCAGCAGCATGAGGAGGCGGTACGGGGGCCCATGGCAGATTACGGGCCTGGCAGCAGCAATGGGAGGCCCGTAATCTGCCAGCACCCTATGACAAAATGGAACACACCAGCAGTGTGAGGAGACCTGAAAGTGGCACATGGCAGAGTGTGGCGATGGAGACAGCAGCAATGGGAGGCCGTACAGGGACCCATGAGCCACTCTGGACCTGGCAGCAGCATGAGGAGGCGGTACAGGGGCCCATGGCACATTACAGGCCTGGCAGCAGCAATGGGAGGCCCGTAATCTGCCAGCACCCTATGACAAAATGGAACACACCAGCAGTGTGAGGAGACCTGAAAGTGGCACATGGCAGAGTGTGGCGATGGAGACAGCAGCAATGGGAGGCCGTACAGGGACCCATGAGAGACTCTGGACCTGGCAGCAGCATGAGGAGGCGGTACAGAGGCCCATTGCAGATTACAGGCCTGGCAGCAGCAATGGGAGGCCCGTAATCTGCCAGCACCCTATGACAAAATGGAACACACCAGCAGTGTGAGGAGACCTGAAAGTGGCACATGGCAGAGTGTGGCGATGGAGACAGCAGCAATGGGAGGCCGTACAGGGACCCATGAGAGACTCTGGACCTGGCAGCAGCATGAGGAGGCGGTACGGGGGCCCATTGCAGATTACGGGCCTGGCAGCAGCAATGGGAGGCCCGTAATCTGCCAGCACCCTATGACAAAATGGAACACACCAGCAGTGTGAGGAGACCTGAAAGTGGCACATGGCAGAGTGTGGCGATGGAGACAGCAGCAATGGGAGGCCGTACAGGGACCCATGAGAGACTCTGGACCTGGCAGCAGCATGAGGAGGCGGTACAGGGGCCCATGGCACATTACGGGCCTGGCAGCAGCAATGGGAGGCCCGTAATCTGCCAGCACCCTATGACAAAATGGAACACACCAGCAGTGTGAGGAGACCTGAAAGTGGCACATGGCAGAGTGTGGCGATGGAGACAGCAGCAATGAGAGGCCGTACAGGGACCCATGAGACCCTCTGTACCTGGCAGCAGCATGAGGAGGCAGGCAGAACCGCCGTATCTTTATCACGGTTTTCCCAGGCCACCAAATGGCGACGCTGCATATGCTGACGCAACGCTGTATTCCCAACATGGGCCCCCTGGCCACGCTTGACTTTCTGGCCACATAGTCGACATACGGGTACGTTTACTTCCTCGGGCGGCTTGACAAAAAATTGCCACACCGCCGAGTATGAAACTTTGCCCCCGCTACTCCTCACTGGCTGACTGCTACTTCCTCCGTGCACACCGGCACCACTACTGGCCGTGGTGGTGGGCTGCAGTGGAGCTGGTGCTCTACTCCGTGGCCGTTTGCCTCCACTGACACTGCTGCGACCCTGCTGCCTCCTGGGCAACCCACCGACTGTTTTGCTCGCTGCCAAGCTGCCACCCTCTTCTCCTGATGATGCGGAAGCAATAGCCTGATGACGACGAGGCTGCCAAGTGCGATCAGCCTCATCATCATCAATTAGGGTCTCCGCCTCACTACTAGCCCCCTCGGCTGCGTGTGGGTCAGGAGACAGACCTGTCTCTAGACCGGCTACCGAGCCACTCTCCTCGCCAGTACTTCTTCGCCTGGCTGCTGAAGAGGCGGATGTCTCCCCCCGTTCCTGGCCGCCCTCTGTTAGCTCTTCCTCACTGTACAGTGGGGCTGAGCCCACAGCATGCGATACTTCGCTTGGTGAGGGAACACCAAAGGACAGGGGCAGGTAGAGGACACGTGATTTCAGTGGGCTTGCTCCCGGGCCATGCCAACTAACGGTTGTGTCTGACGTACCCACCGACCGTTGGCTGTAGGTGTCAGAGGTGACATGGGAAGAGGAAGACGACCGAGCCAACCAATCGATGACGGCAGGGTTGTCGGTGGAGACACGACCGCTGGATGACACCGGGAGCACTGGCCTCTGGCTGCGACTAGTGCTGCCTCGACCCCTTCCTCTGCTGCCACGTCTGCTCGCTCCTAAAACATTGCCTCCTCTGCCACTCCTCTGCGTGTTGTCTGACATACTCTTTAATTCAACGATTCTGTGTCCCTGAGTAACAATTCTGTGTCCCTCAGTAACAATTCTGTGTCTGTCCCTGAGTAACAATTCTGTGTCCCTCAGTAACAATTCTGTGTCCCTCAGTAACAATTCTGTGTCCCTCAGTAACAATTCTGTGTCTGTCCCTGAGTAACAATTCTGTGTCCCTGAGTAACAATTCTGTGTCTCTGAGTAACAATTCTGTGTCCCTCAGGAACAATTCTGTGTCCCTCAGTAACAATTCTGTGTCCCTCAGTAACAATTCTGTGTCCCTGAGAAACAATTCTGTGTCCCTCAGTAACAATTCTGTGTCCCTGAGTAACAATTCTGTGTCCCTGAGTAACAATTCTGTGTCCCTCAGTAACAATTCTGTGTCCCTCAGTAACAATTCTGTGTCTGTCCCTGAGTAACAATTCTGTGTCCCTGAGTAACAATTCTGTGTCCCTCAGTAACAATTCTGTGTCCCTCAGTAACAATTCTGTGTCCCTCAGTAACAATTCTGTGTCTGTCCCTGAGTAACAATTCTGTTTCCCTGAGTAACAATTCTGTGTCCCTCAGTAACAATTCTGTGTCCCTCAGTAACAATTCTGTGTCTCTCAGTAACAATTCTGTGTCTGTCCCTGAGTAACAATTCTGTGTCCCTGAGTAACAATTCTGTGTCCCTGAGTAACAATTCTGTGTCCCTCAGTAACAATTCTGTGTCTGTCCCTGAGTAACAATTCTGTGTCCCTGAGTAACAATTCTGTGTCCCTCAGTAACAATTCTGTGTCCCTCAGTAACAATTCTGTGTCTCTCAGTAACAATTCTGTGTCCCTGAGTAACAATTCTGTGTCCCTCAGTATCAATTCTGTGTCCCTCAGTAACAATTCTGTGTCCCTCAGTAACAATTTTGTGTCTGTCCCTGAGTAACAATTCTGTGTCCCTCAGTAACAATTCTGTGTCCCTCAGTAACAATTCTGTGTCTGTCCCTGAGTAACAATTCTGTGTCCCTGAGTAACAATTCTGTGTCCCTGAGTAACAATTCTGTGTCCCTGAGTAACAATTCTGTGTCTGTCCCTGAGTAACAAT
Organism: Staurois parvus; assembly: GCF_062004578.1. Lineage (NCBI taxonomy): Eukaryota > Metazoa > Chordata > Amphibia > Anura > Ranidae > Staurois > Staurois parvus. The sequence continues at coordinate 3,684,400 of NW_028318781.1, forward strand.
TCTGTGTCCCTCAGTAACAATTCTGTGTCTGTCCCTGAGTAACAATTCTGTGTCCCTGAGTAACAATTCTGTGTCCCTCAGTAACAATTCTGTGTCCCTCAGTAACAATTCTGTGTCTCTCAGTAACAATTCTGTGTCCCTGAGTAACAATTCTGTGTCCCTCAGTAACAATTCTGTGTCCCTCAGTAACAATTCTGTGTCCCTCAGTAACAATTCTGTGTCTGTCCCTGAGTAACAATTCTGTGTCCCTCAGTAACAATTCTGTGTCCCTCAGTAACAATTCTGTGTCCCTCAGTAACAATTCTGTGTCTGTCCCTGAGTAACAATTCTGTGTCCCTGAGTAACAATTATGTGTCCCTGAGTAACAATTCTGTGTCCCTCAGTAACAATTCTGTGTCCCTCAGTAACAATTCTGTGTCTGTCCCTGAGTAACAATTCTGTGTCCCTGAGTAACAATTCTGTGTCCCTCAGTAACAATTCTGTGTCCTTCAGTAACAATTCTGTGTCCCTCAGTAACAATTCTATGTCCCTCAGTAACAATTCTGTGTCCCTCAGTAACAATTCTGTGTCCCTCAGTAAAAATTCTGTGTCTGTCCCTGAGTAACAATTCTGTGTCTTTCCCTGAGTAACAATTCTGTGTCTGTCCCTGAGTAACAATTCTGTGTCCCTCAGTAACAATTCTGTGTCCCTCAGTAACAATTCTGTGTCTGTCCCTGAGTAACAATTCTGTGTCCCTCAGTAACAATTCTGTGTCCCTCAGTAACAATTCTGTGTCCCTCAGTAACAATTCTGTGTCTGTCCCTGAGTAACAATTCTGTGTCTGTACCTGAGTAACAATTCTGTGTCCCTAAGTAACGGTTCTGTGTCCCTAAGTAACGGTTCTGTGTCCCTAAGTAACGATTGTGTGTCCCTAAGTAACGGTTCTGTGTCCCTAAGTAACGGTTCTGTGTCCCTAAGTAACGGTTCTGTGTCCCTAAGTAACGATTCTGTGGCCCTAACTCTGTCCCTCAATACAGACAGGTGGTCTGTCTCTCTTGAATGACTGGAGGCTAATGGAGAATTCTAAAATGGCCGCAATTTATAGCTCGACCATTACACAGTGCTGGCTGGCTGGCTGCTGATTGGCTAATGCGATCACATGTCATGAATGAATGCATTATGGGTCAGCGCGCCTTGTCTGCGCGCCTTCCCACAGATCCCCGCTCCGTCGCCGCACATGTCGCCGCCATTTTTGGAAAAATTTAGTTTCGCGCATCCGAAGTCTGCTAATTTTCGGAATTCGGAATCGAAATTTTCCTAATATTCGAAACGAATTCCACTTCGCCGAGTTCGTTTCGCTCATCTCTAATAGAGACATTAATATTATCAGCAATATTTTTGTATTTCTCAAATTGGCACATAAACCACGATATGGGCACTGGAGACAGCTGTTATCATCCTTATAATGTGGAAGTGGAGCAAGGAGAAAAAGGAGGGAGTATAACATGATAAGATAGGGGACCATGTTTGGCTATATATGAATTTATCTGTGTCAAAGGTTAAAGTGTTAACAAAACTTTCTAAGTCTGGGTACAGAACTAAAATACAGACATCTAACTATGCTTGCACATACCTTTACAGCGCCCCTGGAGCCCTTACCACAAGCAATGCTGTTAGTTGGACAACTCCTTTTTGCCTCAGGAACCTTTCTTTTCTCCAGTATGGCCACCATTTGTAGTGATGTGGTAGTTTGAAGGTGGGAAAGGTGGGAGGGATGCCTATCACCACTACTAGGAAGGTTCTAATGTGAACATTGGGAGCATGGGAAAGATCTTTTAAGTGGTTGTAAACCCTTACATATACCTAGTGAACTGAAAGGCTTCAGGTGATACACAGAGATGAAACAAATACTCCTACATAAGCTATACCTGTTTATCTGCAGTCTTCTCTTATCTGCAGCCAAAGTGCTGAATATATACAGCTTGTCTGAGCTGTCAGATACAGACTGCAGAGCACAGTGAGGAGAGCTCTGAGAGCTGTTTGGAGGGAAGGGACACACCCCACTCCACCCAGCTCACAGGAACAGAGCAGAGACTGTCAATCTGCTGGAGGTCCTTCCCCTGTCACCATTTTTCTCTTGGTGTCAGGAAACCTTGTCAGAATTGATTTATGCTGATAGCAGAGGAATGAAGCAGCAGACAGAAATGACACTTAGTGTTCTTAATTGAGACAAGTACACACTATAGAGAGATATGCTCTGTTCATAGTTCATGTCTTAGATTTACAACCACTTTAAAGAACCTGAACTGTGGAAACTGGGCCAAAAAGGCTTTCAGCAGTTGATCTTTTCCCCATTACTGACTGATAATACCTTGTTCTACACTGTGGGAGGAGGTTGTCAACTTGGTAGCTTTACTTTCCCATATCGGAGCTGTGCCCAGATGACTGTTGATCTAATGACTGGTGGGGTAATATTCAAGAAACAGCTGGAGAGATGGTGGAAGCCCAGATCCACAGTATGAAAGATGCAGGGAGATGCTTGTCTGCAGGTCCTTAGTTACACCTCTCCAGTGAGGAGAACAGTGAGCAGCACACTACTGACACCTCTAAATCTCATTCCAAATCTTGTGAGATTAAAAATCAGAAGAATGTTGCCTTACATGATCAAACACTGCAGATATACACTCACCAACCACTTATTAGGTACTCCTTGCTAGGGGCAATAAAATATCCCCCACAGCATTACACCACCACCAGCCTGAACCATTGATACAAGGCAGGATGGATCCATGCTTTCATGTTGTTGAAGCCAAATTCTGATCTTACCATCTGAATGTCGCAGCAACCAGTCTGCCCATTCTCCTCTGACATCAACAAGGCATTTTTGTCGACACAACTGGATATTTTCTCTTTTTGGACCATTCCCTGTAAACCCTAGAGATGGTTGTGCATGAAAATCCCAGCCCAGTAGATCAGCAGTTTTTGAAATGCTCAGACCAGCTCGTCTGGCACCAACAACCATGCCATGTTCAAAGTCACTTAAATCCCCTTTCTTCCCCATTCTGATGCTCAGTTTGAACTTCAGAAAGTCGTCTTCACCATGTCCACAGACCTAAATGCATTGAGGTGTTGCCATGTGATTGGCTGAAATTTGTGTTCCCTAGCAATTGAACAGGTGTACCTATAAAGGGGCCTGTGAGTGTATAACTATGAAGCTAACAACATGGGGCCTAAGTAAAAGAAGTGAACTTATATTTTTCAGGAGGAATTCAACACTGCTTAGGCACAATTAGCATTTCTAGAAGCTCTTTATAGGGCAGCAAATCTTCACTTCTTTAACTCAGGTCCAATTTAAAAGCATATGGTGACTGCATATTACTTCTGTGTCAAGTTCTGTACTTTTTTTTATACTCTTTTCTTTTTTGTAAGGTTGTGATCATTCATTTCATTTTGAAAGCATTTATTATTGAAGTAAAAAGCTAAACTCCAGAAAACACAAAGTGAAAGGATCATTTATATTTATATGGTAAGCAAAAGGAACAATCATCTAACAGTCACAGATAATTTTTGTAACCTGTTTGAAGTAAGCAAGCGCTTCCATTGCTTGTCCATGCTTGTTATTACTTCCAGCAAGCCCCTACACTGTCTAATTATCCTCTGATGATCAAACTGGTGGCATCGTTTGAGGTTAACAGAGAAAGTAATGGCCAGAAAAGTTTCAGTGAAGCTAGGGAAAGAAAAATGAAAAACAAGAGTGCTCTGGCATGGTGTGAAACCTTTTTAATGAATTATAAATGCTTAAAATTGCATTTACAAAAAAGAAAAAGAAGATGTGCTTACTTCCTACTCAGCAGGTAGCAACCCAGAGTTCATGCAGCTTCTTCGAACCTGCTCCTGACAAAGGGGCTTTTTCTTCTTTGTCGTGCTGGTGTTTGTTGCTTTGACGTAAAAGCAGCCCCTCACAGCTCTAAGGTTTTCCTATTGTCTGAGGGTGTTCCAAGACATTGTATAAACTCAGGGCTTCCATCTATGAAGCAAGAGATAAGTACATTATTAAAATGTTTTTTAAATATTATATAATAAAAAAAAATTTTTAATAGTAAGGGTATGCATGTTTTTGCCTTTTGTTTGATTGTGATTTTTTACATACTTACATACATAGTTTGGTAAGGTTGAATAAAGACATCATAGTTACATAGTCAGTCTGGCTGAAAAAAGACAAAAGTCCATCCAGTTGATCCAGCGGAAGGCAAAAAAACCCAGCAAAGCATGATCCAATTTGCTCCTGCTTGGAAAAAAATTCCTTCCTGATCCCCCAAGAGGCAATCGGATATTCCCTGGATCAACTTTACCGATAAATGCTAGTATCCGGTTATATTCTGTGTATCTAAGAAAGAATCCAGGCCTTTTATTGAAGCAATCCATGGAGCTGGCCAGAACCAACTCTTGAGGGAGTCTATTTCACATTTTCACAGCTCTCACTGTGAAGAAACCTTTCCGTGTTTGGAGAATACATTTATTTTCCTCCAGACATAAAGAGTGCCCACTTGTCTTCTGTGATGACCTCAGTGTGAATAGCTATACACCAAGTTCACTATATTATTATTATTATTATTATTATTATACAGTATTTATAAAGCACCAATAGTTCGCTCAGCGCTGTACATTACAAAGGGGGACAGAACATGTGACAGAACAATACCAATACAATGCAAAACATGAGGGGATCGAGGGCCCTGCTCTTTCGAGCTTACAATCTAGGAGGGAGGGGATGGTGGCACAGAAGGAGATAGCTGTGGGGGATGGAGTGGTAGGAAGAGTGGAGGATGTCGGCAAGTTAGCAGGGGGTGGGGTAGGCTTCCCTGAGAGATGGGTTTTCAGGGTGCGCCTAAAGGAGAGGAGAGTAGGTGATAATCTGATGGGTTGGGGCAGGGAGTTCCAGAGGATGGGTGACACCCTGGAGAAGTCCTGGAGGCGGGCATGGGAGGAGACCAGGGAACTAGAGAGAAGGAGGTCTTGTGAGGAGCGGAGTGTGCGTGCTGGGCGGTACTTGGATATTAGGTCAGTGATGTAGTACGGGCAGTATGATGGACAGCTTTGTACGTCAGCGTTAGGATTTTGAATTTGATCCTTTGCGCAATCGGAAACCAGTGGAGGGATTGGCAGAGGGGGTTGGCGGAGACAGAGCGGTTGGAAAGATGAATGAGTCTGGCAGCCATATTCAGGATCGACTGAAGCGGGGATAGCCAGCGGCGAGGCAGGCCAGTGAGGAGGGAGTTGCAGTAGTCGAGTCGTGATATGATGAGGGAGTGGATGAGCTGTTTAGTGGTTTCTGGGGTTAGGAACGTGCGGATTTTGGCGATGTTGCGGAGGTGGAGTCTGCACGAGTTTGTTAAAGATTGGACTTGGGGTTGAAAGGATAGGTTGGAGTCCAGAATTACACCAAGTACTCTGGCCTGCAGGGCGGGTTTGATGGTAGCGTTGTTGGATGTGACAGAGAAGTCAATGGGGGGTGGTGTCTGGGCTGGGGGGAAGACAAGAAACTCGGTTTTGGAGAGGTTCAATTTAAGGAAGTGGAGTGACATCCAGTCTGATATGTCGCTCAGTAGGTGTGTGATTCGGGCTGAGACCAAGGTGGTGAGGTGGGGGGTTGAGAGATAGATTTGTGTGTCGTCGGCATAGAGGTGGTAGTTGAAGCCGTGAGAGTGTATGAGTTGGCCAAGGGAGGAGGTATAGATGGAGAAGAGAAGGGGCCTGAGGACAGAGCCTTGAGGGACCCCAACAGAGAGGGGGAGTGAGGGGGAGGTGGTAGCATTATAGGTAACGCTGAAGGAGCGTTGTGACAGGTAGGATGAGATCTAGGAGAGAGCAGAATCTCTGAGGCCGAGGGAGTGTAGTTTTTTGAGGAGGAGGGGGTGGTCGACTGTGTCGAAGGCCGCAGAGAGGTCAAGGAGTAGGAGAACTGAATAGTGGCCATTAGCTTTGGCGGTTAGCAGGTCGTTGGAGAGTTTGAGTAAGGCAGTTTTGGTGGAGTGTAGGGGACGAAAGCCGGACTGTAGGGGATCGAGGAGGTTGTTGTCGTTGAGGTGAGAGCATAGGCGGGTGTAGACTAGGCGCTCGAGGAGTTTAGATGTAAATGGGAGCAGGGAGATGGGTCTATATGAACCACTGATGTATTTATACATGTTGATCATATCCCCCTTAAGCTTCTCTTCTCAAGAGAGAATAAATTCAGTTCCTCTAATCTCTCCTCATAGTTGATCTCCTCCATTCCTTGTATCTGTTTGCTTGCCTTTCTCTGTACTTTATCCAGCTCCCCAATGTTCTTTTTGTGAATTGGTGCCCAAAACTGAACTGCATATTCCAGATGAGGTCTTACTAATGATTTGTATAGGTGTAATATGATATCTCTCTCTCTGGAGTCTATACCTCTTTTAATACAATTTTGCTCACTTTAGAAAGTGCAGCTTGGCATTGCATGCCACTATTAAGCTTGTGATCTACCAGAACTCCCAGATCCTTCTCTGCCATTGATTGCCGCAGTTGTACCCCCCTAGAATGTAAGATGCATGCATATTCTTAGCGCCCAAGTGCAGAACCTTACATTTATCAGCATTAAACCTCATTTGCCACATAGTTGCCCAATTAAACAGTGCATTGAGGTTGGCTTGTAAGTTGAAGACATCCTGTAAGGACGTTATTCCACTGCACAGCTTGGTGTTATCTGCAAAGACTGAAATGGGATTTTTAATCCCAGACCCTATATGGCTTATAAATATATTAAAAAATAAGGGTTCCCAACACTGAACCTTGGGGTACACCACTGACAACCGTAGACCATTCAGAGTATGAATCATTAACCACTATTCTTTAAATACGATCTTTTAGCCAGTTTTCTATCCATTTACATACAGATTTCCCCAATCCTGTAGACTTTACCTTACACATTAGCCGTGTGTGGGGAACTATATCAAACGCTTTTGCAAAATCCAAGTATACCACGTCTACCGCCACCCCTCTGTCCAAGGTTTTGCTCACCTCCTCATAAAAAGATATCAGATTTGTTTGACAACTTCTTTCTTTCATAAATCCATGCTGTCTGTTGCTTAAAATAGTTTTTTCCAACAAGAACTCATCTATGTGGTCTTTTATTAAACTCCCCAGTATCTTCCCAACTATAGAAGTTAAACTAACAGGTCTATGATTACTTGGTAAAGATTTTGACCCCTTTTTAAATATTGGCACTACATTGGCCGTACGGCAATCCAGTGGTACTATGCCAGTCATTAAAGAGTCCCTAAAAATGAGAAACAATGACTTTGAAATTACAGAGCTTAACTCTTTAAGGACCCGTGGGTGTATGCCATCCGGTCCAGGTGCTTTATTCACCTTTATACTGTCTAAATATTTTTGGATCATATCAATTGTGAGCCAATGTGGATCATCTTGAGCTGTGTCAATACCATGCCCATTATGGAAAAGAGCTCCCCCATGCTCCTTTGTATACACAGAGCTGAAGAAGGTATTTAATAAATTTGCCTTCTCTTTGTCTCCAGTCACCAACTGTAAATTATTTTGTAAAGGGCCTACATGCTCGGACCTGACCTTTTTACTATTAATATATATGAAGAATTTTTGGGGGTTGGTCCTGCTATCTTTTGCAATCTGTTGTTCATTTTCAATTTTTGCGGCCTTTATTTCCTTTTTGTATATTCTGTTATATTCTTTGTAATGTTTAAACGATGATAGTGTTCCTTCATTTTTATATTTAGTAAAAGCTCTTTTCTTATTATCTATAGCTTTTTTAACTTTGGCCGTAAGCCACATAGGTTTGATTTTTTTTCTTTTAAACTTGTTGCCCATGGGAATATATTTTGCAGTGTGTTCACATACAGTCTTTTTGAAGAACTCCCATTTCTGTGTTGTGTTCATGGATGCCAATATTCCCTCCCAGTCTCAGTCTTGGAGAGCAGCTCTCAGCCTTGGAAAATTAGCTCTCTTGAAATTGAGCATTATTATTTTTCCTGTATGTGCTCGCTGTTTACAGCTAACAATAAACAAAATCATGTTATGGTCACTGCTACCCAGATGATCTTTTATATGGACATTCGTAATAAGCTCTGCATGGTTTGAGATTACCAGGTCCAGCAGAGCATCGTTCCTAGTAGGGGTCTCTATGAACTGTACCATAAAATTGTCCTGTAGTAGGTTTAAAAATTTTTGCCCTTTAACTGTTCCTGCAGTACCATTACTCCAGTAAATTTCTGGGTAGTTAAAATCCCCCATTATTATCACTGTCCCAGTCCTTGCTGCCCTTTTGATCTGTGCAAGGAGCTGAGTTTCCACCTCCTAATTAACACTGGGAAGCCTATAATAAACTCCAATGATTACCTTTGTAGTACGCACCCCCATGTGCAGTTCCACCCATAATACTTCAGCCTCATCACATTCTCCATCAACTAGGTCCTCTTTCACGCTCGCTCTGAGATCACTTCTCACAGAGACAGATACCACCAACTTTCCTATTTACCCTGTCTCTATGAAAGAGAACATAGCCAGGAATATTAATGGCCCAGTCATGTGAAGAATGAAGCCAAGATCCAACAATACCAATTAAATCATAGTTCTCATCATGCACCAAAGCTTCCAACTCACCTATTTTGCTTGGCAGACTTCTGGCATTGGTGAACAAACACTTTAATTTATTGACACCTTGTGCACACGTATTTTGCATATTTTTTATTTTCGTACAAATGGTACCAATTCCACTGGTTGTTTGTAACATGGGAACCTTCTTATCATCTGCCATAGCCTTCCCCCATCTTTCCACATTCCACCCACCAATAAGTACTGACCCCTGTCTGATCTCTCTACCTAGTTCTATCTAATTCTCCCTCCCCCCTTGATCCTAGTTTAAATACTCCTCAAGCCTTCACATAAATCTCTCCCCTAGCACAGCAGACCCCCTTCCATTTAGGTGCAGACCATCTCTAGCATATAGGTTGCACCCCGATGAAAGGTCAGCCCAGTGCTCTAGAAACCCAACTCCTTCCCTCTTACACCAGGTCTTCAGCTATGCATTGAGTTCTCTAATCTCCCCCTGTCTTTCCTGAGTTGCACATGGCACAGGTAATATTTCAGAGAATATCACCTTGGAGGTCCTTCCCTTCAACTTGCAGCCTATTTCTTTAAATTGATTCTTAAGGAGCCTCCACCTTCCATGTATTCTGTCATTGGTTCCAACATAAACCAAGACAGCTGGGTCATGCCCAGCCCCTCCCAGTAATTTTATCAACCCGGTCCACCACATGCCAAACCCTGGCACCAGGGAGACAGCAAACCATTCGGTTGAGGCGATCCTGGCGGCAAATTATTCTATCAGTCCTTCTGATTATAGAATCCCCTACTATCACCAGCTGTCTAGGCCTTCATGCACTACCCTCACCACCCCTTACAGATGGTCTGCCCTCCTGGATGTTGGTGATAGCATTGACATCCAGGGCTGCCACCCCTGAGCTTGTCACCCCCACATCTTCACCCAATTTGGCAAATCTGTTTGAGTGCAAAAACCCAGGGCTGGCCTTCCTTTTCTGTGAGCCCCTACCACTCCCTCTCATTACAGTAACCCATCTTCCTAACTGATAATCCTGCTTAGCCCGTCCGCCCTTCACATCAATCCCATTAGCTACCTTCTCAGAGAGCAGAAGACCCCTTTCAAGGTTGTTGGTTCTGCCCAGTATTCCAACTTGCTCCTCTACATCTCTAACATGAGTTTCCAGAAGGGCAAGCCGCTCACATCTGTCGCAGCGGTATCCATCCTGGAGCTTATGCTCCATTGTTGCATACATGCGGCACACTGTGCAATGCACAAAACCTTCCACCCTGCTAGCACACATTATCTCAGTTACAATATTAAGAGGAAATATCAATTGTCACTTACAGGTTAGTAGACTCCTGTTATAATCTCCTGTTTTTAACTCCGGGTTTTTAACTCCACTTATCAAACGTCCACGTAGTCAAAGGTCCGGCAAACAAAATAAAGGCAAACTCAAAATGAGCAAGCTCAGAGTGAGCTCTACACAGGGGTGGACTGACAACTCATGGGGCCCTTGGGCAATAGGAAATCATGGGGCCCCTGTGTCCTTGCCCACACTCAAACCACACCCAAAAAGCCTATGAAAGGTACCAGGGGCATCTCATGGGGCCCCCTACTGACCCCAGGCCCTCGGGCAGTGCCCAAGTGCCTAAATGATCAGTCCGCCCCTGGCTCTACAGCAAGTTATATAGGACCTGTATCACCTGTGACCAATTAACCCCTCCCTTTAATTAGCAGACTGAAGAAAGGCCAGGAAAGGAAGAAAAAAATGCTATTTAAAAAGTGAAAGAAAAAGGGATTTAAAAAAGTAAAAGCTTTTAGCAAGACCCAAAGAAGAAAATAAAACAACTACAAGCACCAGCAATCACCAGCAGTCAAAAGTAAAATTTTTTCAAATTTCCAACTCTTTTTAGCTATCAGCCAGCACAAAATGCCAGACATCAGTTCATCAAGTTTAACCTGTGTGGGTGTGTGTATGCATATTGGTTATGCTAAGATGCCTATCTAAAAGTTTTTTGAAATTGTCAACACTTGCCACTGACACCACTAATTGAGCAAGGGAGTTCCACATCCTTACCGCTCTAACAGTATCGAACCCCTTACACAGTTTAACCTCCTTGGCGGTATGATTCTTTCCGATTTTTTGTGCTGAAAGCGGTACCATTTTTTTGCTTGGAAATATGTAGTTTTTTATTGTAGGCTGTAATTTTTAGGAATAACTCACTGAAATCTGTCCGAACAAGAGTCTAGTAAACATTCCGGATATGATAAAACTTGAAACACGAAATCATAAATTATAATTTAATAAATAATCATAAAAAATAATAATATAATAATAAATTTAATTCAATAATATAATCAAACCAAAAACACTGAAATTTGAAATACAGAGGAAAATTCGCACATCGCTGAGCAAAGTGCAAAATCGTTTTCAGTGTCTGATGACGAATTTCCCCACGAATCATTATCACTCAATTCTGCAAGTGGTTCTGATTTACTATCACTGTTCTAAAACCGCTTTTGACGTAAAGGGGCGCTTTTTGGACGCCATGGACTTTTCTAAGTTTCCAGGCAGAAAGAACATTCAAAATGCAGGCAGGGCACAGGACAAAGCAGTAGGGACAAAATGTATGTGAAATGCATTGAAATAGCAATGACAGCAAAAATGACATTTTTTAAAAAATTAAAATTTCCCGGCGCCCGTACGTCCCGACGTCACAGGGACCGGAACACAGAAGCCGGATGCCGGCATCGGCCGGAGGAGATGGCCGGGGACGCTGGAGGGGACACATCGCGGGAGCGAAGGACAAGGTATGTGCTGCAGGGACCCCCAGAGCAACGCCGCATGGTAAGCCCGAGTGTAGCTCGGGGTTACCGCTTTTGGTATAGAAATATTACCCCGAGCTACACTCGGGAACACCGCTAAGGAGGTTAAGGTTAAACCACTTCTCGTTCAGCTTCATTGAGTGACTGTGTGTTCTCATAAGTGACCTGAGACTGCACAGTTTTCTCTCTATCCTAGTATAACCATTTAGATATTTATATATTGCAATCATATCTCCTCTTCTTCTGTTTCTTCTCTAGGCTAAAAAGGTTTCATATTTGCAGCCTTTCCACATAACTGAGGTCCTGCAGCCCCCTTATTAGTTTTGTTGCCCTTCTCTGGACTCTCTCCAATTCCAGCACATCCTCCCTGAGGACTGGTGACCAGAACTGCACGTCATACTCAAGATACAGACAAACCAGAGGTTTTTAAATTGGTAGAATTATAGATTGATTTCTTGAGTAAATATCTTTTTTAATGCATATTAACAGTCTGCTGGCCTTGCTTGCTGCAGTTTGGTATTACATGCTATTCCAGTGTCTGTCATCAACCTGGACCCCCAGATCCTTTCTCATGCTTGATTCTGCCATAGGTTCTCCCCCTAGTGTGTAGCCTGAATTCATATTTTTAGCCCCCAAGTGCATCACTGTACAGTCCCTACATTGAACCTCATTTGCCATGTAGTTGTCCGCCCCTCTATTTTATTGAGGTCTTCTTGTAAAGTTTCAATATCCTGTTGTGAAGTTGTTTCTTGTTTGATGACAGTGATTTCTTGTTTTCCAGATAGGCCTGGATCAGAAAAACACAAACTATAGGTGCAGGGCCTTCATAACAGTGTAAAAAAGGGGCCTAAATAAGGGTTAAATGGCTATACGAAGGTTAGGTTTTGGGTATTTACCTGATTGGGAGACTGTAGCCTGGCAGGGAGAATCTTCAAGTGTGGCCTGAAGGGAAGGGAGTGTTCTGCAGGTGTCAGGTAAACTTGCCATTCACCTTCCCCTTATTATATGAATTACTGTAGGACTAACTATTTGGAGTCATGGCTGCTTGTAAGGGAGTTGCTTGGTTATCATGCAGTGACCTGATTTTTAAAGCCCAACTGCAGGGAAATGTAATATTACATATTGCAGATGGACTGCGCCCTTACTGCATGAGTTAACTGCTTGTTTTGTTTAGGAGAGAGGTGAAACAGTTTTACTCACCTGATCCTCTGCTCTACCAGCAGATGGAGCTCCCCCATGCTCCAGAGGTGGACTGTCCCTCTATTGTAGGGCTATGGACCCTGCTTTGGTCTTTATTATGTCAGGACCCTAGACTGTAATGTGGGGGAGAAGACAATGTGGTCACCAGACTATAAAGGAGCACAGGACCAGGCAAATAAATCTTCATTTATTGTTCCTCTAGACTGAATTGAGCAAGTTAATATTTTTCAGTTGCCAGGAGTTGTACTTTAAAATATCAGGATGTGTTTCATCAGTTTGGTCAATTATCTTTAGGTGGTGTGTTGGGACTTATTGTGTGAAAGTGGTTCCCCCCACCTCTTAAATACTTATCTGAGCCTGATCTTGATTCTTTGCTGTGCCCATCTGCATCAGCTCTTCTCCACTCTCCTCTCACAGGAGACTCAGCAGCAGTAGGAGCTGTTGGCTCCTGCTGCTGTCAATCAAATGCTGTGAGGAGGGAGCTGGGGTGGTGCCATGCCACACTCTGTGAGTGCCTATAGACGCACACTACCTCGAGATTGAGCCTGCACATCTGCCCCATAGCAAGCGACTCACTATGGGATCAGATACAGAAGAGGAGGAGCCAAGATTGCCGGTGGAGGACCCTAGAGTGGGAGGTGTGGGGCTGCTCTGTGCTATGGAAGGTAAATATAACATGGTAATTTTTTAAATTAAATTTTGCAATCACTTTAAATCTCACTCACATGTAGTCTGTTTTTATATTAAAGTAAGGAAATATGGTAGTGAGGATACAGTATATAGGCAGCAGAGAAATCAGAATTACTTCTAAATTCATCTGAATTACTTTAGCCTTGAGCACTGGCAAGTGCTGCAGGGCTCTGTATACTGTCCGTGTGGCAGATCAAACTTTGAGCTGGGTTTCAAGAAATTACTTGGGGCAGTTTTTTTGCATCCTGGGACTTCAAGTGGTCGGTCTGATTTTCACTGAGCTGCAAAAAAGTATATCTAAAGCCAAAACATTTTTGTCCTTTTGGATAGATTTGGGAGGGAGTACTTAAGACCCATGTCAGTTTTTTTTTGCTATCTGTATCCATTGAGGACATTTTCCTTTATTTTATGTCCTATAGACACAGCAGGGAGTGGGAGGAAATATTTCCAAATTCTATTCCTGTTCTGGTGACAATTACGAATTTTGAATTTTCTATTACTTTCTCACTCAGTGACGGTGCTGACAAATACAAAGGATTAATCTTATTAGAGCAGCGGTCGCCAACCAATGGTTTGGTGGTCCGCAGAAAAATCTGGACATTATTTGCATTTTTAATGTTTTATTAATAATAAAACAAAAATAATATTCTAAGAAATTCTTATATTCTGAATGACAATTTTCGCCTTTATATTGCACTAAATTCACCAACTGCACTAGAGAGTGAGAAACAAGAGAGGCGCATTGTGACGTCAGGGTAGTCTTAAGTTGCACGAGCTGTACACTTCAGTATTGTTGGTACCGGTCTGTCCATCTTGCAGTAACGTCATTGGAGCCAAAAATCCATAAACTTATTTCAAACAAGCAGGAACAAATATCACACTAAAAATGTGTAATACTTAAATAGGCTTCAATTATTTTGTAATAATTAAACTAACTTTAATAATTTTGTTACAATTAAACAACCTTCAAAGATTTTGTTATGACTAAATAAGCATTTATAATGTTGTTATAAATAAATAGGTGCATTTTATATTAATAAAATGGAATTTCTCTAATAATTATTTTACAAATGTATTTATCTTTTTTAAAAATTCTTATTAGTAGTCCGTGAGATTTAAAATGATAAATTTAGAGGTCCGTGACGTCTGAAAGGTTGGCGACCGCTGCACTAGAAGGGACACAAACAGCATCTAAGTGATTAGGTTTCAGCCTCTTTTCAACTGATTGTGGCTCAGTGGTAATATCAACTTCACTGTCCTATTTCCTGCATAAACATTTCCTGGCAACAAAGTTGCCTATGCCATCTCCCATGTCCCAAGCACCCTGCTGTTCACATCACTCCCCCTCCCACTGAAGTGTCCTCTGCCCCCCTACACATCACTTCAAATCACCCCCCCTAACCCCCCCTGGCAGTGTCCTGTGCACCCCCAGAGCAGTGTCCTCTGCCTCCCCCCCCCCCACACAAGCACACATCAGCATTGTATAGGTAACACTCTACTACCTTACATGGGTGTACTGCAGAGCTGAGAGTGGGAGGTATCACAGCATTGGATTGAGAGTGGCAGCAGGAACTGCAAGAATTAGCTTTTCACATTAACAAGTTGGTGATTGGTTTCTAGGACCACCCTGCATCCTAGCAACCAATCACCTGCTCAAAACTCAAACTGAGGCAGCTTCTGCTTCTACCCTCCATTGAGTGCTGTGGTACTTCCAACTTTTGGCTCTGCAGTGAACAGGAGAGCAGTGGAGGCTGGAGTAAAGGACTATCAAAGAAGGGCAGTGATTGCAATCTACGGCAGCGGCAGCCGACCCCTGTGTATTGTGTATTATCCACACACAGTTAACAGAATGCAATATTTTTCACTATAGTGGTTCCAAATACTTACCTTCCCTGCACAACCCACCAACTATGTATCTATTATTTTCTGAAGGTAGCCCTATACAAGCAAAGCTCTCAGCAATAGGCAGTGAAAAAATTGTGCTTCTTTGCTTGGGATCTTCTACTAAAGGTCAACTTAAAGCAGAACTAAACTGTATCTGAGCACCACAAACTCAAAACGCTGTTTTGTTAATTTTTAAAGCAAACTCACCTATCTGTCCATGTCTCCATGCTTTATTTTGTTGGCATTTGTAGCCATGGACATCTTGAGTAAGGCATTTCTAGCCATGGACATCTTGAGTAAGGCATTTTTAGCCATGGACATCTTGAGTAAGGCATTTCTAGCCATGAACATCTTGAGCAAGGCATTTCTAGCCATGAACATCTTAAGTAAGGCATTTCTAGCCATGAACATCTTGGGTAAAGCATTTCTAGCCATAGATATCTTGAGTAAGGCATTTCGAGGCATGGACATCTTAAAAAAGGCATTTCTAACCATGAACATCTTGGGTAAGGCATTTCTAGCCATGGACATCTTGGGTAAGGCATTTCTAGCCATGGACATCTTGAGTAAGGCATTTCTAGCCATGGACATCTTGGGTAAGGCATTTCTAGCCATGGACATCTTGGGTAAGGCATTTCTAGCCATGGACATCTTGAGTAAGGCATTTGTAGCCATAGACATCTTGGATCAGGCATTTCTAGCCATGAAGTTGAACACGGAGGAATAATTTATTTGACATTATTTTGGACTTTGCACATTTTACTGACACAGAAAGGTTTATTTATAATTTGACTTTCAAGGGTGAAAGTGGGACTTTTTTGGAGTGTCACACAGAGTTGTATTTTATTTATTAAATTTTTTGGATACCGAATCTATATTACCATTTCTAGCCATGGACATCTTGAGTAAGGGCAAATGATTCATGCAGCAGTTACCATCTATTTGCCCTTAGCTCAGGCCTGCAGGCAGGAGGGCTTGCTTAGCTGAGAAAGTCTCTCCACTCCTCCTTCAAATGAAAGAGGAAAAAATGCCCATGAAGACTCCAGGGTTGTATGACATAATTTTGCCTAGGCCAAGAACCAGGAATCAACTGAAGAAATGTAAAAGAAAATATAAAATACCTTCCTATCTATTTACTAATAATAGCAGTATAAGGATTAAAAATAGTTAATGCTGATTGAGGGCAAGACCACACCAGGAACAGCTCATTCCTGTGTGATTCATGTGCGATATGAGTGCAGAAAGGTTTCAGCCCATTCATGCACTACTTTAAAAAACTCTCTCGAACCAGATCATATGGTACTTCTGTACAATGCAATCTGGCACAGGCAACACAACTGTGTTTGCAGCCTGCATTTGGGGTGTTGTTAGCATTGCATTGACACCTGCTGCAGAAGTGAGGTGCTTTTTAAATGCAGTGCCGGAAACGTGGGTTTCCTACAGTGCAATTCTGGTGTGAATGGACCTTGAGAGAATTTAGTTCTGCTGTAACTAAGTAGAATTTAGACAAAGTAGCAAAGTTTTACATTTATTTGATAAAAAAAAAAGAGTACAATAGTTGGTTGCACAGATTTTATCAAATAAACAGGTGATCAAATACCAAAAACCAAAGCTCAATTCTTGGGAAAAAAAGGATGTCAATTTTATTTGGGTGCAGCGTTGCATGACCGCACAATTGTCAGTTAAAGTAACGCAGCACCGTAATGCAACAAAATGGCCTGGTCAGGAAGGGGGGTAAATCCTCAGGAGGGCAAGTGCTTAAAAAATATAAAAATGAAGGAACGCTATTATCATTTGTAACATTAA
The DNA here is from genome assembly GCF_062004578.1 of Staurois parvus. Lineage (NCBI taxonomy): Eukaryota > Metazoa > Chordata > Amphibia > Anura > Ranidae > Staurois > Staurois parvus. The sequence goes on from NW_028318781.1 coordinate 3,701,381, forward strand.
AAGGAATATAACAGAAAATGTAAAAGGGAAATCAAGGAAAAAATTCTAAATAAAAATGACAGATTGCAAAAGAGAGTAGGACAAATCCAAAACAATTTTTCAAATATATTAAGAGTAAAAAGGTCAGGTCTGAGCATGTTGGCCCTGTACAAAATGATCTGGAGTGGGTGACTGGGGACAAAGAGAAGGCAAATTTATTAAATCTCCCCTACAGTTCTTTGTATACAAAGCAGCATGGGAGAGCTCATGTCCATAATGAGGATGATATTGACACAGCCCCAAATGAACCACTATGGTTCAAAATTGATATGGTCCAAAAATATTTGAATGAAGGTGAATAAGGCACCTGGACCAGGTAGCCTACACTCACAGGTCCTTAAAGAATTGAGCTCTGTCATTTCAAAGCCATTGTTTGTATTTTTGGGGCATAGAACCACTGGATTGGCGTAAGGCCAATGTAGTGCCTATATTTATAAAGGGGTCAACGTCTTTACTAAGTAATTATAGAACTGTTAGTTTAACTTCTACAGTTGGGAAGATACTAGAGAGTTTAATAAAAGACCACATACATGTTTTTGCTAGAAAAAAAAATTTAAGCAATAGCAAACATGAATTCATGAAAGACAGTAGTGGTCAAACAAATTGATTTCTTGTTATGAGAAGGTAAGTAAAATGCAAGACAAAGGAGTGGCTTTGGATATAGTGTACTTGGAATTTGCAAAATCATTTGACACAGTTCCCCACGCACTTGACTAATGTGTAAGGTAAAGTCTATGGGCTTGGAAAAATCTGTATGTAAATGAATAGAAAACTGGCTAAAAGATTGTATTCAAAGAGTAGTGGTTATTGATTCATAGTCTGAATGGTCTAGACTCTGAATGGTCTGGGGTCATCAGTGGTGTACCCCAGGGTTCAGTGTTGGGACCCTTACTTTTTAATATATTTATAAACCATATAGGGTCTGAGATTAAAAATCCCATTTCAGTCTTTGCAGATGACACCAAGCTGTGCAGTGGAATAACGTCCTTACAGGATGTCTTCAACTTACAAGCCGCCCTCAATGCACTGTTTAATTGGGCAACAATGTGGCAAATGAGGTTTAATGTTGATAAATGGAAGGTTCTGCACTTGGGGGCTAAGAATATGCATGCATCATACATACTAGGGGGGTACAACTGGGGGAATCAATGGTGGAGAAAGATCTAGAGGTTCTGGTAGATCACATGCTTAATAATGGCATGCAATGCCAAGCTGCGGGTTCCAAAGTGAGAAAAATCCTCTCTTGTATTAAAAGAGGTATAGACTCCAGAGAGAGAGATGTCATATTACCCCGATACAAATCATTAGTAAGACCTCATCTGGAATATGCAGTTCGGTTTTGAGCACCAGTTCACAAAAAGGATATTGAAGAACTGGAAAAAAGTGCAGAGAAGGGCAACCAAACAAATAAACAGCATGGAGGAGTTCAGATATGAGGAAAGATTAGAGTAACTGAATGTATTCTCTCTTGAGAAGAGGATGTTAAGGTGGGATATGGTCAACATGTAGAAATACATAAATGGTGAACTTTGTGTAGAGTTAATTACTTTAAGGTCATCACAGAGAACAAGGGGGCACTCTTTACATCTGGAGGAAAAGAAATTTAATCCAAATACGGAAAGGCTTCTTTACAGTAAGAGCTGTGAAAATGTGGAATAGACACCCTCATATTGGTTGGTTCTGGCTAGCTACTTAATGAGCAGCTCTTTTCTTTCAGTGCTCAGAAGCTGCTCAGCTGTCAGTTAATTATCAGCTACTTGTTGTCTTCACAGTGACTCACCTGGATACCATTACCTGCCTCATTAGTCAAGCCTACAGCCAGTCCTTTTTGCTTGAGTGGTCTATGATCTCCAGTGTGTTCCTGCCTGTGTTCCTGTCTACAACTTGGTCTGGCTGACTTCTCTTCCAATTCCTGTTCCTGATTTGTAGTTCCTGACTACACTGTTTCCTAGCCCTGGATCACCTGATCACCCGCTCTGGCATCCAAACCCTGGCTTCTGTTTTGACTACATTCCTGAACTTTGTTATTTTTGCTATTTCATTAAAGGTGTGATTTTAACTGCAATTTCTGTCTCTGCCTAGTTTATGGTTCCTGACACTAGCTAAGTAGTATGTCTTAAGAAAGGCCTGGATTCTTTCCTAAATGTACATGATATAACTGGATATTAATATTTATAGGTGAAGTTGATCTATGGAATATTTGATTGCCTCTTGGGGGATCAGGAAGGTTTTTTTTCCCCCGTCGGAGCAAATTGGATCATGCTTTATATGGGTTTTTGCCTTCCTCTGGATGAAGAACAGAAAGTATGACAGTAAGCAGTATGTGCAGGAGAGACATGCAGAGGGTATGAGAGTATGTGCAGGAGAGAAGTACGGAACTTATGACAGTGGGCAGTATGTGCAGGAGAGACATGCAGAGGGTATGAGAGTATGTGCAGGAGAGAAGTACGGAACTTATGACAGTAAACAGTATGTGCAGGAGAGCCATGCAGAGGGTATGAGAGTATGTGCAGGAGAGAAGTACGGAACTTATGACAGTGGGCATTATGTGCAGGAGAGACATGCAGAGAGTATGAGAGTATGTGCAGGAGAGAAATGCAGAGGGTATGAGAGTATGTGCAGGAGAGAAGTACGGAACTTATGACAGTGGGCATTATGTGCAGGAGAGACATGCAGAGTGTATGAGAGTATGTGCAGGAGAGAAGTACGGAACTTATGACAGTAAGCAGTATGTGCAGGAGAGACATGCAGAGGGTATGAGAGTATGTGCAGGAGAGAAGTACGGAACTTATGACAGTGGGCAGTATGTGCAGGAGAGACATGCAGAGTGTATGAGAGTATGTGCAGGAGAGAAGTACGGAACTTATGACAGTGGGCAGTATGTGCAGGAGAGACATGCAGAGGGTATGAGAGTATGTGCAGGAGAGAAGTACGGAACTTATGACAGTGGGCAGTATGTGCAGGAGAGACATGCAGAGGGTATGAGAGTATGTGCAGGAGAGAAGTACGGAACTTATGACAGTGGGCATTATGTGCAGGAGAGACATGCAGAGGGTATGAGAGTATGTGCAGGAGAGAAGTACGGAACTTATGACAGTGGGCAGTATGTGCAGGAGAGACACGCAGAGGGTATGAGAGTATGTGCAGCAGAGAAGTACGGAACTTATGACAGTGGGCAGCATGTACAGGAGAGACATGCAGAGGGTATGAGAGTATGTGCAGCAGAGAAGTACGGAACTTATGACAGTGGGCAACATGTACAGGAGAGGAGTGAAGAAGGTATGACGGGGGAGGTATGGGCAGGAGAGGTATGCTGAAGATTTTCAGTGAATGTAGTCTGAATTAATTATGAATTGGCCAGGCCAATGACAGGTGTGCTTTAACCACTTCCCATCCAGCCCATGTACATAAATGGCCAGATGGGAGCAGTGCAGGAGCTGGTTGCCGTTCATAAATGGGGCCCGCATTTACAGCCTGTGCACACTCCATGGGAGAGTGCGACACCATGATCCAGTGCCTGCTGTGTCCTCAGGACACAGCAGAACACTGATCTCTGTACGGGACCTCTGTGTGAGGTACCGATCATGTGATCACTGATTAGCCAATCAGTGATTACATGAATAGTAGCAAGCAAGACGTCACTTCCTGACATAATTGCGTACTACTAGTGAAATCTGTGAATGATCACAGAGGTCACATGGTACAAAGCTATTCACAACAGCCTTATACCATGTGACAAGCTGTGACCAATCACAGCTCTCACAGTATTTCTCAATGGCTGCAAGAATGCAGTCAGAGAAGGAGAAATGATTGCTTTTACACCCATAAAGACTGTAAAAACAATCAGTGTTAAAAAAAAAAAATCTTCATCACCCCCACAAGTAGTACAGTGTCACTAATGCAGTTGTAAACGGACAAATGTATGTTTCTATATGTTTTATTGTTCTGCTTGTATTGTGAACGAATGGCTCAGCTATATCTAAGGCCAAATCTGGTAAAGATTAGGTAGTCTATGCCAACAGCTGAGTTGCCCAAGAATAATATTTGTTAGCATCTTTGGCATACCATAGGAAAACCTGAGGGAAGGACTTGACTCAGATGTTTCCTGTGTGACCTGTCTCGTATATCCCCAGAAGACTTGTAGTTGTTTTCTAAAGTAAATGAGCACTTTGCATGACTAAGTGAGATGTTTTTTTGCTCTTTCCTTGCTAAGAAAAAGATTACTGCCACGCAGTGCATATATTTATGACTGCGACCAAAGGTTACAGCCAACAGACTTGTTTGGGACAAAGTCTGTATTTAGTCATAAAGACTGATTTTCTCCCAGCTTCTTTATAATCCAGGAGAGATGAGATAAAGGAACTTCTTTACAGCTTTGCTGATAAATCTGGATATAACTGCTTTTTCATTTATTCTGTCTTGGTGTCACATGGTCCTCACTGCAGGCCATGTAACCTTAACCTCTATGCATTACTGATAAATGTTATTTGAGTCAGCATTTCCATCGTTTTATGACTTTTACCACCTGTTTCTGTCATGTGTCATACTGAAGGCTAGATCAATGCATTATTTGGCATACCAAAATGAAAAAAGTAACATATTTAAATCTCATCTTCAAACAGAAACAAGACAAACCTATCTGTTGCACCATCATGCACCTAACCTATATATTTCTTTTTTTATGGGCAGCACAGTGGCTAAGTGGTTAGCACTTCTGCCTATCAGCACTAGGATCATTGGTTTGAATCCCAACCATGGCACTACCTGCTTGGAGTTTGCATGTTCTTCCTGTTCCTACATGGGTTTCCTCCCACACTCCACAGACATGTTGATTGGCTCCTGCCTAAATTGGCCCTGGTATGAATGTGAGTTAGGGACCTTAGATTGTAAGTTTCTTGAGGGCAGGGACTGATATGAATGTACCATATACAGTATATGTAAAGAACTGCATACATTGATGGTGCTATATGAGTACCTATAATAAATAAATTAAATATTTCAAAATCTCCAAATTCGTTCCTAAAACTTCAGTTGTGTGACACCTCACATCGTCTTTCTTCTGTTCTGTAATGCGGTAAGGTCCAGACTCTAATACCCACTTTGCTTCTTGATGATGTGGACACTGCCCATTAGATTTTGGATGGCCCATCACAAGGTCTTCAGAGCAACCATCAGCATTCTGGAATGACATCACACGTGGTACAGGCACAAGACCAGACAGTTAGACCAGTGAAGAGAACAGGGAGAAGCAGACCACAAGTCATGGAAGAGGCTCTCCAGATGGTCCCTAGAAGAGAATGTGTGGCACAGATTCATATATTTTTACCTCATATAAAGTATAACATAACCCGTGTGTAAGGGGGACCGGGGGTGGTAGGTGGGTGGCACTTTCTCTATGTTCCCTTCCTCATTGGGCGCCAAGTGTGGGTCACATAAGAGGCCTACTCTGGGATGGGTTCTTGGGGCAGCACAGTGGCTAAATGGTTAGCACTTCCGCCTGACAGTACTAGGGTCATTGTTTCGAATCCCAGCCATGTCACCACCTGCCTGGAGTTTGCATGTTCTCCCTGTGCCTGTGTGGGTTTTCTCCAGGTACTCCAGTTTCCTCCCACAAAGAAATGCTGGTAAGTTAATTGGATCCTGTCTAAATTTGCCCTAATATGTGTATGTATGAATGTAAGTTAGGGACCTTAGATTGTACACCCCTTGAGGATTAGGGACTGATGTGAATGTACAATATATATGTAAAGTGCTGCGTAAATTGACAGCGCTATATAAGTACCTGAAATGAATAAATAATACACTGGGCACCTAGGATGGGCCACTCTCCTTGCACATGTGGTACCTTTTACTTGTGCTGTGTTCACCAATGCCCCGGGGTGGGGCAGAGGCCGCCTATAGGGAAAACTCAACCTTTAGGCGAACCTTCAACTTAGAGATGGCCATGTACACTTTAACAGATAACTGGAGTTAATTCTCTCAGGCCCCAAATCAATGTACACCTGTCAGTAGTTGGAATTCGGAGGGACATGCTGAGCCAATGCATACTCCACCTATCCAACGTATCTCCGCTATTTCACTCCAGTAACGGAATGGAGCCGTGCCGAGCACCTAGCACAGATTCCATGTGTTCTTGGTTAACTCTTCCTGCTCCTTACCTATGACCATGCCAGGAAGCTGATCTGTGGCTATGGGTTACTAACCGCTTGGAGAGACTGCCGACAACAACTCCCTCATTGCTAGAGGACATCCAACCTGTCACAGGTACACGCTTCACAACAGGCTACTTGTACTGGCTGTAGACTTCCGTTACCACTGGAAAGCACTAAAGAACTAACCATTTGTGCCTGGCAGTGGCTCAGGCGCAGAATGACCTAGGCCCTCTGTCTTTTAGAATGGCTGAAGCCTAGTACATTCTGTGCCACTGCTGCTGCCTTATATATGACTCCTTCAAGGGGGTTGGGGGGATGTAATTGTTAACATTGTATAGACAGCAACAGCAGTGCGATTTCAGAATGATTGTGCGTAGTAAGCAGCTCAACTCTTATAGACACAGGCACATGTATGTACAAACTGAGAAGCACTGTGGACCACTTTTTTTTTGCTGTATAAATTGTATAGGGCTGTGTGCACAAAGCCTTAAAGGTTTAGTGTAGTATAACATTGTATCGAATGTAATGTAATGAAATAATATTTTATTAGTGGTCTATACATCAGACCAAAAGAGAAATAAGGGTTATAGTAGGATTTGGTTCCAAGAAAAGTACAGTTCCTCCAAAAGGTGAATAGTTGACATCTATGCATTTGCCTCATGCTTTGATCATTTAGACCAGAAATAAAGATTGAGGGAAATAATGACATTTGCCTTTGAAAAAGAAAATCCTGAAAACATGACCTCTGAGGGACATTTAAGGACAGGAGTTGAGAAACTCTGTTCTGCTCCAGTAGTCACATATTCTTGAGCCAGAAACTGACATCAATGACTCACTGACCAAACAGTTTGATGCAAAAAAGATCAGCTGTATGTAAATCATTTGAAGATCCTTGTTTCTAGTAATAGTTAATAATTCTATACAAACATAGGACAGTCATAGATGTTCTTTAAAGTGTTACTAAACCCACAAAAATAAAATCAGTCTGTATATGCAGTAAAGCATGCTTGTTATAATCACTATGGAACCAAAGGGCTTAATCATCTGCATTATGTGAAAAGGGTGTTTGATCCTGTCTTCTCTTGATCCGCCCATTCTTCTGCTGTCCCAATCTATCTGCTGATAGCACAGACCTCTTGGAGTCACTCTGCACATGCTCAGTTTGGTGTATACTGATAGAGAGTTTTTTTTTCTTTGATAGGGTGCATATAGATCAGCACAGGGCCAATCAGCACTGTCCAGACAGAGGGACAGGGGTTATGCAGCCTCATAGGACAGTCAGAGAAGAATGAAAACTCCTCCTACATTTTAGCCAGCGCTCAGCTGGACACTGACAGAAGCCACAAGATTGCTATATACTGCTGATTAGAAAAGGTATTTATAGCAGTTTATATTTGCTGAAATAATTGGATTTCCATGCTCTGTGTACTTTGGGAGACCAGATATAGTGAATGCAGGGTCCTGGGTTTACACTTTACTCTTTGGATTCAACGCTTTAAATACTCTGGCTCTGCTTTCTCTCACCAGGCCAGCCTGATCTCAATGGTGCTCATGTCACATGTGTGTGGCATTTTCTGTCACTGCAAGGAAAAGAGTATGAGGACACTGGGACATCACGTGAAATGGGCATGTATGTAATTACATGCAGGGGTAAAGGTGGGGGTCTTAGGGGTTGTGGTGTAAAGATGGGTTTTGAATTAAGCTTCATTAAAATAACAAGAAAGGAAACAGAAATTACAATTTGGGGTGGCACACAATGGTTTTATTACTTTCTCTCACAATGCAAATCTAGAAGTTGGCCAGTGTATTGAAAACAATTCACTCCATGAGCTGCAGATTTTACAAAAATAAAAAATAAATTGTCCAGCAGTAATTAAAATGATAAATACAGCTTTTGCTGTAATACTCCTCATCTCTCTATCGTTTTCTGCCACTCCATCCTGCTGCCATCACTCTTCTCCTCATTCCGCTTTCAGTGAACCCCAGGCATCACAGACATACCCCTCAGGGGTCCATCAACATGCTGGCCTAGGGTCACACCATTGCTAAAGAATATTCTTATATGAGCTCCATTTTGTGCTGAGGTGTATCGCTACCCCCTTCAGAGCCGCTGCATTATAGGGCTAGGATAGGACTTGTAGTGCAGTCCCCACTATCTAACTTCTCCTCCTTCCTTCCTTCCTCCTTAGCTACAGCCTGGAGGCAGAGCCCCCCTTCCCGGGGTCCCCTCCTAGGCCTCACAATCCCCAACAATCCATCTTCCACCCGATCACCAGACTTTCCTGCTAGTTAGGCTCTCTCATATTTATGGCCCATCTACCACACTGCCAGGCTCCCTGCTTGGGATTGGTCAGACTCCCATGAATGTGCAGATCTTGATCTCCACTCCTCCGCCCACTAGCTTCTAGAATCTTCTGGAAGACTCCAGAACCAGGGGGAGGTACCACAGGCCTGACCTGCAGAGCCCGCCAGCCTGACCTAAAGTAAACCCAAACAGACATGCTCACTTCAGCTACTTCTGTGAGCCAAACTAAATTTACCTCTCTAGCACCCCTAGAGGGCGCTACAGAGGTAAAGAACACCCACCACCAAAAGGAAGAAGAGGATGAGGATGACCACACTCGTTACATGACTGGAGAGAAGACATTTGGAAAACAGGTGTATATACAAAAAAATAACTTTAAAGAATAAATGTGGAGGCTTTAAGGAAAACACAGCAAAAGATTAACTCAATGAAAATATGCTATGCCTCCCCTTTATCGTTTTCTTGAGTATTTGAGAGGAACAAATTGTAAATAATATTTTTCTTTTAGTTCTTCATATCAGTTTTAGCAGCTGTTATGAGTAAGTTATTATATAAAATTTGGCTGCATGGAAAATACCAAGGGGAGAAGCAGTGAGTCCTGAGTTGTGCATTACTCAAAGCAAGGGCAAGGTGAAAGCCCAGGATATGGTTCCACTGGATGAACAATGGCAACATCAGAAGTAATAAAAAAGGTATATTCTGCCCATATTTTAATGAATTCTCAGGTCAAATGAAATTCCTCATTAAAGCTGCACTCCAGGCAGAAATAAAAGACCCAGATTAATACATTAAATGTATTTTTCTAATTGAAGCAAACTAGTACCAGGATTTGACCTAGTATCTGCCTCTTAGGCTACATTCACACCAGGGATTAGGGCCAGTGTGAATAGTAGTGGCAGGAATAAGATATTCCTGCTGTGTCTCTCAGAGGCTAGGTGCAGCCACCACCCTCTTTGATATAATAATAGATTGCAGTCGGTCGCGGCTATTTGAGGCTCTCTGCAGTGGTTGCTACTGGATGCACTTTGTGTATGTCCAGCAGCGATCACTGCATGTAATCGCCAGCTGTGCATAGAGCTGCGAATAGCTGCGGGTAATGTCTATCTGTCGTTATAGTGAATGGGACCAGTGGCTGCACATAGCCTCTGACAGCCGCAGCAGGAAATGTCACTACAATTTGCACCAGTCTGTGTGAATGTAAGCTTTACAGTCCCTGTAAAGCAGGGCTGGAATATTAGAGGAAAAAGCTGTACAGGGAATCAATCATGTGCTGACAAGAAGAAAGCAGAGTTATAGAGAGATGAGCTTATCACTGTGCTGCTTTTCCTTTCAATGTCCAGTCACAGACTGAGATGGATCTAGGACCACCCGAGATCAGTACTTTGGGGAAAATCTCCGGATAGAAAGTGATTATTGCAGCAAATGTTTTTGGTTTTATTTTATCTTTTAATAAATTATTGAATTTTAATCTTGTCAAATCTTCTGCTTTAAAGGTGATTTCTGGATTAAACAGACACCTACAGTCTACTTTTACTAAGGATTTGTAAGACAAAGGAAATATATCATTGGGAGTATACATGCATGTAGGCAAGTGCGGTTTGTTTTCTCCACTTCAGGTGGAGCTCACAGTGGCACCTCAACCTGCATAGGAAGTCCAAGAGAAACAACATTTCTCTATGGTTTCCAGGGTCAATGGAGCAGTGTTCTGGGTGGCTATGTTGCACCCATGTGACCCCTGGGGGGCTATCTTGAGTGAGTAGGGTCTATTTAAGTCCCTACCACTGGGGCTTTGGCGGGGAATTGCTATCCTGGAAAGGAGCTTCCCTCTTGGGACTGGACTAGCCAGGCCGCGCTTCCCTCCCACTTTTCTACATTGAACTGTGAGTTATTTCCATAGTTATTTTTAGAGATGAGCGAATCGAACTCGGCGAAGTGGAATTCGTTTCGAATATTAGGAAAATTTCGACGAATCCGAAAATTAGCAGACTTCGGATGCGCGAATCGAAATTTTTCCTAAAATGGCGGCGACATGTGCGGCGACGGAGCGGGGATGTCTGGAAAGGCGCGCAGACAAGGCGCGCTGACCCATAATGCATTCATTCATGACATGTGATCGCATTAGCCAATCAGCAGCCAGCCAGCCAGCACTGTGTAATGGTCGAGCTATAAATGGTGGCCATTTTAGAATTCTCCATTTGCCTCCAGTCATTCAAGAGAGGCAGAGCTGTCTGTATTCAGGGAGAGAGTTAGGGACACAGAAACGTTACTTAGGGCCAGAGAAACGTTACTTAGGGCCAGAGAAACGTTACTTAGGGACACAGAAACGTTACTTAGGGCCACAGAATCGTTACTTAGGGCCACAGAAACGTTACTTAGGGCCACAGAATCGTTACTTAGGGCCACAGAAACGTTACTTAGGGCCACAGAATCGTTACTTAGGGCCACAGAAACGTTACTTAGGGCCACAGAATCGTTACTTAGGGCCACAGAAACGTTACTTAGGGCCACAGAAACGTTACTTAGGGCCACAGAAACGTTACTTAGGGCCACAGAATCGTTACTTAGGGCCACAGAAACGTTACTTAGGGCCACAGAATCGTTACTTAGGGCCACAGAAACTTTACTTAGGGCCACAGAATCGTTACTTAGGGCCACAGAAACGTTACTTAGGGCCACAGAAACGTTACTTAGGGCCACAGAATTGTTACTGAGGGACACAGAATTGTTACTCAGGGACAGACACAGAATTGTTACTCAGGGACAGACACAGAATTGTTACTCAGGGACAGACACAGAATTGTTACTCAGGGACACAGAATTGTTACTCAGGGACACAGAATTGTTACTCAGGGACAGACACAGAATTGTTACTCAGGGACAGACACAGAATTGTTACTGAGGGACACAGAATTGTTACTGAGGGACACAGAATTGTTACTCAGGGACACAGAATTGTTACTCAGGGACAGACACAGAATTGTTACTCAGGGACACAGAATTGTTACTCAGGGACACATAATCATTGAATTAAAGAGTATGTCAGACAACATGCAGAGGAGTGGCAGAGGAGGCAATGTTTTAGGAGCGAGCAGACGTGGCAGCAGAGGAAGGGGTCGAGGCAGCACTAGTCGCAGCCAGAGGCCATTGCTCCCGGTGTCATCCAGTGGTCGTGTCTCCACCGACAACCCTGCCGTCATCGATTGGTTGGCTCGGTCGTCTTCCTCTTCCCAGGTCACCTCTGACACCTACAGCCAACGGTCGGTGGGTACGTCAGACACAACCGTTAGTTGGCATGGCCCGGGAGCAAGCCCACTGAAATCACGTGTCCTCGACCTGCCCCTGTCCTTTGGTGTTCCCTCACCAAGCGAAGTATCGCATGCTGTGGGCTCAGCCCCACTGTACAGTGAGGAAGAGCTAACAGAGGGCGGTCAGGAACGGAGGGAGACATCCGCCTCTTCAGCAGCCAGGCGAAGAAGTAGTGGCGAGGAGAGTGGCTCGGTAGCCGGTCTAGAGACAGGTCTGTCTCCTGACCCACACGCAGCCGAGGGGGCTAGTAGTGAGGCGGAGACCCTAATTGATGATGATGAGGCTGATCGCACTTGGCAGCCTCGTCGTCATCAGGCTATTGCTTCCGCATCATCAGGAGAAGAGGGTGGCAGCTTGGCAGCGAGCAAAACAGTCGGTGGGTTGCCCAGGAGGCAGCAGGGTCACAGCAGTGTCAGTGGAGGCAAACGGCCACGGAGTAGAGCACCAGCTCCACTGCAGCCTACCACCACGGCCAGTAGTGGTGCCGGTGTGCACGGAGGAAGTAGCAGTCAGCCAGTGAGGAGTATCGGGGGCAAAGTTTCCTACTCGGCGGTGTGGCAATTTTTCGTCAAGCCGCCCGAGGAAGTAAACGTAGCCGTATGTCGACTATGTGGCCAGAAAGTCAAGCGTGGCCAGGGGGCCCATGTTTGGACTACAGCGTTGCGGCAGCATATGCAGCGTCGCCATTTAGTGGCCTGGGAAAACCGTGATAAAGATACGGCGGTTCTGCCTGCCCCAGCCCCCGCTCCATCACCCGCTCCGTTACTTGCTCCGTCACCCGTCGTCAATCGCCCTCTATCAGCCAGTCAAGGCTCCAACACCTCTGCTGAGGGGAGTTGTCGCTCGTTGGCATCTTCCGCTCGTTCAGATGCTCCTTCTCCTGCTACTCCTCTTCACGGATTCTGTCAGCAGTCTTTCTTGGAATCCGTTTCCAAGAGACAACAGTTTGCGAGCACGCACCCGACGGTGCAAAAGCTGAACGTCCTCCTGTCCAAGTTGCTGGTGCTGCAGTCCCTCCCTTTCCAAGTGGTGGACTCAGCACCTTTCCGAAAAATGATGGCTTGTGCCGCGCCGCGGTGGAGAGTGCCGCGCCGCGGTGGAGAGTGCCAAGCCGTCATTTCTTCGCCAAAAAGGCAGTGCCAGCCCTGCATTCACATGTAGAAGAGATGGTGGGCCAGTCTTTGAGCATGTCGGTCTCTGCCAAAGTGCACAGCAGTGCCGACGTGTGGAGCTGTAACTACGGTCAGGGACAGTACATGTCATTTACGGCCCACTGGGTGAACGTGGTGCCGGCACAGCCGCACCAGCAACTTGGACAGGTCACGCCGCTTTTGCCTCCACGTTTGCACGTCCTTGGTCCGGCAAAGATGTCCGCCTCTACCACCTCTTCTTCCGCCGTGTCCTCAGCCGCCACCCCCGTGCCAAGTCCCTTTACCCGACCGGCATATCACATGTGCAGGGCGCAACGGTGTCACGCTGTGCTGCACCTGGTATGCCTTGGCGAACGTAGTCACACAGGGGAGGAACTTCTGAGTGTAATGAACAGAGAAATCGACAGATGGCTGTCTCCGCGCAAACTGAAAATCGGAACCATGTTGACCGACAACGGAAAGAACATGGTGTCTGCTCTGCGTCAAGGAAGGTTGTGCCATGCGCCATGCATGGCTCACGTGTTCAATCTGGTTGTCAAGCGGTTCCTAAAATCCACCATCCCACTGCAAGACATCCTTAAAATGTCACGTAAACTTTGCATGCATTTCAGCCATTCCTACACCGCAAAGCACACCCTCCTTGAGCTGAAGCGGCAGAACGGAATTCCACAGCATCGCCTGATCTGCGACATTGCAACAAGGTGGAATTCAACCCTACATATGTTAGACCGCCTTTACGAACAGCGAAAGGCCATCACCGATTTCCTGATGTTACAAGCGGATAAAGGTACTCCCCTGTGTAACTTCGATGTCAGCCATTGGCAGCTCATGCGTGACACCTGCCGCTTGCTCAGGCCCTTTGAGGAGGCCACGCTATTCGTGAGTCGGCAGGACTATGGGATGAACGACATCATTCCTCTGTTGCACGTCCTGGAACAAATGCTGTTAACAATGGCTGGTCAGGCTGCGGTAGACGTGGCGCACAGATCTCAACGCCACATGACCCCTGTGGGGGCAGGACAGGAAGAAGAGGAGGAGGTAGAGGAGGACATTTGTGCTCAGGAATTATTGAGTGAAATGGGTGGTTTTTCCACTCAGCGGACAGGAGTGGAGGAGCAGGAGCATCTGGTAGAGGAGGAGGAGGAGGAGACAGAGGACCCAGACGCACCGTGGCAGTATGCTGTGGAGATGGAGGCAGGGAGTCCCTCGCATTCCTTGGCACAAATGGCCCATAGCATGCTCGGTTGCTTGCGTAGCGACAGCCGAATAATAACCATCAGACAGAGGGATGACTTTTGGCTGTCCACCTTGTTGGACCCTCGCTACCGTTCAAAAATGGTGGCCTTTTTCACACCTGCTGAGAGGGAGGCCAAAATAACGTACTATAAAAACCACCTATGTAGTCAGTTGGTCTCTGCCTTTCTGCGCCAACGTCCATCCTCAGACACTGTGGGCCCTGTGCGCTCGCGTTCCGCTGCCATGGCAGCAGGGGAGGGGTGGGGTGGTAGGAGCAGTGGCAGCTCCACCAGCAGCGGCTGCCTCAGTCTGCAGTCGATGATGAGTAGCTTTCTTCACCAGCGCAGTGAGGAAACTACTAACCAGCCGCAGCAGCAGCAGCAGCATCAGGTGGACCTGGAGCAGGACCTCAAACAACAGGCTTGGGCCTACTTGGACAGCACCCTGCTTACCGAGGTAGACAATCCCCTTGACTACTGGGCAACGAAACTTGACCTTTGGCCCCAACTAGCTGAATTTGCCCTTGAAAGGCTGTCATGCCCGGCCAGTAGCGTGGCATCGGAGCGCGTGTTTAGTGCGGCAGGAGGTATTGTAACTCCGCGGAGGACACGACTGTCCACCCAAAGTGTGGAGAGACTCACGTTTGTGAAAATGAATCAGGCGTGGATTAGTCTGGATTTCAAACCACCAGTTCCTGACACAACTGACTAAATCCGCCATGAATCATGCCCCAAACATGTGCCACTTTCAGGTCTCCTCACACTGCTGGTGTGTTCCATTTTTTGTCATAGGGTGCTGGCAGATTACGGGCCTCTCATTGCTGCTGCCAGGCCCGTAATCTGCCATGGGCCCCTGTACCACCTCCCCATGCTGCTGCCAGGTCCAGAGTCTCTCATGGGTCCCTGTACGGCCTCCCATTGCTGCTGTCTCCATCGCCACACTCTGCCATGTGCCACTTTCAGGTCTCCTCACACTGCTGGTGTGTTCCATTTTTTGTCATAGGGTGCTGGCAGATTACGGGCCTCTCATTGCTGCTGCCAGGCCCGTAATCTGCCATGGGCCCCTGTACCGCCTCCTCATGCTGCTGCCAGGTCCAGAGTCTCTCATGGGTCCCTGTACGGCCTCCCATTGCTGCTGTCTCCATCGCCACACTCTGCCATGTGCCACTTTCAGGTCTCCTCACACTGCTGGTGTGTTACATTTTTTGTCATAGGGTGCTGGCAGATTACGGGCCTCTCATTGCTGCTGCCAGGCCCGTAATCTGCCATGGGCCCCTGTCTTGCCTCCTCATGCTGCTGCCAGGTCCAGAGTCTCTCATGGGTCCCTGTACGGCCTCCCATTGCTGCTGTCTCCATCGCCAGACTCTGCCATGTGCCACTTTCAGATCTCCTCACACTGCTGGTGTGTTACATTTTTTGTCATAGGGTGCTGGCAGATTACGGGCCTCTCATTGCTGCTGCCAGGCCCGTAATCTGCCATGGGCCCCCGTACCGACTCCTCATGCTGTGACGTTGCAACAAGGTGGAATTCAACCCTACATATGTTAGACCGCCTTTACGAACAGCGAAAGGCCATCACAGATTTCCTGATGTTACAAGCGGATAAAGGTACTCCCTGTGTAACTTCGATGTCAGCCATTGGCAGCTCATGCGTGACACCTGCCGCTTGCTCAGGCCCTTTGAGGAGGCCACGCTATTCGTGAGTCGGCAGGACTATGGGATGAACGATGTCATTCCTCTGTTGCACGTCCTGGAACAAATGCTGTTAACAATGGCTGGTCAGGGTGCGGTAGACGTGGCGCACAGATCTCAACGCCACATGACCCCTGTGGGGGCAGGACAGGAAGAAGAGGAGGAGGTAGAGGAGGACATTGGTGCTCAGGAATTATTGAGTGAAATGGGTGGTTTTTCCACTCAGTGGACAGGAGTGGAGGAGCAGGAGCATATGGTAGACGAGGAGGAGGAGACAGAGGACCCAGAAGCACCGTGGCAGTATGCTGTGGAGATGGAGGCAGGGAGTCCCTCGCATTCCTTGGCACAAATGGCCCATAGCATGCTCGTTGCTTGCGTAGCGACAGCCGAATAATAACCATCAGACAGAGGGATGACTTTTGGCTGTCCACCTTGTTGGACCCTCGCTACCGTTCAAAAATGGTGGCCTTTTTCACACCTGCTGAGAGGGAGGCCAAAATAAAGTACTATAAAAACCACCTATATAGTCAGCTGGTATCTGCCTTTCTGCGCCAACGTCCATCCTCAGACACTGTGGGCCGTGTGCGCTCGCGTTCCGCTGCCATGGCAGCAGGGGAGGGGTGGGGTGGTAGGAGCAGTGGCAGCTCCACCAGCAGCGGCTGCCTCAGTCTGTAGTCGATGATGAGTAGCTTTCTTCACCAGCGCAGTGAGGAAACTACTAACCAGCCGCAGCAGCAGCAGCAGCATCAGGTGGACCTGGAGCAGGACCTCAAACAACAGGCTTGGGCCTACTTGGACAGCACCCTGCCAACCGAGGTAGACAATCCCCTTGACTACTGGGCAACGAAACTTGACCTTTGGCCCCAACTAGCTGAATTTGCCCTTGAAAGGCTGTCATGCCCGGCCAGTAGCGTGGCATCGGAGCGCGTGTTTAGTGCGGCAGGAGGTATTGTAACTCCGCGGAGGACACGACTGTCCACCCAAAGTGTGGAGAGACTCACGTTTGTGAAAATGAATCAGGCGTGGATTAGTCTGGATTTCAAACCACCAGTTCCTGACACAACTGACTAAATCCGCCATGAATCATGCCCCAAACATGTGCCACTTTCAGGTCTCCTCACACTACTGGTGGGTTCCATTTTGTCATAGGGTGCTGGCAGATTACGGGCCTCCCATTGCTGCTGCCAGGCCCGTAATCTGCCATGGGCCCCTGTACCGCCTCTTCATGCTGCTGCCAGGTCCAGAGTCTCTCATGGGTCCCTGTACGGCCTCCCATTGCTGCTGTCTCCATCGCCACACTCTGCCATGTGCCACTTTCAGGTCTCCTCACACTGCTGGTGTGTTTCATTTTGTCATAGGGTGCTGGCAGATTACGGGTCTCCCATTGCTGCTGCCAGGCCCGTAATCTGCCATGGGCCCCTGTACCGCCTCCTCATGCTGCTGCCAGGTCCAGAGTGTGTCATGGGTCCCTGTACGGCCTCCCATTGCTGCTGTCTCCATCGCCACACTCTGCCATGTGCCACTTTCAGGTCTCCTCTCACTGCTGGTGGGTTCCATTTTTGTCATAGGGTGCTGTATGGCCTCCCATTGCTGCTACCTCCACCGCCGCACTGTGGCTCCACACTCTGGTTTTGGCCCCGTGACTGCCCAAATGAGTGAAGTGTGCGGTGATTCTAAGATCGACGGCACTCATCTGCATGTCATACTGACTGACAGTATTATTTCTCTTCCCCAGCAGACTCCAAGGGCATTTAAATTAAAGGTACAGTGTTCTGCACTAATATAAAGGCTCTCTGAAGCCTAGAAACACCCTTTTATAAGTTAAAATCGCAGCGAATATATTCGCATCGAATCGAATTTATTCCTCGAATTCGCCAAATCAGCCGAATCGAATTTTTGAATACTTCGCTCATCTCTAGTTATTTTGCCTGGGTGTTTTTAACGTTGGCATCCTTTTTAATACAAGTTCCAAGTTTTACTACAACTGGACTTTGTGTCTTTACTGTCCGCATACTTTTTTGAACAAAAATAAACTGATCCAATTTCACAAATTTAATGTGGATGGGAGAATTACCCCCACTGTGCTACTGAGTGCACATGGCAGGGTGTCTACCCCGCTGTCAGAACACAATGATCATTGTTTCTAGCTATAGCTGGCGGCACTGATCATGTGGGAAAACCTAAGAGGCTGCTTGTATACAAGTAAATCAATAGATCAACTTGTATAGAACCAAGGTGCCCATACATGGATCAAAATTCGGCCAGTTCCTGTGAAGCAGCCACATTTCGGTCCAGGTATGGCCAGCTAAATGCATGCAGGCAAGGAACCAAAGGAAGGCAAAAGAAAATTCTTTTCATAAAAAAAAGAGACCACAACAGGCCATCAAATGGGAACTCTCAATTGAGGAAAAACATACTAAACAGCAAGAGTCCAGAGGAAAAACTAAGTCTGAAGCAACACAGCAGAAAACGCAAAAATGCCAATGTTGAAAGGGACCAGATGAGCCTTTTTGATTATGTACTGTCCCACTAAAAAAGCTTGAGAGATCTATACAATATTTCTCAGTCAGCTTTAAAAAGGTAGGAGCTAGCAATAATGAAAGTATTCATGGGTGGGTAGTAGAGTAGGCAGGTTTAGAGGTTGGGAATGGTGTTGTTCTTTGCAGGTTCACATCTTTGCAGATTGTGTTTAAAGCATTTTTCGGTTGCATTTTGCATTTTTTTCACACTTGTTTTTTTATGCCTTTTTTTTTTCTTTATGCATCTTATGTGTTTTATGTGACTTTAGCTGGTTTTAAAGGAGCGGGTGTCTGCCAATGTACTTAACAACTAGCTGATTGTTAAGGAGCGGGCGACCGCCGCGTCCTTAACCACCCATGAATCACACATAAAATATAAAGAAACCTATTGCCAGCAATTAAAAAATGTTTTTAAAAAATCACGAAAAACACCGCCCAATCCCCACCAGGCCCTTTCTGGTCTAGTATGAATTTTAAGGGGAACCCCATGCTATAATTTTAAAAATGATGCGGGCCCCCCCCAAAATCCATACCAGGCCACATGCCCTCAACATGGAGGGGGTGCTCTGGGGCAAGGGGGTTCCTCCCCCAAAGCATCTTCTCCCCATGTTGATGAGGACAAAGGCCTCTTCTCCACAACCCAGGGCTGTGGTTTTGGGGTCTGCGGGAGGTGACTTATCAGAATCTGGAAGCCCCCTTTAACAAGAGGGCTGCCAGATCCTGCCTCCCCCCATGTGAATGAGTATGGGGTACATAGTAAAAACCGGCATGGAGGTAAAGGTTCTGCCACTCTGGTTCATAAACCCTCATTCGCCATGAAGGTGGCCTGGCATTTGGGATTTCCTTAGTCCTAAAATGTAGGATTGATGGGGACTATTGACAGAAAAGTAGAGGGTAGGCAAACGATGCCTTACACATGAATTACCAATTTGGCAGCTACAATTCATGACTTCATTTTCAGCACCATGTGGAAATCTGGTATGCAGTTCATTCACTGGTATATAGTGGTTGCTGAATAGCCTGCTAAGTATTGTAGAGGATATTGATTAGGGGGTGTTGCTAATGCATACAACTGGGCTTCTCATTAGATTCTTTTATATGTAATATTTAATAAATATGCCTAATAAATTAGTAAATATACTGATTTTTTAAAATTACAAACATATTACAGTAAAATGCTCCTCTTATTGAATATAAAATTATGAGTTTTTGAAATATGTTACACTTGATTTCAAGCAAATCAATAAATGTTTTCTATATATAGACATGATTATACTGTGCATAGCAAAGAGATATGATTTGTGCAATAACTAATCAATTACACTACTGTTACAATCTGGAAACTAAACCAATAGTTAGGGTCAGGAGTAAACACCTAACAGAACATGTTTATTCATGTTTATAATATATACAATGACTTTTAAATATTTGCTGCACTCACCACTTGTCCTCCCATGATCTTTTGTTGATGTCGGTAGGCTTTCTAGCCTATAAAACCCCAGGACTCGTAGGAGTTCACTAAATAGGTTATGTAACAGTGGTGTAGCAAGAGATATACGGGTCCCTGTACAAAGATTCAACATGGGCCTCCTTATCTGGCCTTCCAACTTTACTGTTCACATTCCCTGTTATCCCCCCATACCCTTTACTGGTCAGCGATACAAATCACAGCCATGTAGAGCATGCCAGGGAAGATAGGAAATGTATTGGCTGGAGTACAGAGAATTATATCTTACATTTGATGGAATTTTTAAGGCAACCTGAAATTTCACAAGAAAAAACTATTTTTTAAAAAAAGAATCAAAATTTTATTTATACAAGTTGTTGAAAATGTTTTTTTGGTTTGCTTAACAGCACATAAAAAATGGTCATTGCATATTGCCAAATATATTGCACAGCAATTCAGACTACTCATTCACTTTACAAAAGTAAAGTATGTTCCAATATATATCAAGTGGTATCACCCATAGCCGATTTCCATCTTACAACCTCAAAGTTTGACTGCAGATACATTCAGCCTGGGATCCAACGCGTTTCAAATACATTAACATGGATTCTTCTTCAGGCATATGATACCACTCTATCATAATAATTATTAATAATCAATTTTAGCAAACATTCTCATAACTATTAATACTGAACCAAACCATATAAGGTAAACAATTTACATAACCACCACCGATATTCAAGAAGAAGTGTTTCACTATGTCAGGAGATGAATCCCCTCCAAAAATGGGGTCATCATTTAGACATGCAAGGATCACGGTTGTCACATCACAACCACTGCCATAATAAAGCATATATATAGGTATAATAAAGTGTGTAATGATAAATAATGAAGAACTATAAATACAGCATCAATATAGACCAATGGTATGTGCAAATTGGTAGATATAAATTTCATGACTACACATCCCCTTATTGGATACTAGTAGAATGTAAGGGAATTCCCGTGAGATGGCTGGTGAATAGACGTGCGCATGTGCACAGAAATGCATGATCACGCACGCGCACGTGCACACGCACAATGAAGATTGGCGCCAGACAGACTATTTAAAGGGTGCCTTTGCCTGTGCTGAGTGCTGACTGGTCTTCTGCTGCCCTGTGTCCTGCTTGTTCCTGTGTGATTCCCTTGTTGCTAACCCAGCTTGTTCCTCACCTGACTCTGATTGCTCTCCTGATACTGGTAACTGACTTCGGCTCTTCTCCTGACTTCGGCTTTGCTTCTGATTCTGTACCGCGCTGCCCGACTGTTGATGACCCCGGCTATTCCTATGACACTGCTCCGGTCTCTTCCTCTTGTTTCCTGCCTTGCTCTGGTGCATGCCTGGCGATCTACAAAGCCCGCTCTGCATGTTACCACTGTGCCTGAATCAGAGGATCATCAGCCTTCCAAGGTCTTCATCTACAAGAGCTGCAAACAACAACTACTGACGCTCTTGTTCCCTTGGGTCCTAGACTCCCTCTGTTCCAACTGCAGTGGGGTCAGGGCTGGTGACACAAGTGAGGCCGACCTCGTCATTTCAGTCTCCCATCAGGTACGTGACATATAGAGGCATAATGTAGATGTATATAGATCATAAAATGATCATACAAATATATACACCCTTTTATTGAGTGTTCAAGGGGACAAACATACCAATTACATTTGTTGCCTCCCATCCCTTAGTACTACATAAAAAATATCAAAACTATTAAGACCAAAGACAATGAAATATAAGGGCTCAGGGGTTGGACAATTAACTCCTTGAATATAGAAAAGAAGCATGAATATCAGCATTCATGGTCCATGTCTTTTTTCAACTCACCAGAAATTGCAGAAAAATAGAATAGAGTTCCTCCAAAAAATCAGGCTAGATATTAGTAGCTTTGAATGGTTATTCAAGTTGTGGCCTTTATAGGGTCAATAATGGGTGTGATGTGTGTATTTCCTCCCAAAAGCAGAACATGTCCACTAGAGAGGAAGATGGCGCCCATTGTGTGGTCCCCAGCGCTCTTCACAACTGCGCATGTGTAGCAGCGCTATGCGCCCTGGAATCATGTTCTTTTGTATTTGTAGTTCTTCATTATTTACCATAACACACTTTACTATACCTATATATATGCTTTATTATGGCAGTGGTTATGATGTGGCACCTGTGGTCCTTGCACGTTTAAATGATGGCCCCATTTTTGGAGGGGATTCATCTTCTGACATAGTGAAACACTTCTCCTTGAATATCCATGGTGGTTATGTAAGTTGTTTACCTTATACGGTTTGGTTCAGTACTAAATAGGTAAGAAAATGTTTGCTAAAATTGATTATTAATTATTATTATAGAGTGGTATCCTATCCCTGAAGAAGTATCTATGTTAATGCATTTGAAATGCATTGGATCCCAGGCTGAATGTATCTGCAGTCAAACTTTGAGGTTGCAAGATGGAAATCAGCTGTGGGTGATACCACCATATATATATTGGAACATACCTTAATTTTGTAAATTGAATGAGTAGTCTGAATTGCTGTGAAATATATTTGCCAATATGCAATGACCATTTTGTATGTGCTGATAAGCAAAACAAAATAAATTTGAATGCCTTGTATAAATAAAATGTTGATTCTTTTTTTAAAAATAGCTTTTTCTTGTGCAATTTAAGGTTGCCTTAAAAATCCCATCAAATGTAAAATATAATTCTCTGTACTATGGAAATAGGGATGATGGCAACCACACCCTAAGCTATACTGAATTACTTATGTACTGGCTGGAGATGATTCTGGATTAATGGTTCAATGCAAGAGAAAATTCCCTCAGGGTGCAGCCGTTTTGAGTAATGATATCCATTTGTCTGGCATAATAGTATGTCAACTGCATATATATCAACATTTTGTAGGGAAAAAAAAGAACATCTTGCCCGTTGCACCCTATCCCCCATTTTCAAATTGTGAAATTAGAGTTAAAGCAAAATCTGAAAATGATGCATGTGTTACGCTATTATGTCTGAACACTTCCATCATCTAATCACATGCAAGCTAAAATGTTTGTTTTTTTTAATTTTCCTTGCACGTGATTAGGTTTTCTTTGTAAAGTGAAGCTTTCTCTGACTTACTAAGCTCTGGAACAACTGCACTTCCAGAGTGCACTGTCTATTTGCCTTTAGTAGATCAGCCTCAATGGGTCCTAAAATTTGGTGCAAGATTTTATGCCTAAACAATAAATATAGAGCTGAGTTGGATTGAGCTGAGCAACCTTGCCTAATGTAGTCTCAATGCATAGAAATGGCAATGTTCCCTATAATGGCAGTTCTCACCACTGGAATGTGGTGGTGTGTACTGGAAAATGGTATGGCATGCAGTACATTTATCAACACAGTATGGTTCAATGCAATCCACTGCAGACAATAGGACTGAATGAATGGCACTTCTGCCTTCACATCACACACCAGCAATTGTGCGGTAGTACATGCTGCTGATGTGAACAAACCCTAAAGGATTTTTTGGAATGACTACACAGGTTTCTCAGTCTCTCTAATGCTGGTCAGTGGTTTGTACCAATGCACAGCAAGATTATCGAGGCACTTAAAGTGGAACTGCACTGTATCTGAACACCACAAACCAAACGCTATTTAATTAATTTTTAATATTCAAAGCAAACTCACCCATCCATCCATGTCTCCATGGTTTATTTTGTTGAGAAATCACTTTGAAAAGCACCCTAGCATGTCTAGCATTTCTGGTTACGGCCATCTTGAGTAAGGGCAATTGATTCATGTAGCATTTACTTCCAGGCAGCCATCTGCCCTTAGCTCAGCCCAGGCAGGCAAGAAAGCAGAAGAGTGTGCTTAGCTTAGAAAGCCCCTCCTTCCCTCTTGAAGACCTTTGGGATGTATGACATCATTTGCCTAGGCCTGGAAACCAAGAAGTAACTGAAAACGTTTAAAACTAGTAAATAGGATATACTTATATGTTAGCAGCATAAGCGCTGATTCACAATGTGGTGCCAATATTTAAAAAGGAGTCAAAATCTTTACCAAGTAATTATAGACCTGTTAGTCTAACTTCTATAGTTGGGAAGATACTGGAGAGTT
This sequence comes from Staurois parvus, assembly GCF_062004578.1. Classification (NCBI taxonomy): domain Eukaryota; kingdom Metazoa; phylum Chordata; class Amphibia; order Anura; family Ranidae; genus Staurois; species Staurois parvus. The sequence continues at coordinate 3,725,345 of NW_028318781.1, forward strand.
TAATAAAAGACCACATAGATGAGTTCTTGCTGGAAAAAAATATTTTAAGCAACAAACAGCATGGATTCATGAAAGACAGAAGTTGTCAAACAAATCTGATTTCTTTTTATGAGGAGGTGAGCAAAACCTTGGACAGAGGGGTGGCGGTGGACGTGGTATACTTGGAATTTGCAAAAGCATTTGAAACAGTTCCCCACACACGGCTAATGTGTAAGAGAAAGTCTACGGGCTTGGAAAAATTAGTATGTAAATGGATAGAAAACTGGCTAAAAGATCATATTCAAAGAGTAGTCATCATACATATGAGGGGGGTACAACTGGGGGAATCAATGGTGAAGGATCTGGGGGTTCTGGTAGATCACAAGCTTAATAATGGCATGCAATGCCAAGCTGAGGTTTCTAAAGTGAGCAAAATCCTCTCTTGTATTAAAAGAGGTATAGACTCCAGAGAGAGAGATATCATATTACCCCGGTACAAATCATTAGTAAGACCTCATCTGGAATATGCAGTTCAGTTTTAGGCACCAATTCACAAAAAGAACATTGGGGAACTGGAGAAAGTACAGAGAAGGGCAACCAAACTGATAAGAGGCATGGAGGAGATCAGCTATGAGGAAAGATTAGAGGAACTGAATTTATTCTCTCTTGAGAAGAGGAGATTGAGGGGGGATATGATCACCATGTATAAATACATCAGTGGTTCATATAGTGAACTCGGTGTAGAGCTATTCACACTGAGGTCATCACAGAGGACAAGGGGGCACTCTTTACGTCTGGAGGAAAATAAATTTAATCTCCAAACATGGAAAGGTTTCTTCACAGTGAGAGCTGTGAAAATGTGGATTAGACTCCCCCAAGAGTTGGTTCTGTTTTTTATGGTTGAACTGGATGGACTTTTGTCTTTTTTCAGCCAGACTAACTATGTAATTATGTAACCCATGTGCGGTATGGATTGCAGCTCAGGTTTCACTGCTAATTGATACAGAAGCTGTTTACAGGTTCAGGTCAGGTTTACATCAGGTTCAGGTCAGGATTAGCTCTCTGGATTATCATGTTCACATATATGCAGTTTAGTAACGGTTCCCATAGAAGTCAATAGCCCGTAATCCACACCTGAACCTGAAGTCACTGCTTAGATATCGCATGTGACTCTTTTTAAAACTGCACTGAATCTGCACCACCAGTTCTCCGGACATATATGAACAGGCACCATAGGAAGCAATGTTATTTCACATGTCATAGTTCACGGTTCAAATTGCATCCAATCCGCATATATGTGAATGGGCACTAAGGATTAAAAATAGTCAATGTTGACTGAGAGAGTGAAGTTACGCTTTAATAAACTGACCGACTGGGTATAAAGCTACATACTGGTATCATGTCATAACTTAGGTGTTCACAGTATATTTCTTTTACAATATATTATGTCAGCACATTCAGCACTGTTTTATGATGCCTTTCTTTTCACTTTGCATACTATATGCACATATAGTATGCCGCAGAGTCAAATATGGGGCTAAAAGTGCTGTGGTTTGACATTTACTGGCCTACAGGTGATTAACCGCTTCTGTGCCACCCTATAACAGAAATACTGCTACAAGGCGGGACGGGTGCACAAAATCACACACACAATATATATACACGTGATGTTGTAGTTCCAGGTAGGAAGTGCTCGCGCGGTCTATGGTGTAGCCATTCGCGGCCCCGGCTATCAGTCATCGGTGATTCCCCGCCGGCACCCGCCCTTCTCCGAGGATATCTGAAAGGGGAGAGACCTGTATGTAAACAATACAGTTCTCTCCCCTGTCAGCTCCTGCACACTGCTTTGTATGGCTGTGCATAGCACAAACATACAAAGCAGTGTGCTTACATTGAAGCACACACACAGCCCCCATAGTAAAAAAGCACACAGCACAAAGTTAACCCTTTAATCGTCCCACATGTTAACCCCTTCCTGCCCAGTGTTCCTGTACAGTGTCAGAGCTTTTTATTAGCACTGATCACTGTATTGGTGTCATGGGGGATATCAGTGACACCAAGTCAGTCCCCCCCCCAGTGTCAGAATGCCCGCCGCAGATCCGCTATAAGTCGCTGATCACTGCCATTATTAGTAAAAAAAAAAGAAAACAAATTCCAGTATATATATCGCCATTTGTAAATGCTATCATGTAAACCAATTAATTTACAGATAGTGGGATTTTTTTTTTTAGCAAAGACATGTAGCAGAATACATTTTGGCCTAAATTTATGAGGAAATCTGATTTTTTACAGTTTTTACTGGACATGTTTAATAGCAAAAAGTTAAAAATATTGTTTTTTTTTTGTCTCAAAATTGTCAGTCTTTTTTGTTTATAGTACAAAAAATAAAAAACGCAGAGGTGATCAAATACCACAGAAAGAAAGCGCTATTTGTGGGAAAAAAAGGACATAAAGTTCATTTGGGTGCAGCGCTGCATGATTCTGGTGAGTGAGAAATTCACTTATTTCTCTGCACGTGGTGAAAACGCACATTATTTGGTCTACAGAATTTTCTTCATGGGACTGCCACTATATATTGTGTTCACTATTTATTATGTCTGATATAGGAATATAATTTGTTAGATGAATATTATTTGTTGGATGTTGAGAGTCTCATATCATTTTATTTGGTATAGGACTAATATTCGTTAAATGATGTTGAGAGTTAACTTGCTCTCATTTTTTGATGCACGGTTGTTCTAGCGCCTACCTATTCACATTTCTATATTCTAGCACATTGCCCATGTGTCCACTGTGTCCTTATTTGGTCCTATAGCTTTGTTTTCTTTGGCGTGAGGGTTCTTATTGGAGGTGGCAGTGGGTTTGTTGGCCAGTCACTGTCGCAGATGTGAAGGAAGAGAGGTCATAAAGTTACCATTATTTCCCGAAAACCTGCAGAACAGAGGAGTACATTGGCAGATGTCACCAAAAAGGGTTTGCCACCCTGTGACGCAGTAGTTAACCTTGCTGGAGAGAATGTCCTGAATCCCCTAAGAAGATATGGCTCATCTAAGGTAGAAGGGGTGCTTCTGATACAACCAGGCATTTATCTAAGAGGAGAAGAGGGATATGAAGTATCTATAAGGAGTGGAGGAGAAAAATGGAGATATTATACACACGTTATTTTAAAGAGGACTGGAGGTGGGAGTTCTGGGAGCACTAAGGTGGCACAAGATTGCACAAAGTGGATTGTAAGCACGAGCACTTTGAAAATCAGTGATGTTGGCCACATATGTGATATAGGGACTGATCTACTGAAGCTATTGTTTTGCATTTTGTTATTAAGATATATTTGAATTTATTTTCTGCACACGCTATATATCAAGTTTTATGTTTATTATGTAGTTATGTTTTAGTTAGCAGAGCTACATCATTTATTTTCAATAATTTGCACATTCACATCATTCCCTAACCCTCAAGGAGCATACAATCTAAGGTCCCTTACTCACATTCCTACATACACATACTATCATGTGGAATGAGCTCCAAATTATTCTAACACATTGCCCATGTGTCCACTGTGTCCTTATTTAGTCCTATAGCTTTGTTTTCTTTGGCATGTTACCAATGTTTCTGCTGGCGTTAACAGAAACAATGGTTGGATTCCCTTTATCATGACAAATAAATTTTCCACTGAACACTGAAATACCGTTCTGTTCCTCTACGCAATACAATCATCCCATCTTTTCTGGGTGCAGGAATGACTTACTTTAGGCTGACAAGATAGGAAATTTGTAATATTTACTTTATTATTAAAGGAAAATTGGGTACATGGTCCGCATGCCCAAATCAAAAATATATTTAAAGTGTTACTAAGCCCACAACAGTAAAATCAGTCTGTATATGCAGTAGAACATGCTTGTTATACTCACTGTGGAACCTAAGGTGTTAATCCTCTGCATTGTGTAAAAAGGCTGTTTGATCCTGACTTCTCTGATCCTCCCCTTCTTCCAGTGCCCCCTCTTATTTCCTAATAAGACATATCGTGTGGAGTCACTCTTCACATGCTCAGTTTGGTGTGTATTGCTAGAGAGGTTTTTCTTTCTTGGGAGAGTGCATGTGATGAGCACAGGGCCAATCATCACTGTCCAGGCAGAAGTCAGGGGTTCTACATCCTCCTAGAGCAGAAATAAAACTCCTCCTCCTGGCTTTAAGCAGTGCTCGGCTGTACACTGATAGAAGTCTCAAGACTGCTCTAACTGCTGATGAGAAAAGGTGTTTAGCAGTTTATATTTACTAAAATAATTGCATTTCCATGTTCTGTGTACTGTGGGGGACCAGAGAGAGAAAATGCAGGGTCCTGGGTTTAGTAACACTTTAAAGTCACTAAGCTTTAATGACATTTTCTTGTGTAAAAACAATGTGTTAATGTGAACTCGTACTCTCTGCAAAGGAAAAGGGTTTATTGTACAGCAGGTGAAAATGGTTCCTTGAGGGCCCCGGCAATCACAGTTTGCCAAAGCCCCGAGAAATACCCGGTACTTACAGGTGTGGGGAAAACGAGACAATTACTTTGCCTCTGGAGCAGTTAGGCTCCATGCACACTAGCATTTTGTAAGCTCCTAGAAGCTAAATAATGTTATCCTATGTGTCCATTCACAATACTTTAGGCTATTAGCATTTTTTTTAAGCTTCAGCATCTAGGAACAGAAAACAAAATAGTTTTTATAAAGTTTTTGGGAGCTGTTTTCCGGCAGAAAAAATGCTAAACGACCTTAAACGTTTCTAACAGCTTTTTTCTGGGTTTTTTTCTACATGTACTGTAAAAACGCTAATAAAACACTAACACTGCTAAACGTTCCTAAATGCTTCTAAATGCTACTAAAAAATGCTATTACGCAATTATTTTTTATCTAACATTTTTTTTTAGCTTAAAAAACGCTAGTGGGCCTGGAGCCTTAGTCTTTTTTTTTTTTATTGAGGGCCAAAGCCCAAATTTTAAAACAGTACACAATTTCAACAAGAACACATTGTGTACAAACGTTACAGTGACAGAAATCTATCATTGGCTTAGAAATAAGCAAGGTTAAGAAAACAGGAACATATATGAACAGCATGTCATTCAGTACTGGAGCCTTAGTCTTGATGTGGTGGTAAACAAAAATTTGCTGAGACTGTTATGCAGGCCATAGATGGGTCGAAAATCAGCCGAAAATTCATCCAAAAGAATAATCGGCCAATTTTCTGATCGTTAGTGGGTGAATTTGTCGGCCGTTTTTCATGATTTTGACACATTTTTTTAAGCGGTCATGTTGGAAAAAAACAACCGATTTTGTCGATCGGCCGATTTTCACGGCAATGATGGGCAAATCAGACGATCTTTTTACCGATTAAAAAAAATGCGCATGAGCCGTGAGCTGCAAGAAGAAGGAAAAGAAGTAAAAGAAGAAGATAAAGAAAAAGAAGAACATCTGTATCTATTTGTATCCATTTCGGATACTTTTAAATGTCAAAAATAATAGTGGAGTGTCCCTGCAGAGAGCTCCGCTATTATATTTGATATTTAAAAGTATAGCAAAGTTGCAACATTGTATCTATTTGTATCCGAATAGTAACATCTGTATCCGAAATGGATACAAATAGATACAATGTTGCAACTTTGCTATACTTTTAAATGTCAAATATAATAGCAGAGCTCTCTGCGGGGACACTGCTACTATATTTGCCAGCCGTAGACGGGACGAAAATCAGCCAATTTTTTTTACCAATGGTGGTAACATCGGCCGATTGAATGACCGATTTTTTTTTTTTTTTTAAAAAGTCTGGTTTTCGCCCCGTCTATGGCCTGCTTTAGGCTCCATGCACTCAAGCTCAAAAAACGCTGGATAAAAAACACTGGTAACAGTGTTTTTTAGTAATGTTTTAGTAGCATTTAGGAGTGTTACAGTTTTATTAACATTTTTACAGTACATATAGAAAAAAAACCCTCAAAAGCTAGAAAAAAAAGGTATTAGTAGCATTTTAGTAGCATTTAGCATTTTTTCCTGCTGGAAAAACGCTCCAAAATCTCTACAAAAACTATTTTTTTTCTGCTCCTAGACACTGAAGCTCAAAAAACGCTAATAGCCTAAGGTAGTGTGCATGGACACTACCTTAGCTTCTAGGAGCAGAAAAAAAACGCTAGTGTGCATGGAGTCTTAGAAAGTCTACACCTGCACATGAATTTTAGGGGCTCTGGTGGCAGATAGTAGCAGTGAGGGAATGTAGGGAATGCAGTATCTGCACTTTATGGTGTCTGCTGTGGAACAAACCTGGTACTTTTTTTTTTAAAAAATACTCTTATTTCCTGGGTCAGTGATTCAGCTCCTTATGTCTCCTCTCCAACGTCACCTAGTTCTCTGGGCAATGAATTAGAGATATGTAAGCATCTAGATTATCAGGTAAAATAGTAAAAATATATATGTACCTAAAAGGTTTTTCCATTCTGGTGGAAAGAAAAATAAAGCAAATTAAAAAAAAAAAAGAAAAACAGTATTATAACTTTTCTACACAAGCTGTGTTGTAATTTCAGTCTGCAAAGGACATGGTGGAACAAACAGATATTTCTTCAGAGCAACTAAAGGTAGAAATATGCTACAAGGTTTGTTAAAATCCTTGCAATCTACAGTGATCACCCAGAGGGGACTGCTTTCTTCTCAACAAAAGTGAAGTAACTCTTTAACCACTTTCCTGCCGCCCTGTAGAAGATATACTGCTACAGGGCGGTAGGGGTGTGCAAAGTCACGTATACATAGTATACAATATGAGATTTTGCATTTCCAGGTAGGGGGCACGCAGCATTACCCACTGGCACCTGGAGATTACCGAGCAAGTCCGTTGAGGAGGAGGACTGTTTTGTTTATTAACAGTCCTCCTCCCTGTCAGCTGGGGCACACTGCTCTGGATGGCTGTGCACAACACGACCATCCAGAGCAGTGTGATTACAGTCAAGCACACCCACCCCCCAGTAAAACACTCCCTGCACACAGTTAACCCTTTGATCGCCCCTCATGTTAACCCCTTCCTGCCCAGTGCCGTTAGTACAGTATCAGTGCTTTTTTTTAGCACTGATCACTGTATTTGTGTCACTGGGGATGTCAGTGACACCAAGTCAGTTCCTCCCAGTGTCAGAATGTCCATTGCAGTCCCGCAGTCCCTCTATAAGTCACTGATCGCCGCCATTACTAGTTTAAAAAAAAACCATTTCCAGTATATATGCCGCCATTTGCAAACACTATACCTTTCACGTAAACCAATTAGTTTACACATATTGGGTTTTTGTTTTAGCAAAGACATGTCGCAGAATACATTTTGGCTTAAATTTATGACGAAATTTGATTTTTTAAAAAATTTTTTACTCTACATGTTGAATAGCAAAAAGTCAAAAATATTGTTTTTTTTTCGAAATTGTTGGTCTTTTTTTTTATAGCACAAAAAATAAAAAACACATAGGCGATCAAATACCACCAAAAGAAAGCTCTATTTGTGGGAAAAAAAGGATGTAAATTTAATTTGGGTGCAGCGTTGCATGATCACGCAATTGTCAGTTAAAGTAACGCAGTGCCATAAAAATGGCCTGGTCAGGAAGGGGGTAAATGCTATGGAGGGCAAGTGGTTAAACTATGTATTCAGCTGTTTGCTCTGGGGATGTAGTATGCACTCACTCAGACATTGACATTATGTGGAGTCCCTATAAGGCTCTGTTCACACCTATGCAGTTTGCTTTTTGTCCGTTTTGCAGTGCTTTTCGCAGTTCATTTTGTGTCTTTCTACATGCGTTTTTACCACGTCTTGTTCAGGTTTATTTTTTAAAGTGGAATTTTTTTTTTTGCTGGGCATAATAAAAATGCAAAATTCAAAACATGGCAAAAACGCAGCAAAAGCGCACTACCATGCATTTCAGCAGATTCTCCATTGAACGCTGCTTTTAAAAAAATCCCTGACCCTTTCCAAACATGCAACAGCTCAAAAAAGCATAGATGTGAACATGTTCCATAGGAAACAATGTTAAATGGACTGTGGTGCATTTCTGTAAAAAGCACTAAAAATGCATTGGTGTGAATGGAGCCTAAAGCCAGGTCATGTTACCTTCAGCTCACCTGCATAATGGTCGGAATTTAATTTTATTCATCATACCTTTATTATCCCTATGTTTTTTAGCGGCACACTAAATAATGTGCTACTATTAACACCATGAATTTAATTATTTTTAGATATTTACTATTATATTATTTAATAATATTAATATTATTAATATTAGCCATTTAGCCACTGTGCCGGGGCGGCACAGTGGCTAAATGGTTAGCACTTCTGCCTGGCAGCACTAGGGTCACTGGTTCAAAACCCAGCCACGGCTCCACCTGCCTGGAGTTTGCATGTTCTCCCTGTGCCTGCGTTGGTTTCCTCCGGGTGCTCCAGGTTCCTCCCACACTCCAAAGTCATGCTGGTAGGTTCATTGGATCCTGTCTAAATTGCCCCTAGTATTTGTATGTATAAATGTAAGTTAGGGACCTTAGATTGTACACCCCTTGAGGGTTAGGGACTGATGTGAATGTACAATATATATATATGTAAAGCGCTGCGTAAATTGACGGCGCTATACAAGTACCTGAAATAAATAAATAAATATATTTTATTACAAAATTCTTTTTTTATCAACACTGTTATGTACACAATGTTCAGATAAAGAAAATCTACACAGACTCTGTTTATTAATGCCAATTATTATTAATTTAATGATTATTACTAGAAATAATTTTGATGTAAAATGGAGCATGGGGGGGGGGGGGGGGTTAAAGAATGATCCACCTTGGGTGTCAAATATGCAAGGAATGCCAGTGTTTGGAAGTATATGTAAACTCCATTTTAAACTCTTATATGTGTTTTAACACGTTAATGTAAACTCAAAAAAAATTTAAATGTTTTAAATCTGCTACTTGTATTAAAATAAACCCTTGGAGGTGAAAGAGACCCATGTAAAATACTCAGACTTATTGCTTTTGGTCTGATGAACCTGAATGGACCCGAATGTGTGCAGGTATAGGCAGATGCACATTCAGTTGTGTAACGCCCTCTAGGTTAGCTAGATAGTTTTTTTTCTTCAGACAGAGGCTGACTAGCAGCCTGGGGATGAGTCAGCCTGTGAGTGAGGCAGGAGTTCACCTCAGAACAGGCTAGGAGCTCTATTAGGTCAGGGCTTCTGGAACCCTCCCACCTCTCCAGAAACCTGAGAGCTTTCTGGAGGAGAGGTGGAGGAGGTGAGGAGGCCCAGAACTGCATGCTTGAAGGACCCTGGCAGGTGGCTTGGCATGGTGACTAGGGCAACCCTCACATGTGGCAGAGCCCAGGGGGAGGTGGGCAGTGTCAGGTGGAAGATGAAGTGAGGAAGGCTGGAGTGATGAGCCTGGGAGGGGACCCAAGGGAGGGTGCCTACCTACAGGCAGTTTGTTGGAAAGGAGGATTTCTGCTGTACCACCATCTCCTGGGGAGGTCATCCTGAGCAGCAGGGAAGGAGCCAGCCCAGCAAAAGGCCTGAAGACAGCCACCAACCCACTAAGCAGAGAGGAAAGGACAATGTGAGTACTCTTACACCCCCTGAGCTGGATGAGGGAAGAGGGCAGTCAGGTGAAAGACCCAAGTAGCTTCTGCTTGTGCTAAATGGTGGCTTCTTGGCCCCCTTACCCAGGAAATACCCTCAGTGCAGCTGGGTAAAGAGGAGTAATCATCCGGGGTCTGAGGAGGTACACTAGGAAGATTCTCTGGAGCTCTTCAAGGAAAAAGACTGATGCTATCCACGTTTGTACATTTCTAAGGTGTTGTTCTCAAATTCTGCAGTACCTCGTGCATCCAATATACCCCTAGACCTCATCCAAGTTCTAAAACCCTTAATAAAATCACAAAACCAAGCTCAAAGACTGTGCTTTGACTCCAGTGTGAAAAGTGTACAAAATGCATGTTGCCTGGCCGTGCATAGCATAGGGGGGACCCAAAACTTAGAGACTCCTAAGGGGGTAGTGCTACAAGTATGTTCAGGTTCTTCAGGCCAAATGCGAAATTTGTATCCAGGTTTGCATTTACTGCCCTGACTGGATGCAGACAGATATAGGCAGACGCACGTATATTTAAATCCAGTGTCTCTTGGAGATTACGTGGGTTTCTACCTCCTTCACATGAAAAAAATCTCAATTTAATTTGAACCTAGTTACAGGAGTGCAGGAGGAATCTTTACATTTTAATAAGGATTTGTATTTGCAAAACAGATCCTCGTCTACAAATAAATCAAATTAAATAAGAGGGTTATGATTTATAAAGCAGTGATCCTGACATTTAGCAAACTTTCTCTGCAGTTGAAGTCCATGTGTAATAAATGACAGAGATTGATGTCTGAGAATGTTTGATGAAATTCACCTTCACCACTCTATAAATAGACCCCTTCATTCCAATTAAATAGTAGATTTTTAATGCTCCTGTTTCGTGAATTATATATAATATATCCCCCTGACTATTGACATACTACAAGTATGCATAGTTACTGTTTTTTAACGAATCCTGCATCTATTATTAAAAACCAAGATATACAGTAGATTATTAGCATATTTATAAGATGTGGTGTATTCTCTATACCTTGGCTCATCATATATGGCACATTCCATATCAATTGTTATCTAACACCTTAACTTTTTTTTGTAATGTATTACTGTATACTGGTGTGCAGGATCCAAGTATAACCTGTTCTGCAAATCAGTATTTTTTGGGGGAATTTTTTTTTTTTTTTTTCATTTAAACTTCAAGCCACTATATACACAATGCAATAAAATATATATATATATATATATATATACAGTTGCAAGAAAAAGTATGTGAACCCCTTGGGATTACGTGGAGTTTTGCATGAATTGGGCATAAAATGTGCTCTGAACGTCATCTAAGTCACAACAATAGAAGAACACAGTCTGCTGAACATAATACTACACAAACATTAGATGTTGCCATGGTTTAATTGCACATAACATGTAAACATTCACAGTGCAGGGAGGAAAAAGTATGTGAACCTTTGGACTTAATAACTGGTTGACCCTCCTTTGGCAGCAATAACCTCAACCAAACGTTTCCTGTAGTTGCAGATCAGACCTGCACAACGATCTGGAGTAATTTTGGACCACTCCTCTTCACAAAACCGTTTCAGTGTAGCAATATTCTTGGGATGTCTGGTGTGAATCGCTCTCTTAAGGTCATGCCACAGCATTTCAATCGGGTTGCGGTCAGGACTCTGACTGGGCCACTCCAGAAGGGGTATTCTGTGCTGCTGCAGCCATTGTTTTGTTGAATTACTTGTATGCTTTGGGTCATTGTCCTGTTGCATCACCCATCCTCTGCAGAGCTTCAGTTGGCGGACAGATGGTCGTATGTTTTCCTGCAAAATGTCTTGATAAACTCTGGAATTCATTTTCCCATCAATGACAACAATCCGTCCAGGCCCTGAGGCAGCAAAGCAGCCCCAAACCATGATGCTCCCTCCGCCATGTTTCACAGTGGGGATGAGGTTTTGATGTTGGTGTGCTGTGCCTTTTTTTCTCCACACATAGTGTTGTGTGTTCTTCCCAAACAACTCAATCTTGGTTTCATCTGTCCACAGTATATTTTGCCAGTAGTGCTGTGGAACATCCAGGTGCTCTTTTGCAAACTTCAAACGTGCTGCAATATTCTTTTTGGACAGCAATGGCTTCCTCCGTGGTGTCCTTCCATGTACTCCATTCTTGTTTAGTGTTTTCCTTATTGTAGATGTGTCAACAAAAATGTTAGCATGTGCCAGAGATTTCTGTAGGTCTTTAGCTGACACTCTGGGATTCTTCTTTACCTCATGCAGCATTCTGCACTGTGCTCTTGCAGTCATTTTTACAGGACGACCACGCCTAGGGAGAGTAGCAACAGTGCTAAACTTTCTCCATTTGTAGACAGTCTGTCTTACCATGGACACATGAACATCAAGGCTTTTGGAGATACTTTTGTAACCCTTTCCAGCTTCTTGCAAGTCAACAATTCTTGATCGTAGGTCTTCTGAGAGCTCTTTTCTGTGAGGCATGGTTCACATCAGACAGTGCTTCTTGAAACCAGTAAACCCAAAACAGGTGTGTGTTTTTTAAGGGCAGGACAGCTGTCAGCAACACATCCAATATCATCACACTATTTTTAGTCAAGGTTGGCTCACTCCTGGCTCCAATTAGCTCTGGGAGAAGTCATTAAGCTAGGGCCTCACATACTTTTTCCTCTCTGCACTGTGAATGTTTACATGTTATGTGCAATTAAACCATGGCAACATCTAATGTTTGTGTAGTATTATGTTCAGCAGACTGTGTTCTTCTATTGTTGTGACTTAGATGACGTTCAGAGCACATTTTATGCCCAATTCATGCAAAACTCCACGTAATCCCAAGGGGTTCACATACTTTTTCTTGCAACTGTATATATATATATATATGGTCTGTTTTACCTGAGAAACATTTAAAAAAAATCTATCCAGCCATTCTTGTGATCCTGTCACCCCTGCATGTGCCACTTTTCGCCATTGCAAGTTATGCAACACTGCTTGATCACCAATTGTCTGCCAGCCTTCTGCCTGGTCAGCATAGGATCTGTATTTTTCCTTTCAGTAAACATGGTTCCCTGTATGAATCTTAGAGTAGAATGCACTGCTGCTCTATAAAAAATTGGTAAATGAACAGTTTTTAAACCGGATGTGAACGAGTATATATTTCCATGTGCATGAATTGTTGCCTTTTTTGTACGTATCATACATAGTACTGCAATGGTTTGGTCTAACGATGTTAGGTAAACAATTTGAAGGGCTCTCAGGAAAAAGGAGGCAGCTCCATATTGTTCACTTTTTTGGTTATACAGTACTGTATGTCCTATCTTGTTCAGAAAAATCTCCTCTGTCAATTGGTGCAAAAAAAGTTGGCATCTCTGCACATTAGTTTTCTTGTTCCTCAACTGTCTGTCTTGAACGTTGGATGGTAGAACGAGGTAGCTTCAACATTTAAAAAATCACCCTGCTATACAGAAAATATATTTTTGTTACATATAGTTACATAGTTTGGCTGAAAAAAAACAAAAGTCCATCCAGTTCAACCATTACAAAAAAAAAAAGTTATAATCCTATACCCACAGTTGAGGAAGGCAAAAAAACCAGCAAAGCACGATCCAATTTGCTCCTTCAGGGACAAAAAATTCCTTCCTGATCCCCCGAGAGGCAATTGAATATTCCCTGGATCAACTTTACCTATAAATGTTAGTATTCAGTTATATTCTGTGTATCTAAGAAAGAATCCAGGCCTTTTTTAAAGCAATCCACTGAGCTGGCCAGAACCAACTCTTGAGGGAGTCTATTCCACATTTTCACAGCTCTCACTGTGAAGAAACCGGTATAATAATACTAAAGCATGTGTTAATACATAGACAATTGAGTAAAACGTTTTTTTAGTTTGACAAAAGTTAGTAAAAGGGTTGGAGTTTCATCTTTATTGCTGTGAGCCCTTCAATTGTCATTGCTTCATTAATATTATTTATTTTGGATAAACATGAAAAATAAATTGATGTAAAGAACTATATCAATATATTAATATTTTAAACCATGTTTCTTTTTGTATAATTTTTAATTATATATGTACATGGGGGGAAGCTATAATTGCTTGGTATATATTCTGCCTCCTGCTTTGCAGTACTACACAATAGTTGTGTTTCACCCTTTTAATAATGAAGACCCCTTGAACCTCCTTTAGGGAAAGGGAGCCTTGACTGCTGAAATCATGTCATCATTGTGAGCATGAATCTAAAAGGGAAGTTAAGTGGCTCCGTCTAGGATTGGCTACAAAGACCTGAGGTGACTGGGTGGAGCCTGAACTCTAGGAAAAGGTTATGATTGGGCATGTCCCACAGCTCTGAGGAATTTCAGATGTCACAAGAGTTGCCCACCCTACCGCCCCTTGTGATGTTTTGTCACAGCTTTATAGACCTTGCCAGCAATTGATGTTACATTATGGGCTATGCCCTCAAGTTAAATGCTGGGGTCAGTCTAATGCCTGTCTGGCACCAATGGTGAGGGCAGGCCTCTTAGACTATGTGAATTTATGTTTTATGGGTGCACACAGTATAACTATACGTTGTTTGGTACCTTTGGAAAATTTGGTACATTCGGAAAATTCAATAAAGCTGTGGTCTAGCCCTATTTTCAACTTAATCGACTTCTGTGCCTTTTTGGGGGGAAAGGTATTGGTTTATTGGTCATAAATGGGCCTATGCTTCTCGGTAGTCATGCAAGTCTATGAGCTGGCCAACTTATTGTACACAATACGTAGCTGATATCTTATCTCAACAGTTAGTGAAAGAGAGAGAGAGAGAGAGAAAGAGAGAGAAGAAAGGAGAGAAGAGCCAGAGAAAGAGAGGGAGAGAGAAGTGAGGTGAATAGAGAGAGGAAGAAAGAGAAAAGGGGAGAGAGAGAAGAGCCAGAGAAAGAGACAGAGTGAGAGAGAAGAGAGAGGGAGAGAGAGAAATGAGAAGGAGAAAGAGAAGAGAGGAGAAAAGAGAGATAAAATAGGAGAGATGAGAGAGGGAAGAGAGAGGGAGAGAGAGAAGGCAGAAAGAAGAGAGGAGAGAAGAAAGAGTGAAACAGAGAAGAGAAAATTGGAGAAAAAGAAGAGAGGAGAGGAGAAAGAGAGAGAGAGAGAGAGAGAGAGAGGAGAAAGAGAAAAAGAGAGAGAGATGGGAGACAGCGAGAGAAAAGAGAGAGAGAGAGAGATTGGTGAATTGCTCTATATTGGGGGAATCTCTATATTTGTTAATAGGTACAAGAAGGCTTTTTATGTTGTGTGATCACACCCATTTTAAGCCCCTCCCACTGCTAACACAATTTGACCACACCCACCATGCGCTGCATCCCTACTCGACTCTCAGTTCCCTAAAGTACCCCCGGGCTTTTACAATCCTAACAACACCCCTGTCCAGGGGCGTATTTACCACAAGGCAACAAAAGGCATTTGCCTATGGCGGAATTTTTCAGGGGGGCAGCACCGCTCCCCTGGAAGAAGGGACAGAAGAAGGGATACATGCAGCTTGCGGACCAGGTGGGATCTGATAGAGGCTGTGGGCTGATTGACTGCCGTTCCTGGGGATGTCCACAGCTGTGAAGGTGAGTGTCTTTCTCTCTTTCGCTGGGAGGGGAGTAGCTGGTGTATGGGGCGATGGTAGTGGAAGGCTCTCTCGGGTGTGTGTGTGGGGGGGGACAGGGGTGTTGTTGGTCAATGTCAGGCTTTCAATGTCAGGCATTTTTCAGGGGGGCAGCACCGCTCCCCTGCAAGTAGGACAGAAGAAGGGATATATGCGGCTTGGGGACCAGGTGGGATCTGAGAGAGGCTGCGGGCTGATTGACTGTCGTTCCTGGGGATGTCCACAGCTGTGAAGGTGAGTGTCTTTCTCTCTCTTGCTGGGAGGGTAGTGGCTGGTGTATGGGGGCGATGATAGTGGAAGGCTCTCTCGGGTGTGGGGGAGGGGGACAGGGTGTTGTTGGTAAATGTCAGGCTCTCTCCGGCGGGGAGGGTTTGAAGCAGGGGTGAATTTTGTGTTGCCTAGGGCACCACAAACCCTTAATACACCACTGCCCCTGGCACAATGAAAACCATGCCCACACTTCACTACAGAACACCAAACACACCCCTATTTTTTTTTCATCCAGCAATGGGGCCCAGCTTATAATCTTGAACATAGGCCCACTGATTTCATAAAACACCCCTGTCCCAAACCCCCTTGTCTTCAAATGTATTGTAACTGTACTGTCTCCCTTTTTTTTTAAAGAGCTGCACAAACTGTTTGTGCTATACTAATCTGGTATAATAATAATAATATAATAATCATCAAACATTTGGATGCCTTGTGGTGCACTGCACTACACAAGAAATGCTTGTACACTACACTAAAAGAATACATTATGGGCTTTTTTGGCCATTGAGATGCATTGGTAGACTGCCACAATTAATTTGACTGCCCTATTACAATGCTCCTAAACACATGTGCAGTAATGCCCTACAAAGAACTACAGGTGTAAAGGAGTCCTTTATAGTGTGTAGGTTTTTTTTCTATTAACAATAGTTGCAGTATAGACTGAATATTTCTTCAGGCCACAAACAGCTCTGTAAATACCAAGCTAATGAGTTTCCTTTAAAGAGAACTGCAATAGAAAACAATTTATTATGTCTGTTTCCTTTGGTGGTTTGAGACCGACTCCAGATTTATGTATTCCTTTGCAGGTCGCTAATGTACAGCAGTACAGTTTGCAAATGTATGTTGAAACCTTTACACTGTGACACCGCTATTACTCATTGACTATTTTAACCGAAGCAGGTGCTGCCTGGCACATAATTTATTGTTATTTAACAATAAATAGAATCGCTATTGCAGATTTTTTTTTTCTTCGAGAATTATGTTAGGCTGCTCAGCAGATAGTAAATTATGTACGATTACTCGGTAATATTAAGTGCCTTCACAATAATTATTTTGCATAGATGAAACATATTCTTTTTTTAATGCCAGGGATAATAGGTCCAATTACATTTGTGTTAAAATAAATACTGCAACATGTTCAGTTGAAGTTTTCCCGAAGGCAGTATTTTGGATGTTACCCCAGTAAAGTGCCTTTAAGCAGCTTTGTGTGTCCCATGAGGGAAGGCAAGGTACTTATTTCACATGGCACCATTGTATCTTCAGAAAATGAGCTTCTTGACTCTTGGTTCCAAAGTGTGTACAGCATGTAACTGTTGAAAGTAGATTTAATCCTTGCTTTATGCAATTGTGCAGGGCATCACAAAGACATACCCAAAGAAAATTAGCGTGTTGCGTTTACCCCTGAAGCAGGGGCGTATTTAGCACAAGGCAAACAAGTACCGCAGCACTGCCCCCTGGAAGAAGGGACATATACTACATGGGGACCAGGTGGGATCCGAGAGAGGCTGGGGGCTGCTTGATGGTGCATGCAGAGCCCAACTGTCATTCCCGGGGATGTCCAGAGCTGTGAAGGTGAGCGTCTCTCTCTGTCGCCGTGGGGGGTGGGGGGTTTGGTGTTAGTGCAAGGCTCTCTTGGGTGGGGGGGGGATAGGGCAGGGGGGTTGTTGGTCATTGTCAGGCTCTCTCCATGAAGGGGGGGGTCTGGTGTTGATCGGTGTGAGGCTCTCTTTCTGCCAGTTAGGGGGGGGGGGGGGGGGGCGTTCGATTTCTGTGTTGCTTAGAGCAGCACAAAACCTAAATACACCACTGCCCCAAAGACACCGTTAAGGTTTAGGTCCCCTGATTTTAGATGAAAACAATGTGTTCGACATTGTAACACCATCTGATGCGCCAATACTAAGGAGGGAATATTTATTTCTGGAACACAAAGCAATAAACAAATGGCAAAAACTGTGAACAAGTGAACAATAATAGATACCAATATTCTATAACACTCTAAATAACTGGAGGACCAAATGGCTCTGCCCCAAAACCCTAAAACCATAGAGGTCCTAAGGGGTGGTACTAGGAACTAAAGGCCTGCTAGCCTCTCCAAACCCCTCCCACTGGCCAATGTGTTGGTAATCATTGGAGCCCAAAAGTTCTGGTGTTGGAGCTCTCAGACTTGAGTAGATCCCACAATACCATTCATAAACTGCATTCTAAAAAATAGGTGACACTGTCCCTTTAGGCCAGGAGTGTCAAACTGGTGGCCCTCCAGCTATTGCCAAACTACAAGTCCCATGAGGCATTGCAAGGCTGGCAGTTACAAGCATGACTCCCAAAGGCAGGGGCATGATGGGACTTGCGGTTTCACAACAGCTGGAGGACCACCAGTTTGATTTAGGCCAGGGGTGTCCAAACTATGGCCCTCCAGGTGTTGAGGAACTGAAAGTCCCATGAGGCCTTGGAAGACTCTGATATCCACAGGCAAGACACCCAGAGGCAGAGGATGATGGGACTTGTAGTACTTCAACAGCTGGAGAGCCATAGTTTGGACACCCCTGATTTAGGCAGTGGTCAAGAAGTTGTGACCAGTAAACTCTCACCACCAATTGTCTAAGATTTTGCCTCCTCATGCTCTCAGTTTGAACCCGGTATGTTTTGTCTTCATTAAAGCACACCTTCAATGGAAATGAAAGGTCTGCTTAGGTGACCATCCCACATGCCTAAATTAAAGAAGATGCATAAACCTATGGCAAAAATACAGCTTTTAAGAAAAAAAAATGACTAAGTATAGGACCTGGTTTTTGGTGGTAGTATCACCATGCCAGGAAAGTTGTGTACTTGAAATCTCACAAAACATATTCTCATTCTCTTGGGATTTTGAGTGCCTAACTCTGTCGGTGATGCATGAATAAGGTGGAGAAATGGTAATGTTGGAATTTCCACCTTAATGCCTTGTATTAATTAAATCCTAAGCTTAGTCAATAATGTTTTTATAAAAACCAGCACAAGGGACTGAACTTACATTCAATGTGCAGTGTCCCTTGTGCTGCTGGCTCATTTGTTTGTTGAAATCTTCAGTCTTCTGCCCCTCCCCATACTCCCGCAGCAGTAATCTTCCTGTGCTTCCTGTGCTGTTTTGGATAATATGAACACTGGACATGAGACATGCACCCATCAAGAGTGCTGACTTTGTTCGCCCTGTCTATCACAATTCATAGAAACTGTACTATAGCTTCATCAATGCAACACTGTGAATGAATGGAGGAAGGGTGGATGAATGAGGTTTGCCTTCTCCATTTATAGAGTGCTTTTAATTGATGAAGGCTGTAGTATAGCTTCTACGAGGAAGAGGTGGACTCTAGGTTTCCTCTTGATAAAGTCAGTGTGGACAAAACATGTAGGGTGTGGAGCCTGGCACTGGTAATACTCCTGGATTGTGTTTGAATAGGCTGTAAGTGTTGCGAGGAAGGTGGAGGGACTAAGCGGCTGATGGTTGACTGATTGCTTTATCCCCCTGCCGAACCAGTGTTTCATTGTAATTGTTTAACTTCTTCTATATGTTCGTCTATCATGAATTTAACATGAGTATATTTTTAGAATGTCTAATAAAATTGGGGGAATGGTATCATACTATTTGAGTCCTTCATTTGGCATACATGTATCCATCCGTAGTGTTGAGGAACGGAAGGTAGAAAGAATGGCAAATTGGACAGAAGGGGGGCATAGAGAGCAGCAGGATCAACCAGGTGTTTTTCAGAATACAGAAAACAAATCTCATAGTGACTGAATGCGTATGAACAGCATGTAATACAGCATTTATTGACAGTTTTTATGATGTGGGTTTAGCGACAGATTATCTCTTGAAATCTCACAAAGCATATTCTCATTCTCTTTGGATTTTGAGTGCCTAACTCTGTCAGCATATAGTGGTGATGCATGAATAAGGTGGAGAAATGGTAAAGTCGGAATTTCTACCTCATCCAATCAGAGAATGGCTTGTATTTAATTAAAGCCTAAGCTTAGTCAAAAATGTTTTTATAAAAACCAGCACAAGGGATGGAACTTACATTCAATGTGCAGTGTCCCTTGTGCTGCTGGCTCATTTGTTCGTTGAAATCTGAAGTCTTCTACCCCTCCCCATACTCCCACGTGAGTAAATTTTTATCATGTCTGATAAAATTGTGAGAATGGTATCATACTATTTGAGTCCTTTTTTTTGCATACATGTATCCATCTGTAGTGTTGAGGAACGGAAGGTAGAAAGAATGGCAATTTGGACAGAAGGGGGATATAGAGAGCAGCAGGATAAACCAGGTGTTTTGCAGAATACAGAAAACAAATCTCATATTGACTGAATGAGTATGAACAGAATGTAATACAGCATTTATTGACAGTTTTTGATGATGTGGGTTTAGAGACAGGACAGGTTTAGAGAAAGGAAACGATAACGGGTTTGGATCAATTTTATTTTAATTATTTGGAAGCAGAAGTAACTATTCTAATGCTGAAAAGCTAATCAGAATTGTAGCTGGAAGGTGATTATTAGGGCCCATTCATACTAGAGAATTTTTCCACATTGGAATAATGCTAGTCACCACTAAGGCGCATTGAAAACAATTGTTCTCTATGTGCCCTGTTCTCACTCCAATGCAGCCCAGAGGTGTGGTGCAGCTGCATAATATTGCACCTCACTGGACAGCACTGCATATCACTGCACAGCAAGCACAACACACCACACTGCTGTGTGGTGACATGCACAAAATGCCATTTTGTACACTTCAAATAAAGTTCTTGAAAAGAAAAACGAGAGCTGTGTGATGCGGTAAAACACACATCCCATCAATTCCTGCCGTACATCACTGAAGTCCAACATGGACTGCTACCTGTACACTAAACTGCTGTGGTTTACAGCAGTTTGTGGGAGAGTGGGAATGGGCCATAAAGCTGATAAAAATGTTACAGGGACTGATGCAAGAAAGGTGCTAACAGGGGCGGACTGACAACTCATGGGGCCCCCGGGCAATAGGGGATCATGGGGCCCCTATGTCCTTGCCCAAACTCAAAAAAGCCTATGAAAAAGGTACCAGGGGCATCTCATGGGGCCCCCTACTGACCCCGGGCCCTTGGGCAGTGCCCGAGTTTCCAAATGGTCAGTCCGCCCCTGGGTGCTAAATGTTCTTGCTGTCCGTAACAATTTATTTCCAACCTTAATTTTTATAGTGCAAGCCTGAAAAATAATTGGAGGATGCTGATTGGTTGTTATGGACACAAATACATTTTTGTGTTTTACCCACCTTTGCATCAAGCACAATAAAGCTGCATGAATTTCATTTGCACTTCCACATATTACAGCCTTCTTTGGCCCTCTCTCCACTTAAAGGAGGATCATGAACAGAATGTGAACTGTTATTTCATGTTTGTTTTGGATGGATACGGGGAACTGACCAAAGAGATGTTTTTTCGGTCATCTGCTTTTGTTTATAAACAGAGACTCTGCGTTAAAAATTAACAGACTAAATGATTAACTTTGCTTTAAAAAATCATCAGTTCAAAGATTAGAAATTTGTGTAACCTCTACTGAGTGTCAGTACTTGCTGAATTTCAAAACAGATAATAAATCTATATTAAGGGCCAGTTCACACCAGAATAGCACAGGAATGCGGATTTCCTGTGCAATTCCTGCGCTTACACGTTTGCAGCCTATTCATTTGAACACTTACCAGCCCAGGAGTCCAGCACTCTCTTCACTGGGGCCAGTTTTTCGCTTGTCTTCCAATCCCTGGCACCACCACTTCTACTCTGCAGTGTAAGAGAACTCTGTGGGTTCACATGTAAGGGGAACTCTGAATATTCAGATGTAAAAGGGAATTCTGTGGATTCAGGTGTAAAGGAGGCCTCTGCACATTCAGATGTAAAGGAGGCCTCTGTGGATACAGATGTAAAGGGGAACTCTGCAGATTCAGATGTAAAGGGGAAATCTATGGATTCAGATATAAGGGGCGCTCTTCAGATTCACATGTAAAGGGGAACTCTACAGATTTAGATGTAAAGAGGAACTCTGTGAATTCAAATGTAAAGGGGGCCTCTGCAGATTCAGATGTAAAGGGGGCCTCTGTGGATACAGATGTAATGAGGAACTCTGCAGATTCAGATTTAAAGGGGAACTCTGTGGATTCAGATGTAAGAGGAGCTCTGCAGATTCAGATTTAAATGAGTATTCTGAGGATTCAGATGTAAGAGAAAACTGTGAGAATTCAGATGTAAAGGGTAACTCTGTGGATTCAGATGTAAAGGGGAACTCTGTGGATTCAGATGTAAAGGGGAAAAACTATGGACTCTGATGTAAGGGGGACTCTTGTGATTAAATCTATATGATTAGAAATGCAATGTAAGTGCTAACGAACAGTGCCCCCTGTTTCCTCTTGTACCAAATTGTATTGTAACTGTTATGTCTGCCTTCATTTTGTAAAGCGCTGTGCAAACTGTTGGCGCTATATAAATCCTGTATAATAATATGTATAGTGTATACTACAATAAAAAAAATTTCTGTGCCCACTAATGTATTTGGGCTTGGCTTGAAGAAAAGGTGGCAACCTTACCCAAGATGGCAGGAAGGAGGGCTACTGCAAAACATGTGAAAGGGTCCTGCTGAGGAGCCATACAAAATGGGCCCTGTGACAGGATTAATGGGCTCCGGGATCACTGGGAAGGACTCTGGGCCCGGAGAGAAGGACCTGGGGCTCAGAGGGAAAGGGGTTGGGGGTCGGGGGGGCTTTCATGATTTCTTGCACTGGGGTCCTGAAGGTTCTAGTTACACCTCTGTAACGCACCATAAATGTGCATGCACTATTTGAAGTAATGCAATGCCGCACAACACATGTTAGTGTGTTCAATGGAACCACAGCGCACCGATGCGCATACTGTGCCTTACTGCAGTGCAACTGTGTTAATCTGGCCTTAGCAACATGAATAAAAACTGACAGTTGTAAGCACCCCCAAGTATTGTTGAACTGTTTGTCCCAATCCCCGTAGCAGCCATTTGAACAACTTGGCCTGTAACAAGCAGAAAAAAAACAGATAAATGGGAAGGATCAACAAATAAAACTTAAAAAAGCAAAAACTTCTGTGTTACTGTTAGTGACAGACTTCATCACATAGGGATTTTTTATGCCCACTGTTCCTCTTTAAATGCAATGTGCACACATGCAAGTGTCACAATAAAATGAGTAAAACAGATATGGTGGGTTAACTGGCACTTACGATCAGAATTCGCTGTTTACCAACACCTATGAAAATACTGCTTCATGTGACCGCTGACCATTCACTGAGGATAAACAGGTGCAAAGTACAACAAACCAGACGAAAAAAAAATAGTGATTCAGGTTGGAGGGTGGAATCAGTGCGGCTCTGTCTTTGACAACCACTTACGGTATATTCTGCTCTGTGGCTATAAAAAATGCCTGCTGTGCTCTCTACAACACTCTTCTGTGACACTGTGTTGGGTCAATTAGGTTCTTCCTTTTAAACTTCTTTCACACTAGCTGTCCTGCTTACCACCTTCTGAAAAGCGATCCACCATTGAGGACGGTGGAATAGCAGTGACTGAAGACATTCAACATGTGCTACTGCCATCCTGAACTCCTGTTTTTTTCCTTACTTTTATTTTAAATTGTAGAATGGCAAATTTACAGTGCCGGACTGTGCTGCAACTGCAAACCGAGCGTTTGGCTTACAAATATAAATAAAAAACCTGCTCCAAAATTCTTTTTTTAAATATTTAACCATTTCAATACCGGGCAATTTTACACCTTTCTGCCCAGGCCAGTTTTCAGGTTTCAGCGCTCTCACACTTTGAATGACAATTGCGCGGTCATACAACATTGTACCCAAACTAAAATTTTATTATTTTCTTCACACAACTAGAGCTTTCTTTTGGTGGTATTTAATCACCGCTGGCGTTTTTATTTTTTGCTAAATTAACAAAAAAGACCAAAAATTTTGAAAAAAAAAAGTTTTTCTTTGTTTCTGTTATAAAAGTTTGCAAATAAATAACTGTTCTTCATAAATTTAGGCCGAGATGTATTCTGCTACATGTCTTTGGTGAAAATAACCCAAATTTGGATGTACTTTTTAGTTTGTAGGAAAGTTATAGAGTTCACAAACTATGGGATAGATCTGAATATTGATCAATCCTGAAGTACTGACAGCCAAACTAATTTATTGAGGTCCAAGAATGTCAGAATAGTATAGATATCCCCCAAATGACCCCTTTTTGCAAAGTAGACAGTCCGACGTACTTCATAAGAGGCATGGCGAGTTTTTTGAAGTTGTATTTTTTTTGTCATAATTTTTTGGAAAATGAAAAAATTAGTTTCACAATTTTTTTTTACATACTGTCACCAGTGCAGTACAGCGTCATCATATAACTGGCATAGCGGTGATCAGGGACACTGACTGGTGACAGTATGAAAAGTATTTTTTTATTATTTTTTATTAAATTTTTTTCTTTTTTTTAAGATTATTTTTTCATATTTCACTATGACCAAAGTAGTACAATGTTACCACAGTAACATTGTACTACTTTGGGGAAGTGATCAGTATTTTTTTTTTTTTTACACAATTTGCTTATAGCAAAGAATTACTTTGCTATAAGCAAGCATTTACCTGAATGACATCGATTCATTCAGGTTTTTTTTTTTTTTTTTTTGTGCTTAGCTGTGATTTGGCCACAGCTAATCACATGACATGTGCATGTGATTAGCTGTGACCATTCACAGCTAGACACTAGTATACAATGGATGGCATGAATGAAGCCATCCATTGTATACAACTGTCATGTGACCTGCTGTGATTGGTCACAGCAGGTCACATGGTACCGGCAATGGGGCCGATACTCAGATCTGTCATCTGTCGTGTCCGAGGTACATAGCCAGTGACAGATCGCGCCGCTGTGCTGCTCTGCAGGAGCGCAATCTGCGCATTTGCGGGAGGACGCCATATGGCTTCCACCCGGAATGCTGATGACATTTGCCACCCGCCATTCAGCCATAGGGCGGGCAGAAAATGGTTAAACCCTTATCCAATGCTGCTGCTCTTTGTTGACAAAATATCCAACAATAATTGTGAAATGAAAAACACAGCGCATGAAATTAATGAAAACAATATAAAGAAATATTATAATAATATTGTATTGTAAATATTATAATAATATAATAATGGAATCGTCTACTCTTCCTGCCAGTCCATCCCCCACAGTTACTACCTTTTGTACCACCAGCCCCTCCCTCCTAGATTGTAAGCTCCAAGGATCAGGCCCTCCTATCCCTCTTGTATTGAACTGTATTGTTGCTGTATTGTCTCCCTTTATATTGTAAAGCGCTGAGCAAACTGTTGGCGCTATATAAATCCTGTATAATAATATTAAAATATTAATAATAAAAATTATAAAAAATGTCCAAATAAATATATATGCCAAAAATAAAGTCCCAATCCAAGAACAAAAAATATTCAAATCCAACGTCCTCCAAACTCAACAAAACGATGCTGTATACAGAAATTTAGTGTGTTCACACCATCCGTGACATGCAACATATACTGCACTCATCAGATATATTGGGCTCTCTAGAATTAAGAGTCAAATATGCCTTGTGGATATTAGATATCCTCCATACTAGGGATTTTCACTGCTCAGAAGAAACTCCAACAAAGGAATCTCCCACACAAATCATCTGTTAGATGTGGTCGCTGAATTTGTTTTCTCTTTTCAGAAATATTGGGGTTGAATTACTAAAACTGGAGAGTGCAAAATCTGTAGATGTTTGGCTTGTAGTTATGGTGAGACCCATTGAACCCAATTGGCAAGTTTGACAGATGGAGTCGCTTGTTAAAGGGTTCTTTCAGACGGGCGGCCAGGGGAGGGGCTAAAAACAGACAGCCCCTCTGGCTGTCCATGCAAAATTGTAACAATACAGCCTGGCACAGCTGCTCACATGCAGCATTTTTTAACTCAGGTGCAAAGTTTGACAGGTGGCATTGCCTGTCAAAACATACCCATTAAGTTCAATGGGGAAGCACCGCAGCTGTGAGTTGAAAGCTCGGCTCATGGTGCAATGCTGTTACTCAAAATAAAAATTAAAAGATAGAAAAAAAAATGCAGCTGCTATACTGCCCTCTGAAAGGTCCCCCACAGATCACTTTTTCAGAGAGCAGTAAGTAGTACCACAAGTCTAAAAGAAGGCAAATTCTGGACCAGCATCCATTGCATGTATGCAGTGCCGCTGTATGTTCCAATTTTTGTTTGCGACCAAAGGGGTAAAACCATAAAATCACTGGGCCTATGTGCAAGATCAAAAGTGGGCCCTAGACATTGATATAAATAAGAATGCAGCATGCGAAGAGTGAAAGAGAGTGAAAAGTGGGCGTGATTTAAATGGCACTAGATATTGGGTGTGGCCTAAAGGGGGTGTGGTTAAATAGGGAATGTACAGTGCGAAGTGTATGACGGTAGGTAGTATGTGCAAGAGAGGGGCGTGGACTGTATGGTGGTGGGTGGTATGTGCAGGGAGAGTAGTGTGGAGTGTATGGCGGTGGGTTGTATGTGCAGGGAGAGTAGTGTGGAGTGTACGGTGGGGGGTTGCATGTGCAGGGAGAGTAGTGTGGAGCGTACGGTGGTGGGTTGTATGTGCAGGGAGAGTAGTGTGGAGTGTACAGCGGTGGGTAGTATGTGCAGGGAGAGAAGTGTGGAGCGTACGGCGGTGGGTAGTATGTGCAGGGAGAGTAGTGTGGAGCGTAGGGCGGTGGGTTGTATGTGCAGGGAGAGGAGTGTGGAGTGTATGGCGGTGGGTAGTATGTGCAGAGAGAGTAGTGTGGATCATACGGTGGGGGGTTGCATGTGCAGGGAGAGTAGTGTGGAGTGTACAGTGGTGGGCAGTATGTACAGGGAGAGGAGTGTGGAGTGTATGGCGGTGGGTAGTATGTGCAGAGAGAGTAGTGTGGAGCGTACGGCAGTGGGTTGTATGTGCAGGGAGAGTAGTGTGGAGCGTACGGTGGTGGGTAGTATATGCAGGGAGAGTAGTGTGGAGCGTACGGTGGTGGGTTGTATGTGCAGGGAGAGTAGTGTGGAGCATATGGTGGTGGGTTGTATGTGCAGGGAGAGTAGTGTGAAGTGTATGGCGGTGGGTTGTATGTGCAGGGAGAGTAGTGTGGAGCGTACGGCGGTGGGTTGTATGTGCAGGGAGAGGAGTGTGGAGCGTACGGCGGTGGGTTGTATGTGCAGAGAGAGTAGTGTGGAGCGTATGGCGGTAGGTAGTATGTGCAGGGAGAGGAGTGTGGAGCGTACGGTGGTGGGTTGTATGTGCAGGGAGAGTAGTGTGGAGTGTATGGCGGTGGGTTGTATGTGCAGGGAGAGTAGTGTGGAGTGTATGGCGGTGGATTGTATGTGCAGGGAGAGGAGTGTGGAGCGTACGGCGGTGGGTTGTATGTGCAGGGAGAGGAGTGTGGAGCGTACGGTGGTGGGTTGTATGTGCAGGGAGAGTAGTGTGGAGTGTATGGCGGTGGGTTGTATGTGCAGGGAGAGTAGTGTGGAGTGTATGGCGGTAGGTAGTATGTGCAGGGAGAGGAGTGTGGAGCGTACGGTGGTGGGTTGTATGTGCAGGGAGAGTAGTGTGGAGCATATGGTGGTGGGTTGTATGTGCAGGGAGAGTAGTGTGGCGCATATGGTGGTGGGTTGTATGTGCAGGGAGAGTAGTGTGGAGCGTACGGTGGTGGGTTGTATGTGCAGGGAGAGTAGTGTGGAGCATATGGTGGTGGGTTGTATGTGCAGGGAGAGTAGTGTGGCGCATATGGTGGTGGGTTGTATGTGCAGGAGGGTAGTGTGGCGCATATGGTGGTGGGTTGTATGTGCAGGGAGAGTAGTGTGGAGCATATGGTGGTGGGTTGTATGTGCAGGGAGAGTAGTGTGGAGCATATGGTGGTGGGTTGTATGTGCAGGGAGAGGAGTGTGGAGTGTATGGCGGTGGGTTGTATGTGCAGGGAGAGGAGTGTGGAGTGTATGGCGGTGCGTTGTATGTGCAGGGAGAGTAGTGTGGAGTGTATGGCGGTGGGTTGTATGTGCAGGGAGAGGAGTGTGGAGTGTATGGCGGTGGGTAGAATTTATATGTGTGTGTGTATTTGTGTAGTATTTTTTTACAATTTAATTTTTTGGCTTTTTTTCATTTTCTAAAAGTGCTTTTTTGGGGGCCAGTGGATGGCGTCAGTAGGGCAGTAGACAGTGTCAGTAGAGCGCTGGACAGTTTCAGAATTTTTTAATTATTATTATTATTTTTTAAAAAAATTTTCTTTCTTAGAATTTTATTTTTAAATTCCTTTTATATTTTACAATTATTTTTTATGATATTTTATCACAATGATTTTGTGGGGGCAGTGTACTGTGTCAGTTGGGCAGTGGATGGTGTCAGGAGTTTTTTGTTTTTGTTCTTTTCTATTATTTTTACAATTTTCTTTAAACATTTTTCATTTTTTTAAATATTTTTCTTCATTTGTTTTGCTGTTGGGGGGGGGGGCAGTAGACAGCGTCAGTTTGGCAGTGGCACGGAACACTAGTTTCCTGCACCACATTCTAGTGTTAAAGGGCCCTTAAAGCAGAAGTAAAGTTTTATATTCAAGTGCTGACACAAATGTTTTGTATGACAGAAGAGACTTTGTATGGTTGTCAGAGCTGCTTCTACTTTCTGTGCCTACGTTCTCAATAGTGCGATTTCAGATGTCACACAGAATCGCATGACAATGGAAACCACAATGTTTTCAATGATGCCTGTTCACATCAATGTGGCTCAGCATGGCGTCATTTTGGAAAAGGTTCTTGTACAACTTTGGAGTGAATCCAGCATGATTTTGGCCCCAAAGAATATGCAGAGCACATCTAAGTAGCATCCAAGTTGCACTGCATAGGGGGTTTCACAGTGCCCTGCTGCGCTTTGGCCGTAGTGCAGTGCACCCCCAGATTTGGTGCAGGTAAGCTGTGCTTTGTCATAGACATCTATTACGTCCCGTAGATTTGGTGCATTTTCAGAAAGCACACCAAAACCTGGGGGACAGAAAAAAAAGTCTATGGCTAAATGCAGCTAACTTGTACTAACCCCTGGTTCACACCAATGCATTTTTTTAGTGCCTTTTGCAGAAACGCACTACAGTCCATTTAACATGGTTTCCTATGGGACACGTTCACATCTATACTTTTTTGAGCTGCTGCTTTTTAGGAAAGGGTCAGGGACTTTTTTAAACACAAAAAGCAGCATTTTTGCTAGAATAGCATTCAATGGACAAGCTGCTGCAACGCTTGTAGTGTTTTTACCGCATTTTACGATTTTTTTTCTGCCCTGCGACAAAAAAATTTCCACTTTAACAAAAAAAAAGCTGAAAAAACTCAATACCCAGCAAAAATAAGCGTGTAAAAGTGCAAAGCTCAATGGAAAAAACATTATAAAAACGGATCCAAAGCAAAAAGCATAGGTGTGAACCAAGCATAAGGGCTAGTTCTCACCTTTGCATGTGCACGGGCTGCGTTTGCTCTGGCAGTGCGGCGATCGGCGGTGCGCTGTGTCCCTCGGACACAGCAGATCACGGATCCACGGAAAGAGCTGAAGATGTCGGCTCGGGCATGTGATCAGCTGTGTCCAATCATAGCTGATCACATGTAAACAGGGAAATGCCGGTTATTGGCTTTTCTCTCCTCTCGAGCTGTCACGCTGACAGCTCGTGAGGAGAGGAGAGCCGGTAATCGGCATTCCGCAGAGGGGACATGTACACTGATCATCAGAGCACTGATGATCAGTGTGCCCTGATGATCAGTGTAGCCCCAGCAGTGCCACCTGTCAGTGTCCATCAGTGCCAGCTGTCAGTGTTCATTAGTGCCACGTGCCAGAGCCCATCAGTGCCACATCAATGCCACATATTAATGCCTACCAGTGCACATCAATGTCACATAGTGCCCATCTGAGCTGCCTTTCAGTGTCACACATCAGTGCCAGTCAGTGCCACCTATCAATGCCAATCAGTGTCACCTATCAGTGCTGCCAGTCAGTGCCACTTATCAGTGCCAGTCATTGCCGCCTATCAGTGCCAGTCAGTGCCGCCTATCAGTGCCAGTCAGTGCCCGTCAGTGCCGCCTACCAGTGCCAGTCAGTGCCGCCTACCAGTGCCACCTTAACAGTGCCAGTCAGTGCCGCCTATCAGTGCCAGTCAGTGCCGCCTATCAGTGCTGCCTTTCAGTGCCCATCAGTGATGCCCGTCAATGCCCATCAGTGCCACCTACCAGTACCTCCTCATCAGTGCCCATCAGTGCCACCTATCAGTGCCCATCAGTGCAGCCTATCAGTGCCCATCAGTGCAGCCTCATTAGCGCACATCAGTGAAGGAGAAAAATCAGTTATTTACAAAATTTTATAGCAAAAACTAAGAAAAAAATTATTTTTTAAAAAATTTTCAGTGGTTTTTGGTTTGTTTAAGAAAAAATAAAAAACCCAGAGGTGATTAAATACCACCAAAATAAAGTTCTATCTGTCGCAAAAAAATGATAAAAATTTCATATGGGTACAGTGTTGCATGACCGCGCAATTGTCATTCAAAATGCAACAGTGCTGAAAGCTGGAAATTGGCCTGGGCAGGAAGGGGCATAAGTGTCCGGTAGGCAGGTGGTTATAAGCGTTTGTGTTTGTAAAAAAATTTTAACTCTTCCATTTCCAGAAAAATGCATGCAAAGCGTTTTCCTGGTACTCAAATGGACCTGGTACACCATAGTTTGAGGTTTTGCATGAAAGAAAATATGTTGGACACTGCTGCAATAATGTCTGCACAGAAATGAGCTGGAACACATCCAAACACCACATAAAAAAAAAAGACAGCTAATCTCAACTAATACTGCTCTCTATTTCTCTCAAAATGTCTGAAATAGTTAATTTTTTACTGTTTTTCAGTGCATTTTGGAAGGTCTCCTGAGGTTATCTTTAACCTCTTCACACCAGCCGCACACAAATGTGCGGCCTCCCGGAGTCTGAGCCTAGACGCTGAGCGACCGCACATTTGTGTGCAATTAAGACAAACATATGTGCTGAGAGCGCGCGCGCCCTGCACGCTCCCAGCACACATGCCTGGTACTCATGGAAAGGTCCCGATCTTCTCTTTCGATTGGGACCTTTCTCTATCGCGTGACCGTCGTGACGGCGAATCATGGCGGTCACATGACCTTAAAACCCCGCCCTGTCTTCCGGCTTCTGAAACCCTTAAAGGGCCGGGAGGCGCCGGCGCCAAGGGATTAATAAACTCTTCTAAACGCAATGGCTCATAAATGAGCATAAACGCGGTATGAAAACGCGGCTAAACAGACTTTTTTTAACCTAAGTTTTCCAGCAGTCAGTTTCCATCGTTCAGAAGTGTCCCGTGTACATAGAGCTTAAAAGTGTAAATTTTATGTTGGTGTTTTTCTTTTTTAAAATAACAAACATGTCTTACCTACTGTATGCAGTGGTTTTGCACAGAGCAGCCCAGATCCTCTTCTTCACGGGTCCCCTTCAAGCGCCCCTGGCCCCCCCAGCTTGCGATGGGGGGAACCTGCTGCTCCGTGTGTCCATTCACACATGGAGCCACAGCTCAGCACCGACCCGCTCCCTCTCTCTTCTCTTTGGCTCACTGGCTGTGATTGACAGCAGTGGGAGCCAATGGCTCCCGCTTCTGTCTCAGCCAATGAAAGAGTGAGTCCCAGGATAGCTGAGACTCCAGTGCACATCACTAGATCGAGAGGGGGCTTAGGTATTAGCGGGGGCTGGGGGGGATGCTGCACAGAGAAGGTTTTTTACCTTCATTCATACAACGCATGAAGATAAAAAACCTTCAGCTTTTAAAACCACCTTAAGGGCTCATTCAAACCAGAACACAACGCAGGAAACCCGCTTTGTGCACATTGTGTTCAGAATACATTGGGTGTGCGATTTGCTCTGGGTGTCAATAGATTCCTGTCAACATCCCAAATGCAGATCACGTTTTGTTTTTGGCTGCAGCGGGTCGCACAGTACCGCATGTGATCCTGTGCAGTGCATTTATAAAAAGTCGTGCATGCGCTACGTTTCACAGGGGATTGGCGACAAGTGACAGGCAAATCAATGCCAGGCTGACAGGCGAATGACCAGCCTGGACGTGAATGACCAGCCTGGATCAACGTTCCTGTATGAACGCTCAGATGTAAGTCTTGGCTGCGCCATCTGTCAGCCTTGGCACAGAAATCAGGCTTCTTTGTGCAGCGCTCCATGTGTACAAGGCCTATGTGAAGGCTGAAATGAATTGTCTGGTGACAGGGTCTCTTTAATATTTGGAAATGATAGGAGAAACCGTTCATGGAAGGAGCCAATCAGATCACTGCTCAGTCACACGCTACAGGGAACTAACAGAACTGATAATTCCCGCCTCTCCTCTCTGCGCATGCTCAGCCCCAGCCTCGCCGACAGCGTCCTCTCCCCTTCTCCTGGCTGTACTCAGTGCGCAGCCGCGGACTCTCCGTGCGGAAGGAGACCGGCCCGGGCGGTGTGCGGCGTTCATATGTGTGTGACTGCAGCACGTGCCCGCCCTCAGGTGCCTGCCATGGTTTCTGGAGGCCTGCAATAATAGGTGAGCTGCTTGTACAAGTATACCGGCTCTTCAGTCAGTAGTGTGCAGCCTGCTCATATACAGGGGGCCTGTGTGCACAGGAGGATGGAAGCTGCTCTAGGTGGCTTGGTTTATGAAGAACGTGTGTCCCTGGAGCGAGCATGGGTCAGGATATGGCCTATACAGGGGCTGTGATTGTACATGTGGAGGAATGATGGCCACCGCCCTATAGGTCTCACCTGGTATAGGTAGGGTTGTCACCTCATCCCTATAGAAGTGAACACATTGATTACACAGGTTCTGGGGCTGATTAACCCTTTCCATACCGGGCACCTTTACCCCCTTCCTGCCCAGGCCAGTTTTCAGGTTTCAGCGCTCTCACACTTTGAATGAGAATTGCGCGGTCATGCAACATTGTACCCAAACTAAAATTTTATAATTTTCTTCACACAACTAGAGCTTTTGGTGGTATTTAATCACCGCTGGGGTTTTTATTTTTTGCTAAATTAACAAAAAAAGTCTGAAAATTTTGAAAAAAAAAACATGTTTTTCTTTGTTTCTGTTATAAAAGTTTGCAAATAAATAATTGTTCTTCATAAATTTAGGCCGAGATGTATTCTGCTACATGTCTTTATTGAAAATAACCCAAATTAGGATGTATTATTTAGTCTGTAGGAAAGTTATAGAGTTCACAAACTATGGTATAGATCTGAATATTGATCAATCCTGAAGTACTGACAGCCAATCTAATTTCTTGAGGTCCAAGAATGTCAGAACAGTACAGATACCCCCAAATGACCCCTTTTTGCAAAGTAGATAGTCTGACGTACTTCATAAGAGGCATGGCGAGTTTTTTGAAGTTGTAATTTTTTTGTAATTTTTCAGAAAATGAAATTAAAAATAAATTTCACTTTTTTTTTTTTTTTTTTTTTTTTTACTTTCTGTCACCAGTGCAGTACAGCGTCATTATATAACTGGCATGGCAGTGATCAGGGACAGTGACTGGTGACAGTATGGGGAAAAAAGAATTGATGTTTTTTTTTTTTATCACATTTTCTTTCTATTAATTTTTTTTCATATTGCACTGACCAAAGTAGTATAATGTTACTATAGTAACATTGTGGAACCTAAGGGGTTAATCCTCTGCATTGTGTAAAAAGAATGTTTGATCCTGTCTTCTCTGATCCTCCTCCTCCATCCATTTGTTGAACAGAGCTTTGTGGGCAAGCTGCACATGCTCGGTTTGGTGTGTATTGCTAGATAGGTTTTTTTTTTGTGTGTGTGTGTCTTGGGAGAGTGCATATGATCGACACAGACCCAATCAGAACTGTCCATACAGAGTCAGGGGCTATGCAGCCTCATAGGACAATTGGGAGCATGAAAACTCCTCTTACGAGCTTTAACCAGTGCTCAGCCAGACAATGGTAGAAGTTGCAGGACTGCTCTAACTGCTGATGAGAAAAGGTATTTAGCAGTTTGTTTACTAAAATAATTGCATTTCCATGTTCTGTGTACTGTGGGGGACCAGATATGAGTGCAGGGTACAGGGTTTAGTAACACTTTAGCTACTTGTGCCCTGGAAGGTTTTACTCCCCCCCCCCCCCCCCCCCCCCTTCATGACCAGGCCATTTTTTGCTATTTGGCCCTTAAACTGGCAATTGCGCAGTCATGCAATGCTGCACCTAAATGAGATTTTTATCTTTTTTTCACAGAAAAAAAGAGCTTTCTATTGGTGGTGGTATTTAATCACAACTGGGTTTAATATTACGTAAAAAAAAATTTCAAATTTCCGTTCTAAAACATATCCAATAAAAAATGTGTTTTTTCAAAAATTTAGGCCAACATGTATTGTTACATGTCTTTGGTAAAAAAAGAAAAACCCAATGAGCGTGTATTGGTTTCTGTGGCATTTATAGCATCTACAAACTATGGTGTGTGTGTGTATCTATATATATCTCCCAATCTACTTTGTCCTGATAAAAAAAACAAAAAAAATTATCAATTTTAACCAAAACCGTACTTAAATCGGACGTGATTTTAGGAATGTCTGGGACTTTTAAAAACAAAAGGGGCGACTTAAATGTTTAATGTTTTTTAACATTGCGCTGTTTATCTTCTCCTCCCCTCCCTGCTTGTTTCCAGCACCGAACCCGAGGAGTAGCATGGAGGGGAGAGACCTTGTAGTGTAGGAGCACCGATTGGTTGCTTGTCAGGAAAGGGGAGTGTCGGGCTTATCCTTTATCCCTTTTGCTGCCAGAGCTATTTTTGCGTTTTTTGCACATGTTTAAAAAATAATTTTAGGCTTGAAGATTCCATAAAACCCCCGAAAATTATATATTCTGAAATCAGAGACCCTAGAGAATAAAATAGTGGTATTTTAAATTTTTATGTCACATGATATTACCACAAAGTACAAAATTAATTTTAGGGCACACGAAAGCAAAAAATGACCCTATTTTTTGGTAAAATATAAAAGGAGAGGTTCCATCGAGTAAATAGATATCCAACATGTCAAACCTTAAATTTGCGTGCGCTTGCGAAATGGCGACAAACTTGAGTACCCTATGTTTTTTATAGGATACCCTTTTAAAGTCCCTTATAGGTCATCATTTTAGTGTTACAGAGGAGCTCGTGCTAGAATTATTGCTCTCATTCTGGCGTGCGTGGCAATATTTAACATCTATATCGCAATTGTCGTTTTGATACGTAGGTGCCCTGGCGTGTGCTTTTACATTTGTATGTGCGTATATGTGGGGCCCTCAACATTTTTTCCTCTTAAGATGTTATGTGCTTGGGTGCAATTTTGATTTTTTTTTTTTTTTACTATTAAAAAAAATTTAATTTCTACTTAACGTTTTTTATTTCATCACACGGGACAAAAAGTACCCTATGTGATGATTATTTGGTGACAGGTTCTCTTTAATGATACCCAGGGTCTAAAAGACCCTGCATGTCTCCCCTGTGCTCTTTTAAATGTAATGCAGTGCACATCGCACCACATTACATTCTTTCCTGTCCTCAATGACTCTTCCAGGTCAGGGCAAGAAGGGGAGGGGGGACCTGATGTGTTCGCTCTCCCCCCCCCCCCCCTCTAGATGCTGGCGCACACTGAGCCAGTCCTGGGCCCGCAGATGGGCATGCAGAGCCCGGGACACTTGGCGAGCGGGGGTGGGGTGGGGGGGATTTACACGGTGGGGGCACCGTGAGCTATGTGGAAGCAATCGGGCGACAGTGCTGCTGCCTGAATGCTTCCACCTGACAGGTGAGCCCTGATGCTTGCCCGCATCAGGGCTAAAGGTTGAAAAAAGCTACAAAAAGTCCCCTATGTAATGATTTTTGGGTGACAGGTTCTCTTTAATGAGATACCCAGGGTCTAAAAGACCATGCATGCCTCCCCTGTGCTCCCCTAAATGTAATGCAGTGCACATCGCACCACATTACATTCTTTCCTGTCCTCAATGGCTCTTCCAGGTCAGGGCAAGAAGGGTAGGGGACCTGCATGCAGAGCCCGGGACACTTGGCGAGCGGGGGGGGTGGGGGCACCGTAAGCAATCGGGTGACAGCGCTGCCGTCTGAATGCCTCCTCCTGACAGGTGAGCCCTGCTGCTTGCCCGCAGCAGGGCTAAAGGTTGAAAAAAGCTACCTGCCCAGCGCCCGGGACTACATGTCCCATGCGTCGGGCAATACAAATTCAACATCCCTGAATATAATATATTTAATCTAGTTTTATATACAATTAATAAATTGATCAATCCTGATGTACTGATGGCCTATCTAGGACAGTACATATATCCCCCAAATTACTCCTTTTTGGAAAGTAGACGGTCTGAGATATTTAGCAAGAGGCATGGCGAGTTTTTTGAAGTTGTACGTTTTTGGCACAGTTCTTTGGAAAATGAAGAAGCAGAACACCGGTCACAAGTTTTTTTTTTTTTTTTGCCATGCACTGGGGGCTTGAGCCTATCCTGCATGGATAAGCTACTCCATTTTTTTTCTAGGAGTAAGGACAGAGCTAAAACTCACCTGAGCCCCGCCCATCCTATGGAAAACCACACTCCCCCATGGTCTGGCGGTGGACTGTTCCTTTCTACTGAGCATGCATTGAGCATTCTGATGTCAAGAACAGTCAATTTATAATACTGAGGGGGGGGGCAGGAGCCGAAAGGACTGGTCTTGTGTGGGGAGGATTGGCGGGTTAAGTGAGTATAACCTCTGTGTCCTTTCCCCTAAAACAACATGAGCATTTAACCTGTGCAGTGCCGGCACAGCCCCACTGCACGGGCAGAAAAGATTTTTCCCGGAATTCTGCTTTAAGATATAAAAAGGTAAATCTTTTTTTTGTTTTGGATGGAGTGGAAAAGGATTAGAACACCTATCAGGTTTTATTGCTTCCGTTAGGGAGATTCATCCTCTGTATTAGTCCTAATTACCATTAGGTGAAAGTAAAAGAAAATCCCAAATTTTGGGTTGTCCCCAGAAAAGTAATAGAGGGGAAATCTTTCAGTGAACACACTATGTTGACCTGGGGGTCCCCAAGGAATTCCATTAATTTGTAGGGATTTCTTCTCACTTCCTGTTTGGCTATAGGGCAGAAAGTAAAGGGAAATCTCTGCAATGGGACACAGATGGCGACGACAAATCTGACTGGTTATAACCCTCCCAAAATGGAAAAAACATTTTTGCCTATAGCTCTACTTTAAATGAAATTTGGAATTTTTTATTTATTTTTTTTTTTATGTACTGTTACCAGTGCAATAAGGCATCATCGTGTGACTGGTATGGTAATGATCAGGAAATACTGATTACAGTATGTAAAAAAAAATAAAAAAAATTAAAGAGTCCAATGAGCATATTACGTCACTTTTACCTTCTGAAGTACCCCCATCCAGCAATGCGATATCCACAGTCTGCTCTGTTGATGGTTCTGTCTTATTTTCTATTTCAAGGTTCAGCATCTTTGACCCTTGCTGGTCCATGGTCCTGGATCGTGTGCACAGTAAAAAAAAAAAAGCCTAACTGCTATCAAGTAAAGAAAAAAAATCACTGTGACCATATCAACTGATCAGGTATAATGATAGTATGTCACGTGTTATGAGGTGCCTTGGGAGCATATGCAGAAAAGTATGAAATGATCTGACTGCTTGCAATGTTTCCATGTTCATTATAAGAAATAGAAGAAATGGCATTGTTGATGTTATGGTAGGAATTTAGAAAGTACTGCATTTGATTTGTACTTAGTACACCAACTTAGAAACATTTTCTAGTTTCCAAGTTAACTTTTTAACCATTTCTTGTCCATAGGACATCCATGTATCTTGGTTGTCACTGCAGCAATGGCCGAAACATCCATGTTTTAGTGCCAGCAGTTCCCCATAAAGAGCTGCTGGGTTACATGGGCTCAGTTCTGCATGCATATGTAAACGGCGATTGCAGCACACGTGAGGTATCACCATGAATGTCAGAGTGAGAGCAGTAATTCTAGCACCAGACCTCCTGTGTAACTCTAAATTGGTAACCTGTAAAGGTGTATAAACCACTTCCATACCGGGCACTTTTACCCCCTTCCTGCCCAGACTATTTTTCAGGTTTCAGAGCTCTCACACTTTGAATGACAATTGTGCGGTCATACAACATTGTACCCAAACTAAAATTTTATTATTTTCTTCACACAACTAGAGCTTTCTTTTGGTGGTGTTTAATCACCGCTGTTGTTTTTATTTTTTGCTAAATTAACAAAAAAAGACCGAACGTTTTGAACAAAAAATACGTTTTTCTTTGTTTCTGGTATAAAAGTTTGCAAATAAATAATTGTTCTTCATAAAATTAGGCCAAAATATATTCTACTACATGTCTTTGGTGAAAATAACCCAAATTAGGATGTATTATTTAGTCTGTAGGAAAGTTATAGAGTTCACAAACTATGGGATATATCTGAAAATTGATCAATGTGGAAGTTCTGATGGCCAGCCTAATTTCTTGAGGTCCAAGAATGTCAGAACAGTACAGATATCCCCCAAATGACCCCTTTTTGCAAAGTAGACAGTCCGACGTATTTTATAACAGGCATGGCGAGTTTTTTGAAGTTATAATTTGTTTGTCATAATTTTTCGGAAATGAAGAAATAAAAAAAAATGATTTTCACTTTTTTTTTTTACATACTGTCACCAGTGCAGTACAGCGTCAATATATAACTGGCATGGCAGCGATCAGGGACACTGACTGGTGACAGTACGGAAAAAAATGTTTGTGTTTTTTTAATTCTTTTTAATTTTATTTTTTATTACATTTTTTTCTCTTTAAGATTTATTTTTTTTTCATATTTCACTATGACCAAAGTATTATAATGTTACCATAGTAACATTGTACAACTTTGGGGTAGTGATCAGTATTTTTTTTTTTTTACACAATTTGCTTATAGCAAAGAATTACTTTGCTATAAGCAAGCATTTATCTGAATGAAATCGATTCATTCAGGACTTTTTTTTTTCTTAACTGTGATTTGGCCACAGCTAATCACATGACACAGCTGGGCTGTGATTAGTCCAGCTTGTTCATGTGATCGCTGTGACCATTCACAGCTAGCCACACTTGTATACAATGGATGGCATGAAAGGAAGCCATCCGTTGCATACAACTGTCATGTGACCTGCTGTGATTGGTCACAGCAGGTCACATGGTACCGGCAATGGGGTCGGGACACAGATCTGTCATCGGCCGTGCCCGAGGTACACGGCCGGTGACAGATCACACCGCTGCACGGCTCTGCGGACAGGCAAACTGCGCATGCTTGAAAGGACGCCATATGGCATCCACCCAGAGGGACGAGAAGTTTTGCCGGCCTCCATCTGGCTATAGGCAGGGCAGGAACCTGTTAAAGCATCACCTATAGAGATTTTTAGATACCGTACTTTGGCACCGTTCCATGGGCTTGCGCAATTTTAAAGCGTAATGTGTTTTTTATTTTGTAAACGTCATCTTTTATATTTTAGCAAAAAATGGGGTGTTATATTGTGTTTTTGCATTAAAATTAGAGTTCCAGTTGATTTAAAAAAAAAATTAAAAATATAAGTCAGCAGCTACAAAAACTGTAGCTGCTGACTTTTAAAATAGACGCTTACCTGTCCCTCGATTCCCACGGTGTCCTCATCACAGCTGGTTTCTCCTGGCAGTCTTCTCTCCTTGGCTCTTGCATCTTCAGTGTGGGCACCCGGCTGTGACAGTCCGTAGTCTTCTGGGACCTGTCGCGTGTCCCAGAAGACTACGTGGAGGGGAGGACAGCTTCCACTTCCGATCGCAGTGGGAGTGGGTACCTGTCAAATTCAAATAACCCCTGCTCCCCAAACGTGGCAATCCTAAATAGGGAGCGGGGGACAAAGGCTTAAAGCAGAACTTTCCCTTTTGGGAGGAGCGCTGCTTTAAATTGTATTGCCCCCTCCCCCCAAATTTGCATTTGAAAAACTGCTGCACAACTACCACATGTCATACAGTGCAGGAAATAAGTATTCGAGCCCCTGCTGATTTTGAATGTTTGCCCACTCGCAAAGAAATGATCTGTCTAAAAATCGAATGGTAACACTGAGACAGATTAGCAAC
Source organism: Staurois parvus (assembly GCF_062004578.1). Lineage (NCBI taxonomy): Eukaryota > Metazoa > Chordata > Amphibia > Anura > Ranidae > Staurois > Staurois parvus. The sequence continues at coordinate 3,765,050 of NW_028318781.1, forward strand.
AAAAAATTCAAAAGAAATGCATGTCTAACAAATTATGCACGGATTTGCATGTTCATGAGGGAAATAAGTATTTGATCCCCTATCATTCAGCAGGATATCTGGCTACAAGGGTGCCTTCATACAGGTAACAAGCTGTGATTAGAAGCAGTTCCTTTAAAGGAGTGCTGCTAATCTCATTTTGTTACCTGTATAAAAACACCTGTCCACAGGAGCAATCAAACAATCAGATTCCAAACTCTCCACCATGGCAAATACCAAAGAGCTGTCCAAGGATGTCAGGGACAAGATTGTAGACCTACACAAGGCTGGACTGGGCTACCAAACTATTGCCAAGCAGCTTGGTGAGAAGGTGACAACAGTTGGTGCAATCATTCGCAAATGGAAGAAACACAAAACTGTCAGTCTCCCTAGGACTCTAAAATGATGACCCCTCAGGGCTTTTAAAGTATTGATTATAGAAAATCTAGAGCATTGAAGTTTTTTTTTTTTTTCCACGGATGCATGCATTTTATTGTTTGTCATGTTTGGTATCTTTTTTAACTCGGTACAACTTCATAATTTAACCACATCCCCACCATCCTATATCAGAAATACTGCTACAGGACGGCAGGGGTGCGCAAAATGGTGTATAATATGCGATTTTGCATTTCCAGGTAGAGGACGCATGGATGACTCTGCACAGCACAACCATCTAGAGCAGTGTGATTACAGTGAAACACACACACCGCCCCCTAGTAAAACACTCCCATCACACAGTTAACCCTTTTAATCGCCCCTCATGTTAACCCCTTTCTGCCCAGTGCCATTAGTACAGTGTCAGTGCTTTTTTTTTTTTTTTTTTTTTTTTTTTTTAGCACTGATCAAGTCAGTTCCCCCCAGTGTCAGTGTCTGCCACAGTCCCGCTATAAGTTGCTGATCACCGCCATTACTTTTTTTATTTTTTTTTTGTCGCAGAATACATTTTTGTGTACATTTATGACAAAATTTAAATTTTTTTTACAAATTATTTTTATTGGGCATGTTTAACCACTTTCTGTTCAGGTCAATTTTCAGCTTTCAGTGCTATCACACTTTGAATGACAATTGCGCGGTCATGCAACACTGTACCCATATGAATTTTTTAGCATTTTTTTGAGACAGATAAAGCTTTATTTTGGTGGTATTTATTCACCACTGGGATTTTTATTTTTTTTGCTATGTAAATTAAAATGTCCAAAAATTTTGAAAAAAAGTGTTTTTTCTTATAAAATTTTGCAAATAAAAAATAGTATTTCATCATAAATCTTGGCCAAAATTTATTCCGTTATATTTTTAGTAAAAAAAAAAAATACTGTCACCCTAGCAGTACAGTGTCACCATGGTGACACTACTTTTAGGGGGTGATGAAGATTTTTTTTTTTTTACACTGATTGCTTTTACACCCATAAAGGCTGTAAAAGCAATCATTTCTCCTTCTGTCTGGCTGCATTCTTGCAGCTATTGAGAACTACTGAGTGAGCTGTGATTGGTCACAGCTTGTCACATGGTACAAAGCTGTTGTGAATAACCTTGTACCATGTGACCTCTGTGATCATTCACAGATTTCACACGTAGTAAGCAATGATGTCACAAGTCTCATCTTGCTTACTACTCTGAATGTGATCGTACAGAGGTCCCGTCCGACGATTGGTGTTCCCAGGGAGCGTACACAAGCAGGGTGCACTGCCACCGTCTGGCCGTTTATATACATGGGCCAGACGGGAGGTGGTTAAAAGCAAAGAGTCAAAAATATTTTTTTTCCTCAAAATTGTCGGTCTTTTTTTTTTATATAGTACAAAAAATAAAAACCGCACAGGCGATCAAATACCACCGAAAGAAATCTCAATTTGTGGGAAAAAGGATGTAAATTTCATTTGGGTGCAGCGTTGCATGACCGCACAATCTTTAGTTAAATAATGCAGCGTCGTAACGCAAAAAAAAATGGCCTGGTCAGGAAGGGGGGTAAATTCTCAAGAGGGCAAGTGGTTAAATTAGTGATGCACCAAATGAAAATTCTAGACTGAAAATTCAGGATGCACTTGGCTGAAAAACTGAAAAAGTGTGTGTGTGTGTGTGTGTGTGTGTGTGTGTGTGTCCTTTTTTCAAATAGAGCTTTATTTTGGTGGTATGTGATCACCTCTGAGTTTATTGTTTGCACTATTAACAAAAAAGAGACCAACAATTTTGAAAAAAAAAACCCTATTTTTTTTTTTCTCCTTTCATTAAAAAAAATCCAGTAAAACTCTCCACACAGTTAACCCTTTGCCCCTCTTTTTAACCCATTCCTGCCCAGTGCCATTAGTATAGTGTCAATGCTTTCCCCCCCCCCACCACTGATCACTGTTTTGGTGTCACTGGGGATTTCAGTGACATCAAGTCAGTTCTCCCCAGTGTCAGAATGCCCGCTGCAGTCTTGCTATAAGTCGCTGATCAGCGCCATTATTAGTATAAAAAAAAATTCTAGTATTTATACCGTCATTTGTAAACGCTATACATTTCACGTAAACCAATTAATTTACACGTATTGGGATTTTTTTTTATCAAACACGTCGCTGAAAAAAATTTGGCTTACATTTATGACTAAATTTGATTTTTACATTTGTTTACTGGACATGTTTAATAGCAAAAAGTCCAAAATATGTTTGGTTTTTTTTTTTTTTTTTTTTTTTTATAGTGATAAAATACCATGAAAAAAAAGTTCAATTTGTGGCAAAAAAAGGACGTAAATTTATTTTGGGTGCAGCGTTGCATGACTACGCAGTTCTCAAAGTAACGCAGCGCCGTAACGGAAACCACTTCTTTAACTGCTTCCTGACTGCCCTATAGCAGAAATACTGGTACAGGGCAGCACGGGTGCGCAAAGTCGTGTGTATATATTATTATTATACTGGACTTGTATAGCGCCAACAGTTTGCTCAGTGCTTTACATTATGGAGGGAGACAGTATAGTAACAATACAGTTCAATACAAGAGGGATTAGAGGGCCCTGCTCCTTGGAGCTTACAATCTAGGAGGGAGGGGATAGTGGTACAAGAGGTAATTAGCTGTGGGGGATGGAGTGGTAGGAGGAGTAGGGGATTCCAGTATTAGCTGGGGTCGGGGTAGGCTTCCCTGAAGAGATGAGTTTTCAGACTGCGCCTAAAAGTGAGCAGAGTAGGCGATAGCCTGATAGCTTGGGGTAGAGAGTTCCAGAGGATGGGTGAAGCCCTTGAGAAATCCTGGAGATGAGCATGGGAGGAGGAGACAAGGGCGCTAGAGAGTAGGAGGTCTTGCGAGGAGCGGTGAGTACGGTTTGGGCGGTATTTAGAGACAAGGTCGGTGATGTAATTAGAGGCAGTGTTATGAATGGCTTTATACATCAGTGTTAGTGTTTTGAATTTTATCCGCTGGGCAATTGGAAGCCAGTGGAGGGATTGGCAGAGAGGTGTGGCAGATACAGAGTGGTTAGTAAGGTGAATGAGTCTGGCAGCAGCATTCATGATGGACTGGAGTGGGGATAGCCTGCGATGAGGTAGGCCAGTGAGGAGGGAGTTACACTAGTCAAGGCGTGATATAATAAGGGAGTGAATGAGTTGCTTAGTGGTTTCCGAGGTTAGGAACGGTCGTATCTTGGAGATGTTGCGGAGGTGAAGTCTACATGAGCTGGTCAGTGATTGGACCTGGGGCTGAAAGGACAGATTGGAGTCTAGGAGTACACCTAGTACCCTGGCGTGAGGGGTGGGACTTATGGTAGTGTTGTTGATCTTGATGGAGAAGTCGGGGGGGGGGGGGGCATGGGCTGGGGGGAATACTAGAAGCTCAGTTTTGGAAAGGTTGAGTTTGAGGAAATGGGGTGGCATCCAGTCCGATATGTCACTTAGTAGGCTGGTGATGCGATTGGAGACTGAGGGGGTGAGGTGAGGGGTAGAGAGATTTGTGTGTCGTCGGCATAGAGATGGCAGTTGAAGCCATGGGAGTTTATCAATTGGCCAAGGGAGGAGGTGTAGATGGAGAAGAGGAGGGGTCCGAGGACAGAGCCTTGAGGGACACCGACAGAGAGAGGGAGTGAAGGGGAGGTGGCAGCGTTGTAGGTAATACTGAAGGAGCGCTGTGATAGATAGGAGGAGAACCAGGAGAGAGCGGAGTCTGAGGCCAAGAGAGTGCAGTTTTTTTAGGCGGAGGGGGTGGTCAACCGTTGTCAAAAGCCACAGAGAGGTCGAGTAGTAGGAGTATGGTATAGTGGCCATTGGTTTTGGCGGATAGTAGGTAATTGGTGAGTTTGATTAGGGCAGTTTCGGTGGAGTGTAGAGGGCGGAAGCCGGACTGTAAAGGGTCGAGAAGGTTGTTGTCAGTGAGATGGGAGCTCAGGCGATTGTAGACTAAGCGTTCTAGGAGTTTAGAGGTAAATGGCAGTAGGGAAGATGGGTCTTAGGTTGTTCAGGTCGGAGGGGTCTAGGGAGGGTTTCTTAAGTATGGGAGTGATGTGCGCGTGCTTTAGAGGAGAGGGGAAGGTACCGGTGGAGAGGGAAAGATTGAAGATGTTCGTGAAGGAGCATAGGATGGAAGAGGAGGGGGACCGCAGGAGTTGAGAGGACAGGGTCCAGGGGGCAGGTGGTGAGGCGGGCTTTGGAGAAAATCTTAGTGACCTCTTCGGTGGTAGTGAGGTCAAGGGAGCAAAGTGTTGAGGGGGTTATTGTGTGAGGAGTGCTAAGTGGGATGGGTGTCTCAGCAGTGGCGAAGTCCCTACGAATTGCGTCAATCTTGTTTTTGAAGTGGTTGGCAATCTCGTGGGCGGTAAGTGATGTACTGGGTGGAAGTGGAGGCGGAGAAAGAGAGTTAAAAGTGGAGAAGAGCCGGCGAGGACTGGAGGAGAAGGTATTGATGAGGGTAATAAAGTAGGCTTGTTTGGCAGCGTGAAGGGAGGAAGTGTACGTTAAGAAGGCAGATTTATAGCAGGGGAACACTTGTTGGGATTTGGTTTTAGGCCATAGTCGCTCCAGCGCACGACTATGTCGTTTGAGGTTTCTTGTGTGGTCGGTCTGCCAGGGTTGTAGCGGTCGGGGCCTAATGCTTCGTGTTGTTGGGGGTGCGAGCGAGTCTAAAGCGGCTGAAAGCGAGTTGTTGCAGACAGTAGTGGCCAGGTCAGGGCAGGACAGGGGATGGATGCTGTCGTAGAGTTGGTCAGTTGCAGAGTGGAAGGGAGCAGGGTTCCAGTTCTGGAGGTTTCTGTTGGTAATTGTTTGCCGTTTGGAGGGATAGGTGTTTGAGGACAAGGAAATGGAGAAGGTGATGAGGTTGTGATCGGAGAGAGGAAAGGGGGTGCTTGTGAGGTTGCAGGGAGTGCAAAGGTGAGAGAAGACGAAGTCAGGAGTGTTCCCGTCAGAGTGAGTGGAGGACTGTATGCACTGTGCTAGTGCAAAAGAAGAGGTTATGTGGAAGAGTTGGGATGTAGCCGGGTTATTGATGTTGATAGGGATGTTGAAGTCTCCAAGAATGATAGTGGCTAGCTCAGAGGAGAGAAAGAAGGGTAGCCAGGCGGCAAAGTCGTCAAGAAAGCAGGACACGGGTCCAGGAGGCCGATAGATCACTGCAATCCTTACAGAGAATAGCTGGATGCAGTGTGTCTCGAAGGAGGAGAAGGATAGAAAGGGAGGGTTAGGGAGGACTTGGAAGGTGCTCAGTGGTGACAGGAGCAAACCAACCCCTCCACCTTTCCGACCACTGGGTCTGGGTGAGTGGGTCCAGATGAGACCTCCATAGGAGAGTGCTGCGGGGGAGGCAAGAGTCTGTTGCTTGGATCCAGGTTTCAGTGATCGCTAGGAGGTTAAGGGAGCAGGAAACAGAGGTCATGCATGGAAGTGAGTTTGTTGCAGACCGAGCGGGTGTTCCAGAGTGCGCATGAGAACGGGAGGATGGTTTTGGGGAGCAGGGGGACAGATATAAGATTGAGGGGGTTGCGGCAGTTTATGGAAGAGAGAGAGGATGTCTTGTGTGTGGGCGAGGTAGTGCAGCACCAGGGTTCGGGGAGATATCCCCAGAGGTTAGGAGAAGAAGGGTGAGAAAGGTGGCATGGGAGCGGGATGTATATGAGCACGTATGTCTATGAGCACGTATGTCTTCCAGGTCTGGTGTTCGGGTCAGCAGGGGAGTGGAGTATCGGGAGGAGGTGATGAGAGCAGTAGTAGGGAGATGGAACCAGTGAAGTTGAGATGTACAGTTGTTTGGGTGGAGCAGAGGGACAGAGAAAAGAGATTTTGGGGACGCAGTAGAGGAATATGAAAAGGAGTACAGGAGGTAAGCGGAGTGGGAGTCAGGTGTGGAGAAGAGTTTCCCTGGGTGCTTGATTGCAGATGGTCCAGTGTGCAGTGGAGTTTTTTGGGGGGAAAAAAGTGTCTTATGGAGCAAAAAATATGGTATGTATGTGTGTGTATGTATGTAATGTTATCTACACACCCACACACCATTCCTTGCCTTTTGTTTCTTTCCCAGGAAAGGCATCTATACACATCAGGAAATTGGGAGCAATGTGTATGGTTTCAGGAATGTACTGCTTTTATTTTTGCTGCCCTGATATACACGATAGGGCAAAATACAGATTGATTATCCTTTTTTTCTTTTTTTTTTTCCCCAGATAACATGGATTACATGTCTTTGTTTCCAAAGCCTGATTTGAAAATGGACTTTACAATCTTGAATATCAGTTGCGTCCCTGGGGACGTGCTGGTAAAATTTCAAGGAAGATACATATCTAGCTGTGAATATGACTACCACATACTACAAACAGAGATACAACTTGTTACTAAAGTGAATGAGGACCTTGATATTGGAGAGTTTTGCTTGGTGCAAGAGAAACCTTTTGGGTTATGGCACAGAGGAAAAATTTTGGATAAAGTTAAGCAGAAGTGTGACGTAGTCCTCATAGATCAAGGGAACACAATAAAAGTTGATTTTCAACAAATTGCTTCTGCTACGGGAGAGTTGTTTACACTTCCACCAAAAGTAGTGAATGGAATTTTTTCAAATGTGCTTCCACTGGATGAAAAGTGGTCTCCCAGGGCAATAAATTTCTTTTCCTCCTTGGTAGGAGAAAATCATAGTGGACATGTCAAAACCTTCTTACACCATCAAGTCATTCTCTTGGAAGTGCCAAAAATCATTACAAATGCCATTGAACTAAGTGTTGCACAATATATGGATTCTGATACATTCTGCCTGCTTGTTGAGATCATTCACAAATTTCCAGCCAATTCTCACGGTAAACAAATGCCTGACTTGCTTCAGCAGAAGAAGTTGACCTCAGACATCCCTCTGAGCTTCAGTGATAATCACCAATGTTTTCAAAAGGTACTGGATCATCTAAGGCCTGACATTTCTGTTGGTGTTCTGGAAAAGATTAAAATTTCTGCAGCAATGAGTCCAGATCGCTTTTATTGTCATATACTGTCGTGGGAAGCAGAGTTGCAAAAACTGACAGCTAACATGTGCTTATACTATGAATCTCTTAAAACAGAAGCAAACTCTACACTTGGAAACTATGGAACACTTTGTGCGGCCAAGAGAAAGGATGGAAAGTGGTACAGGGGCATTATACAGGCACTTATGTCTTGTAGTGATATAAAAGTCTGTTTTTTTGACATTGGCAGCAGTGAAACTGTAGTGTCTTTGGACATTCATCAGTTGAAGCAGGAGTTCCTGGTCTTGCCTATGTTGTCCATCCCATGTGCCTTATCTAGGGTAAATGACTGTGTAGAGAGTACAAAAAGTATGCAGTTATTGCTGTTTAAGCGAGCTCTTATAGGACAAATAGTAATTGCTCACATTGAAGAGTTTTGCAGTGAAGAACGAGTTTTTAGCATATCGTTGTATGAAAAGGAATATGAACTGCGTTCTGATTATCCTCTGACAAACCAGAAAGTTCCAGTGTTTTTCCCCAATACCTTTACCAATATTGTAAAGTCTGAATACGAGGAGAGTTCAGGCACTGCTCTGCCGGACGCTGGCTCAGACACAGCTCTGACGGAAAATGTTATATCCAAAGAGATGGATAGTGAAGAAGTTATTTCATACAAGTCCATACAAATGGATCCAGGCTCAGTCCATGTGGCATATGTTGAATACTTACTGAATCCTTCAAATTTCTGGATAAGAACAGATGCATGCCAAAACGAGTTTAATACCATGATGGAAGAGATTGCAGAACAATACAATAAATGTGAACTCATGGAAATGATAATGGACGATCCCAAACCTGGTCAACTTTGCTGCGCCATGTATGCAAAAGACTGTCATTATTACAGGGCTGTGATCACTGAAGTGCATAACCCAGAAATTTCTGTTTATTTCATTGACTTTGGAAATATAGAGACTGTTGCTTTCTATGAGGTCAAGGTTTTGTTGCCGAAGTTCAGTACTTTGCCTGCACTGGCAATGTGCTGTACTCTAGCATATGCATATCCCCAAGATGATGTATGGGTAAAGAGTGCAAATGATGTCTTTAAGAACATTGTGAATGGGAAAGCTCTTCTTTGCCATGTTCTTGCAAAGCGCAAGTTCAAATACGTGGTGGAAATGCGTCTTATGGAGAACTCTGAAAGTTCTGATATCGTCTCTCTCTTGGTGAAAGCTGGCTATGCAGAGTTTTGGAATGTTGATATAAATTCCGGATCTGTAGATCAAGCGTTTCAGTTGCCAGAAAAAAGTGCAAAATGCAAAGGCAAATCAGTTGTTGGGGGGTGTATGACTAAAGGTGATATAAGGGTGTCATTGCGAGAATGCACAATGAAGACAAAAGCAAAAGAGCAAAGGCTTTCCTTTGGTGAACTATCAAATAGCACAAGTTCAAATATTTCTCCAATTTGCTTCAAGCAATATATATTTAAGCCAGGGGCTGTTCTGTGTGTCAAATGTTCTCATGTGGAGTCACCAAGATATTTTTGGTGCCAACTCTCCTGCAACCTTATTGCGCTAGATAACTTGATGGATGAAATACAAACATTCTACAAATCTTGCGACAGCAGATATCTTCCTGGGCAACTGGCTTGTATTGCACGGTCAACATATACTGGCAAGTATTACAGAGCTTCCCTGGTGAAACAGGTCTCAAAGAATGAAGTTGATGTGATCTATGTTGACTACGGAAAGGTGGAGAGAGTGTTTATTTCAGAGCTTAGAGAAATGAAACCCCAATTTCTTAAATGGGAAGGTCAGGCTTTTCGATGTTGCTTGAGTGGGGTGCTATTTTCTTTCAGTACTCATCACACATGGTCTGCCAGTGCTTGCGAAGACTTTAAGAGTTTTGTAGACTCTGCCACCGACATCAAAAGTATTGTCGTCGCTCTTTTCAGTTATGGCTCCGATGATCTCTATAATGCAATAGAACTGAAAACTCCATGTTCTGCAAATCAGTGGCTAGCTAGCAAAGGGCATCTCGTCTTTCAAGGCACAGTTCCATCTGTACATCTACATACATTTTGTTATTCCAGTTTTGACCTTGAGGTAGGAAGCAAAGAAGACATTTACATTACCTTCATATACAATACAGGAAAATTTTACTGCCAGCTTGCAAAAAATGAAAACACCATTGACATGTTAATGAGTAAGGTGTCTGATTTAGGTGAAAGGCTACATCCTGAAACAGAAAAAAAAATAAAGGAAGTGTGTATTGTTAAATACATTGAAGATGGGCATTTTTACAGAGCATCAGCACATGCTGTGGACTCAGATCATGTCCTAGCCTTTTTTGTAGATTTTGGAGACAGCCACATGGTAAAGAAAAATGAATTGTTGCCTGTACCCGAGGAAGCTGCCGATGTTTTGTTTGAGCCTATGCAAGCAATTCCATGTTACCTGTCTGGCTTAAAAGAAGCTACTTTTACCACAGAGGCCAAAGCTTGGTTTGAAGAACAGTGTGTCGGCAAACCTCTCAGTGCTGCTGTCGTAGCCATAGACAAAGAAGGACAGCTGGAAGTAGACTTGTGCTCTGGAAATGTGTCAATAAATGGTAAAATAAAAGAAATCTTAGGTATGGAGTTAAAGACAAATGTGTCAAAGAATGTATCACATGAGGAGGGTAGTCGCACTGCTCATCCAGTTTTTGCAAAAAAACGCACTCAACAAAATCTGAGGAAGAAATCTGATTCTAATAGCAAAGACAAGCAAACACCGATATCTGATTTGAATGGAAATGTAATTCCGGGTGTAAATGTTAGATCTCTCCTAGATAGTTCTCAGAATTCTATGTGTAAATCATTTCAAAAGGATCCTTTGCACGAAATGGTGCAGGCATCAAAGTCTCCAAGTCTTCCACAATTTCAGAATTCCTGCAGTCCAGCAAGTCTTAAAAAGCCTTTAAAATCAACTAATCTCCCTCCAATTATTCTAGAAACTGGATCCACTCATCTTGTGTATGCATCTCACATATCCAGCCCTTCTGAGTTCTACATACAGTTATCTGAAAACGAGAAACAGGTATTGCAACTAGAGGAAGAACTAAATAGCATGTCTTTCCAACCTATTGAAGTAAAGCACCTTGAGCAAGGTACTTTAGTTGTCGCCCAGTATCCAGATGACAAAGCTTTTTATAGAGCAGAGATTAAAACCATTTTGAAAGGCAGTTCTTTTGAAGTAGAATTTATTGATTATGGAAATACAGCCAAAGTGGATTTTTCTTCCATTTTTCAACTCCCTGAAAGATTTTGTAATGCACCCAGGTTTAGCATTTCAGTTTTTCTAACCAGTGTTCAGAAATGTCAAAATGGTGACTGGAGTAAAAATGCGGTGGACAAGTTTTCTGAAAAGATTACAAATGAATCACTCAGTTGTGTGTTTCTTTGCAAACATGACAGTCAGTGGGAAGTCAGCATAACCTTGAAAGGGCAGTCTGTAACAGAATATCTTCAAAGCATCAGGGCTTCTCCGGAATCCTCTTCCTTGGATAAAAAATACATTATTCCAAGATCAGTCATAGCCTTAAAATCCAATCAGACTGAAAAAGTGAAAACCATTTTCCTTTCAAACAGTGGAATACTCTTTGTTACCTTGGCCAGGTATGAAGAAAAATCCAAAATTAGTGAACACATTACCGCAGCTGTCAAACAGGCTGACAACCGGCTCATAGCAAAAGATATCTCAGAAGGCATGGTCTGTTTGGTGAAATCTGAAAAAATGCAAACTTGGTTTCGTGCAACTGTTGAAAAAATCTTTCTAAAAACAACGATGTCTGTGTTCTTTGTGGACCATGGTGCTCATGAAATAGTAAGTATGCACAATGCAAAATCTCTTCCTGCTATAGCACTAGCACTGCCTCATCAGGCTATTCCATGCACATGGATTTGGATGGAAAAAGTTGGAGTAACTTTCTTTCGATCACAAATGCAGTATATTCTGCAAAAGGAGGTGCACATCCTTTTTCTTAAATTTTTGGAAACTGAAAGTTGCTGGAAAGTTGATATATTGATTGACAATATAATGCTAATGGAGCACTTTAATACTACATCACAACAAATTACACAGAAAATAAGCAATACGCTGTCTTGTTTTCATTTTGAGACTGAAATTTTGCTCTCCTCTGTACCAAGGGTTTCGCTCAGGTGTTTGGAAGTGCACGCTGGATTTGTTGTTAATTTTCAGACCCCCGACTGTTTCTGTGTCCAGCTAGAAAACTCGTTTCTTTTAATGAGCAAGTTATCCAAACTAATTAAAGAAGGGACAAATGAACTCTTGCCCTTTACTAGTGATTTGGTAAGGCTTGGTTCTGCTTGCCTAGTTGAGTGCTTTGAAGAAAATGAATGGTGCAGAGCCGAAATAGCTAGCATCAACATGAGCTCTATTTTACTGAATCTTCTAGACTATGGATTTTACAAGTTCATTCCTTATTCAGACTACAACAAACTGAAGGTAATTTCTAAAGATATTGCTAGTATACCCGCCCTAACCTACCGCTGCAGGCTTCATGGCATTCTTTCCAAAAACGCAGACCATTGGCCTGCAGGTGCAATAAAATACTGCGTGGATTTTATTCGGGATCGTGACTTGCTTATTTTGCCTATTAAGATTGGGGACACCAATATTACAGACGTATCTGTTTACGGAGAAGGAAATTTGGCAGAAAAATTAATTGCCAAGGGACTGGCCACTGACTCAAACAATGGATGTTTCCTGGAATCGCAAGCAGAGTCCATTATACCAGTAAAGGAAGAGCCATCTCCAAGGTCCACCATATGGTAAGAACTAAACACACGCAAGCTACTCTTCTCTAAGTAATAGTAAAGTGTTTAAAAAGGTGAGACTAGTTTGTTCAGGATCATGCCTTTTCATTTAAAGCAGACTTAGCACTACATGTAAGGTCTGCTGTTTACCTTTGCCCCTTCTTCCCCTTGCTGAAAGTCTTAAAGTGATTGTAAAATATTTTTTTACATTTATAAACTGGTTCATACTTTCCTGCTCTGTGCAATGATGTTACACAGAGGCACCCCTTACCGCCTCTTGTGGAGTTCCCAGCCATCAGCCTTGGCTCCTCTTGTGTGTCAAGCTGCTTTCTAGGGGGCAAATGTGCGGGCTCCCTCCTGAGCTGGCCCTGCCTCCCTTCTGTTCTTTGGATTTGACTGACAGCAGCAGGAGCCAATGGCAGTTCTTAGCAACACCTGTGAGACCTTGGAAGAGAGGGAGAGGACCTGCAGCTGGGCACAAAGCTGGATCGATACAGGAGTCGGGTAGGCTTGGGGAGGGGGGGGGGGGTGGGAACACAAAGTGTAAGGTTGTGTGTTTATTTATTTATTTTTTTTCACCTTGATGCAGAAAATGCTTTAAGGCAGGGGTGTCCAAACTTTTTTCAAAGAGGGCCAGATTGGATGAAGTGAACATGATGGAGGGCCGAACATTTTTCCGAACGTTCTTTGAACCATTACAATTAAATGCAAATAAATTATTTTATGCCAAGTTAATTGCAAACGACATACTTTTTATTTCATAACATTAAGATCAACTGACAGCTGAGTTTTCACAATGTATTGAAAATAAATTAAAAAAAAACTTACCTGCACTAATGTGAAGGGTGAAAAAGGTAGCTGGAGCTGAAGTCTCTGCTCGGCCGCCGGGAGGGGAAGAGAAACACACTTCACGCTGGAAGCCCGGCCCTGACGTCACCGCCCTCTGTCGCTCCCAGCGCGGTGCAGTCACGCATGCGCACTGCTCACAAGCAGAAGACTGTCTGCCACAGAAGGGAGGGCCCTGACGTCACCGCCCTCTGTCGCTTCCAGCGTGGCGCAGTCACGCATGCGCACTGCTCTCAAGCAGAAGACTGTGCCACAGAAGGGAGGGCCGTGCGACAGCCGCATTTATACATACCAGGGAGAACGCGCCGCAGTCAGGCATGCGCACTGCCCTCTGCTCTCAAGCAGAAGACTGTCTGCCATAGAAGGGAGGGCCGTGGGAGGGCCACATTACACAGAGCAGGGAGGGCTGTTGGAGGGCCGTATTAAACCGACCCCCGGGCCGTAAATGGCCCGCGGGCCGGACTTTGGACATGCCTGCTTTAAGGGAAAAAAGCTTTAGACTTTAGAACCACTTTAAATTAACGTTTCTCAACTCCTTAAACATTTTTGGGATCTGCAGTTCACAAAACATTAGTGTGTTTAGCAATACAATGATGATCAGTAGCAGTGTTGTTTAACCACCTCCCGCCTGCCATATAGTAATATGACGGACGCAAGGTGGTTCTCTTGTTCTGGGAGGACGTCATGACGTTCTCCCATTCTAACCGCACATGCGCGGCTCCCGGATCACCGATCTATGGAAAGAGCCGAAGATGTTGGCTCGGTCAAGTGATCAGCTGTGTCCAATCACAGCTGATCACCTGTAAACAGGGAAATGCCGGTTATCGGCATTTATCGCCTCTCGAGCTGTCACGCTGATGGCTCGAGAGGAGAGCCGGTAATCGGCATTCCACAGAGGGGACATGTACACTGATCATTAGAGCACTGATTATCAGTGTGCCCTGATAAGTGTAGCCCCAGCAGTGCCAGCTGTCTGTGCTCATCAGTGGCACATCACTGCCACATATCAGTGCCTACCAGTGCACATCAATGCCACATATCCGTGCCCAACTGAGCTGCCTTTCAGTGACAGTCAGTGCCGCCTATCGGTGCCATATATCAGTGCTGCCTTTCCGTGCCCATCAGTTATGCCTGTCAATGCCCATCAGTGCCACCTATCAGTGTCCATCAGTGCAACCTATCAGTGCCCATCACTGCAGCCTCATTAGCGCACATCCGTGAAGGATAAAATCAATTTACAAAATTTATAACGAAAACGTTTTTTTTTCAAAATTTTCAGTGGTTTTTGGTTTAAGAAAAAATAAAAAAACCCAGAGGTGATTAAATCCCACCAAAATAAAGCTCTATCTGTCACAAAAAAAAGGATAAAATGTTCATATGGGTACAGTGTTGCATGACCGCGCAATTGTCAATCAAAGTGCAACAGCGCTGAAAGCTGGAAATTGGCCTGGGCAGGAAGGGGGTATAAGTGCCCTGTAGACTTGTGGTTAAAATGTCTCCCCATTGGTGACCAGTGGCAGTGTTAAATAATCATGCTGCATACGTTCCCAATGGCAGTGTAGCAGAATTTCATTTGTGACCAGTGACAGTGTTAACCCTTTTATAATGCGACATGAAGGGGTTATTGGATACTGCCACTGATTGCTAATGCCACATGACTGGGTTAATAATCACTGTTGTTGGCCACTAATTCATAACAATGTGTTAACTAACACTCCTACTGCCACTAATGCAGCACAGTGGTCACATTGTTAATTAACTCCTTCACCCCTTCCCCGGAGTTCATTAGTTCATTGTACACAGTAAATGACGCTCTGGCTGCATTAATACTCCTGCTTGGTCAATTGCTCTCGACTAGTCTTGTTTTGGTTAGTTTAATTACCTACCTTACATCCGGCCCTCTCCCGTGTGATGCCACGCTGTCTTCCTGGCCTCTGAATGACATGTCAAAGGCTGGGACTAACCGTCATCTATTGGAGTTCCCTCCGCCTGACAGAAGTGTGGCTTCTTCTAGTACCGGGTGCAGGAGTGTAGAATGCACTCCAGCACTAGGCACCCCGCTGCCATTTTACAAGATGCTGTGGAAATAGCATCACCCGCTCCTCCTGTTGCCCAACACCCCCCTTACCTTGTCCCGGATCTGACCTTGTTGGCACGGATTACAACGTTGGGTGGAACCCCAATTCATAAACCCTGGCTTGAATAGAGATTGTATTTATTTATTACAGGTACTTATATAGAGCTGTCAGTTTGTGCAGCAATTTACATATATATTGTACATTCACATCAGTCCCTAACCCTCAAGGGGAGTACAATCTGAGGTCCCTAACTTACATTCATACATACACATACTAGGGCAATTTAGACAGGACCCAATTAACCTACCAGCATGTCTTTGGTGTGTGGGAGGAAACCAGAGTACCTGGAGGAAACCCGCACAGGGAGAACATGCAAACTCCAGGCAGGTGGTGCCGTGGTTGGGATTTGAACCAACGACCCTAGTACTGCCATGCGGGAGTGCTAAACATTTAGCCACTGTGCTGCCTGGAGATGAAACCCGTAGGGGAACAATAAAAGATACTATACTTCCTGTTCCATCAGCTTCTATGGTGCAGGGAGTGATGTTACCAGCCTTCAAGAAGGGCCTGGGAATTTGTGAGTTCTCCAAATCTCACAAGAAGACCCTGCAACACAGTGCTGGAAGTATCTTCTCAGCCTGATTTGGGTTACTGTACATTGCCTGAATCTTGCTCACCAGAAGGAGGAAGTCACTTTCTCCTAGGTGCTGTGGGCGGAGGCTGGAGAAAGTGGGAGCATATTAACTAATTGTATCTCTTACAGTTTGTTTTATTTATTTATTTATTTTTTTATTGCTTTCCAGCAAGTATGTAAGGGGGGGGGGGTGTACATAGCAGAACTCGCCATTTAAGTGCAAAGTCCTTTCGAAAACAATATTTTTAGGTTGTACCTTTGCAGTGTGTACTTTTACAGTTAAAGAAAAAGCCAATGTACGTAGCCCAACAGTGCCTCTATTTAGGTAAAAATGTCAAATAGATTAGAATACTTTTTTTTATGCCATACTTTGTTTAAAATAGAATAGTGCCATACAGGTCCCATAAATGCATAGAAGGAACCCAGCAAATTTGGTATGCAAAGTGTGATATCCTAGTAGTGCTGGTATACTTATGACCACAAACTGCATACCACAGTACAGTCCTTTGCCACTATAGGGAGGGGCTACAGTACTGTCACATGGGAGGTGATACTTAAAGGGTAGTCCTATTTTCTCACCTTGAGAAAGCCTCAAACACACCAGTTCCTGAGGGTCATTTTGAAGAAATAACAATGTGTAATGGCACCTTATTGTGTCTGCAATTGTTTGAGGTTTTTTTTTTTTTTGTGAACCTTGAGCCTTTGCAACCATGTTAACCTTTTAATTGCCACTTTAACATGTGTGTTGCGCAACCAAGGCCAAACATTCCAGGGTATGTAAACTTTTTGATCAGGGCCATTTGGGTTATTTGTTATGGTTGAACTAGATGGACTTTTTTCAGCCAGAGTAACTATGTAATTATGATTTAAAAAGGAGCCAAACTATGTGATCATAAAAGGCTTCATATGATCACTATCCTTAAATAAATAAAATACAGTTTTTGGCATGATCAGTCTTATATTTCAATATCCATGCCAAAATGGCATGATTTCTGCCAGGATGTGCAAACGTTTGAGCACAGCTGTATATAAACTGGCTCTTGTGTAAAGATACTTCACAGTTTAAGCTTCCATGCACACCAGTGTATTTTCTCCTGCATTTGCTGCCATGCTGCACTACACGACAATTAAAATTACATTATTCTCTTTGGTGCCCATTCACATCAATGTAGCCCAGCTGCAGTGCATATTTTAGAACAACTGCAGGCACTTCTTTTGGTGCATTGCAGTGTTTTTATTTTTTTTGCCCCATAGGCTTCAATGGAAAGGTGCCTAAAACATGTAAAACACATGTATTTTAGTTTTAGTGCATTTTTGGCAGTGTTAGTGTATAAAATCCAGCCTCCTTTTTCTTAAAAAAAAAAAAAAAAAAATTAACCACACGAAGCATGAAAAATTGTTAATGCACAAAATCGCACTACAAATGCATCATCATGCAGCAGTACTAGTGAGAACCCAGGCTAAAGACCATAGGGAATACTTCTTTTTTTTTTTTTTTTTTTTTTTTTTAATTTAGTATAGAGTAGGAGAGTTGTAATCCCTGTCAGGTTTTTGCCCTTTAAGTCCCATTGGGATTTCCATCCTGTTGCTGTTCTGGGGATTTCCTTTCACTTTTTGGTGAGAACAGTAAACGTGACAATTAGAGGGTGAATCAATTAGAGGGTGGGGCACAGACGGCAATAAAAACCTGGGTTTTATAATCCCCCTCTACTCTATCCAAAACTAAAATGATAAAACGTTTTTAGTTATACTCTTTGTGCAGAATTATTAGGCAAGTTATTTTTGAGGATTCATTTCATTACTGAACAACTACAATGCTCTCGGTCAATCTAAAATAAACCTCAAACCTAAATATTTAAGAAAGTAAAAGTGAGGTTTTGGCTTTCTTACAATATCTGTGTGCACAAATGTTGGGCAACTATTACTGTGTAGAATTATTATGCCACTAAATGAAACATAAAAAATGTTCCCGTCTCACTTTATTTTCATCTGTTAACCGCTTCCTGACCGCCCTATAGCAGAAATACTGCTACAGGGCGGCACGGGTGCACAAAATCACGTCTGTGTGTGTGTATATGTGTGTATATGTGTGTGTGTGTGTGTGTGTGTGTGTATATATATATATATATATAATGTGTGTGATATTGCATTTCCAGGTGGGGTGCGCGCATGCCCTACCCGCGCCGCCATTTGCGCTGTCAGTCCCGTCCAGTGATTACTCGCCGGCGCCCTGTGATTGCCGAGCATCTCTGATCTCTGATTTTTCTTTAACACTGATCACTGTATTGGTGTCATTGGGGATGTCAGTGACACCAAGTCAGTTCCCCCCAGTGTCAGAATGCCCGCCTCACTCCCGCTATCAGCTATAAGTCGCTGATCGCCGCCATTACAAGTAAAAATGAAAAATAAAAATCCCAGTATATATACAGCCACTTGTAAACGCTATAGCTTTCATGTAAACCAATTAATTTACACGCATTGGGGTTTTTTTTTTTTTTTTTTTGTAAGAGACATGTAGTAGAATACATTTTTAGTCTAAATTTGACAATTTTATTTATTTTTTTACTGGACATGTTTAATCACAAAGTCAAAAATATTGTTTTCTCAAAATTGTTGGTCTTTTTTTTTATAGCGCAAAAAATAAACGCACAGGCGATCAAATACCAAAAGAAAGCTCAATTCGTGGGCGGGAAAAAAGAGCGCAAATTTAATTTGGGTGCAGCGTTGCATGACCGCGCAATTGTCAGTTAAAGTAACACAGCGCCGCCCCTGGCCTGGTCAGGAAGGGGGGTAAATCCTCAGGAGGGCAAGTGGTTAAAGTGAGAATAATAAACAACTCCATTTACAAATAAGCATTTCTGACATAAAAAAAAAAACGTGACCAATATAGCCATCCTTATCAATAACAGTTATAAGCCTTCCATTCATGGAGTCTGTCAGTTTCTTGATCTGTTGACGATCAGCTTTTTGTGCAGCAGCAACCACAGCCTCCCAGACACTGTTCAGAGAGGTGTACTGTTTTCCTTCACCGTAAATCTCCCATTTAAGAAGGGCCCACAAGTTCTCAATAGAGTTTAGGTCTGTTGAGGAAGGGGGCCTTGTCATTATTCTTTCATCTTTAAGGCCTTTACTGGCTAGCCACACAATGGAGTACTTTGATGCATCTGATGGAGCATTGTCCTGCATAAATATCATGGTCTTCTTGAAAGACTTTTTCCTGTACCACTGCTTGAAGAAAGTGTCTTCTAAAACTGGCAGGTTTGGGAGTTGATTTTAAGTCCATCTTCATCCCGAAAAAGTCCAACTAGCTCATCCCCTATGTGCTGTGGGAGGTATATAAACCAGTTCTCCGATTCACTGATGTTGATAGCTGCTAAATTTAAAAGGGAACACTCCTTGCAGGTTGACACTACTGGCCCAACTCCACCACCTGGATAGTGCCCATAAAGCAAGTATCGCCAGGGCGACTTACCAATAACTTCTTAAGACCCGAGAAGAACTGAATTCTCTGCTCATTCATAAAGTTAAACAAAAGTTGGCATGGTCCCATTGTATAAATACTCCAATAAGCCTAGTACTCTCCTTGCATGAGCACTCCGTGGCTTTCGTACTCAAACATACATTGCACAGCCTCTGGACAGAAGCTCTCCTCAGACGCTATGGCCTCTGAGTTTTTCAACTTTTAGAAGGCTCTGTACAATATTTCGCTAGATGCTCCCCCTGAACCCTCCCCGAGAGGTTATTAGCGCGATTCAGTCCTGTAAAGTGGGCATGCCCACTTTCCCACCTACCATCTGTCAGAAACTGGATGCCCCGATAACTGCAGAAGGAATTGGGAGTGGTGCTATCTCATTCTAAACCCAAAAAAGCTGCAGGCAAGCTGATGGCAGTCTACTACAGGTCCTTTGACCTGCTCTTCCCATGCATACTGGCAGCGTATAACTCTCTGGCAGAGGGGAAAGCTATGCCCCTGGATTCCATCAGGGCTTACATCTCTGATACTGAAGGAGGGTAAGGACCCCTTGCATTGCGGCAACTACCGCCCCATTGCACTCTTGAAAGTCGACTTGAAACTTTTGCGAAAATTCTAGCTAACCTGCTGTTGCAACACATCCCCAGCTTAGTATATAGGGGCCAGGCGGGTTTTGTCCCGCTCAGGGAGCCCGGGAAAACACCATACGTGTTCGCAACTAGATCCATGCTGCAAGGACTGCCAAAACCCCATTCATTCTACTATCCACAGATGCAGAAAAGGCATTTGATCAGGTCAGTTGACAGTTCATGCAGACTATGCTCTCCCACATCGGTCTTGGATCTTCTATAATACAATGGATCACCTCTCTTTATTCCCGACCCACAGCTTCTGTCAAAGTCATAGAGACCAGATCTGACTTTTTCCCCATCTCAAATGGAACACACCAGGGGTGTCCATTCTCTCCCCTGATTTTTATTTTGATGCTGGAACCTTTCCTGTGCACAGTTCGAACCAACCTTAATATCTCCGGTTTCCACAAACCGCCCGGGAACAAAAGGTCACCGTGTTTGCTGATTACCTTATTGTCTTTCTACTGACCCTCTTACCTCCTTGCCCAATTTGTTGCAGGACCTTCCGGATTATGGTGATCTGTCCTATTTAAAAATCAACCTTACAAAATCCTCTGCACTTAACATCTCCGAATCTGACGTACTTAGCAGTCTCTGCCCTTTCTTCTCTTTCTGATGGGCGACTGACTCAATCCAGTATCTTGGCATTAATATCACCCCAGATCTTTTCTATGTTTATGCAGCAAATTTTGCCCCTCTGTTGCTTAAAATCAGAGAGGATCAAATTCATTGGCATTCCTCATGCTGATTTGGTTTGCCATTGCTGCGCACTTAAAATGACAGTTATACCTCGCATACTTTACTTACTACTAGCTCTCCCCATTTCACTTCCTGTGTCTTTCTTCAAAAAAAAAAAAGTGATGTTCAGAGCCTTTATTTGGTCCCATGGGAAGCCACGCTTGGCCTTCCGTTTGTTAACCCTGCCCAAGATCTGTGCAGGAGTTGGCCTAATGGACATTTGCACTTATTGAAGAGCTGCACATCTCACTCACCTGGTCGATTGGCACTGCCATAGCGACACTAAGCATTCACTTGCCATGGAGTTGGAGCACTCCATGGACACAGCCCTGAGCTGGCCTTGGCTGCGACGCCCGTTGTCTTGTGACCTCAGTGCGCATGCCATCCTTGGCACAACCCTAGAGGTTGCCCGGGAGGCATTCTGTAATCCATTTCCCTGGCTTCTTCTCTGGTTTCCATTTTGGGCAACCCCAACTTCCCCTCAGGACTGGATGACCACCAATTTTCTTGTCTCAAAGTCAGTGGATATACTCATCTGGTAGACTCTCGATTCTGCTGAAGCCCTTCTTGCTAAAGACCTCGCCTGGTTAGCGAACCCCCCTTGAGTTTTTGGGAAGGCCTCCAGCTTCACTCCCATCTCCGCTCCCTTCTGTGGTCACCTGGTGTTGTCCGTACGTTATCTGCCTTTGAAGCCCTATGCCACAAATGAGACGCAGTCCAACACTGCCTCTCCACCATCTATTCTTCTCTCATACACCGTGTTCCAAATTATTATGCAAATTATATTTTTCTCATTTACCTAAATAATTGATGTAAATAACAGTCAGCATAATTCTCATGTTATCAACTATTAAGAGTACAATTCAAATTTTATTGAACAAACCTCCTAATGATAACAGTATTTTTGTTAAACATAAAAAACTTACAATGCACTGTTCCAAATTATTACGCACAGCAAGTTTCATAACACTTTATAGGTTGTAAAGAACTGAAAATTGTCATTTGTTGTGTTTGCAGCATATTTACTGAAATCAAAAGCTATTTCAATCAAACTTTTAACAACATTTTAACTTTTTAAACATTTTAACAGGTCACGTTACATTGTAACATAGGACCCCTTATTTGATAGCAGCTTCACAAGTCTTGCATCCATTGAACTTGTGAGTTTTTGGACAGTTTCTGCATGAATTTGTTTGCAAGATGTCAGAATAGCCTCCCAGAGCTGCTGTTTGGATGTAAACTGCCTCCCACCCTCATAGATCTTTTGCTTGAGGATGCTCCAAAGGTTCTCAATAGGATTGAGGTCAGGGGAGGATGGAGGCCACACCATGACTTTCTCTCCTTTTATCCCCATAACAGCCATTGATGCAGAAGTATTCTTTGCAGCATGAGATGGTGCATTGTCATGCATGAAGATGATTTTATTACGGAAAGCATAGTTCTTCCTTCTGTACCAGGGAAGAAAGTGGTCAGTCATAAACTCCACATACTTTGCAGAGGTCATCTTTACACTTTCGGGGACCCTAAAGGGGCCGACCAGCTCTGTTCCCATGATTCCGGCCCAAAACATGACTCCACCACCGCCCTGCTGACGTCGCAGCCTTGTTGGAACAGGGTGGCCGTCCACCAACCATCCACTACTCCATCCATCTGGACCATACAGGGTTGCACGGCACTCATCAGTGAACAGGACTGTTTGAAAATTAGTCTTCATGTATTTTTCTTCCCAATGCAGCCGTTTCTGCTTGTGAGCATTGGTTAGTGGTGGCCGAATAGAAGGTTTATGCACAGTTGCAAGACTCTATACCTTGATGTCCATGGGACTGCGGAGGCAGCAGCAGCTTCAAATATCTGTTTGCTGTTATGTAATGGTATTTTAGCAGCTGCTCTCTTGATCCGATGCATGGATCTGGCAGAAATCTTCCTCAATGTGCCTTTATCTGCATGAACCCGTCTGTGCTCTGAATCGGCCACAAATCTCTTAATAGTGTGATGATTACTCTTACGTTTTCGTGAAATATCTAATGTTTTCATACCTCGTCCAAGGCATTGAACTATTTAACTTTTTTCGGCAGCAGAGAGATCCCTTTTCTTCCCCATCTTGCTTGAAAATGGTGCTCTGCTTAATAATGTGGAACACCCTCCTTTAGTAGTTTTTCCTTAAATTGGGCACACCGGCCAATCTAATTATCACAGGTGTCCGAGATTGCTTTCAGTGATCAAAAGAGCCCTGACACACAATGCCATCCATGAGTTAAACTGAAAAACAAAATATTTAATCTTTGTGACACTTAAATAGAATTTGCATAATAATTTAGAACACGGTGTATACCCGGAATACGGCTTCTCCCCCCCCCCCCCTTTCTAAATGGGAGTCGGGCTTAGGTGTCTTCACTGCATTCAATGCGAAAAAATACTGCACTTTGCCCAAAAGTCATCAATGGATTCCACAGTTCAGGAGACAAACTATAAACTTCTTACACCGTGGTATCTGATACCCTTCAATCTCCGTCATATTTCATCACAGTTCTCAGGTGTGTTCTGGCATTTGTGGGGCTGATGGCGGTACCCTCATCCATATCTTCTGGCAGTGCCTGAATATCCAACCTTTTTGGCTGGGAGTGATTGGTATTATTCGAGAACTTGCGCAATGACCTGGTGGATTGCCTGCTGCATCTTTCGGGGAGACCCATCAAGAAATATAAAGCCTCTCTTACTATCTAACTGCTTAATGCTGTTAAGACCTGTATTCCACTTTGGTGGAAGGATCCCCACCCTTGTACTCTTTGTGGTTCTCTAAGGTGAACAAGTTGAGGGACATGGAGGATCTGACTGCCACTCTACACAACAAAGAAAAGACCTTTGGGGACACTTGGTGCCCCTGGTATCATTTTGTCTTTACAGACACATATCTGGCCTGAACTTGCCCTCCCATCAGTGAGGTCTCTACCTCCTTTTTGCCCTTCTTTACACTCTCTTTAGACCCCCCCTTCCTTACCTGTTACATCATCTCCCATGTAATGCTTCTTTTCCTTTCCCCTAATCCCCTCTGGTCCCTGCAGTTCCTTCTGCAGAATGTATCCCCTTCTTTTTCTTATACTCCACCTTGTTCTTTTTGCTGTCAGTGTGCCTTCGGTACTGTAGGTGGGCAACCCTACTTACGATGAGTTTTTATTCTTGTAATTCATCAGTCAATCATGTTCTTCCCGGACTCACCCCTGTCATCGTCACTCCAAGATGATTGCCTATTGCTACATTTGGGTCCTGCCCATGACATATTCTATGTTTCTAATACTCTGGCATAAGTGATTAGGACCTATTGGGTTCTCATGTGGTTCAGATGACTGCTCAATTTACTTACATAACAATGCTGCTCTTTGTACTTCAGTTGACATTCTGCTCAAGTCCTTTTTTTTTTTTTTTTTTTCTATAATATGTCTTATGTACAAATAAAGGAATTGCACAAAAAAAGTCACTCATCTCATAGGTCCATAATACCTTTGAAAAATCTTCAGATATTTCTTGGCTCAGTCTTGATGTTTCAACTTGTGCGTCTCGTTCAGTGGTGTTTGGGTTTCAGCCTTCCTTATCTTGGCCATGTCTCTGAGCATTGAACACCTTATACTTCAGGGCACTACAGATAGGCTGCAGTTCTGGAATATGACAGCACTGGAGGATAATGGGTTCCTGGTAGCGTTGCATTGCTTCTTAAATCTTTGACAGTTAATTTGCGTTTTTTTTTTCCTCAACATGTTTCTTGTGACCCTGTTGACTATTTGCAGCAAAATGTTTGGTTCTGCGATCACGCCTCAATATCTTAGCAATTTCAATAGTGCTGCACCCTCTGAAAGACTTTACAATTTTTCACTTTTCAGAGTCCGCTAAATCTCTTTTTTGGCCCATTTTGCCTGAGGAAAAGCAGCTGCCTGATAATTATGCACACTTTGATAAAAGATGTTGATCTCCTTGGGCCATAGCCTCCCTCATTGCACAAATACACATCACCTGATAAGCATAAATCAAATAAGTTTATACAGCTTGTAGTTTGACAATATGCATAAAAATTATGATTTGGTCAAAATACTCACTTGCTTAATTTGTAGACGCAGTGTACTTTAAGTTTAGTTATGCAGCTTAGTGTGAACTGCATTTATTTTACAGTCGGTGTAGGCTAAGATGAGCTGCTAATGGAGTTTCCCATTTCCCTACAATAGGTTTTCACAAAGTATTTGCAGATAAGTTACTTTTATTTTTTACAGTTCACATATCTGTGGAGATTTCAGGATGATTGAAAATGCCTATATGGAGGAACATGAAGGGTTTCTGCCATTTGTACTCTCCTGAGTTTGAGAAACAAGAGTATTAAATAAAAATTTCACCTGTTAATCGTATCGGGCTCCCACAGGTCAGCCTGCAAATCAGTGTAACAAAGGTATAATAGTTCAAATGAGTAAAACTCCACTATTATTCACAGAAATACAATCCTATCCAAATCCACATACAACCTAGTTAAAGGCAGGCGAGCACACCGTGGCCCCACCTAAGATCACCTGTCTCCAACACCTCACCCAATACAAGCTGGATCACTGTACTCATGCCCTTATTGGGTAAGACATTGGAACGAGGCAGTCCTAAGTGTGGCTGCCTTTATCAATTGGTTGTTGCTCCTTCACTGTCCAGTGTCAGGCTTGGGGCTTGGGAAATTACCTGTGTTGCTTAAAGTAGTATTCTGGGATGTACTTAACTAACCTTAAAAATGCTTCTTCCCCCTGCCTAACATCTATGCCAACTAACTTGTGGAAGAAAGATCTGTATACTTATTTTCAGGCCGCTCTGGTCTGGTCACATGACCCTGTTCCCCATGTGTCAGCTACCAGCGGCTTCAGTGGTTGGGAGGGCCCACTGACAATAGATGGGACACAGTAAGCCTATGGGACATGACTGCTCAGGCTTTCTAGCCATTGTTGAAAGCTTTCTTCCCTGCAGCCTTCGCTGACATCAGACATCACGTGACCAAAGCGGCCTGAAAACAGGTAAGTATAAACTTCTTTCTTCCACAGGTTAGTTTTAGGTGTTAGAAAGGGGATTGGTTTAACCACTTGCCCTCCAGAGGATTTACACCCCCCTTTCTAACCAGGCCATTTTTTGCTGTTTGGCACTGCGCTATTTCAGCTGGTAATTGCATGGTGGTGCAATGCTGTATCCAAACTAAATGTATGTCCTTTTTTTTAAAGACAGAGTTTTCTTTTGGTGGTATTTTTTCTAATTTATTTTTTATTTCAGGTACTTGTATAGCGCTGTCAATTTACGCAGTGCTTTACATATATATTGCGCAGTCACATCAGTCCCTGACCCTCAAGGAGCGTACAATCTTAAGGTTCCTAAGTTACAATCATATATACACATACCAGGGCCAATTTAGACCGGATCCAATTCACCTACCAGCATGTCTTTGGAGTGTGAGAGGAAACCCACGCAGGCACAGGGAGAACATGCAAACTCCAGACAGGTGGTGCGATGGCTGGGATTTGAACCAACGACCCTAGTACTGCCAGGCGGAAGTGCCAACCACTTAGCCATCAGATCATCTCTGTGCTATAAACAAAAAAAGACAGAGCATTTTGAAAAAAAATTTTTTTTCACTTTTGGTTATTAAAAATATCCAATAAACTCAGTTAGTCATAAATTTAGGCTAAGATGTATTCTGCTGCATGTCTTTGGTAAAGAAAAAATCTCAATACATGTATATTGGTTTGTGTGAAAGTTATAGCGTCTACAAACTATGGTGTGTATATATACTGCAATTTATGTAGCTTTTACTTTCTGACTGCCTATCACATTTTTTGAGGTGCTAAAATGTCAGGGCAGTACAACCCCCCAAATGACCCCTTTTTTGGAAAGTAGAGGCCCCAAGGATTTTGCAGAGGCATGTTGAGTCTGGAACTTTTTATTTTTTGCCACAAATGTTTTGAATTACTTTTTTTATTTTTGCACAAAGTTGATATACAGTATCTTAAAGAAGTGAGTACACACCTCACATTTTTGTAAATATTTTATTATATCTTTTCATGTGACAACACTGAAGAAATGAAACTTTGCTACAGTGTAAAGTAGTGAGTGCACAGCTTGTATGACTGTGTACATTTGATGTCCTCTCAAAATAACTCAACACAGAGCCATTAATGTCTAAACCACTGGCAACAAAAGTGAGTACACCCCTAAGTGAAATGTCCAAATTGGGCCCAAAGTATCAATATTTTGTGTGGCCACCATTATTTTGCAGCACTGCCTTATCCTTCTTGGGCATGGAGGGAGACCTTGCGATCATACACCTTCCGTTTGAGGATGCCCCACAGATGCTGAATAGGGTTTAGGTCTGGAGACATGCTTGGCCAGTTCATCACCTTTACCCTCAGCTTCTTTAGAAAGGCAGTGGTCATCTTGGAGGTGTGTTTGGGGTCGTTATCATGTTGGAATACTGCCCTGCGGCCCAGTCTCTGAAGGGAGGGGATCGTGCTCTGCTTCAGTATATCATTGTACATGTGGGCATTCATGGTTCCCTCAATGAACTGTAGCTCCCCAGTGCCGGCAGCACTCATGCAGCCCCAGACCATGACACTCCCACCACCATGCTTGACTGTAGGCACACTTGTCTTTGTACTTCTCACCTGGTTGCCACCACACACACTTGACACCATCTAAACCAAATAAGTTTATCTTGGTCTCATCAGACCACAGGACATGGTTCCTGTAATTCATGTCCTTAGTCTGCTTGTCTTCAGCAAACTGTTTGCGGGCTTTCTTGTGCATCATTTTTAGAAGAGGCTTCCTTCTGGGATGACAGCCATGCAGACCAGTTTGATGCAGTGTGCGGCGTATGGTCTGAGCACTGACAGGCTGACCCCCCACCCCTTCAACTTCTGCAGCAATGCTGGCAGCACTCATACATCTATTTCCCAAAGACACCCCCTGGATATGACGCTGAGCACGTGCACTCAACTTCTTGGTCGACCATGGCGAGGCCTGTTCTGAGTGGAACCTGTCCTGTTAAACCGCTGTATGGTCTTGGCTACCATGCTGCAGCTCAGTTTCAGGGTTTTGGCAATCTTCTTATAGCCTAGGCCATCATATAGAGTGACCATTCTTTTTTTTTTTTTTTTTTTTGCCAGATCCTCAGAGTGTTCTTTGCCATGAGGTGCCATGTTGAACTTCCAGTGACCAGTATGAGAGAGTGATAACACCAAATGTAACACACCTGCTCCCCATTCACACCTGAGACCTGGTAACACTAAGGAGTCACATGACACCTGGGAGGCAAAGTGGCTGATTGGGCCCAATTTGAACATTTTCACTTAGGGGTGTATTTTTGTTGCCAGCGGTTTAGACATTAATGGCTGTGTTGTTATTTTGAGGGGACAGCACATTTACACTGTTATACAAGATGTACACTCACTACTTTGCATTGTAGCAAAGTGTAATTTCTTCAATGTTATCACATGAAAAGATACAAAATATTTACAAGAATGTGAGGGGTGTACTTACTTCTGTGAGATACTGTATATTGCTCATGCATGCCATGAGTATATGTGGAATAACACCCCAAAACACATTCTCTTACTTCTGAGTATGGCGATACCACATGTCAGAGACTTTTTGGCAGCTACATACAAGCCCCCAAAATAAGGGTTTTGTAAAAGGAAAAAAAATACATTTTTTGTTTTCTTTTTTCATTTTCCAAAAACGTGGCAACAAATGAGATCTGCAAAACACTCACCATGCCTCTTAGCAAATACTTTGGAGTATCTACTTTCCAAAAAGGGGTCATTTGGAGGGGTTGCTTCTACTATCCTGGCATTTCAAGGCCAACATTAGAAGCTTATCCCCTGGCATTTCAAGGCCAACATTAGAAGCTTATGCCACACATCACCCACTCTTGAAGACCAAGCCTTTTCTGACACTTTTTGTTCACATGAAAAAAGTTTTTTTGCTAGAAAATTACTTTGAATCCCCAAACATTATATATTTTTAAGCCGAGGCCCTAGAGAATAAAACGGTGAGTGTTGAAATTGTTTACATCACATAGAATTTGCGCAGCGAATTTTCAAACGCAAATCTTTTGGGAAAAATACACTTTTTAGAATTTTAATGCACAAAAACCCAATATGTTGCCCAATTGTTTGATAGAATATAAAAGACGATGTTACGCTGAGTAAATAGATACCAAACATGACATGCTTTAAAATTGCTCGTGCAATGGCACCAAAGTACATACTTTTTTATTATCGATAGTTGATGCTTTAAAAGCCTTTACAAGTCACTAGTTTATATTTACACAGACAGTCTAATGCTAGAATTACTGCCCTCGATCTGACGTTCACAGCGATATCTCACATGCATGGTTCAACTGCTGTTTACATACTGGCACGGGGGTCAATGCTTGTGCATGCCAGTGCGCGCAGGGGTGCAAGAGTGTTTTTTTTTTTTTTTTTATTACACTGTCCCTTTTTT
Organism: Staurois parvus; assembly: GCF_062004578.1. Classification (NCBI taxonomy): domain Eukaryota; kingdom Metazoa; phylum Chordata; class Amphibia; order Anura; family Ranidae; genus Staurois; species Staurois parvus. The sequence goes on from NW_028318781.1 coordinate 3,794,161, forward strand.
TATTTTTTATCACTTTTAATACTATCCTAGGGAATGCAAATATCCCCTATAACTTCAATGGGCATTTTCTTATATTCTTTTGAGAAATCTGGGGGCTATCAGACTCTAGGCATCTCCTCTGCCTTTACATTATCTAATATCACCAAGATCAGTGTGATCAGATGCTTTCCCAATTTACAAATGGCGCTGTTTATATCCTGCGAAACCGAAGTGACGAAATGCTCGTAGCTTCTTATTTCTTAGACTATAGAGATGATTGGAGCCATTCTGGTCTCTGACCAGCTCTATGGTCAGCCGGCGGAATTGCCGCTGAAATCTTGGATTCCCCTGTGGGACAGGAGAGCCCAAGAAAACTGTGGAAGGAGGGGGGGGATGTCTTTTCCCGCTGCTCGTCAAAATAATTCAGCAGCTAATTGGCCACTAGGATTGCTTTTACATGAAAGCTGACCACCAGCTGCAAAAAAATGATACCAGGATGATGCCTGTATCATCCCAGTATAACCACTCAAAGTCCAGCGACATACCAGTACATTGCTGGTCAATGTAGGGCATTTATGTAACAGCAGAGAACACGGACATACAGTGAATCGGGTCTGTGGAGCAATATGACCACAATTCATTCTTTTCTGTAATGCCCATGTTGAGGGTTAGGCCCAAAAGAGTTTTAAATTCAGAAACCGTGATAGATTCCAAATTGTCGGGCAAGAGCTGAAGTTGGTGTGCGGCAATGTATTATGCGTATAGATTGCCTTGGCCCACAATCAATTGATACAAATCAGTGAAAAACAGTGAAGGGAATAAACGCTAGTGCTGGCAGCGAACAGGGCTGATCCTGCTAACTCTGTGTTTTTGGGGACACTATACAAAGGGGGCACTAGTATAGTTCTGTAGGTAATCAATATCTTGATCCGTACAAACACTATACTAGTAATGGTGGTGATCAGTGACCTATAGTGTGAGTGCGATAATGTGCGGGCAATCTAACGCTAGCTGACCCTGGCTGGGTGGGGTGCTTGCTGACCCTGACATTATCTGATATCGCTAGTGGCAGTAATACAGTGATCATTGAACAATTATATATACTGACACTGTACTAATGGCACTGGTTGGGTGACGGGGTGATCAAAGGGTTAATAGGGGCAATCAAAGGGTTAAATGTGCTAATCTATCGTGTTTGTAAAATGTAATGCTCTGTGCCGTGTTCTCTCCTCTCCTCTCTCCCTGGACCGATGGGTGTGTGTGTGGGGGGGGGGCGCAGCGTTCACACCCCAAAATAGGAAGTCACGCAAGATTACGTCGCTTTGCCAAGAGTTGCTGCTCAACTGCTGGTAAGAGGTTGGCAAGTAGTTAAAAAAAAAAAAAAAAAAAAAAAAAAAAAGAAAATAAAAACTGAAAAAATTCTCAATATGGTCTTTTTTTTTTTTTTAATACTTTTATCAGAATAGTACAATGTTACCATAGTAACATTGTACTACTGTGGGGGGGAGTGATCAGGGATTTTTTTTTTCTTTATACTTTGCTTTGCAGGAGAAATAAAGATCATTTCTCCTGCAATGCAAAGCTTAGCATAGCGATCACATGATCACCGGGTCCCATTGACCGGGACGCGAGGGGGGAGTGTTAGTACAGCCATGGCACGTACGTCGCTTTGCCTGTAGCTTCCGCCCTGTCGCAGTACATAGCGGGGGGGTTGGGAAGTGGTTAAAGATTAGTTTGATCTCTCCTGGAATTCTGCTTTAACTTTTAGTGGTAACAAGCCCGGTCACCAGTATGGTTGTGCTGTCTGGAGAGGTGTATATCTCAGGACTAGCTGGGCAGAACTATGAATTTTTTGAATGGTAACACCGCAGTGTATATGTTTTTAAGATGCACATTTTGTTTTTGCCTGGAGTTCAGCCATAGCACACACTTCTAAAAGGTCATCAGATGTCAGGGCCTTTCACGCCGATGCAATTTAACACGCAGTGCCCAACAAGAGGATTGCCATGCATTTCTATGGGGTCCATTCACAGCTTTGTGTGCCTTGCATCGGAGGGGAAAATACTTCACGTGGTTTTTCAGTGACACTTCCCTGGCAGCTATAAAATAAGCTGATGGAGCGTGATCTGTGCTCTGTTGGCTTTAGTGGAAGGCAGGTGAGACATCAGGGGACCCCTAATGTCTCATTAAAGTGAACCTATATGATACAAATGACATATTGCGCGTACATGCACCTGCAGGGGATTTTAAAGCGTTGCTTAAGAAAAATATAGGGTAGCGAAGCTTCTCATTGTTTTGCAGTCACAATCTCATCTTTTATAATTTCCCCAAAATTGAGTAATATATTGTGTTTTTTGCACCCTAAAGTGTTTTGGTTTTTTTTTTGTAACTGAAATTTTGCAGTCGCCAAACCATTGCACAAGGATTGTGTGGCAAAATCGTGTCACTATTGTATTCTCTAAGGTCTCGACTTTCAGAAATATATATTTGGGTGTTTTACCTAATCTTCAGGCCTAAAATTATTATTTTTTTTTTTTTGAAACAGCGAAAGGGTGTTAAGGGCACTTGTCACCAGAGTACACAGAATAGGTGCACATTACATTAGACTTATACTGTCACTGTGTGCGGAAAAGGGTCATTTATGTTTTATGTTGGTGGTTTATTTAATTTTGTAAGTTAAGGAAACCTGCCTGGTTGGTTCTTGGGCAAATTATAGTTGCTAAACCAAAAATCACCCTGGATTGACTAATTACTTTGCACTTTAAAATTGAAATGTAGGAGTTGCGAACCACTACTTTGTACATGTACACCATTGTATGTCACCATATATACCGACTGGTATAAGGTCCAATTTAAAAAAAAAGAGCGAAGAATCATGCCAGTTTTTCTTTTGTAGATTACCATGAAATTCTTGTTTCTTTTGCAGAAAGTTGAAGGCAATGAAATCTACTAAGTCAAATGTATTTTATCACTGGAAATGTCTCGAAGTAGCAAGAAGAATATGCGTCAACTTTGAAATCCCCACTTAGCGGATTTTGTATGGAATAAACATTATTTAAATATTTAACACAAGGGGTAAAGTTGGAGTTTTGCTTCAAGGATGCTAACAGTGTCACTGCATTGTTTTCAGTACATTTTTTAAAGTTTTGGGAAGTTTCACTTTTGCAAAGAGGTTGCTTATTGAGGTTGAAACTGGTAACCTCTGGGACCGGAGTATAAATGTTTTGCTTTTGGTCACTGCCAGTCAGGTTATGAAAACATTCACAGCCCCTTTCTATACTGATTCGCAGAACACAGGCAGACATTAGATCCACTGTGTAAAATCAAAAATCTATATCCGATCTGTTATATTCACCTGTTTAAACTTCAGACTTTCGCAATGCATCCTGATGTTCTAATGGTTCAAACTGGATTTGTTTTTCTTTCTTTGAATAAAGATTATTAGGCTAAAAAGAGAATTGTCAGAAGTATGGGCAGTTGAGGTTGTATGTAAATCTTGACTTTTTATAAGGACGTCAAGGATACTTCTATCCTGCCAAGCCCTCATATTCTTTTAATGCTAAAGGACATCTTAATTGATTAGTATGGAGGCCACATTTGGCCAGGGTCAGACGCAACTTATAGATGAGAATACATGGTTTGTTTGTAACGTCATTTCCTATCAATGGCATTTAGGTGGCATTTAGCCCAGGGTCATGACAGGATTGCTGAAGCAAGCACTCGTTATTGAATTTGTCATTTGTTTGGTTGGTTTTGGCTTCAGTATTTTAGTTTTGAAAAAACACAAATGTGCAGTATTGAATTCCTGTACACATTTGGTGCAATTTGATCGTATCAGTAATTGTAAGTTGGCAGATCTAATATGTGGTTTTGTAGTTTGTGTCAAAAAATGTTCATTTTAATGGCATTAAAAATGGTGTTATACACAAAAACCAACCAGATTCCAACTTAGATTTTTTTTTTTTTTTCAGTAAAGGTTTAAAAACAGTGAAATTAATAATTAATAAAAATGGTTGCTTTGTAGTTAAAATACTTTCTAATTCGTCCATTGACTTAAATTGATAAATGTAAGGTTCTGCACTTGGGGCTAATAATATGCATGTATCATACATACTAGGGGGGGGTACAACTGGGGGAATAAATGGTGGAGAAGGAGCTGGGAGTTCTGGTAGATCACAAACTTAATAATGGCATGCAATGCCAAGCTGCGGTTTCTACAGCGAGCAAAATCCTCTCTTGTATTAAAGGTATAGACTCCAGAGAGAGAGATATCATATTACCCCGGTACAAATCATTAGTAAGACCTAATCTGGAATATGCAGTTCAGTTTTGGTCACCAATTCACAAATACAACATTGGGGAACTGGAGAAAGTACAGAGAAGGGCAACTAAACTGATAAGAGGCATGGAGGAGCTCAGCTATGAGGAAAGATTAGAGGAACTGAATTTATTCTCTTGAGAAGAGGAGATTAAGGGGGATATGATCAACATGTATAAATACATCAGTGGTTCATATAGTGAACTCGGTGTAGAGCTATTCACCCTGAGGTCATCACAGAGGACAAGGGGGCACTCTTTTCGTCTGGAGGAAAAGAAATTTAATCTATCTCCAAACACGGAAAGGTTTCTTCACAGTGAGAGCTGTGAAAATGTGGAATAGACTCCAAGAGTTTTCTTTTGAATTTTTTGTTGCTATTTTGTTTGTTACAGTACACTGTAACAAACAAACACTATAAATTCGATTTTTATACTGATCATTTCTTTGTGAGTAGGCAAACATTCAAAATCAGCAGGAGATAAAATACTTATTTCCTTCACTGTACATAATGTAAAAGTAGAAATGGCATACTCATCTGAAAATATACAGTTAACATCTTAACGACTAGGTAACTTGCATATGCAGCGTCCAGGAGGTGGGCTTCAAACCTATGTGCTGCGTATGGGTTCTTGTGTTGAGAGCCCCAGGTCTTGTACTAAAAGTTGGTCAAGAATCAAAGGTCGTCGAGGTCAGTATGTTAGGTAGGATTTTTTTTAAAAAAAAGTTAAATTGGTGTTTATTTTTGGTAGGATAAAAACAAACTGCACAATGGTTTTTCCCCTACTACTGCTACAAACAACATATACAGTGGGGCAAAAAAGTATTTAGTCAGCCACCAATTGTGCAAGTTCTCCAACTTAAAAAGATGAGAGAGGCCTGTAATTGGCATCAAGGTAGACCTCAACTATGAGAGACAAAATGAGAAAAAAAATCCAGACAATCACATTGGCTGATTTGGAAAGAATTTATTTGCAAATTATGGTGGAAAATAAGTATTTGGTCAATATCAAAAGTTCATCTCTATACTTTATGTATACTTTGTTGGCAATGACAGAGGCCAAACGTTTTCCTGTAAGTCTTCACAAGGTTGGCACACACTGTTGCTGGTATGTTGGCCCATTCCTCCATGCAGAGTTCAGTGATGTTTTGGGGCTGTTGCTGGGCAACACGGACTTTCAACTCCCTCCAAAGGTTTTCTATGGGGTTGAAATCTGGAGACTGGCTAGGCCACTCCAGGACCTTGGAGCCACGCCTTCGTGGTATGTTTGGGATCATTGTCATGTTGGAAGACCCAGCCACGTTTCATCTTCAATACCCTTGCTGATGGAAGGAGGTTTGCACTCAAAATCTCACGATACATGGCCCCATTCATTCTGTCCCATACATGGTCCCTTTGCGGAGAAACAGCCCCAAGCATGATGTTGCCACCCCCATGCTTTACAGTAGGTATGCTGTTCTTTGGATGCAACTCAGCATTCTCTCTCCTCCAAACACAATTAGTTGTGTTTCTACCAAACAGTTCTATTTTGGTTTCATCTGACCATATGACATTCTCCCAATCCTCTTCTGGATCATCCAAATGCTCTCTAGCAAACTTCAGACATGTACTGGCTTAAGCAGGGGGACACGTCTGGCACTGCAGGATCTGAGTCCCTGGTGGCGTAGTGTGTTACTGATGGTAGCCTTTGTTACGTTGGTCCCAGCTCTCTTCAGGTCATTCACTAGGTCCCCCCCGCGTGGTCCTGGGATTTTTGCTCACCGTTCTTGTGATCATTTTGACCCCACGGGGTGAGATCTTGCGTGGAGCCCCAGATCGAGGGAGATTATCAGTGGTCTTGTATGTCTTCCATTTTCTAATTATTGCTCCCACAGTTGATTTGTTCACACCAAGCTGCTTGCCTATTGCAGATTCAGTCTTCCCAGCCTGGTGCAAGTCTACAATTTTGTTTCTGGTTTCCTTCAACAGCTCTTTGATCTTCACCATAGTGGAGTTTGGAGTGTGACTGAGGTTGTGGACAGGTGTCTTTTATACTGATAACAAGTTCAAACAGGTGCCATTGATACAGGTAATGAGTGCAGGGCAGAAGAGCCTGTCAGGAATGAACTGGCCAGCAATGGTGGGACTCACCTGCCTTATGAGCTGCAGTACCAGGGCTGGCCAGCGGGTGCTCCCAGCAATCAGAGACTCAACCTTGCAGCCAGTCAAATACCTGGAACTGATTATACTGGTGTATTTAAGGGATGGCCAGACCTGCAGACTCTGCCTTGGTGTGTGTTTCTCCTGGGCTCTGTATCCTGTTCCTGCTCCCTGTTCCTGTCTGATTCGTTGCTGACCCTGCTCTGATCCCTGGCTTTGTCTGACCTTTCTCCTGCTCCTGATCCCTGGCTTGTCTGACCATTCTCCTCTGCCTGACCCTCTGTACCACGCTGCCCGCTACCTGCTGAACCTGGCTTGTGACCCCGACCATTCTCCGCTTGCTCCCCCTATACCTACCTGCCCAATTGATATTGACCCGGCCTGCCTGACGACGCTTGCATTGTATGTACTGTCATCTGTGGGTGGTTGGTTTGGTTTGTTTGCACTGTTATGTTTTAGTATTGCACTGCGTTTTATGTTTGTATTGTTAGTGTTAATAAATTATATTGTTTATAACATATCTGAAGTCTGCGTTTCCCTGCGTCAGTCACACACCTCTGGTCATACCCTGGAGCCCTGACAGAGCCTCTTAAAGAAGAAGGTACAGGTCTGTGAGAGACAAAAATCTTCCTTGTTTGCAGGTGACCAAATACTTATTTTCCACCATAATTTGCAAATAAATTCTTTCCAAATCAGCCAATGTGATTGTCTGGATTTATTTTCTCATTTTGTCTCTCATAGTTGGTCTACCTATGATGCCAATTACAGGCCTTTCTCATCTTTTTAAGTGGGAGAACTTGCACAATTGGTGGCTGACTAAATCCTTTTTTTGCCCCACTGTATATGTGGTGTCACTGTGATCTTCAGGAGCAGGAGAATTTAAAGGATAAGTTAATTTTTTGGACAAAAATAAAAAATGAACATTTTTTTTTTTTGCAGGTAAAAAGAATGTGCATTTTATTATTTTTGTCCAAAGGAGCCTGGAAAGTATTGCACTAGCGAACAGTAGATCACTGATTCCATGCAGGTCTCCTGCAGACCTCTCAGAATATTTGTTTGACGTACGGGATGTGTGGTCAAGCAGGTGGAGTGACAGGAAGCTTCAATGAACTACCACGGCGCTCCACAGCGCCGTGGTAGTTCATTGACAACTACAAGCCAACAGCTGCTAAAGCTCCCGGGACTTGTAGGCACTCATTCACAGAACTCTGTGAATCAGTGATGCGGCCGTGTGGGCAAGCCTCGCACGGTTGCAGTTTGCAAATCTTACAGATAGTACAGGGAAATTTCTCACAGTACTATCTGTCAGAGGGAGGGGCAGCTGCAGCTATGGGAACATGTTACATGTTCCACCCTAAAAATGGATGGGACATGTAACATGTTCCAAAGGTGAACTTATTCTTTAATTCGGGTTGTTCTTTGAGGTAGGTTATGGTGATAGCAAGAAATATACAGCTACATTTTTTAAGAGTTTTTTTTTTTACTATGTTAACCACTTCAGTTCCTGAAGATTTACCCCCCTTCATGACCACGCCAATTTTTGCTATTCAGCACTGCGCTATTTCATCTGATAATTGTGCGGTCCTGCAGCACCGTACCCAAACAGAGCTTTCTTTTGGTGGTATTTGACAACCACTGTTTTTTTTTGTTTTTTGTTTTTATTTTTTTGTAATGTTTGAGGGTTAGGCCCAAAATATTTTTAAATTTGGAAACTGCAATCTATGTCCGTGCAAATTGTGTAGCAAGAGCTGTATTTGGGTGGGAGGCAATGTATTGTTTTTGTGTAATAATTGCTTTGGCCCACAATCAATTCACATAGCAATCACATGATCACTGGGTACCAGGATCTGCATTCCGCTGTCGCCGTTGGACACAGCACACTCGGAGGGAGCGCCCCTGTGTTGGTAAAGCCGCTGGTCCTGTAGCTGCCGCCTGTCCGCAGTACATTGTGGACAGTCTTTAAGTGGTTAAGTCAGTTTTCTTTTTGATAGAAAAATTAGGAAATATTCATTACCATTTACCACTAAAAAAGCCTAATCTGGGGGGCGCTCATGAGCAGCTTCAGGGATGGCTGCATGCTAGGTCTGCTGCTTGGCCGCTGACTTTTAGCCCTCAGGGTGGGGTTTTTTGCCCTCCCTCCAACCCCTCCTGGCCCCCTGTCCCTAAGCACGCACCTCCAGCGCCCAGCGGGCCGCGCCGGAATTTGCGGCCTCGATTTCGGGTCCGCCGCCGGAGGATTCCAGGGCCCCGGCCGTGAGTTCATGCCTCCCGTCGAAGGCTGCAAGTGAAACCTCTGCCTCAATTTTGGGTCCCCTGCCGCCGCTACCTGCGGGTGGGCCGGATCCCAGAGGTGATGAAAACCTGGCATCAGAGGCATCCCTGCAGTCTTCCACTCAAGTTCTGAGGGATGCTGAGCTTCTGCGCCGCTTCAAGTCCATGCTGCAGTCGTAATTGTCCTCCGCTTCCTCCCAAGCTGGTCGACCGTCTTTTGCGAGAAATTTGGGAGTTGGGCAATCGGACGAACTATCTCGAGGATAAAATGGATGCTGCGGCCACGGTCATTGAAAGTCACAAGCAGTGAAGCATGTTGGTGGCAACCTCATGCTGTGGGGGGTGTTGCAGGAACTTGGAGACTGGTTAGGGCCAAAGGAAAGCTGAATGGAGCAAAGTACAGAAGTATCCTCAATGAAAACCTGTTCCACAGCACTCAGAACCTCAGACTGGGCCAAAGGTTCACTATGACCAGGATCCTAAGCACACACACAGGACAACACAGGAATGGTTTAGGAACAACTCTGTGAATGTCCTAGAGTGGCCCAGCCAGAGCCCTGACTTGTACCCTATTGAACATCTGTGGAAAGGCCTGAAAAGGGCTGTCCAATGATAGTCCCTATCCAACCTGACTGAGCCATTACTGGCTTGTGAAAACATCTTGGTTTGATCAAATGGCTCAGGCAGTGTACAAGATATTTTATTTGTACAGGACACAGGCAAAGTATTCATAGGCCTGTATCTTCAGGTAATTGGAGACTGGAAAATCTTTCAAATACACGCCCCTGGGTGCCTCACCTTACCTCACTCTGAGTCCTCCATTATTTTTTTTTTTTGTTATTTTTGGATGGTTCAATCAACTCTTCCATCTCCTGCACTGTCTTACTACAATAGCATCAGTACAGCCTGGGAAGCCATACCCAGGCTCCATGCTGTGGTCTATAGCTCAATGTGTGTAGTCAGCCACAGTGGATCTGGCGGCCATTGGGCAACTGGAACATGTGGGCTGTATGGGAAAAGTCCTGAGGCAGAGCCTGCAGTTAGCTGGAGGAGGAGGCAAAATGAAGCTGCAGGGGCAAAAAAAAGTAAGACCTGCTGCATGCCCAAAGCAGGGCTAAATGTAAAAATAAACCCACCTGCATGTTTCTGGCATCAGGTGATAGGACTTTAACATCCCTAGATAAGAGCAGCCTACCTTTTCTACGTCTGTGTCACAATTCCTTGGATAACGGTTTTAATAGAGCCATCTTTATCCAGGACTACACAATTCCATGCTCTTTTTCCACCTCCTCTGTCTCTACCTGAGTAAGATCTCAATATGCCTGCTCTAGATGAGGCTGGCACAGGAGGTAATGATGACAATAAACAGTAGAGGCAGTATTAGAGGAGGCTTATGAATATTTTTCTCCCCCACCCTTTTACACCTTTAAAAGGGAGTTTCAGGCAATGTACTTGCTAATGTGGATAAGCTCACTCCTACTGTTCGCTAAAGCCTTGGCATTGTAGAACTTGATTCTCAATGGTCCTACCAATCCCCTGTGGTTGCAAAGAGACCTGCAAAATCTATATAGACATTCCACATTCATGAACAAATAGGCAATCTCTGATGATTGGATCACTCCAGAAAAGATTCTAATTTCTCCAAAAATCTTTGCCAAACGCTATCCAGGGGAAAAAGGGTTCACTAAACAGTGGTGTGTTGCTGTAGTTGATACTATTGTATTGGTCTTAAACATCTCACTGTACCTATTAAAGATGTTCCTTCATTTACCGTATTTCTCGCTCCATAAGACGCACATTTTTCCTCCCCAAAAAAATGGGGAAAATGTCTGTGCGTCTTGTGAAGCGAATGGGGAGCGGCCAGCCCGGTATCCCCCCTCGTTGCTGTAGTGTTAGAATAATGGGCCAGCCGCTTGGCTCTACTGTGCAGAAGAACCCGCTCCTCCATCCTAGCTGTTCCTCGGTTCAGCAGTGTCCTGCTTCCATTGGCTGTCTTCTCTACCTGGCATCGGCATCTTCAGTGTGGGCACCCGGCTGTGATAGCTTGCAGCTTCACAGCCTGGTGCCCACTGCGCATGCGCGATAAGTGCTGCACTTTGTGAATGGCCCCGTAGTCTTGTGTGACATAGTACAGGAGATGACCAATGACTGCTGACATTGGCCGCAGTCTCTGGTGATCTCCTGTAGTGTGTCCGCAGTCTCTGGTCATTTCCTGTACTATGTCTGCAGTCCATTGGTTCAGAATTTTTTTTTTCCTTGTTTTCCTAAAATATAGGTGCGTCTTATGGAGTGAAAAATACGGTAAGTATTCTGCATATAGGAAGTTTGAGAGACTGTAAGCTGTCTTTAATCTTACAGGCTCGGCCCTGTAACTAGCTCTCACTGTGATTTCTGTTTGCAGCAAACTGGACTAGGACAATAACCAGCCAACATGATTCTGTTTTCTAGGATCGTGCTTTAACAGCAAATACCTATTGTGCCGCTCTTTACAAATGTTCTAAATTAAGTTGTAGTTCAGTGAGTAAAATAAGTATTTGATCCCCTACCAACCAACAATAGTTCTGGCTCCCACAGACTGGCTATGTGCTCATGTGGTACACAGATTAGTCCTGTCAATTTGGAAAGGTGCTTCTAACGACAACTTGTTCTGTTTATAAAAGACACCTGGCCACAGCATCTTTTTTCTATTCAATCCTCAACATCATGAGCAAGACCAAAGAGCTGTCAAAGGACATCAGGGACAAGATTGTAGACCTGCACAAGGCTGGAATGGCCAACAAGACCAATAGCAGGAAGCTTGGTGAAAAGGAGACAACTGTTGGAGCGATTATTTGCAAATGGAAGAAATACAAAATGACCAATAATCGCCCTTGGTCTGGAGCTCCATGCAAGATTTTGCTTTATGGGGTAAGGATGATCATGAGAAAAGTGAGGAATCAGCACAGAACTACACAGGAGGAGCTTTTAAATGATCTCAAGGCAGTTGGGACCACAGTCACCAAACAAACCATTGGTAACATAACACGCTGCCATGGATTGAAATCCTGCAGCTCCTGCAAGGTCCCCCTTCTCAACAATGGACATGTACAGACCCTTATGAAGTTTTCCAATGAACATCTAAATGATTCAGAGAAGGATAGGGAGAAAGTGCTGTGGTCATATGAGACCAAAATTTAACGGTTTGGCAGTAACTCGACTTTCCCCGTGTTTGGAGGAAGAAAAATGCTGACTGACCATAAGGACACCATCCCTACAGTTAAGCATTGAAGTGGAAACACTATGCTTTAGGGCTGTTTCTCTGCTAAAGGTACAGGCTGACTTTGCCACATTGAGGGGCCAATAGATGGGCCATGCATTGTAAAATCTTGGATGAGAACCTTCTTCCCTCAGCTAGAATACTGAAGATGGGTGGTGGATGGGTCTTCCAGCATGACAATGACCAAAAACATACCGCCAAGGCAAAAAAGGAATGGCACAAGAAGAAGCACATTAAGGTTATGGAGTGGCCTAGCCATTCTCCAGACCTTTAATCCTATAGAAAATTTATGGAAGGACCTGAAACTTTGAGTTGCCAAGCAGCAGCCAAGATACTTTAAGGAGTTGGGAGGGATTTTGGTCCACTCTTCTTCACAGATCTCTGAGATGCGTGCAAACCTGGTAACCAACTGCAAGAAACATCTTCTGTGCTTGCCAACAAGGGTTTCTCCACCAAGTACAAAGTCATGTTTTGCTTAGGGATCAAATACTTATTTTACTTACTGAACTGCAACTCCATTTATAACATTTGTATCATGTTTTTCTGAATATTTGGTTGATATTTTGTCTATCATTTAAAACACCTATGATAAAAAAATGATAGACCCTTCATGTCTTTTGTAAGTGGGCAAGTTTGCAAAATCTGCAGGGGATCAAATAATTATTTCCCCCACTGTAGCTCTAATCTATTCATATGCACAGAATTTTGTGGCTCAAAGACTGCACAGGTGAAGCTGCCTGTTAAAAGTGCCTAACGTATGCCTTTCAACCGAGACATCTTTTTTTTGGGGGGGAGGCACTTGACTAGTTCATAAAAGATGTCTTACGAGAAAGATATTACTTCCACAGTTGAAAATTCGAAAACCTCCCTCCACAGGAGTCTTAACTTCCTCAAAACAGAGTACCACCTAATTGCTCTTCTCAGGCTTCAAATCTCAAAACCTAAGTTCAAATCTACCTTTTTGGAGTAGGACTTAGGATGCAACACCCACCAAGTCTTCTCTAAACCCTTTTACCTAATGTAAGAGTGAGCTCACTTCTAAGAGTGGGGGGGACATCTGTTACAGCTTGCCTCTCTCTGGGTAACAGACATTCCAGACCTAATGGGTTCAGTTAGTGGTTTTAAAGGGATAAAAAAAACTCTAAAATTTCAAAACTCTACCCCACTTTCTTCTCTCTAATCAACCAAAACTGCCTAAAGACAGTGAGATTTGAGTGAGAATGCTCTGGAGAGTAGTACTCTGAACTTAAAATCCCTCAACAAATACCTTCAAATTCTAAAATTTTTCATGGAATCCTCAAAGCAGCTTTTTCCTCTGTGAGACCAGGGAAATATCTGGCATCGGTAGACATCCAAGATACCTATCTGCATATCCCCATTAATTCTCCTCATCAGGGTTTTGCAGTAGATCGGCATTTCAAGTTTGTCGCAATGCTTTTTGGCCTATCATCTGGTCCCAGAGCATTTACAAAGGTCCTAGCACCTATTCTTGTTGTTCACAGTATTCAGGGCATCCAGGTTATCTAGATAAACTTCTTCTAATGGGCTGCTCTGTTTCATTTGTCTGCAACGTCCAAAGGACAATTCAGCTGCTCCAGGCCTTCAGTTAGGTGATTTTCAAAAAAATCTCCCTCCAGCCATCTCGTCTCCTGGAATACTTGGGTCTTGCCTCTCTCAGGGTCCACACTTGAGAGAAGAGTTCAGAGACATCCTGTAATGATTCTCCATGTGTGCTTGGCCTCATGGTAGCCTCCTCTGAGGCTGTGTCATTCACCCAATTTCATTCAACACCTCCTCTACCACAATGTTTGTCGACCTGAAACAAGCATTTTCCTTTACTTGATCAACTCATACTTCTGTCTCGTCAAACGAGGAATTGTCTAACTTGGGTAAATCTCCAATTCACTCTTAACAGTATGAAAGTATTTCCTCTCTCTTCGCTGGAAAGTGATAACAGATGCCAGTCATTCATGCTGAGGAGTGTTCCTATCTCTCATGGTTCAGGAAACAGTCACCTGTGGAAGCTAAGCTCACCATCAACATCTTGGAGCTTAGAGCAATAAGGATGGTCTGCATCACTGAATCATATGTAAAGAACACTCCCCTGTGCTTAAATGGATAAACCCTACTCTAAGCAGCTAAACACCTTACTTCAACCACAAAGTGCAGAAAATAAATAAAATTGGTGTAGCGCTAAATAAACACTAACATGTGTATCATAAAGATGAATAATACTCATTAAACCGTGTATACAAAAATAAATCATAAATACATAAGTGTTATATAAAGTGCAAACACTACAATACATAAATATTGGATGATTCCTTCAACATAGGGAATCAATAAAATGTGAACATAAAAACATACGAAACACAGTGCAAGTGTACAAACCACACTTTGTGAAAATAAATGTCCACTCCAAGTCCACACGCTGCACTTATAATATTGAATAGTGCTCCACACAAATAAATCGCATGTAAACTCAGCCCAACGTGAAGTGAATCCAGTGCCAAATCCAAAAATAGCCAAAATGCCCCCTTACCTCCTTACAGTGACCACAAGGGCCAGCTCGCTTTTTAAGGGTAAGCCACACTTTCACAGGGATATCCTCGTCACCACCAAATGGACCCTCCTGGATATTCCCACAGATCAGTAGTTCTCCAATCCCCTGGTACTTAACTGGTCGTTCTCTCACAGAGGATCATATCAAAAACAAACAGAGATCCTCCATAGTGTAAATCAGTATTTTAATACTCCAATATCAAAGAAAATTACCCACTCACATGTAGAACAGCATAATCCAGCTTTTACCCATACTATGGGTGTATGTGCATGGTTGTGGGTGATCCAAGATGGCCCCCACACCGGAACTGACGTCACCGCACACCGGAAGTCCTGTCACTGCGTACCGATACGTTGTGTCACGTTAACCACGTGTATCATACCCTGAAGAAGTTACGTGGTTATCGTGACACACCGCGTTGGTACGCAGTGACAGGACTTCCGGTGCGCGGTGACGTCAGTTCCGGCGTGTGTCTATGCATCAAAAATGAAGCTTGGAGAGCAGAGTCTGATGTAGCAGGTGAAAGGGGCGGTAATGCATTACGGAGCAAGGTCTGAAGAAGGAGCCTATTGAGCATGCTCCAAAATGCATTACCGCCCCTTTCACCTGCTACATCTGCTCTCCAAGCTTCATTTTTGATGCACAGACACATCCTGGACTCTATTTCCTGATCCTATAGGCATAGCTTGCTGCTGGACAGCTGGATGTATCACCTAGATCCAATTACCACACGATGAGTCTTTTTAACCGTTTATCTTGTAAGTGCAAATTTTCCATGGTCTACATTTTATTGATTCTCTATGTTGAAGGAATCATCCAATATTTATGTATTGTAGTGATTGCACTTTATATAACACTTATGTATTTATGATTTATTTTTGTATACATGGTTTAATGAGTGTTATTCATCTTTATGATCTGCATCACTGAATTGCTTTCTTGCAGGACTCCCAATCAGGGTGCAGTTGGACAATGCCGCCTTTTGAAGGAAGCAAGCCAGATAATTTCATGGATGTCCAGCAATCTGTGGCCCACATCCTAGAAGTGGCCAACTGTAAAGTGGCTTAGTTCAGCTGCCACCACCTGGACCAAAGAGAATGGGCACTTCACCCAGACATCTTCAGCTTGATATATCAGAAGTGAGGGAATCTAGGAATTTTAGCCTCCAGATTTAACAACAAACTACATCAGTTTGTGGCCAGGAGCAAGGACCCTTTAGCACTAGCTTTAGAGGCCTTAATAATTCCCTGGTCTTAATTCAGGCTAATATATTTTTTCACCACAGTGTGAATTCTAACTCGTCTGCTCAACAAGATAAAGCGAGAGAAGATAGTAATTTTCATTGCACCAAACTAGTCCAAAAGAACCTGATACAGACGTCAGACTTCTGGAAGATGATCCCTAGCCTTTTGCATGGCTCCAAGGACCAGATCTACTGTCTCAAGGCCCTCTGTTCTGTCCTGTTGCTCAGTCTCTGGCTTTAAAGGATAGGTTCACCTTTAGAAACATCTTACACCTGTATTTAGGGTGTAACATGGAAGATGTTGCTATGCACCAGCCCCCACATCCCCTGAGTCCCCCCTCCCCCCTGTGACGGGTGTTCCTCTTCTGCAGGGATCTGTAAATTAATAAACTACAAGTCCCATCTCCATCACAGCAGACAGACTTGTATTTCTCAGTGGATTATGAGGGTGCTGGTCAATTTATTTATTTTTTTTAACCTACAACCACATGCATTTAATATTTATTTATTTTTATTTTTAACAAAAGTGAACTTTGTCTTTAACTTGTTGCCGACCGCAGATAGCTGAATGACGGCTGCACTGCGGCCGGCCAGTTCTGAGTGGACGTCATATGACGGCCTCCCAGAACACGCTCTCCTGCGTGCCCCAGGGGGCGCGCACCCGGCGATCTCCATGATCGCTGTGTCCTACGGACACAGCTGATCACGTGATGTGGTAAAAGGCCGATTACAGCGGCCTTTTACCACGTGATCAGCGGTGTCCAATGACACGCTGATCAGAGGGAAATGCAAGTGCCGGTTCTCGGCTGCACTTTCCTCACGCTGTCAGATCGTGAGGAAAGTACTGCCGAGAACCGGCAGTTGTCAGAGCGGGGATCGGCACCGATCATCAGGGCACTGATGATCAGTGCCCTGATGATCGGTGCCCAGCAGTGCCACCCGCAAGTTCCGCCCACCTGTGCCCAGCAGTGTGCCCACTAGCTCCGCCCACCTGTGCCCAGCAGATCACCCACCTGTGCCCAGCAGTGCACCCACCTGTGCCACTCTGCAGTGTCACACACATGTGCCCAGAAGTGCCACCTACCTGTGCCCAGCAGTGCCACCCACCTGTGCCCACCAGTGCCACCCACCTGTGCCCACCCACCAGTGCAGCCCAGCAGTGCTGCCAGTCAGTGCCACCAGTCAGTGCCCAGGGGTTGTGCCAGTCAGTGCCGTCTATCAGTACCCATCATCAGTGTCACCTATCAGTGCCGTCTATCAGTGCTGCATATTAGTGCCGCCTATCCGTGACACCTCATTAGTGTTGTCTATCAGTGCCGCCTATCCGTGCCACCTCATTAGTACTGCCTATCAGTGTCCTTTAGTGCTGCCTATCAGTGCCCATCAGTGCTGCCTCATCAACATACATCAGTGAAGGAGAAAAAATACCTGTTTGAAAAATTTTATAATAGAAACAAAGAAACTTTTTTTTCAAATTTTTTGCACTTTTTTTATTTATAGCGCAAAAAGTAAAGCGCCCAGCGGCAATTAAATACCACCAAAAGAAAGCTCTATTTGTGAGAAAAAAATGATCAAAATTTCATATGGGTACAATGTTGCATGACCGCGCAATTGTCAATCAAAGTGCGGCAGTGCTGAAAGCTGAAAATTGGCCTGGTAAATAAGGGGGTATAAGTGCCTGGTAGGCAAGTGGTTAACAGTATGGCTGTTAAAACCCAGGTCTTAAGAGCCTGAGTATTTCTGCCTTGCTAATAGCATGAAAAGCCACTTCCAGAAAGATTGACTATCCTACCTGCAAATTCTCCTTTGCCTGGTGTGAGCATAGGTACTTCATTGAATGATCACTCCAGCTGCTGTTTGTGAAAAGTTTTGCAACATTCTCCATCAACAGAAACTAATGAAATGATCAACTTCTACTGAGCAGGAATGGCCACTCACTGATCAAAATTCAACTGGTCCCTGTTGAACAGGCTGAACTTTGATCCATCTCTGACCAGCTTAACCACTTGGTAACTGCGCTATAGCCGAATGACGGCTACAGCGTGGTTATCCAGTTCTGGGAGGGTGTCATATGACTTCCAGAACGTGTGCCCCCGGCGATCTGTGATTGCTGTGTCCGTAGCACACAGCTGATCACGTGATGAGCTAAAAGGCCAATCACAGCAGCCTTTTACCACGTGATCAGCTGTGTCCAATAACACAGCAGATCATGGAGTAAATACAGTTACTGGTTATCGGCAGCACTTTCCTCATGCTGTCGCAGCGTGAGGAATGTACTGCCGATAATCGGCAGCTGTCAGAGCAGATTTGGCACTGATCATCAGTGCTCTGCAGTGCCTCCAGTCAGCGCCGCCTATCAGTGACTACCATTGCTACATATCAGTGCCTCCTCATCAATGCACACCAGTGCAGCCGATCAGTGCTGCCTCATCAACGCACATTAGTGAAGGAGAAAAATTACCTGTTTGCAAAACTTTATAATAGTAACACATTTTTTGCTTTTTTTTTTTTTTTATAGTGCAAAAAATAAAATTATTAAAATGCCCAGTGGCAATTAAATACCACCGAAAGAAAGTTCTATGTATGTGAAAAAATGATAAAAATGGTGTATGTGTACAATGTTGCATGACCACGCAATTGTCATTCAAAGTGTGAAAGCGCTGATAGCTGAAAATTGGCACGGGCACAAGTGCCCTGTAGGTAAGTGGTTAAAGAGGTATTAAAAACAACAAAAAATCTTAAATTGCAACATAACCACTCTTAGATGTGATAACTACATTTTTCTTTTTTCACGTGGTGATCCAGACAGCAAGTCTGTTATGTTTCACCTTCCATTAACAGACCAGGCTGGCCAGAGAAAATTAGACAGTTGAGATAAATCATTGAATACTGACAGGGGTGCTTACAAAAGTTAGCTTGCTTTGTTTTTGTAAAACCTTTATCCCAAAAGGAAAGAGCTGTTTGCTGTAATTGCTTTTAAAGTGTTAGCTAGAGTTCAGCTTCAATTTCGTAATCAAGTCCATATAAATCTGCTAGTTTAATCCTACCTTCCTCCTTGACTAACCATGTGCCCGCCTTACTACTTCATCCAGCATGCAGACACCCTAAGACAGGAAATGTTTTACTGGCTGGATCAGCAGGTGAAATAAAGGAAGAAAGAACTAAAAAGGAAATAAACAGAGCCACCACATCTAATGATTGGTAAACTGCAATATATTACATTTTTGCTTTTGTGTTCAATACCACTTTTATTGTTGAGAGTTGACTTGGTCACACTGGAATTGATAAGATCTGGGAACAGTATCAGAACCTGCTAAAGTGATAGGACTGTCCCATATGAGAGCAAGTATCATGGGCTCCTTCAGGACAAAGCATCTAAGAGCCAGCAAGTATTCACCAGGGGTCATATGTTGGGGTTTGGATTGCATTCTGACCTCAGGTTGCAACGCCTGGGTTCACCCTGCTCTAAGCAACATGGTCCACAGAGAGCACAAATCAGTTAGATCTGGAGGGAACGTCACCAGGGTACAGGCAATAAGTCAGGATACAAGCCAGGGGTCATGGAAGCCAGCAGACAGAATCAGGATAACCAAAAGAGGTCAGGGTAGGCAGCTGACATGGGTAACAGGAATACAAGCCCAGGGTCACTACTCAGGATTCCAATAAAAATTGAATGTGATAAGGAACAGGCTCCACTGATTGGCTATGACAAAGAAAACCACCCAGATTGTAGCCTTTGAGACGGAGAAGGCTACTTTGACTGGTTATGGCCAACACTGCCTTCAGCCAGCAGACACAGATAATCAGGATACAAACCAGAGGTCAGAATAGTCTGCTGACAGCAGTAACAGAAATACAAGCCAATGATCACTATTCCGGAATCAAAGTTTAAATGTGCTAGGCAGAGAGAGGAGGCTGCATTGATAGGATTTGACAGAGAGAAAACTCCCCAGATTGTAGCCTTTGAGACAGGGAGAAGGCTACCCTGATTGGTTGTGGCCAACACTACCCTCAGCACTTGGAAGCAGTGCTGATAGGAAGTGGCTGTAGTACTCTGGGTTAAACCTGGAAGTGCGTGCAACCACAAAGCATAGAAGCAGATGTGGTGCTGAATGACGAAGGACAGTAGAGCTGGCAGGAGCCAGAACTCCACACAGTTTCCAGTCCTCATAAACAGAATGTAATGAGAAGGCCATTGTAGCCACAAGTATTTACAACCAATGCCTGGATCTGCAGGTTGATCCCCTAATTGCAAGGTTAGAGCACATTTGCATCAATCAGAAGATCAATAATCTCTTGTAAAACTGACTCATATGCAGTGCTGTAGCCAGGGTATGGCAGCTATGGTACATGACCTAGGTCCAATGGCGTCGCTGCAGGGGGTGTTGTCTGCACCCAGGTTACACCATCCCGCAGCCCATCCTCAGGTTCTGCTACCTCCAGAGCTAGCCCTGTGTTTTCCTGTCACTGCTGTCACTTCTAAATAAAGAAGCCTGGCTTCTGCATTTAGAAGTGACAGTGCAACTCTCAGGCAGCATGGCTGACTTGCACTGAATCTTCCCGTCCGGGAGCAGATGAGGCTGACTGAGCTTGTGTGATGTGGTGGCAGGGCTGCCAGTAAGGAGGCATCACTGTGCTCCCAGTGGTTCTAAATTAAGAGTCCACAGCCCCCAGGCTGTGGACCATGGTGTGCTAAACGCTGGGTCGTGCAGCGTTGGTTGGTGAAAGGCAAAATGAGCCTGCACTGTCACCCTCTGACTCCCAGAGGGCGCTCCTGAGAGTTCTCGGTGGTGCTGCAATAGGGAAGTTTGCGTTGATTTCCAGCACTCTTTACACCAGCTCCAGTTTAGGAATCCCGGCTGCAGAGGTTCACCAAGGCTCCCATCCATTCCACACTCTGGGCAAATCTGCAGTTATCTTGTCTTCATAAAAGGTAAAGCGAGTAGAAATACACCCTCCTTCACACCTATGCCCAGTCACCTATGATTGACACATAAAGTTGATCATCATCATTATCATCTTAATAACCACACAGTGCCGGTGCATTGAACCACAGCACCTGTATTGTGTGATTATCATGATGATTTTACCAGCAAGGAGTGTTACGTGCATCCCTGTTCCAGTGTTCCATTCATTTCTGTCACTGTGTCTCAATATGGGTGTGGCTGGGTCTAATAGGAAGTGGACGGTTGAGGGCCCCATGATTGCTAACAGTGGCCCTGTGTGGAGGGGATGGGGGGGGCAATGATATCACTGATGCCTGGCAGCCATTTATCCCAGCATGTTACTGGGCTGTCCGTTGCACACCAACAGCATTACGGGCTGGCACCCACAGCATCTTCCCCCGGGCCATCCTGATCCTATCAAGATCCAGATTCCCACAGACAAACCGTTGTCAGGTCTGATCCCATCCAGATCCCCCATACATTGCATTGTCTGCTGCAAGATCACCATACTCTGTATTGTCAGCTGACAGTCTCCCCATATCTGATGTCTCCCTGATTTCCTATTAGCAGCTCCAGCTCACCTAGTTACCACCACACACCATACCAGCGTCCTGATCACCACCATGTGCCATTCCAATACCAGCATCCTGATCACCGCCATACAGCATACCAGCGCCCTGATCACTGCCAAATACCGTACCAGCATCCTGATCACCGCCATACGCCATACCAGTGCCCTGATCACCATCCTGCACCATACCAGCGCCCTGATCACCGCCATACAAGCATCCTGATCACCATCATACGCCTTGAGAATTGTTAACGGCACAAACATTGCCGTTAAATGCAGTGTTATATGAAAAAAAATGATTGGGGGGGTGACATAAGTTACTGCACCAGGTGACAACAACCGTAGTGACGCCACTGCCTAGGTCCTGCTAAAATGGGGGCACAGGGTGGTGCTAATTAGCAGCCTGGTTGTCTCTTCACTTTACCCAGTTAGCAGCCTGGGTGTCTGTCCACTCAACCCCCCCCCCCATCCCCAATGCCATAATGCCATGCTCATCCTCTGGTTGCTAGGACCAGCCCACATTCTGTCAACCAATCACACTCTTGCCCCAGCCAGTATTCAGATCAGGAGGATGAAACTTCCTTCATCCAGACCTGTTCTATGGCTGGCTCCTGACTGCTGCCACTCTGATGAAAGGGTAAAGTAAGGCGGTCTTCATTAAATCAGTACAAATAGGAGTAATAAAAAATAGTGCAGCGCTGTAATATAAGTATATAAAACCAAATAAGTGAGCATAAAGTTCATAAATTCTTCATGAGCGTGAAAAAATTGCAGAAAACTTTACGTGAAAATCTCCTCTATATCAAATAGGTGACTGGAACCGTATAGATAAAATGCGCACTCACCGACCGTGCATTAAATATGCGCATGTATATGACCATCTATCCAGGTAATCAGCCAGACACACGGACCTACGGATCATCCCTCCCAGGTGGATCATCAACCTTGGGTGTAGTAGCATGCAGCAAGGTCTAGAGAGCACTCACAACCAGTGCATTAAGATGGATGAGCTCCCTCTCCTGGACACAAGATGCACTAGGAACCAGCTGCTGTAGATCTGAAACCCTCAGAAAGAGGCCTTTCGTGCTACGGCACATCATCAGAGGATGGCATCCCCCCTCTGATGATGTGCCGTAGCACGAAAGGCCTCAGGAGGAGCCAACAGCACGTGTGACTTTCTGCACCGCCGTGACCACGAGGAGGTCCGGCGGTCCTTTACTGTGCCGGGTCAGTACATGTGTGTTTTATCTCTCTTTCCACTTAAATGCTGGCAGTGTGTTTTTATGCATGTACCCCTGGTTGTTACTTTTTGCTTGTGACCAAATAAATCAGCTTGAACCTACTACACTATTGGCACTCCCTCTCTGTTTTGACCCTCTCTCTGAGGGTTTCAGATCTACAGCAGCTGGTTCCTAGTGCATCTTGTGTCCAGGAGAGGGAGCTCATCCATCTTAATGCACTGGTTGTGAGTGCTCTCTAGACTTTGCTGCATGCTACTACACCCAAGGTTGATGATCCACCTGGGAGGGATGATCCGTAGGTCCGTGTGTCTGGCTGATTACCTGGATAGATGGTCATATACATGCGCATATTTAATGCGCGGTCGGTGAGTGCGCATTTTATCTATACGGTTCCAGTCCCCTATTTGATATAGAGGAGATTTTCACGTCAAGTTTTCTGCAATCTTTTCACGCTCATGAAGAATTTATGAACTTTATGCTCACTTATTTGGTTTTATATACTTATATTACAGCGCTGCACTATTTTTTATTATTTATGTTATGAGGTCTGGTGATTCCTTGGTGTGTTCTAGCAGCTGATTTTGTGAGCGCTCGCTATATCCGTTTCTAATTTTGTCAGTACAAATAGGAGTGTATACAGTATGATAACCTCTGCTGGCTCCTGGCTGGTGTGCTAAAGGAATGCTAAGGTAAGGGGGCCTTCAATAAATCAGTACAAGTATGAGTGTGTGCAGTGCAATAACCTCTGCCGGCTGCTGCTGCCGCTCTGAATGAAGGGTAAGGGGGACTTCATTAAATTAGTATAATGTGCAACGAGAGTGCATGCAAAGGGAAGTAACATATAGCACACATTCAGCATGTTAAAACTAATACTTTCCTATTTAAGAGCCTCTATGGATGAAGGCAGACTCTGTGATCTCACTCTGCTGAGTAGAAAGAGAAGGCACTGAAAAAACTGACTTTGATCACATCATAGACCAATTTGCATTAGTGAAAGCAAACCTGGTACTGTTTTATAATTTTCATGTATTGCAATAATTTGTTAACTGAAACATTAACGAGTATGGCTTTTTCACTATTTTTGAGTTGAGATGTTGGGTACCTAAAATATGGTTTGTCAGATATTTGGACAGTGATGCAATTTCAGTGCTTGTCCTAGACGCTTTTTTCTATAGCTATGCCCCGCTTTATATGGGACTTCTAATAAAAAAAACAAACAAAAAAACCAAACAGGCTCAGCAGGAGAAGGATGCGAAAGCTTTAAATCTGAATCAGAGATATTAATAGGAGCCTCAGACCCACCTAGGAGTGGAGGTACAATGGTGGGTTTAGAATGTGTTTAGAACCCTTGCTGGGTTTTTGCAAACTCCATGGTGGATATTAACCAATTCAATACCGGGCACTTTTACACCTTCCTGCCCAGGCCAGTTTTCAGGTTTCAGCGCTCTCACACTTTGAATGACAATTGCGACAACATTGTACCCAAACTAAAATTTTATCATTTTCTTCACACAACTAGAGCTTTCTTTTGGTGGTATTTAATCACCGCTGGGGTTTTTATTTTTTGCTAAATTAACAAAAAAAGATCAAACATTTTGAAAAAAACAAGTTTTTCTTTGTTTCTGTTATAAAAGTTTGCAAATAAATAATTGTTCTTCATAAATTTAGGCCAAGATGTATTCTGCTACATGTCTTTGGTGAAAATAACCCACATTAGGATGTATTTTTTAGTTTGTAGGAAAGTTATAGAGTTCACAAACTATGGTATAGATCTGAATATTGATCAATCCTGAAGTACTGACAGCCAATCTAATTTCTTGAGGTCCAAGAATGTCAGAACAGTACAGATATCCCCCAAATGACCCCTTTTTGCAGAGTAGACAGTCCGACGTACTTCATAAGAGGCATGGCGAGTTTTTTGAAGTATTTTTTTTGTCATAATTTTTCGGAAAATGAAAAAAATAAAAAAAAAATAGTTTCACTATTTTTTTTTTACATATTGTCACCAGTGCAGTACAGCGTCATCATATAACTGGCATGGAGGTGAACAGGGACACTGACTGGTGACAGTATGAAAAAAAAAATATTTTTTTTTATTATTTTTTATTACATTTTTTTTTTTTTAAGATTTTTTTTTTCATATTTCACTATGTCCAAAGTAGTACAATGTTACCATAGTAACATTGTACTACTTTGGGGAAGTGATCAGTAATTTTTTTTTTTTCTACACAGTTTGCTTATAGCAAAGAATTACTTAGTAATTATGATTTTTTCATGTATTTTAATAAACTTTAGATTTTTTTTTAATTTACTTTTTTTTTTACTTGACTTTATTGCTATCACAAGGGGAATAAATCCACTATGTGGTAGGATAATACAGGTGAAAAGTTCTCTTTATCCACTTGGAAGGCCGACATGTTAAACCCCCTTCTTATCCAGGCCGTTTTTCAGTTTTCAGCAGCCTGATACTTTGCCTGACAAGTACTTAGTCATGCAACGTGGTACCCAAATGAATTTTGAATAATTTTTTGAGAAGAAGCTTTCTGGTATTTAATAACCACTGCATTTTATTTTATTTTTACTATATAAAGGAAAAAAAAGACAGAAAATTGTTTAGTTTCTCTTATGAAACTTTGCAAGTAAATGCTGTTTCTTTATAAATTCAGGCCAAAATGTAATCCACTACATTTCTTTGGTAAAAAATGCATATTTAGTCAGTGGCAGTTAGAGTCTACAAACTATGGTACTGTAATATTTGACATTTTTTACCCTGATATTTTGACTGCCCTAAAATGTCAGGACAGTACAAACATCCCCAAAGGGACCAGTTTTTGGAAAGTAAACACATCAGCGTATTTAGGAAGAGGCATGAAGAGTTTTTTGAAGTTGTAATTTTTTTGAATTAGTGTCACAACTGGCTAACACTAGCACTGAAGATACTGGGACTGGTGTGGCTTGCAATCAGGAACACAGTTGCTGGTACACACTGGTTTGTTGGCATTGGGGCTGGTGTGACTAGTGATTAGGAATACTTGCTGGCTCACACTGGTCTGTTGACACTGGGACTGGTGTGGTAATGATCAGGAATACTTGCTGGCTTCACTGGCTCTATTGACACTGGAGCTGGTGTGGCCAGCAACTTTGTTGCTGACTGCCCTGGTGTGGCAGAGATCAGAAACACTGTTGCTGGCTGCACTGGTCTGGTGACATTGGCACTAGTATGGTGGTGATCAGAAACACTGTTTCTGGCTTTACTGGCTCTGTTTACACTGGAAGCCGATCTGTGTTAGCATGGTCAGTCAGATACAGGCATGCTGGGTGCTTACATGGTGTCCTGTATCACTGAACAGGAAGACATAGGAAAGGTTTTCTGTTCAGAGGTAAAGGATACACAGTGTGCCTGTATCTTCCTTAGTTTTTCAGCCACACCCCCCTGCTTAGCCTTGCACTGGTGATGGACTTCCGCAAGTAACGTTAGTAAATCTGCGCAGGCAAATTTCAGTCATGTGACTTTACAATAAAATGGTGAAAAAAGGTATAGACTACTGTGCAAAAGTTTTAGGCAGGTGTGAAAAAATGTATATTAAGAATGCTTTCAGAAATAGTAGTGTTAATAGTTTATTTTTATCAATTGACAAAATAGAAAGTAAATGAGCAGAAGAGAAATACAAATAAAATCAATATTCCTTCAAAACCGCAACAATTCTTCTTGGTACTCTTGCACGCAGTTTTTGAAGGAACTCAGCAGGTAGGTTGTTCAAAACATCTTGGAGAACTAACCACAGATCTTCTGAGGATTTAGGCTACCTGAGATCCTTCTGTCTTGTAATCCCAGACAGACTCAATAATGTTGAGATCAGGGTTCTGTGAGGGCCAAACCATCACTTCCAGGACTCTTCTTCTTTACACTGAAGATAGTTTTTAATGACGTTGGTTGTATGTTTGGGGTTGTTGTCCCGCTGTAGAATAAATTTGGGGCCATTCGCACACCTTCCTGATGGTATAGCATGATGGATAAGTATCTACCTGTATATCTCAACATTGAGGACACCATTGTTTATAACCAAATATGCAAGGAACCTCCTCCATGCTTCACTGTTGCCTGCAGACACTCATTATTGTACCTCTCTCAAGCCCTTCAGTGAACAAACTGCCTCCTGCTACAGCCAAATATTTCTAAATGTGACTCATCAGTCAAGAACACCTGCTGCCATTTTTCTGCTCCCCAATTCCTATGTTTTTGTGCACAGTTAAGTTGCTTATCCTTGTTTCAACATCAGAGGTATGGCTATTTGGCTGCAATTTTTCCATGAAGGCTACTTCTGGCTAGACTGTAGATGGATGTACCTGGGTCCCACTGGTTTCTGTCAGTTCTGTGCTGATGGCACTGCTGGACATCTCCCGATGTCAAAGGTAAGTAAGCATAATGTGTCTTTCATCTTCTGCATTGAGGTTTCTTGACCTACCACTGTGTCTACAGACCTTAACATTGCCTGTTTCTTTGCTCCTCTTCTTGAACAGCACATCTTGAAACCCCAGTTTGAGTTGAAAGCTTTGCCTGGGAGAGATCTTGCTGATGCAGTATAACTATATCTTGTGTTTTGTTGTTGTGCTCAGTCTTGCCATGGTGTATGACCTCTGACATGAAACTGTCTTCCACAACTTCACCTTAGAAGCAGAGTTTGGCTGTTCCTCACCCAGGTTTTACACCTCTTACACAGCTGTTTCTGTTTCAGTTAATGACTGTGTTTCAAACTACATACAGTCATGGCTAAAAATATTGGCACCCCTGAATTTCTGTTAGATAATACAGCACTTCGCCCAGAAACTTGTTGCAATTACAAATGTTTTGGCATTCCCATGTTTATTTCTTTAGTTTGTATTGGTATGACACACAAATGTGGAGAAAAAAAAAGCCAAATCTGACACATTCTACGCAAAACTCCAAAAATGGACTGGACAAAATGATTGGAACCTTCAATTTAATATTTGGTGACACACCCCTTGGAAATAATAACTGAAATGAATTGCTTCCTGTAACGATCAATGAGTTTCCTATACCTCTCTACTGGAGTTTTGGACCACTCTTCTTTCACCAACTGCTCCAGGTCTCTCAGATTGGAAGTGTTCCTTTTCTCAACTGCTGTTTTGAGATCTCTCCTTACGTTCTCTATGGGATTAAGATCTGGCCTCCTTGCTGGCCAGTGTAGTCCTCTCCAGCACTTTGTCTGAAAACATTTCTGGGTGCTTTTTTACATGTGCTTTGGGTCATTGTCCTGCTGTAAGACCCCCGACCTCTGACGGAAACCCAACTTTCTGACACTGGGCCCTACATTGCACCCCAGACTTCTTTGGTAGTCTTCAAATTTCATAATGCCACGCACACATTCAAGACATTCAGTGCCTGAAGCAGCAAAGCAACCCCAATACATCAGTGAATGTCCACCATGTCTGACTGTAGGGACTGTATTATTTTCTTTAAAGGCCTCATTTATTTTTTTTAAACAGTAGAATGATGGCCTTTACCAAAAAGCTGTAACTGTGTTTCATCTGTCCACAGCACATTCTCCCTAAAGGATTTAGGCTTCCTCAGGTAAGTTTTGCAAACTCCAATCTGGCTTTTTTATCTTTGTGTCAGCAGTGGGGTCCTCCTGGGTCTCCTACCATAGCGTCCCTTTTCATGCAGACGGCGATGTATAGTGCAAGCTGATACAGTTATACCCTGCGCCTGAAGATCAGCTTGAATTTGTTTGGGAGTTGATTGAAGCTCTTTATCCACCATTTGAACAATGCACAATGGGTGGAATGTGTCAGATTTGTTTCTCCACTTTTTTGTGTCATACCAATACAAACAAAAGAAATAAACATGAGAATGCCTAATCATTTGTAACTGCAACAATTTTCTGGGCGAAGTGGTGCATTATATGACAGAAATGCAGGGGAGCCAATATTTTTGGATATGACTGTATGAAATTGATGATCATCAGTACCTGCTTGGTATAATTGGTTAATCATACACCTGACTCTAATCCTACAAAATCCCTGACTGTACGAAATGTGCAGGTGTAAGAACTGATGCTGATTTGAAGCCAAAGGGTAGTCACACCAAATACTGATATTATTATTTTTTTTTTTTTTCAGTTTTGTTCTGTTGGCTCAATTTGCATTTTGTAAATTGATAAAAATAAAGAATAAAAATATATATTTTTGAAAGCATTCTTACTTTACAGCATTTCTTCGCACCTGGCTAAAACGTTTGCACAGTACTATACAGTTCAAGGCAATTTTATGCCTTTTTATAAGTGGATTTAGAAAACTTCTTGTATTAAATGCCCGTGGCTTCAAAACTTTAGAGAATAAATGAACTCTTGGAACACATCCTAACCACATGGTGGCAGTAGAGTTCCTCAAAGAAACTGTTAAAGTTGTACTATATAACTTCACTGTATGTTCTTATAGATATGTTTATTTGAAGTGAAAATATGTTTCACAAAGTACAGCATACCGTGTGTGTGTATATTTTTTTTACTATAAATATGATTATTATTAATATGATGTGATTATGTTAAAGCAGAGTTCCACTCACTCTGTAAAAAAATAAAAGTCAGCAGCTACAAAAACTGTAGCTGCTGACTTTTAAAAAGCAGCCACTCACCTGCCCCATGATCCCGCGTTGCCCCCGCCGCAGCCCGTTTCACCGGCCATCCTTTATTACGGGATCTTCAGTGTAGTCACCCAGCTGTGACAGCTTGTGGCTTCACAGCAGGGTACCCACTGTGCATGTGCAAGTAGCGCTGCGCTTCCTGAATGGACCCGTTGTCTTCTGGGACCTGTCACATGTCCCACAAGACTTCTGGGAGGGAGGGTAGGAGGACAACGGACAACTTCTGTTTCTGATCGCCTAGGCCAGTGGTCGGCAAGCCGCGGCTCGCGAGCCACATGCGGCTCTTTACACAATTTAATGCGGCTCTTCTGTGTGCCGGGCGCCCGCTCCCCTCCCTCCTCTCGGGCGGCCGCCCCAAAAGTCAGGACTCTGCAGCTAGCCCAGCAATGGGCAAACTACGGCCCGGCGGACCTTTTAATCCGGCCCGCGGAGCGTGGCAAACATTGGCTGTCAGGATGTAGGCGGGGCAGCGTGACGAACTCCTCCTCTCACAATCCGCCCTGATGAGTGGAACGGCGCGGGAACACGGCGAGAGGAACGCGCGGAGCAAAGGTAAGTGAATTGACACAATATGGGGAATGAATTACTATAGGGGGGATGAATTACTATAGGGGGGATGAATTACTATATGGGGGATGAATTACTATGGGGGATGAATTACTATAGGGGGGATGAATTACTATAGGGGGGATGAATTACTATATGGGGGATGAATTACTATGGGGGATTAATTACTATGGGGGATGAATTACTATATGGGGGATGAATTACTATATGGGGGATGAATTACTATGGGGGATGAATTACTATATGGGGGATGAATTACTATGGGGGATGAATTACTATATGGGGGATGAATTACTATATGGGGGATGAATTACTATATGGGGGATGAATTACTATGGGGGAGGAATTACTATGGGGGATGAATTACTATATGGGGGATGAATTACTATATGGGGGATGAATTACTATATGGGGGATGAATTACTATGGGGGATGAATTACTATGAGGGATGAATTACTATATGGGGGATGAATTAATATATGGGGGATGAATTACTATATGGGGGATGAATTACTATGGGGGATGAATTACTATATGGGGGATGAATTACTATATGGGGGATGAATTACTATGGGGGATGAATTACTATATGGGGGATGAATTACTATGGGGGATGAATTACTATATGGGGGATGTATTTTCAGTTTTAAAAATGTGGCTCTCAAAATAAATTTCAATCGTGGTTTTGGCGAGATTTGGCTCAGTTGAAAAAAAAGGTTGCCCACCACTGGCCTAGGCGATCACAGTGAGAGTGGGTACCTGTGAAATTTGGGTACCCCCCCCCCCCCGCTTCCCAAAGGTGACAATCCTTAATGGGGAGTGGGGGACCAGTCTTTAAAGCAGAACTTCCCCTTTTGGGTGGAACTCTGCTTTAATGTATTAAAAGATGATGTACACATACTGTATGTGATAAACCGGAATAGATAGATGTAGCTCATACTGTATATAGAGGATCCCATAGTCCGTGAATTGCAAAAATAGTTCTGGAGGTTGAAACTTTGGCTCTGTAAATGTTCGAGAATTTCCATGCCTAACTAATTGTACCACAAAAGCCATACACTGTGTGCACAATTATTAGGCACACATTTTTATATATATCATCCAACTCCAAGCTGTATTAATGTTAATGCTTATTGGATTTAAGCTTATTAGGTGTTTTTGTAATGAGGGAGGGTGTGGTCTAAGTAGGTATGCATAATTATTAGGCAACTTCTTTTCCTCAGGCAAAATGGGCCAAAAAATTGATTTAGCTGACTCTTAAAAGTCAAAAATTGTAAAAAGTCTTTCAGAGGGATGCATCACTTTTGAAATTGCTAAGATATTGGGATGTGATTACAGAACCATCAAGAATTTTGTTGCAAAGAGTCAACAAGGTTGCAAGAAATGTGCTGAGAAAAAAGACGCAAATTAACTGCCAAAGATTTGAGAAGAATCAAACCCAAAGCTACCAGGAAAAAAATCTCAATACGTGTATATTAATTGGTTTGTGTGAAAGTTATACCGTCTACAAACTATGGTATACAGTATATATTGGAATTTTCGTAGCTTTTACTTTCTGAATACCTATCACATTTCTTGAGGTGCTAAAATGCCAGGGCAGTACACCCCCCATTCCCCCTAAGGATTTTGCAGAGGCATATTGAGTCCATGGAACATTTTATTTTTTGCCACAAAATTTTTGAATATGACAATTTTTTTTTTCTTTTTACACAAAGTTGTCACTTGAATGATATATTGCTCATGCATGCCATGGGTATATGTGGAATAACACCTCAAAACACATTCTTCTACTTCTCCCGAGTATGCCGATACCACATATGAGAGACTTTTTGGCAGCCTCACTAAATCCAATGACCACCTCCAGGCTCATATCACTTCCCCACTACCTATCACAGTTTCAGAGGTTCTAAAATGCCAGGATAGTACTAACACCCCCCCCCAAATGACCCCTTTTTGGAAAGTAGACACCCTAAGGAATTTGACAGAAATGATATCTGTAAAATACTCACCATGCCTCTTATCACAGGGTTTTGAAAAAGAAAAAAAATAAATTCTTGTTTTCTTTCTTCATTTTCCAAAAACATGTGGCAACAAGATTGCGCAAAACACTCACTATGCCTCTTAGCAAATACCTTGTAGAGTCTACTTTCCAAAAAGGGGTAATTTGTAGGGGTTGCTTCTATTATCCTGGCATTTCAGGGCCAACATTAGGAGCGTATGCCACACATCACCCACTCTTGAAGATCAAGCTTTTTCTGACACTTTTTGTTAACATAAAAAAACTTTTTTTTGCTAGAAAATTACTTTGAACCCCCAAGCATTATATATATTTTTAAAGCAGAGACTCTAGAGAATAAAAAGGTGGGTGTTGAAATTCTTTACGTCACAGTATTTGTGCAGCGATTTTTCAAATGCAAATCTTTTGGGAAAAATACAGTTTTTGGAATTTTAATGCACAAAAACACAATATATTGCCAAATTGTTTGATAAAATATAAAAGATGTTATGCTGAGTAAATAGATACCAAATATGAAATGCTTTAAAATTGCACATGCCCGTGCAATGGCACCAAAGTACATACATTTTTATTATCGATAGTTGATGCTTTAAAAGCCTTTTACAGGTCACCAGTTTATATTTATACAGGAGGTTTATGCAACCACTGTTTACATACTGGCACGGGGCAAAGCTTGCGCACCCAGGTGCGCGCGCAGGGGGGCAAGGATGTTTTTTTTTTTGTTTTTTTTTTTAAATATTTTTACACTGTCCCTTTCATTTTTTTTTAATCACCTTTTAATGCTATCCAGGGAATGCAAATATCCCCTATAACTTCAATGGGCATTGTCATATATTCTTTTTTGAGAAATCTGGGGTCTATCAGACTCTAGATATCTTTTATGCTCTTACATTATCTAATCTCACCAAGATCGGTGTGATCAGATGCTTTCCCAACTTACAGATGGTGCTGTTTATATCCTGCGAAACTGAAGTGATGAAATGCTGGTAGCTTCCGATTTCTTAGACTATAGAGATGATTGGAGCCATTCTGGTCTCTGACAGCTCTATGGTCAGCCAGCGGATCTGCCGGCTTCATTCTCGTATTCCTGTGGGACAAGAAAGCCCAAGAAAACTGTGGAAGGCAGCAGGGGGGGATATCTCATCCCATCACTTTTAAAAACAATTCAGCAGCTACTTGGCCACTAGGATAGTTTTTACATAAAAGCCGAACGCCAGCTGAAAAAAACGGTACCAAAATGATGCCTGTAGCTGCCAGTACCAACGTACCAGTACGTTGCTGGTCCATGTTGGGCATATATTTAACAGCAGAGAACATGGGCATACGATGAATTGACTCTGTGGATCAGCATGACCGCAATTCATTATTTTCTGTAATGCCCATGTTGAGGGTTAGGCCCAAGAGTTTTAAATTCAGAAACTGTGATAGGTTTCCATGCGAATTGTGTGGCAAGAGCTGAATTTGAATGGACGGCCATATGTTGGTGTGCGTATAAATTGTCTTGGCCTAAAATCAATTGATACAAATCTTCTGTGAAAAACAGCAGAGGGGCTAAACACTAGTGCTGGCAGCAAATGGGGCTGATCCTGCTAACTCTGCGTTTTTGGGGACACTATACAAAGGAGGCACTAGTAATAGTTCTGTATGTGATCAATATCTTAATACGTACAAACACTAAACTAGTAATGGCGGTGATCAGCGACCTATAGCATGAGTGCGATAGTGTGCGGGCAATCTAGCGCTAGCTGACCCTGGCTAGGTGGGGCGCTTACTGACCCTGACGCTATCTGATGTTGCTAGTGGCAGGAATACAGTGATCAGTGAAAAATCTTATATACTGACACTATGCTAATGGCACTGGCTGGGTGACGGGGTGATCAAACTGTTAATAGGGGCGATCAAAGGGTTAAGTGTGTTAAACGCATGCCTGTAAAATATAGTGGTGCTTTTACTTGGTGCTGTGTTCTCTCTTCTCTCCCTGGACCAACGGGTGTGGGGGGCACAGGTGCATTCACACCCCAAAATAGGAAGCAACGTATGATTACGTCTCTTTTCAGAGAGCTGCTGCTCGCCCGCAAAATGCGGGTAAGCAGTTGGCAAGTAGTTGGGAAAAAAAAAATACTGAGATCAGGGATTTTTTTTTTTTTTTTACACTTTGCAGGAGAAATAAAGATCATTTCTCCTGCAATGCAAAGCTTGCTGTTAGAAACTAACTCATTCATGAACTCTCATGAATGAGTTAAGTTTTGACAGCTCAGGATAGTGATCTGTGATTGGCTGGAGCTGGTACAGGGTGCTGTGATTGGCTCCATGTATCATGTGACATATGTGGGCCAATCACAGCTCACTAGGAAGAGAAGCAGAGCTGTTATGAATGACATTGATTCATAACAGCTTTGCTTACATAGTGATCATGTGATTGCATAACGAATAGGTGATCACCGCGTCCCGTTCACCGGGATCTTAATTCCGTTGTGTCCGCTGTACACAGCAGTCGTGGGGGGGGGGTGCGCTGTGCACCTGTTCGGGCACGCTGCACCCTCTTGTGTTAGTACAGCCGGAGCAACATTCCGGTACGTAGCTTTGCCTGTAGCTGTCACCCAGCTGCATTACATTGCGGGCAGGAAGTGGTTAAATGTCAGAAATGTTTATTTGTAAATGTTGAGTTGTTTGTTTATAATTCTCACTTTAACAGATAAGTGAGATGAGAACATTTTTTTTTTTAATTTAGTTGCATAATAATTCTGCATACTAAGTGTTGCCATTGCACAGGCATGCACAATTTTAAAGAATGTCATGGTTGGTATCTATTTACTCAGAATAACATCATCTTTTATATTTTATCAAACAATTGGGCAATATATTGTGTTTTTGTGCATGAAAATTCTAAAAAGATTTGCGTTTGAAAAATCACTGCGCAAATACAGTGTGACGTAAAAAATTCAACACCCACCGTTTTATTCTCTAGAGCAGGCATTCTCTAGAGCCTCTGCTTTAAAAATATATACAATATTTGGGGGTTTAAATTAATTTTCCAGCAAAAAATGTTTTTTTCATGTGAACAAAAAGTGTCAGAAAAGGCTTGGTCTTCAAGAGTGGGTGATATGTGGCATAAGCTTCTAATGTGGGCCTTAAATAGAAGAAGCAACCCCTAATGTTGGCCAGGATAGTAGAAGCAACCCCTCCTTTTTGGAATGTAGACACTACAAGGTATTTGCTAAGAGGCATGGTGAGTATTTTGTAGACCGCATTTGTTGCCACATGTTTTTGGAAAATGAAGAAAGACAACAAAAATTTATTTTTTCTTTTTCAAAACCCTGTAACAAAAATTATATCTGTAAAATATTCACCATGCCTCTTATCAAATTCCTTGGGGTGTCTACTTTCTAAAAAGGAGTCATTTGGGGAGGGGAGTGTTTGTACTATCCTGGCACTTTAGGGCCTTCGAAACTGTGATAGGTAGTGAGGAAGTGATATGAGGAAATATGCCCTTTGAAAGCCTGGAGGTGCTCATTGGATTTTGGGGTCCTGTATGTAGCTAGACTGCCAAAAAGCCTCTCACATGTGGTATCCCCATACTTGGGAGAAGTAGCAGAATGTGTTTTGGAGTGTTATTCCACATATACCCATTGCATGCATGAGCAATATATCTTTTATGTGACATTTTTGTGTTAGAAACAAAAAATTGTCATTTTCGAAAAATTTTGTGGCAAAAAATAAAATATTCCAGGGACTCAACATGTCTCTCTGCAAAATCCTTGGGGTGTCTACTTTCAAAAAGGGTTCATGTTAGGGGGCGGGGGTTGTACTTCCATGATATTTTAGCACCTCAAGAAATATGATAGGCAGTCAAAGTAAAAAGCTGTGGAAATGCCAATATACAGTTGTGTTCAAAATAATAGCAGTCAGACATCACTAACCTGATCAATCACTGTTTTTGGTAGAAATGATATTTCTACATGGCAAATAATTTACTAGCAGATGTAGTAGAGTAATAGAAATCCAACAGACCCAACAGTCACGACATGCATGCTGCTGATTCTGTGTAATTGAATCACTAATTGAAAGGGGCATGTTCAAAATAATAGCAGTGTGGAGTTCTATTAGTGAGGTCATTCATTCTTTGAAAAACAGGTGGCAATTATTGCCCTTATTTAAGGAAGGAAGGCAGTAAATGTTGTACATGCTGGTTACAGTGCATTTCTCTCTGAAATTCTGAGGAAAATGGGTCATTCCAGACATTGTTCAGAAGAACAGCGTACCTTGATTAAAAAGTTGATTGGAGAGGGAAAAACATATAAAGAAGTGCAGAAAATGATAGGCTGCTCAGCTAAAATGATCGCAAATGCTTTAAAATGGCAACCAAAACCTGAAAGATGTGGAAGAAAGCGAAAAACTACCATTCGAATGGATAGAAGAATAGCCAAAATGGCAAGGACTCAACCAACAATCAGCTCCAGGAAGATCAAAGAAGGTCTAAAGTTACCTGTGAGTACTGTTACAATTAGAAGACGCCTATGTGAAGCCAAGCTATCTGCAAGAAGCCCCCGCAAAGTCTCACTGTTGAAAAAAAGACGTGCTGAAGAGGTTACAATTTGCCAAAGAGCACATTGACTGGCCTAAAGAGAAATGGTGCAACATTTTGTGGCCTGATGAAAGTAAGATTGTTCTTTTTGGGTCTAGTGGCCGGAGACAGTTTGTCAGACGACCCCCAAACACTGAATTCAAGTCACAGTACACTGTGAAGACAGTGAAGCATGGTTGCGCAAGCATCATGATATGGGGATGTTTCTCATACTACGGTGTTGGGCCTATTTATCGCATACCAGGGATCATGGATCAGTTTGAATACATCAGAGTACTTGAAGAGGTCATGCTGCCTTATGCTGAAGAGGAAATGCCCTTGAAATGGGTGTTCCAACAAGACAACAACCCCAAACACAGCAGTAAACGTGCAACATCTTGGTTCCAGACCAACAAGATTGACGTTATGGAGTAGCCAGCCCAATCCCCAGATCTTAATCCAATAGAAAACTTGTGGGGTAACATCAAAAATGCAGTTTCTGAGGCAAAACCAAGAAATAGAGAAGAACTGTGGAATGTAGTCCAATCATCCTGGGCTGGAATACCTGTTCACAGGTGCCAGAAGTTGGTTGACTCCATGCAACACAGATGTACAGCAGTTCTCAGAAACAGTGCTTATACAACAAAATATTAATTAACCGCTTGCCGCCCTGCCACTGTGTATATACATGTGCAGGGCGGCAGTGGAGCGCAAAACCACGTTTAAAAACGGGTTCCGCGCTCCCGACACTTTCGCCGGCAGGGGGCGCGCTCCCGCCGACCCGCGGGTGACACTATTTGATCCAGGAGGGATCAATCATTAGATTTCAGCCAGTGATTTCTGGCTGAAATCACATGATCGGTCCCTGTCCTATCCTGTCCTGTGTTGACATACACACAGGGCAGGATATGATGTCATTCTTCTCTGCCTGGACACATTCCGTTCCAGACAGAGAAGAAGACATCCAAAAAGTGAGTACACAAGCACTACACTACAGTTAGAACACTCTAGGACACATTTAACCCCCTGATCGCCCCCCCCCTCCAGTTAACCCTTCACTGCCCTGTCACCAGTG
Source organism: Staurois parvus (assembly GCF_062004578.1). Taxonomy (NCBI): domain Eukaryota; kingdom Metazoa; phylum Chordata; class Amphibia; order Anura; family Ranidae; genus Staurois; species Staurois parvus. Next base: position 3,831,574 of record NW_028318781.1, read on the forward strand.
TTACTGATCAGTGAAGCGGTTTTTACTGATCAGTGTCGCTGGCGACTTCCGATAGAGTTAGCGCCCCTCCCAGATAGCGCCAGATTGCCCGCCAGTACACCAGTAATCCCGTTTAACCCCTTGATCGCCCCCCCCTCCAGTTAACCCCTTCACTGCCCTGTCACCCAGTGTCACTGATCAGTGAACCAATTTTTACTGATCACTGTATCAGTGTCGCTGGCGACTTCCGATAGAGTTAGCGCCCCTTCCAGATAGCGCCAGTTTGCCCGCCAGTACACCAGTAATCCCGTTTAACCCCTTGATCGCCCCCCTCCCCCCCCAGTTAACCCCTTCACTGCCCTGTCACCAGTGTCACTGATCAGTGAACCAATTTTTACTGATCACTGTATCAGTGTCGCTGGCGACTTCCGATAGAGTTAGCGCCCCTCCCAGATAGCGCCAGTTTGCCCGCCAGTACACCAGTAATCCCGTTTAACCCCTTGATCGCCCCCCCCCCAGTTAACCCCTGCACTGCCCTGTCACCAGTGTCACTGATCAGTGAACCAATTTTTACTGATCACTGTATCAGTGTCGCTGGCGACTTCCGATAGAGTTAGCGCCCCTCCCAGATAGCGCCAGCTTGCCCGCCAGTACACCAGTAATCCCGTTTAACCCCTTGATCACCCCCCCAGTTAACCCCTTCACTGCCCTGTCACCAGTGTCACTGATCAGTGAACCAATTTTTACTGATCACTGTATCAGTGTCGCTGGCGACTTCCGATAGTGTTAGCGCCCCTCCCAGATAGCGCCAGATTGCCCGCTAGTACACCAGTAATCCCATTTAACCCCTTAATCTCCCCCCCCAGTTAACCTATTCACTGCCCTGTCACCAGTGTCACTGATCAGTGAACCGATTTTTACTGATCACTGTATCAGTGTCGCTGGCGACTTCCGATAGTGTTAGCGCCCCTCCCAGATAGCGCCAGATTGCCTGCCAGTACACCAGTAATCCCGTTTAACCCCTTGATCACCCCCCCTCCAGTTAACCCCTTCACTGCCCTGTCACCAGTGTCACTGATCAGTGAACCAATTTTTACTGATCACTGTATCAGTGTCGCTGGCGACTTCCGATAGTGTTAGCGCCCCTCCCAGATAGCGCCAGTTTGCCCGCTAGTGCACCAGAAATCCCATTTAACCCCTTGATCGCCCCCCTCCCCCCCCAGTTAACCCCTTCACTGCCCTGTCACCAGTGTCATTGATTACAGTGAACAGATTTTTACTGATCACTGTATTAGTGTCACTGGTGACTTCCGATAGTGTTAGCGCCCCTCCTAGATAGCGCCAGTTTGCCCGCTAATGCACGGGATTTTACCAAAAACATGTAGCAGAATACATTTTGGCTTAAATTTATGACTAACTTTGAGTTTACGATATATTTTTTATAGCTGAAAGTAGAAAATATTGTTTTTTTTCAAAATTTTTGTGTTTTTTTTGTTTATAGCGCAAAAAATAAAAAGCGCACAGGTGATCAAATACCACCAAAAGAAAGCTCTATTTGTGTGAAAAAAAGGACGTAATTTTCGTTTGGATGCAGCATTGCATGACCGCGCAATTATCATTTGAGTTAGTGCAGCGCTGTATAGCAAAGAAAGGCATAAATTACAGTATCTATACCATAGTTTGTAGACGCTGTAACTTTCACACAAAGCAATCAATATACACTTATTGGGATTTTTTTTACCAAAAACATGGAGCAGAATACATTTTGGCTTAAATTTATGACTAACTTTGAGTTTACGATATATTTTTTATAGCTGAAAGTAGAAAATATTGTTTTTTTTCAAAATTTTCGTGGTTTTTTTGTTTATAGCGCAAAAAATAAAAAGCGCACAGGTGATCAAATACCACCAAAAGAAAGCTCTATTTATGTGAAAAAAAGGACGTAATTTTCGTTTGGGTGCAGCATTGCATGACCGCGCAATTATCATTTGAGTTAGTGCAGTGCTGTATAGCAAAAAAAGGCATAAATTACAGTATCTATACCATAGTTTGTAGACGCTGTAACTTTCACACAAAGCAATCAATGTACACTTATTGGGATTTTTTTTACCAAAAACATGTAGCAGAATACATTTTGGATTAAATTTATGACTAACTTTGAGTTTACGATATATTTTTTATAGCTGAAAGTAGAAAATATAGTTTTTTTTCAAAATTTTTGTGGTTTTTTTGTTTATAGCGCAAAAAATAAAAAGCGCACAGGTGATCAAATACCACCAAAAGAAAGCTCTATTTGTGTGAAAAAAAGGACGTAATTTTCGTTTGGGTGCAGCATTGCATGACCGCGCAATTATCATTTGAGTTAGTGCAGCGCTGTATAGCAAGAAAAGGCATAAATTACAGTATCTATACCATAGTTTGTAGACGCTATAACTTTCACACAAAGCAATCAATATACACTTATTGGGATTTATTTTACCAAAAACATGTAGCAGAATACATTTTGGCTTAAATTTATGACTAACTTTGAGTTTACGATATATTTTTTATAGCTGAAAGTAGAAAATATTGTTTTTTTTTCAAAATTTTTGTGTTTTTTTTGTTTATAGCGCAAAAAATAAAAAGCGCACAGGTGATCAAATACCACCAAAAGAAAGCTCTATTTGTGTGAAAAAAAGGACGTAAATTTTGTTTGGGTACAGCATTGCATGACCGCGCAATTATCATTTGAATTAGTGCAGCGCCAAACAGCAAAAAAAGGCCTGGTCATTAATCCTCTGGGGCTCAAGTGGTTAAGTGATTCAAAGGAAAGAAAAATCTTCAAATATTTTTCAGTTTATATAGTGAATGTTTGAGTTTGTAAAGAATACAAACACTGCTATTTTTTTGAACAGTCTAATATTCATTTTTCTTCAGTTTTTTTTAGAGGAACAACACAAATTTGATATATTTTTCTTCATGTTTTGATTTGGAATAGAATGTGTAGTGTTCCCAATGCATTTGTGTGTATGGAAATAAAATCTATTAGAAGGATTTTGAGCTTTATTCACTTTTTTCAATACACTGCTATTATTTTGAACACAACTGTATATACTATAGTTTGTAGACGCTATAACTTTCACACAAACCAATTAATATACACGTATTGTGATTTTTTATATTTTTACCAAAGGCATGTAGCAGAATACATTTAGGCCTAAATTTATGATTAACTTTGCGTTTATTGGATACTTTTTATAACCAAAGGGGAAAATCTTGTTTATTTTCTTTCAAAATGTTTATAGCGCAAAAAGTAAAAACCACAGAGGTGATCAAATATCACCAAAAGAAAGCTCTATTCGTGTGAAAAAAAAGGACATAGATTTTGTTTGGGTGCAGCATTGCACGACCGTGCAATTACCAGTTGAAATAGCGCAGTGCCGAACAGCAAAAAATGGCCTGGTCATGAAGGGGGGCAAATCTTCCGGAAGGCAAGTAGTTAAATATTCCAGTTTGATGTTTATTAACATTTTGGATTAACCAAGAGCACTGTAGTTGTTTAATAATGAAATTAATCCTCAAAAACACTACTTGTCTAATAATTGTGCACACATTGTATTTTCAACATGTTAGATTCAGTTCTTCTCATCTAAACATTTTATGTAGCTTTCTGTAGTTAGGTATAACTACGGTACATACAGTATACAATGGAAAAATGCTTTTTTTTGTACTTGAAAGCTTGGTAGATGCAGGAGCATTAGTTTCCTTTAAGATGATCAGACACTGAAATTCAACACATATGCACACCCTCTCTGTACTTAAAAACCTTGTTTCCATATTTTCTATTATTATATGTAGTGATATACTCTTTACAAATGACTTATAAGATGTCATTCAGCATTCAAACACAGCATTCAGTCCCCAGCAGGGACGCTGTTCACACAGAGGTACAGTATGTGCTGTCCATGTGCATGGGCTTCCTCTGAATGCTCCTGTTTGCTACTACTCTGAAAACATGCTAGCTGATGCATTGTCTTCCACCTACAGATGAAACTCAAAAAAATTAGAATATCGTGCAAAAGTTCATTTATTTCAGTAATGCAACTTAAAAGGTGAAACTGATATATGAGATAGACTCATTACATGCAAAGCAAGATAGTTCAAGCCGTGATTTGTCATAATTGTGATGATTATGGCTTACAGCTCATGAAAACCCCAAATCCACAATCTCAGAAAATTAGAATATTGTGAAAAGGTGCAATATTCTAGGCTCACAGTGTCCCACTCTAATCCGCTAATTAAGCCATAACACCTGCAAAGGGTTCCTGAGCCTTTAAATGGTCTCTCAGTCTGGTTTAGTAGGACTCACAATCATGGGAAAGACTGCTGACCTGACAGTTGTGCAGAAAACCATCATTGACACCCTTCATAAGGAGGGAAAGCCTCAAAAGGTAATTGCAAAAGAAGTTGGATGTTCCCAAAGTGCTGTATCAAAGCACATTAATAGAAATTTATGTGGAATGGAAAAGTGTGGAAGAAAAAAGGTGCACAAGCAGCAGGGATGACCGCAACCATGGAGAGGATTATCAGGAAAAGGCCATTCAAAAGTGTTGGGGACTTTCACAAGGAGTGGACTGAGGCTGGAGTCAGTGCATCAAGAGCCACCACACACAGACGGATCCTGGACATGGGCTTCAAATGTCATATTCCTCTTGTCAAGCCACTCCTGAACAACAAACAACGTCAGAAGCGTCTTACCTGGGCTGAAGAAAAACAGACCTGGTCTTTTGTTCAGTGGTCCAAAGTCCTCTTTTCTGATGAGAGCAACTTTTGCATCTCATTTGGAATCCAAGGACCCAGAGTATGGAGGAAGAATGGAGAGGTGCACAATGCAAGATGCTTGAAGTCCAGTGTGAAGTTTCCACAGTCTGTGTTGATTTGGGGAGCCATGTCATCTGCTGGTGTTGGTCCACTGTGCTTCATTAAGTCCAGGGTCAACGCAGCCGTCTACCAGGAGATTTTGGAGCACTTCATGCTTCCTTCCGCAGACTAGCTTTATGGGGATGCTGACTTCATTTTCCAGCAGGACTTGGCACCTGCCCACACTGCCAAAAGCACCAAAACCTGGTTCAATGACCGTGGGATTACTGTGCTTGATTAGCCAGCAAACTCGCCTGACCTGAACCCCATAGAGAATCTATGGGGCATTGCAAAGAGAAAGATGAGAGACATGAGACAGAACAATGCAGAAGAGCTGAAGGCCGCTATTGAAGCATCCTGGTCTTCCATAACACCTCAGCAGTGCCACAGGCTGATAGCTTCCATTCCATACCGCATTGAGGCAGTAATTGCTGCAAAAGGGGCCCAAACCAAATACTGAGTACATATGCATGCTTATACTTTTCAGAGGTCCGATAATGTTCTATGTACAATCCTTGTTTTATTGATTGCATGTAATATTCTAATTTTCTGAGATTGTGGATTTGGGGTTTTCATGAGCTGTAAGCCATAATCATCACACTTATGACAAATCACGGCGTGAACTATCTTGCTTTGCATGTAATGAACATCCAACTTCTTTTGCAATTACCTTTTAGAGGCTTTCCCTCCTTATGAAGGGTGTCAATGATGGTTTTCTGCACAACTGTCAGGTCAGCAGTCTTTCCCATGATTGTGATTCCTATTAACCAGACTGAGAGACCATTTAAAGGCTCAGGAACCCTTTGCAGGTGTTATGACTTAATTAGCTGATTAGAGTGGGACACTTTGAGCCGAGAATATTGCACCTTTTCACAATATTCTAATTTTCTGAGATTGTGGATTTGGGGTTTTCATGAGCTGTAAGTCATAATCATCACAATTATGACAAATCACAGCTTGAACTATTTTGCTTTGCATGTAATGAGTCTATCTCATATGTTATTTCACCTTTTTAAGTTGCATTACTGAAATAAATGAACTTTTGCACGATATTCTAATTTTTCGAGTTTCACCTGTAGATAAGCCTTTCTCAACCATGCTTTCCTCCAGAGCAATGTTTTTCAACCAGCATGGGACCAAGTTTGCCCTGGATCAGCATCATGAGTTGCCACGGTATGGACTGGACAATGCTACTTTAGGACCAGAATGCATGGCTTCTTAGTTCACTATTATTATTATTACTACGAGTTTATATAGCGCCAAAGGGTTTGCTCAGCTCTGTACAATGGTGGTGGCCACCAGCTTGCTCGCATGACACTGATCCAGGGCAGATGGCATGCAGGGTCGCCCCCCTCTGTCACACTGCTGGAGCCAAAATGCAAGGCTCAATGTCAAGAAAGGCCTGTGATTGGGGGCCTTTGTAATAGGGGGACTCATGTAAAGGGGCAACTTTGATGTGATTGTGGCTCTCATTTACAGAGGGGCTTCTGATGTTCTGTGGGGACCTCTAAACATGACGGGGGACCTCTGATGTAAAGGGCAGAGTCTTATGTGAAGTTAAATTCAAGGCAGTTATATTCATCATCCCAGGCTCAGGTTTTCCATTGATAAATATTTGTTTTTTTACATTCTAGACTGGGATTCCTCCAGTTTTGCATACTTTTTAAAACCAAAGTGCAGGAATAAAAAAACCAAACATGCATACTTACCTAGATGGCTGCAGAATTGATCCGATGTTGCAGCTGTCCCCTGCAAGCTCTACACCTAAAACTGAGCTATCAAAGACTGTTGATCACTCAGTTTTCAGTTGCTCTAAGCACAGAGCAGTGATTGTCAGTCACTGCTCTGTGCTCTGCCCCTTCAGCGTTCACTAGAGCACTGAATTATGAAGGAGATGGTACCTGCTGGCTCAGGCTCTCAGTGACATGGTAATATGCTAAGTCAGCTAGAGAAGTATGGCTGAAAGAGACTTGGCCATACTTCTCCTTTGTGTGCTGTAATTGAAAAAAGGTTGGCTGCTAAACAATTAACCATCGATACCAATGATCTGTTTAACTATCTGTAACGACGATTCTTCTCGCTGATCACCTATGTAAGGAGCATTCTTGCCACTGGCCAGAACACTAATGTACTAATGGTAATTATTGGTAGGGGTTTCCTGAGACCAGAAAGTTATTTTAAAAGTGAAAAAAGGCTGACCCATATTGTTTCTATGTGATGTGCCCATGTATGACTGCGATAGCTTTAGTGGCAGGAACCGATGTGAATGACTCGGCTTTCTCTGTAAAACTCTTTGGGGAGTGTTATTGCTGTATTAATGAGCTAAATAAATCATAAAAGTTTCTCAATTACCCTGTTAAATGTTTCAAGTTGTTTCCATCTGCATCATACTGAGCTGGTCTTCCCTACATACAACAGATTCCTTTTTGTCCTGAATGCTGTTTCTAAGTTGGGTTAGGAAGACAGGTTTGGAACCAATTACGGTCATTCCTATCTATTGATCAATGTGATTGGCATGTCTTACATGCTCTCTCTTTGTCTGCTTTCTCTGCCCCTTTGTTCTCATTTTTGTCACATGGAATTGGACAACTGCTTCTACAAAAAAACCTATTTTGTGTCGTGAATTGTTCCCAGATATTTTAAAATGTTAGTTCACTGTTATACATCCCCTCCTTTTCATTATTTTTGCTCTGTCCTGGCCCCCATTAACTTTTTAAAATTGAGATGTTGCCTGCTTCTCCTCTGCAGTTTATGTCAGTGGCCTTAGGAAACCTTGCTAGATTTCATTTATGTTGTCCAAAATGATAGTTTGAAGTGTAGGTTAGTCATGTGTATATAACAGACCTATGTAGAGCATAGCTGTACCACACCATAGAGTTCCCTGATACATATTGCCATTGTAGAGTGCAAATTCAGGGCTCTTTCAAATAGCGGGGTCTGCTCCGTTCAGCAGGGGATACGTGAGCATATCACCTCCAGGATTAGAGCTAAACAGGATGGATGATGATAGCATAATATGATAAATATGATAGCATACATTTTTGGACTTGGAGATTAAGAGGGGTGAAGGAGGCAATACTAATACAACAATTTATTGAAAACCGACCTCCACGAATAGCCTGTCACGTTGGGGAAGTTCACATGCAGCAGCCTTGAAAAGAGGAATCCCCACTGGTCAATTTATGAGAGCAAAGAGAAATTGCTCAACAGAAGGGGCATTCCAAATTGAGAGTCAAAAATTGTTTGACAGATTTGTGAGACATGGCTATCATAAGACTGATTTGATTAAATCTTATGAGAAAGTTAAAGGGGTTCTCTGTTGGGTCAGAAGACCAAAAAAGTGGGTGACCAGCAAGGCATGCGTATCATAGGTATATACTCAAATCAATCAGGGCAGATATTTAACATCATAAAGAGATCATGGAACATTTTGCATGAACATAAATATCTATCACAGATCCTATCCAGAGACTCTAAGATAACCTACAGATGTGCTAGGAATTTGAGAGACATGTTAGTACATAGTCACCTAGAAAAAACCTCTAAAACATCAATGAAACACACTTGGCTGCCTGAGAAACCGAAAGGTAGTTTCAGGTGTGGTCACTGTAAGGCACGTACTTTCTTGAGCAATACCAAGTAGTTTGTTAACCCTAAAAATGGGGAGATTATTAACATAAGAGATTTCTATAATTGCAGCACAGAGGGGGTGATTTATGCTTTAAAATGCCCATGCCCCTTACTAAATGTAGGAAAAACAATTTGCCCCTTTTAGGAGACGAGTTCTTGAACATGTGAACGATGTTGCATGAAACAAGGACAGACCAGTAGTAAGACATATGATACAAAAATATCATGGTAAGGCTGACCTCCTTAACTTTTGTATTATTGACAAATATAATCTGGGTCCTAGAAAAAGAGACCTAGATAAATGCCTTTTGAAACTTGAAGCAAAATGGATTTTCCATTTAGGCTCAAGGGCACCTTATGGTTTAAATTAAGGCTTTAGCTTCCTTCCTTTTGTGTGCGAATAGGGATTCTGTGCTTTTTGTGTGATTTTGCCCCATAAATGCTATATAATGAAATGATCTGTAATTTTGGTCCTTAATTAGTGGTGTATTAACATTGTTTGTCCACAAGATTGCATCTGTTGAAGAACTGAGCATGTGTGGGGGCCATTTTGATAGCCAAACACCTCTATATATAAAGATGAAACAAAGGATAGGTTCTATTTTGCCACCATGTGAAACTGAGCACAACTTCTAGCCACTATGTGACATATTTTAATTCTTCATACTCCTGACGAAGCTCTGTTTTGTTTTTTTAGTGAAACCAATTCTTTTTTTCTTTTCATGGGGTCTTTCTTTGGGAGCATTTTTTGAATGCACTTGGTGTTTACTCCTCCCCCCCCCTTTTTTGAAGTGGTCTGTGCTGCGTTTGTAGTGCATCATTTGCATTCCTCAAGATAGTGAGGTATTTTTGACTGGATATGGTGATATATGGGGCTTGTCCAATATAGGCTGACATTAAGACCTGTGGATGAATCTATCCGTATTACATATCTGTAGCAAGACAGATTATACTATCCAATTAGTTATGTTCATGGGGTAACTTTATCTCCTTAAAAGAGATGATATATTCCATCTGATAGGCTTATGATCAAACTACAGTAAATAATTGTAATAGTATCCAATCATATTGCTATGCGCAGTATATTCCACTCCAATATATATATATATATATATATATATATATATGTGTGTATGTATGTGTGTGAATAAAGGTTATATTTTAGATTGATCAATTGGCCAGATGGTATGTAAGGACATGCATCCTCATCCAGCATAGATTTGAACAGTGCCAAAATTTATAAATGTGATTCTTGTGAGCTACTATGGTGTATTTAAATTAACTGATACATTTTAATTAGGTGGGTAAAATAAAAATAAAAAAAATATGAAGTGACTAAATTAATAACTATATAAATTGAATCAGTGGGTCGCCTACACTATACACATACCCATACCAATGTGTCTTTATCGAATTAAAAAAACACTTATGTGTCGCGTTCCACTAACAATATACACACAAATCAATTGGTGCAAAACAATAAACTGAGTCCTTAATATATTTCCATAACGTGATATTAGCAATCACGCTGGTGCTGCAAGCATACCTTTACATATCAAGTCCGCAGAAAGAATTCTCAAAAACAATCCGTGATCCTATAGTGTCTTCTATAGTATATTGAAAAATAAATAAAATATAGTCCACCAAATTTATATATGTATACTGTGTTCCTTCGCCAGTTGTGCTCTCACCTGATGTATATGATCAAACCGTTAAGTGAGGTCATACAAGCTTGTGTCCATTTAATTGGGCTCAGATTTGGACATATGGATAAATCCCTGTATCCCAGATGGATGGATGAATGGAGTTTTTTCCTTTTTTCCAGAAGGGGGTCTCGCCTTTCCTCAGTATGGATGGATGTATGGAGTTATCCCTCTTCCCACTAAGGGGTCTCTTGGCTCCTTTCAGACTTTTTCCTCCCTATATGTGTGTTCCAGGTAATTGAAAAGAAAATTATAGTGCCTTATCCTCTTTTTTAAAAGATTTATTAAATACATATAGTGCACTCACATGTAAAACAATAAAAAATCGGCTTTGATACAATTTTGCTTGGTTTTTTTGTTTTTTATTACGTTTTTCACACTCCCATACACTTGCTGTGTGGTTTAAGCGTCGTGACATCAGAGCCCCTCCCCTACGCGTTACGCCACCGGGTCACGTGGCTTCATCAGGGTGAATTCCCTGCTGGAAAAAAGGAAAAAACTCCATCCATCCATCCATCTGGGAATCAGGGATTTATGGAAATATATTAAGGACTCAGTTTATTGTTTTGCACCAATTGATTTGTGTGTATATTGTTAGTGGAGCACAACACAAGTGGTTTTTTAAATAGATTTGAACAGGATGGATGTCAGTTTTTTTTCACATCCATGCCTACTCAATTTGTGTTCGGTGGACAGCGGCAGACCTGTGATAGCTCTTTGCGCAATTGGATGTAAACTCTGGTAAAAGAGACTCCAGTCTCTGTTTACATCAGGCTGCCCCCGATTCATCATGTTTAAGTCCAAAAAGGTTGCAGTCCTTTTTCCTTTTTTTTTTCTCGATTTGGATAGACTGAGAGGTAGGTGGGTGTAAATGGGCATAAGTCCGATTACATCTGCCTGTCCATAGAACTGTATGATGCCTCTGATCAGGTCTGCCTGAAAAACTGGCCAGCGGACCTAATTGGAAAGCCAGTGCAAAAGGGACCCTATATGCGTACTGTAATTCTAGTGTAGGTAACCATTGCAATGATATTTGCAGCATACTATAGGGCTGTGTGCCTAGTCTACAGTTAAAAAAAAAATGCCAACCCTAAAGAAAAATTCCAGTTATGGATAATACATAGTTACATTGGTCCAGCTTGGACCGTCCCGCCTCTCTACTTTGTTCAACCATAGAACATTTTGCATTCATTTACAAAAGACAAAGCATTCTCTGATTGTTGCCTCTGCCAAGCAGCCAGTCTCTTGTGTTCACAATGCAGCAGGGCAGCCACTCATCATAAGACCTGGAAGCAAATGGATATCACTGGAATAGCAGTGTCTACTTCAGTGATTTCAAGATTACAACCTGGCAATTAAATGCAGTCTTGTGCATAACCAGAGGATACTACATGTCGGAAAAATTACAAATCGAGATATTTGGGCAGGTGAAGTTACCGTATAGAACGGTCTGGATAAAAGCGCACAGATGTGTCCCAAAGGAAATAAGTGAATGGTATATGTCAACTATGATTGGTGGGGAAAAAACTCACTGCTGCCATGGTAAAAACACATCGGTTTGTGAGAGGTATGAACAGGAGCCAGGCGCTGTGTAGTTTTGTGATAAAAATAATACACCTTGCATGGAGGTGTGCCTTTAATAAGTCATATGGTAAAAAAATAATAACCAGCCTGTGGCTTTAGGAAGCCAGGTTCCAAGAAGTTACCATATATGCTAATCTAGACTTTTAATTTTAGGTTCCCTCTCTACTTCTAGAGTTTACCTATTGGTCCTTTATTGTAATAGGTAGCCTCACTGACCAATAGGGAGGCTCAGGGAGTAGTACATATGGTAGGAAGAAACAAGCTCAATGTTTACACGTAAAGTGGAGATTGGCATGTAACTTCAGCTGCCTTGATCTTTGGATGAGCTTATTGGTTTGACATGCTGTTTCTACTACATGTAAGCTCATTGGCTTATAGATTTTTACATCATATACTCACTTTGAATGAACTGTTTTTGCAACAAACTTTAGGAAGCAGAGAAACTTCCTGATCCAAAGAATTCCCAGTCACTTTTCCAGCCATTGTACCTTATAGAGCCAGGAATGTTACTGGATATTTTGAAACTGACATGCTACATTTATTTTAACCGTAGATTTGTCAGTTCTAAAATAAAATGGTTCAGGAAAGGGTAACAGGTACATTAACTAGAACTCAAGGGCAAAGCTCATATTAAAGCCATATCTGTATTCCAATTTATCTTCACGCTTCATTGACTGTCTTAATAAATGATAACGGGTAATGCCTCTGATATTTTATACTGGCAGACCACTTGACGCACAAATTACATATAACATACAAATAGAATTAACGTTATACCATTGCAAGGAGGAAATAGATTCATGACATAGCCCTTCATCATTACGAAGCTCTCTGTAATAAACAAGCACCAGCAGAAATTACTGTTTCCATAAAATAATGTTACTGTTATGATCCAAATGATTTTTCATTCTCTTGGCCATGATGTATTTTAGTAGAGCCTGCTCTCCATTTCCATGATGAAACATTGAAATTGCTGTACATTTTCCATTTTTAAATGGTCCATTGTTACAAATTGGTCCCTCATTGGAATGGCATTGCTCGCGGCAGTGGGGTTTAAGTAACATTCAAAGTAGTTACTGCAGTTCTGCTTCAATTCCATATTTCATATTCAATGTTTGAAATAATGTTTTTTTCAATGACCAAGGTGCATTGGCACATTGATATAAGATTGATGTCACTCTTTTTCCTGTTTCAGTTATTTTTTAAATGGGAACAAATAAGATTGGTTAGATTTTAGTCTATATTCAGATACCACAGTCTTTTTGTCTAAGGACCACTGTAAGGACCTTCTCCTAGGATGGTATTAATTGGACAGGTACTTTGAGACAAACCTGGTGAATGTAGGTGTAGCTTCTTGCAATATGCAATATAGTAAATATTGTACTGATGTGGTGGGTTTATTGTCGGGGATCAGTTAAGGGGCTAGGTTAGTGTCAGGGACTAAGGGTGTACTTTAAGCTGGATAGTTCCCTTTACCCTGTCAACCAAAATATATTTTCCCTCAAGGTAATCTTTCTTCCTCTCTCTCTTCCTCTCTCTCTCTCTCCCTCTCTCCCTCCCCTCCCTCTCTCCCTCTCCTCCCTCCCTCCTCTCCCTCTCCTCCCTCTCTCTTCCCCCTCCCTCTCTCTGTCAGGGATCCCCTCGATCCCTGCCGCGATGGTCCCGGCGCAGGCGCACTGCTCCGCCCTGTACACGGGCACTAGGTCCGGGCCGGCCGCGGCGTTCAAGTTCGCGCATGCGCAGTAGAAGCCGCCCGCTGGGCACCAATGGCAGCGCAGGGCGGGATATTTAAATGTCCCTGAGCTGTCATTTCGTTGCCTTCTGGTCTTACCTGCTTCCTGTGATTCTGTACCTGTGCCTTGTAAGTTTATTGACCCGGATTGTTCTTGACCTGCTGATTTCTCCTGCCCAGACCCTTGCTTTGCCTGACCTCTCTCCCTGGATGCCCCTCATTAGATCTGACCTCCTGTTGCTGACCTGGCGTGTGACCCGACGATTCTCTGCCTGCTCCCTTGTACCTTACCGTCCTCTACGTTACCAACTCGGCCTGTCTGACTTCGCACTTGCTCAGCCATCCATCCATCCATCCCATCGGGGTCACCCGACCTCCTCACATCTGGCTCTCCCTGGTTGGAGCCCCTGGCGAACACCCCTACCACTGACAGGTGTGCTCAGTAGTGGCGACCTGGTCTCGGGGTACTACAAGTCCATCCCCACCATCAGGGGCCCTGGTGAACAAGTACCCTGGGGCTTAGACTCCGCGCTCTGGGCACGCCTGACCAGTGGAGTGCTAGGGGTGCTGCTCGGCGGTCCCTCACAGTACCAGAAGGCCCTGACTGAGCCTCGAGGAGGACCCTCCCCATTGGAGGAGGTTTGCAGGCACCTGGCTACCCTGACGCAAGCAGTAAACTCTTTGCAGGACAGATGTTTGCAGATTGAGAATCGGTTTCAGGCCTGCGCCATATCTGCTCCTGTTTCACAGGCCCCGGCTCCTGCACCTCCGGTCGCAGCAGCCCACGAGCCGGCTCCTGGGCCTTCCGCATCACTCTCTATGGCGGAACCCCGAGTACCCTTACCCGAGCGCTTCCACGGGGATCGCACACTCTTTCGGTCATTCCGTGACTCCTGTCTGCTTTACTTTGAACTGCAACCACGGACCTTTTTGACAGAATCGGTGAAAGTGGGGTTTGTTATCTCCCTGTTGCAGGGTGAACCCCAAGACTGGGCCCACCGAATAAGGGGAAATAATGATCCCCATCTGGTTACGGTTGACAACTTCTTTAACGCTATGGCCATCTTATACGATGACCCACAACGGGCGGCCTCGGCCGAGGCCACATTATACGCACTCCGACAAGGTCGGCGAGCGGCTGAGGAATACGCCTCTGACTTTAGGCGCTGGATGGGAGACACTCGCTGGAACGAGTTCGCACTTGTGCACCAGTTCCGTATGGGCCTATCTGAGGCTCTGAAAGACGAGCTCGCCCGGGTAGAGGTGCCCGAGACATTAGAGGACTTGATTGCACTCACCATTAAAATTGACCGTAGGCTACGGGAGCGCAGATTGGAGAGGTCTGGTCAGGGTCGCGGAAATACCTGGGGGTCATTCCAAGGATCCAGTCAACATACTAGGCCAAACATCCAGAACCTGCCGTCTGAAGATGCTCCCAAACCCATGCAGCTAGGCCTGGCACGGCCTAAACTACCGCCAGAGGAACGCCAGCGCAGACGCTCCCAGAATCTGTGTCTCTACTGCGGTGAAGCCGGTCACATGGTACGTTCCTGCCCGCAGAAACTGAGTAAGTTCACCTCATCTTCTTTATCTATTGGCAATATGAATCCGTCCCAATACTTAGTTGTCCCCCTCTCCTTTCAGCTTTCAGAAAGGACCGTGGAGGTGACAGCCATAGTTGATTCGGGGGCATGCAGCTGTTTTGTGGATATCAATTTTGCTCACCAACAGGGTATCCCCCTCCGTCCAAAGGAGAAGGGGTTTCACATCTTTTTGGCTGATGGGTCCTGGATAAAGTCAGGGGTGGTTAACCAGGAGACCCCTTCCATTGTGACTTCCATTGCTGGTCAGCACCAGGAACTCCTCCGCCTGGATGCTATTGCATCATCCCTTTTCCCAGTCATTCTGGGGCTCCCATGGTTGCGGGCCCATAACCCCCAAATTGACTGGTAAACTGGGGTTGTCTCGTTCCCTTCCCCATACTGTCGGGAACTGTGTCAAACTTCGGGCCCGGAGGTCCCCCAGGTCCTCCTGTGCTCAGAAGGGGATGCCAGCCTAAAACAAGTGATTCCTGCAGCCTATCATAAGTTTCTTGATGTGTTCAGTGAACGGGGAGCAGATACTCTACCCCCCCAACGCCCATATGACTGTCCTATTGATCTGTTACCCGGTTCTGAAATTCCCTTTGGGCGAATTTTTCCCATTTCTGAGCTAGAATTAGGGGCCCTGAAGGATTATATTGAGGACAGCCTCCGGAAGGGATTCATCCGTCCCTCCACTTCCCCAGCAGGTGCAGGGATCTTCTTTGTAGAAAAGAAGGACAAGGCTTTGAGGCCATGTATTGACTATCGGGAGCTGAATAGGGTCACAATTAAAAATCGTTACCCACTACCACTGGTACCAGAATTATTCCAGAGCTTAAAAGCTGCAGTAGTATTTACCAAGCTGGACTTAAGGGGAGCCTACAACTTGGTTCGCATAAGGGAGGGGGATGAGTGGAAAACGGCCTTCCGCACCCGTTTCGGCCATTTCGAATACCTGGTCATGCCTTTCGGGTTGTGCAATGCGCCGGCCACCTTCCAGCACTTTGTAAACGACATCTTTAGGGACTTCCTGGACATCTTTGTCATCGTCTACTTAGACGACATTTTGATTTTCTCATCCTCCCTGGGGGAGCACAGGGTACATGTAACAAAGGTGTTGGGGCGGTTGCGGCAGCACGGGTTGTACGCTAAAGCAGAGAAATGTTGCTTTGAACAGGCTAGCGTTACATTTCTGGGTCTGATTATCTCCACCACGGGGGTCGCAATGGACCCTCAGAAGGTCTCTGCGATCCTAGATTGGCCTGAACCCACGGACAGGAAAAGCGTCCAACGTTTTATCGGGTTCACAAACATCTAGCGGAAGTTCATCAAGAACTTCTCGGGTCTGGTCTCCCCCATCACTCAGTTAACCAAGCTTGGGACGCGATTCAGATGGACGCCAGAGGCACAGGAAGCTTTTGAAGCACTAAAGAAGTTATTTACCTCGGCACCCATTCTGGGTCATCCCGACGCCTCCCTGCCCTACATCTTAGAAGTAGATGCGTCAGAAAATGCGGTTGGCTCCATCCTTTCCCAGCGAAAGGGCGCCAAGGAATTACTTCACCCAGTAGCATTCTTCTCACGGAAACTTACCCCTGCGGAGAGGAACTACGACATTGGGGATCGAGAACTACTGGCTATCAAGACCGCATTAGAAGAATGGAGGTACCTGCTGGAAGGTGCCTCACATCCCATCCTGATATTCACGGACCACAAGAACCTGGAATATCTGAGGACGGCCAAACGTCTGTGCCCACGACAAGCAAGATGGGCATTGTTTTTCTCGAGGTTCCAGTTCCACATCACATACAGGCCGGGTTCAAAAAACACGAAGCCAGACGCGTTGTCACGTATGTACGAGGACGCCAAGGAGATCCCAGTACCTGACACTATTCTGCCTGCGGGAAACTTCTTGGTCCTCCAGACGAACCTTCGCTCCGAGATCCTGAGAGCGTCCACAGCGATGTCTACCTCCGATGGGGCGCCCCTCCAGAACAAGGGGGGACTCCTATGGAGGGAGGACCGGATTGTGGTGCCGGAGGATGCCCGAACCTTAGTCTTGGGACATTGCCATGACCACCCGATGGCAGGACATTTTGGCCCGGTCAAGACCCTGGAACTTCTCCGACGTTCCTTCTGGTGGCCGGACATGGCCAAGGATTGTAAAAGTTACGTGGGCTCCTGTGCCATCTGCCAGCGGAACAAGCCTTCAAGAAATAAGGCGTGGGGCCTGCTACGTCCATTACCCATCCCTGAACGGCCCTGGCAGAAAATCTCTATGGACTTTATAGTCGAGCTTCCACCTTCACTGGACCACACAGCAATTCTCGTGGTCGTGGACCGCTTATCCAAGATGGCCCATTTCATTCCTTTACGGAAGACTCCATCAGCAGCCGAGACGGCGCAAGTTTTTATTCGAGAGGTCGTTAGACTGCATGGGGTTCCCGAAGACATCGTCTCGGACCGAGGGGTGCAGTTTACCTCGAGATTTTGGAGGGCATTGTGCAAAGCCCTGGATATCAAGCTATCCCTTTCTTCGGCATTTCACCCTCAGACCAATGGTCAGACCGAAAGGACCAAACAGACCCTAGAGCAATATCTGCGATGCTACACATCATTCTCTCAGGACGACTGGGTGCCACTTCTCCCTTTGGCGGAATTCGCGTACAACAACGCTTGCCATTCAGCAACAGGGCAGTCCCCGTTCTTCTCCAACTATGGGTTTCATCCTGTCTTCCTCCCGGATTTAGTCCCGGAATGCCCTATTCCAGCGACACAGGATGCACTAACCTTTTTCACTTCAAACAATAAAAAACTACAGGAAGCCATCCATCAAGCCCAAGAAGACTACAAGAGGGCTTTTAATAGGAAGCGAAGAGGGGATCTGGTGTTGCGGCCCGGAGAGAAGGTTTGGCTGGCTACATCAAACTTGAAGATGCTCTGCCCGTCAAAAAAGTTGGGACCTAAATTTATAGGACCTTTTTGCATCAAACGGATGGTCAATGAAGTGGCCTATGAACTTGTTCTCCCTGAGACACTCAAGATCCACCCTGTCTTCCACGTGTCCCTGTTGAAGCCGGTGGTCCCTGATGCCTTCCCGGAACGGGAATCCAGGCCCCCGGAGGCCGTAACGGTTGAAGAGGAAGAAGAATTCGAGGTGGAGGCAATCCTGAAGTGCCGACGAAGGGGGGGCCAGACCCAATTTCTCATCAAGTGGAAGGGCTACGGCCCTGAGGACAATTCGTGGGAACCAGCCCATAATGTCCATGCACTTAGACTTGTCCGGAGGTTTCTTTGTGATCACCCGTGATGGAGAGATCGGGTGGGCATCCGGAGGTTGCCCGTAGGGGGGGGGCAATGTCAGGGATCCCCTCGATCCCTGCCGCGATGGTCCCGGCGCAGGCGCACTGCTCCGCCCTGTACACGGGCACTAGGTCCGGGCCGGCCGCGGCGTTCGAGTTCGCGCATGCGCAGTAGAAGCCGCGGCCGCCCGCTAGGCACCAATGGCAGCGCAGGGCGGGATATTTAAATGTCCCTGAGCTGTCATTTCGTTGCCTTCTGGTCTTGCCTGCTTCCTGTGATTCTGTACCTGTGCCTTGTAAGTTTATTGACCCGGATTGTTCTTGACCTGCTGATTTCTCCTGCCCAGACCCTTGCTTTGCCTGACCTCTCTCCCTGGATGCCCCTCATTAGATCTGACCTCCTGTTGCTGACCTGGCGTGTGACCCGACGATTCTCTGCCTGCTCCCTTGTACCTTACCGTCCTCTACGTTACCAACTCGGCCTGTCTGACTTCGCACTTGTTCAGCCATCCATCCATCCATCCCATCGGGGTCACCCGACCTCCTCACATCTGGCTCTCCCTGGTTGGAGCCCCTGGCGAACACCCCTACCACTGACAGGTGTGCTCAGTAGTGGCGACCTGGTCTCGGGGTATTACAAGTCCATCCCCACCATCAGGGGCCCTGGTGAACAAGTACCCTGGGGCTTAGACTCCGCGCTCTGGGCACGCCTGACCAGTGGAGTGCTAGGGGTGCCGCTCGGCGGTCCCTCACACTCTCCCTTCCCCCCTCCTCTCTCCCCCCCCTCATCACCTCTCTTTCTCTTCTCCCCCTCTCTCTCTCCCCCCTCTCTCTCTCCCTCTCGCTCCCTCTCCCTTTCTTGCACTCTCTTTATCTGTTAGGGTTAAGTTATAAATGACTGTTTACAGTGCCTTGAAAAAGTATTTATACCCCTTGAAATTTTCCACATTTTGTCATATTACAACCAAAAAATTTATTTTATTGGGATTTTATGTGATAGACCAACACAAAGTGGCACATAATTGTGAAGTGGAAGGAAATGATAAACTATTTTCAACATTTTTTTTACAAATATCTGAAAAGTGTGGCGTGCATTTGTATTCAGCCCATCTGAGTCAATACTTTGCAGAACCACCTTTCACTGCAATTACAGCTGCAAGTCATTTTGGGTATGTCTCTACTAGCTTTGCACATCTAGAGAGGGACATTTTTGCCCATTCTTCTTTGCAAAATAGCTCAAGCTCTGTCAGTTTGGATGGAGAGCATCTGTGAACAACCATTTTCAAGTCTTGCCATAGGTCTAGACTTTGACTGGGCCATTCAAACACATGAATATGCTTTGATCTAATTCTATTGTAGCTCTGGCTTTGTTTAGGGCCATTGTCCTGCTGGAAGGTGAACCTCCACCCCAGTCTTAAGTCTTTTGCAGATTCTACAGGTTTTCTTATAAGATTGCCTTGTATTTTGCTCCATCCATCTTCCCATCAGCTCTGACCAGCTTCCTTGTCCCTGCTGAAGAAAAGCATCCCCACAATATGATGCTGCCACCACCATGTTTCACAGTGGGGATGGTGTGTTCAGGGTGATGTGCAGTGTTAGTTTTCCGCCACACATAGCGTTTTACTTTTAGGCCAAAAAGTTCAATTTTGGTCTCATCTGACCAGAGCACCTTCTTCCACATGTTTGATTTGTCCCCCACATGGCAAACTGCAAACGGGACTTCTTATGGCTTTATTTCAACAATGGCTTTCTTCTTGCCACTCTTCCATAAAGGCCAGATTTGTGAAGTGCACAACTAATACTTGTTCTGTGGACAGATTCTCCCACCTGAGCTGTGGATCTCTGCAGCTCCTTCAGAGTTTCCATAGACCTCTTGGCTGCTTCTCTAATTAATGCTCTCCTTGCCCGGCCTGTCTGTTTAGGTGGACGGCCATGTGTTGGTAGGTTTGCAGTTGTACTCTTTCCATTTTCAGATGATGGGCCAAAGCTTGGGATATTTTTTGCTTTAAACTTCTCCACAACTTTATCCCTGACCTGTCTGGTTTGTTCTTTTGGCCTTCGTGATGCTATTTGTTCACTGATGTTCTCTAACAAACTTCTGAGGGCTTCACAGAACAGCTGTATTTATGCTGATATTAAATTACACACAGGTGGACTCTATTTACCAATTAGGTGACTTATGAAGGCAATTGGTTGCACTAGATTTTAGTTAGGGGTATCAGAGTAAAGGGGGCTGAATACAAAGGCAGACCACACTTTTCAGATATTTATTTGTAAAAATTTTTAAAAACCATGTATCATTTTCGTTCCACTTCAGTTATGTGCCTCTTTGTGTTGGTCTATCACATAAAATTACAATAAAATAAATTTATGTTTTTGGTTATAACATGACAAAATGTAGAACATTTCAAGGGGTATGAATACTTTTTCAAGGCACTGTAAATGTTACAACAAGTCCCAAGGTTCTTAGTGCATATAATGACTTGCATATGTGTGCATCATATTTTTGTATGTTTTTGCACCTCCAACAAATTGCAGCGGTGGTGGCCCAGCAGTGGGAGTGGCAGCTTGCAGACATAATGAAAGATGGTTGTACATTTTGATATGTTCTATCTGAGCATGTACACTTGTAGTCCCAGTCAGAGGAGGGTAACAATACTGTTTCTGCAGGCAGATCCTTCAAGGCAGTGTTGTCACCTATTTGTAAAGTAATATTTTTTTTAAGAATAATAAACATATTATACTTACCTGCTGTGTGCAATGGTATTTCGCAGACTAGCCATGAATCTTCTTTTCTCGGGTCCTCTGTCAGTGCTCATGGCTCCTCCTCTTCTCGGAGTGCCACCGTAGAAAGCCGCTTTCTATTGTGGTACAGCTGCAGGCTCAATCCCAAGCCACGCTGCCTGCATCTATAGACACAGACAGCAAGATTTGGCCCTGCCCCCACTCCATCATTACAGGATTTGACTGACAACAAAACCTGTGATAGTTGAGAGAAGAAGAGATAGCCACTACAGATGACCACAGCACTGGATTGAGATTGGGCTCAGGTAAGTATAAGGGACGTGAGGGGGTGATACACTTACTGAAACATTTTTTACATTAATGCAGGGAATGCTTAGGTTTTACAACCATTTTAAATAGGAAGTGCCTTTTGGAAAGAACCTAACAGAGGATTTGAAAGGAAAAGGGTTTCAAATTACATAATAGCCAGAAGGCTGGCAGGTTGCCAAGTCTCTGCTGGCAGTGAAAATCAGGGGAGAGTAACTGCAATTTCTGCCTCTGTTGTAAAATTGTAGATTAATTTTGCCACAGTAATTTATAGCTACGGAGGTCAAACAGGGCCTAGCCACATACAGGAGCCTGAAATCCAATAACCAATTTGAAAGCCTGAAGGTACGTAGCTTCCTCATTTCACTTCCTCAATACCTATCACAGTTTTGAAGGCCCTGACATGCCATGATAGCACCAAACACCCCAAATGACCCCTTTCTCGAAAGTAGACACCCCAAGGAATTTAAAAAGAGGCATGGTGAGTATTTTGCAGATCTAATTTTTTCTCACAAGGTTTTGAAATATAAAAAAAAATAGAAAAAATGTTTTTGTTTTTTTTTTCTTCATTTTCCAAAAACTTGTGGCAACAAATCAGATCTGCAAAATACTTACCATGCTTCTTATCAAATTCCTTGGAGTGTCTACTTTCCAAAAAGGGGTCATTTGGGGGGGGGGGGGGTTAGGTGCTATCCTGGCATTTCAGGGTCTCCGAAACTGTGATAGTCAGGAAGTGTAATGAGGAAATAAAGTCCTTTAAAAGCCTGAAGGTGCGTATTTGATTTTGGGGTCCTGTGCTTGGCTAGACTGCCAAAACGTCTCTCACATGTGGTACCCTCATACTCGGGAGAAGTAGCAGAATGTATTTTGGTGAGTAATTCCACATATACCCATGGCATGTGTGAGCAGTAAATCATTTAAGTGACAATTTTGTGTTTAAAAAAAAATATTGTCATTTTCCAAAAACTTGTGGTAAACAAATTAATTCTTCTATTGATTCAACATGCCTCTCAGCAAATAGTTTGGGGGTGTCTATTTTCCAAAAAGGAGTTGTTTGGGGGGTGGGGGCGTTTTATGCCCAGCATTAGAAGTTTATGCCATACATCACTCACTCTTCTAACCACCTGAAGATCAAGCCTTTTCTGACACTTTTTGTTCACATGAAAAAAATCTGTATTTTTTGCTAGAAAATTTATTTAAACCCCCAAACATTTTTTTTAACCAGACACCCTAGTGAATAAAATGGTGGGTACTACAATTTTCTATGGCACATAGTACTCGCGCAGTGATTTTTCAAAAGCAATTTAAAAAAAAAAAAATACACTTTTTTTACTTTTAATGCACAAAAACACAATATATTGGCCAATTATTTGGTAAGATATAAAAGATGATGGTATGCCGAGTAAATAGATACCAAGCATGACATGCTTTAAAACTGCGCATGCCCAGTGCAATGGCGACAAACTGCATACATTTTTAATATCCATAGGCAACACTTTAAAAGCCTTTAAAAGCTACCATTTTAAATTTACAGAGGAGGTCTAGTGTTACTTCCCTTGATCTGACGTTCATGGCGATACCTCACATGTATGGTGCAACCGCTGTTTACATACCGACACAGGGTCAAGGCTTGTGCACACAGGTGTGCGTGCATGGGAGGGGCGAGTTTTTTTTTTTTTTTTCTTTTAAGTTGTTTTGATTTTTTAAAATTATTTTACACTGTACCTTTTTTTTTTTAATCACTTTTAATGCTATCACTGGGAATGAAAATATCCCCTATAACTTTAATGGGCATTGTCATATATTCTTTTTGAGAAATCTGGGGTCTATCAGGCTCTAGATATCTCCTCTGCCCTTACATTATCTAATCAAACCAAAATCAGTGTGATCAGATGCTTTCCCAATTTACAAATGGCGCTGTTTATATCCTGCAAAACTGAAGTGATGAAATGCTCGTAGCTTCCGATTATAGAGATGATTGGAACCACTCTTGTCTCCAATCAGCTCTATGGTCAGCTGGCAGAAACACCGGCTGCATTCTCAGGTTCCCCTGATGGCACGAGATTGCCCGAGAAGGCCTTGGAAGGCAACAGGGGAGGGGGTTCATCATATCTTGCTGCTTGTAAAAGCAATCCTACAACGAATTAGCCATTAGGATTGCTTTTACATGAAAGCCGATCGCTGGCTAAAAAAAACAATTACAGGATGATGCCTGCAGCTGTAGGCATCATCCTGGTATAACCATTCAAGGTCCAGTGATGTACCAGTACATCGCTGATCCTTGTTGGGTGTATATACTATGTTCTTTTTTTTTTCTTGTAGACTGAATGAAAAAAAGAGAAGAAATCTCTGCCAGAAAAAGTGTGTGGTATGCCCACCATTAGAATGTACCGCCCTGCATCCACCCACTTCTAATGGTGGGCACACATTAGTCACACTTTGCCACATGTGCCAGTTCCAAGATTGTACAAATGTCTAAATAGTGGCGCGCTTGAATAAAAATTGTCTACATATAAGTGGTACCCCATATGGAGAAATGATGACACCAAGTCCCAAACTATCTTGCCACTGCTCTCCATGCCGTCTGGGCATCCGGGGGGCTCCACGTGACTATTCCCTCGTAAATCTGAAAATTATAAGTATAGCCTGTTTTCCTCTCACAGGTTTTCTACATCTTGACCCCATATCTGGCACGCTTGCTGGGGAGAAATTGTTTGAATGCAAGGCGGCCAGAAAAATTAATCAGGAACTCGCCAACACAGATTTTTTGCTGGGGAGTATAGACATCTGCAAATTTTTGGTTAAGGTGATTTGCGAGGGGCTGAATTTTGTGGAGCCAGTCAAATTCAGGGTCACCCCGAGGATGACAATGTGTTGTCGTTGCAATGCATAAAACACATTATACTCTCATCTATGCCTGGCCATGGCAGCAGAGAACATGGCATATGATGAATCGGGTCTGTGGACCAATACAACCGCAATTCATTTCTTTTAGTAATGCCCATGTTGAGGGTTAGGCCCAAAAAAAATTGTAAATTCAGAAACCATAATGAGTTTCCATGCGACTGATCTGGCAAAGTTTGAATTTGGGTTGGCTGCGATAAATTGTTGTGCATATAAATTGCTTTGATCCACAATCAACACATACAGATATTTCATGAAAAACAGCTCCAGAAATCAAGGAGGTATGTGAAAGACCAAGATGTACTAGACCGCTGGTACTCGCCAGTTCACCAAAAGGTAGCGCCTCACTAGTACTGGCACTCTGCTGCATATGAGAGTCATCAAAATTCACCGGCAGGTGCTAACAGAGATCAGGCCTGATTCTGTGAACACTGCGGTTTTGTGTGCAATGTATCAAGTGACAGTGACGTACTGACACTGCACTTGCTGGGGGAGAAGGGGGGGGTAAATGTAGGGGCTAAACGCAGGTGCTGGCAGGTGCCGGGCTGATCCCGCTAACGCTGCGTTTTTGGGGACGCTATACTAATGTTAACGCTGGTGTAGTGCTGATCTGATCAAAGATATTGATCCGTTCAGACACTATACTAGCAATGGAGGTTTATTGTGCATGAGAGTGCTCCTGGCAATCAAGGGATTAAATGTGATGACTGGTGTACTGAAGGGCAATCTGACGCTTTCCGGGAGGGGCGTGAAATCCACAAGAGCGCAAATCATGTATATACAGTATATATGTGATTTTGCACACCCATGCCGCCCTGTAGCAAAATTTCTGCTATAGGGCGGTCAGGAAGCGGTTTCAGAAGCGGATTGTGTTACGTCGATGCATTACTTTAACTGACAAATACGCGGTCATGCAACACTACACCCAAATTAAATTTACATCCTTTTTTTTCCACAAATTGAGCTTTCTTTTGGTGGTATTTGATCGCCTGTGCATTTTTTATTTTTTGCGCTATAAAAAGGCTGACAATTTTGAGAAAAAAAAACTATATTTTGGACTTTTTGCTATAAAACATGTCCAGAAAAAAAATTTAAAAATCAAATTTTGTCATAAATTTCGGCCAAAATGTATTCTGCAACATGTCTTTGCTAAAAAAAATCCCAATACGTGTAAATGAATTGGTTTACGTGAAAGTTATAGTGTCTTCAAATGGCGTGAAAGATACTGGGATTTTTTTTGTTTATACTAATAATGGCGGCGATCAGCGACTTATGGCGGGACTGCAGCGGACATTTTGACACTGGGGGGGGGAACTGACTTGGGGTCACTGACATCCCCACTGACACCAATACAGTGATCAGTGCAAAAAAAAACCACTGACACTGTACTAATGGCACTGGGGAAGAAGGGGTTAACTTTTTTAGGCAATGAAAGGGTTAACTGTGTGAGGGGAGTGTTTTACTAGGGGCGGAGGTGTGAGCTTCACAGGAACACACTGATCCGGAAAGATAAACTCCTCTCTCAGGATCAGTGTGTTAGGAACTGACAGGGAGCAGAGCTGCATTGTAAACAATGCAACTGTGCTCTGTGTGCCAGCAATCGCTGGGACCCGGCAGGTAATGACCGGCCGGGACCCGGTGATTGACACCCATGGCCATGATCGGCGGCCCGATCTGTTTTGCAATATTATTATTATTATTATACAGGATTTATATAGCGCCAACGGTTTGCTCAGTGCTTTGCAATATCAGAAGTGGCTGTTTTTCTACAGTGGCTGGACGGCAAGCAGTTAAAGTGATAACACTGAGCAAAATACAAATAAAATATTACTATTCAGTCCCAACATGTGAATAACTGGTGCAACAGTGCTGTATCTTTACCGGTGATACTCCATACTGAAATGACAAGTGCTTCACTGTGTCGACACTGGTGCCCCACGTAGATGTAAACTCACCGTCACTGCATGACCACCTATCTCTAGGTAAGTCACACTCGCTGTTTGAGACTATCCCAGTTTGCAATACGGTCCTGATTGCCAATATTCCTTCGCTGGTAGTAACCAATAACTTTCCACTAGTTCTGCATCAATGTTAGGCAACTCCTCTACAGGCAGTATTTCATATTTTCAGCATAAATCAAAACAACCAGACATCCCATAGTGTAAAACTGTATAAAACTTTAATATGGGGTCAAACAATAGAAATGCCACTCACAAAAAAGTGCCTTTCCTGGCACTAGGTGTATTCAGCTTTGTGAATTATGAATGGAAATTAAGATGGCTCCTTTGAATATGACTGTCGGGCACTGGGCTCTGCATTGTGGAGCTGTCCAGGCTGTTGTCTTCTGTGTTTAGCTGTGGAGCACTTGCTAGGTCCAGAGCTACGGCATAGTTTCTGGTATAATGCTGATGCTAAAGACTCTTTTATGAGTAGGCCGAGTGCCAAGAGCTACTTAAATTATTAGAATAATTGGGTGCAATTATTACCCCCTTTTCTTTGTTGGTATCCAAGGTAAAGGTTCAAAAGCTGAGAGCTTCATCACTAGGTGATATGATGTGCATACGCACTTTGTGCTCCAATCCCTCCTTTCACCATGAGTTAGCACCTTCCAGCACCTGCTCCTACCTACAAGTTCCAAATTGCGTGGTTCCATTTCAGTTAGTCCTTGCCGCTTGTCACTTGTTCCCACTTTATAGAATCCATTTTGGGGATACTCAGGGTTTAACCTGGTATTCTGAGCTATGCTCTTCCGGCACACAGTGCCAATCCCAAATACAAATATCAGATCCTAAATACAAGGGAAACAGTTTGGCTGTGTGGGTCCCTCCAGCTCACGATCCACTAACAGTTCCAGGGTGGTTTCCAGGTCCTGACGCTGACAGTCTGGAATGTTGTTTCCTACTTGAGTCCTTGAAGTCTTCCTTAGCTTAGTTTTGTGTGTTCCCTCTCCTTTGCCTTATCCTGGCATGATTTTAGTTGTGTAGGATTTCATTGGCCAGATTACAGCTTTGATTGCTGACTCTAACCACAGGGGCTACAGGCATACCTCAACACCTTCCTATCTAGAATCATTATCTGATCTGCCTGCAGCTTTAGCAACTTCTCAGCCCTCTGCTGCGTAAGCTCTATCTGAAGAAAAGTCTCAAAAATCCCTTCTTCATGATATTGCGCTTAAAGGGTCTTAGGCAGCTGCACATAGCTCCCAGACTTAGAGAGACCATTTTTCTCTTATTGATGCACTGTATGCTACCTTAATAATGGAAGAACATCTTGTAGTTTCTACTAGGCCTAGGCATAGGTTTGAGGCCTCAGACAAAATATCATACATCCAATGAGTCTTCAGGGGCATTTTTTTTCTTGCATCTGGAGGAGGGGTTTTCTGAGCTAAACATACCCTCCAGTCTGCATGCCAGAGCTAAGGACAGATGGATTCCAGGAAATAAATGCTACATGAACCAACTGCCCAGATGGTAACAGAAATACCCAGGTTTGGGCAGCCATATCATATTTTGGGCAGCCATATCTTAGTATTCTGCAGGCCCCATCATCACCTTGAAAGGTAGAGTCACTGCCAGCGACTATGTACAAATTTTGGCTGACCATGTATACCCGATGGTGCAGACATTGTTTCCCAAAGACAGTGCCATTTACCAAGACAATAATGCCCCGATTCACACAGCTGGTGTTGTCAAATCATGGTTTGATGAGCTTGCAGACAAAGTCTTGCACCTTCCCCGGGCCTCACTCTCTGGACCTTAATATTATAGAGCCACTATGATCAATTTTGGAGAACAAGGTTTGAGATTGTTTTCTGCCTCTGGCATCTCAGCGAGAACTGGAATAATGTTTGCAATATTCACCATCCAAGACCTATATTTGTCAATTCCCAGGGGAATTCAGGCTGTCTTGGATGCCAAAGGCGGTCCAACAACATTTTGGGTAACAATATCATTCTTCCACCTGGTGTTTCCGTAATTTTGTCCAACCCGTGTATATGCATCATCAGCATTTAGTACATCCTTTGTGTCCCTAGATCTTAGCTGGCTGTGACAAGAAAGCAAGACTGTACTCCACAGGGAACAAAATGGCAGTACTGTAGGTAGAAGCTATGCCATTATATATAGAGAGAGAGAGAGCTGCATAAAAAATATATTGTAACAGTAAATACAAGTTAATAAAAATATCAACAGATATTTTTGTTTTATTCATTTAATCATTTCCTACATAGGATAATCCATTTCTTTTAAGAATGTTTTTGATTAAACATGGCCGTTCAGGACAGCACACTTTCTGTGATTTGTCCTTGATGAATTACATTAAAAAGAGATATATTTTAGCATATTTAAAAAGTCTTCTTCACTTACCTTTGATAGTTTTTAAAAATGTTAAAGCTGGTCTCTAAGTTAACCCTCCCTACCCTTTACACCCTCCCTCCCCACTGTGGGTCATTGTCAAAATTTCCCTTATTTTTGTTTAAGTGGACAGTTCTCATTAATTTAAAAAGAAAAAGCAGTGATCTTATGTGCACACACTTCCTACACCAGACCAAGCCATGTGCTTTCATCATTCTGGGCAAAAAGGGAGGTGGCAAAGCCCCCCAGTTCAAGCCACATGGTTCAAATATTGAGAGACAAGGGCCTCTTCTCCAAATCTGATCCCCCCCAAAAAATGTGGGGGTTTGTGGGGGAACCTTTAAGAATCTGAAAACTCTATAATAAAGTCCCCAGATGTTTGTCCCTTCCCAGGTGAGTAAAGGGGTACACTATTATTCGTTCTTCCCAAAAAATATCATGTGAGCACCCACCCAGTTAAAAAGTCCCTTTAATAGCAAAAAAAAGAAAATTTCAGCTGGTGTTTGTGCTCTTTGAGAAGGGCGACATTATCTCCTCCACAGTGTGCATATAAAGTAGTCCAGTTGGGGGTTTTACTTAATGGGCAAGGAGACTACATCTCTTTAACTGTAGCTGACAGTTTAGGCATGCAGCTTTCAAAAACAGATCCCCCACTGCCCCCACAAAAAGACTTGTTTTTTAAATTATATTAAGATTATATTATTTGAGCTTAGATAAAAATTGTGCCTCATGGAACGTTTTTTATTCTATAAGTACTCTCCGTACACACTATTGTTTCTAAAGGTGAAATGACATTAGCGAATAGCAAGTCCATAAGACACAGGAAACGATCTATAAATCAGAGCAAGTGCTCATACGAATATAAATCAAATAAAATGTCTTTCCATTGAGTAGTAGAAAACCCCCGAGGAAAAAAATATGATATTCGGATAAATGTCATGCATTAGATCAGAAATAATCCTTTATAATTAGATACAAACTCCAAAAATAAATGATGAATATATCTTGTAGACATTAAATATGCTTTGCAAGGCATTATCAGAATTTATGAAAATAACATTACTAAAGGTCAGCTTCCCAGAGAGAGTGATTGGTAAGTAAATGGAAGTGGAACAAGAGGAAAGATCTACAAACACTACTCCATGATTTAAAGATTAATGTTTAGAGATAATATGTTTGTAGTAAAAAAATAAATCCCTTATGTATCTGTAAATAACCAGAAGTAGAAATGGGGGAATTGACAAAGTTCTGTTTTGCACTTGAGAATCTCCTCCATGTAGTAACTTCCTGCAACCTTTACAATTTACAATCCCATAAACCCAGATACTTACACCCAGAACCTCTGAATAGCTCATAACAGTGGCCTGCTGAGGTTTTGGAATTTGGTGACTCCAGCTAGATGTGCACTTCCGAAATTGAATTTCGTTTAGTTTTGGGATGCATTCGTTAATTGAGCAATTCATTTCAGATTCTTCCTTAATCTCCCTAGCGGTCTGATTATGTCAGTATTTCTGTGTTCAAAGCGGTACATTTTTTTGCATGGAAATATGTTTTTTTATTGTAGACCTGTAATTTTTAGGAATAACTCACTGAAATCTGCCCGAACAAGAGTCTAGTAAACATCCCGGATATGATAAAATTTGAAACACGAAATCATAAATTATAATTTAATAAATAATCATAAAAAATAATATAATAATAATAAATTTAATTCAATAATATAATCAAACCAAAAACACTGAAATTTAAAATATAGCTCCAAGTTCGCACATCACTGAGCAAAGTCGCAAAATCGTTTTCAGTGTCTGATGATGAATTTCCCCACGAATCATTATCACTCAATTCTGCAAGTGGTTCTAATTTACTATCGCTGTTCTCTAGCTGGTCTAAAACCACTTCTGACATAAAGGGACACTTTTTGGACGCCATGGACGTTTCTCAGTTTCCAGGCAGAAAGAACAGTAAAAATGCAGGCAGGGCACAGGACAAAGCACTCGGGAAATGTATGTGAAATGTTTTACTATGTGATTTTAGTGAATGTCACTTTTTGACCTTTTTAAATTTCCCTTCGGTTATGTCCCCCTTACGTCCTGACGTCGCAGGGAACGGAACCTGGAAGACAGATGCCGGCATCCGCCAGAGGACATGGCCGGAGACGCTGCAGGGGGGACATCGTGGGAGCGCAAGACAAGGTAAGTGCAGAAGGGATCCCGGAGCAACGCTGCATGGTGTTCTCGAGTGTAGCTCGGGGTTACAGCTTGTGCTGAAACTTTACCTAGAGCTACACTCGGGAATACCTCCAGGGAGTTTAATGGACCCTATTTGCTCTTGGAATTAGTTTTGTATCTTTGGTATTCCGTTTGTTTCATTTGGAATAGCCTGGTTGTTAGGCAGCATGCACACTAGCATTTTTTTTAAGGTTAAAAAAAATGCTGGTAATTGTTGTTTTTTAGTAGTGTTTTTTAGTAGCGTTTTAGGAGCATTTAGGAGTGTTAGCACTTTATTAACATTTTTACAGTACATGTGGAAAAGAAAAAGCTAGAAAAAAGCTGTTAGTAGTGTTTTAAAAGCGTTTAGCATTTTTTTCTGCTAGCAAAACGCTCAAAAAAACTCTACAAAAACAAGTTTGTGTTTT
Source organism: Staurois parvus (assembly GCF_062004578.1). Lineage (NCBI taxonomy): Eukaryota > Metazoa > Chordata > Amphibia > Anura > Ranidae > Staurois > Staurois parvus. Next base: position 3,862,928 of record NW_028318781.1, read on the forward strand.
TTTTTTTTTGCTCCTGGAAGCTAAAGCTTATAAAATGCTAATAGAAAAACAGTAGTGTGCATAAACACATAGGATAGCCCTATTTAGCTTCTAGAAGCAGAAAAAAAATGCTATTAGTCTCATTTCACACTTGTATTTTCCGTTGCGTTTTGCAGAAATGCACAGCAGTCCATTTAACATGATTTCCTCTGGGACAGATTCACGTCTTGTTTTCACCTGGTGTGTTTTTTGGAAAGGGTCAGGGACTTTTTTAAACTCAGAACGTTGCATTTTTGTTTCTATAGACTTCAATGGAGACGCTGCAGAAAAGCATGTAGTGCATTTTTGATGCGTTTTGCAATTTATTCTGCCCAGCAACAAGTTGAAAAAACCCCACAAAACACCTAAAAAAACGCTGCTAAAACGCACCGCAAAAAGCACTGTAGAAACGGATCAAACGCAAACTGCATAGGTGTGGACCTAGCCTTAACTGCTTCTAGGAGCTTAAAAAATGCTAGTGTTCATGGAGCCTTAACCTCCTTGGCGGTATGATTCTTTCCGATTTTTTGTGCTGAAAGCGGTATCATTTTTTTGCATGGAAATATGTCGTTTTTTATTGTAGGCTGTAATTTTTAGGAATAACTCACTGAAATCTGTCCGAACAAGAGTCTAGTAAACATTCCGGATATGATAAAACTTGAAACACGAAATCATAAATTATAATTTAATAAATAATCATAAAAAATAATAATATAATACATTTGATTCAATAATATAATCAAACCAAAAACACTGAAATTTGAAATACAGAGGCAAATTCGCACATCGCTGAGCAAAGTCGCAAAATCGTTTTCAGTGTCTGATGACGAATTTCACCACAAATCATTATCATTCAATTCTGCAAGTGGTTCTGATTTACTATCGCTGTTCTAAAACCGCTTTTGACGTAAAGGGACGCTTTTTGGACGCCATGGACTTTTTTTAAGTTTCCAGGCAGAAAGAACAGTCAAAATGCAGGCAGGGCACAGGACAAAGCAGTAGGGACAAAATATATGTGAAATACATTGAAACAGCAATGACAGCAAAAATGAAATTTTTTAAAAATTTCAAATTTCCCGCCGGTTTTGGCGCCCGTACGTCCCGACGTCACAGGGACTGGAACACAGAAGCCGAATGCCGGCATCGACCAGAGGAGATGACTGGGGACGCTGCAGGGGACACATCGCGGGAGTGAAGGACAAGGTAAGTGCTGCAGGGACCCCCTGAGCAACGCCGCAGGGTAAGCCCGACTGTAGCTCGGGGTTACCGCTCTTGGTATTGAAATTTTACCCCGAGCTACACTCTGGAATACCGCTAAGGAGGTTAAGGAGCACGTGGCCACCGTGCTGTCAGTGGGATTCCCCGCAGGCAGCTGCCAGCTCCTTAACTACTGGCTCTTCTCAGTGAATCCAAAAATGTTGATTTAACTTTGTTATAACTTGTCTATTTGGAAATTCTGATACATCCGAAACTCCGAAAATTACATTTTCGTCCTAAAAACAAATCTGAACGAACAAAAGCACACGTCTAACTTTAACTGATTCCCTAAGCTGGTGGATGAGGCATACCTGGATGGTAAAAGACTGAGGATGTTCAGCGGAGTCTAGTCTGTGCAACATTGTATCAGTTCTGTGTATCAGTTCACATCACAATTTCTGCATTCTGGATGCATTTCTGCATGTGTTTTTGATGCATTCTGGTGTGTTTTATTTTCCCCTCTCTTTTCTATCATCTCAATTAAGGTTTTGTACTGGTGCATTTTTGATGCGTTTTGACATGTTCTAGGTATGTTCATACAGAAAAAATGTTCTACTTTTGTTGGTTGCCCTGGAACACCCTGCTCTAGTGTGAAATGGGGCCAATGGAACCCATGTTAAACACTGTGCATGCATTTTTGATACAGAATAGAAACACACTGGACTGCATCTGGTGTGAACCAGCCCTCTGCAGTAGTTTATTTATTACACTTAAATACTTATTTACTATGATTGTCTGCTCGATCTAAAGGTCATGTTTCCTGTTTCACTCTATTCTTATAAATGAAAAACATTTGAACTGGAAAGAAAATAGCCTAATAACATTTGTTTTCCCCCCATTCGTACAAACCAAATGCTCATGCATTTTTACAGAATGAATAACTCTTTTATTAATACACCCTTAATTTACAGTGTGGAGGTCTCCCTCATATTATTTCCTCTCCTGATTGAATGTTCTTAGTCTATAGTGTTAGGCACAAGTCACAAAGCTTTACACAGACCTAAGGCTCAGCCATGTACATTTCAAATCTCATTGGACTAAACTGAAAATGACTGTCACTTTTTGAAAATAAATGTCCTTTTCCTAGTTTTATTCGGTTGATCCAATGCCTGTTAACCCATACGTTCTGATAGAAATGAGCCCTAAACAGATATATTTTGGTAAAACAATATTCATAGTGCCTTTACCACTGAGAGCTCACATAAATTTATTGTGAGATTTGATTTTCTCTAATAGCTCTCAGCATGTAGAAGTGCAGCATGCCGTAGACATAACACAGCATAATATCTACATTTCCCATTTTCAATTGTTAGATCTTTGAAATGCATATACAGTGCATCCAGAAAGTATTCACAGCGCTTAATTTATGCCACATTTTGTTATGTTACAGCCTTATTCCAAAATGGATTAAATTAACTTTTGTCCGAACGTCGCAGCCCGGACCCTTCGCTTCCCTTGCTTCCCCCCCTTTTTTTTTTTTTTTTTTTGCCTCTTATTCCCCCTTCTCCCTCTCCCCTTACTCTACCCCCCACCCCCTTTTTTTTTTTTTTTTTTTTTTTTTTTTTTCTCTCCCCCTCTTTCTCTTCTCTCTCTCTACTATGACTCCCATTCTTTTCCTTTTCTTATCCTTTTCTTTCTTTCTATTCCCCTTTTTTCTTTTCTTTCTCGACAACCTCTTAGTCTTCGATCAGGCTTAATCTTCATTTTATCCAGGATTACTTGGTATATGGTTAGCTTCTCTCCTCTAGGATAGTCAATGGTACTCACGACGTCTTCTCTTATACTACAATGCTCACTTAGCCTCATGATCGTGTACTGCTTTTGGTTTAGGCTCTGAAGGTTCATTTCCTCCATGCTTAGGCCAGTACGCCAATATTCACTTGGTGGAAGTAAGCTGTTATCACCTTCTATATTGTACATTTTTGAATCTTGAGTACTACAGGTATATCTCTGCCGTAATTTGCCATGCTTATGTTATCCATAGTGTCGCACTCTACCATGTTGTTTCTTCCTGTATTTTGGTTTAAGCTGTGTCTATGACCTGATTGATGCTGCGTGTGCATTTCTTTATATTTTCCTGTAACATGTTGTCACTTCTAAATAAACTTTTATGGAATAAAAAAGAAATGTCTAAAAAAAAAAAAAAAAAAAAAATTAACTTTTGTCCTCAACATTCTACAAACAATACCCCATAATGACAACGTGAAAGAAGTTGGTTTTGAAATCTTTGCAATTTATTAAAAATAAAAATCGAAAAGAAAAACATGTACATAGGTATTCACAGCCTTTGCTCAATACTTTGTTGAAGCACCTTTAGCACCAATTACAGCCTCAAGTCGTTTTGAGTATGATACTACAAGCTTGGCACACCTATTTTTGGGCAATTTCTCCCATTCTTCTTTGCAGTACCTCTCAAGCTCCATCAGGTTGGATGGGGAGCGTCGGTGCACAGCTATTTTCAGATCCTTCCAGAGATGTTCTATCGGGTTCAATTCTGGGCTCTGGCCACTCCAGGAAATTCACAGAGTTGGCCCATAGCCACTCCTTTTTGTTATGTGGGCTGTGTGCTTAGGGTCGTTGTCCTATTGAAAGATGAACCATTGCCCCAGTCTAAGGTCTAGAGTGCTCTGGAACAGGTTTTCATCAAGGATGTCTCTGTACATTGCGGCATTCATCTTTCCTTCGATCCTGACTAGCCTCCCAGTTCCTGCTGCTGAAAAAGTTCAATCATTGTTTCATCAGACCAGAGAGTTTTGTTTTTCATGGTCTGAGAGTCCCTCAGGTGCCTTTTGGCAAAGACCAGGTGGGCTGCCATTTGCCTTTTACTGAGGACTGGCTTCCATCTTGCCTGATTGGTGGAGTGCTGCAGAGATGGTTGTTCTTCTGGAAGGTTCTCCTCTCTCCACAGAGAAACGCTGGAGCTCTTTCAGAGTGACCATCGGGTGCTTGGTTACCTCCATGGCTAAGGCCCTTCTCCCTCAATTGCTCATCTTGGCCGGGTGGCCCGATCTCGGAAGATTCCTGGTGGTTCCAAACTTTTTTCGTGTACGAATGATGGAGGCCACTGTGCTCATTGGGACCTTCAATGCTGCAGAAATTTTTCTGTACCCTTCCCCAGATCTGTGCCTTGATACAATCCTGTCTCGGAGGTCTACGGACAATTCCTTGGACTTCATGGCTTGGTTTATGCTCTGACATGCACTGTTAACTGTGGGACCTTATATAGACAGGTTTTATGCCTTTCTTAATCATGTCCAATCCGCTGAATTCCCCACAGGTGGACTCCAATCACATTGTGGAAACATCTCAAGGATGATCAGTGGGAACGGGATGCACCAGAGCTCAATTTTGAGTGTCATGGCAAAGGCTGTGAATACTTATATACATGTGTTTTTTTTTTTCATTTTTAATAAATTGCAAAGATTTCAAAACCAACTTCTTTCACGTTGTTATTATGCGGTATTGTTTGTAGAATATTGAGAAAAAAAATTAATTTAATCCATTTTGGAATAAGGCTGTCACATAACAAAATGTGGCAAAAGTTAAGCGCTGTGAATACTTTCTGGATGCACTGTATAACAATGTTTTTTACCAAACCAAAGAACTGTTGGAAAACTAACTTTCATACCCCATTCACTCCTCTGGTATATGGAAACATAACAAAAGGGACTCTCTCAGATGGGTGGCCAGGAGGCGGTATAAAAACAGGTGGTTGAGCCATAGTTTTTCCGCCCACTTAAATCCTCACAATAGAGCCAGACAGAGCTGTACACATGCTGTGGTCGCGATGCTTTGCTTCATAGCTGCAGCATTTGTACCTCAGGTTGTGGAGTATATTAGGTGGCACCAACTGTCAAACTGGCCCTTGCGTTCAAACAAACTCTCAGCTTGTGTTTGCAGCATAGTCCTGCAATGTAAAATTAAAGTTTGCCAATTTTTAAAATCAAGTTAAAAAAAAACAAAAAAAACAGGTGCTCCAGAGGTAGCCTCATTGCTATTCTGCCCTCAAAAAAACAATCCACTGTGGATCGCTTTTCAGAGAGTGGGAAGCTGTACCACTAATTTGAAAAAGACAACCAAAATATGGCGCATACAAGGACACAGGTTATACCCAAACATTCACACATCCGTATACAGCAATACAAATAAAAAAAAATTGCATATCGACAGTCCATTTCAAAAGTCCATAAGTGTAAATGCATATCCTGCATACATGGCCGCTCGCAAAGAGACAGGAGGGATCTCTGAAATATAGACACAAGAGAGCAGGGGGTGCCAACTAAGTGCAGCATTAATATACTTTATTGAACAAAAGCAATAGGCAACTCAAATGTATGTATCAAAAGTCCCCATCGATATGAAACCTTTTCTGATTGGCAAACTCTGTTACCATGTGAGTTGCCTACTGCTTTTGTTAAAGTATATTAATGCCGCACTTAGTTGGGGCCCCCTGTGCTAATCTGAAAGAAGCTCATCGGTGTGCCAACTGTACCCTTGTTTTTGTGTTGGAGAATGAAAGAGCTCTACATTGGTAAGACCTAACCATCTTGTAAACCCAGCTAAGTACACTATACTGCCAAAAGTATTGGGATGCCTGCCTTTACACGCACATTAACTTTAATGGCATCCCAATCTTAGTCCATAGGGTTCATTATTGAGTTGCCCACCCTTTGTAGCGATAAGAGCTTCAACTCTTCTGGGAAGGCCGTCCACAAGGTTTAGGAGTGTGTCTATGGGAATGTTTGACCATTCTTCCAGAAGCACATTTGTGAGGTCAGGCACTGATGTCAGACGAGAAGGCCTGGCTCGCTACCTTTGCTCTAATTCATCCCAAAGGTGTTCTATAGAGTTGAGGTCAGCACTCTGTGCAGGCCAGTCAAGTTCCCCTACCTCAAACTTGCTCATCCATGTCTTTATGGACCTTGCTCATCCATATCTTTATGGACCTTGCTCATCCATGTCTTTATGGACCTTGCTCATCCATGTCTTTATGGACCTTGCTTTGTGCACAGGTGTGCAGTCATGTTGGAACAGGAAGGGGCCATCCCCAAACTGTTCCCACAAAGTTGGCAGCATGAAATTGTCAAAAATGACTTTATGTGCTGATGCCTTAAGAGTTCCCTTCACTGGAATTAAGGGGCTAAGCCCAACCCCTGAAAAACAACCCCACACCATAATCCCCCTCCCCCAAACTTTACACTTGGCACAATGCAGTCAGGCAAGTACCATTCTCCTGGAAACTGCCAAACCCAGACACATCCATCAGATTGTCAGACAGAGAAGCATGATTCATCACTCCAGAGAACACGTCTCCACTGCTCTAAAGTCCAGTGGCGGTGTGCATTACACCACTGCATCTGACGCTTTGCATTGTACTTGGTGATGTAACACTTGGATGTAGCTGCTCGGCTATGGAAACCCATTCCATGAAGCTCTCTATGTACTGTTGTAATCTGAAGGCCACATGAAGTGTTAATATTTAGTTTGGAAGACACTGCAGACAGTTGGCGACTTCTGTGCACTGTGCACTTCAGCATGCACTGACCTCGCTCTGTCAGTTTACATGGCCTACCACTTTGTGGCTGTTGTTCCCAGTTGCTTCCATTTTAATACCACTAACACTTAACCATGGAATATTTAGTAGCAAGGAAATATCATGGATGGACTTATTGCACAGGTAGCAACCTATCACACTACCACGTTTGAATTCACTGAGCTCCTGAGAGCGACCCATTCTTTCACAAATGTTTGTAGAAGCAGTCTGCATGCCTAGGTGCTTGATTTTATACACATGTGGCCATGGAGGTGATTGGACCATCTGAATCCAATGATTTGGAGGGGTGTCCCAATACTTTTGGCAATATAGTGCATCTGTCAACTTGTAAAGCTGTCCAATATAAAGCCACATATTGGGTGACTACACTAATGGTGTGTAAAGAAAAACAGAAGTCTATTAAAATGTATATATCTATCTGACGTTTCTAAATATAAGGTTTGTCAGTTTGGTAACACAACAAATGCTCTGTGGATCAGACTCCTAGTGACAGAGCTGCTCCAATTAAGTAGTGAAAAATACATTTGGCACAGTTCCATAATAGCAGGCTATTGGTACGACTTATTTTAGGAACAAGGTTTCTATGTGGCTGAGTTCTGTTAAAGAGATGTAACCTGTAATTTGGGCAAATAAATATAACTCTAATAAAAGATGTTCCAGACATATGGTTTTTTTTCTTATTTCAACAGTTACTTGTCAATATACAGGGCATATGTGGATTTCATTTTTCTTTTTTTTTTTTATTCAGCTTCAGTTTTAGGGAAAAAAGTTTTTTTTTTCTCCCTTTCATTATGCATGATGGCCCCAAAAATAAGAGTGATAAGCATGGGAATGCTTTATGGCAGATTTTTCTAATTCTAAAGAAAGAGGAAGAGTACAGTTACTGAAATAGCCTATTGAACAGCCCCCTTTTAACAGTCTGGTTCAGCTATTTTATATACTAAATTACCAGGACAAAATGGATATTTTAAAGGCTTATAGAGCCGCGCCTTCCATTTATATGCAGGTAGTCATTTGTTAACATTTCAGAATGCTTCATTTGAGATTTCCAGTAAAAGCAAGTTTTTGACCTTTCTTTTACTAAGTACTTAGTTACACCTAGTGAGACTGAGAATTAAGGTCAATCTGTCAGCTATTTTAAACATTAAAGCTGAACTCTAGTTAGCTGGAAAAAAAATCTTATTTTGGTATCCCCTAAAGCTATAAGGTTAAATGCTATTTTTTTTCTAACGGAGATATACCATAGAAAAATACCTTATTCCTTAGTCCTCATGCACACTCCTAGTAGCGTCAAATGGTTTTTTATTTTACTGCCTCTAAACTCTCCTGCATATTAACAAACAAACAAACAAACCGGCTCAATCCTCTGATGATGTGCGTGGCACGTAACGCGTAAGGAGGAGCCTGCTCGCGCTATTGACATCACGCCGTCAGAGTATCGTGGAGCTATCTCATTTCAGGGACGGTCAGTGTACTATTGCTATCTGCCATTCTGATTTTGATACATTGTGGATGCATCCTGCGAATTAGAATAAATGTTTAATTTCTTCAAACCATACTACACTATGGGCACTCTTTTGTTCTGACCCCGGATGGGGAGCACATTTTTTTCAGAAGCAGTACTGCTCCGAGTATAACCAGAGAGGGAGGTTCCTACTACTACTATAGAGCAACACCCACATATCCCTTAAGGGGAACTCTGTGCCGGAGCCTAATTTTCTATGATCCTGCGCTTGCTTGACCATAAGAGGGATATCCATCCATGTGCTGATCCAGAGGCTTTTCTTCAGGGAAACCAGGAATCAATTTTAATTTTCTGCAACACACCAAGTGTGGTTCTGGTGAGTGGGCACTTCTTCTATTCCGATTGTGAGGAACATTTACTGATCAGGAACAAGGACTATCATTTTAAGCGCTGCACTATTTCTATGATCTCCTGCATATTAGCATGTGTCCACGCCCAAATAGGCTTTTAGCAGTGTTTTGTGACAGGAGAAGTTAGTGGCAGGAAAAAACCCACTGCCAGTGCGTCCTGGAGCAGCGGCTTTTTGGCAGAGAACTACTTAAACTTGTGTAAACTCGCCTAAACACTAGGCGTGTTCAGTGCTTGAGTGTTAATTTATGCCAATGGTCAGAATAAATTATTTATTCTGTCCAATAAAATTAATAAAAAAATTAAGGCTAAAACGCTTGATGCAGGTAAACGCGGTACACACTTTTACAAGCATTAGGCTTTTTTTGCCAAAACACTGCTGCCAGGAGGGGACTTCTGGGGGAGTTGAAAAAAAAGTCAGCGTACATAAGGCCTTATGCTGACAGTTGGTGGTCTTCACTGGTCCGACTCCAGCCCTGGAATGTGGAAGGACCCTCAACATCTTCATTGACAAAGCAGGGCCACTAGTTGTTGAGGCGGTGGCTGTATAACCAACAAAGAGGAGCTGCTTTGGTTGAGCAGCCACTGATGAGAAGGAAGCCTATCAGAGCAAAAAGTAAGGTAAGCAATTTTGGCTTTAGACTACAATCACCACAAACGTAGGGGGGGAGATTTACTAAAACTGGTGCACAGAGAATCTGGTGCAGCTGTGCATGGGAGTCAATCAACTCCTAACTTCAACTTTTTCAATTACACTTTGACAATAAAACCTGGAATCTGATTGGTTACTATGCACAGCTTCAGATATTCTGTGTACACCAGTTTTCGTAAATCTCCACCATAGTCTTTAAAGAAATAGAGGAATGAGACCTGCACTTTAAACTCACAAGGATCCCTGTGATCAAGCCATTTTTGGTCAGATGCATTAAGGAGATGATGGTTTTTGGGTGGAGACACTATGGAACAGAGACCAGTCACTAGTGGTGACCTGTTCTATTTAATCTATATGCAAGTGATATAACTAAAGGTCTGTTGGGTAAGGTATGTCTTTTTGTTGATGACACAAAGGTGTGCAATAGGGTTGATATCCCAGGCGGTGTCTGTAACATGGAACATGATTTGGCATTGATGGAAGATTGGTCAAAAAAGTAGAAATTGCAATTCAATGTTTCTAAATGTAAAATGATGCACCTAGGGAAAAAGAATCCCTGGAGAGAGTACAACATTGGGGGTACAGTGTTGGCCAGCACTTCAGAGGAAAAAAAGGACTTGGGGGTACTTATTTCATATGATTGCAAAATGAGCAAACAGTGGGGAAAGCAAATAGAATTCTAGGATGCATCACTAGAGAGGTCACCAGCAGGAGGAAGGAGGTCCTGATTCCCCTATATAGATCTTTAATGAGACCTCATTTAGAATACTGGTTCCAGTTCTGGAGACCTCACTTACAAAAAGATTTTGATAAGATAGAATGATATAGAAAAGATTTTGATAAGATAGAACAAAAATGGTGAAAGGTCTGTGGTGTAAAACATATCAAGAGTGACTTCAGGAACTTAGCAAGTGCAGTCTGCAGGAAAGAAGGGAAAGGGGAGACAAGGTTAAAATCTTTAAATACATCAAGGGGGTGAATAAGGTTCAGGAGGGCAGTACTTAAACATGAAACCAAAATCAAGAACATGGGGACATGACCTTAACCCCGTGGCGCTGGTGCCTCCCGGCCCTTTAGGGGTTCCAGAAGCCAGGGGGCGGGGTTTTAGGGTCATGTGACCGCCATGATTCGCTGTTACCGAAAGAGATCAGGACCTATCCGTGAGTACCGCATGTGTGTGCTGGAAGCGTGCAGGGCGCGCGCTCTCAGCACATATGTTTTTGTTTAATAGAACGCAAATGTGCAGCCACTCGGCGTCTAGGCCCAGACGCCGCGAGGCCGCACATTTGCATTTGGCCAGCGCCAAGAGGTTAAACTAACTGGAGGAAAGTTCAAAACTAATCTCAGAAAGTACTATTTTACTGAGAGAGTAGTTGGTGCTTGGAATAAACTTTTAGCAGAGGTAGTGATCCAATTAATTAGTAAATAGCTTCAAACATGCTTGGGACAAACATAGATCTATACTCAGACAAAAGAGTTAACAAACCCCCGACAAAAACAGGCAGACTCGATGGACCACTTGGTCTTTTTCTATGTTTTTATGTTGCATCTACTTTGTAGACGTTTGAATAGGAAAATAAAAGGGGGATTTAATATAGGGCCCCCATTTTCTTATGGGACTGTGGCAGGAGAAAAGTTTTAAGTCACCGCGCTGTATATATACAGTGGAGAAACTTCCACAAGGTCAGCAGGTTTTAATAATCCCCCCCCCCTTTGGTATGAGGTTGAATAAAAACCATTAAAAGTTTCAGGCCCCCAAATAGATATTAATATAAGGGGGACGATTCTAGAAAATGGGAGTTTTAAGCCCTCCACTGCACCTGGGACACACCTGGAAGGCAAATTGGCCAATCAAAAGAGGACTAGGAGAGATGAGAGGGCTATAAAAGGGGAGGGGGGTTCCGATCATAGGGGAGCAGACACCTGGGAGGCATCTCTATGGTGCTCTCCTCTCACCCACCCCCTTTTTTGTTGTCGTGGCCAATTATTATTGGTGAGGTCACCTTTATTCAAAGGAGGAAAAGTACATGAGTATATTAAATTGAAGTGAGATTGGATCAATAGATATGTATGGTTAATAGGTTGTTGTTTTTAACCATTTGAGGCCCGGCCAATAGCCGTTTGGCAGCCGGAAAAATGCACTAGCTTTCCGGGAGGCCGCCATTTGGCGTACTCCCACACATGCGCAGTTTGCGCGCTTGCAGAGCCGTGCAGCGGCGCGATCTGTCACCGGCCGTGTACCTCGGACACGGCCGATGACAGATCTGAGTATCGCCCCCGTTGCCGGTACCATGTGACCTGCTGTGACCAATCACAGCAGGTCACATGACAGTTGAATACAATGGATGGCTTCATTCATGCCATCCATTGTATACTAGTGTCTAGCTGTGAATGGTCACAGCTAATCACATGTCATGTGATTAGCTGTGGCCAAATCAGAGCTAAGCACAAAAAAAAAAACCCTGAATGAATCGATGTCATTCAGGTAAATGCTTGCTTATAGCAAAGTAATTCTTTGCTATAAGCAAATTGTGTAAAAAAAAAAAAATACTGATCACTTCCCCAAAGTAGTACAATGTTACTATGGTAACATTGTACTACTTTGGACATAGTGAAATATGAAAAAAATCTTAAAAAAAAAAAAACTTTAATAAAAAATGTAAAATAATAAAAAAAATTAAAAATAAATTTTAAAAAAATATATTTTTTTCACACTGTCACCAGTCAGTGTCCCTGATCACCGCCATGCCAGTTATATGATGATGCTGTACTGCACTGGTGACAGTATGCAAAAAAAAAAATAGTGAAAATTATTTTTTTTATTTTTTCATTTTCCGAAAAATTATGACAAAAAAAATACAACTTCAAAAAACTCGCCATGCCTCTTATGAAGTACGTCGGACTGTCTGCTCTGCAAAAAGGGGTTATTTGGGGGATATCTGTACTGTCCTGACATTCTTGGACCTCAAGAAATTAGATTGGCTGTCAGTACTTCAGGATTGATCAATATTCAGATCTATACCATAGTTTGTGAACTCTATAACTTTCCTACAGACTAAATAATACATCCTAATTTGGGTTATTTTCAATAAAGACATGTAGCAGAATACATCTCGGCCTAAATTTATGAAGAACAATTATTTATTTGCAAACTTTTATAACAGAAACAAAGAAAAACATGTTTTTTTTTTCAAAATTTTCAGTCTTTTTTTGTTAATTTAGCAAAAAATAAAAACCCTGGCGATGATTAAATACCACCAAAAGAAAGCTCTAGTTGTGTGAAGAAAATGATAAAATTTTAGTTTGGGTACAGTGTTGTATGACCACACAATTGTCATTCAAAATGTGAGAGCGCTGAAACGTGAAAACTGGCCTGGGCAGGAAGCTGTAAAATTGCCCGGTAGTGAATTGGTTAATATGTACAGCTAGACTCGTAGTGACTAAGCTGGGGTTGTGTAGTGATACTTTAAGAACAAATGTTTAAAATATTAATATTGATTTAATATGTACAAATAATGAGTTAATATAAAAATGATACTTATATTTATACCAGTAATAAAACGGCCTTATATTATTATATTATAAAACTGTTTCAATGAAATCATAAATTTAGGCAAAAAAATTTTTTTTCATTTGAAAGTTGATCATTCCTGATGTACTGAAAGCCTATCTCATTTTCTGAGGTCCTTAAAATGCCAGGACAGTACAAATACCCCCCAAATTACCCCTTTTTGGAAAGTAGACCGTTGGGGTATTTAGTAAGAGGCACTGAGAATTTTGTGAAGTTGTAATTTTTTTTGCCACAGTGTTTTGGAAAATAAAGAAATTGAATGCAAATTTTCACAATTTTTTTTGTTAACATACTGCCACCAGTGTAGTACAGCATCATCATATGACTGATATGGCAGTGATCAGGGATACTGACTGGGGTAGTATTTTAAAAATAAATAAATTTTAATTAAATTTTTAAAACATTGTTTAAATTTTTCACCTTTTTTTTTTTTAAGTTTCTTTTCAGTAGTTCAGTGTCACCATATATGATCCCCTGCCTGCTCGCAGTGGCCGGGTAACAGGAGCTGCAATCAGCTGTGTCCAGTGGACACAGCACTTGCGGGAGCGGCATGCCATGGACCCTCGGCTAAATGATGTACATGTACCGTACATGATCCAGCCTGCCCGTGCCACCTGCCTACAGTAAATCTACTTTGGGTGGGTGGCAACTGGTTAACAGTTCCTCCACAGGTGCCTCCCATTACCCTTTTCTGCCAGACTATCTAAATCAGTTCACCTCTCTGATTTAGTTTCACTTTTTCATTGTTTATGTCGGCCATAGACGGGTCGAAAATTGGCCGCTTTTTCGGCCAAAAAACATAATTGCACCGTTAGTGGGTTAATTGGTCGGCCATTTTTCGGGGTTTTTGCACATTTTTTTTTATTGGGCATGTTGGAAAATTTGCGGCCAATTTTCCTGGCAATTATGGTCAAATCGGCCGATTGTTTTACTGATAAAAAATCTGCGCATGAGCCGTGACTTGCAAGAAGAAGAAAAAGAATAAGAAGAATTCCAGTCCGCTATTATATTTTATATGAAAAAGTCTTGTGGTTGCAACAAATGTATCCATTTGTATCCAAATAAAAACTATGAAATACAAAGAAAATGTATTACAATGTTTTTATTTGGATACAGATGTTTTTATTTGGATACAAATTTATACATTTGTTGCAACTGCAAGAGTTTTTCATATAAAATATAATAGTGGACTGGAATTCTTCTTTCTTATTTTTCCTTTTTTTCCTCTTACCTCATCGGCTGATGTTTGACCCGTCTATGGGCGGCATAAGTCTTCCCTTACTTCTTGACTAAGCTCTGCCCAAGTTTGCAAATTGTTATTTTGTCATCGTTTTGACATAGAAAGCCCTATGCAGAAATTGTGGAGTTCAGCTTCAAATGGAGATTGTGCAGAGCGGTAATCCAAATGCCAAAGTGTGTTTAAGGGCTTCCTGCCCACATTTATTTATGAGTATTGCTGAAAACATGACCAAAACAAGATGTTTCCTCGAAGGCAGAGTCCAAAATCCAAACGTTATTTAACCTCCTGGCTAGTATCAAGACCTGCATGCATGTTCCATCACAGTATGCATACATCCTTCGCCAACAACACAGATCATTCTAAGGAAAAGACAAATTATGAAACAAGGTGTGGCCAGTGCTTAACCACTTTTATACTTCCACAATTCTTTACTACCACCAGTTTATCATATGAAATGCCAAAACCTATATTGCAAATACACATCTACATCCATTCACAACTCTTCCCTGTCTGTTTGTCACAGTGTACTGTACTGTATATACACGCACAATTGTGAGGTCAGGCACTGATGTCGGACGAGAAGGCCTGGCTCACAGTCTCTGCTCTAATTCATCCCAAAAGTGTTGTATCAGGTTGAGGTCAGGGCTCTGTGCAGGCCAGTCAAGTTCCTCCATATCAAACTCACTCATCCATGTCTTAATTATTTTTTTTTCTTGCTTTGTGCACTGATGCGCAGTCATGTTGGAATAAGAAGGGGCCATCCCCAAAAACTTCCCACATGTTGGGAGCATGAAAATGTCTTGGTATACTGACGTATTAAGAGTATTCTTCACTGGAACTAAGGAACCAAGACCAAACCCTGAAAAACAACCCCACACCATAATTCCCCCCTACACCAAACTTTACACTTGGCACAATGTAGTCAGGCAAGTACCGTTCTGGAAACCACAAAACCAGACACATCCCTCAGATTGCCAGACAGAGAAGGATGATTCGTCACTCCAGAGAACATGTCTTCACTGCTCTAGAGTCAAGCGGTGGCGTGCTTTACACCACTGCATCTGACGCTTTGCATTGCACTTGGTGATGTAAGTTTGGATGCAGCTGCTCGGCCATGGAAACCCATTCCATGAAGCTCTCTACGCACTACTGTTGTGCTAATCTGAAGGCCACATGAAGTTTGGAGGTCTTTAGCTATTGACTCTGCAGACAGTTGGTGACTTCTACGCACTCTGCGCGTAAGCATGCGCTTGACCCCGCTCTGTCATTTTACGTGGCCTACCACTTGGTGGCTGAGTTGCTGTTGTTCCCAGTTGCTTCCACTTTGATATAATACCACTAACAGTTGACTGTGGAATATTTAGTAGCAAGAACATTTCACGGATGGACTTATTGCACAGGTGGCAACTTATCACCAAGCTTGAATTCACTGAGCTCCTTCAAGCGACCCATTCTTTCACAAATGTATGTAGAAGCAGTCTGCATGTCTAGGTGCTTGATTTTATACACCTGTGGCCATGGAGGTGATGTCCCAATACTTTTGGCAATATAGTATATATAGTTATAGCTTTATGACCTCTGACAGGTTAAGTGAATAACCTTGATTATCTCATTAGGCAGCTGTATAGTCACAGACTGATCAGAGTGCCCATGCTGACCCATGTCCACAGCTAATAGTGCCTACATTGGGCACATGAGCATCAAAACTGGACCATGGAGCAATAGAAGAATGTGGCTTGGTCTGCTGAATCATTTCTCTTACATCACGTGGAGTGCCGGGTGCGTGTGCGTCGCTTACCTGGGAAAGAGAGGGCACCAAGATGCACCAGGAAGAAGGCAAGCCAGCGGAGGCAGTGTGCTGCTTTGGGCAATGTTCTGCTGGCAAACCTTGGGTCCTGCTATTTATGTGGATGTTACTTTGACACATACCACCTTCCTAAAAATTGTTGCTGACCAATTACACTCCTTCATGGAATTGGTATTCCCAGTGGCCTTTTTCAGAAGGATAACACCCCCTGACACACTCCAACAATGGTTCAAGAATGGTTTGAAGAACACTTCAATCACTATGAAGTGTAGATTTGGCCACAAAATTCTCCAGATCTCAGTCCAATTGAGCATCAGTGGGATGTGCTGGAAAAACAAGTCTGATCCATGGAGACCCCACCTTGCAACTTAAAGGACTTAATGGATCTGCTAGTGATGGCTTGGTGCCAGATACCACAGCATACCTTCAGAGGTTTAGTGGCGTTCATTCCTCAACAGATCAGGGCTGTTTTGGTGGCAAAATGGGGGCCTACTCAATATTTGGTGGGTGGTTATGAAGTTATGGCTGATTGGTGTGTATATTTAGGTATATATATATATATATATATATATATACACAGTGTAAGAGAGATAAAGCTATTAAAAGATTATAGCTTTTACAAGTTTTCTATGCTTTTTACAACAATATGCTTCGTCTTTCAAGAATGTTTAAATAATCGTTTGAATAAAAACACTTTGACCTTGAAGTAAATTTGTTACCATTACATTTTATTGTCATTTTTTTCATATTGTCATTTTTCTGGAATGTGGAGTTGACTCTCCATTCTTAAGAGAAACAGCACTTACTGGATATGCAGGAGTCACTAGAAGTTCAGTAGCTTCCAATAAAACTTTTATTCAGCATTCAATAAAAAAGTAGAGCAAGCAAGTGGAATATAGTTCCGGCATCCTACCTGTTTCATGAAGTAAAGCCCTGTAAATGTCCTTTTGGTAGTGACTGCATATTCAATAAGTTTTGTTTCTATTAGGAAAGGTGCTTTGAACTCTATCAACAGCTGCTAAATATACTTTATGTATTTTATGACATGTCTGAGTGCAGATAAGCCTACCTCTTATAGGCTGCATTGTTCAGACTGTTAACTACTTTCCTTGTTCCGGGTGGGCGTCATATGATGTCCCCCGGGACAAGCCTTGTGTGCAGCCGTGTTCGATCTGTCACCGGCTTTGTCCAGCTAACACAACCGATGACAGATCGCTGTACCCGCCCTCTGCTGGTACCATGTGATTGCTGTGACTAATTGCAGCAGATCACATGACAATGGTAAAAATTGAATGGCTTGAATTCATGCCATTTATTGTGTAAACTTGTGTTGCTAGCTGGGAGAGGTCACAGTGATCGTATGGTACAGACAGGGCCAATCACAGCCCATCTGTAGCATGTGTTTAGATGTGGTCAATCACAGCTAATCACAACGATACATACTGAATTAATCAATTTCATTCAGCAAAAAATGCTTGCTTATAGCAATGAAATTCACTGCTATAAGCAATCGTAATATGTAAAAAAAATCTTGATCACTTCCCCAGAGTAGTACAATGTTACTATGGTAATATTGTATTGCTCTGGTCACAGTGTGTTAAAAAAAAATTTGAAAAAAAATTGAAAACAAAAACACTTTTTTTTTTCATTCTGTCATCAGTCAGTGTCCCTGATCACAAAATATATACCATGATGATGCTGTACTGCATTGGTGACAGTATGTAAAAAAAAAAAATGTTTTTTTTTAATTTTTTAATTTTGCAAATAAATTTTACAAAAAAATTACAACTTCAAAAAACTCGCCATGCCACTTACTAATTACCTTGTCTATTTTCCAAAAAAGGGTCATTTGGGGGATATCTGTACTGTCCTGACATTTTAGGGCCTTAATAAATTATATAGACTGTCAGTACATCAAGATTGATCAATTTTCAGATATATACCATAGTTTATGGACTCTATAACTTTCCTACAGACTAAATAATAAACACTGATTTGGGTTATTTTCACCAAAGAAATGTAGCATAATACATTTTGTCTTAAATTTATGAAGAGCAATTTTTTATAATTTTATAACAGAAACAAAGAACAACAGGTTTTTTTTTTTTTAATTTTAGATTTTATTCATTTATTTAGCAAAAAATGTAAAACAGTGACAATTAAATACCACCAAAAGAAAGCTCTATTTGTGTGAAAAAAATTATAATTGAATTTGGGTACAGTGTTGCATGACAGCTCAATTGTCATTCAAAGTATGACAGTGCTGAAGGCTGAAAATTGGCCTGGGCAACTTTGCATATAGTAGGGAATATTTAGAATCCCATCAGGTGTTAATTGCTAAAGGTGTTTTTACTCGAGGGATTCACTTTATTAGTTTTGGTGACTGTTGACTCTGGAACAGAAAGCAATGAGAAATTAAAAATTTAAGAGTTGTCAGTGCATCAGAAAGTAAGGGAAAATCTTCCAGTGGGGACACCTGTTCAGATGAAAGCTATGAATGGTCGTTTTTGTGCAGTCTAAAACTAAAATTAGTGCTAACTAGGAGGCACATAAGGTGCCACTTAGTTTGTCATATCAACCCTTCAAGAACACTGGTGAAGTCCTTAAGTTGCTCTGAAATTACAAATTTATTGAAAGTTTGTATTTTCCTAGCCCTGAGAACAGGGGCGGACTGACCATTTGGAAACTCGGGCACTGCCCGAGGGCCCGGGGTCAGTAGGGGGCCCCATGAGATGCCCCTGGTACCTTTTTCATAGTGTTTTTTGAGTTTGGGCAAGGACACAGGGGCCCCATGATCCCCTATTGCCCGGGGGCCCCATGAGTTGTCAGTCCGCCTCTGCCTGAGAACAACTCTCTCAGTGCCTAAATGGCACAACATAGGTGGCTAAGATACCAAATATAACCCGTGGGGGAACATGTGCACAATTTACCCATACTTTTTTCTAGAGTAGCGAGAAGCAGCAAACTGAAGGTGTAATATGTTGTTGCACCTCAGGTGTCTTCTATTCAATGCTAGCCTTGAGCTGGCCATACACCAGTAACTTTGTATTACTGTTTCATTTGTTTGCTTTTCTAATTGTTAGCGAAGTCAAATAGACATTCCTTTTTGACCATAGGGAAAAGAAAAGGAGGAGGTTGGAATTTTTTTTCCTTGAACAAATGAATTTAAAAGCGAAAATGAAAAATGAAAAGCGAATGTATCTTTTGTGGGAAATTACATTCATTCCAAAATCATACATGAGGCAGTAGCCCTGCTTGCTTTCACCCACAGCATTATAGAAAAGCTAGAAAATGTTGCTTATTCCCTATATAAAAACACTAGGAACAAATTATATGGTATTGGTATTCTGCCATGGAATGGTGCCAGGAAAGAAAAATGATGAGTTAAGTATGCTGCAATTTTTAAATTTGCTGGTGCCAACATGGAAGCATATGTGTGTTAGATCAAACTAGCTATCAGGTTAGAAAGCTTAATCAAATCATATTTTATAAGAAAGTGAGACAGCTATAGCCTTTCTGCCAAAATCAGCTGGACTGAGTATTGCTGAGTCCATTTAAATTTTTTTACCGAGCATGCCAAGAAGATCAGTTGCCTGCCCTGCCTATCAATTCTGCTGACACCCCTACACAGGGTGCCCGGGATGTTGAGATGCTTCTGGTTGAATGTGCAGTATATATTTGGGATAGCTTCAGCTCAGCCATATAGTAGGCTATTTGATTTAAATTTCGGAACCATAAGGTGACTGTGCGGTGATGCCTTTTACCCTTGTTAGTTTTTAAGCAACTAGGTATAGCTGGTCTAACTACCTAAATGACTATTGTTAACAAGTGTTCCTCCCTTGATCTAGACACATTTAGGGAATATTTAACTTAAGGATGTCCAAAAACAATCCAACTGAAAGTTAGGCAAACAGTAAACAAACACCAAAAGGCCCAAAGCACAACAACAGCAAAGCTGTGAGCTGCCTTCAGCTCAGAGAGCCTGTTCAAGGGGTCTTATGCCCAAAGCTGGCTTCAGATGAGGTCAAATATACAACTGGTAGAACTTAGAGAAAGTGAGGATGAAAACCCAGGTGGCAACTTTGCAGATCCTAGGAAAAATTGCCTAATCCAATAAGCTCAGGAAGCATTCATATATTTAGTATACTGCGTCTTGTCAGAAAGGATGGAACCTGAACCATAGACCATGAGTTTGGATGATGCTCTGCTTGAGTCACCTCAAGTTGGTAGAACTAGAAACATGAGCATCAGTACAGGGCCCATGTTGGAAAACAAAGAGGAAATATCTTGCCTGAAAGAAGTAGAGGTTGGGAGAGAAGGGTTGATTTACCAAAGGCAAATAGGCTGTTCTCTTTCCAAAGGAGGTTGCACAGTCCCAGGGAATGTTCCCCAGAGCTTAGTGAATGTGGTGAAATGTTACTTTGCAAAGAATACCCAATCACGTAAAAAAAAAACCGAAACAAACAAACAGCATTTTGCTTGCACCCGGTTGGATGAAGTCAGCAGAGCTTTACCCCATTCCCCATTTTCCCCAAGATTGCAAAGTGAACATTCTATTTTCCTTTAATAAATCAACCCCATAAATGCTCTAGGCTGAACCAAATCCAGAAAAAAGAAGGAAACATCTGTTGGGTAAACTGGAGGCAGATCAAGGGAGAAGATAAGGAGGTCCACCTTGGGGAGACTAATAGAAACTCTCCTAGGCAAGAGGGAGAACCAGGCCTCAATTACCTTGTCCAGTGCAAATCTTGTATTCCTTGCTAGATAAGGCTGCCAGTTCAGGCACACACCTCACCAAAGCAAAGGCTAAAAGACAACTACTTTGAATCCCAAGGGGAAGCTGAATGGGAAGCCCACTGTACAAGGGTCTTAATTAGAGATGAGCGAATCGAAGTAGCCGAAGTGGAATTCGAGTCGAATATCGGAAAAATTTCGATTCGCGCCGAATCCGAAAAATAGCCTAATTCGGACGCGCGAATCGAAATTTTTCCGAAAATGGCGGCTGACATGTGCGGCGACGGAGCGGGGATGTCTGGGAAGGCACGCAGACAAGGCGCGCTGACCCATAATGCATTCCTCAACGACATGTGATCGCATCAGCCAATCAGCAGCCAGCCAGCTAGCACTGTGTAATGGTCGAGCTATAAATAGCGGCCATTTTGGAATTCTTCATTTGCCTGCAGTCATTGAACAGAGGCAGACCGCTCTGTATTAGGGACAGGGACAGAGTTAGGGCCACAGAAACGATACTTGGGGACAGAGAAACAATACTTAGGGACAGAGAACTATTACTCAGGGACACAGATTTGTTAATTAGGGCCACAGAATCGTTACTTAGGGACAAAGAAACGCTAGTTAGGGACACAGAATTCATACTCAGGGACAGACAGAATTGTTACTGAGTGCCAGAGAATTGTTACTTAGGGCCACAGAAACGTTATTAGGGCCACAGAATTGTTACTCAGGGACAGACAGAATTGTTACTGAGTGCCAGAGAATTGTTACTTAGGGCCACAGAAATGTTATTAGGGCCACAGAATTGTTACTCAGGGACAGACAGAATTGTTACTGAGTGCCAGATAATTGTTACTTAGGGCCACAGAAACGTTATTAGGGCCACAGAATTGTTACTCAGGGACAGACAGAATTGTTACTGAGTGCCAGAGAATTGTTACTTAGGGCCACAGAAACTTTAGTTAGGGCCACAGAATTGTTACTCAGGGACAGACACAGAATTGTTACTGAGGGCCACAGAACTGTTACTTAGGGCCACAGAATTGTTACACAGAATTGTTACTCGCACAGACACAGAATTTTTACTGAGGGCCACAGAACTGTTACTTAGGGCCACAGAATTGTTACTCGCACAGACACAGAATTGTTACACAGGGACACAGAACTGTTACTGAGGGCCACAGAACCGTTACTTAGGGCCACAGAATTGTTACTCGCACAGACACAGAATTGTTACTCGCACAGACACAGAATTGTTACTCGCACAGACACAGAATTGTTACTGAGGGCCACAGAACTGTTAGTTAGGACCACAAAATTGTTACTCGCACAGACACAGAATTGTTACTCGCACAGACACAGAATTGTTACTGAGGGCCACAGAACTGTTACTTGGGGCCACAGAAACGTTAATCAGGGACACAGAATTGTTACTGAGGGCCACAGAACTGTTACTTAGGGCCACAGAATTGTTACTCGCACAGACACAGAATTGTTACACAGGGACACAGAACTGTTACTGAGGGCCACAGAACCGTTACTTAGGGCCACAGAATTGTTACTCGCACAGACACAGAATTGTTACTCAGGGACACAGAACTGTTACTGAGGGCCACAGAACTGTTACTTAGGGCCACAGAATTGTTGCTCGCACAGACACAGAATTGTTACTCGCACAGACACAGAATTGTTACTGAGGGCCACAGAACTGTTACTTGGGGCCACAGAAACGTTAATCAGGGACACAGAATTGTTACTGAGGGCCACAGAACTGTTACTTAGGGCCACAGAATTGTTACTCGCACAGACACAGAATTGTTACTCGCACAAACACAGAATTGTTACTGAGGGCCACAGAACCGTTACTTAGGGCCACAGAATTGTTACTCGCACAGACACAGAATTGTTACACAGGGACACAGAACTGTTACTGAGGGCCACAGAACCGTTACTTAGGGCCACAGAATTGTTACTCGCACAGACACAGAATTGTTACTCGCAGAGACACAGAATTGTTACTCGCACAGACGCAGAATTGTTACTCAGGGACACAGAACTGTTACTGAGGGCCACAGAACTGTTACTTAGGGCCACAGAATTGTTGCTCGCACAGACACAGAATTCTTACGCGCACAGACACAGAATTGTTACTCAGGGACACAGAACTGTTACTTATGGGCCACAGAACTGTTAGTTAGGGCCACAGAATTGTTACTCGCACAGACACAGAATTGTTACTCGCACAGACAGAGAATTGTTACTGAGGGCCACAGAACTGTTACTTGGGGCCACAGAAACGTTAATCAGGGACACAGAATTGTTACTGAGGGCCACAGAACTGTTACTTAGGGCCACAGAATTGTTACTCGCACAGACACAGAATTGTTACTGAGGGCCACAGAACTGTTACTTGGGGCCACAGAAACGTTAATCAGGGACACAGAATTGTTACTGAGGGCCACAGAACTGTTACTTAGGGCCACAGAATTGTTACTCGCACAGACACAATTGTTACTCAGGGACACAGAACTGTTACTGAGGGCCACAGAACTGTTACTTAGGGCCACAGAATTGTTACTCGCACAGACACAGAATTCTTACTCGCACAGACACAGAATTGTTACTGAGGGCCACAGAACTGTTACTTGGGGCCACAGAAACGTTAATCAGGGACACAGAATTGTTACTGAGGGCCACAGAACTGTTACTTAGGGCCAAAGAATTGTTACTCGCACAGACACAGAATTGTTACTCGCACAGACACAGAATTGTTACTGAGGGCCACAGAACTGTTACTTGGGGCCACAGAAACGTTAATCAGGGACACAGAATTGTTACTGAGGGCCACAGAACTGTTAGGGCCACAGAATTGTTACTCGCACAGACACAGAATTGTTACTCGCACAGACACAGAATTGTTACTGAGGGCCACAGAACTGTTACTTGGGGCCACAGAAACGTTAATCAGGGACACAGAATTGTTACTGAGGGCCACAGAACTGTTACTTAGGGCCACAAAATTGTTACTCGCACAGACACAGAATTGTTACACAGGGACACAGAACTGTTACTGAGGGCCACAGAACCGTTACTTAGGGCCACAGAATTGTTACTCGCACAGACACAGAATTGTTACTCGCACAGACACAGAATTGTTACTCAGGGACACAGAACTGTTACTGAGGGCCACAGAACTGTTACTTAGGGCCACAGAATTGTTACTCGCACAGACACAGAATTGTTACACAGGGACACAGAATTGTTACTGAGGGCCACAGAACCGTTACTTAGGGCCACAGAATTGTTACTGAGGGCAACAGAACTGTTACTTAGGGCCACAGAATTGTTACTCGCACAGACACAGAATTGTTACTCAGGGACACAGAACTGTTACTGAGGGCCACAGAACTGTTACTTAGGGCCACAGAATTGTTACTCGCACAGACACAGAATTGTTACTCAGGGACACAGAACTGTTACTGAGGGCCACAGAACTGTTACTTAGGGCCACAGAATTGTTACTCGCACAGACACAGAATTGTTACACAGGGACACAGAATTGTTACTGAGGGCCACAGAACCGTTACTTAGGGCCACAGAATTGTTACTCAGGGACACAGAATTGTTACTGAGGGCCACAGAACTGTTACTTAGGGCCACAGAATTGTTACTCGCACAGACACAGAATTGTTACTCAGGGACACAGAACTGTTACTGAGGGCCACAGAACTGTTACTTAGGGCCACAGAATTGTTACTCGCACAGACACAGAATTGTTACTCAGGGACACAGAACTGTTACTGAGGGCCACAGAACTGTTACTTAGGGCCACAGAATTGTTACTCGCACAGACACAGAATTGTTACACAGGGACACAGAATTGTTACTGAGGGCCACAGAACCGTTACTTAGGGACACATAATTGTTACTGAGGGCCACAGAACTGTTACTTAGGGCCACAGAATTGTTACTCGCACAGACACAGAATTGTTACTCAGGGACACAGAACTGTTACTGAGGGCCACAGAACCGTTACTTAGGGCCACAGAATTGTTACTCAGGGACACAGAATCGTTTAATTAAAGAGTATGTCAGACAACATGCAGAGGAGTGGCAGAGGAGGCAATGTTTTAGGAGCGAGCAGACGTGGCAGCAGAGGAAGGGGTCGAGGCAGCACTATTCGCAGCCAGAGGCTAGTGCTCCCGGTGTCATCCAGTACAGTGAGGAAGAGCTAACAGAGGGCGGTCAGGAACGGGGGGAGACATCCGCCTCTTCAGCAGCCAGGCGAAGAAGTAGTGGCGAGGAGAGTGGCTCGGTAGCCGGTGTAGAGACAGGTCTGTCTCCTGACCCACACGCAGCCGAGGGGGCTAGTAGTGAGGCGGAGACCCTAATTGATGATGATGAGGCTGATCGCACTTGGCAGCCTCGTCGTCATCAGGCTATTGCTTCCGCATCATCAGGAGAAGAGGGTGGCAGCTTGGCAGCGAGCAAAACAGTCGGTGGGTTGTCTCCATTGCCACACTCTGCCATGTGCCACTTTCAGGTCTCCTCACACACTGCTGGTGTGTTGAATTTTTTGACATAGGGTGCTGGCAGATTACGGGCCTCTCATAGCTGCTGCCAGGCCCCTAATCTGCCATGGGCCCCTATACCGCCTCCTCATGCTGCTGCCAGGTCCACAGTCTCTCATGCCATGTGCCACTTTCAGGTCTCCTCACACTGCTGGTGTGTTGAATTTTTTGACATAGGGTGCTGGCAGATTACGGGCCTCCCATAGCTGCTGCCAGGCCCCTAATCTGCCATGGGCCCCTATATACCGCCTCCTCATGCTGCTGCCAAGTCCAAAGTCTCTCATGGGTCCCTGTACGGCCTCCCATTGCTGCTGTCTCCATCGCCACACTCTGCCATGTGCCACTTTCAGGTCTCCTCACACACTGCTGGTGTGTTGAATTTTTTGACATAGGGTGCTGGCAGATTACGGGCCTCCCATAGCTGCTGCCAGGCCCCTAATCTGCCATGGGCCCCTATACCGCCTCCTCATGCTGCTGCCAGGTCCACAGTCTCTCATGCCATGTGCCACTTTCAGGTCTCCTCACACTGCTGGTGTGTTGAATTTTTTGACATAGGGTGCTGGCAGATTACGGGCCTCCCATAGCTGCTGCCAGGCCCCTAATCTGCCATGGGCCCCTATATACCGCCTCCTCATGCTGCTGCCAGGTCCAGAGTCTGTCATGGGTCCCTGTTCGGCCTCCCATTGCTGCTGTCTCCATCGCCACACTCTGCCATGTGCCACTTTCAGGTCTCCTCACACTGCTGGTGTGTTGAATTTTTTGACATAGGGTGCTGGCAGATTACGGGCCTCCCATAGCTGCTGCCAGGCCCCTAATCTGCCATGGGCCCCTATACCGCCTCCTCATGCTGCTGCCAGGTCCACAGTCTCTCATGCCATGTGCCACTTTCAGGTCTCCTCACACTGCTGGTGTGTTGAATTTTTTGACATAGGGTGCTGGCAGATTACGGGCCTCCTATAGCTGCTGCCAGGCCCCTAATCTGCCACGGGCCCCTATACCGCCTCCTCATGCTGCTGCCAGGTCCAGGCGAACGTAGTCACACAGGGGAGGAACTTCTGAGTGTAATGAACAGAGAAATCGACAGATGGCTGTCTCCGCGCAAACTGAAAATCGGAACCATGTTGACCGACAACGGAAAGAACATGGTGTCTGCTCTGCGTCAAGGAAGGTTGTGCCATGCGCCATGCATGGCTCACGTGTTCAATCTGGTTGTCAAGCGGTTCCTAAAATCCACCATCCCACTGCAAGACATCCTTAAAATGTCACGTAAACTTTGCATGCATTTCAGCCATTCCTACACCGCAAAGCACACCCTCCTTGAGCTGCAGCGGCAGAACGGAATTCCACATCATCGCCTGATCTGCGACGTTGCAACAAGGTGGAATTCAACCCTACACATGTTAGACCGCCTTTACGAGCAGCGAAAGGCCATCACCGATTTCCTGATGTTACAAGCGGATAAAGGTACTCCCCTGTGTAACTTCGATGTCAGCCATTGGCAGCTCATGCGTGACACCTGCCGCTTGCTCAGGCCCTTTGAGGAGGCCACGCTATTCGTGAGTCGGCAGGACTATGGGATGAACGACGTCATTCCTCTGTTGCACGTCCTTGAACAAATGCTGTTGACAATGGCTGGTCAGGGTGCGGTAGACGTGGCGCACAGATCTCAACGCCACATGACCCCTGTGGGGGCAGGACAGGAAGAAGAGGAGGAGGTAGAGGAGGACATTTGTGCTCAGGAATTATTGAGTGAAATGGGTGGTTTTTCCACTCAGCGGACAGGAGTGGAGGAGCAGGAGCATCTGGTAGAGGAGGAGGAGGAGGAGACAGAGGACCCAGACGCACCGTGGCAGTATGCTGTGGAGATGGAGGCAGGGAGTCCCTCGCATTCCTTGGCACAAATGGCCCATAGCATGCTCGGTTGCTTGCGTAGCGACAGCCGAATAATAACCATCAGACAGAGGGATGACTTTTGGCTGTCCACCTTGTTGGACCCTCGCTACCGTTCCAAAATGGTGGCCTTTTTCACACCTGCTGAGAGGGAGGCCAAAATAACGTACTATAAAAACCACCTATGTAGTCAGTTGGTCTCTGCCTTTGTGCGCCAACGTCCATCCTCAGACACTGTGGGCCCTGTGCGCTCGCGTTCCGCTGCCATGGCAGCAGGGGAGGGGTGGGGTGGTAGGAGCAGTGGCAGCTCCACCAGCAGCGGCTGCCTCAGTCTGCAGTCGATGATGAGTAGCTTTCTTCACCAGCGCAGTGAGGAAACTACTAACCAGCCGCAGCAGCAGCAGCAGCAGCAGCAGCATCAGGTGGACCTGGAGCAGGACCTCAAACAACAGGCTTGGGCCTACTTGGACAGCACCCTGCCAACCGAGGTAGACAATCCCCTTGACTACTGGTCAACGAAACTTGACCTTTGGCCCCAACTAGCTGAATTTGCCCTTGAAAGGCTGTCATGCCCGGCCAGTAGCGTGGCATCGGAGCGCGTGTTTAGTGCGGCAGGAGGTATTGTAACTCCGCGGAGGACACGACTGTCCACCCAAAGTGTGGAGAGACTCACGTTTGTGAAAATGAATCAGGCGTGGATTAGTCTGGATTTCAAACCACCAGTTCCTGACACAACTGACTAAATCCGCCATGAATCATGCCTCAAACATGTGCCACTTTCAGGTCTCCTCACACTGCTGGTGTGTAGAATTTTTTGACATAGGGTGCTGGCAGATTACGGGCCTCCCATTGCTGCTGCCAGGCCCCTAATCTGCCATAGGCCCCTATATACCGCCTCCTCATGCTGCTGCCAGGTCCAGAGTCTCTCATGGGTCCCTGTACGGCCTCCTATTGCTGCTGTCTCCATCGCCACACTCTGCCATGTGCCACTTTCAGGTCTCCTCACACACTGCTGGTGTGTAGAATTTTTTGACATAGGGTGCTGGCAGATTACGGGCCTCCCATAGCTGCTGCCAGGCCCCTAATCTGCCATAGGCCCCTATATACCGCCTCCTCATGCTGCTGCCAGGTCCAGAGTCTCTCATGGGTCCCTGTACGGCCTCCCATTGCTGCTGTCTCCATCGCCACACTCTGCCATGTGCCACTTTCAGGTCTCCTCACACACTGCTGGTGTGTAGAATTTTTTGACATAGGGTGCTGGCAGATTACGGGCCTCCCATTGCTGCTGCCAGGCCCCTAATCTGCCATAGGCCCCTATATACCGCCTCCTCATGCTGCTGCCAGGTCCAGAGTCTCTCATGGGTCCCTGTACGGCCTCCCATTGCTGCTGTCTCCATCGCCACACTCTGCCATGTGCCACTTTCAGGTCTCCTCACACTGCTGGTGTGTAGAATTTTTTGACATAGGGTGCTGGCAGATTACGGGCCTCCCATAGCTGCTGCCAGGCCCCTAATCTGCCATAGGCCCCTATATACCGCCTCCTCATGCTGCTGCCAGGTCCAGAGTCTCTCATGGGTCCCTGTACGGCCTCCCATTGCTGCTGTCTCCATCGCCACACTCTGCCATGTGCCACTTTCAGGTCTCCTCACACACTGCTGGTGTGTAGAATTTTTTGACATAGGGTGCTGGCAGATTACGGGCCTCCCATTGCTGCTGCCAGGCCCCTAATCTGCCATAGGCCCCTATATACCGCCTCCTCATGCTGCTGCCAGGTCCAGAGTCTCTCATGGGTCCCTGTACGGCCTCCTATTGCTGCTGTCTCCATCGCCACACTCTGCCATGTGCCACTTTCAGGTCTCCTCACACACTGCTGGTGTGTAGAATTTTTTGACATAGGGTGCTGGCAGATTACGGGCCTCCCATTGCTGCTGCCAGGCCTGTAATCTGCCATGGGCCCCCGTACCGCCTGGTCACGCTGCTGCTGGGTCCACAGTGTGACATGGGTCCTTGTACCGCCTCCCATTGCTCCCACTGCATGTGCCACTTTCAGGTCTCCTCACACTCCTGCTGGTTTCCATTTTGTTATAGGTTGCTGTATGGCCTCCCATTGCTGCTGCCTCCACCGCCACACTGTAGCTCCAAACACTGGTTTTGGCCCCGTGACTGGCCAAATGAGTGAAGTGTGCGGTGATTCTAAGATCGACGGCACTCATCTGCATGTCATACTGAGTGACAGTATTATTTCTCTTCCCCAGCAGACTCCAAGGGCATTTAAATTAAAGGTACAGTGTTCTGCACTAATATTAAGTCTCTCTGAAGCCTAGAAACACCCTTTTTTAAGTTAAATTCACAGCGAATTTATTCGACTCGAATCGAATATTGTCCACGAATTCGCCGAATCAGTCGAATCGAATTTTTCATTTCTTCGCTCATCTCTAGTCTTAATAAAAGAGAGAGGCCAACCGCCTCCAAAACAGAATAGAAAGGTAGGTACCTAATATTGCTTAAGGCCTACTGCTGGCCCAAAGACACAGAAAACAAGACAAAAATAATTGTCTTAGAAATGCAATGCCACACTTTATGGGAGGCACAGTGGGAAAATTCCATACAAGGAAGGAACTATCAAGTAAGATAGCCCTGGCTGCCCTTCCGTATGTGGGACTGTTAGCCACAGTTTTTTCACCTTAAAACATCCAGGTTCTGTGCCTTATTGGAGCATATAACACCCCAAGTCAGGGACTATGTTACAGGAGAAGCTGAACTTGCATGGCCAACCAACAAAGGGTTTCTCCTCTTCAAACTGGCTGTGAGTTCCATGAGGATAAAAAGGAAATGGGCTGTGGCATGGGTGTCAACACTTTATAGCTTTGCATTGGTCCTGTAGGTAGGGCTACTACCATTTTTATGCTGCCATGTTGGTGCTATGATGGTGCTTATGTAAACAAAGAGGAATTTAAAGTGGTTCTAAAGGAAGAAGTTTTTTTTACCCTAATGCATTCTATGCGTTAAGGTAAAAAACCTTCTTGGTGAAGCTCTCGATACCGATCCAGAGATGTGCATGATAGCACGGCCCTACAAGGTCTCTCTCTCCTCATTGGCTCACACAGGAATGGGATCCATTGGTTCCTATTGCTGTCTATCATAGCCAGTGAGCAAATGAGGAGAGAGTGGGGGCGGGACCAAGCCAGGCTATCTGTATCTTATTGGGATTCCTGTAACAGAGATACAACAAGGAGTAAGATGAAATCTTTGCAAAGTGATGAGAATTCACCCTTAGACAGTTACTGCCAGAACGAGTGACCCCATTGGAAGATTTCCCCTTTCCACCTTTTGTTTTGCTGAAAACTAACATTTTGGATTTCCTATCAGTTTTTGCCTAAGTGACAATGGTTACCAGGACAAATGGAAATAGTAAACCTATCTAGTGGGAACACAGATGGTGATAAAAACTTGACAGGGGTTCTAATCCTTCCCTACTCTATCCAAAACTAAAGAGAACAGTATATTAGGTTAGGACTGTAGATAGCAAATTTACCCCAAGCATCAGACAGAACCAATGTTGCCGTAAAACATGACTGACTTTATTAAGAAACCACAGAATATTTATACACAAAAAACCTTCAGGTATGACACACATCAGGAGAAAATTATATCACATAAACAAACAACCAAACTCAAGAGAACAATAGGTTCCTTTCTGGCATCTTACAGTCTGGACTCCGGAGGTGATTAAGTGAAGTAAGAGATTATCACCTAGAGTCATCCAGATTAACCTCATTCACAAATCAGAAATAGGTCCCAAAATTCACTCCATGCTTGATTTACACCCTGTACCTATTATGGGCACAGCGTCACTTTAACATAATGCGAGGGGAAAGCAGCAGAAACATTCTTTGTAATCCCAAAAGGTCAGAGTAGGGTCTCCATAGTCCTGTGTCCATAGTAGGTGGGAAGGAGGCTGGCCCCCAGGCCCATCCAAGGACCCAGACCATGGTGGTTTCTGTGACAACTATACACACACCATGGTCAAAATGACAGAATAAGTTGGAAAGAAAACATATAGAAGAAAGACATGCTTAGCATTGAAAGCAAAAAAGTGATCCAGACTCTTCAGTAATCCTAAAGCAATAAATGTACATGTGATAAAAGTAGTCACTTGACGTTGAATCATAGGTGTAGCATCAGGGGTTGCAGGGGTCACGATTGTGACCCTGTGTTTAGCTCCAGGGGGCCCACGGCTCCCTGCTGTCATCTTATATGCTGCATTTTTCTCCCACAAATCCCAGAGACAGAATCCATGTCCAATCCACCTTGTATCTCCCAGGGCTCTGCAATTCAGTCCCAACCTTCCAGTTTACCTTCTCCTCAGACCTCAGTCCACACTAATCCCTCGCTCTCAATGGCTGGGGAGAAGTCATGTGTGCCAAGTTTCCTAAATGAAGTGGATTCAGTGGAGGATTGTGAATAGCCTGGGACGTTTGGTTGCGGTGTGCTAACAATGGCGGGGGGACAGTGAGCTGTTCCTCTGTCACACAAAACAGTGAGGAAGGAGGACAACATCACCTGAAAGTTGGCACAGGACCACTGAAACCTAGGTAGGAGACACTGTTCTGCTCCGGTTACTCACTTAATCTGCTTTTTTTTGTGCCCCTTGGGGTGTCCGCTCATGTGGGAACACTGAGTGACAGCTTGGAGCAGACACACTGTCCCCCCACAGCACCTGGCCTGCCAACACTTACAGAAAAATTATTTAAAAAAAAAACCCCTTGGCACCTCCTGAGGGCCAAGGGGCTGCAGGGTCCAGGGGCCTCAGATTTCATTTTATCAATCTGAGCAGCATGGGGGGGCATGTTATTACCAGGATGGTGGGGTTTGGGGAGCATGTCATTACCAGGATGGTAGGGGGAGCATGTCAATACCAGGATGGTAGGGGGAGGGGGGAGCATGCCATTACCAGGATGGCGGGGGGGGGGGGTGAGCATGTCATTACCAGGATGGTGAGGGGATTTCATTACCAGGATGGTGGGAGGAGGGGGCATATCATTACCAGGATGGTGGGGGAAGGGGGACATGCCATTACTAGGATGGTGGGGGTATACCTCTGTTTACAGGTATTCAAAAGAATTTGAGAGGTATGTCAAAATTAGTTTCTACAAAATCTTTTGAATTACCCTCTCAATATGTAAATAAAACTGTGAAATAACTCATTCGCCACTTGGAGTATCCTGGAGCGCGGTGAAAGTGGCAGGTGGTAATGGGGGCCCCAGGTGAACTTTTGGATCAGGGCCCACAAGCTTCAAGCTAGGCTTCTGCGTTGAATAGTCATTTCCGTTTGTTAAACCCTTGTAAGAAAAAGGCAATGCTTAAGCATTTCAATGCAGGTTTATGTAAATCCTAATACACTGGCTCCCAAAACAGGATTTTTTTGGTACTTGATTTATAATGGCTCAGAATGAATTTTGAAATCCTTATTTTTTTGGAAAGAAAAATTGTATAAACATGTATCCCTTCCAAAGGTTCTGGGCACTGATGAACATTTGGCTGAATTTTATAAATTGTTGTTGAAGAGGACAGTATCTTACTTAACTTTGATATATGATTTTAGTTCCTGACAAATCAACAGTTCCCTAAAGAATATGCCAAGGCCAGCTATTGTACATCTCCAGACCAGAGAAAGACCGGTAACTATCTCCCGTTTCATGACTGAACTATGGTTATAAGATTATAACGTGTTCTAACAAAAGCTTCTAGAAAGTAATTGTGGACTTGGCTCACAGCGATCAACCAGGCTTCATGCCTGTTCATATATCCTTGAAGAATATTAAACAACTGTTGGCAATGGCAAAGTATTTTGATTTTCTGCATGTACAAGAGGATGGAGATTATTTGCTAGCTCTCATCTTCTTGGCAAATACCATGACAAAATTTGGTAACATACTAGGAACATGTTATCAATGCTTCTGCAAGATTTGATTTAGGATTTCAATTTTAGAAAATCTTTAGTTAGTATATATTATCTTATAGTTAATGGTTGTATATAAAAATCTTCAGAATGGTTTAAAGACACAGTTTGGGATATCTCCTGTGACCATGGATGTTTAATTTGTTCTGGTTCTTGTCCCTCCCACAGTTAAAGCTGAAATTCAAAGCAAATATAAAAGACCCAAAATAAAATTAAAGCAGAACTACACTGTATCTAAACAGCACAAACCAAAAGTGCTATTTAATTTGTTTTTAATATTCAAAACAAACTCATCAATCCATGTCTCTATGCTTTATTTTGCTGAGAAATCAGGGTGTGCTTATCTGAGGAAACCCCTCTTCCCCCCCTGAAGACTGCTGGGGTGTATGACATCATTGACCTAGGTCTTGAAACCAAGAAGTAACTGAAGCAATGAAAAAAACATTGTAAAACAAGTCAATCTGATATACTTTCCTATCTATATACTAATGCTAAAACAGTCACTGTTGATTGAGAGAGTGAAGTTCCACTTTACACATACATCAAATGTATTTTTTTCATGAAAAAAAGTGTAAGTACCTGAATTTGATCTGGTATTAGCCTCCTGTAGTCTATGCACAGTACAGACAATGGTTAAGAGAGGACAATGCAATACATGAAGTTATTCAGTGGTGCTGCAGGCAGTGGTGTATTTAGGTTTTCTGCTGCCCTAGGCATCACAAAAATTGGCGCCCCCCCCTGCAGAAAGAGCCTGACATTGACCAAGAGAACCCTTGCCGTCCACCCGAGCCTTCCACTACCACTGCTCCCTATACACTAGCCACAATCCCCCATGGCGAAAGAGAGAAAAACACTCACCTTCACAGCTCCGGACATACCCAGGAACGAGAGTCGGGCTGTGCATACACTGTCATGAAACCCACAGCATCTCTGCCCCCATTAAAAATGCCGCCCTAGACAAATACCTTGTTTGCCTTGAAAATACACCCCTGGCCCATGTACTAACTATAAGCATGCTGATAGAAGGAGAGAGCAGAGGGACAGAGAGGTGAGCTTGTCAGTCTGTTGTTTATCCTTTCCCTGTCCCATAATAGGCAAGGTGAGTGATACTTGCAGAAATATCTGGTCTCCTGGCTTGCTAGACAGGGCTATGCTGTTTGGCAGAGATATATCAGCCTCAGGAATGGATGACAAAAATACAAATCCTCTGGCAGGTAAAATAGTTCCAGTTTACAGTATGTATATGTATTTCATGTACTGTATTTAGTTGCTTGCCTGTAGTTCAGATTTCAAGTCCTTCTCTAGCTAATTTCATAAGTGTGTTGATTCCCCTCACCCTTCAGATGTACATCCTTGCTTCATCTTACCTTCTTCTAGGAGAATTCCTCTTCATGGCCCCTGTGGGCCACTGAGTTCTTAAGTCATCAAATCCAGGAGGAGGGATCAAAGAGGGTGTTCTGTGTCATCTCTAGAGAGAAAACAGGATGCTGAAGAAAATTTATATATGAACTTCATAGTAAGTAAATTCATTATGTAATTATTTTATGCCAATAACTTATGTCAATAATATATGATTCCTTGCCAAATATTTATCTTCCTTAGAACTGGCAGTCTTGAATTATTCGGTTTATTCATTGGTTATAAAATAAACTTGCAAAAGTCAGGAATGTTACAATGTACTGGGAAAACCTCAATTGCTAATTTTGGTTGCAACTGTAAAAATAATTGAAAATACTTTTAGCTTTGGTTTAGCTTCATCTGTAAAATGTGTTATTTAGGCTCCATGCACACTAGCATTATTTATAAGTTGGAAAAAACGGCCTGTATTAGGGTTTTAGTAGTGTTTTGTAGTGTTTAGGAGTGTTAGCAATTTATTAGTGTTTTTACAGTACCTGGTGACACAAAAAACACATGAAAAAAGCTGTTATTATTATTATTATTATACAGTATTTATAAAGTGCCAATAGTTCGCTCAGCGCTGTACATTACAGAGGGGGACAGAACATGTGACAGAACAATACCAATACAATGCAAAACATGAGGGCATTGAGGGCCCTGCTCTTTCGAGCTTACAATCTAGGAGGGAGGGGATGGTGGTACAGGAGGAACAATTAAGAATTATTTAGTTGCATTTAAAAGTGTTTTGGAGCTTTTAGGAGCATCCAGCATTTTTTTGTTTTCTGCCTGAAAATGCTCCCAAAAACTCTACAAAAACATTTTTTTTTCTGCTTCTAAACATTGAAGCTTGAAAATCGCTTCTAACATGAAATAGTGTGCATTGACACATTCCTATAACATGCTTAGCTTCTAGGAGCAGAAAAGAATGCTTATACTAGCTTCTAGGAGTGTAGAAAAAAATGTTACTGTGCATGGAGCCATAAATTGTGATCCTGAAGCTTCTCCCTGAAAGGCAATGGGGTTAATTTACTGATGGCAAATAGGCTGTTCACTTTGTATGGGAAGTTGCACTGAACAAGGGCATTTTACCCAGAGCTTAGTGAATGTGGTACAATTCACTTTGCAAAGAATAATTATATGCAAGGAAAACACAAACAAACAAACAAAAAAACTGCATTTTTTGCTTTCACATGATTGGATGATGGAAGACAGCAGAGCTTCACTTCATTCACTAAACTCTGGGGAAAATTCCCTTGCAAAGTGCAACTTCTCTTGCCAAGCAAAAGACAGAGAAATCAAGTCCAAAGCGATCAGAGTGCAGTAAGTATATATAACCATTTATTAATTAAAAAATATATGAATGCACTCACAAATATGATGAAGAACAGAGCATGTAATGTGGTGTACTGGCAGCTGATGTGACCACAGGTCCGCTCCAAGGTCCAGGAGTGCTAGGTGGATGTTGGTACGGAGGGATGTACTTATCTGAGGGAATTCCAATTTCATCAGTCTCCAAATCATCATTCTCCATCAGTCATCTCTTGCCAAGTGAACAGTTTATCTGCCTTTAGCAAATCAACCCCAATGTGACTCAGTTTTAGACTAACATTGCAATCAAATGCTATAATGGCTAAGAATTAAAAAAAAAAAAATGCCACAATGGACAAAAGCTAAAAAAATAAAGTAAATTTAACCCTTATGCTGACATATATATATATATATGTATGCATTTATACACACACACACATATATATATATATATATATATATATAGTTATACACGAGGGGCATTCAAGTCAAACCAGGACTTTTGAGTTTATAAGAACAAATTTCAAGGAGTGGAAACTGCATTTATTTTTTTACATTTATACACCTATTCTAGCATTTAACTAAAGCCTGGAAAGCTTTGGCTAAGAAAGAATTGTCAGTACGCCTGAACCATCCTAGGACAGCCTGCTTCACTTCGTCATCATTGTGTTCACCGCTTCCACAGAAAGATTCTTCTCTTGAGCAATTTCATAACAGGTTATGCGTTGATTATCCAGGATCAGGCATTCCTGAATGTCCACACGAATGACTGCTGTGGACTGGGAACAAACACGGCCAGGATTGTCACTGAGGGACATACAGCCATCTTCGAAATGTTTACACCATTCAAATGGCTTACTGCGGCTGAGCATCTCATCACCATACTGTGCTTTAACTTTTCTGTAGATATCGGGGGGTTTTACGCCTTCGTTCACAAGAAACTTCATCACCACACACTGTTCCATTCACACACTAACACTGTTGTCTGCCATCTTTAACAGTCGTCTCTGGACTGGCCCGTGACATGTTCCCCACCTATCAGTAATAGGATACACTTGCCACTGCATGTAGTACCGCCATGCTAGCATCCCTTTTTATTTTCTATACCTGTATAAATAAGTCCTGTATGTGTGTGTATATATATATATATATATATATATATATATATATATATATATATATATACACACACATATATACACACTATATTGCCAAACATATTGGGGCACCCCTCCAAATCATTGGATTCAGGTGTTCTAATCACCTCCATGGCCACAGGTGTATAAAATCAAGCACCTAGGCATGCAGACTGCTTCTACAAGCATTTGTGAAAGAATGGGTTGCTCTCAGGAGCTCAGTGAATTCAAGCATGGTACCGTGATAGGTTGCCACCTGTGCAATAAATCCATCCATGAAATTTCCTTGCTACTAAATATTTCAGAGTCAACTCTTAGTGGTATTATAAAAAAGTGGAAGCAACTGGGAACAACAGCAACTCAGCCACAAAGTGATAGGCCATGTAAAATGAAAGGGCGGGTTCAGCGCATGCTGAAGCTCACAGTGCACAGACGTCGCCAACTGTTTGCAGAGTCAATAGCTAAAGACCTCCAAACTTCCTGTGGCCTTCAGATTAGCACAACAGTGTCTAGAGAGCTTCATGGAATGAGTTTCCATGGCAGAGCAGCTGCATCTAAGCCTTACATCACCAAGTGCAATGCAAAGCGTTGGATACAGTGGTGTAAAACACGCCTCCACTGGACTCTAGAGCAATGGAGACGTGTTCTCTAGAGTGACCAATCAGGTTTCTCTGTCTCGCAATCCAATGGATTTGTCTGGGTTTGGTGGTTGCCAGGAGAATGCTACTTGCCTGACCACATTGTGCCAAGTGTAAAGCTTGGTGGAGGGGGGATTATGGTGTGGGGTTGTCTTTCAGAGGCTGGGCTTGGCCCCTTAGTTCCAGTGAAGGGAACTCTTAAGGCGTCAGCATACCAAGACATTTTGGACAATTTCATGCTCCCAACTTTGTGGTAACAGTTTGGGGATGGCCCCTTCCTGTTCCAACATGACTGCGCACCAGTGCACAATGCAAGATTCATAAAGACATGGATAAGTGAGTTTGGGGTGAAGGAACTTAATTGGCCTGCACAGAGTCCTGACCTCAACCTGGTATAACACCATTGGGATGAATTAGAGCAGAGACTGCGAGCCAGGCCTTCTCGTCCAACATCAGTGCCTGACCCCTTATGGAAGAATGGTCAAATATTCCAATAGACACACTCCTAAACTTTGTGGGCAGCCTTCCAAGAAGTGTTGAAGCTGTTATAGCTGCAAAGGGTGGGCCAACTCAATATTAAATCCTACGGACTAAGAATGGGATGCCAATAAAGTTCATGTGCGCGTGCGTGTAAAGGCAGGTGTCCCAATACTTTTGGTAATGTAGTGTATATATAAATATATATATATATATATATATATATATATATATATACAGTGGGGATCAAAAGTTTGGGCACCCCAGCTAAAAATTTGTATTAATGTGCATAAAGAAGCCAAGGAAAGATGGAAAAATCTCCAAAAGGCATCAAATTACAGATTAGACATTCTTATAATATGTCAACAAAAGTTAGATTTTATTTCCATCATTTACACTTTCAAAATAACAGAAAACAAAAAAATGGTGTCTGCAAAAGTTTGGGCACCCTGCAGAGTTAATATCTTGTACTGCCCCCTTTGGCAAGTATCACAGCTTGTAAACGCTTTTTGTAGCCAGCCAAGAGTCTTTCAGTTCTTGTTTGAGGTATCTTTGCCCATTCTTCCTTACAAAAGTCTTCCAGTTCTTTGAGATTTCTGGGCTGTCTGTCACGCACTGCTCTTTTAAGGTCTATCCATAGATTTTCAATGTTGAGGTCAGGAGATTGTGAAGGCCATGGCAAAACCTTCAGTTTATGCCTCTTGATGTAATCCCCCCTGGATTTCAAGGTGTGTTTAGGATCATTATCCATTTGTAGAAGCCATCCTCTCTTTAACTTCAGCTTTTTCACAGATGGCATCAAGTTACCATCCAAAATTTGCTGAAATTTTATTGAATCCATTTTTCCTTCTACTCGTGAGATGTTCCCTGTGCCACTGGCTGCAACACAACCCCAAAGCCTGATTGATCCAACCCCATGCTTAACAGTTGGACAGAGGTTCTTTTCATTAAATTCCATGCCCCTTCTTCTCCAAACGTACCTTTGCTCATTCCGGCCAAAAAGTTAAATTTTAACCTCATCGGTCCACAGAACTTGTTTCCAAAATGCATCAGGCTTGTCTATATGTTCATTTGCAAAGTTCAAACGATGATTTTTGTGGTGAGGACGTAAAAGAGGTTTTCTTCTGGTGACTCTTCCATGAAGACCATATTTGTACAAGTATCTCTTTATAGTGGAATAGTGTACCACAACTCCAGTGTCTGCCAGATCTTTCTAGAGGGATCGTGCAGTCAAACGTGGGTTTTGAATTTTTTTCTCACAATCCTGCGAGCTGTTCTGTCTGATATTTTTCTTGGTCTTCCAGATCTTGCTTTAACTTCCACTGTTCCTGATGACTGCCATTTCTTAATTACATTCCGAACAGAGGATATTGACATCTGAAAACGCTTTGCTATCTTCTTATAGCCTTCTCCAGCTTTGTGAGCGTTAACTATTTTCAGTTTCAGTTTTCTAGACAACTGCTTAGAAGAACCCATGGTGCTGATTGTTGGGGCAAGGTCAGATGAGTCTGGGCATTTCAAACCTTTGAGATTGACATCACCTGGTCTTCCCAGACGATGATTGAGAACAATCCATGACACTGGCAGGTCTCAGCTTTGCAAAGGGGGCAGTGCATGCTATAAATTCTGCAGGGTGCCCAAACTTTTGCAGACACCATTTTTTTGTTTTCTGTTATTTTGAAAGTGCAAATGATGGAAATAAAATCTAACTTTTGTTGACATATTATAAGAATGTCTAATCTGTAATTTGATGCTTTTTGGAGATTTATCAATCTTTCCTTGGCTTCTTTATGCAAATTAATACAAATTTTTAGCTGGGGTGCCCAAACTTTCAATCCCCACTGTATATATATATATATATACACAGTGCTCAGCATAAATGAGCACACCCCAACAGATTTGTCAGAAAACTTGTACTTTCCTTTCAGAATCAACATTTTCTATGGGACACTATACTACAAAATACTGCCACAAATGCGCCCACTCATTGCAAATAAGATTTGTTAATTTGCACACACAAAAAAGTATTTTTCCTAACAAACTCATTCAAGACCATGTTGCAAACATGAATACACCCCAATGAAAGTCTTAGGAGCAAAACTAAATTTTAGCCAACAAAATTCTAATTAAC
This sequence comes from Staurois parvus, assembly GCF_062004578.1. Lineage (NCBI taxonomy): Eukaryota > Metazoa > Chordata > Amphibia > Anura > Ranidae > Staurois > Staurois parvus. The sequence continues at coordinate 3,903,145 of NW_028318781.1, forward strand.
AAGAATTCAACTACAGGTGAGTCTAACTATTTATTAAACAGGTGTCCAGCAGACAGTTGATTAATTATAAAAGGGCATTATTTAACAAAAAAACCCCTTCCAATTTCATGCTGTCAGCAATGGCACCGCATGGAAGAGAAATGTCACAAGGCCTGAGAAAGAGAATAATTTCTTTACACAAGAAATGTGAAGGCTACAAGAAGATCAGCAAAGCTTTAGTTATCAGTCAGAATACTATAGCAAAAGTGATACAAAAATTTAACAAAGATGGAACTGTAACCATCTCACACAGATTTCCAGGCCATCCCCGGAAGTTTACACCTCGACAGGAGCGTCTTCTGATGAGAAGGGTTGAAGAAAATCGCCATGCAAGTTCACTGCAGTTAGCTAAAGAAGTAGAAAGCCAAACTGAGATGATTGTTTCCCATGACACAGTCCATGAAGGAAACCTCTCCTAAAGGCCATGCACAAAAAAGCCCACCTAGAATTTTCCAGGGCCCATGCTGGAAAAGAAGAAGACTCAAGGGACTCTGTACTCTGGAATGATGAGACCAAGATAAATGTTTTTGGAACTGATGGCTTCAAAACTGTATGGCGGCGCAAAGGTGAGGAGTATGAAGAAAAATTCATGGTGCCTATAGTGAAACATTGTGGTGGTAGTGTCCTTCTGTGGGACTGCATGAGTGCTGCTGGTGTCGGGGAGCTGCATTTCATTGATGGTATCACGAATTCACAGATGTACTGCTCTATATTGAAAGAGAAAAAGCTACCACCACTCCGTGCCCTTGGTCGTTGTGCACTTTTCCAACATGACAATGATCCAAAACACACATTTAAATCCACTGTTGCATTTCTGAAGAACAGGGTGAAAGTGATTCAGTGGCCAAGTATTTCTCCTGATCTGAACTCAATCAAACACCTACAGTATGAGGAATTCTGAAGAGACAAGTTGAGGATCACTCTCCATCCAGCATCCAAGCTCTAAAACAGGCCGTTCTTGAACCAACCTGTTCATTCCACACCTAGAAGACTTGGTGATGTCCTTACAAATCATGGAGGTCATACAAAATACTAGATGTAGTAGTTTTTGTTGTGGGGTGTATTCATTTTTTCATAAACTAATTTGAGTAAAATTAAAGATTTTGTAATCTAAGTTATATTATTAACCTTACTTTCATATAATGAGCTAAACCAATTTTTTATAAAACTAATTTTTGTCAAAATTTTGGAAACTGTTCTGTGTTCATTTTAAAATCTTACTTTTCAAAAGGGGTGTACTCATTTATGCTATGCACTGTATGTATATACTGTATATATATATATATATATATATATATATATATATATATATATATATATATATTTTAATGCTCTATTATTTTATTTGTGCCCTTTTTTAATTTTACTTACTCCATACTTGTACTTGATCAATTTATAACATCTATGGAAGTACAGCAAATCATTCTCTATCTTTCTGTCAAAGCAAGAGTTAATTTGTAATAACCTAACATCCTCCAGAGCTTAATGTGTTTATTTCAATTCTTTCCTTTCATGATTTTCCCATCACTTCTGCTAAAATTGAATAAAATAATTTCCTGCTTTCTATGATATGGAAGAAAAGGAAACTCTTCTGCCAACACAGACAGAGCTAGTTTAAAAGCTCTGAATTTATACTAGTATTCTTTAGTTAGACTTTTTTGTCCATGGCTCAATAAAAATTAGAGCTTTTCATATCTATCTTTTGACGCTCATCTATGTCAGGGCTTTCTTAAGCTTTTCTTCTCATATTAAAGGAAAGAGAATTGAAAGAAAATTAGATCCTTGTCATATTTTAGGGATATTATAAAGACATTGAATATTTTTAAATTAAACCTTTCAGTTCTCCAAGCATTCAAACATAGTAGAACCCCATTTCCTACTTTCCCCAATATATGCAGCTACAAATAGATTAAACATTGTTGTTACTAATATTCATATTCTGACCTTTTTGTCAAAAGTTAGCAATTAGGTCCTCCTCTTCATCTCTAGCTACTCCCCTTACACAGTGATTTTCCATGTATTGCCATACAGAATTCAATGTCACATGACTGTTTCAGGAAAGGTAGAGGTGTCATTGACATCAATTTGCCTTTGACAGCCTGGCACTACCTTCCTTCAAGTGCTACTAAGGGCAAAATAAAAAATAACTAACCAGTGTTTGTTTTTCTGAGTTCACTCCTGCTATGTATTTTTTATTCCAGTTGATTCTGCCATTATTTTTCAACTTCATTTAACAGATGAAGCTGTGCATGCAAAAGTGGCAGTTAGAGGGCTGAGACAATTTAACACTGAAAGGAGTGTTGACAATGATCCGCTTTAATTCATTTAGTTAAAACCTTTATCTCAAAAGGAAAAAAAACTGTTTCTGTAACTGCTTAAAAAGTGTTAATTTGTTACTACAAGGAGAGATTGTTTCGACCCCATCCACACAAACAAGGTGGATGCCGGCGCTGATTGAATGAAAAATTTCCAGTAGTCCCGTTCAAGAGAAGTTGATCATTAGATTGAATTTTCTTAAATAGAAATGGCCATAGATGGATCAAAATTCACTGAACTGGCCAAATTTTGATTCATCTTTGGCAAGCTTAAATCAATTTAAATTTTGTAGCACTAGCATCTAACACTACCGTCTCCAGACAATGCTGCTGTCAAAGGGTGTCTCCATTGGTCCTCCACAGATAGAGGAGCCACACTTAGACAGGAATTGTGTTACTGACCAGATCGCCAGGTGAAAATAAAGGAAAAAAGTCCATAAAAAGAAAATTAATGTAGCCATCACATTTAAGAAATAAGAAGCTGCAATACATTAAATGGTTGCTTTGGTGCTTAATACCGCTTTAACCACTTCCAGACCGGACACTTTTACCCCCTTCCTGACCAGGGCAATTTTCAGCTTTTAGCGCTATCACACTTTGAATGACAATTGCGCGGTCATGCAACACTGTACCCAAATGAATTTTTTACCATTTTTTTTAGATAGATAAAGCTTTATTTTGGTGGTATTTATTCACCACTGGGATTTGTATTTGTTTTGCTATGTAAATGAAATGTCCAAAAAAAATTTAAAAAAGTGTTTTTTTTATAAAATTTTGCAAATAAATAATATTTCATCATAAATCTTAGCCAAAATTTATTCCGTTATCTTTTTAGTAAAAAAAAAAAAATCCAAATTAGTTTATAAGCAAAAATTATAATTTTTAAACATTTTTTTTTACATTTTTATTTTATTTTTTTATATTATTATTTTTTATTTATTTATTTTTTTTTACATACTGTCACCCTAGCAGTACAGTGTCACCATGGTGACACTGTACTACTTGTGAGGGGTGATAAAGATTTTTTTTTTTACACTGATTGCTTTTACACCCATATAGGATGTAACAGCAATCATTTCTCTTTCTCTCTGTGTGCATTCCTGCACTCATTGAGAAATACAGAGTGAGCTGTGATTGGTCACAGCTTGTCACATGGTACAAGGCTGTTGTGAATAGCCTTGTACCATGTGACCTCTGTGATCATTCACAGATTTCACACATAGTAAGCAATGATGTCACAAGTGACATCTTGCTTACTACTTTGCATGTGATCACTGATTGGCCAATCAGTGATCACATGATCGGGACCTCGTACAGAGGTCCCGTCCGACGATCAGTGTTTCACTGTGTCCGGAGGACACAGCGGGCACCGGATCGCGGTGCTGCGCGCTCCCAGGGAGCACACACAAGCAGGGTGCGGGGAGGCCGTTTATAGACGGCCACCCGACCCTGCAGTGCCACCGTCCGGCCGTTTATATACAACGGCCGGTCGGGAAGTGGTTAAAGTGTTCACCTTTCCAGAGAAAGAATATGTGAACTAACAGCCTTCTCCCTCCCCACCCCCCATGTCCCCACTGTACTTAATTTGCCTGGGTGATGTGCCATACACAGCCGATGTAGCAGTCCAGGCATTTAAAATCTTGTTCTTCTCCCTCTTCATTCCCTAGGATTACCTGGATGGATCAGAGCTCTTTTGATTGGTCAACACCAGCACTAACCAATGAGAAGTGCTCTAAGCTGTCTCGGAAACCCTGCAGAGTGGGACATTAGGCAAGGGGAGGGTGAAGGGTTTTATTCAGGCCATAGATGATTCGATTTTCTTTCTTGCAACCAGTCAGTGTTGATGGGGGAAATCCCCTCTTTGCCAGGAGAGCACAATGTTTATTGCTAGCAGTTATAGCCGCTGGCAATAATTGCAAGCTAAAAATCTGATATGCTGGCTGTAATCAAGTCGATCAATAGATCGACTTGAATACATTCAGACTGCCTATAGATGGATTAACTCGAATTGGATTTGATCTATATATGGCCAGCTTTAGTTCAACTATTCATTTTTCTGAAAATGTGAACAACCAAGAAGGCGGCAGGCAACAGGCAAATAACTTGGCTTCTGAGGACACATTGAAGTTTTTGATCACCAATAATGCATTATTGCGTTGTTTAGTAACTGTATAGTTCATATTTGGTAGAGGATTCTGTAAACATTGGAAGATGATAGGGTTGGTTTAAAGTATGTTGAGTCTTAAATTCCATAGCTCACATTTCATTGTACAGGCTACACTATACTGCCAAAAGTATTGGGACACCTGCCTTTACACACACATTAACTTTAATGGCATCCTAGACTTAGTCCATAGAGTTCAATATAGAGTTGGCCCACCCTTTGCAGCTATAACAGCTTCAACTCTTCTGGGAAGATTGTCTACAAGGTTTAGGAGTGTGTCTATTGGAGTGTTTGACCATTCTTCCAGAAGTGCATTTGTGAGGTCAGGCACTGATGTCGGATGAGAAGGTCTGGCTCGCAGTCTTTGCTCTAATTCATCCCAAAGGTGTTCTATCAGGTTGAGGTCAGGACTCTGTGCAGGCCAGTCAAGTTCCTCCACCCCAAACTCGCTCATCCATGTCTTTATGGACCTTGCTTTGTGCACTGGTGCGCAGTCATGTTGGAACAGGAAGGGGCCATCCCCAAACTGCTCCCACAAAGTTGGGAGCACGAAATTGTCCAAAATGTCTTAATATGACACCTTAAGAGTTCCCTTCACTGGAACTAAGGTGCCAAGCACAACCCCTGAAGAACAACCCCACACCATAATCCCCCCTCCACCAAACTTTACATTTGGCACAGTGCAGTCAAGCAAGTACCATTCTCCTGGCAACCGCCAAACCCAGACATGCCCATCTGATTGCCAGACAGAGAAGTGTGATTCATCACTCCAGAGAACACATCTCCACTGCTCTAGAGTCCAGTGGCGGCATGCTTTATACCACTGCATCCAATGCTTTGCATTGCACTTGGTGATGTAAGGCTCATTTCATGCATTTCATATGGATTTCCATAGCCTAGCAGCTGCATCCAAGCCTTACATTACCAAGTGCAATGTAAAGCATCAGATGCAGTGGTGTAAAGCACGCCACCACTGGGCTCTAGAGCAGTGGAGACATTCTCTGGAGTGATGGATCATGCTTCTCCGTCTGGCAATCTCATAGACGTGTTTGGGTTTGATGATTGCCAGGAGAACGGTACTTGCCTGACTGCTTTATGGTGTGGGGTTGTTTTTCAGGGATTGGGTTTTCCCCTTAGTTCCAGTGAAGGGAAATCTTAACCTCCTTGGCGGTGTTCCCGAGTGTAGCTCGGGGTAGAATTTCTATACCAAGAACGGTAACCCCGAGCTACACTCAGGCTTACCATGCAGCGTTCTCTGGGGGTCCCTGCAGCACTTACCTTGTCCTTCGCTCCCACGATGGGTCCCCTGCAGCGTCCCCGTCCATCTCCTCCGGCAGATGCCGGCATCTGGCTTCCGTGTTCCGGTCCCCGTGACGTCGGAACGTTCGGGCGGCGGAACCGGCGGGAAATGTGAAATTTTTAAAAAATGACATTTTTGCTGTCATTGCTTATTCACTGCATTTAACATACATTTTGTCCCCACTGCTTTGTCCTGTGCCCTGCCTGCATTTTGACTGTTCTTTCTGCCTGGAAACTTAGAAAAGTCCATGGCGGCCAAAAAGCGTCCCTTTACGTCAAAAGCAGTTTTAGAACAGCGATAGTAAATCAGAACCACTTGCAGAATTGAGTGATAATGATTTGTGGGGAAATTCGTCATCAGACACTGAAAACGATCTTGCGACTTTGCTCAGCGATGTGCGAATTTGCCTCTGTATTTCAAATTTCAGTGTTTTTGGTTTGATTATATTATTGAATTAAATTTATTATTATTATATTATTATTTTTTATGATTATTTATTAAATTATAATTTATGATTTCGTGTTTCAAGTTTTATCATATCCGGAATGTTTAATAGACTCTTTTTCGGATAGATTTCAGTGAGTTATTCCTAAAAATTACAGCCTACAATTAAAAACTACATATTTCCATGCAAAAAAATGGTACCGCTTTCAGCACAAAATTCCTGACATGATCATACCGCCAGGGAGGTTAAGGTGTCAGCATACCAAGAGATTTTGGACAATTTCATACTCCCAACTTTGTGGGATATGTTTGGGGATGGCCCCTTCCTGTTCCAACATGACTGCATACCAGTGTACAAAGCAAGGTCCATAAAGACATGGATGAGTGAGTTTGGGGTGGAGGAACTAAACTGGCCTGCACAGAGTCCTGACCTCAACCTGATAGAACATCTTTGGGATGAATTAGAGAGGAAACTGTGAGCCAGACCTTCTCCTCCGACATCAGTGCCTGACCTCATAAATGCACTTCTGGAAGAATGGTCAAACATTCCCATAGACATACTGCTAAACCTTATGTTCAGCCTTCCCAGAAGAGTTGAAGCTGTTATAGCTGCAAAGGGTGGGCCAACTCAATATTGAACCCTATGAACTAAGACTGGGATGCCATTAAAGTTCATGTGTGTGTAAAGGCAGGCTGACCAATACTTTTGGCAATATACTGTATTTATTTAATGTTTGGGGGTTCTGAGTAATTTTTCAGCAAAAAATGATATTTACATGTTGGAGAGAAATGCCAGAATTGGCCTGGGCTGGAAGTTGTTAACATGTTTGTGAAAAATGAAACAAATGATCTAGAAGCAAAGTGGGTAAGCATCAGTTTGAACAAAACCATTAAGGAAAAGTTCAGCTTTACTATTAACTGCACTAGTCCATCTGCTTTAGCCCCTAACCTAAACTAGCCTAGAAACTCCACACCCAACTGCTTACCTATCACATCATGGCAGACACTTCCTACTCCAATGTTTGCTTTCTCCTGAACACAATATTCTTCAGGTCTGGTTGTGCTTGTGCAATACAATTCAAGGTGAGTCCAGGGAGAGTTGACTACTTTAGTTTTTACTTATGGTGAACTTTATTTTTGGCATCATATTTCAAGCTACTGTAGTGTAGGGGTCACTAAGCAAGTTATTTGTCAAATCTGATTGTTTGGGGCTGGTATAAGTCACTACTCTGTTTAGTAACTAAAATGAGGAATCAGACTTATCAGCAACAGAAAAATACATTTCCTACAGAATATTTTACATTTGGGTTTCCCTTGTGCTAACCTAAAGCCCAGCATCATTTCCTTCTAGCTAGTGAGATGCTGAAATATGATGTGTTCCTGATACTGGCATGTCCAGTAAAATTTCTTTTGATTTTTGGACTTTTTGTAGATCTAACGTCTGATGGCTGTGTAATGGAGACTATCACTAATCAATTAAAGCTTCAAAACGAAGGTCTACCCACCGCTTTCCTCTTTTACAAAGTCTCTTTTATGTTGCCTCTTGCCGTATTTCATCACTCTCTTTGCCAACATCTGTTACTAGATCTTCTGTTACTTTTATTCTTCAAAGTAGCATTGAAGTAATTAATATTTTATATTGATTTAAGAAGAAATGTAAAATGTCCATTTCTAATCCCCTGAAGCTTACTCTTGAATATGCAAAGCCTGCATAATGAGGTATAATCAATATTGGCTGGTAATAAGGCTTCCAGGAAGTGATGCGTGATATTCAAGGGAATTCTGAGCTGTTTCACTCTTTCTTTATTTTTAAAGAGAATGCGTTATATGGCAGTGATGGCTTTATTACAGTGGTTGTAAACCTGTGAAATGAAAGATAAACAAAGCATGTTCTTCTAAAGTGTGCACTTGATTCAATACAAAGCACCTACTGTGATTTCTGTCTACTCTGTCTTTCCTCTCTCATGTATGAGTCACTTTTGACAGTCTATGCCAACAAAAGGCAATCCTGGGAGATGGCCATGCCCTTCCTGTGCATGTGGAAAGATGGGGGGAGGGCTATGGCAGATGATAAGAAGGTTCCCTTGATACAAACAACCAATGGAATTGGTACCGTTTGTATGAAAATAAAAAATATGCAAAATACGTGTGCACAAGGTGTCAGTGAATTAAAGTGTTTGTTCACCAATGCCAGAAGTCTGTCAAGCAAATTAGGTGAGTTGGAAACTTTGGTGCATGAAGAGAATTATGATTTAATTGGTATTGCTGAATCTTGGCTTCATTCTTCACATGACTGGGCCATTAATATTCCTGGCTATGTTCTCTTTCAGAGAGACAGGGTAAAAAGGAAAGGTGGTGGTGTTTGTCTCTACGTGAGAAGTGATCTCAGAGCAAGTGTGAAAGAGGACCTAGTTGATGGAGAGTGTGATTAAGCTGAAGCATTATGGGTGGAACTGCACATGGGGGTGCATACTACAAAGGTAATCATTGGAGTTTGTTATAGGCCTCTCAGTGTTAATGAGGAGGAGGTGGCTCCTTGCACAGATCGAATGTGCTGGGACAGTAATAATAGTGGGGGATTTTAACTACCCAGAAATTGACTGGAGTAATGGTACTGCAAGAACATTTAAAGGGCAAAAATGTTTAAACCTACTACAAGACAATTTTATGGTACAGTTCATAGAGGCCCAAACTAGGAATGATGCTCTGCTAGACCTCGCAATTTCAAACCATGCAGAGCTTATTATGGATGTCCATATAAAAGAACATCTGAGTAGCAGTGACCATAACATGATTTCATTTATTGTTAGCTGTAAACATCAAGCAGATATGAGAAAAATAAAAATGCTCAACTTTAAGAAAGTAATTTTCCAAGGCTGAGAGCTGCTTTCCAAGACTGGGAGGGAATATTGGCATCGATGAACACAACACAGAAATGGGAGTTCTTCAAAAAGACTGTATGTGAACACACTGCAAAATATATTCCCATGGGCAACAAGTTTAAAAGGCTAAAAATCAAACCTATGCGGCTTACGGCCAAAGTTAATAAAGCTATAGATAATAAGAAAAGAGCTTTTATTAAATATAAAAATGAAGGAACTCTATCATCGTTTTAACATTACAAAGAATATAACAGAATTGTCAGGGTCCTGTCCACAGCAGAAGTTCTGGAAGATTGGGCATTTCCGCCAGTACCCTACATGGCCCCAGAAATACACGCATCAGGCCCAGTTTTGGCGCCAAACGGCCTTTATAAGGAGGCTCTTCACTCCTTCAAGTTGCTGGATGATCTCTAGCTCCCCATACTTTGTTCCTGTTTCCTGTGCTATTGTGGCTTGTGACTTCCTGATACCGACTCGGCTTGCTTTTGGACCTGTCTACTCTGCACATCCATAAGCAAAGCATTCACGGGTGAGCTGTAATTGCCAAATCACTAGTGACCGATATTAATGCTCAGAAGAGGAGATAGTGGTGCAACACCCATAAATTGTGGGCTTTCAATCAATGGAAGACTGTAATATGGTCAGATGAATCAAGCTTCACACTGTTTCCAACCACCGGACGTGTTTACATGTAAACACCAATCCAAGCTTATGACCAGGACTGTCTAGAGCCAACAGTAAAGCCTGGTGGTGCTGCAATCATGGTTTGGGCAGCCATGTTTTGGTATTCTGCAGGCCCCATCATCACTGTGAAAGGTAGGGTCACTGCCAGAAACTATGTACAAATTTTGTCTGACCAGGTGTACCCCATATTGCAGACATTGTTTCCCAAAGACAGCGCCATTTACCAAGACGATAATGCTCCGATTCACACAACTGGTGTTGTCAAATTGTGTTTTGATGAGCATGCAGATGAAGTCTCACACTTTCCCTGGGTGCTGCAGTCAACGGACCTCAATATCATAGAGCCACTAGGGTCAATATTGGAGAACAAGGTTCAGGCTTGTTTTCCACCTCTGGCATCTCTGCGAGTACTGGAATGATTTTTGCATGAAGAGTAATATCAAATTCCATTACCCACCATTTAAAAACTTATATTTGTCAATTCCCAGGAGAAACCAGGCCATCTTGGATGCCAAAGGAAGCCCAACACCATATTAGATAATGACTTTGTTCTTTTACTTTGTGTTTCCATAATTTTGTCCAACCCTGCATTCCATTAATTAAATCAATGTGGAGGATTACAGTGGGCCTTACCTGCCTTACCTGCAGGAGGATCTCAAGCTCATACTATGAACAGGGCTTGGACCTTCCCAAGTCAGTGCTAGAGACCCATACACCAGGAATTTGGGATTCGGTGACTGGGCTCTTAAATGGTGTTGGGGGTTAGCTATGAAAGGGAAGGGACAAAGTTTATAATTTAAAGCTAAAGAGGATAAGTCAAAAACTATATTTATACAAGAGAGTGCTTTGTTACTTTCTTCCAGATCTGCAAAGTAATCCAGCATGAAACTTTGCCTTTGTACAGGAGCTTTTTGTAATAAAGACCAGTCACTGCTGTTCTACCTCCTTGTGCAGGGTGACTGGTCTTGTCTCCGCCCCTGTAGTGGATGGGTCCTGCTGAGCCCCTCCCACAGCTCTGCTCTGCACCGTGATGATGCCACTTCTATTTTACCAGGGAATAGCTGCATTTAAAAAAGTTTGTTGTACACAAAGTGGATGTACATCCTTTGTGGCTATTGATGGATGTATCTAAATGAAAAAAAAATTGTGCCTGAAGTTCAGGCTGTACCTGTGTGTATGGACCTGAGTACACAGACATTCTTTTAAGAATCAATACAGGTGCTGTTCCTGCAGTTTAGTAATATTGCGAGTGCAGATACTTATTAGTATTATAGTTATTTAGGGTGGAGCCTAGCCGGTGACGTCACGCCGCCCCGCACCTCATGGAGGCCGGTGGCCATCTTTGTTTCTGGGCTACCCTATGTGAATGTACTGCATTATGTCCAAATAAAAACATCTGAACATACTACACTATCAGTGCTTTTTTGGGGTGGGCTGTATGGTTGAGCCCCCCCCCTTTCAAGGTGGATATCTATTTTGAGTGCCCTGCTCTGAGGAGTCCTGACTAGTATGACAACCGTTGCTGGATGCCTGGTGCCCCCCTGCTGGTTAGAGGAAGGAGCATCTCCATCAGAGTGACAGCCTGCTAGATGACCCACATTGCCTCAGCCTTCTAGTACCAGGAGTGGTCTGACAACTCAAATGCGCATATTATGCGCTTTCTGGTGAGTGCATATAGTTTACCCACCTATGAGCACGGAGTCGACAGCATTTGCACCTATTACTGGGACGATTGATATATCACCTGAGGACGTTATTTTCACTTTAGGCACTTTAGCCATCACCTATTTTAATTTTATTAGACGCATGATGTATATATGAGTTATTGCTTATCCCTTTTTTAGCACTGCATATGTTTTTATTACTTACTAGGATCTAATGGGTTCACTTTAAACATGGTGATGCAGACAGATATAGAACATAAAAATTCCATAAGATGCTTAAACACACATTGAACTACATTTGGCATAATGCATATGTTATGTTATCATGCGAAATGCACTATTCCTTACCACACTTTGAAAGTGCCAAGAATTGCCTCTTGGTTCTGTTTGTCTGAACGTGTGCTTTGGTTTATTCAAAATGCACATATAGTAGCTTGTGTCATTTCACACCAGGATTAACATGATGGCATATTGAAATAACCTTTCAAAAATGTGTTCACAATGTTTTATTAATCTGTGTACTCTGTGTGAACTTGCTTTTAGCATAAAGGCAGCCTTTTCATGGGAGCCCTTGCAATCATCTGTTAAATTTGGCACTAGAACTAAACCTGCAGTCATTCTAACAGCATAGGATGGTACACTGAATGCAAACAGTGCTAACTTTTTCATGTATATACATGTGTTCACTGCAGTGCTAGAAAGGGTAAATATAGCCTTTAGTGCTAATTATAAAAAAAAAAATGAATTTTACTTTTCTGGGAATCATCAAATGAAATTTAAGAAGACCAATTTATGGACAGAATGGGAACTTGGATTTAAAAGTGTGGCTTTACTACAGCATTGCACTACTTCCCTTAAAGAATATGTAAACCCGACATTTGATATTGCTGATATGTGCCTGCTGTACCATTACTTGTATGAAAATGTATCCTGTTCTCTTTGTAGTGCTTCTTTTGTGTGAAATCCTTGGTGTTCCTTCCAGTCCCTCTGCTTTCTTCTTAAAATCTGACCACACCAGACAGGAGAGCACAACATGATCAGTTTTCTAGCTGTGCGGGGAACACAGCCTGCTCTCCTCCAATGATCAGATTTGTACTGACATGCCCTCCTCCCCAATAGAAGAGAAATGTGATGGGTTCAGGTGGTGCTGGTCCTCAAGGGTCTGAAGGGTCTGACTGAAAGTGCAAATTGGAGACCCATGAAAAGACAGAAGGTATCCACCAGAAAAAGAGAAGAGAGAAGTGGACCCCTTTAGTGCAGTATGTATCTAGATGTAGTTATCTCCTCAATAACGAGAAACAGAAAAAAGACCTACGTCTGGTTGTAGTGACCCAGGTGGGTAGAACCAGACAACCTTCCATGAATGCAGATGGAGATAAGACCCTGTCTCCACACAGGGTGAAATCAGTTTCTCTGGATGAGGCAGGGGTCCCAATCTTGGATCTTCTATGAGTTCACAGGTGGGTATTGTACCTGCAGGATGAGAGTAGGTAAAAAGTGTTGGTGAAACGAATGGAAGAGGCTCCTGATGTGGTGTTCCTAAAGTTGTCCATACATGGGTCAGTTTTTTTGAGATGAATGGAGAAATCCTTCTAACTATGCCAATGTATACTGATAGCAGGGAGACTACCCCAGAATTGGAATACACAGATCAGTTCTGCAGCCTATTTCTTGTGGCACTGAAAATATACCAACAAGGTGGTTGAACAGGAGTTGTTCGGAGGATTGACTTCCCTGCAGTCAGTGGCCACACATGTATCAAAATTTATCCGGTACCTGCTGAAGCAGCCGAATTTCAATCCATGCATGGCCAGCTTAAGAATGGGTCAGAGTCATCAAGTTAGATGAACATGAGATAGCTTTGATGGATTGCATTCATCAAAGATTAAAGGTTACGTAAATTCTAACAATGGACTTTCTTTATTTGTCCACTTTCTGTCTGTCTGTGAGCAGTCATCAGACCCTATACCTGTTATACGTGGAGAAGAGAAGAACAACAATGTGTAAGCTTCTACACAATCCAATGTTTGGCCCCCAGAGGTACTCAGGGACATGGGTAAGGTGGGTATAAGTGGGTTGGGAGCTGGGCTAGTAAAAATGCTCAAAGTGACCTATATTTAAAGCAGTATTAAAGCCCAAACTAAAATTAAAATATAGTGCAGCTTACCAATCATTAGACGTGGTGGCTGCATTAGTTTTATTTTTCAGGCTTTGTTCCCTGTTTTTATCAGGTGATCTGGCCAGTAACACGCCTCCTGTATTAGAATGTCTCCATTCTGGATGAAGGAGCACAGAGGACACCTTTGGACAGCAGCATTTTCAGTCTGGGTGATGGGAGAGTTAGATGTATTAGCAGATATAAATACACTAACAAATTGAAGCCAACCTCCAACTTATATTTTATAAGCATTTACAGCAACATTTTTTTTCCTTTTGGGATAAAAGTCTTACATAAATGAATATAACTGATTATTTTAAGTACCCCTGTCAGTGTTGAGTGGTTTGTGCCATCGCTGTAACTGATACATCTGTAAGAGAGCTAGTTCTTTTGAAACTTTTTTTTCTACATTATGCTTTTTTTATTTATTTTTTCACATTAATGTTTATTTAAACCAGAGCCAGAAACAGGAGCAGAGCATGCATACAAAGTCAGCTATATACTTAAGTAAGTACAATTTGCATAGATCATAGCATAATATCAATGTCACAGTTATAACATGAGCACAAAATGAAATACATCATAAAATAAACATTTTTTATTTTAATAAATTATTATATAACTTTTTTTTTTGTATGGTTGAACTGGATGAACTTTTGTCTTTTTTTCATCCAGACTAACTATATAACTGCTATGTAACTATGAAAAACATCAGATTTACTGGCCAGATCGCCAGATGATAATAGAGGAAAGAAATCCTAAAAAAGAAAATTAATACAGCCATCACATCTAAGAATTGGTAAGCTGCGATATGGTAAATGTTTGCTTTAGGGTTTAATACCGCTTTAACTTCTAGTTCTGGAGGAAGTGTACCTGCAAGGACTTGTTCACATACAGCTTCTTTAACAAGGCGGTGCAGCCCATAAAAAAAACCTCATGTGACTATTGTAATACTTTATTCTTTGGTACAACTGATTTGTATGCAGTTGCATAAAAGCTTTTTCTTTTATAAGAGCACATGCTGTTTATAGCTAATTGAAAAACATATGTATTTTTAAAAGCAAACATCTGAGCAAACCCTAACAAGGATGCTGATTTGGTAGGTCCTCATCATATATATCAAAACCAAAGTGGGCAACAGTTTTGGTCAGATGTTTCAAGTTGATGTTAATAGCAACAGAAGGAAGAAAATAAGATCCATGCTTGTACAGTTAATGAAGTCCTGCAGTGGGATTTCTTGTGAATACTTCAAAAGTCCCCGGAGAATTGAGGACCTTGCCTAATAACTTTTTATTATGACAGTAATTCGTGAAATAAAAGCAAACATGTTTTTTTCTTTGAATCCGTCGGCATCTTCACACAAGTAAAAGCTTGTCTCGATATTTTAATATCAAGGACACAATCTAACCTAAAAATTAAAAAGGCTATGCACATAGAAGAAGAAAATTCCTTGGCAGAGTGCCACATAATTAAATGAATCCCTTTAGATAAATTGTAAATAATGTGAAAATGAAGAAGGAACGAGAAAGTGGCTTTAATGCTTTTCTCTGTATTATAAAAGAGATGATGACTGAGGTCAGCCAGGATGTATCGTGAACCTTGGTAGTGCAGGGAGATGGAAGTACGACACATAAGTAGATGGGTGTTTTCACTACTTTAGCTCCCATACCTGTATACACTTTATGGAGTACAGCAATTTGCAGCTATGGGTGTGCTCATTGGGCAATAACTTTGTCATGCAGTTATTTTGTGAGACAAATGAGGCTTTTTTTTTTTTTTTGCAGTTATGGGGTTACATAGTTATATAGTTAGTCTGGCTGAAATAAGACAAAGGTCCATCCAGTTCAACCAAAAAAAAAAAGTTGTAATCCTATACCCACAGTTGATCCAGAGGAAGGCAAAAAAAAACCAACAAAGCATGATCCAATTTACTCATGATTGTCTAAAGGTAAATAGATTGTTAACTTTGCAAATACTCAAGAGCTTAATACATGAGGGGAAGCTCTGCTGATTTCCATCATCCAATCATGTGCAAGCAAAAATGCAGTTTTTTTTCTTTTGCATGTGATTGGGTATTCATTGCAGAAAAAAAAAGGGGGGCAGAGAGCTGAAATTACACATTGAAGAGCTCAGTGAGGGAAGCTTGAATTGCTTATTGGAGAGAAGGGACACACCACCCTCCACACAGATAAAAGGAACAGAGCTGAGGATGTCAATCTGTTGGAGGTCCCTCTCCATCACCATTTTTCTCTTGGTGTCAGGAAAACTTGTGATTCATGCAGACAGAAATGCCACTTTGTGCTCTTAATTGAGACAATTACACACTGTAGATTGTAAGCTCCAAGGAGCAGGGCCCTCCTCTCCCTCTTGTATTGAACTGTATTGTTGCTGTATTGTCTCCCATTATATTGTAAAGCGCTGAGCAAACTGTTGGCTTTATATTAATCCTGTATAATAATAATAATAGAGGGATATGCTTTGTTCACATTTCATGTCTGAATTTTACAACCACTTTAAAGGTCTTCAAATTAGATCCCTCAATTTGAGTTCTTTGTTCTATAAATCTTCCCATAAATATCTGTCTATATAGCATGGCATGACCGTTATACTGCAATTTTAGAAATATTGGCCAGATTTGGTAAAGTAAAAGTATGTCACGATCAGATTATCCTTTTATTCCACAATAAAAAGGAGGATAGTGCCCACTAATCAAAGTTATTTCTTTAAGAGGACAATGTTAATAAAAAATACAAAATAAATGTTCTATAGGCAATCAGAACATAAGTGTAATACATCCACATAAATATCAAAATGTCAGGTGCGTATGCATTTTCAGCATGAATAATTATTATTATAGAATATAATATACCCACACAAAACTGTGCTAATATATCAAAGTGTTAGGTGCATAAATATTCCTCATATAATATTATGTGCAACAAAAAAGTTCATGTAATTAAAATTATGTTTGCAAATGTCCCAAAAAATATTAAAATTCTTCTCAAAATCTTCTTTACTTCACTAATACAGAATATTCCACCACCATACAGTGTGTACTAGACAGACTCACCAGAAGTCAGTGCTGGTAACATTATAAAGCAGCCAACAACACACTTCCCTCTGGGAGTAACAATCTGCAATCAAAGGCTTCCTATTTCACCACCAGTCAGTGTGCCACCACCATTTACAGTTAAAAAGTTTTGAGACTGATGCAAATATGAATTTTCACAAAGTCTACTGCTTCAGTGTTTTTAGATCTTTTTGTCAGATGTTACTATGGTATACTGAAGTATAATTACAAGCATTTCATAAGTTTGAATAAACTTAATGTAATTGTCAGTAAAAGCTTTTAAAAGAGTCAGTATTTGCAATGTTGACCCTTCTTTTTCAAGACCTCTGCGATTCGCCCTGGCATGCTGTCAATCAACTTCTGACTGATGGCAGCCCATTCTTGCATAATCAATACTAGGATTTTGTCAAAATTTGTGGGTTTTTCTTGTTCACCCGACTTTTGAGGATTGACCAAAAGTTCTCAAAGGGATTAAGGTCTGGGGAGTTTTCTTAACCATGGACCCAAAATGTTGATGTTTTTTTCTCCAAGCTAATTAGTTATAATTTT
The DNA here is from genome assembly GCF_062004578.1 of Staurois parvus. NCBI lineage: Eukaryota > Metazoa > Chordata > Amphibia > Anura > Ranidae > Staurois > Staurois parvus. Next base: position 3,920,414 of record NW_028318781.1, read on the forward strand.
TTACTTGTGGCAAGGTCCTCCAGCATGCTGGAAAAGGCATTGTTTGTCACCAAACTGTTCTTGGATGGTTGGGAGAAGTTGCTCTCGGAGGATGTTTTTGTACCATTCTTTATTCATGGCTGTGTTCTTAGGCAAAATTGTTAGTGAGCCCACTCCATTGGCTGAGAAGCAACTTTACTGTTGGCATTACACAGGACTGATGGTAGTGCTCACCTTTTCTTCTCCAGACAAGGCTTTTTCTGGATGCCCCAAACAATTGGAAAGGAGATTCATGAGAGAACAGTCCAATACATGTACCTTTTGCAGAATATCAGTCCCTAATTTTTTTCCCTTCTTGGCACCAGACCTTTCTCCAAAAATCTTCGCCTCACTGTGCGTGTAGATGCACTCACATCTGCCTTCTGCCTTTCCTGAGCAAGCTCTGCACTGGTGGTGCCCCGATCCTGCAGCTGAATCAACTTTAGGAGATGGTCCCTGCACTTGCTGGACTTTCTTGGGTGCACTGAAGCCTTCTTCACAATTGAAAAATATTTTTTCTAAAAAGAATCAACCAACCCACCACTAGTGACAAATTACCCTTTTTACACAATATTATAATCAACAATTCGTGCCTTAACACATATACACTCTATTTATAAGTGTCCAGTGTCTTATATTCCAAAAATTAAAAGAAAAAAGAAAAATAAAATGAATATGTCCCATGTAAAAAATGTTGCATTTGTAAAACAACAGGGACTACTAGTAGGGTGGTATCCAAGTTTACCTCCCAGAATACTGGGGAAAGTTTTAAAATTGAGAATTTCATCACTTGTAGAACGGCATTTGTAACGTATGTTTTAGAATGTTCGTGCCACCTACAATATGTAGGTAGGACATCGAGACCCCTCTATAAAAGACTTAGAGAGCATGTCACCAATATAAGGAAAGGGAAAAAAGACCACTGTCTATCTAGACATTTCAGGGATGTCCATGATTGTAATCCGGAAGCCCTGAAATTTTGTGGCATTGACTCTATAGATGCTCATTGGAGGGGGGGGGGTGATAAAATTAAGCTTCTATCACAAAATGAAACATTTTGGATTTTCAGCTACGGACTCTTAAACCTAGAGGATTAAATGTTGAGCTAGATTTGAATTGTTTTATTTATAATTTTTGAAAATATCGGTGGTTTTATATATATTTTTTTCTTGGAAAAAATACAAGAAAAATTATTTTGAAAATAATTTTTTTCTTTTTTATTAAGGTGATTTTTATACTTTTAGAAATTTAAAAAAAATCATACAGACATAAAAGGATGGATATATGTAAGGGTAGGGATGTAAGCTAATGGACACATATATTTATGGGGGTATTTATATTGAACTATATAATATTTATTTATTTAAAGAAAGAGGTATAGTGTTAGATATGGGAACATTATTAGTTTTATGTATTTCGGGGTTATACCCTTATATATATATGGAGGTACAATATTTGATGGATTCAGTGTTGGATTTTAAAGTTAGCTTTTTAATCTTAGATTATCTTATCCTATATGATTTCTGTTATATAAGGGAGTGTAGATAGGGGTATTATTATATATTTTCCGTGTCTATGCAATTGTTATGTAATTTTTATATAATAAGTTATTTTTATTTGGTATTGGATTTATTATATTGTTTGGGGAGGTGGGATATATATATTTATAGAATTCGCTATATTGCAATAAGTCTATGTGTCATCCAAGACACTCATCAAAGCGGTATGGCATAATGCAGAGACGTATGTGCTTGTTTCCCTTATTTAAAATGGCGGCCGGCACTTCGCTAATTGACTGAATTGACTAGAACAAGGAGTGATAGTCCGACATATCTATCCCTTAAGATTAAGTCCCGGATGTGATGAAACGCGTCATGGGATGTGACGTTGGACGTACGGAGCAGGAACTGGAAGTGATACGGTGGCCATCTTGGAGTGGGGAATCGTGAGGATATCCACCCAGGAGCTGCGTGGTAATCCCCAAGCAGTGGGGTTTTTCTCGTAATGCGCGATTGTTACTACATTCATGTAAGCAGATATATTAAAGTGTATTTTACGGTATTTTGTGGATTTACACTATTACTGTCTCATACATCCTGCGTGGATCTGAGTGACCAGGAAACTAGCTGGTGATACCAGGAGGGGATGAGATTGGAAAGTGGAGGCAAGGAGGCTGAATAGTGTTGAGGACTTCCCCAGATTGCACCTTACAATGATTCTGAGATTTTGATCTCTGGTAAGGGTATATAAGCTATAAGCATTAGAAGTGAGACACCATTGTAGTGAATACACTGAGTGGAACACATCACTGTTGTGGCACAAGTTGCTGTGGTTGTTTTTCTGTCTCACGTTTTTGCACTTATATACTTTAAAAACACGTGTGGAGTGCTATATATTTTAATGGTAATGCACTATGTTGAGCTTTTGATTTCTTTGAGGGTCTGTGTGGAAGCTGGCCTATGAGGATCTTCAACAATACAAAGGAGTGATTTCGAGTGGGACATATTAATTTTATTTTTCTTTTAATTTTTGGAATATAAGACACTGGACACTTATAAAAAGAGTGTATATGTGTTAAGGCACAAATTGTTGATTATAATATTGTGTGAATAGGGTAATTTGTCACTAGTGGTGGGTTGGTTGATTCTTTTTAGAAAAAATATTTTTTGATGTTTGTAACTTTCTAGGGTGGAAAGTGGTTTCTATTTAGAGTTGGATAGCTGGCAGGGGTGTGTCGAGGATTCTACCACATTTTACTTTTGGTTTCTTCACAATTGAACCTCTCTACTTGAAGTTCTTGATGATCCGATAAGTGGTTAATTTAGTGCAATCTTAGTAGCAGCAATATCCTTGCCTGTGGATCCCTTTTTGTGCAAAGCAATTATGACTGCACATGTTTCCTTACAGGTAACCATAGTTAACAGAGGAAAACCAATTATTTCATGTATCACCCTCCCTTTAAAGCTTCCAGTCTGTTATTCTAACTCAACCGGCTTGGCAGAGCGATCTCCAGCCTTGTCCTCGTCAACACTGACACCTGTGTTAATGAGAGAATCACTGACATGATGTCAGCTAGTCCTTTTTGTGGCATGGCTGAAATGCAGTGGAAATGTTTTTTTGGGGATTAAGTTCATTTTCATGGCAAAAAGGGACTTTGCAATTAATTGCAGTTCATCTGATCACTCTTCATAACATTTTGGAGTATGTGCAAATTTCCATCATAAAAACTGAGGCAGCAGACCTTGTAAAAAATAATATTTGTGTCATTCTTAAAAAGTTTGACCAGGGCTGTGTACTAAGGACTCACCAGAGGTAAATGCTGGTATTGTTATAAACCAGCCAACAGAGCATTCCCCACTGGGAGTAACGATCTGCAGCGCCCAAAAGATCCCTTTCTCAGAAGTCCTCGAGATCACCAAACCATATATTCCATCATATCATAGCAGGAGAAGAAGAGGAAATAACTTGCACAGTGTGAAATCATTAAAACACTTTATTGTTAAAAGCAATCCAAAACATTCACATTCAAAAGTGTCTCCACTGACAACAGTATAGTGCGTGTAATCATATACCCGGGTTCGCTCTGGCTGCAATTCGTAGACACGAGCATGGAACCAGTATACGAGGTCTACGCCCCACCCCATGTGTTTCATTATCCAATGTCCTCCAGTGGCAATGCAGTGGAGGAATTGTTAAGGACCTGACATGTAAAATGTTGGTGTTATTTTCTCATAACCTAATTACAATTAAGTCATTTTAGAAAACCTAGAAAGGTTTTTAAAATTCAAAGTTTTACTTTTAACACAATTTGGGCCAAAGGTCACAATAAAAGAGCTACAATGATATTTTCTTTCCAAAATGTTGTGTATCTTCTGAAAAATATTTTTAAAATCTTGTTATTATTCTTGTTATGCAAGGCTCTTTGATTGTCTTTTATATTGTGTGACTCACAATTAGTTCAGCTTTGGCTTTAAGAACCAATGTAATGATACATTGCTCTACTGTGGCAATGTGCATTCCATTGGCTTTCTTTTTTCTTTGTGTACAGACAATATTTACAATAATGGCAAATATCACATACATATCGATATAAACCTTTTGTTATAAAAAAAAAAACCCCAAAAAACAAACTGCATTTGAATCAAGAATGCAGACAGATGTGCATTCTTTGTTACATGGCTTACTGAATACTGTAGCTTTAACACATGTTCTTTAACCCTTTCATGCCCAGAGATCCTTAACGCCTAGCTGCCCAGGTCAAATTTAGAACCATCAGCCTGCAGTCATCAACTTGACATTAATTTTATGACTTGAGTACCTTAATAATTTAATTTTTTAAAGGACATATAATAATTTTGTTTGGTACACTTAATAACTTCCTTTATTTTTCTATGGGTAGACAAATGCATAACCTTTTTTTTTAAGTTTGAATTCATTAATTTTTTAAATACTGTAATTCAATAGTTTACACATATTTGTCTGACACTGCAGTTTGAATGTCGCAGTGTTCATGTTCACACTGAAGGCTTTCATTTTCCTCAGTGAAGCCTGGTCATAGTGGTCACATGATCAGGAACCATGCTGATTGATCCCTGATCGTCAGTGGAGACCTGGGATTGGGAGCCCCCCAGCGGCACTAAGTGCTTGCTGGTGTCTCTGAAATATACATATCCCCAGCATGGGTCATCATTCAAGGGAATGTTTATACACTGTACAGATGGTGGGTAGGAAGAGGATAATCATCCTCCTATAAGCCCCAAAACTCATTCCAAGTGACTGATCTGTCAAAAAAATTCACTTGCCTATCTCTGCCTCCACAGTAATTTACAAACTTGGCATAATGCAGCCCTAATGCTTTGTCCAGTAACTATCAGGTATAAACAAGGTCAATAACAGTTACAGAAAAGCACTACAATAATGGAGAAGAAAAAGACAGGCAGTGACTGTTACCTAGAAGTGTAAATAAAAAAGGAAAAAAATCCTCCTGCGCTCTTATGTAAACAAATAAAAAAGCAGCTAACATCCTATCCTATACCATAAGGTCTAAATCACATATACATAATAATGATGTAGCTGCATCATTATTATGTATATGTTACCTAGAAGTGTCTGCACATACCTGTCAGTTTATTTTTTGCCATCTGTGTCCCATTGGAAAGATTTACCTTCACTTCCTTCCCCATAGCCAAAACAGGAAGTGAGAGGAAATCTCTGCAAATCACGAGAATTTCTTAGGGACCCCCCAGGTCACCAAAACTATGGTCCCCATTGGATTTCCCCTCTATTACCTTTCTGGGGACAACGCAAAATTTGGGGTTTCTGTTACTTCCACTTTCAATGATAATGGTAAACAGGACAAACAGAGAGGGTGAATCTCCCTAACAAGGGCGCAGACAGCAATAAAAGCATAAAAGGTGTTCTAATCTCTCTCCATTCTATCAAAAACTAAGAAATAAAATGGTTTGCCTTTAGTTATACTTTAGGTTTTGTTCAATGGAAATCAATCAAACCTCACATTTTGCCACACATAAACCACATATACATAGAGGTTGATTTACTAATGGAATTGAGATTGGCCACTTTGTAAAGTACATTTTCACTTCACTTAGAAGTGTGGTGAAAATTTACTTTGAAAAGAATACCCAATCATGTTGAAGGAAAAACAAATTGTATTTTTGCTTGCACTTGACTGGGTGATGGCGAGCTTCACTTCATTCACTAAACTAAGGGAAAATTCCCATGTGGATTGAAAATTCACATTTGCTAAGCGAGCAGCTGTTTTGCCTTCAGAAAATAAACACCATAGAATGATGTGTCCTAGGGATCACTACATAGACAACCAACCAACCAGCTTGTGATCAATATGTCTCTTTTCCTATCCTAACTATTAATATTGAATGCTTCATGTACTCCCTGTAAAGAAGCTTCTTTTAGGATATCCTAAATACCTCGTACCTCAACTAAAGGCATTTCACTTTCTTTTTCACATCCAACAACGCCACCATCAAACCCGCTGTAACGGACATGGAAAAGTTATTGTAACGGACATGTAAGATTTGAGTGGAAATATGGTATGATAGCCATGACAGGTTGAGTAGATTAGATTATGTCAGGCCCTTTCATTGCAAAGGTGTGTGCAGGAACAGTCTGCTAATTAAGGATGTACATTGAGCCCCTGGGCAGTAGGGAAATGAATAGAAGGTACAAACAAGGGGTCTGGGGTCAGATGTGTATGTATACACAATTTCTCAATAGGCCTTACAGACCCAATCATCATTTAGCATTAATTAGTCTAAAGCCAGGTTCCTGGATGTGACAACTTTTGTGTGTCAATCAGGTTATCACCTTCTGAGGAAAACCAGTGACAGCAGACAGACTGTCTGCCTTTTGTGGAAAGCTCTATAAGTAATATTCACATCAAAGAAGTATGTTTAATCTCTTATAAAAGCCAAAATATTAGTTGGAGAGATATGAACAAGCTTCCTTTGTGCAGGCCATTCTGTATGCTACATTTACATATAAGAATCATATTTGTGGCTTGGGGAGGAAGCCAGGGAAATGCATGGAATGATTAGATGACGCGGGGGTGCGACAGTCGGATGGTGTTTGGTACTGTTGCGATCGGGCTGACACGCTGGTGTCAGAAATCCAATCCCCGACTTGGTGTTCAGGCCAGTCTCGGCCCAATTGAACTTGGGCAGGTCCATACACAGTACCTCTTGTGGGCAGGTCAGGACCACCTCCCCCAGAGTCAATTGGCCGAAGACTAATGTCCCGCCCATGTCCAAATCGCCATAAATTGAACGCACGGACATTTGGACAGGGTGATCCGTACGGAGCTGGTTCGATTGACCAATGGATTACTAAGTTTCTGGCTTGCTCCAGCCGCAGGGTAAAGTGTTATTCTGTCTTTTTATTCCCTTTTATTTTATAGTAATTAGTCATTTGTGTGTCTTCTTATATCTTTTGTATTTTCTGTAACTTGTTATATTTTGTACATATTTTATGCACTGCCCACTTTGGGAAATTAAATCTTAAAATTAATTAGTGAACTTCTGTGTATTTAAGCACGTGCTCATATCTTCGGAGAGACTAGATCGGAGAGATTAGATTGGGTTATATTGTATTGTATTTTAGTGCCTTTAAAACGCTCGGTTAAGCTCATTGCCAATCTGTATGCAACTGCACTGTGAGTGGGCAGATTGCAAAGGTAACAGATCTGCCAGACGGAGATCTGTGTGTGTGGTGTCTCAACAGACCGTTCTGCGGATAAACTGTTGGGTGGTGGCAGGCTACCTTTGTGGTGCGTCTGGTGTGGGGGTGTGTGGACAGTGGAAGGGTTATTAACACCGGGGTTCAAGCTAGGATAGCTGAAGGGACCTTTAGAAGGGTGTGTGATTACTAAGCTGGTCCTCAACTCTAATCAGGGCACCAGGTTGTATGTAAGATCGTATCTGCCAGTGTGTGGTCGACCAGCTGGATTGGAGTGGAGTCTCCATCTGGTGGTGGCCAGAGGTAGTGCGGGCTGTGAAAAGGTATCACGGCTGATCTTATATACGGTTTGAGATATTTAAGTGTAAATCCCTTTATTATCCCCTCTTTACCACCCTGTCTCGGCCGCACGCATGCGTCACGGTTAGCTAGTCGCTGTGGGCGTGGCGTGTGGTGGACACGTGACAGGGTGATCGTTTAACGAATCCTTGACACCCGCCCTGCAGGCCAAAGTACTTGGTGTCATTCTGGACTCCAACCTATCCTTCCAGCCCCAAGTCCAATCTTTAACAAACTCGTGCAGACTCCACCTCCGCAACATCGCCAAAATACGCACGTTCCTAACCCCAGAAACCACTAAACAGCTCATCCACTCCCTCATCGTATCACGACTCGATTACTGCAACTCCCTCCTCACTGGACTGCCTTGCCGCTGGCTATCCCTGCTTCAGTCGATTCTGAATACAGCTGCCAGACTCATTCACCTTTCCAACCGCTCCATCTCCGCCACCCCCCTCTGCCAATCCTTCCACTGGCTTCCGATTGCGCAACGGATCAAATTCAAAATCCTAACACTGCTGTACAAAGCCGTTCACCATACTGCCCTGAACTACATCACTGACCTAATATCCAAGTACCACCCAGCACGCACACTCCGCTCCTCACAAGACCTCCTTCTCTCTAGTTCCCTGGTCTCCTCCTCCCATGCCCGCCTCCAGGACTTCTCCAGGGTGTCACCCATCCTCTGGAACTCCCTGCCCCAACCCATCAGATTATCACCTACTCTCCTCTCCTTTAGGCGCACCCTGAAAACCCACCTCTTCAGGGAAGCCTACCCCACCCCCTGCTAACTTGCCAACCTCCTCCACTCTTCCTACCACCCCATCCCCCACAGCTATCTCCTCCTGTGCCACCATCCCCTCCCTCCTAGATTGTAAGCTCGAAAGAGCAGGGCCCTTGATCCCCTCATGTTTTGCATTGTATTGTTGTTGTTCTGTCACATGTTCTGTCCCCCTTTGTAATGTACAGCGCTGGACAAACTATTTGTGCTTTATAAATACTGTATAATAATAATAACCAATTCCATATATTACTTGAATTGAAGTACTTTCTCCAAAGTATTTTACCGCCAAAACATTTTTTAGTTTTGAATAGGTTAGGTAAGAGTTAAAACTCTTGTACGGGTTTTTCTGTCTTGCTGGGGAGATTTCCCTTCACTTTGTTTCCCAAAGACACAACAGGAATTAAGAGAAAATTTCTCTAAAGTGAGGGACATCCCCATCAGCTATCACTGGAACAATCAAACAATTGTAAGTGCACAAAAGAAGTATATGATCACTCCTGGAAAAAATTAGTAACAATAAGTCCATATGGAGTCCTTAAAGTCCATATAATCCTAAGTGGCACCAGCGGCAGCCGTCCCAGAGTAAAGCTGGCCACACATTATACAATTTTCTTGAGAATTTAGCTTTTGATTTACCAAAAACCATATAAAATGAGGTCAAACCTAAACAACACTTTTAATTGTATCCAATTAGGCAGGCCCTTGCACTACATAGTTGAAGGTAAATCTAAAGCAAATTGGGCAGAAATTGGAGAGAAAATTGTAAGAAATTGGTATAGTGTATGGCCAGCCTTAGCTAGACTCTGTGGGGTTTATTTACTAAAGCTGGTTCACTCAGAATCTAGTGCAGCTGAGCATGGTAGCCAATCAGCTTCTAACCTCAGCTTGTTCAATTAAGCTTTAGCAATAAAACCTGGAAGCTGCTTGGTTATTATGCAGAAGTACACGATATTCTGAACAAACCAGCATTAGTAAACAAACCCCTGTATAACAAACAAAGACAGGGAAGTGCCTTCTAAGTGCAGTATGAAGTTAAAATTTAATTTAGCTACAGTTAAAAACACTGACAGAATATGCAGAAGTAAATCGCTCTACACAATATGGTAGGAGAGGAGCAGGGGATATACCCAGAGCCAACTTGGAACGCACACACGGGCAGATGTGACATCACAGAAGGAAGAAGGCTTCGGTAAAAACAAGACAGGCTATGTGCTTGGAGCTAACTGCTCCTTCTAAAGGCCTTTAGAATAAAGGCCAAAATACACGATATGTAGTGATAACAATTGGGTTAAATTAATCATTTTTTGTGCATTCCTCTTCTATCATGCTGTGATGAGCAATATACTACTGCATATTCCATGAGTGTTTTTAACTGTGGCAATATTAAATTTTAACTTCATACTGCACTTAGAAGGCACTTTCTTCCTTCCAGCTATCACTGGAACAAGTGTCCATACTAGATGATTTCTACTCACAAAATGTTGTATTTCAAATAATGTTCTGTCCTTTACAATGGTCACCAAGACCATACCTTCCTACTTTGTGAGTTTGGAAAGAGGGCCACATTATAGCATGAATTATATAGGCAAATGACATGCCCTTGCCATTCCTCCAGTAACACCAACCATAAAGATTAATGCACAAAATCTGATTGATTTAACCTAATTGTTATCACTACATATCCTTTATTTTGGCTTTTCAAAATTACAAAAAGAATTTGAAGGTTAGATAAAAGATTAGGTGCAGTAAGACACTTTTGATAGCTACATAATACATTTTCTATAGCTATTCTTACCAAAAAGAGGAACAATTAAGGAGAAAAGAGGGACAGATGAATTTGGTGCCAAAAGAGGAATGGTCCCTTCAAATGAGGGACAGTTGGGTGGTATGACCAAGACCATTATGGAGAATCTTCCCATCAGGAGCACAGACAGCAATAAAAGCTTGACAGGGGTTTTAACACTTGCAGAGCTATGGGAAGCCTGGGGGGTAATAGAGAAAGGCCATTAGGAATTGCACCATGTAGAAAGTCTCTAGTCATCTAGAGACAGTAAGGGGAGATTTACTATAACTTGGGCACTCAGAATCTGGTGCAGCTGTGCATGGCAGCCAATCAGTTTCTAACTTCAGCTTGTTTAATTAAGCTTTGACACTAAAACGTGGAAGCTGATCGGTTTCTATGCAGAGTTGCACCAGATTGTACAAGCTCCAGTTTTAGTAAATCTCACCCTAAGCATCAGCTGTGAGAGATCTTTTAGAGGATGTCCCGGAATAAAAATTTGGTCATCCAACATTTATGAATTCTGAACAGACCACCTCTGTGAAGTCTGTGCAACCCTCACACCCACTTTCCTAGAACCACCTTTTCAGCCATCAACAGCAGCCTTCAGGGCTCCATTGATCTCCACGATGTATAAAAGGTTACTACAGGGCAGACCGCATATCAACACAGTTTCACAAATCATCAAACCAAAAATGCAATTCTGGCCTGCTAAATTGCTGACCTTCACCAACAATTAGTGTGTGTCCTCAGAACCTCAGTTCGCTATAGGGGTAAATGGAAGCTTGCAGACAGTGGCTGACAGCTGTTGAGTGAGCATATAGATAATGGATGTTTAAAATGTCTAAAAGCATCTAAAGGAGTTTTTTTTATCACATTTTTTTTTATTGGGGAGTTCTTCAGTATTGAAGGTAAAGGGCACTTGGGTGTTTGTTCACGCTGAAAGATATAATTTACCTTGGAAGGAAATGGAAGTTGATTGGTGATTACACGAAAATTGGATGGTGTATGGGACTTTGGTATTGGACTATTTGTTCCTTTTTTATTTATGGATATGGTTTTTTGATTGCATATTTTTATTACACATTGGCATATGATATATGGTATTTTGAATATGTATGTTTTTGAGGATATATGATATTAATTTTTATATGGATTGAATTTATTTAGTATATGTCATTTTAAGAGTATACTGAAAGCTCTTCACCATTTGATTAATTTATAGTTCTTCAGCATTGCTGTACAGACAACACATAGATAGAAACATAGCCCACATAAATGTCCCCCTCCCTGCCATACAAAACAATATTCTGCATTGACACACTTGACATTTAAGGATAGATTACAAGATAGTCAATGTTGACTGTGTGAGTGTACAAGCAGCCTGACATTCACACACTGCAGGATCATTTCTCTCTGCTCTCACACGGAGGGCAGGGAGAAGCGATCTTTACTTTCTGTTTCATTGTTTACTATGTGAGTGCTGTGATTGGTCAGAGCAGTCACATGGTAAAACACCATGTGCAGGGGCAGACTGACAACTCATGGGGCCCCCGGGCAATAGGGGGTCATAGGGCCCCTGTGCCCTTGCCCAAACTAAAAAAAGCCTATGAAAAAGGTACCAGGGGCATCTCATGGGGCCCCCTACTGACCCTGGGCCCTCGGGCAGTGCCCGAGTTTCCAAATGGTCAGTCCGCCCCTGACCACGTGATCACCCGATCACAGCGGTAATGTAATTTGCTGTGTCCAGGCAACACACCAATCGCCGGGCTCGGGGGTGCGCACTCTGTGAGCCGCGCACGAGCCATGGATGCGGGCTGACGTACAGGAATGTTAGCCTGGATTGGCGCTGCTTTGCGTTCGCCGTCTATGTAGAATGGGTGGAGGGGAAGAGGTTAATTGGTGCAAACAGCACTGCAAAGAATGGCATGCAATTTGAAAAGGAATGCAGTGCTGTTCGAATCGCATACAGTTTCCCCACTGCTCCTGTGTGAACCCAGGCTTGTCATCTCTCCTCTCCCTGCAGGGGTGACAATATGGGCTAGACGACTTCTGATTGGTCAGCACTGTGATGGTGCTGATCAATCAGAAGTACTGTCATTCCTGCAAGGAGAGGAGAGAAAGCTGCAGGGATTTCAAATCCCCAGACCTGTGGAGCTGCATTTTGTTGTGTGACAGCATGGGATTGGTGCAGGGAGGTTTTCTATGACAAGCCTGGGTTCATACAGGAGCAGCGGGGAAACCCCATGCGATTCGGACAGGAATGGCACCACGTTCCTGTTCAAATGGCATGCCATTCTTTGCAGTGCTGTTTGCGCCAATTAACCTCTTCCTCTCCACCCATTCTACATAGACGGCGAACGCGAAGCAGCGCCGATCCAGGCTAACATTCGTGTACGTCAGCCCGCATCCATGGCTCGTGCGCAGTTCACAAAGTGCGCATCTCGGAGCCCGGCGATCGGTGTGTCGCCTGGACACAGCAGATCACATTACCGCTGTGATCGGGTGATCACGTGGTGTTTTACCATGTGACTGCTGTGACCAATCACAGCACTCACATAGTAAACAATGAAACAGATAAACGATCCTGCAGTGTGTGAATGTCAGGCTGCTTGTACACTCACACAGTGCAGTGCCAGCCACCCCAGTGCCCCAGTTTAGTGCCCCTGTGTCCCTGATCACTGCCCCAGAATATCAAAAATAATGCAGGGAGGCCCTATCATCTGTCCAAGTGCACACAAAACACCCCATACACCATACCAATGCCCTGATCGCTGTCATATCAGTGTCCTGATCACCGCCATACCCCAAACCAACACCCTGATTACTGCCATATGCCATACCAGCACCCTGATCACCACCATATCCCATACCAGCATCCTGATCACCACCATACCCCATACCAGCACCCTGATCACCACTATATCCCATACCAGCATCCTGATCACCACCATACACCATACCAGCGCCCTGATCATTGCCATACCCCATACCAGCATCCTGACCACCGCCATACCCCATACCAGCATCCTGACCACCGCCATACCCCATATCAGCATCCTGATCACCACCTTACCCCATACCAGCATCCTGATAACCACATACCCCATACCAGTGTTCTGATCACCGTCCTACCCCATACCAGTGTACTGATCACTGCCATACTCCATACCAACGTTTTGATCACCGCCATACCCTATACCAGCATCCTGATCAAAGCCATACCTCATGCTAATGTCCTGATCTGCACCGTACCCCATACCAGCGTCCTGATCATTGCCATAAAAGCGTCCAGCATTTTAGGCTCTCAACTGATCAATTTTCAAATATGTATCCCATAGTTTGTAGACTCTATAGCTTTCACACAGACTAAATAATATAAACTGTTTTGGGTGATTTTTACCCCACAAATGTAGCAGGATACATTTTGGCCTATATTTATAAAGAAAAATTACCTATTTGCAAAATTTTATAACAAAAACTAAGGAAACATTTTTTTCTTCAAAATTTTTTACATTTATATAGCAAAAAATAAAAACCCAGTGACGATCAAATACCTCCAAAAAAAAGCTCTATCTGTCTCAAAAAAAGGATAAACATTTCATAAGGGTACAGTGTTGCATGAGTGAGTAATTGTCACTCAAAGTGTGATAGTGCTAACAGGTTAAAAATTGGTCTGGACTGGAAGGGGATGAAAGTGTCCGGACTTGAAGTGGTTAATTTTGTATGGATGTAAATTGCACCACAAAGTATCAGATTTGGGCATTGGAAGCATTTTCATGAGTACAAGTACTCGTGAAAATACTCAATATCGGTGCATCCAAATTAATTACCGTAAGTTTAAGGGGTGAACCTAACAGTTGTTCTTTATCCATGCTGAAGTAGAAATATGGATTTGGAAAAAACAAACATACGTACTCAACTAGGTGCAGGTACTACCCCCTTACAAGTCACCCCTTGTCTATACCCACCTCCAATAAATTTGTATGGAATTTTGTAATGATAAAAAAAAACCAGTAATATAGATCCCCTTCAGCCAACAACAACACCTCCCCCCCCCGAAACATCAAAATACCCCCACGGTAACGATAGATCCACATCAGCAGCAAAAGACCCCGCAACAACAATAGATCTCCCAGTAGGCAGCATTAATAGATCATCCAGAAACAATAGACCCCTCCCTTAACAGTAGATCCTTCCCAGCAACAATTGACGCCAGGATTGCATTCCCTGCTTTCCGCTGAAAGAAAGCCCTGGTGCCAACTGTCTTGGATGTCAAACAAGAAATAATAACCCTACTTTAGAGAAACCCAATATGGGCCTATTTGATTCTCTTTCTTCAGCATTTCACAAACAAATGGCAAGCATTCATTGATCTCACCCTACCTAATTTTGAAAAACATACTGTGATGTCTTCTTTCCAGTTCTCAAAAAGGCCTCCTGGCAATATCTTGCTAGTAACTGGTCTCTCTTCCAACCGACTCACCTACTGGATATCACCTCAGGTCCTCATGGTCTACTCTGTCAAATATTTGATACTCCAGATACAACAGGACTTTAGTCTCTAATCCCTGGTTGTCCTTTTCAATGTGTTACTGCTTGTGTAAAGCTCTGTTGCAGTACATCTGTTTGGTTGTTGTAATCTAGCATGGACTCCACCAGGGTTACTTCAAATTGTTTGACTAGATGCAACCCTTGGGAGTCTCTACATCCATCCATGGCTCTATGTCCTATCTGGGCATTAATATATTAAAATATATTAGCCTTGTTTAAATGGATTGAGTTTAGTAGATAAGATTGCTTATGTGAAGATGTTATGGCATGCCTATGTACAGTACTTCCAGAAATAATCCAGCATGTACTGAAGCTTTATATTTATGGAAAACTCAACAAAATGTACTTTAAAAAAAAGCTCAAAAAACAGGCAGCTCCATGGATCCTGACATTATGGTTGAGTTCTTTCCACAGCCTGGAGCAGATCTGTGATGTCAGCTGGCTTTAGCCCACTGTCGGATGATTATGGGTCACAAAAGAGCAAAAGTAAGTGCACTCCTTGGAGCCAGAAGAGAAAACAGGCTTTGGCCATACTTCTTTTTTAATATGTCATACAATAAAGCATGTCAAAGTTGTATTGCATGTTAGTAAATAATGCAATGCACGTTGTATAGGGTACGCAAACGAAAATGGCAATAGGGACTGCCCCTGGCAATAGGGCAAGCACCAATCTACAGGCCTAAAACTTTTAGGACAGAACCACTGCAATGGTTGCAGGATTAGATAAGGGGGAGCCAGGTCAGAGGAGGAATACCACAGATTTCACAGTTTAGGAAACCCTTTCACTGAAAATTTACACATATTTTTTCCCTGGTCAAAGTGCAGCTTACTTGGGATTCCCAGAGTTAACGTAAGAGGGCTGGGGAAAACCATCTTTGTGATTAAAGCTCAGCTCTGGGAAAACTAAAAGTCCTACCGCAGAATGGGGCTGCATCCACACTGCAAGGAATAGCTGTTCATGTATATCTAGGAGAACAGGAAATATAGTTTTACGTACCTGATCCTCTGCGTTGCTAGACTTGTCCCTGCAGCCTTTTCTCCCTTGCTCTGTCCTGGTTTGGACATGAAGATGCCGAGGGACTGTCCACTTGCTAGAGCAGAAGGGAGTACCATTTGCTGGAGGAGCAGAGAATCAAGTAGGTAAAAGGTGTTCTTGCTATCCCCTATACTAAACAAGCAAGTAGCTATTGCAGTGTGGGGGCAGCCCCATTGCAAGGGAAGAATTTTAGTTTTCCCAGAGTTCAGCTTTTATTTGGTGCTATTAAGTGCATTTTTCAGACTTACACAGCTCTACTGCTTTCTTCTCCTATCAGCGTGATTCTTGCATTACAGCACAGCTGATTGGCGTTGTGTGCTGCTTCTGTCTCCCCCACTTGGAGCTATGCTGTAATGGGACGATAAGAGGTATCAAGGTAAATTCAGGTGCTTAAGCTGCTTCAACTTAAAAATACATTTATTAATATATCAATATATACAGGAGTTGCATTAATTTGTGTTTACCTTTAAGAGTTGCATATATTACCACATGTATAGGAGGGAGAATTACCTACCTCACTGGCCTCTGAATGTTGGTAGGAGGAATTTGCATATACCAAGTTTATATATGATGTTGTGCTCTTCCAATATAACATTTGTCAATGTGCAATATGTATCAATCTAACAAGTTATTTTTTTTAACAGAGCATTTCACAGATCACAACTTCTAGAATTACAACTGTACAATTTATCAAAATTCATACATAATGAGTTTGCTTCTTGTAATTAAATCTGTTGTTTGGGTGTTATCTAATTTGTTGATATATTTCTTGGTACCTACAAGTAATTTTCTAGACGCCATCAAATTGTGATGATCCTGTGTATCTGTAGCTACGTAGATGATTGCCAGCTGCTTGATGCTCAGCATATGCTTTTGCATAATCATTTAACAGTTTGGCATGCTGCATACGATAAAAGAAAAAAAAAACATCTTCTAATTATGATATTCTATTCAGTCTGTTAATAGCAAAAGACTGTGCTGTGCTGTACCAACAGGAGCCAAACTAATATGAAATGTGCTGTACCAAACATAATATAATTAATTAACATGACTGTGAAGGCAAAAGATAAAACACATACTGGTGGAATTCAAGAATGCCCGAATGACACACCGTTTAGTGGTATGGCCCTCTAACATGGCCTTTGCCAGATTCAAAAATCCCTGCCCATTTTGGTAGCTTAACCTACACAGGTGACAGTTTTTAGGTAGTTCTTATTACTGCCACTGTCACAAAGTGGAGCTATTACTGCACCTAATTAAAAGATAGGTACCTCCGTTTCATAGGTAATACAGGCAGAGGTAATTAAGACCATCTGTAAGTTGATGTTCAGAGACAGACAGAGTGCCTGTCACTGTACACGGTGGAGCATGGCAGTATATTTGCCTCCTCTACCTTCCTCCCTTACCCCCAGTGCTACTCGTAGCTAAGGATGCTTCCTAGAAACTAGTGATGCTGACAGCGGGTGGAGTCTGATAGGGAAGCTGAGACACTACTTTCTCATGAGGTCCACTCTCTCCTTATGACTGACAGCAGGCAATGGGCTGATTCTATAGTCAATAGCAGGCTAGGTATGGGCTACAGATCCACCCACAGCCTGCTGTCAATCACAAGAGGAGTGTACCTTATGGGGAACCAGTATCTTAGCTTCCCCATGAAGCTCCATCCTCCCAGCCACAAAAACGTTTGGTGCCATGTTGTCTGTGTGACAGCTGCAGCAGTGGAAGAGAGCTCAGCTGCATTGAGGGTGGACACTCCAGCCTCAGTGCACCTATCATGTGGTGCTCACCCCAATTCATATACTTGTTTACAACAGGTACATAAGTGTGTAACTTACACCAACATTTGTCACATGGAGGCACAAAAGAATTGTAAAGAGTATCATAGACTCGCTATGAATTCCAGGGGTAGACTGTTATGTTTAGAGGTAGAATTATGTGTTTCATCCGTGCTCTTTCCTTAAGTAGTGAATGTGCTTCTACATTTATGTGAGATAAGCAGGGTACAGGAGAGGCCAGAAACAGATTAAGGCAAAATGGGGCCCTAAGGTAACACCTTTGCCCAACTTAGTCAATCCCTTTCAATAACATTGATATTGATTGTAATAGACAGTGATTCTACCCCATTTCCACTGTCTGTATTGGCATAGAGTAGACCATTTAATCAGATACCAATTGCTAACAAGTGCATCCTCCCTCATGAAGTGATAGGCAGCTTTACAGCTTGAAACATTTGTGTTATTCCTTTGGTTTACTGTAGGAGCTGTAGGCTGTAGTTGGGCCCTATGAGCATTCATGATGCCCTATGCTTCTGCCTACATTGCCTTGTAGATGATTTGGCTCTGGCAGAAGAACCCAGAAAGAGAAAGGTTTAGCTGGAGTGATGGAAGTGGAAAACATTATAGCCAACTAATCACATGTGAGGGACAGGATAGAACTGCAGTTTTTCAGAAAATTTGCCCATTTTTTCAAACATTATTCATCCATCAGCAAAAGCATAAAACATAATTAGGAAGATTGAATGCATGGTTGTGCCCAAAGATTGCATGTTTGCATACTGCAGCTCATGGTGCAGTGCACACCGGTGCATGTTCCTGCATGTGCTAATGTATGCACATATTATCATGAATTGCTGAACATGTCCGGCGATGTGCTTACTACTCTATTTACCTGGCCACTACTGCCTATAACAACTCACTGTCAACTACTCTAGACTCGCTAGCGCCTCTAAGCACACGAAGCATTAGACCCCGACAGCTTCGGCCCTGGCAGACTGATCATACCAAAACTCTCAAACGACACAGTCGTGCGCTGGAGCGACTATGGCGCAAAAACCAGATCCCAACTAGCATTCACCTGATATAAATCTGCCTTTCACACCTACACTTCCTCCCTCCACGCTGCCAAGCAAGCCTACTTTCTGACCCTCATCAATACCCTCTCGTCCAGTCCTCGCCGGCTCTTCTCTACTTTCAACTTTCTACTCTCTCCGCCCCCACCTCCACCCAGTACCTTACTCACCGCCTACGAGATCGCCAATCACTTCAAAAACAAGATCGACACAATTCGCAGGGACATCGCCGCTGCTCAGACTTCCACCCCACCTATCACCCCTCACACGGAAACTCCCTCAACACCCCTCTCCCTCGACCTCACCACTGTCCAGACCTCCACCCCACCTAACATCCCTCACACTGAAGCCCCCTCAACACTCCACACCTTTGACCTTACTACCACTGAGGAGGTCACTAAGGTCTTCTCTGAAGCCCGCCTCACCACCTGCCCCCTCGACCCTGTCCCCTCACAACTCCTACGATCTCCCTACTCCTCCATCCTACGCTCCCTCACCCACATCATTAATCTCTCCCTCTCTTCTGGCACATTCCCCTCCCCTCTGAAGCACGCACACATTACTCCCATACTTAAAAAGCCCTCCCTGGACCCCGCCAACCTGAACAACCTTAGACCCATCTCCCTGCTGCCATTTATATCCAAACTCCTTGAGTTCTTAGTCTATAATCGCCTAAACTCCCACCTCAACGACAACAACCTCCTCGATCCAATACAGTCTGGCTTCCATCCCCTACACTCCACCGCAACTGTCCTACTCAAACTCACCAACGACCTGCTAACCGCCAAAGCTAATGGCCACTATTCAGTGCTCCTACTCCTCGACCTCTCTGTGGCTTTCGACACAGTCGACCACCCCCTCCTCCTCAAAAAACTACACTCTCTTGGCCTCAGAGACTCCGCTCTCTCCTGGCTCTTGTCCTACCTTTCACAACGCTCCTTCAGTGTTACCTATAACGCTACCACCTCCCCCTCACTCCCCCTCTCTGTTGGGGTCCCTCAAGGCTCTATCCTCAGGCCCCTTCTCTTCTCCATCTACACCTCCTCCCTTGGCCAACTGATACACTCTCACGGCTTCAACTACCATCTCTATGCCGACGACACGCAAATCTATCTCTCGTCCCCTCGCCTCACCCCTTCAGTCTCCTCCCGAATCACTAGCCTACTGAACGACATATCGGATTGGATGTCACTTCACTTCCTCAAACTGAACCTTTCTAAAACCGAGCTCCTAGTTTTCCCCCCAGCCCGTGCCCCCCCACCCTCGACTTCTCCATCACGACCAACAATGCCACCATCAGTCCCACCCCGCAAGCCAGAGTACTTGGTGTCATTCTAGACTCCAATCTGTCCTTCCAGCCCCAATCACTGACAAACTCATGTAGACTCCACCTCCGCAACATCTCCAAAATACGTCCGTTCCTAACCCCAGCAACTACTAAGCAGCTCATCCACTCCCTTATCATATCACGACTTGACTACTGTGACTCCCTCCTCACTGGCCTACCTCACCACAGGCTATCCCCGCTTCAGTCGATCCTGAATACTGCGGCCAGACTCATCCACCTTACCAACCGCTCCGTTTCCGCCACCCCCCTCTGCCAATCCCTCCACTGGCTTCCGATTGCCCAACAAATCAAATTCAAAATGCTAA
Organism: Staurois parvus; assembly: GCF_062004578.1. Taxonomy (NCBI): domain Eukaryota; kingdom Metazoa; phylum Chordata; class Amphibia; order Anura; family Ranidae; genus Staurois; species Staurois parvus. Next base: position 3,940,638 of record NW_028318781.1, read on the forward strand.
CACTGACGTACAAAGCTGTCCATAACACTGCTCCAAACTACATCACCGACCTGATATCCAAATACCACCCAAAATGCACTCTCCGCTCCTCACAAGACCTCCTTCTCTCTAGTTCCCTGGTCTCCTCCTCCCATGCCTGCCTCCAGGACTTCTCCAGGGCCTCACCCATCCTCTGGAACTTCCTACCCCAATCCATCCAACTATCACCTACTCTCCTCTCCTTTAGGCGCACCCTGAAAACCCACCTCTTCAGGGAAGCCTACCCCGCCTTCTGCTAACTGCCGATCTCCTCCACTCTTCCTACCTCTCCATCTCCCAGAGCTATTCCTCCCGTACCACTATCCCCTCCCTCCTAGATTGTAAGCTCCAAGGAGCAGGGCCCTCGAACCCCTCGTGTATCGCATTGTATTGTTATTGTACTGTCTCATGTATTGTCTCCCATTGTAATGTACAGCGCTGAGTGAACTGTTGGCGCTATATAAATACTGTATAATAATAATCATTTAAAGCACAACTCAACAAACCAGAATTTCTGAAAGGTCCTGTGACTTGCCACGGGACCTGTAACCTATTATCCTGTGTTTGACACAGCTTTCTTCCTGACTCCTAGGCTTTATCCAAACCTCCTGTTGCTGACCTTGGCTTGTGTCGTGACTTTGTCCTTTGCTTGCTGCTCTGGTACTTGGTAATCTGGTGGGGGAGGGATCAATAGGATGTGCCAGGCGAGGACTGCTGTTGCTCCGCTTCTTATTCTGATATAGGTAATTGTATAGAAAAAGTATGTGGAAGAGTATTGTAGATGTAGAGATTATCCAGCCAAGATTTGTTTAAATTCCTCTATGAAAGAGTATTCATTCCTATAGAACCACATAGCACAGCTTTTCTCCTGTATCTTTCAGGGAGCTTGTTAGTCCTCCCATGCGCCTAATGTCTTCAACATGGTTGAGCCAAACTGTTGAGGGTGGTAAAGGAGATTTCCATTTTGCAAGGATGCAAGAAGAGTCTGCAGTCTGCATTGATTAAGTGTTGCACTACTGATTTTTTTAATTCCAGGTGGTAAGGTCTCTACAGTACGTGGGGAGAAATGAGAGAGAGAGTATAACTGGGACAAATAATTTGGTAGTTAAATACACCTAGGTAACAAATATGTAAAGGTGCCCATTTAAGGGCAAAATTGGTCTTGAGCCTGTGGAGAACTGTATAAGGTAAGGTCAAACTAATTGCCTCTAATTTTGGTAGTTTATGGGGAAGGTCAAAAAGTCCCTATACTGCTGGAACTCCAACATCAGATTCAGAACAATAATGTCACATTTACTAATAAAGAAGAGCAGATCATCAGTGTATGCCCCAATATCTTATGATGCAGTTTTTCAACCTGTAATATAGGTTCCGAAATATTAAATTTTTTGTGAAACCAACAACCTCTAATCCAGAGAAGTAATACATAAAGAAGTCTGCTTATCTGCATAATTGACCTATGAGTTCCTGTGTCCACATAGGGGGTATGAGATGAGGTTTCTTTCAGCAGGTATCACAGACGCTATTGTATTCCTGTACCCAGAAAAAGCCAGACACCTCAGCACCGATAATCTGAATTCAAACTACCATATAGTATCCCTATGTTAGGACAAGAAGTGTCAGACTATTCTGAGCTTACACCTATAATGGATACAGGTAAACTCATGGCTGCAGGTCTCATTAGAAGAAGACTGAATGGTGCTTAGAACTGCCGAGACTGATATGGAGTGTGCTGTTTTCTGCACACGGAGACTGCTGGGACTTCCTTGTTGTCCGTGCTGCTTTCCTAACACTGGAACCCTCCTTTTCCCTGCTTTGTAGATCTTTTTCTGTGAGAGCCACTTGCTGCCAGAACGTGTGGGGGGCCAAGGCTTCTGTGTATTCACGGTTCTCCATGGATTACCCTGCCTGCCTGCCCTCCTTGTGTGCCCAGAGTCCTCCAAGGATTGCCCTGCCTTTGCTCCCTGCTGTGTGCCCACAGTCCTCCACAGATTGCCCTGCCTGCAGTCTCTACTGTGTACCCAAAGTCTTACAGGGAGTGCCCTGAGGGGAGCCTCCTAACACCAAAATCACCACACCCACTACCCAGGACAGTCACACTTCTGGAACATGCATCTTTGAACCCCTCTGCCCCTTATTTCTCCTTGCTGTGCTATCATGCTACCTTGTGGACCAGTTCCCAATGCAGTGACTTATTGTGGCCCCATGGGCTGTTTCCCTTTGTTGTGCCATTTTTCCACTGATGGGACTGTTAACCCTTGCTGTGTCATTCTACTGCCCTGAGGATCATCTCTTCCTGTGCCATATTACTGCCCTGAGGATCATTTCTCCTTGCTGTGCCTTATTGCAGCCCCGTGGACTGTTTCACTTTGCTGTGCTGTATTTACACTCAATTGACTGTCAACCCTTGCTGTGCCTATTACTGCCCTAAGGATCATCCCCCCTTGCTGTGCTAGCTACCCATACACTGTTTATCAGCTCTGTGCCATATTGCTACCCCATGAACTGTTTATTTGTGCTGTATCTTTTTGCTACTCTGTGAGCTGTTTACCTGTGCTGTGCTAAATTGCTACTCTGGGGACTGTCTATGCGTGTTGTGTCCTATTGCCACCCCTTGCACACCCAAGTTGCTCAAAAAATACCTGCTTGTTGGGTTCTATGTTATTTGCATCCACGTACTCTCTCTCTCTCTCTCTATGCGCCCTTAGCTCATTACACTACCATTATGCCCAATATGTTTGGCTTCACATATATACATTGCTGCACATATATACAGTGCAGAAATAGTTCAAAGATTAGTATAAAGATAAGAGGCAAAAGAGGGCAGCCCTGTTGATATCTGTTAGTGATGTCAAATGGTGATGGTAAGATTCCATTTACATTAACCTTTGCTGAGGATGAAGAATATAGGGCTCCTATCCAACTCTGATGAAAGACCAGTTGACCCCGTGGAAAGTCTTAGTTAATAGGATAAGGTTTGATTGGACATGGCCAAGTGGATAATGCATATTGATCTAATGGTGCTGTCTCTAGCCTCTCTCAAAGGCATGAAGCCCACTTGAACAAAGTGATGAGAGATCAGTCTGGACATTTTGATGAATAGTTTTAAGTCTACATTAAAAAGAGCAGTAATATAATATATAATATAATAGCATTATATTATAAGAGCAGTGTTGAGGGTTTTTCTGTTTTTAGGAATGACCGAGCTGTGGGCAGCATCTAGGTGCGGTGTTGGTGGTTGGTAAAGGGAATTAAAGGTTTGCACGAAATGTAGCACGAGTAGGGTTTGAAAATGTTTAGAGCAGGTAAGAGTGAAGCCATTTGAGCCTGGGGCCTTACCATAGTTCATCTGTTTAAGCAGTTTAGTGAACTCTATGTGGGTGATTGTTTCCTCAAAGAATTCAAAAACCTCTTCTTGAAAGAGGAAATCTGAGCATGAAAGGTAGTCTTTAATATGTATAAGGCATATGTCTACCTGGGATTGGAAGTGGCCAGAGATTAGATGAAACAGTCGGCAGCAATTTCTGTGGGTTATGAAGTTCTGGAATCGTATGTTTTATGAATGCATGGAGTGAATGTTTTCACCTATTGTGGTTGGAGGGAGTTGGTCAAAGATTTACAACAATGATCAACTTAATAATAAAAGTTGAATGGCTTTAGCTACTTCCATGTACATGGCTTGACATTGGTGTCTTAGTATAGAGGGCATCTGTTTACATTTGTGTGTCATCTCATAATGATGTATTTGTTCAAACAGTTCCAAGATAAATTTGCCTTTATGCTTTTTGAGCTGGGAACTGTATTTAATCTATATGCCCCTCAAAAAAGGTTTATGAGCTTCCCAAATGCAATGTGGAGAAACATCAGTTATGGAGTTAATCATGAAATACATTTCCAATTCCTGTATGAGTTCTATGGCCACCATAGGGTCCTGAAGGAGAGACTCATTAAGTAATTCGTGTCACAAAGCGGATGAGGTAGCCAGGAGGGAGACTATCAAGGATACCAATGCATGATCTGAATGCATCATGTCAGAGGCTATATGTAGGTGACAATGTTTTATTAGGAAGGAGTCAATACATGAATATGAATCCTGGACCAGAGAATAGTAAGAGTAGTATTTAGCGAATAGATGGTGGGTCCTCCACACATCTACACACTAGTAAATATGAAGGCATGTTTATACATCGTAGGGCTGTGCCTCTCTGTGCAGCTGCAGCACCCCCTTGTCTCCACCTCCCCTGGTCTGAGCATTCATAAGACTCTGGCAGCTGACTCCAGCCCTCCTATGGACCTCCTCCAGACCCTGTACATTCTGCTTCCTAGCTCTGCCCCCAGCTTCTTCTTGGCAGCAGCAAAAGGCAAGGGGGGGGGGCACTGTGATGTAAGAGAGGGTGGGGGACTCTTGACTTCTGATGGTGGGTTGCTCTTGACATCTGATATAAGGGGGAATTGGTGTGCTCTGGACACCTAGTCTTACAGATACAACCGGCCCTTTAACGGCAACCATAATGCTGATACAGCTTGCGATACAATTGAGTTTGACACCTAGAGAAGAATTAATTCTGTCTAGACAGTTTACTTTTTTAGCCACTTGATTCAACTAAAAACTTGTTTGATTTAATTGGAAGAGAACAAAATGTCTGTGCTGAGCAGAGAAAGGTGGTTTTATCAGCTTTCTCTGTGGTTTGTAATTCCTGTATTGGGTTCAGGATTTTAGAGGCTCCAAAGAAACCAGCCAAATGTGTGTACGTCACAAGTTAGCCTGCAGCCTCTTGTTTGTTTAATCTTACCTCCTTGCTGTTCTTGTTTCCTTCACATGTGTGTTGCTCTGTGCTCACCTGTGGGTGTCGTCTGCTATTCCCAGGGTTTTATGTCCTTCCCTTTCATCACTTCCTGGCCCGCCTCCTAGCTGGCTTGTCTATTTAAGACATGCTCAGTCTTTCTCACTTTGCCTGAGCAATGTGTTGTTGTCTGAGCTCCCTTATGGTCTACTGAGAATCCTTTATAGGCTATCTGTGTACTGACCCCGGATTCGTTCCTGACATTGCTCCTATATAGTCTGTGTACTGACCCCGGCTTTGTTCCTGACATTGCTAGTTTTCCGCCTGTCCTGACCTTGGCTTGCCAACTGGATCTCCTGTGTCTACTCCCGTTGTACCCTGCCCCAGCTAGCGGTCTCTTCTACCTCAGCTGGGTGTACGTGGGGGCCGCGACCTGGTTCCAGCCTGCTCCAAGTCCATCCCCACCATCAGGGACCCTGGTGAACAAGCAGGCTGGGGCTTAGACTCTGCTCCCTGGGGAACCCCAAGTTGCGGATTAAAGAGCTCACTACCACAGGTGCTGACAGTACAGGTGCACACAGCCTTTATAATCATAGTCTTGGCCATAGCTCAGAGTTCCAACCAGGAGATGGTGTGCTCCATTGCGTGGAAAGGTATGCTCCAACCAAAAGCCAGGGGGTCTCATACGAGGAGACGGGGGCTTCATGGGAATAACAAGAAACCATCTCTTCAGTGCTCCACAGTGTAATCGTGGAGACCTCAAAAGAGCAAATGTTCTCGGAACATGATCTTGGTATTGCAGCCCTCCGACAGGGAAATCAAACTACAAACTGGAAAAAACTGCACGGGGCGCAAACACCTAGTTCATTATCCAAGATTTATTGTAAAATTGATGTGAACAATGATATACTCACAAATGACAGGAAAATAAAAAGCCTGCAAATAGCCACTGGGGTTAGTCCAAAGTGGTTGCAGAGCTCCTGACAAAATGGAGTCGACACGCTGGGGACATGTCCCCTTCCTCAGAACTCAGGGCTTAATGAGGGTGACAGGAGATTCCACTATCAAGAGGCAAAGGCATAGGCCAATGCAGGTCCTACACATTTCCCCTGCTTTGATCAATGCTGAGCTCTCTTCCACATACATCCATCCACGTCAGCCTGGAATAAGGAAGGTAAAGTGTACAAGATGGGAGACTCCCCAAGATGTGTCTATTACCTGATTAGACCTGGAAAGACACTAGGGGTATTGTCGCCAATCTCCTACATATTCTTATCTCTAGCATATAATAAAACAAAAATATAAAACAAAGTGTCCACTCTTTCCTTCAATTCTTTTCCTCCACATTGTAATGTATACACGATTGTGTAATGAATCACACTTCACTCTCAGACCAAGCACCAATATCTGTACAACACACTCCTTGAAAATATTTGACCTTCAGTCTAAAAGGTCTAAAGCATTTTAATTGTACTGAAGAGTGCTCTCAGAGACTTTGTTACCCTCCTCATCCCACTAGTCCTCAGTTTTACTGACATAGAAAAATACTTACAATAGAGTATTAAAATAAAGAATTGTATGTTTTAAAAAAAAAGTTTTTTTTTTAAATTAAAGCTCCAAAACATCTGTAGCCCATGGCAGCAATAGGGGGTTTGACAACCCTCAGGGTACTGTGGTCACCCCCTGAAGGAGTACACCCCACCCACATTCCACCTATCAGGCCATGCACAACACCGCAGTTATCCCACCAGACCACACCCAACTGGGAGGAGGTGCAATCAGTCCTGAACTTCGTGAACCCTTCAGGAAGGCTGGGGCTTCCTGAGAGCAATGCGCCACCAACATTCCAGTCCTGCCACAGTTTCAGAGCTCCCCCCGAGAGGGAACATCACTCCATACCTCCAGATGCAGAGTGTCTACACTCCGCCTAAAAAAAACTGCTAATGCACTATTACAAGCATTATTTCTATGCTGGCAACACTGAAGACTGACCAGAGGAGTAGAATGACCAAGGCAGTCCTATGACAGCAGACCATACAGCATGAGGACCCAAAGAGAAAGGCGCCACCCTACCTGGACACCTGATCTACAGCTGTGGGTCAGCAGAGAAATCTCCAGAGTCGTGTCATGGCCAGAGAGTTTCCCCCTGTAAACATTAGATCAGAGAAAAGCTGCTAGCATGAAATAAAAAGAATAAACGTGTAACATTAAAAATGCTGACTACATACAAAGCCACTTTAAAATATTTTGTAGAGATTACTGTCTGTATCTTTTTTTTCTATAAATATAGACATATAACAATTTTTTTTCTGGTCTGCCTATATGAAATCTAGGAGTCTTTTAGTTGAATCCAATGGTCACAAATGAAACTGCCCAGAGAGATTAGATTCTTTCTTCAGTTTTGACATTTTTAACCAAAAGATGACAAGCCTGCCCATCATGACAAGGTAGACTCTTTTAGGACAGGACCTACAGTAAACTACACTACGCTAGCCTACTGGATGCTAGTCATCGTATTTTTAGTGTTAGATGCCTGTTTGTAATAAGCCTCATCCTAGAACCTGCCAAGAATTGAACAAAACATGGACACTTTGGGGTTGATTTATTAAAGTTAAATTGTCTGTGTACTTTGCAAGTAAAATTGCTCCAGAGCTTAGTACATGAAATAAAGCTTCACTTGGTAAAGAATACCCAATCACATGCATGAAAATGAAAAAGAATAGCATTTTTTCTTCCACTTGATTGGGTGATGGATGTCAGCAGTGCTTCCCCTTATTTACTAAGCTGTGGAGCAACTGCACTTGCAAAGTGTACAGTTTATTTACGTATAATAAATTCACCCCTCGGTTATATTTTATTGTAATAGATTGTATGATGCTATAGATTTCTTTATGAATTCACCTAGACCAGTGGTGGGCAACCTTTTTTTTCAACTGAGCCAAATCTCGCCAAAACCACGATTGAAATTTATTTTGAGAGCCACATTTTTAAAACTGAAAATACATCCCCCATATAGTAATTCATCCCCCATAGTAATTCATCCCCCATAGTAATTCATCCCCCATATAGTAATTCATCCCCCATAGAGTAATTCATCCCCCATAGTAATTCATCCCCCATAGTAATTCATCCCCCATAGCAATTCATCCCCCATATAGCAATTCATCCCCCATAGCAATTCATCCCCCATATAGTAATTCATCCCCCATATAGTAATTCATCCGCCATATAGTAATTCATCTCCCATATAGTAATTCATCCCCCCATATAGTAATTCATCCCCCATATAGTAATTCATCTCCCATATAGTAAGTCCCCCCCCATATAGTAAGTCCCCCCCCCCATATAGTAAGTCCCCCCCATATAGTAAGTCCCCCCCCATATAGTAAGTCCCCCCCATATAGTAAGTCCCCCCCATATAGTAATTCATCCCCCATATAGTAATTCATCCGCCATATAGTAATTCATCTCCCATATAGTAATTCATCCCCCCATATAGTAATTCATCCCCCATATAGTAATTCATCTCCCATATAGTAAGTCCCCCCCCCATATAGTAAGTCCCCCCCCCATATAGTAAGTCCCCCCCATATAGTAAGTCCCCCCATATAGTAATTCATCCCCCATATAGTAAGTCCCCCCCCCATATAGTAATTCATCCCCCATATAGTAAGTCCCCCCCCATATAGTAAGTCCCCCTTATAGTAATTCATCCCCCATATAGTAAGTCCCCCCTGTGTCAATTCACTTACCTTTGCTCCGCGCGTTCCTCTCGTCGTGCTTCCCGCGCCGTTCTGGTCTTCAGGGCGGACTGTGAGAGGAGAGGAGTTCGTCACGCTGCCCCGCCTACATCCTGGCTGCCCCGCCTACATCCTGACAGCTGCAGAGTCCTGACTTTTGGGGTGGCCGCCCGAGAGGAGGGAGGGGAGCGGGCGGCCGTCCGAGAGGAGGGAGGGGAGGTGAGGGGGCGGCCGCCCGGCACACGCCCGTCCGGGGGGAGGGAGGGGAGCGGGTGCCCGGCACACAGAGCCGCATTTAAGCTTGTAAAGAGCCGCATGTGGCTCGCGAGCCGCGGCTTGCCGACCACTGACCTAGACACTTTAACTAATGTATTATGAAACAACTTCCTGCGCTCAGAATGAGGCCCTATCCCTATAGCTGCTGACACTTAACCTCCTACCAATGTAAGTCAAATAAATAAATAAATAGTGCCGCGCTAAACACTAAAACAAAAATACATATATATAAATAAATAAATGCCAAATCAATATATATCATATAAAAGTGCGACAGTGCAAATACAGTATTAAATAAAGCGTAACACGTGTATTCCCTCTGGGAATGATCAAAGTGACCGAGTGATCAATTATATTCAACAAAGTGCAATCCGTGTATTCCCTAAAAAGGGAATATTCAAAGTGACCAAGTGACCAAACAAACTATATATCATAAAATCTCCACTCTATGTGAACATGTCCATATACATATAGTGTGTCTAATACACAATCTTCATGCAGGTGATGTCAAGTGTCCACACTGTGTATATCCAAAAATAGCTGCAATGGCCCCTCACCTCCTTACATAGACCCTGCAGGGTCAACTCGCTTTAGGGAACAGACACCACTCTGGTGTATCACAGGATCCTCCCCAGCGATGTATACTCTATAGCCAGCTTCCTCTTCGGTTCCTCCTTACAAAGATCCTACAGGGGCAACTCGCCTTAAGAGACAGACACCACTCAGGTGTATCATAGGATCCTCCCCAGCGCTGTATACTCTATAGCCAACTTCCTCTCCGGTTCATGCATAAACAGAAGACTCTCATAGTGTAAAACCGCATTTATTAAATCGACTATACACAGAGATAACTACTCACATGATGGTTCATCTTTCATGTTAACATATGGCTCCTTCACCTCATGCTATGCCTGACTTGCATGGGTATTAGATATAGGGGTTTCAAATATGGCCACGAAGCCGGAAATGACGTCACCGCGCTCCCAGATTCCTCCTCGCGTAGCGACGTGTTGCGTCACGCTGCTCACGTGACTTCCTCAGGGTAAACGCCCCCAGAGGACTGGCCGCATTAAATAGAACACTGGCTCCAATCATAGACAAGGGGTGGACCCGGGCGGCCATTTTCCCGAAGTCCGCACTCATATCCAAGTCCACTGCCAGTACTGCGATGATTTAAAACCACAATAAGCAGGAAAAAGCAAGAAAAACTAATCGCAATAGCAGACCTCCCTACCACCATATCCTTACTATTCTCTATATATATAACCCTCCCATTTAAAATATTTTATTACATTAAAACCCCCACAAAACCAGAGCAAAAACGGGGACATAATTTTATTACTGGAGCTTTATAGGACTATATATATACACTTCCAAATACCCATTATCCTTAATGGATAGAATATATATATATTTTATCCTATATTAAAACACATATTATTTATTAATATACATTAAATTAAAATAAACAAGAATAAATTTAGTCATAATCCATACCCAACAATCACCCATAGCATGAGTTTACAATCTTAATTATTGACATCACTATCCAGCGGATCACAATCTTATAATCAAAATCGCAATTAAAATTTGACAATCATATCTCTATATATAAAATTGTAAAAATATTAATCTAAATAATCCACTAAAATGAATTTTTTCATGAAACTCATACTATACTTTTACCATCCTAATATTACATTATGCACATCCAACAGATCACTATATAATTAAATACAATAAAATAAATAATACCATTAAAACGTTTAAAAAGCCAGATATTACCAAGTAAAACTAAAAATTACTGATAAAACAGTTTAAATCAAAATCTGTGTTCAGGCCTCTTGGTACCTGCGTTTTCATGTCAAAAATCCATTTAGACTCTGATTTACTGAGAGATCTAACTTTAAGGGGAAGCTGCCTGCACGGTGTGGATGGGAGGGGCCTGGCTGTGGAATAAAGCTCCACTCTAGACAGGAAACATGTGGCCTCCACTCCAACTTTAGTTGAGGTCCATTCCACTTTGTCTGTTAAATTAAAGTTTAATAAATAAAAAAAAAAAAAAAACAGACACAGCTCAATGAAGTGGATGTCACATGTTTCCTGTGTATATTTTTACAGAAACAGAGGGGTCTGGCTGCAGAATGGAGGTCACATGTTACCTGTCAAGTGGAGCTCCACTCTATAGCCTTTGATTGTTTGTTACATTAAAGTTCATTAAAAAAAGGGGGGGGGGAGTGGAGGTCATGTGTTTCCTGTCAAAATTGGAACTCTATTCTGCAGCCAGACTCACTTGTCTGAATTTAGCCCCGCCTCAGTCTAGACTCCTCCCTCCTATGAGGCAGTAAGAAAGGGGCGAAGCAACTGCGAGCAGCCAGGTGGCGGAGCTGAGGAGCGTGCAGGAGGAATGTGTGTGAACTGCTCTGTAGTGTTTACATCGGTTGCTAGGAGACCGGCACTGTGCTTGGAGAACACAGGAGGCCCGGAGGTACTCCCTTATCAATGGCCCTGCTCCCATCAAGCACAAACTGACCCACCTCTACAATACCAGCACCGATCCTCCTCACCACCCCCAACACTGCCCCACCCTCTCTTCCACCACAGGCTGACCCATCCCTGCAATATCAGCACTGATCCTCCTCACCACCCCCAACACTGCCCCACCTTCCCTTCCAACACATGCTGACCCATCCCTGCAATACCAGCACCGATCCTCCACACCACCCCCAACACTGACCCACCCTCCCTTCCAACACATACTGACCCATCCCTGCAGTCCCAGCACTGATCCTCCTCACCACCCTCCAACACTAACTGCCCCACCCTCCCTTCCACCATATACTGAACCATCCCTGAAATCCCAGCACCTATCCTCCTCACCACCCCCCTGACACTAACACTGACCCATTCTCCTGCCCATCACATACTGACCCATCACTGCAATCCCATCAACGATCCTCTCACTCCCAACACTAACACTGACCCATCACTGCAACCCCAACAATGAATTTCCTCACCAACCCAACACTAACACTAACCCATCCTTGTAACCCCAGCACTGACCTTCCTCACCACTCCCAACACTAACACTGACCCATCACTGCAACCCCAACAATGAATTTCTTCACCACCCCAACACTAACACTAACCCATCCTTGTAACCCCAGCACCGGCCTTCCACACCACTCTCAACACTAACAACAACCAATCCCTGCAATCCCAGTTCCACTGATATTGACCCTTTCTCGCAAACCCAGCACAAACTCACCTCACCACCCCCAACAATAACACTGGCCCATCCCTGCAACCCCAGCACTGACCCTTCTCACCACCCCCCAACACTAATACTGTCCCATCTATACAAAAAAAATCAGAACATTAACCCTCCTGAAGCCTGTTTTCTGCTTGTACTCCCAGTGGGGAGCTTGGTCTTGTATTTCAAGGTGTCACTTGGACAGAAGATGAGAGGAAATTATCTTGTAGGCATTCTTCACCAGAATACGTAACATGTATGCATAGCTAAAAAAAAAAATTTTGTTCTTGGTTAAGTGGGAAGGATTGAAACCCCTGTCGTGTTTTATTGTTTTTTTTTTCCAACTGGGGAGAGTCTATTTTTCTCGATGGCTATTGTCACTGAAGCAGAACATTATGGGATATTTAAAATTGTAAGGCTGTTCCCAGAAAAAGAATAGAGAAGTCCTCCAATGCAGACATTTGTTCTAGGGACAACTGTCTAAGAGGGGGAAATCGTTTCACTTGTATTCTTTCTGCACAACACAGAAATCTCTCCAGACTGCAAAAGATAATCTGTCAGGGTAATCCTGACCTACTCTATCCAAAAGTGAAAAAGTTTTGGCTATAGATATAGATAACTCCATTTAACCCTTCATTATCTGTCACTTACTCTTACCAGTACAAAGAAGGTGAATCTCCCCAGGGGAAACACAGACCGCAATGAAAATTTCACAGGCAATCTAACCCATGACTTGCTTCCATTTGAGGATCTTTCAAGAGATCGATAGGAAGGATTTTCCCAACTCCAAAGCTTGAATGGTGATCCACCAGGCCAGAGAAAACCTGGTTTTTGGTGACAGGTGAATCGGTTTGTCCAGAGATTGAACCGATTTGTCCCAGGATGAACTAACAAAAGTAAAGAGAAATTATTTTCCTAATGACACCAGTGTAATGGAAATTATTTTTACTCCAATTTTACTGGCATTTTTTCCACTGACACTCATGTATGTGAAAAATGTTATCAATGGGATGCTCGCGTAAGGGGAATTATTTTCCCACTGACACCAATGTAATTATTTTTTTTTTTTGCACACTGTCACTGGTATGTGGGTGCGGAATATACATATACATACATACACAGTGGATATAAAAAGTCTACACAGTCCTGCTAAAATGTCAGGTTTTTGCAATGTAAAACAATTAGACAAAGATAAATCATTTCTGAATTTTACCACCTTTAATGTGACCTATAAACTGTACAACTCAAATGAAAAACAAACTGAAATCTTTTAGGGGGGGAAAGTGAACATAAAAAACTAAAATAATGTGGTTGCATAAGCGTGCACATCCTCTTATAACTGAGGATGTAGCTGAGTTCAGAATTAAGCAGTCACATTCAAAGTCATGTTAAATAGTAGTCAGTACACACCTGCCATCATTTAATCACTTCCCGTCCGGCCCATGTACATAAATGGCCAGACGGGAGCAGTGCCGGAGCTGGTTGACGTTGCCTGCGCGCACTCCTAGGGAACACCAATCGCTGTACGGGACCTCTGTGTGAGGTCCCAATTCATGTGATCACTGATTGGCCAATCAGGGATCACATGAAAAAACTCATATGGGTACAATGTTGCATGACCGCGCAATTGTCATTCAAAGTGTGATAGCACTGAAAGCTGAAAACTGGCCTGGACTGGAAGGTGGTGAAAGTGTCCGGACTTGAAGTGGTTAAATGACAGGTTCAGGTCATCCCTGTCTTCACACTGATAAAATAGTCAGAAAATTCCACAGTTAACATCAAGCGCTATACCAGGCATCACTAAATGGCAGACCGAGATCGCTGCTGTCCTGTCATCAGGAGCCGCTTCTTTCCCCCAGCCTCTTCCACTGTTATTATCACTAGAGATGAGCGAATCGAACCAGGCGAACCGGAATTCGAGTCGAATTTCAGGAAATATTCGATTCGCGGCGAAACCGAAATTTTGCCTACTTCGGGTGCGCGAATCGAACATTTCCCGATCAGCCGGCAAAAGTGTCCCTGCAGTGAGCTCCGCTATTTCTGACAGTTCTCTGACAGAAGGAACACATGTTTAGCGGTTGAAACATTGTATCTATTAGTTTACATTTAGGATACAGATGTTTCAACCACTGTTCATGTGAAGAAGCTGTGAGAGAACTGTCAGAAATAGAGGAACTCTGCACATACACTTTTTGCCGGCTTGGAATTATTCTTCTTTTCATCCTACTTCTTCTTCTTCTTCATCTTCATCCTCAGAAGAAGAGGATGAGGATGAAGAAGAAGAAGAAGAAGTAGGATGAAAAGAAGAATAATTCCAAGCCGGCAAAAAGTGTATGTGCAGAGTTCCTCTATTTCTGACAGTTCTCTCACAGCTTCTTCACATGTACAGCGGTTGAAACATCTGTATCCTAAATGGAAACTAATAGATACAATTTGTATCTATTAGTTTCCATTTAGGATACAGATGTTTCAACCGCTGTACATGTGAAGAAGCTGTGAGAGAACTGTCAGAAATAGAGGAACTCTGCACATACACTTTTTGCCGGCTTGGAATTATTCTTCTTTTCATCCTACTTCTTCTTCTTCTTCTTCATCCTCATCCTCATCCTCTTCTTCTGAGGATGAGGATGAAGAAGAAGAAGAAGCAGTAGGATGAAAATAAGAATAATTCCAAGCCGGCAAAAAGTGTATGTGCAGAGTTCCTCTATTCTGCAGATACACTTAGAGGAGCTCTGCACATACACTTTTTGCCTGTTTGGAATTAATCTTATTTTCATCCTACTTCTTCTTCTTCTTCTTCTTTATCCTCATCCTCAGAAGAAGAAGAAGAGGATGAAGAAGAAGAAGAAGAAGAAGTAGGATGAAAATAAGAATAATTGCAAGCCGGCAAAAAGTGTATGTGCAGAGTTCCTCTATTCTGCAGATACACTTAGAGGAGCTCTGCACATACACTTTTTGCCGGCTTGGAATTAATCTTATTTTCATCCTACTTCTTCTTCTTCTTCTTCTTCTTCTTCATCCTCATCCTCAGAAGAAGAGGATGAGGATGAAGAAGAAGAAGAAGAAGAAGTAGGATGAAAATAAGAATAATTCCAAGCCGGCAAAAAGTGTATGTGCAGAGCTCCTCTAAGTGTATCTGCAGAGCTCCTCTAAGTGTATCTGCAGAATAGAGGAACTCTGCACATACACTTTTTGCCGGAAACCGCTGTATGGAGGGAATGTCCCAGAACTGTCAGAAATAGTCTATTTCTGACAGTTCTGGGACATTCACTCCATACAGCTGTTTCAACCGCTGTATGGAGGGAATGTCATAGAACTGTCAGAAATAGACTATTAATGACAGTTCTGGGACTGTCCTTCCATACAGCGGTTGAAACATTGTATGTATTTGTTTCCATAAATGGATCCATTTATGGAAACAAATACATACAATGTTTCAACCGCTGTATGGAAGGACAGTCCCAGAACTGTCATTAATAGTCTATTTCTGACAGTTCTATGACATTCCCTCCATACAGCGGTTGAAACAGCTGTATGGAGTGAATGTCCCAGAACTGTCAGAAATAGACTATTTCTGACAGTTCTGGGACATTCACTCCATACAGCGGTTGAAACATTGTATCTATTTTTTTCCATAAATGACATTCTGCAGATACACTTAGAGGAGCGCTGCAGATACACTTTTTGCCGGCTTGGAATTATTCTTATTTTCATCCTACTTCTTCTTTTTCTTCTTATGAGGATGAGGATGAAGAAGAAGAAGTAGGATGAAAATAAGATTAATTCCAAGCCGGCAAAAAGTGTATCTGCAGCGCTCCTCTAAGTGTATTTGCAGAATGTCATTTATGGAAAAAAATAGATACAATGTTTCAACCGCTGTATGGAAGGACAGTCCCAGAACTGTCATAAATAGTCTATTTCTGACAGTTCTGGGATATTCACTCCATACAGCTGTTTCAACCGCTGTATGGAGGGAATGTCATAGAACTGTCAGAAATAGACTATTAATGACAGTTCTGGGACTGTCCTTTCATACAGCGGTTGAAACATTGTATGTATTTGTTTCCATAAATGGATCCATTTATGGAAACAAATACATACAATGTTTCAACCGCTGTATGGAAGGACAGTCCCAGAACTGTCATTAATAGTCTATTTCTGACAGTTCCATGACATTCCCTCCATACAGCGGTTGAAACAGCTGTATGGAGTGAATGTCCCAGAACTGGATCCATTTATGGAAACAAATAGATACAATGTTTCAACCGCTGTATGGAAGGACAGTCCCAGAACTGTCATTAATAGTCTATTTCTGACAGTTCTATGACATTCCCTCCATACAGCGGTTGAAACAGCTGTATGGAGTGAATGTCCCAGAACTGTCAGAAATAGACTATTTATGACAGTTCTGGGACATTCACTCCATACAGCGGTTGAAACATTGTATCTATTTTTTTCCATAAATGACATTCTGCAGATCTGCAGAACTGTCATTAATAGTCTATTTCTGACAGTTCTATGACATTCCCTCCATACAGCGGTTGAAGCAGCTGTATGGAGTGAATGTCCCAGAACTGTCAGAAATAGACTATTTATGGCAGTTCTGGGACATTCACTCCATACAGCGGTTGAAACATTGTATCTATTTTTTTCCATAAATGACATTCTGCAAATACACTTAGAGGAGCGCTGCAGATACACTTTTTGCCGGCTTGGAATTAATCTTATTTTCATCCTACTTCTTCTTCTTCATCCTCATCCTCATCCTCATAAGAAGAAAAAGAAGAAGTAGGATGAAAATAAGAATAATTCCAAGCCGGCAAAAAGTGTATCTGCAGCGCTCCTCTAAGTGTATCTGCAGAATGTCATTTATGGAAAAAAATAGATACAATGTTTCAACCGCTGTATGGAGTGAATGTCCCAGAACTGTCATAAATAGTCTATTTCTGACAGTTCTGGGACATTCACTCCATACAGCTGTTTCAACCGCTGTATGGAGGGAATGTCATGGAACTGTCAGAAATAGACTATTAATGACAGTTCTGGGACTCTGACAGTTCCATGACATTCCCTCCATACAGCGGTTGAAACAGCTGTATGGAGTGAATGTCCCAGAACTGTCAGAAATAGACTATTTCTGACAGTTCTGGGACAATCACTCCATACAGCTGTTTCAACCGCTGTATGGAGGGAATGTCATGGAACTGTCATAAATAGACTATTAATGACAGTTCTGGGACTCTGACAGTTCCATGACATTCCCTCCATACAGCGGTTGAAACAGCTGTATGGAGTGAATGTCCCAGAACTGTCAGAAATAGACAGAAACTGTCACAGAACTGTCCTTCTTCTCATCCTTCTCCTTCTTCTCATCCTTCTTCTCATCCTTCTCCTTCTTCTCATCCTTCTCCTTCTTCTCATCCTTCTCCTTCTCCTTCTTCTCATCCTTCTCCTTCTCCTTCTTCTCATCCTTCTCCTTCTTCTCATCCTTCTCCTTCTCCTTCTTCTCATCCTTCTCCTTCTCCTTCTTCTCATCCTTCTCCTTCTCCTTCTTCTCATCCTTCTCCTTCTCCTTCTTCTCATCCTTCTCCTTCTCCTTCTTCTCATCCTTCTCCTTCTCCTTCTTCTCATCCTTCTCCTTCTCCATCTTCTCATCCTTCTCCTTCTCCTTCTTCTCATCCTTCTCCTTCTCCTTCTTCTCATCCTTCTCCTTCTCCATCTTCTCATCCTTCTCCTTTTCCTTCTTCTCATCCTTCTCCTTCTGCTTCTCCTTCTCCTTCTCCTTCTTCTCATCCTTCTCCTTCTTCTCATCCTTCTCCTTCTTCTCATCCTTCTCCTTCTCCTTCTTCTCATCCTTCTCCTTCTTCTCATCCTTCTCCTTCTTCTCATCCTTCTCCTTCTTCTCATCCTTCTCCTTCTCCTCATCCTTCTCCTTCTTCTCATCCTTCTCCTTCTTCTCATCCTTCTCCTTCTCCTTCTTCTCATCCTTCTCCTTCTCCATCTTCTCATCCTTCTCCTTCTCCTTCTTCTTATCCTTCTCCTTCTTCTCATCCTTTTCCTTCTCCTTCTTCTCATCCTTCTCCTTCTTCTCATCCTTCTCCTTCTCCTCATCCTTCTCCTTCTCCTTCTTCTCATCCTTCTCCTTCTCCTTCTTCTCATCCTTCTCCTTCTCCTTCTTCTCATCCTTCTCCTTCTCCTTCTTCTCATCCTTCTCCTTCTCCTTCTTCTCATCCTTCTCCTTCTCCTTCTCCTTCTCTTTCCTCATCTCCAAGGGCATTTAAATTAAAGGTACAGTGTTCTGCACTAATTTAAAGGCTCTCTGAAGCCTAGAAACCCTTTTTATAAGTCATCTTCGTAGCGAAGAAATTCGCATCGAATCGAATTTCACACTGGAATTCGCCGAATCAGCCGAATCGAATTTTTGAGAAATTCGCTCATCTCTAATTATCACAGCAGAGCAGGAGGCACAGCACAGCATTGGAAGGAAGGCGTGAGAGAGAGCTGCCGGGGTTAACTTTGTCAAGTTAACCAGTAGATGATTGGTTTCTAGAATGCAGGCTGGATAAGTAAAAGTGGCAGAACACACTACAGTGGGGAGGGGGATGTAAAGTGAGAGGGAGATAGGGCTGTAGAGGGTGATCTAAAGGGGAGGGCCATGCTGTAGGGGGTGTTGTAAAGGGCAGCAGTGCATTGGGGGGGCATGTGAAGGGGGGTTGGTGATGTGA
This sequence comes from Staurois parvus, assembly GCF_062004578.1. Taxonomy (NCBI): domain Eukaryota; kingdom Metazoa; phylum Chordata; class Amphibia; order Anura; family Ranidae; genus Staurois; species Staurois parvus. Next base: position 3,959,434 of record NW_028318781.1, read on the forward strand.
AGAGGGCAGTGCTGTAGGTGGGTGATGCAAAAGGGGAGTGTGGTGATGTGAATGGGGCAGTGCTGTAGGGGGGTTGATGTGAAGGAGACAGTGGACAGTACTATGGAGGGGGGGGGGTGATGGGGTGGTTGAGGACACTGCTGTGAATATAGGGGTGTGTGTGATGTGAAGGGGGTTCAGTACATTACTGCAAAGGGATGATCTGAAATGGGCCTGAGAACGCTACTCACCCCCCGCTACTCACACATGGAGGACTATGATGTTTGGGGAACTGAGGACCCTGATATAAGAACAGGATTGCGAATTAGGAGGAGAGAGCTGTGATGGGAAGGACCTGAGTCAAAAATGTGATTTGGGCCTCTACTGGAAGAAAATTTTACTGATTGGACTTCTGTGAATTTAAATTCAATACTCCTGCTCTATACAATTTGAGACCTAAGTATCGATAGAATACAAGTCCCAATGAAAGTCCTTAATTAGGGACTCTCTAGTGGGATGTTCCCGTGACTACCCATGTAGATGCGAGAGGAACTGGAAAAACTCATTACTATGCAAGAACTGGGAGCCAATTTTTCGAATTCTAATGGTAAGAGTCCAGGGTCGCTTATTATAAGAATCTCACATGTGTGCGCTTGGACCAGATGTATGGGTATAATGAATCACTTACTGAGTCCTCACTGCTTCTAAGAGACACCTTATTGGCCATATCACAGTATTCCCAACTTCTATAAGACCAGAGGTATTGAATTAAAACGCATGGAGGTCTGGTCATTAAAATTGTCTTCCAGCAGAGGTCTGAATTGTATGTTTCTTCCTTAGCCCCGTGCCCCCCCCCTTCATAGCAGTGTCCTTAGCCCCCTTCACCCCCCTTCATAGCAGTGTCCTTAGCCCCCTTCATAGCAGTGTCCGTAGCCCCCTTTACCCACCTTAATAGCAGTGTCCTTAGCCCCCTTCACCCCCTTCATAGCAGTGTCCTTAGCCCCCTTCATAGCAGTGTCCTTAGCCCCCTTCATAGCAGTGCCCTTAGTCCCCTTCATAGCAGTGTCCTTAGCCCCCTTTACCCACCTTAATAGCAGTGTCCTTAGTCCCCTTTACCCACCTTAATAGCAGTGTCCTTAGCCCCCTTTACCCCCCTTCATAGCAGTGTCCTTAGCCCCCTTTACCCACCTTAATAGCAGTGTCCTTAGCCCCCTTTACCCACCTTAATAGCAGTGTCCTTAGCCCCCTTTACCCACCTTAATAGCAGTGTCCTTAGCCCCCTTTACCCCCCTTCATAGCAGTGTCCTTAGCCCCCTTTACCCACCTTAATAGCAGTGTCCTTAGCCCCCTTTACCCACCTTAATAGCAGTGTCCTTAGCCCCCTTCACGTCCTGTTCATAACAGCTTCCTCATCCCTCCTTCCCTTTTACAGCAGTGTTTGCAGCCACACGCGCTGTCCTACCTTACACAGGGCAGGTCTGGACAAAGGTTGGGAGATGCAGAACTTTTCTTGTTAACAACCTGGTGATTGGTTGCTAGGATCACCCAGTGTCCTAGCAACCAATCACCAGCTTGAAGCTCCTTCCCTAACACCTCCCAACTTGTCACCTCTCCCATCCTCTTGTCATGCTGCCATGATGACAGTGCAACAGCTGGGAAAAAGAAACAAGAGTGAAACCAACAGGGTGGCCAGGCAAGAAAGAAAGAGTCCAGGCTCCTAAATGGCATGACTGCAGCGGTCTGGGTGGGATTTTCGTTCGATGTGCTTTCGGACCGCGGTCCACCATTTAGTGTGCCTGATTTAGACCTATTTCCTAATTGAATACAGATACTATAATACTATATGCAAGGATCGAATGAGAGGTCCAGTCCATACCTTCACCTTGGATTTCTCTAATAACAGATATGACCTGAACAAGCACAAATAGGGCCTTGAAAAAGTGCAAAGCTGTATGGAATAATTGTCAACTTCCTGTAATTCATTTGTGTTCCAAGTGAACTTTGCATGAAGTTTAGCTTCAAAAACTCCATTCTGAATTACCTGTTCAGGTTAACAGGCACACATAGCTTATTAAAATATATATCTATATACTCCCCTATTGTGCAAGAAGATACAATGATAGGTCTGGCTTGGTCCTCATTAAGAAATATCAGCAGCACAGGCACAGTTTTGCTGTGTTCTAGCTGGTTCTCAGTCACAGTCTACAGAAATAAAGTCTCTTGCTGGTGTTCAGAGATAGCAACAAGATTAGCCCTTAGAAAGGCATTGATACTGTGGACTGAGCTGGAGTACAGATTTCGCTGGTGACATAGATACTGGGGAGTGGGCTTAGTGGTCTGGGCTCAAACCTCACCACTGGTAGTGTGAATACTGGGAAGTGATCTGTATCTACTGGGGGGGGGGGTAAATCACTTTGATAGGATGGTGTGGGTATGGGATGGGATGGATACTGGAGAATGTCCCATGTATACTGGAGTACATTTCACCGGTGGTGGGAATACTGGGTGGTAAGCTGTATGTATTTAGGGAAGGGGGGGGGGGTGCAGATGTCACTGATTATATGCATACTGTATATCATGAGGGGCAGATCTTGTCTGTGGTATGGATACTGGGGATTTAGCTGGAGTACAGATCTTGCCTAGTGGCATGAATACAGGGGAGTGAGCAGTGTGCACTGGGGTGTACTGGTGTATTAGAGTACAGTTCTGAAACTGGGTATTAAGCTATATATACTTGAGGGAGGGGAGTGCAGACATGACTGATGGTGTGGATTCTTGGGACTAAGCTGGAGTACAGATCTCGCTGATGACATGGATACTGGGGAGTGCGCTGTGTGCACTTGGGGGGCAAACCTCACTGGTGGTGTGGATTCTGGGGAGTGAACTGTATGTACTGGAGAATAGATCTCACTAGTGGTGTGGAAATTAGGTGGCAAGCTGTATGTACTTGGGGATAGAGGGTGGGTGCAAATATCACTGATGGTGTGGATACTGGGGAGTGAGCTGTATGTAATGAAGGTAAAGCTATCATTGTCTCTCCCCCTGTATTTCACTTCTTATGTATACAGAAGATCAGTAACATCTAGTAATATATGTGCATGCCATCTCTCATATATACTGTATATATATATATATATATATATATTTAGAATCAGTTTATTCTAGAATCGTATGTAGTCATCCCTTTGTTTGACCTTGTATCATTTATTTGCCAACATCTCATTTCCCTTGTGTTTTACGCTTACTGTTTCTTTGTAATGGTTTCTTTTCTTTCCCTTTTTTTCCACGCTCCCTGGCTGGCCTTGCTAAAATTTCATAAGCGCCACTAAATACTTTGGGAAATAGTCTACATGGAAGATTCTATTTGAAACAAAATTACTTTCCTATCTATCTTCACTTCAAGAGGAATTTAAACATTCTTGGATTGAAAAGCTAATGCATTTTGAAGGCAGTAAATAATGGATTTATTATTATAGAAACAGTTCAAACAATTTCTAAAAGATTGTACTGAAAGGCAATAATAATGTTGGTCAACTTTGGGCAAAACTCTCTATGTTGTAAAATTCAGTACTAATCACATGCTTACTTTCTGGAACCGAGTTTTCTATAATTCTTGACACTGCAGAAATTAATGTTCCTGTCTGACTCACTTGGGGGTTAAAAAAACAGTTTTGCAAGGTTAAACTAAGTCTATGTATGGTACTTTGCAACACTACAGGATAGAGGGAAGCTTTCTGCAAAGAGCCAGATGGTTAGACAGTGTCTAACATTATTCTAAACTTTAGAATCTAAAGAGAAGAGCTTTTCAAGTCTAGTTACAGCCATTGAACAGCTGTACTAGAGAGCAGGTCATTTTCAGCTGAGCTATTATTACCCCCCCCTGGCTTACCCATGGAAAATCCCTGAGTGTACCCATAGGATAAAGGGAATTGGACCTTTTTTTCCTGATTTAGACCAGCTAGAGATTGCCTTATAGTTAAAGTAGAACTATAGGCAAAACTTTTATTTTTCATTTTAGAATATTGTAAGAAAAGGTTATGACCCTGGTCAATGTTTTTTGCCATCTGCGTCTGTTGGGGATATACACCTTTATCTCCTGTCCCATAGTCAAAACAGGAAGTGAGAGGAAATCCCTGCAAATTAAAAAGAATCCCTTAGGGCCCCCCAGGTCACCATAAGCAGTATCCCCATTGGGAGATTTCCCCTCTATTACGTTTATGGGGACAATCCAAAATGTGGGATTTTCTTTTACTTTCACTCACAATGATAATGGTAATCCCCCATTGTGACAGCGGGGGATCTTCTAACCACGCTGTCACAATTTTAAAAAAGTGGCTGTACGGAGCCCCATCCACCCGGCCATGTCATCCATTCACAATGTTCTATGAATGGGAAGATTACAAGTCCAGACAGCCTTTGCAGCTGTTGGCATGTAATTCTCAATGAACTACCATGTGGTGTTGAGCGCCATGGTAATTAATTGATTCGAGGTATGAGCAGAAAGATTACACCGGCAGTCTGCAGGAGACCTGCGTGACACCATCTGCTGATCGCTGGTGCAATACTTTCCAGGCTCCTAAAACAAAAAATAGTAAATGCAATTTTTTACCTGCAAGAAAATGTGCATTTATTATTTTTTGTTAAAAGGTGAACTTATCCTTTAAGTACAAGACAAAAAGTTCCAACTTTTCCCCGTGGAAAACGGATACTGTGAAAAACGTTTTCCTCAAAGAAAGCTTTATTTAATGAAGTTATGTTAAGTGACATTATTAGCAAATGCATTCTTGAATCTTTCATTATGAATAACTGAATACTTATGTAGGTAGAACAAAGACTCGATTCCATCAAGTTAAAATACAATAAGTGTAAGTGTCTGAATGTGATGATCCAGTAAAAGGCCAATGCCAAATTGCCCAGTAAAGCAATTCTTGAAGGAAATCTATGGCCACATCATTTGCTTTCATTTTATAATATCAGCGCTGTAATACCAATGCAAACAATATGTATATTTAACAATCCAATCTTATTAAGACGTTTCCTTTCATATTGTGAGTGCTGTCTATCTGCTGGTCATCTCTTTCCTTCCTGGACTCCCTGCATGCTTTGCAGCTTCTCCTCTGCTGTTAACATTCAATGTCTAAGCACTGCATATCCCATGGTACCTTGCTGTCTGCAAGCAGTGATTCCTGTACTGACTCCGCCTACTGAAACTCCCCCTCTCAGCACCTCTGCAGTTTTGAAGGCAGGCTCTGTGAAATGTGTGACACAGCAGTGCCTAATCACAGGGCATAGTGAATATGTGTCACAGAGGTAAATGTGTGGGGATCTTCACAAAGTAAGTTTACAAACTTCAAGATCAATAGGAGTGATAAGACTAGGCTGGTAATAGTGGAAATACACTGTGGTAATGAAATTGATGATTTTACATTTTGACCATGGATACACTTTACATGTTGACCATGGATTGCTTACTTACAAAACCCTAAAGAGCTCATTCATACAAATATTGACTCCAAATTGCAAAGTCCAGTTCTGTTCCAGCTCTTTTTTCCTTCTCCAGCTGATGAGTGATTAGTGAGATTGCCCCTTGCATTACAAGGTCAGTAGAAAGGTGAGAGAGGGCAGGCAAAAGATTCATGTTATGTGCTGAAGTTGGCATTTGTATTTCTGAGTGCCCCGAATTTCAGGCAACTTGGGAAACTCAAGAAGAAAATGAAAAGTACATACGTTATATGTAATTGACTGTTTACTACTGGCAGATTAATGGACAACTCTAGGAAAAAAATCAATGTTGCCCACCCTGCCCCTTCTTAGCTGTTCAATATTAATTTAGAGGGTTCTTAAGTCCATTATAACTTTCCTGAGTCCATTGTGCTGATGTTATGTGACAATGGGCTCAGAAGCTGCAATCACAACCAGCCAACTAATCTTCTCTCAGCCAGCCCCACACATTGTAACATCATGATGCTGCTGCTGGAAGATACCCTGTAAAAACTTTGAGGACTCTGTGATGGACTTTTCTGACAGCCGATGTAAAGCATCCATACCACCAGGAAGCCCAGAGGAAAGAAGACTTGGGACCAGACCTGTCATGTGACTGTAGTTTCAGGTACAAAATTGAGGATTTCAGGGAATTTTTTTTTTTTTTTTGAGAGAGAAGGACTGTTTGTTTTTTATGATTGGAGATCAGCTTTACGTTTTGAGAAGGTACAGGTAAACGTAATTTGCCAAGAAAGGGAAAAATAGTTTTATTGGCACATCTGTCTATGTAAACTCTTTGCATAAGTGTGGAATTCAAGCAAATAGCACAAATCCTACTGGCTTCAATTGACCTGAATATGTACATGATTTGTTATGGATATGATGGCACGCATAAGGTCTCATTCTGATTTAAAAAAAAGGTTAGTCTACTAGTTGTACAAGTTTTGATAACTATTCACAATATACTTCCTTCCGAAAATGTCAGCATACATGGAGGTTATAAAACTTAGTTACATAATTACATAAAGGATATACAGAATCAGGCATGCTCAACCCGTGTCCTGCCAAGCCATCCAATGCGGCCCACAACCTCAAACCTAATATGATTATTAATTAATAGAAAATGTAAAAAACAACAGACCAGGGAAGCACATGCCCTAGTGCAATAAACTTCTTTATTAACTCCTTACCCCTGGCCACACGCATATATGCGGCCTCTCGGTGGGTGTGCCTTAACGCCAAGAGGCCACATATATGTGTACACAAAAAAACCAGAACTGTGCCAAGAGCATGCACTGTGCACCGTCACAAATCCCACCTCTCGGCATCTAAAACCCCTTAAAGGGCCATGAGACATCAGCACAAAGGGGTTAAACAAAGATAAAATGACACTTAATGTACTCACATGCTCCCAGAATGATGCCAAGCTCATAACACAACTGTGAGAATCCACCGTCAGAACCCCTGTATGGATGCCACTAGATGTAATCCACTAAGGTAAAGGCACATCTCCCCGTGTCTGTGTGTTTGGAAGAAAAGGGAAGAGTGGGCAGCCAGCCGCAATAGTAGCTTGTGTATGACAGCTTCCAAGATTATGGTTATCGTTCAGTAGAGTGGCATGTACCCAAAGGAGGCTGTGCTGGTTGCCATAGTTATGACATGTTTCGGGGGCATGACCTCCTTTTTCAAGCATCCTTTCCTTTTTGACACACAGACACAGGGAGAGGAGCCTTTAGCTGAGTGGATTACACCCAGTAGCATCCATACAAGAGTTCTGAAGGTGGATTCTCACAAGTGTGTGATGGACTTGGTGTCACTTCAGTGCATTTTGTGTCATTTTATCTAATAAAGAAGTGTATTGCACTACTAGGGTATACACTTCCATGATCTGTTGTTTTTTTGTTTAGATTGCCCACAGTCCTTGTTTTTGGCAATTCAATTGGTGGCTGCAAAGACCCTAACATAGTGAAGGCTGCAACACTGGTTTGGAGCTTTTTTGGCTGTTTACACATGAGCATGAGAGTGGGATTAAAGGCTAAGTTCAGCTTTGGGAACATGTTACATGTTCCCATCTCCATGACAGCAGGCTGGGGATCTTCTCCCCCCACCCGCTGTCACTATTTGAAAAGAACGTGGCCTTGTGGGGCTCCATGAACACAGCTGTGTCATCCATTAACAGAATTGTATGAATGAATGAACGTCAAGTACCGATAGCCTTTGTATCAGACGACTTGTAGTCCCCAGTGAACTACCAGGGCTACACTGCCAATCTGCATCAACCTGAGATCGCACCCATCTGCGATCTTCTGATTGCGGGTGCAATGCTTTACAGGTCCCTAAAAACAGAAAAAAAAAGTAAAAATGCACATTTTTTAACTGCAAAAAAAAATGTGCATTTATTATTCTTTTTAGAAAGGTGAACTTATCCTTTAATGGTGATCTGGTTAATAAAGAATGTGATTTTTGTGATTGTGCTTAAACAGTGGGTAAATATACAACAGGAATCGGCCCCATGGAAAATGATGATCTGGTTGTTGTTTAAATTGTTGATTATGCTGCTATTAAAAATTAAATAAAATAAAATAAATTCTGAACCATTTCTGTTCATTGTGGCCAAGAACTGGATACCAAATCCCTTAAGTGGCCTGCGCTCTTCAAAAGGTTGAGCACCCCTGAAATATATGTAAGTAATTACACACTGAAATGATTTGGAACAAATGTATTTAGCTGAATTAATGAAAACTGATGCCGCGTGGCCTCTGTTTGAGGTCATATACATATTTATACTGTTAGTCACTGAATTGACATGTTGTTTGACCACTTCCTGAGGAGTAATATTCCATGCTTGTATCGATTGGATAGTCATACCTTTAAAGTGGTAGTAAACTCCAATTTTGAACTTGTGCCTACAAGTAAGCTGAACCTGTGCCTACAGGTAAGCCTTCCGTCCCTCCTTATTTGTAGGAACAGTGAATATCTCCTAAACTTGGGGTGTTTAGGAGATATTAACACTGGATGTAGCCTGTGACACCACCGGTGCTTGCACTCTGAAGGAACAACATACCAGTGCCACCCCTTCAGAGCTCTGTACTGTAAACTGTGACTCCTGTGCACATGCATGGGAGTGATGTCATCGCAGCCATTGAAAGGACTGGAGCCAGTGAACCCAGAATGAAGAACGAGGGAAGATGGAAGCCTGGTCAGCGATGACAGTGCACCGCTGGAGGGCTTCATTCTAAGGTAAGTATTTCATAATGTGCTAGTATGTGATGCATACTAGCTCATTATGCCAGTGACTTGCAGGGGATTTTTTATTTTTTTTTTAATGAGAGGCCGCGATTTACTACCACTTTAATATTTCAAGCATTGTGTCTGCTTGCAGTAATGGTCCTGATTGTCATAGTCCAAATTTGTTCAGATTGGGACAGAACAGATTATCCTGTGGCACAGTCTGCAATCTCAGTTGTGCTTGTAAATAATGGTGGATCTTGCAGAAAAATGTGATTAGGAGTTATGTTTGTTGGTTGTTGGTTTAACAGCGGAGCTTATCAGACAAACAACATTCTGCCTGACTTTCAAAATGCCTTCTACTATAGTTAGCTGAGCCTATGAGGTTAATTTACTAAAGGATGTTCACTTGGCAAAGTGAATATTCACTTTGCAAGAGAATTTTCACTTAGTTTAGAGAATGTGGTAAAAATCCACTTTCCACGGAATACTTAATCATGCGTAAGGAAAATGTAAAGAAAAAAAAAACACTTTACTAAGTGAACAGCCTATTTGTCCTTGTTAAATCAACCTCTATACCTCATACCTGAAGAACTCATAGATCATCTCTCTAGGAGTAGTTTGTATTCTTAACTCATGATGGCTCAGCCATTTTTATTCTGCTTTTGTCTGAGTATGTTGTCTGTGGTCACACTGGCCAAAATTAGCGGCAGATTTCTCACTAGGTCACATGATGGTCCAAGGCTGCTGGTGCCATTGTTGCCTTGTGAAGAAAACCAAAGGAACATTTAGGTTTACAAACCTTTGTTCTCACGCTCTCTTTCTGTCTCTCTCTCCCCCACTCTGAATATGTCATTTATAGAAAGGAATAACATTGCAAGCAATTATTTAAAGTGTAACTGAAGGCAACACTTTTTTTTTAGTTTTGGACAGAGTAGAGAGGGATTATAACCCCTGTCAGGTTTGTATTGCTGTCTGTGCCCCCTTTAGGTAGATTCATCCTCTCTATCAGTCCTGTTTACTAAAATCATTGAAAGTGAAAGAATAGAAAACCTCAATTTTTGGGTTGTTGGGGACACTAGTTCTGGTGACCTGGGAGTCCCCAAGCAATGTCCTTAATTTGCAGGGATTATCTCTCACTTCCTCTTTTGGCTGTGGAACAGGAAGTGAAGGTAAATCTCCCTAATGGGACACAGATGGCAAAAAAATAAACTGACAGGGGTTATAACCCTCCCTTACTCTATCCAAAATGAAACAAATGTTTTGCCTATAGTTCTACTTTAATACATGATTTTTCTGTGCTTTTATCTGCATTTTTTTAAGTTGGTGTCAGGGTCTAACTGCTCTGATAGCTAAATGGAGTTCTGTAATCAAGTACAAATAATTATGCTAGTGGATAGAAGACTGCTTTATATTAATATGCAATTTTTCAAATTTACCAGGATGAAGATAAGAGCCTTTTTAAAATGTTTTTATTTTAGTCCTGACCATAATAAATCTAGAAAATTTGTACAAGAACTCTTAGCATTCCTTTTAAATTATTAATTTATTACACGGATTGAAAACTGTTAATTTATAACTCCACAGTGTTCAGCTTAAAGTGTAAGTTCACCTTTTTGAAAAAAAAAAAATGAAAAGGTGAACTAATATTGTACACCAGTCTTTCTTAACCTATTTGCCCCAGAGAAGCCTTGAAATAATTTTCAAGTTCCAGAGAACCCCTGGAAAAATGATGCCATTGAGGTCATTGGGAAAATTCCCATACACCGGTGGTGGAAAGTTGGAATATTCCCTTATAAGCTGGCCAGAGTTACATCCTTGCATTTATGCTGTTGCCTCTTCCAAGTGGTGTTGGATCTGGAACTATGAAGGCATCATCAGATGGGAGGCCAGTTAGCCAAAACTCAAGGTACCCCTTGCCACCACTGGAGGAACCCTGGTTAAGAATGGCTTCTGTACACCCTTCACCATCCCCACTGTACTTAATTCCGTGTTTGATGTGCTGTCAGTGCCCACTCAGCTGGTGAAGCAATCCAGGGATTTGAAATCCCCACTATCCTCCCACTTCTTTCTGTAAGGCTTCCAGGTTAGATAAGAGCCATTCTGAATGGTCATCTCCAGGATAGAGAATCAATCTGATACCACAAAGGTAAGTACAGCAACAACTGGGAAGGGTATAAGGTATTAGTTCACCGTTTCATTTTTTCAGAACTAACTGTTTAAGAAAGTAATGCAACACCTAGGAACAGCAATATTTGTAGCACATTATATTGCACTTGAAGTTATTTGTTTTAAACTAGGGTTCTCTTAAAATTAATTAAAAATTAGGATATGAATTTGTTCATTTTTCACATGCAAGAAATGATTTCAATGTTAATGATAAATCATGTGATGATTAAAAAAACAATCTCATGGAAACTGATAATGTCATGGAACAGATTTCCTTATTGATCTCCAGGGCATCAAGCCCCTACTGCACTATAGGGGATTAAAGGATAAGTTCATCTTTTGTAACATGTTACATGTTACACACACATATTCAGGGTGTAACATGTTACAATCTGACCGGTCCCCACTCCCCCATAATCCCCATTTTGACAGAATGCGGGGGATATCCCTCCGCTAGCTGTCAACTTGAAAAAATAGTGGCTCTGCCCACCTGGCCACGTCACTCATTAACAGCATTCTGTAAATGAGAGACTACAAGTCCCGGCATGGCACCAGGGATCTGCTGATCGCTGGTGCAATACTTTACAGGTTCCTGCAGACAAAAATAATAAATGCACATTTGTTTACCTGCAAAAAAATGTGTATTTATTATTTTTTACTAAAAGGTGAACTTATCCTTTAAAGCTGATTTCTGGCAATTAGCTAAAATCTACCCTTGCAGTGTCCCCCCTTCCTCACGTCACAAGGGTTAAATGCCTATTAAATCTAAGTCTAGGGGTTTGATGAAGTGGAGTGTTTTCCTTACCTTACTCCTGCTTCGGCTGGCTCCAGCATTGTGCTGGGCATGGCTATTATCTCTACATTGTACAGGAAGGAGGCTGGAGTGGGACTGCGGACAGAGTGCCTTAACCCCCCTGGCGGTGTTCCTGAGTGTAGCTCAGGGTTAAGTTTCAGCACCAGAAGCGGTAACCCCGAGCTACACTCGAGATTACACTGCAGCATTGCTCTGGGATCCCTGGATCACTTACCTTGTCCCGCGGTCCCGCGCTCTCCTCCCGCTGCGTCCCCGGCCATGTTCTCCGGCCGATGCCAGCATCTGTCTTCTGGGTTCCGTCCTCTGCGAGTGTCGTGACGTACGGGGGGATGGAATTGGTGGGAGATTCAAAAATGTCAAAATTTTACATACACATAATACACTAAAATCTGATAGTATTACATTACTGTGTCAAAGCATTTCACATACATTTTGTTCGTAGTGCTTTGTCCTGTGCCCTGCCTGCATTTTTACTGTTCTTTCTGCCTGGAAACGTCCATGGCATCCAAAAGCGTCCCTTTAGGTTAAAATCGGTTTTAGACCAGCTAGAGAACAGCGATAGTAAATTAGAATCACTTGCAGAATTGAGTGATAATGATTTGTGGGGAGATTCGTTATCAGACACTGAAAACGATTCTGCGACTTTGCTCAGTGATGTGCGAACTTGGCGCTATATTTCAAATTTCAGTGTTTTTGGTTTGATTACATTATTGAGTAAAATGTATTATTATTATTACTGTATTTTTCGCTTCATAAGATGCGCTTTTTTTCCCCCCAAAAAAGGGGGAAAATGTCAGTGCGTCTTATGGAGCGAATATGGAGCAGCCGGTCCAGTATTTCTACTGCCGCTGTGTCAGAATACCGGGCCGGCTGCTCAGCTCTTCTCTGCAGCAGAACCTTACCTGTTCCTCGGTCTATCGCTGTACAGTCTTCCCGTGCCGGCTTCTTTATTGTGGGCTCTCGGCTGTGACAGCCGGGTGCCCAGTGCGCATACACGAGAAGCGCTGCGCTTTGTGAATGGTACAGCGTCTTCTGGGACACATGACAGGTCCCTGAAGACGCCGGACCAATCACAAAGAGCAGCGCTTCTCACGCAGGCGCACTGGGCACCCGGCTGTCAGCTGGGTGCCCACAGTAAAGGGAGGACAACTCCACGGAAGTGGGAGCGGGTACCTGTCAAATTCAGGTACCCGCTCCCCTCCCTCCCCAAAGGTCCGCAGTCTCTTAGTCATCCCCTGTACTGTCTGCAGTCTCTGGTCATCTCCTGTACTGTCTGCAGTCTCTGGTCATCCCCTGTACTGTCCGCAGTCTCTGTTCATCTCCTGTACTGTCTGCAGTCTCTGGTCACCCCCTGCACTGTCCGCAGTCTCTGGTCATCCCCTGTACTATGCCCGCAGTCTCTGGTCATCCCCTGTACTATGCCCGCAGTCTCTGGTGTTCTCCTGTACTGTGTCCGCAGTCTCTGGTCATCTCCTGTACTATGCCCGCAGTCTCTGGTCATCCCCTGTACTATGCCCGCAGTCTCTGGTCATCTCCTGTACTGTGTCCGCAGTCTCTGGTCATCTCCTGTACTGTGTCCGCAGTCTCTGGTCATCTGTACTGTGTCTGCAGTCTCTGGTCATCCCCTGCACTGTCTGCAGTCTCTGGTCATCTCCTGTACTGTCTCCGCAGTCTCTGGTCATCCCCTGCACTGTCTGCAGTCTCTGGTCATCTCCTGTACTGTCTTCGCAGTCTCTGGTCATCCCCTGCACTGTCTGCAGTCTCTGGTCATCTGCTGTACTGTCCGCAGTCTCTGGTCATCTCCTGCACTGTCCGCAGTCTCTGGTCATTTCCTGTACCATGTCCGCAGTCTCTGGTCATCCCCTGCACTGTCTGCAGTCTCTTGATCATCCCCTGTACTGTCCGCAGTCTCTTGGTCATCCCCTGTACTGTCCGCAGTCTCTTGGTAATCCCCTATACTGTCCGCAGTCTCTTGGTCATTACCTATACTGTCCACAGTCTCTTGGTCATCCCCTATACTGTCCGTAGTCTCTGGTCATCCCCTGTACTGTTCGCAGTCTCTGGTCATCCCCTATACTGTCCGCAGTCTCAGGTCATACCCTGTACTGTGTCCGCAGTCTCTGGTCATCTCCTGTACTGTGTCCGCAGCCTCTGGTCATCTTGTCTGCAGTCTCTGGTCATCTCCTATACTGTGTCTGCAGTCTCTGGTCATCTCCTGTACTGTGTCCGCAGCCTCTGGTCAACTCCTGTACTATGTCCGCAGTCTCTGGTCATCTCCTGTACTGTGTCCGCAGCCTCTGGTCATCTCCTGTACTATGTCTGCAGTCTCTGGTCATCTCCTGTACTATGTCTGCAGTCCATTGGTTCAGAATATTTTTTTTCTTGTTTTCCGCCTCTAAAACCTAGCCGCGTCTTTTGGTCAGGTGCGTCTTATGGAGCGAAAAATACGGTATATATTGTTATGATTATTCTATTATAATTTATGATTTCGTGTTTCAAATTTTATCATACCCGGGATGTTTACTAGACTTTTGTTCGGACAGATTTCAGCAAGTTATTCCTAAGAATTACAGGCCTACAATAAAAAAACAACATATTTCCATTAAAAACAATGTACTGCTTTCAGCACAGAAATATGGACATAATCAGACCGCTAGGGAGGTTAAAGAGGAGGCAATGGGGCTGGACTGGTTGCATGGATGGAGAGAGCCTGCCAGAGCAGGTAATATGGGGGTATGTACAGAATTACTCCATATTCATGCACTCCTAGACCTAGCAAGCAGTTACCCTTTGAAGTGCAGAGGGTCTCACTGCAAGGGTAAATTTTAGTTATTCCTGGACTTTAGCTTTAATTAACTGAAGGATGTTAGTATTCCCCTTGTAGTTGTATGACCTTTGTAGTCATTGATGGAGTCGTTGTCAGACACAGTAGACCTGTTCCTATGGGTGACAGAGGCAGAAGGGGTGACACTTCCTGGTATAGTTATGTTACAAATGTATTTTTATCTCACGTTTAGCAGTGCCACTTTGTCCAATGCTAGGTTAGGATTAGTAAAACCAGAAAATGATCCTAGCAGCACCAATATCTGTGTACCTATATGCTCAGGCGATCTGGCCCTGTTTGTTAGCTAAGTATCCTCCAGCTTTCTGAATTTCCATGCTCAAAGGACTCCTCAATAGTTTTAATTTACAATAGCAGAGCGTTATGCCATTTGTTTCTATATTATGTGTTGCCATAGCAACCTGAGTTGGTAGGATGATGAGCAACATTAACTGAGCTACAATAATGTACTTGCCATCTCTTCTGACAACTCTAAATTGCTTTCCTCTGGCATTGCACTCACCGCACACTTTTCATGTACTTTATGAACAGATTTGAAAGCATCTATAATGCTCATACTGTATATTCAGTATGTTTCATTTCCTTTGAACGGGAGGAATATCAGTGACGTATGCACTGTTGAACACAACATAAACACAACAAAGATCTGTTTCATTACTTCCAACTTTTTGATGTTCGTTCCTACCCATCTTCCTTTCTGTATCACATCGAGCCTTCAAGAAGTTTTCCATTATCTATCCAATTTAAATATGGCTTGTGTGTACTCCACTGAAATGCATCGATTACTTTTCTCTGTGTTTCAGCTCTACATTTGACCACCACATATGTTGTTGACATACCATTTACATTAGGGTAATACCGATTGTGTTGTTCTTGTAGATAACTCAGAACTTTTTTCCTCCACATATACACACCTAGCAACTGGTCCACCCCAGAAATACTGATGGAAAGGCCACAGAAAAGTGTTTTTTTTTCTGTAATACTCAAAGTGGACCGCTTACATTTCAGACCTAAGCGCAGTGATTAACAAAAAACTGTAAAACTGAAAAATGTAGAAATACATACCTTACAGTCCAGTTTCTGGCAGGTACCAGTGATTTTCTTGGGCAAGATTCAGGGAAAGTTGAAAATTACAAATATCACTAGAAGGTGCTCCAGCGCTGTTCAGGAGCACATTCTCACAGATTTCAAAATTCTCTGTTTTCCCAAGATCCCACATGAAGGCTTAGTGATGTCACTGCTACCTAGGTGAGCAAGCTCAATTTTTAAAATTTTCATTAAAGTTTTTTTTTTAATTGCTTTTAGTTACCACTTTATATTCAGATGATGAAGGGCTGCAACATTAGTGGATGTATTTTCTGCAAGATCCCTTTAAATCAGAATTCAAGATACAAAAACCTTTTTTTAAAATCAAACTCCAGTAATTTGAAAATATCTACCAATACAGTGCCCCCTTCCCTCAATGGAAGGGTTAAATGCTCAGTATTCCTAGGGGGTACAGTTTTTGGCATTATTGTTTACCTTACACCCTTGCTCTGGCCTCTTTTTTTTATAACATATTTCTTAATTTTTTTTTTTATTTGCTTTCAGTTAGTGCTTTTTACACAGAGGATAAAGACGAATGATCTCTTTTTTTGCATGCTAGTCTCATATCTAAAATGAAGAGGTTGCTAGAGTTACAAAAATTCTTGTAAGACAGAATACAACATCAAAAGTGATGTAATGTATGGTATTGTATTGTATTCGTACATTCCCGAGCATGCATGGTCCTGGTTGCTCAATTTTTGTACAGACGAATACTATACTAATTACAATTAAAATTAGATTTTCATGCTTGTCCCTTTGGATAATTGTGCATGAACTGTTGTGTTCAGCTCTCAAAAGCTATGTACTTACGATCAGACTATCAGACAACTGCTCCAAAAGCGGTATTTTTCACTTGATTTTCTTATCATTTATACTAGGCTTAAGTTGGCCTTGCATTTTCTGCAGGGTTCACTTTAAAGCATAACTCCAGACACAAACCTTCATCTAAACCTGAACTCCAGGAATTTTGACATTCCTGCTCCAATCCCCTCCCCTCTGTGAAGCTCTAGTCGAGTGTTTCTCAACCTTTTTTCAGTCAAGGCACCCTTTAAAATTATGGATAGTCCCAAGGCACCCTTTAAAATTATGGACAGTTTGGAGGCACCCCATTCTAAACTGGGGTGCCTCAAGACTATCCATAATTTTAAATGGGTGCCCCATTCTAAAACGTGAAAAACTATTCTAATAGTTTTATTTAACGCTGCAATATCCACACATGTAGGACACCCAACATTACAGGTGATTTTTTATTCCAAAGCAAATACACTTTTGTACACTGGTACTGATTAGTATTCCAGTGTTGCTCTTCTCCCTCAGTTTTTATCCGTCACTAAGCTAATGTGACCCCAGAGCTGATGGAGAGGGGCAGGGGTGGGTCAAACTAGGTTGCTGTGCAGGCAGCTGACATCTTCCTGATCAACTGATGATGTTATTGGTTGTCAGGACATCGGTGGCTAGAAGGTCATAATGGTGCACAATGAAGACCTGTGGCTTTGTGTAACTATAAAGGCAGGCTTGTTCCACCCGCTAGCTTGTATACATGTTTTGGGCAATTTATAGACATTTTGACAAGGCACCCCTGAAGAAACCTCAAGGTACCCCAGGGTGCCGGGGCACCCTGGTTGAGAATGGCTGCTCTAGTCTATGAGGAGGCAGGAGTACAGCCACAGTCATGGTCGTATCTGCTTACAGGGAAGGCTGTGGGGTACCATCTGTGCCGCTGGAGGGACCCTACTGGTAAGGTAAGTAGTTCTCCTTATTCCAGCACCCCTATACATAACGAGCATTAGCGCTTGCAGTGCAGGGGAGTCCCACTGCAACGGTAGATTGTTTCATATTCTTGGAGTTAGGCCTTATATATCTTCTTCAATAGCCAAAAAGGATATAAATCGATGTTGTATTTACCAAGTGTCTTTTTAAACCAGGATCTCACTTTGTAAAAGCAGTGGTGACCTCATCACCATGCTACACGTAGTTGCTTCACAATCTGTATTGGTGACAGTGACAAGTGATATTAAATATAATTTTTTGTTTTAACATGAAAATAAAAAACATGTCACTCTTGTCATACATGGTTTTGCACAGAGCAGTCTCGATCTGGCTCCCTTCCCCCTCTGAGTACCCCCATAGGAAGCCGCTTCAATTGGGGCAGTTATGCAAAGCCCAGCTCGACCTCTCCCCTCCCCCCCTTCCTGTTCACAGGTTTGGACTGACTGCCAATGGAGTCAATGGCTTCCGATGCTCTCAGCCAAACCTATGGGAGCTGGGAGAGGGGAGCAGATCTGCTGTAGGGTGTACAGAAGTGGACCAAGATTGGTGTCAGGTGAGTATTTAGGGGAGGCTGCGGGGGGAGCTGCACTTAAAAGGTTGTTTTCCTAATGCATAGAATGCATTATGGTAAAAAATCCTTTACTTCTGCAACCACTTTAACTGCCTCCCAAAAATGTCCTGCTGCAGAGTACATGTTGGGGTCAGGCGTGTACACCATGCTTATAACTGTGTTGTCATTATATTACAGGCAAAATGCAAAGAGCTAATCAGAGTGACTCTGTGCCTTGTGATTACTGAGATGGACAATGCCAGTTTCTTGTCTGTCTCTGAGGTGTCCATTTATGGACCAGCGGTAATAGATCGCTGCTCAGTTCTCCGGCATTCTCGGAGAACACAGTTCTCCTGTGAATGCAGTTTATGAAGCAGTTCTCTGAACGAAGGGAGAACAGTCTCCAAACGCTGGAGAACGGTCTACAAACTCTGGAAAACGGCTGATTTTACTATAATCTCGCGAGATTACAGTAAAAAATCAGTTTACTAAACAGAGGTAAATTATCTCTGCTTAGTTTGCAGTCCCTCCGATTCTCCAGCTCTGGGCTGGAGAATCTGGAGGGAGAACACAGATCTCCAGTGAAGGGCTGAACATGTTCTCCTGAGTGTCATAAACTGTGAATGACCAGAGAATAGCTGAGATCCGTTGAATCGCAGCTATTCTCTGTGTCATAAACGGACACCTATACTTGTTATTTTGTGAGGCGGTGTCCAAGACAAGCATGCAGATCAAGAGAGTGAAGTCGCATCATAAGCTGTGTCCTGGATCAGTGATTGAGTTATTAATGAAGCTAGATAAGCATGACAGCCAGGAGACTAGTATTTTCAGAAGAAGAGGTCAGCAATATTGATGTAATTTGGGACACAGCGGCTGCATGAGAATGCACAGGTGTTCCGAGCATTCCTGTGCAGGAAGTCCCATCCATATAATTTGGAACACAGTGGCTGCATCGACACAGCCAGTGCTCTCAACTTTCTCAACATGCGTTTGGGACCATGCACCTACACCCGCACGGATGTCAGATCTGTCCTTGCAGCTGCTGCATCCCAGTTGACATGAATAGGACTGGCTGCACAGGGATGCACAGAACACTGTGGGGGCAAATACAGCCCTCCATGGGCATATGCTTTAACCACTTCCAGTCCGGACACTTTTACCCCCTTCCTGACCAGGGCAATTTTCAGCTTTCAGTGCTATCACACTTTGAATGATAATTGCGCGGTCATGCAACACTGTACCCATATGAATTTTTTACCATTTTTTTGAGACAGATAAAACTTTATTTTGGTGGTATTTATTCACTGCTGGGATTTTTATTTTTTTTGCTATGTAAATGAATATGTCCAAAAATTTTGAAAAAAAGTGTTTTTCTTAAACATTTTTGCAAATAAATAATATTTCATCATAAATCTTGGCCAAAATTTATTCCATTATCTTTTTAGTAAAAAAAATAAATAAAATAAGCCAAATTAGTTTAAAACCAAAAATTATAATTTTTAAACATTTTACATTTTTTTTTTATATTATTATTTCTTTTATTATTATTATTTTTTTTTACATACTGTCACCCTAGCAGTACAGTGTCACTATGGTGACTCTGTACTACTTTTTTTTTTTTTTTTACACTGATTGCTTTTACACCCATATAGGATGTAAAAGCAATCATTTCTCTTTCTCTCTGTCTGCATTCTTACAGCCATTGAGAACTACTGAGTGAGCTGTGATTGGTCACAGCTTGTCACATGGTACAAGGCTGTTGTGAATAGCCTTGTACCATGTGACCTCTGTGATCATTCACAGATTTCACACGTAGTAAGCAATGATGTCACAAGTGACATCCTGCTTACTACTTTGCATGTGATCACTGATTGGCCAATCAGTGATCACATGATCGGGACCTCGTACAGAGGTCCCGTCCGACGATCAGTGTTTCACTGTGTTCGGAGGACACAGCAGCCACCGGATTGCGGTGCTGCTCGCTCCCGTTTATAAACGGCCACCCGACTCTGCAGTGCCACCGTACGGCCGTTTATATACAACGACCGGTCAGGAAGTGGTTAACACACCCCATTGAATGAGGCCTTAGTAGGAATTTAGCAGGAATTTTGTGGTTGTGAAGTTGTGTTGTGGTTTTGTGTGCAAATAAGAATTTTTGTGGGGGGGTTTTAGTGAACATAGCGATTTGATAAACAGTTGTGCAACTATTGTGGTGCCTATAAAAATCAGAAGCACATTCTATTTATTCTACTAGGGCGCAATGCAACATAGGGGTGCCTAGGAACAGCACAGGCCAGCACTCTCTCTGTGTGGGATGCCACTATGTCATGAATGATCCTTCAGATGAGGAAAGGGGGGAGGAAGAAGGGACAGAGGAAGATGTCTGGGGCCAGTGTAGCAGTTGAGCTGCTGCTCCTTCCAGTGTTCCTCTCAGACTCAGTGCCTTACTGCAAGCTGGCTGGCAGCTGCTGTATACTGTGGAGTACCAGCCCTTCTCTTTCCATTCATCAGCAGAGGTGGAGCTGAGCCTGCGAAGGAAGGTAATGTCTATGTCAGGAATGGACTTGCCAGTAATGGTGGGATTCACCTGCCTTATGGGCTGCAGTACCAGGGCTGGCCAGCGGGTGCTCTCAGCAATCAGAGACTCAACCCTGTAGTTAGCCAAACACCTGAAGCTGATTATGCAGGTGTATTTAAGGGATGGCCAGACCTGCAGTCTGTGCCTTGGTGTGTGCTTTTCTATGGGCCCCTGTTCCTGTTCCTGTTCCTGTCTGACTGATTCGTTGCTGACCCTGCCTGATCCAGACCTCTGCTGACTTCTTCTGTTTGATCCCTGGCTTGTGACCCCGACCACTCTCTGCCTGACCCCCTGTACCTACCTGCCCATTAGTTGCTGTACCCGGCTCGTGACCTGACTACTCTCTGCCTGCTCCTCCTGTTCCTACCTGTCCGATTGTTATTGACCCGGCCTGCCTGACGACGCTTGCATTGTATGTATTGTTATCTGTGGGTGGTTTGGTTCGTTTGCACTGTGTTATGTTTTAGTATTGCACTGCGTTTATGTATTGTTAGTGTTAATAAATTATATTGTTTATAACATATCTGAAGCCTGCGTTTCACTGCGTCAGTTCACATACCTCTGGTCACACCCTGGAGCCCTGACAGTCTAAATCTGATGTCTCGTGTCCAAGTGAGTGTGCCCCAGCTAGCCGTCCAACATATGTGCAATGTGTCAGTGACTGATGACATTATCATGATCCCAAAGCCTTCTAGTGCCTGCTGGGCCTGCTGATCTGTGTCAGTGTTGGTGGTGGTGTGTTGTGTCGGATCTGTCACTGTGTGGGATCACTCAGGTATTTTCTGTGTGTGTGTGTGTGTGTGTGTGTGCTGGGCTGCCTGCTGTCACAGCATTTTATCTCCCCCAGTGCCTGGGGAATTCCAGCTTGGGATCAGTCAAAGCAATCTTATTTCACTTATTTTTGCAAATTAAAATAAATTTAGTAGTTTCATGTTTTGTTGATTTAATATTTTCTACTGTTTTGAAATTTTTGTTCTTGTGTTCTTGTGGGGGGGGGGGGGGGCGCAAGCAGTTGGTCTTGCCTAGGGTGCAAAATAGTCTAGCGTCGGCCCTGTTTGGGGGTCCTTTTACAAACTCTGAAAGCTTTTAAGTGCAAAATGAAAACCTTCAGATTTTTAGAGATTTTTGCGTACATTTTCACCATTTGCAAAAGGGTACAGTTAAAAATTTACAAATATTTGGTATTTATTAACTCAATACAGGTTAAGCTTTTATATTTAGTAGGAATTTGGTAAAATTTGCTATGTTTGTATCTGCTAATAATGACTTTAGTGTATTCTTAGCGAAAATATTGCTTTGATAAACATTTGTGCAAATATCGCGGGTCCTTAAAATTTAGTAGCACCTTCCTTTTATTCTACTGGTCACATCCTTTCAGAAAATATATGGTTTTACAAACTCAGAAAGCTGTGCAGTGCTATAATGTATACTGATTAATAAACCCAAATCAAACTGTAAGGAAAAATGTCTTATTAACTGGCATTCATTTTGTTTGTTGCCTCCATTTTAGATGTGTGAGCAAGTTAGTTTCGATTTTGAAGTTTCACTTGTAACTTCTCTTTCATTTCATGACTTCAGTTTCTATTCTGATGAAACGGAACTACCTTGTATGGTGGTATTCAGCCATTTGTAGTTAGTATCTTCTTTGATAAGAGTACAATATTTTATTGGTCATTCTGACTTTGTATAAAACTGCTTGTACGCATTAACCTTTCAGAGATTTAGCTTTCACACTTCAGTGTCTGGAGCTTTATTTCTCCTGAGCACAGAAGGCTTAAATATCCGAGGAAATTTTGGGCTACAGACAGACTGATTCCTTGCACAAACATTAATAAATAAATAATTGTGTTAACGTAATGCATTAAATAAATACTTATATATAATTTTATAGGTTCTGAACTCAAAAATCATGTGCTAAATTCATATAATAAAATAAAACCATCCAATCAAATAATGTGCTAAATTTATGCAATAAATCTAAATAAATCATATAAAGTGCTGTGATTATGAAATAAAGTTCATAACAGGGGCGGACTGACAACTCATGAGGCCTCCGGGCAATAGGGGATCATGGGGCCCCTGTGTCTTTGCCCAAACTCAAAAAAGCCTATGAAAAAAGTACCGGGGAAATGTCATGTGGCCTCCTACTGACCCCAGGTCCTCGGGCAGTGCCCAAGTTTCCAAATGGTCAGTCCGCCCCTGGTTCATAAGGAACACCAATTTAATCCTTCTTATAAACCGTGCCGTCTTCTGTGCTTGATCCTTCTAAAAACAGTGATCAAACCTCCACCAGATGTGTGCTCACCTTATGTATCTGACCTCACATCACTGCTTGGTCAAAAACACTTTTGCTGTCCCTTCTTGGACATTGACGATGCTGACCATTTGTAATAGACCAATGGACGCACTCCGCTCCACTCTAAAGTTACTCCATCTAATGAAAGTAAGACTATAATAGTGGTTTATCCTTAAAAACTTTTAATCCAATCACATCACCATTATCATTGCACTCACTTTTGCCTGGTGCCAGATCACACCTGATACAGTGGGGATCGAAAGTTTGGGCACCCCAGCTAAAAATTTGTATTAATGTGCATAAAGAAGCCAAGGAAAGATGGAAAAATCTCCAAAAGGCATCAAATTACAGATTAGACATTCTTATAATATGTCAACAAAAGTTATATTTTATTTCCATCATTTACACTTTCAAAATAACAGAAAACAAAAAAATGGCGTCTGCAAAAGTTTGGGCACCCTGCAGAATTTATAGCATGCACTGCCCCCTTTGCAAAGCTGAGACCTGCCAGTGTCATGGATTGTTCTCAATCATCATCTGGGAAGACCAGGTGATGTCAATCTCAAAGGTTTTAAATGCCCAGACTCATCTGACCTTGCCCCAACAATCAGCACCATGGGTTCTTCTAAGCAGTTGTCTAGAAAACTGAAACTGAAAATAGTTGACGCTCACAAAGCTGGAGAAGGCTATAAGAAGATAGCAAAGCGTTTTCAGATGTCAATATCCTCTGTTCGGAATGTAATTAAGAAATGGCAGTCATCAGGAACAGTGGAAGTTAAAGCAAGATCTGGAAGACCAAGAAAAATATCAGACAGAACAGCTCGCAGGATTGTGAGAAAAACAATTCAAAACCCACATTTGACTGCACGATCCCTCCAGAAAGATCTGGCAGACACTGGAGTTGTGGTACACCATTCCACTATAAAGAGATACTTGTACAAATATGGTCCTCATGGAAGAGTCATCAGAAGAAAACCTCTTCTACGTCCTCACCACAAAAATCATCGTTTGAACATTGCAAATGAACATATAGACAAGCCTGATGCATTTTGGAAACAAGTTCTGTGGACCGATTAAAATTGAACTTTTTGGCAGGAATGAGCAAAGGTACGTTTGGAGAAGAAGGGGCACAGAATTTAATGAAAAGAACCTCTGTCCAACTGTTAAGCATGGGGTTGGATCAATCATGCTTTGGGGTTGTGTTGCAGCCAGTGGCACAGGGAACGAGTAGAAGGAAAAATGGATTCAATAAAATTTCAGCAAATTTTGGATGGTAACTTGATGCCATCTGTGAAAAAGCTGAAGTTAAAGAGAGGATGGCTTCTACAAATGGATAATGATCCTAAACACACCTCGAAATCCACGGGGATTACATCAAGAGGCGGAAACTGAAGGTTTTGCCATGGCCTTCACAATCTCCTGACCTCAACATAATTGAAAATCTATGGATAGACCTTAAAAGAGCAGTGCGTGACAGACAGCCCAGAAATCTCAAAGAACTGGAAGACTTTTGTAAGGAAGAATGGACAAAGATACCTCAAACAAGAATTGAAAGACTCTTGGCTGGCTATAAAAAGCGTTTAGAAGCTGTGATACTTGCCAAAGGGGGCAGTACAAGATATTAACTCTGCAGGGTGCCCAAACTTTTGCAGACGCCATTTTTTTGTTTTCAGTTATTTTGAAAGTGTAAATGATGGAAATAAAATCTAACTTTTGTTGACATATTATAAGAATGTCTAATCTGTAATTTGATGCCTTTTGGAGATTTTTCCATCTTTCCTTGGCTTCTTTATGCACATTAATACATATTTTTAGCTGGGGTGCCCAAACTTTCGATCCCCACTGTATATACATCATATACAGTGGACATGGCAGTCCTGTGCAATATTGCTCTCACCGATACATTTTCCTTCCGAGCGTATTGGTGTCATCCACTGAGCCTCGCCCAATGACTTCTGTGTTGGGGGGGGTTCAGTGGATGATGCCAAGACGCTCAGAAGAAAAGTGTAACCAAAAAAACAGTAGTTATTAAACACCAAAAGAAAGCTCTGCCTGTTTCAAAACAATCATATAAAATTAATCTTGGTACACTATTGCATGACTGTCAAACAATCACAGCACTGAAAACCTATAAATGGCCAGGACAGTAAGTGGGTGTAACATACTGGTATCAAGATGGTATCAAGATTAAAAAAAATAGTATGAATTTAGGGGGCAAACTTTTCATTCACCCACCAATTCTCCATTCATAAATCATCTTTCACCCACTATAACTGTAGTACCACCCTCTATGAATGACAGAGCTTGGTGGAAAAGGTGGGCATAGTTAGACACTCTTGATGAGCCTTTGTCACAGTTCCCTTAGCGCTAATGATACCCCAACACCTAAAGATTAAGGTGGCTGGAGTAGTTGTGGCATTGTAGGAGGAAGATGTCTGCTAAACCAGGACACAACAGTGCAAAAGACACGTCACACTGAAGGTAAGTAAAATCCCTTGTGTTGATTTTTTTTTTAATCTTAGGCTTTAAATAGATCATTGAGTTATTCATGTAGTTTTACCTAATTACTGGGTTTCCGTGTATGCCATTACTTAGCAATAAATATTCATTTTTCCCTCAGTGGATATTTCCTATTGAATAACAATGATTATACATTTATGTATTTATTAATGTTAAATATACACTGATCAGCCATAATTTTATGGCCACTGACAAGTTAAGTAAATAATACTGATTATCTTGTTACAATGGCATCTGAAGGCAGTGGGATATATTACACAGCAAGTAAATATGTTGTCCCTGAAATTGATGTGTTGAAAGCAGAAAAATAGGCGTTGTAGTTTATTGTGTATGGGGCTAAGTAGCTGTAGACCGGTCAGGGTGCCCATGATGACCCATGTCCATAGACAAAAGCATCTACAATGAGCATGTGAGTATCAGAACTGTACTACAGAGCAATGAAAAAAGGGGGCCTTATCTAATGAATCACATTTACTTTTACATCATGTATAGAGATGAGCGAATCGAACCAGGCGAAGTGGAATTCGTTTCGAATTTCAGGAAAAATTCGATTCGCGTCGAATCCGAATATTTGCATAATTTGGGTGCGCGAATTGGATTTTTCCCGATCAGCCGGCAAAAGTGTCCCTGCAGAGAGCTCCGCTATTTCTGACAGTTCTCTGACAGTTCCTTCACATGTACAGCGGTTGAAACATTGTATCTATTTGTTTCCATTTAGGATACAGATGTTTTTATTCGGAAACAGATACAATGTTTCAACCGCTGTCAACCGCTGGAACTGTCAGAGAACTGTCAGAAATAGCGGAGCTCTCTGCAGATACACTTTTTGCTGTACTGGAATACTTCTTCTTTTCATTCTTCTTTTCATTCTTCTCATTCTTCTTTTCATTCTTCTTTTCATTCTTCTTCTCATTCTTCTTTTCATTCTTCTTCTTCTTTTCATTCTTCTTTTCATTCTTCTTTTCTTCTTCATGAAAAGAAGAATGAGAAGAAGAATGAAAAGAAGAATGAGAAGAATGAAAAGAAGAAGAAGAATGAAAAGAAGAATGAGAAGAAGAATGAAAAGAAGAATGAGAAGAAGAATGAGAAGAATGAAAAGAAGAAGAAGAAGAATGAAAAGAAGAGGAAGAATGAAAAGAAGAATGAAAAGAAGAAGAAGAAGAATCTTTTCATTCTTCTCATTCTTCTTTTCATTCTTCTTTTCATTCTTCTTCTTCTTCTTCTTTTCATTCTTCTTCTTCTTTTCATTCTTCTTTTCATTCTTCTTCTTCTTTTCATTCTTCTTCTTCTTTTCATTCTTCTTTTCATTCTTCTTCTTCTTCTTTTCATTTTTCTTCTTCTTCTTTTCATTCTTTTCATTCTTCTTCTTCTTTTCATTCTTCTTCTTCTTCTTTTCATTCTTCTTCTTCTTCTTTTCATTCTTCTTTTCATTCTTCTCATTCTTCTTTTCTTCTTCATGAAAAGAAGAATGAGAAGAAGAATGAAAATAAGAATGAAAAGAAGAAGAAGAATGAGAAGAAGAATGAAAAGAAGAATGAAAAGAAGAATGAAAAGAAGAATGAAAAGAAGAAGAATGAAAAGAAGAATGAGAAGAAGAATGAAAAGAAGAATGAAAAGAAGAATGAGAAGAAGAATGAGAAGAATGAAAAGAAGAATGAGAAGAATGAAAAGAAGAATGAAAAGAAGAAGAAGAAGAATGAAAAAAAGAAGAATGAATGAAAAGAAGAATGAAAAGAAGAAGAATGAAAAGAAGAATGAGAAGAAGAATGAAAAGAAGAATGAAAAGAAGAATGAGAAGAATGAAAAGAAGAAGAATGAAAAGAAGAATGAGAAGAACAATGAAAAGAAGAATGAGAAGAATGAAAAGAAGAATGAGAAGAATGAAAAGAAGAATGAAAAGAAGAAGAATGAAAAGAAGAAGAAGAATGAAAAGAAGAATGAAAAGAAGAAGAATCTTTTCATTCTTCTCATTCTTCTTTTCATTCTTCTTCTTCTTCTTTTCATTCTTCTTCTTCTTTTCATTCTTCTTTTCATCCTACTTCTTCTTCTTCTTCATCCTCATCATCCTCTTCTTCTTCTTCTGAGGATGAGGATGAGGATGAAGAAGAAGAAGAAGAAGTAGGATGAAAATAAGAAGAATTCCAAGCCGGCAAAAAGTGTATCTGCAGAGCTCCTCTATTCTGCAGATACACTTAGAGGAGCTCTGCAGATACACTTTTTGCCGGTTTGGAATTCTTCTTATTTTCATCCTACTCTTCTTCTTCTTCTTCATCCTCATCCTCGGAAGAAGAGGATGAGGATGAAGAAGAAGGAGAAGTAGGATGAAAATAAGAAGAATTCCAAGCCGGCAAAAAGTGTATCTGCAGAGCTCCTCTAAGTGTATCTGCAGAATAGAGGAGCTCTGCAGATACACTTTTTGCCGGCTTGGAATTCTTCTTATTTTCATCCTACTTCTTCTTCTTCTTCATCCTCATCCTCATTCTCTTCTTTTTCTTCTGAGGATGAGGATGAAGAAGAAGAAGAAGAAGTAGGATGAAAATAAGAAGAATTCCAAGCCGGCAAAAAGTGTATCTGCAGAGCTCCTCTATTCTGCAGATACACTTAGAGGAGCTCTGCAGATACACTTTTTGCCGGTTTGGAATTCTTCTTATTTTCATCCTACTTCTTCTTCTTCTTCTTCTTCTTCATCCTCATCCTCAGAAGAAGAAGAAGAGGATGAGGATGAAGAAGAAGAAGAAGAAGAAGTAGGATGAAAATAAGAAGAATTCCAAGCCGGCAAAAAGTGTATCTGCAGAGCTCCTCTAAGTGTATCTGCAGAATAGAGGAGCTCTGCAGATACACTTTTTGCCGGCTTGGAATTCTTCTTATTTTCATCCTACTTCTTCTTCTTCTTCTT
This sequence comes from Staurois parvus, assembly GCF_062004578.1. Taxonomy (NCBI): domain Eukaryota; kingdom Metazoa; phylum Chordata; class Amphibia; order Anura; family Ranidae; genus Staurois; species Staurois parvus. Next base: position 3,987,643 of record NW_028318781.1, read on the forward strand.
CTTCATCCTCATCCTCATCCTCTTCTTCTGAGGATGAGGATGAAGAAGAAGAAGAAGAAGAAGTAGGATGAAAATAAGAAGAATTCCAAGCCAGCAAAAAGTGTATCTGCAGAGCTCCTCTAAGTGTATCTGCAGAATAGAGGAGCTCTGCAGATACACTTTTTGCCGGCTTGGAATTCTTCTTATTTTCATCCTACTTCTTCTTCTTCTTCTTCATCCTCATCCTCTTCTTCTTCTGAGGATGAGGATGAAGAAGAAGTAGGATGAAAATAAGAATTCCAAGCCGGCAAAAAGTGTATCTGCAGAGCTCCTCTAAGTGTATCTGCAGAATAGAGGAGCTCTGCAGATACACTTTTTGCCGGCTTGGAATTCTTCTTATTTTCATCCTACTTCTTCTTCTTCCTCTTCATCTTCATCCTCATCCTCTTCTTCTTCTTCTGAGGATGAGGATGAGGATAAAGAAGAAGAAGAAGTAGGATGAAAATAAGAAGAATTCCAAGCCGGCAAAAAGTGTATCTGCAGAGCTCCGCTAAGTGTATCTGCAGAGCTCCGCTAAGTGTATCTGCAGAGCTCAGCGGTTGAAACATTGTATCTATTTGTTTCCATTTATGGAAACAAATAGATACAATGTTTCAACCGCTGTATGGAGTGAATGTCAGAGAACTGTCAGAAATAGGCTATTTCTGACAGTTCTCTGACATTCAATACTCCATACAGCGGTTGAGGAGTGAATGTCAGAGAACTGTCAGAAATAGCCTATTTCTGACAGTTCTCTGACATTCACTCCATACAGCGGTTGAAACATTGATAGATACAATAGATACAATGTTTCAACCGCTGTATGGAGTGAATGTCAGAGAACTGTCAGAAATAGCGGAGCTCTGCAGATACACTTAGCGGAGCTCTGCAGATACACTTTTTGCCGGCTTGGAATTCTTCTTATTTTCATCCTACTTCTTCTTCATCCTCATCCTCTTCTTCTTCTTCTGAGGATGAGGATGAAGAAGAAGAAGTAGGATGAAAATAAGAAGAATTCCAAGCCGGCAAAAAGTGTATCTGCAGAGCTCCTCTAAGTGTATCTGCAGAATAGAGGAGCTCTGCAGATACACTTTTTGCCGGCTTGGAATTCTTCTTATTTTCATCCTACTTCTTCTTCTTCCTCTTCATCCTCATCCTCATCCTCTTCTTCTTCTTCTGAGGATGAGGATGAAGAAGAAGAAGAAGTAGGATGAAAATAAGAAGAATTCCAAGCCGGCAAAAAGTGTATCTGCAGAGCTCCGCTAAGTGTATCTGCAGAGCTCCGCTAAGTGTATCTGCAGAGCTCCGCTAAGAAATAGCGGAGCTCTGCAGATACACTTTTTGCTGGCTTGGAATTCTCCTTCTTCTCATCCTTCTTCTTCTTCTCATCCTTCTTCTTCTTCTCATCCTTCTCCTTCTTCTCATCCTTCTTCTTCTTCTCATCCTTCTTCTTCTTCTCATCCTTCTCCTTCTTCTCATCCTTCTTCTTCTTCTCATCCTTCTTCTTCTTCTCATCCTTCTCCTTCTTCTCATCCTTCTTCTTCTTCTCATCCTTCTTCTTCTTCTCATCCTTCTCCTTCTTCTCATCCTTCTTCTTCTTCTCATCCTTCTTCTTCTCATCCTTCTTCTTCTTCTCATCCTTCTCCTTCTTCTCATCCTTCTTCTTCTTCTCATCCTTCTTCTCATCCTTCTTCTCATCCTTCTCCTTCTTCTCATCCTTCTTCTCATCCTTCTCCTTCTTCTCATCCTTCTCGTTCTTCTCATCCTTCTCCTTCTTCTCATCCTTCTCCTTCTTCTCATCCTTCTCCTTCTCCTTCTTCTCATCCTTCTCCTTCTCCCTCTTCTCATCCTTCTCCTTCTTCTCATCCTTCTCCTTCTCCTTCTTCTCATCCTTCTCCTTCTCCTTCTTCTCATCCTTCTCCTTCTCCTTCTTCTCATCCTTCTCCTTCTCCTTCTTCTCATCCTTCTCTTTCTCCTTCTCCTTCCTCATCTCCAAGGGCATTTAAATTAAAGGTACAGTGTTCTGCACTAATTTAAAGGCTCTCTGAAGCCTAGAAACCCTTTTTATAAGTTAAATTCGTAGCGAATAAATTCGCATCGATTCGAATTTCTTCCTCAAATTCGGCGAATCAGCCGAATCGAATTTTTGAATAATTCGCTCATCTCTAATCATGTAGATGGCTGGGTGAGAGTGCGTCACTTGCCTGGGGAAGAGATGGCACCAAGATGCACTAAGGGAAGAAGGCAAGCCGGTGGAGGCAGCGTGATGCTTTGAGCAATATTCTGCTTGGGAAAATGTGGGTTCTGCTTTTCATGTGGATTTTACTTTGACACATACCACTTAGCTAAACATTGTTGCTGGCTAAGTACACCCCTTCATGGCAACAGTTTTACCTGATGAAATGTGCTGGAAAACCAAGTCCAAACCTCGGAGTCCCCATTTCGCAACTTACAGGACTTAATGAATCTGCTATTGACAGCTTGGTTCCAGATACAACAGCATACCTCCAGAGGTCTAGTGGCATCCATGCCGCAACCGGTCAGAGCTCTGTGGGTGGCAAAAGGGGGACCTACTCAATATTAGGTGGATAGTCATAAAGTTATGACTGATTGGTGTATATTTTGTGTATTGATTAACAATGTGTTATGGTCAGGAGTCAGACTGAGAGACCAGTAGCTATGGCAGTCAAGAGGTTCCCACCGATCAGCAAGATAAATATACGAGCAGATCACCCTGGCATATGAAGCAGGCTCATCTGAAGGCACGAGGTCTGAGCACTAGCTGGTATTCTCCAGAGCTCCTGGCGATGCTGCATGCTAGTACCAGGTCACAGTCCTCAGAATTGCCCCACCAGGAGGAGAGCGAGCTGCTGTCCAGTTGCAGATGTAGCAGGTAGAGATCAAGCAGAAATGTAGTCAATAACAAGCCAAGGGTCAGTAACAAGTGGTTGCAAGTTGAGATCACACAGAAGCGTAGTCAAGAAACAAGCCAAGGTCGGTAACGAGTGGTAGTGAAGATAAGGAGAGCTGCAGGTACACAAAGGAGCAAGATATCCGCTGCAGAAAGCACCATTATCTGGCAAACAGGAAGTGCAGAGACATGGCTTAAATCAGGAAGTTGATGAGAGAAGCAAAGAGTTTAAGGCTTACAGGAAGCAAGAATCAAGGCAAGATTATCCTAAGAGATCAGACAGAAAGCTGTCCAGCATCTCAGGTAGTACAGCGAAACGCGCAACAGCCAGACACCACAAAGCTTGCAGGTTCAGGTCCAGAACCTGAGGCTAGGTTCACATCTGTGCGGATGGTTCCCATTGGTTCTAACGATCGGGACCCAGGACTCCCGATTCCGGGTCACCTGATCACTGTGATAGCCTCTGATTGGCTATCACAGTGATCAGCCACAGTGAAGTCCGCCCCTTGTTTTTTTTTTCTCTCTGAATGGAGGAACAAGATACATTGTATCTCTCTCTCTCCTTGCATAGAGAAAAAAAACTGTTTGTAAAAAAAAAGATAAATAAATATTAAAAAAATAAAATAAAAAATATAGAAAAAAATACCTAGATCAAGGTTTGATCTAGTTCAGTGCCATGGTTAGTGTTTGAGTCAGGGTCAAAGGTCAGGATTTTTTTTTTTTTAAATTGGTATCAGTGTCAGTTAGTGTCAGTGGGTTTTAGGTTAAAAAAAAAGCACACTATTGTTTCTGGGCTGTAGTACAGGTACAAACAACAAATAACGTACACATATGTGGTATCGCTGCGATCGTCAAGAGCTGGAAAATTTATTTTGGGTTGTTCTTTGGTGGTAGGTTATGTTAGTAACAAGAAACACACAGCTAAATTAAAAAAAATATTATTTTCTTTTTTTACTATTTTGGGCCAGTTTTCCTTTGATAATAGAAAAAAAATCGGCAGGTATCCATTAACATTTACCACCAAATGAAAGCCCAATTTGTCCTGAAAAATAGGTATAATCCACCTGGATGTATAAAGTAGTTGTGATTATATGTACGGTTTTACTAACACATGTCAAAGTTGTAAAATTTACTTAGGCTTTAAAATTTGTTTTATCCTTAGGCGTGAAGGGGTTAAACAAGTTCTATGCGGCTCCACATGGGACATCACTGGGAACCCTAAGTAGAACATGCTACTCCTTAGCTTGGGGGTCTGGTAATATGGCAGATGGGGAACAGCTTTGTACTCAGCGTTCCAACTCTGCATTACCTAACTCTGAACATTTAACTCTGTATTATCTAATTCTAAAAATTTAAATCTGCATGACCTAATCCTGACCCCTGAACTCTGCATGACCTAATCCTAACCCCTGAACTCTGCATGACCTAATCCTGACCCCTGAACTCTGCATGACCTAATCTTAACCCCTGAACTCTGCATGCCCTAATCCTGAAACCCTGAACTCTGCATTACCTAATCCAGACCCCTGAACTCTGCATTACCTAATCCAGACCCCTGAACCCTGCATTACCAATCCTGATCCCTGAACCCTGCATTACCTAATCCTGACCCCTGAACTCTGCATTACCTAATCCTGACCCCTGAACCCTGCATTACCAATCCTGATCCCTGAACCCTGCATTACCTAATCCTGATCCCTGACCCCTGCATTACCAATCCTGATCCCTGAACCCTGCATTACCTAATCCTGATCCCTGAACCCTGCATTACCTAATCCTGATCCCTGAACCCTGCATTACCTAATCCTGATCCCTGAACCCTGCAATACCTAATCCTGATCCCTGAACCCTGCATTACCTAATCCTGATCCCTGAACCCTGCATTACTTGATCTTAACCACTAAACTCTGCATTACCTAATCCTGACCTGAACTCTGCATTACCTAATCCTAAACACTCACCCCTGTATTACCTAAATCTAACCACTGAACTCTGCATTAACTGATCCTTACTATTGAACTCTGCACTTACCTAATCCTAACCACTGAACTCTCCATTACCTGATTTTGATAACTGAATTCTGCATTACTTGTTACTGACCTCTTAACATTGCTGTGTTACTTAACCCTGATCCCTGCACTCTGTGTTACATTAATCTCTGAACTCTGCTTTACCTACTCCTAACCTCTGCACTGTGAATAAAAAGGACAAATTATTTGGGGGCATGTTAAGAATAGGAGTATGTTTTTGTGGGCGTGGCTACAAAAGGCGTGTGTTTTTGTGTTGTTAAAAGTGGGTTTGGTCAGTGGGGTGGCCCTCAGGTTTTATTTTGAAAATCTGGTAACTTTATTCATATATATATATATATATATATATATATATATATATTTATTGCTAAAAAAAACACTTTTTAATCAGAATATAGCATCAAGTCAGTCAAACTTCCGGGATATTGATCTGGTCAGTTAAGTAGCAGAGTTGGTTGTTGATCAGTTTTAGCTGCTTTGGTGTTAATGAAATTAACAACAGGTGCACTAGATGGGCAACAATGAGACAACCCCCAAAACAGGAATGGTTTTACAGGTATAGGCCACTGACATTTTTTCCCCTACTCCTCTTTTCTGACTGTTTTTCACTAGTTTTGCATTTGCCTAGGGACAGTGTCATTACTGGTAGCATGAGGCGATACCTGGACCCTACAGAGGTTGCACAGACAGTCCAACTCCTCCAGGATGGCACATCAATATGTGCCATTGCCAGGTTTGCTATGTCTCCCAGCACAGTCTCAAGAGCATGGAGGAGATTCCAGGAGACAGGCAATTACTCTAGGAGAGCTGGACAGGGCCGTAGAAGGTCCTTAACCCATTAGCAGGACTGGTATATTTTCCTTTGTGCAAGGAGGTACAGGATGAGCACTACCAGAGCCCTACAAAATGACCTCCAGCAGGCCCCTGGTGTGAATGTCTCTGACCAAACAATCAGAAACAGACTTCATGGAGGTGGCCTGAGGGCCCGACGTCCTCTAGTGGGCCACGTGCTCACTTCCCAGCACCATAGAGCTCAATTGACATTTGCTATTGAACACCAGAATTGGCAGGTCCACTACTGGTGCCCTGTGCTTTTCACAGATGAAACCAGGTTCACCTTGAAATAAAACACACAATAGTGCAGCACATAATAAGAAACCATATAAATGACCAAAAAAATGAATATATTAATATATATAAAAGATCCTCTTATGAGAAAATGTGAGTCCAGATAGAATGACCATTATGGTGAGTCCAAGTAAAAGGCGTGGGAGCACTGCTCAGGTAGTGGGATTCCAGCAAGGGCTTTACATAAACAATGGAAATACGAAATCACCCATAAAGTGAAGAGTAATAATCATCCGGTGGTGTGCGAGAGATTAGTGGGATTGCAAACTCACCAGAAGCACAATCGTAATGCGCATTGTATAATATAAGTCAGCCTGGGGGACTCCCATCAATGGAACCTGGTCTGGTCTAGGATTTTCCACCTCTGATGATATGGGCGTATTAAGGAGATGTCAATCAGAGGTCCCTCTCCAGGGTAATAGGTCTGGCCAAAAGAAACTTAATCCATCCTGCCAAGTCGGATGGTACCTGGGTCCTGGGGGTTTAAATGCTCATGATAGAGCCAAAAAAGGGGGGGTCTCATAGTGTAGTAAATTAATGGTTTATTTAGAGAAATTATTAAAATGTAAAAAAGAGTGTACACACATGTAATAAAAATGAAATCAAATGCAGAAAGTTCACATACGAATGTGAACAGTCAAATGCAGGTGGCCTGTGTTGGCAATGTTTCTGACCAGTCAGCTAGTTGTAGGGGCCGCCGGACCTCCGCAATCCAGCGGCGTGACGTCTCTGGGTAGTGGGGCTCCTCATTAATGCGTTTCATATAAGTATACGTCCTCAGAAGGGATGATGCCGCTTGCAAGATTGCAAGATTTGAAGACTGTTTGTGTGGAAGAATGGGCCAAAATCACACCTGAGCAATACATGTGACTAGTTTCTCCATACAAGAGGCATCTTGAAGCTGTCATTACCAACAAAGGATTTTATATGAAGTATTAATTGAATTTCCTTTAGTGTGTTCAACACTTTTTTCCTGTGTCATCCCATTTTTATTACACATAACTTAATTTCTGAACGTATTTGTTTTGGTTTCTATGCATGTATGGATCACTTGGGTTGGTACCAACATGTGGTGAAAATTGCACCTTTAGAAATATATTTACCAAGAAAAATTGTGAGTTGTTTAATACTTATTTTACCCGCTTCTGTTGGCTCTTTTTTTTAACTTGGCAATTTTTTTAGTAAGCAGGTTGTGAGATAGCAGTTGTAAAAGCAGGTTTTTAATAGATTTTGGACTTTAGACTCGCTGGCCAGGTTGCAAGTTACAATGATGTCATCACTTGATATATACCCATTAGATAAAAGAGAAACCCATCTCTACCAGTCAAGGCTCCCAGCAGGCAATGGTTTGGATAATAGGCTGAAGCATAATTTTCTCTTTAAGCATCTGTGTACTAGGCAGCTTTCCTCCTGACATTTGCACAGCTAATTTCGATTCTACATCTTATAGAGAGTAAAATTTAAGCCGCTGGATATGTTTATATAATAAATTGCCTGTGGCCTGTCTGTCACCCATACAAGTGTTTTCTGCCTTTTATGTGGATATGTAACGCTAGCTGTGCTTGTATTAAATAAGTTCAAGGTGCCACATTTACGATGGTGTAACAGACTTTTCTGATTTGATTGTGAATTATCAGTCTTTCGATTGGTAAGAAGATGCACGTGCATGTGCGCGCACACACACACCATAAACATAATTTACAATATCTTTTAAGCTGCTAAATCTACTCTAGAATAGAACAGTGCAAAGCAATGTAGCAAGATATTAGAAGGAATACTGCTAGAAAAGGCTTAAATCCTAATTCTACCTCTCTGATAAATTACTTGTAGGATTAGCTATATGGAGGGTGAGGGTCCATTTACACTTCCAAGCTTAATAATGCATGATTTTTTACTATTCTTTCTTAAAGGAAGACTGCTTTTTCATTATAAAAAAAAACATAACTATATATGATTTCTACGCAATCTATTTTGTAAATGTATGTTAATAAAATATCCATTTTATTTCAGCTTGTAAATAGCTATGCTTTTCAGATATGGAAAAAATGCTTTTTGCTTCCTTGCAACCATGGCAACTTTTGTTCGATGTATTACTTTCCAAGACTGCACAGAGTTTGGGGTCACGTTTCAGGCATCCCTAGCACTGCCCTTGGGTTAGTGCAATGAGCAGTCCATTTATAGCCTGATTAATAGCTCCTTACTAGGAAACAATATTTTTTTTCTTACAGTCTTTCAGGTAGGTTTTATGTGATTGCTGCCTGGAGAAGTAAATTCAGCTCTTAGTAAGAACTCAATAAATTAGGCCTATATTAGCCAAATGTGTTACATACTGTACATAGTTACATAGTTGGTAAGGTTAAATAAGACACTAGTCCATTCACTTCAACCTGTGTGTGTGTTTATGTTAATACCATTTCCCATATTACTGTATATTGCGTTCACTAAGATGCCCATCTAAGCGGTTTTTTAAAATTGTAACTACTCTTTGCAGATACCACCAACTGTGGAAGGGAGTTCCACATCCTTACTGCTCTGACAGTAAAGAACCCCTCATGCAGTTTAACCACTTGCCCTCTAGAGGATTTACCCCCCTTAATGACCAGGCCTCTTTTTGCTACTCGGCGCTGCACTAATTCAACTGATAATTGAGCGATCATGCAATGCTGCACCCAAACGAAATTTACGTCCTTTTTTTGATACAAATAGAGCTTTCTTTCGGTGGTATTTGATCACCTGTGCGCTTTTTATTTTTCACGCTATAAACAAAAAAGACTGAACATTTTGAAAAAAACAATATTTTTTACTTTCGGCTATAAAAAATATATAGTAAACTCAAAGTTAGTTATACATTTAGACCACAATGTATTCTGCTACATGTTTTTGGTAAAAAAATCCCAATAAGTGTATATTGATTGCTTTATGTGAAAGTTATAGCGTCTACAAACTATGGTATACAGTAGATACTGTAATTTACGCCATATTTTGCTATACAGCGCTGCACTAGTTTAACTTTTTGCGCGGTCATGCAACACGGTACATAAATTAAATTTATGTACTTTTTTCACACAAATAGAGCTTTCTTTTGATGGTATTTGCTTTTTATTTTTGGCGCTATAAACAAAAAAATGTTTTGAGAAAACAATGTTTTTGAAAAAAACAATATTTTCTCATTTGTCATAAAAAATATCCAAAAAAACTAAAATTTTGTCATAAATGTAGGCCAAAATGTATTCTGCTACATGTTTTTGGTTAAAAAATCCCAATAAGTGTATATTGATTGCTTTGTGTGAAAGTTATAACATCTACAAACTATGGTATAGATAATAGAATTTACACAGCTTTTACTTTCTGACTGCTCATCACATTTCTTAAGGTGATAAAATACCAGGATAGTACAAACACCCCCAAATGACCCTTTTTCGGAAAGTAGACACCCTAAGCTATCTGCTGAGAGGCATATTGAGTCCATGGAAGATTTATTTTTTTTCCCACAAGTTTCTGGAAAATGACAAAAACTTTTTTTTCTTTACACAAAGTTGTCATTTAAATGATATATTTCTCGCACAAGCCAAGGATATATGTGGAATTACACCCCAAATACATTCTGCTACTTCTACCGAGTATGGGGGTACCACATGTGTGAGACTTTTTGGGAGGCTAGCCACATACAGGAGCCTGAAATCCAATGACCACTTTGAAAGCCTGAAGGTGCGTAACTTCCTCATTTCACTTCCTCACTACCTATCACAGTTTTGAAGGCCCTGAAATGCCAGGATAGCACCAACCCCCCCCCCCAAATGACCCCTTTTTGGAAAGTAGACACCCAAAGGAATTTAAAAAGAGGCATGGTGAGTATTTTGCAGATCTCATTTTTTTCTCACAAGGTTTTGAAATTTAAAAAAAGAAAAGAAAAAATATGTTTTTGTTTTTTCATTTTCCAAAAACTTGTGGCAACAAACGAGATCTGCAAAATACTCATCATGCTTATCAAATTTATTGGGGTGTCTACTTTCCAAAAAGTGGTCATTTGGGGGGGTTAGGTGCTATCCTGGCATTTCATGGCCTCCGAAACTGTGATAGGTAGTCTGAAAGTGTAATGAGGAAATAAAGCCCTTTAAAAGCCTGATGGTGCTTATTGGATTTTGGGGTCCTGTACTTGGCTAGACTGCCAAAACGTCTCTCACATGTGGTACCCCCATACTCGGGAGAAGTAGCAGAATGGTTTTTGGGGAGTAATTCCACATATACCCATGGCATGCGTGAGCAATAAATCATTTTAAGTGACAATTTTGTGTAAAAAAAAAAAATAAAAAAATGTTGTTTGTCATTTTCCAAAAACTTGTAAAAAAATAAATTCTTCTATTGATTCAACATGCTGCTCAGCAAATAGTTTGGGGTGTCTACTTTTCAAAAAGGGATCGTTTTGGGGGGTGGGGGCATTTTATGCACACCATTAGAAGTTTATGCCACACATCATTCACTCTTCTAACCACCTGAAGACCAAGCCTTTTCTGACACTTTTTGTTCACATGAAAAAAAAATCAGTATTTTTTGCTAGGAAATTAATTTAAACCTCAAACATTATATATTTTTTTAAAGCAAACACCCTAGTGAAAACTTTTTTTACTTTTAATGCACAAAAACACAATATATTGGCCAATTTTATATAAACAATGATGGTATGCCGAATAAATAGATACCAAACATGACATGCTTTAAAACTGCGCATGCCCCGTGCAATGGCGACAAACTGCATACATTTTTAATATCCTTAGCCAACATTTTAAAAGCCTATACAAGCTACCATTTTAGATTTATAGAGGAGGTCTAGTGTTAGAATTACTTCCCTTGATCTGACGTTCGTGGCGATACCTCACATGCATGGTGCAACTGCTGTTTACATACTGGCATAGGGTCAACGCTCACGAACGCAGGTGCGCGCGTGCGCAGGGTGGCGAGGGTACTTTTTTTTTAAGTTATTTTGATTTTTTAAATTATTTTTACACTGTCCCTTTAATTTTTTTTTTTATCACTTTTAACCAAGATTGGTGTGATCAGATGCTTTCCCAATTTACAAATGGTGCTGTTTATATCCTGCGAAACTGAAGTGATGAAATGCTCGTAACTTCTGATTTCTTAGGTTATTGAGATGATTGGCACTACTCTGGTCTCCAATCAGCTCTATGGTCAGCTGGCAGAAACACCGGCTTCATTCTCAGATTCCCCCGATGGCTGGGACTGCCCGAGAAGGCCGTGGAAGACAGGGGGGGAGGAGGGGGGTTATTGTCTCCCGCTGATTGTATAAGTAATCCTGCAGCTAATTAGCCACTAGGATTGCTTTTACATGAAAGCCGATCGCCAGCTGAAACAAATGATACCACGATGATACCTGCAGCTATAGGCATCATCCTGGTATAACCATTCAAAGTCCAGTGATGTACCAGTACATCGCTGATCCTTGTTGGGTATATTTACTATGTTTTTTTTTTTGTATGCAACCTGTGGACTGAATGAAAAAAAGAGAAGAAATCTCTGCCAGAAAAAGTGTGTGGTATGCCCACCATTAGAATATACCGCCCTGCATCCACCCACTTCTAATGATGGGCACACATTAGGTCACACTTTGCCACAAGCGCCAGTTCCAAGATTGTACTAATGTCTAAATAGTGGCACACTTGAATAAAAATTGTCCACGTATAAGTGGTACCCCATATGGAAAAATGATGACACTAAGTCCAAAACTATCTTGTCACTACTCCCCATGTAGTCTGGGCATCCGGGGGGCTCCACGTGACTATCTTTTCCCTCGTAAATCCGAAACTTATAAGTATAGCCTGTTGTCCTCTCACAGGTCTTCTACATCTTGACCCCATATCTGGCACGCTTGCTGGGGAGAAATTGTATGAATGCAAGGCGGAAGGCAGAAAATTTAATGAGAGACTCATGAATGCAGATTTTTTGCTGGGGAGTATAGACATCTGCTAATTTTTGGTTAAGGTGATTTGCGAGCGGCTGAATTCTGTGGAGTCGGTCAAATTCAGGGTCACCCTGAGGACGACAGAGTGTATTGTCGTTGAAATGCATAAAACACATTATACTCTCATATCTATGCCTGGTCATGGCAGAACACGGTATATGATGAAAGGGGTCTGTGGACCAATACAACCGTAATTCATTTTTTTTAGTAATGCCCATGTTGAGGGTTGGACCCAAAAAAAATATAAATTCGGAAACCGTAATGATTTTCCATGCGACTGGTCTGGCAAGGTTTGAATTTGGGTTGGCGGCGATACATTGCTGTGCATATAAAATACTTTGATCCACAATCAACGCATACAGATCTTCCGTGAAAAACAGCTCCAAAAATTCAAGGGGAGTAGTAAAATTTGCTATTTCCACCTGAATTCTGGGATTTTCAGTGAATGAGGGAAGTACGGGTGCTGCAGAATTTGTGGCCTGCCAATCGGGATTTGCAAGCACATCCGGAAGGATACTAAAGGCTCTACGGGTCTGTGTTCGAATTCTTGGTGGTTGCGGGACAATACAGCTTATACTGCACTTATGGGACTCGCCACATCACCAAGTGATCCTGCAGTGCTGGTATTATTATTATTATTATAATACAGAATTTATACAGCACCAACAGTTTGCTCAGCGCTTTACAATATAAAGGGAGACAATACAGCAATACAGTTCAATACAAGAGGGTTAGGAGGGCCTGATCCTGGGAGCTTATAATCCAAGAGATTTGTGAAAGACTAGGATGTACTAGACCGCTGGTACTCGCCAGTTCACCAAAAGGTAGAGCGGCACTAGTACTGGCACTCTTCTGCATATGAGAGTCATCAAAATTTACCGGCAAGTGCTAACAAACCAGGACTGATTCTGCGAACACTGCGGTTTTGTGTGCAATGTATCAAGTGACAGTGAGCTACTGACACTGCACTTGCTGGGGGAGAAGGGGGGGGGGTAAGTGTAGGGGCTAAACGCAGGTGCTGGCAGGTGCCGGGGTTGATCCCACTAACGCTGCAATTTTGGGGACGCTATACAAATGTGAACGCTGGTATAGTGCTGATTTGATCAGAGATATTGATCCGTTCAGACACCATACTAGCAATGGAGGTTTATTGTGTCTGAGCGTCTTCCTGGCAATCAAGGGGTTAAATGTGATGGCTGGTGTACTGACGGGCAATCTGACGCTATCTGGTAGGGGCGTGAAAACCACGGAAGCGCGAATCACATATGTATATATATATATATATATATGTGATTTTGCACACCTGTGTCACCCTGTAGCAGTATTTCTGCTATAGGGCAGTCAGGAAGCGGTTACATAAGCTGTTTGTGTTACGGCGCTGTGTTACTTTAACTGACAATTGCGCGGTCCTGCACAACTGCACCAAAATGAAATATACATCCTTTTTTCCCCACGAATTGAGCTTTCTTTTGGTGGTATTTGATCACCTGTGCATTTTGTATTTTTTGTGCTATAAATTTTGAGAAAAAAAAATATTTTGGACTTTTTGCTATAAAACATGTCCAGTAAAAAAATTTCAAAATCAAATTTCGTCATAAATTTAAGCCAAAATGTATTCTGCGACATGTCTTTGCTAAAAAAAAATCCCAATACGTGTAAATTAATTGGTTTACGTGAAAGTTATAGCGTTTACAAATGGTGGTATAGATACTGGATTTTTTTTTTACTAATAATAGTAGCGATCAGCAACTTATGGCGGAGATCAGCGACTTATGGCAGGACTGCGGCGGACATTCTGACACTGGGGGAAACTGAATTGGGGTCACTAACATCCCCTGTGACACCAATACAGTAATCAGTGCAAAAAAAACCCCACTGACACTGTAATAATGGCACTGGGGAGGAAGGACTTAACTTTTGGAGACAATCAAAGGGTTAACTGTGTGAGGGGAGTGTTTTACTAGGGGGCGGGGGTGTGTACCTCTCTGTCACACACTGTTCCGGAAAGCTGTGTCCAGCAATCCCGGAACAGTGTGCTGAAGCTGACAGGGAGGAAGAGCTCCATTGAAAACAATACAGCCTTCCTCCCTGTCTGTGTTTGCCGGCAATAGCCGGGCTCCGGTGGGTAATCACCGACTGGGACCTGGTGATTGACACCTGCAGCCGCGATCAGTGCCACGGGTAGGGTGGTCGCGCTCCTCGTGATCCTGCACACAGGGGCCGCCTTGTAGCAGTATATGTACTTTTTTTCACACAAATAGAGCTTTCTTTTGGTGGTATTTAATCACCACTGGGGTGTTTTATTTTTTTCACTATAAACAAAAAAAGAGGAAAACATTTGAAAAAAAAAGTTTTTCTTTGTTTCTATTATACAATTTTGCAAACAGGTAATTTTTCTCCTTCACTGATGTGCATTGATGAGGCTGCACTGATAGGCAGGACTGATGGGCACTGATGAGGTGGCACAGATAGACAGCACTGATGGGCACTGATAGGCTGCACTGATTTCGGTGGCACTGGTGGGCATTGATGAGGAGGCACTGATGATGCTACACTGATATGCAGCATGGATGGTCACTGATAGGCGGCACTGATCGGCGGCGCTGACAGGTAGCGCTGACGGATGGCACTGACTGGCAGCACTGACTGATGGCACTGACTGATGGCACTGATGAGCGACAGTGCTGGGCACTGATGGGCGAAATTGCTGGGCAGCAGTGATGTGTGGCACTGCTGGGGGGTACTGATGGGTGGCACTGCTGTGCACTGATGGGCACTGGTGGGCGGCACTGCAGGGCACTGATCATCAGGGAAAGCTGTACTGCAAATGTATCAGTTGGGAGTGTTGAGACAAACCATTTACCACTGACGGGGTGCTTACAATGATGATAAACTAATATATGGGATAGACGCATTACATGCAAAGCAAGATAGTTCAAGCCGTGATTTGTCATAATTGTGATGATTATGGTTTACAGCTCATGAAAACCCCAAATCCACAATCTCAGAAAATTAGAATATTACATGCAATCAATAAAACAAGGATTGTACATAGAACATTATCGGACCTCTGAAAAGTATTAGCATGCATATGTACTCAGTACTTAGTTTGGGCCCCTTTTGCAGCAATTACTGCCTCAATGCGGCGTGGCATGGAAGCTATCAGCCTGTGGCACTGCTGAGGTGTTATGGAAGACCAGGATGCTTCAATAGCGGCCTTCAGCTCTTCTGCATTGTTCGGTCTCATGTCTCTCATCTTTCTCTTGGCAATGCCCCATAGATTCTCTATGGGGTTCAGGTCAGGCGAGTGTGTTGGCCAATCAAGCACAGTAATTCCACGGTCATTGAACCAGGTTTTGGTGCTTTTGGCAGTGTGGGCAGGTGCCAAGTCCTGCTGGAAAATGAAGTCAGCATCCCCATAAAGCTCGTCTGCAGAAGGAAGCATGAAGTGCTCCAAAATCTCCTGGTAGATGGCTGCATTGACCCTGGACTTAATGAAGCACAGTGGACCAACACTAGCAGATGACATGGCTCCCCAAATCAACACAGACTGTGGAAACTTCACACTGGACTTCAAGCATCTTGCAGTGTGTGCCTCTCCATTCTTCCTCCATACTCTGGGGCCTTGGTTTCCAAATGAGATGCAAAAGTAGCTCTCATCAGAAAAGAGGACTTTGGACCACTGAGCAACAGACCAGTTCTGTTTTTCTTTAGCCCAGGTAAGACGCTTCTGACATTGTTTGTTGTTCAGGAGTGGCTTGACAAGAGGAATACGACATTTGAAGCCCATGTTTAGGATCCGTCTGTGTGTGGTGGCTCTTGATGCACTGACTCCAGCCTCAGTCCACTCCTTGTAAAAGTCCCAAAACACTAATGAATGGCCTTTTCCTGACAATCCTCTCCTGGCTGCGGTCATCCCTGCTGCTTGTGCACCTTTTTCTTCCACACTTCTCCCTTCCACATAACTTTCTATTAATGTGCTTTGATACAGCACTTTGGGAACGTCCAACTTCTTTTGCAATTACCTTTTGAGGCTTTCCCTCCTTATGGAGGGTGTTAATGATGGTTTTCTGCACAACTGTCAGGTCAGCAGTCTTTCCCATGATTGTGATTCCTACTGAACCAGACTGAGAGACCATTTAAAGGCTCAGGAACCCTTTGCAGGTGTTATGGCTTAATTAGCTGATTAGAGTGGGACACTTTGAGCCTAGAATATTGCACCTTTTCACAATATTCTCATTTTCTGAGATTGTAGATTTGAGGTTTTCATGAGCTGTAAGCCATAATCATCACAATTATGACAAATCACGGCTTGAACTATCTTGCTTTGCATGTAATGAGTCTATCGCATATATTAGTTTCACCATTTAAGTTGCATTACTGAAATAAATTAACTTTTGCACGATATTCTAATTTTTCGAGTTTCACCTGTATGTGAGTGCAATTTTACCATTAAATCTGCCTGATTTTAACCATCTACACTTAGAGTGGTGCTGCTATCTCTCTTCTCTACCTGCATTAAAAGAAAAGGAGTTCGCCTGGGGGGGGGATTGGGGGGGGGGGGTGGAGAGCCAGGAGACACGATCCCCACATAGGGGGATTGAAGAGGCAACACCCAACACATCATAGATTACTGAACTTCGTGGTGAAACGAGAAACTGGGTGGTAATCCACCCACGGTAGCCAAAATCTTTTTTTTTCCTTTTTTTTAACTCGTACAGAGTGATGAGGGGTTAGAACTAGGCTTGCCACCTCATCCCTTTAAAACTGAACACATATTAATTACACAGGTTCTGTGGATGATTAAGGTGGTAATTCAATTCACAGTCTAGGTTTACACCTATGCGTTTTGCAGAAACGCACAGCAGTCCACTTAACATGATTTCCTATGAGACAGGTTCACACCTCCGTGTTTTCACTTGGTGGGTTTTTGCAAAGGGTCAGGGACTTTTTTAAATGCAAAATGTTGCATTTTTTTGTTCTATAGACTTCAAAGGAGATGCTGCTGAAAAGCATGTATTGTGTTGTTGATGCATTTTATGCTTATCATCCTGCCCAGCAACAAGTTGGAAAAAAGACACAAAACGCAGCAAAATGCATGTGCAAAAACACAAAACTCACAGCAAAAAGCACTGCAGAAACAGGTCAAATGCAGACTGCATAGGAGTGATCCTAGCCTTAGTGCAGGGGTGTCAAACTGGCAGCCCTCCAACTGTTGCGAAACTACAAGTCCCATCATGCCTATGCCTTTGGGAGTCATGGTTGTAACTGAATGTAATTTTGCAATGCCTCATGGGACTTGTAGTTTGGCAACAGCTGGAGGGCAGAGAGTTTGACACCCGTGTCTTAGTGCCTTATCTGCATTAAATTAGCCTCAGAACCTGTGTAATTAGTATGTATTTGGTTTTAAAGGGATGAGGTGGCAACCCTAGTTAGAACCCCTGTCTGTTTTTATTGGGGTCTGTATCCCTGTTAGGAAGATTCACCCTCTCTAATTGCCTTGATCACCATTCATTACCAGTGAATGTAAGTGATGGCAATAGTATGCTGCCACCAGGACAGGAATAGAGGGAAAATCACTTGTTCCTGTGACAACTGTCTAAGATGGTATCACCTTCACGTTGGTAAGATATTCTCTCTCTCGTGTCCCAGATACTATGGGGGGGGATCGCTTAGATGAACACGACAGACGTGGGAGCAGGTACTTGCCAAAATCAGGTACCCGCTCCCCAAAGGTGCCAATCCTAAACAGGGAGTGGGGGAAGAGGCCTTAAAGTGGATCTTCCCCCTTTTTGAGCGGAGTTCCTCTTTAAGTCCTATAATTTAACATGGCATCAACCTTGTGCAATCCCTGTACCGCAGATCTCAGACTGGGAGAGATAGGAGATGGAGCTAATCAGGTTTGGTGCATTGAAAGGAAACCACAATAGGTCTCTCTCAGAGGGGAGGCTAAAAATGGGCAGCTGAGCCACAGTTTTACCCACCCAAACTGGAAAATAAGAGTGAGGGTGTCCATACATGGCTTTGCTGCTGTGACATTTTTAACTTGGGGTAGAGAGCGTGCAAGAGCCACTGCTTCTCAAACTTGCCCAATCGAGTACCATTGCAAGCGCATGCAATGCACGAGATTGCGGTGTGGTAGTGCAGCATTATAGGATTAAATCAGGTGGTGGTGACGCCTCCTCACTGCCTGTCAAATACCTTCTGACAAGTGATCTGAATATTGATGACTGTTCAGAGGGCACAACGCTCTATTGCAAGTGTGAAGTGCCCATGGGATGAGAAAGCACAGTGAGCAGAGGGATGACTTAATCAATTTTCTGTTGCTCATCCACTGACCAATAAGCAAGTTGAGGGTGGAAAAAGGAGACCACTGCACCCCTAACTGTCTGTGGTGTCATCTGCATAGCTGTATTTTGTGACAGAGCTGTGTATATCTCAGGACTGGATGAACAGAAGTCCAAATCCTTCGGCAGGTAAAACTTCTGCCTATTTCATCTGAGCATTTAGCTGGCTGGAGTTCCACTTTAAACGTTGCACAGGTGTATGATGACAATATAAACCGAGGTCTTTTAATTCTGGACATTTAATTAAAAGAGTGTTAGTAGCGACACCAAGGAGAACATTTACGGGCGTTTATTCTAGGACATATGAAGATAGAATTGACAGTCATTACAGCCTAATGCTTCCACTGTTACAGCTAAGCACTCTACGTCGCTGTCACTTTTTGCTAGCCACCATTGCTTATCATGCAAATGGTTTTACGCTGCGCCATACTTCCGAAGCCAGATGGACGATCTATTTGTTAAACAGAGGCAAGTGACCGACTATGGCTTGGCAGAAGCCAGGTGTCATTTTACGATTGCCTGCTAGATGGCGCTGTGGAATACCAGATGACAAGAGGTGCTGGGAAAGGCTAGGTATTGGACATCAATACTGTACTGGTTAAAATATTATGATTTATTTAATAAACGTACCCTTTTGCAAAATCTAATTAAAAATATATGTGGGAAAGGTATTCAGTGTTTAGTGTAAATATTTAATGACAAGTCACAAAAACAAATTGTTTTGCAAATATGGCTTGCATTTGCAGTGGAGCCTAATAGTGGCGTCTATTGAATAGAAAGCTTTTGTTGTGTGTTTACCAGGAACGCTGCGTATTTCCGATTAACAATTCAGCGCCTAATGCACCGTCATCCTGGAGAAGACATAGGAACGCAAATATAGGTAGCTAACCCCATTATAGACGTAATTAACCGTAGACATTTATACATCTTCATTAAAACTAAGCTGCACAGTTGCAAAATGTACAGGATCCTCTCTTGTAAGGCAAATGCTTACTCGACTGCACACTATGAACATCTCACAGTGTGCATTACAAGCTGCAGCAAGTTAGAGTCCACCTCCCACCTCATTCCCTGGCTGGAGGACATCCAGCATCATCCAGCGCTTTCCTCCCCAGCCTGACTGTCCCTGGCCCGCTCCTGTCATTGGTTTCAATTCTTTCAATCATGGAGGCTCAGCATCACATGTGGGCATTGCCTAGAGCAATCTGCATGCAAATACATCCTACTTAGGAATGCCTACTCCTCTAGACCAGTGGTCTCCAAACTGTGGCCCAGGGGCCAGATGCGGCCTTTTGATTGCCTTTATCTGGCCCTTGGGGCACTATTCCTCCCACTGATATGAGACACCATTCCTTCCACTAACACCAACATTGGGACATAATTCCTCCAATTGATATAAACTACAGAACTACAGTCCTCCTGTACAGGGCCCAGGCTAGCAGGGGGCCCAGACAGCTGGGTGAATCTGATGTGGGCAGGGAGGGTGATCAGCATGGTGGTGGGGGGGAGGGGAGAATTACTGGAACCAATCCCCTGTAATGGCTCCCTCTGCAGCAGCTGAAAACTGGCTTCTTCTCCTCTTCCTCCTGTCTGCTTTCTGCTGCTGCTGAGAGAGCCATACAGGGGATTGGTTCCAATACTTGCCCCCCCCTCCATGCTGATCACCCTCCCTGCCCACATCAGATTCACCCAGCTGCCTGGGCTCCCTGCTAGCCTGGGCCCTGTACAGAGAACTGTAGTTCTGTAGTTTATATCAGTGGGTGTCGGAGTTTATATCAGTAATTGACCCCCCCAATCCATCACCCTGTGTACCATACGTTTCTCCCTGCTGCCCAGGTCCCCCTGTCTGCCCCCACCCTCGCAGTGCTGACGGCTTCCCTCCTCTCCTTCCCACCAGCAGCTGCAAGCACACAATAGGATCCTTCAGGATGGAGAGTTGGGGGAAGGGCCAAGAAATATGTCATATCTACCAGCCCCTTAACTGAATGAACACAATGCGTGTTCGGTACCGATTACTCACTGTGTTAATTCATAACTGAAGCATAGTGCACTGTTTTTTGTTTTGTTTTTTTGGGAGGGGTGTTGGGTTGGCTGTATGGGGCCCCGTGGTTTCTAACAGCACCCCTGCCACTAATATTAAAAATGGTGCTCTTTTCCTCCCACTGGTACCATCATTGGGGTACTGCTCCTGCCACTGACATCAACAATGGGGCATAATTCCATCCACTGATATAAAATGTAGAGCACTATTACTCTCGCTAACACTAAACATGGGGCACTTTTCCTCCCACTGATACCATTGATGGTGCACTATTCCTGCCACTGAAACCAATGCTGGAGCACCAGTCCTTCCCTGACACCAATGTTGTGGCACTGGTCCTTCCACTGACACCAGTATTGGAGCAAATTCTCTTTCATTGATACCAGTGTTAAGGGACCATTCCTTCCACTGACACCGATGTTGGGGTACTATTCCTCTCACTGATACCAATAATAGAGCGCTATTCCTTCTACTGACACCAATGATTGGGCACTATTTCTGCTGCATTTTCCACTCCCACTGGTTACAGTCCAGCCCCCCTTAAGTCAGAATACCAGAAAACTGGCCCTTTGTTCAGAAAGTTTGCAGACCCCTGCTCTAGACCTGTCAAAAGTATTTTGTTATTTTTATAACTCCTTTTCAGAGCCAATTCACTGTTTGCATTGGGACTGAGAGCTCTTGAGAGGAGACAGAGGCAGTATTAACAGCACCCTGCTGGTCCCTCTCACCAGCTATAATCTGCCTGTAATACATAGAGAAGCACAGAGACCCAGTGATCACACTACTTGGTCTGAAAAAAGGTATGTAATGAAAATGCAAACATTTTTATTGATAATTGTCATTAGCATGGCGATGAGGGAGAAACTAAGTATTCAAAATGTAAGTACATTAGGCTTCAGCTGTAACTACTTTATCTCCAGAAGATTTTACCCCCTTCATGACCAGGCCATTTTTGCTATTTAGCACTGCACTACTTTAACTGGTAATTGAGTGGTCATGCAACGTTGTACCCAAAATAAATTTATGTCTTTTTTTTCATAAATAGAGCTTTCTTTTGGTGGTATTTGATCATCACTGGGGTTTTTATTTTTTATTATACAAATGAAAAAAGACAGAAAATTCTGAAAAAAATTATATATTTTTTACTTTCTGCTATAAAGCATATCCAACAAATAATGTTTTTTAAACTTACATTTCTTCATAAGTTTAGGCCAGAATGTATCCTGCTGCATGTCTTTGGTAAAAAACAAATCCCAATAAGTATATTTTGATTGGTTTGTGTGAAAGTTGTAGTGTCCACAAACTATGGTGTGCATATATACTGGAATTTTTTCTTCTTAAATACTAGTAATGACGGTGATCAGCGACTTTTGGTGGGACTGTGATAGTGCAGCAGGCAATATGACACTAACTGACAGTGAGTGTGAACTGGCTGACTGACATCTCCAGTGACACTAATACAGTGATCTGTGATAATACTATACACTGTCACTGTACTAATGATACTGGTTGGGAAGGGGTTAATATTTTTGCAGGGAGAAGAAACAGAGAGATTGATCCCTCTGTACAGAGTCCTGTGATTGGATACAGCTGATCAGCAAGTCCCAGCCATGAATCATTGGCCGGGACCTGCTGACAAACTTCCACTGTCTAAAATCAGTCACTTTTCTGTGCCCTGCCACTCCAGCACTCACTGGAGCGCTGTACTGCAGAGGGGCTGGAAGCAGCTGCCTCAGGCTCTCAGTTGTGCACTGGGAGGCTGAGCCAGCTGTCATTCAGGCATCTGGGTGGACCCTGACATTACTGTCAGGATCCTTCCAGAGTCTGGTGCAGCTCTGAGATGTCAGCCAACAGCAGGCTTTATCCCACTCTTTTCTGATTCTGGGTCACAGGAGAGCACACGTAAGTGCATTCTTTTGACCCACATGAGAAGTATTGCCAAACATGCTTGGGCCGTACTTCTCTTATAAAACTCAGCAGGAATCACTGGGCACCTGTTAACTCTATTAGCCAGATTACCCTGTCATGTCTCGTGATTTCTTGTGACTCTGTAGTGCCTCTGATTTATTTTCACATTTTTGGAGGAGCTTGAGGTACCTCGACTTCATAGCTAAGTCCTGCCAACTGTCATTCTATTTTCCAATGAGACTGGCTTAGTGACCAGTAAGGGCACTCTCATTGAAATGGCAGTTGGCTTTTCTGGCTAAGGTAATTTCATGAATGTTAACATGTATTCTTTAAACATCCTCATCGCAAAATACTCCTGTTTCCAATACCATAAAGATGATCGGGGATGTTCTAGTCCCCGTTCAGCTCCATGGTAAGCCGGCAGTAGCCTAGTTCCAGTCTCGGGCTCCCTAATGCGACAGGATCCCAGGAAGGCATCAGAGAGTGGTGGGAGGTTGGCACCTCTCCTGCAGCTTGTTAAAGCAATCCAGCGGCTAATTAGCTGCTAGAATTGCTTTTACATTATAGAGGATCACCTATTGAAGAAAAAATATACTGGAATGATGGCTGTAGCTGCAGGCATCATCCAGGTATCTCCACTCAAACTCCAGGATGTCATATGGCATCCTACGGGTGGGTAGTGGCTAAAACCCCTCTTACCCTGAATCTGCTGCTGCCTGAGCACTGGAACTAATGGATGATCGTTAATTAGTTTCTCCTTCCTCTGTTGTAAAAGGAAGGGGCAGGCTCTCCAATGCAAACAGTATACTGTTTACATTTGTGATCGCTGTGATTGATCATCACAGCAGTCACATGGTACAGAGCCACTTGGCTCTGTATACTGTGTATGGAAACCGGGCTTGTTTCATAGTCATCAATGGTTGTATTGGCTGCCTGATAACTATTTCTGAAGTGCCATTTATTAACGACATTCTGTAAATAGATGTTCACCTCTGTACTATTTTTTTTACACTACAGTGGTAGGGAGGTGATGAACCATGCAATCAAATGAAAGAAAACAACTTGTTTTTGTTTAACTTCCATTGGGCATTCAAAGTGAACACAGTTAGATCTTATTTATTAAGCTAAGCAAAAAATACACTTTGCAAGTGAAACTTTTAATTTTGCTAGTTAACATCCTCTACTAATGTAGTATTTTAAACCCTAATGTGTATTAGATTCTTAAAAAAAAATCAAGAAAAATCGAAACAAATGAAGAATAAAGAAAGGAGAATAAAGGTGGAAAGACAAAAGAAAAAAAGAAAAAGGAAAAGAAAAGAGGCAAGGAAAGGTAAGGAGGGTAGGAAATGGGTGGGGGGAGATCCAATGCCATTTCATCCCATTCAAACACTTGTGGGATTGTGTTATGATGGAGTTAAAACATTTCTGGGACACCGAAAGCATCCAAATATGTACTTTACCATTCCAGTTCCACATTAGCCTCTACCAAGCACGAAAATGTGTTTTGACTGGACTGGCTCTTTAAAAGTGTCATGTTCATTTTTTTTCCTCACTGCTTCTTTTATGTGCAAGATGTTTTCATTGGCTACAAAGTTCAGTCTTTCCCATTAAGCATTTACAGATAAACGCTTAGGACATTTCACAGATAAAGAACACAAATGAATAGATTTGAAAGGCAGTGACAAATGTCAGCATGTCAATAGTGATCCATAAACATAATGGACTTGAGCCCGGGAAGAGAGACAGAATGTAACCAGCACTTTTCCTTTTTACGATCAGGAAAACTGCCTAGATGTGTCATCTCTTTGATAAAATAAATAATTAAAGAGCGGAGATTTGAGATGGTGTTATCGATGCCGTACACCTATATTTGTCAAAGAATGGCGCTGTAACACTGGCTGCAGGCCGCTGGATCTCTGTAAGAAACAACAGATCCACCCACTCTTGTCACAATATCTGTACTGCTGAACCACTTTTTTTTCCTGTCTCAGGGGACTTTCGTTTTTTTTATGGAAATCTTGAGCAACATTCATTGTCTTCCAGAGAAAGCAACAAGCTTTCAAGTACTAGTTCAAGGTTATAGCATTGTATATATACAGAATATTTGCTGTACTTTTATTCATATTTTTTATCTGTTGAATATTAAACTGTCATAAAATAGATATAGAACACCTATAGATGTCACCAGAACAGGAAATACTGTCAGAGATAATGCTCCCTCACTTAGATTAGATACTTTTTTTAGTTATTACTGTTTCTCTAGGGCAGGAATTCTTCCTGGTGGAACCCAGTAAAAAAAACAAAAAAAAACACTATACCCTATTTACAACTAGAAAACAAAAAGTTTTGGCTTTATATATGGCTTATTGGTTAGCACTTCTGTCTTGTAGCACTAGGGTTCCTGCTTTAAATACCAACCAGGACACTACTTGCATGAAGTTTGCATGGGTTACCTTTGGGTACTCCAGTTTCCTCGCAGACCCCATAGACATGCTGGTAGGCTATTTGAATCCTGCCTAATCTGTCCCTAGTATGTGTATGTATGCATGCGAGATAGGAACCTTAGAGAGTAAGCTCAGACATAGATGTAAATATAAAATATGTAGAGCTATAGACATAACTAATAAATAAATAAAATACATACACTTTAATAGATAGTTGTAAGTGGTACTAACATCTTTAGGATGGTTGTTGCTGGTAACCATGTTTGAACTTAAAGAGGAACTTCACCATCCCCCGTAATATATTTTTTTGTTTACCTCTGCCTACCTGATGCAGTGTTCTACACAGGAAGGATACTCACCCACCCAGTGGATCCAGTTTTGGTCCACTAAGATCCTCGGGAGCAGGGGCGGACTGACCATTTGGAAACTCGGGCACTGCCCGAGGGTCCGGGGTCAGTAGGGGGCCCCATGAGACGCCCCTGGTACCTTTTTGATAGGATGTTTTGAGTTTGGCAAGAACACAGGGGCCCCATGATCCCCTATTGCCCGGAGGCCCCTTGAGTTGTCAGTCGCCCCTCAATGGGAGGCTCTTCCAGGTTCAGCCAACACATCCCAATGTCACGCTGCTGGACTTGCCTCCTACTGCTTTGGTGAATGGAATTGAGTGTAGTGCTTCCTGGTAAATACACGTCACATATCCCAAGAAGCACTGGAGGCACTGACGTAACTTGCCTAGACGAGTGATGGAGAATGTGGGGGTGGACTGAGAGCTTCTCTCTAAAAAAAGTTACTAAACAAAATGAAAATGGATAGAAAGGAGAAAAGTATTCTGAAAGGGTGAAGATCTGCTTTAAGCTGGCACCTGGGATACCATGGCTGTAAAGAGTGTGAATGAAAGTACTAACATACCAAGGCCAGGAGTAAGAGTGGTGACAGAAGAGATAATTGGGGAATAATAGGTGGTGGGAGTATATGGTGGTAAAACTAGATGGTCTGGAAAGATACTTGTTGAGAAATTGGCGTCCATTGGTGAGAGGGAATGGAAGGACTGTTGTAAGGGTTGGAGATGCAGAAGGAAACTGGAAGAGCAGGAGATGGAATTCTACCAAAGAAAATTGTTTTCATTTCTGTTTGTTTTGCCATTAGAGACTTATTTTGTCATGTCTTATGAAGTCCTATTTTAAACCCTGACCATCCACAAAGCTAGTTCTGTAGACCTTGAATTGCTGTTGGATACTTGATGGAATTTTCAGTGAGCTGGCCATGGCTTTTGGTATCATAGATGGAGCCTAACCCCAAACAGTCCACCCAGGGAAGCCTGTTTATGCTTCGTCAGCTCAATGACTGCTTGATCTCCAATTGCAATGAATGTTGATTGTCATAATCTATGTCTTTCTGTCTCCATAAATGGTAGTTTTGTGTACAGAATAACATACTCCCTTCAGTAAATTATTAAGGCTATTAAGATTCACCTTGGAGATTTGTGACCTTTATAAACATATTCAGTTTGAAGCCTTGTGCATTTATATGATCACTGAAATCCTTGGTGAATCCTAATGCCATTATTATTTAACCTAGGGGGTACATTAATGCATACATAATACACAAGTGATATATATGTACATTAAAACAGAGCTGCACGTAGAAGGAAAAAATGCATATATTATGCAGTCTCTGAACCGTAATAAGACAGCATTTACTGTTTATCTGAGTACTTTCTTTAACACAAAGCTATTAACTATTTATCCTGCCAGCAAATTCTTTATTTTTCCACTTCCTTCATTAGGGTGACAACACTATTTTTTCTGCAGTGAAGTCACTGCATCATTGTCACCCTGTGGACAGGGCAGTCTTAGACAGACATCTACTTTTGGGTGGACTTACAGTAGGTGGCAAGCAAATTAAAGTCTCACTCTAGCTAATACAAATAATAATAATAATACATTAATGGTTATATTATTATATATAAGAAGCAGTTACAGCAACAGTTTTTTTTAGAAAATTTTTTTTTCAAACCAAATTAAAAAAAGGTAACCATTGACCGTGTTGTAGTTTTTCCTAACCCCTGTAGCTGACAGTTTTCCTGAACAAGTTGATGTAAATAGGGAGAGAAATTGAAAGAAAAGGCATTATTATTA
This sequence comes from Staurois parvus, assembly GCF_062004578.1. Classification (NCBI taxonomy): domain Eukaryota; kingdom Metazoa; phylum Chordata; class Amphibia; order Anura; family Ranidae; genus Staurois; species Staurois parvus. The sequence continues at coordinate 4,014,582 of NW_028318781.1, forward strand.
TTATTATTATTATACAGTATTTATAAAGTGCCAACAGTTCGCTCAGCGCTGTACATTACAATGGGAGACAGAACATGCGACAGTACAGTAACAATACAATGCGATACACGAGGGGTTCGAGGGCCCTGCTCCTTGGAGCTTACAATCTAGGAGGGAGGGGATAGTGGTACAGGAGGAAATAGCTGTGGGGGGTGGAGTGGTAGGAAGAGTGGAGGAGGTTGGAAATTAGCAGGGGTGGGGTAGGTTTCCCTGAAGAGGTGGGTTTTCAGGATGCGCCTAAAGGAGAGGAGAGTAGGTGATAGTCTGATGGATTGGGGTAGGGAATTCCAGAGTATGGGTGACACCCTGGAGAAGTCCTGGAGGTGGGCATGGGAGGAGGAGACCAGGGAACTAGAGAGAAGGAGGTCTTGTGAAGAGCGGAGAGTGCGTGCTGGGCGGTACTTGGATATTAGGTCAGTGATGTAGTTTGGGGCAGAGTTATGGACAGCTTTGTACGTCAGTGTTAGGATTTTGAAATTGATCCGTTGTGCAATCGGAAGCCAGTGGAGGGATTGGCAGAGGGGGGTGGCAAGAAAGGAGCGGTTGGTAAGGTGGATGAGTCTGGCCGCCATATTCAGGATCGACTGAAGCGGGGATAGCCTGTGGTGAGGCAGGCCAGTGAGGAGGGAGTTGCAGTAATCGAGTCATGATATGATGAGGGAGTGGATGAGCTGCTTAGTGGTTTCTGGGGTTAGGAACGTGCGGATTTTGGCGATGTTGCGGAAGGCATGTGAAATAATAAAAAGAACTGTATACTGAATTATATTATTATAAATATTAACCACATACAATGACCTGAATACAATGTTTTGATAGTGGGCCATTAATGCATACATACAGTAATACATCAATTATATACATATCATTGTGTGTGAGTGACAAGTAATGATATCACACTTTAAAAAGCAGTAATTTCACATCAGTGGCAATACAACACTTTCTTACACTACACACCAAAGAGGACCCGTTATCTTTCCTTCAACAGTTTGAGGTCCCTCACCTGCATCAACATCTTCTACCAGCTTCTTTCAGGAGTTGGGCTGCATTGGCTAGCACAGGATGACATTGCCTGTCCCTTTTGCAATAAAGAACCTGTCTGTTCACAGTTTTGTTGTTGGTGACTTTAGTGGTTAGCACTTCCGCCTGGCAGTACTCGGGTCATTGGTTCGAATCCCAACCACGGCACCACCTGCATGGAGTTTGCATATTCTCCCTGTGCCTGCATGGGTTTCCTCCGGATACTCTGGTTTCCTCCCACACTCCAAAGACATGCTGGTAGGTGAATTGGCTCCTGTCTAAATTGTCCCTAGTATGTGTATGTATGAATGTGAGTTAGGGACCTTAGATTGTACGCCCCTTGAGGGTTAGGGACTGATGTGAATGCACAATATATATGTAAAAGCGCTGCGTAAATTGATGGCGCTATATAAGTACCTGAAATAAATAAAATAAAAAAATGTCTATCTAATTTCCAATAAAAGCTGAGATATCAGTTGCACACATTTGGAAATGATATGTAGGCTCGTTTGTGTTGTACAGTCCTCTTCATATTCATGTAGGCACCAAAGCTGTAACAGATAAAAAATAAATATAGTAATAAAAAGAGAACAGGCTTCACGTTCCTGCTTATTGCACACATGAGAGTTTTGGATGCTCTCGAAGGGAAGAGAAAAAAAATGTTCTTTTTTTTTTCAAACAGAACAGAATGAGAAAATAGCCACTCAATCAATCCCTGATCTGTTCCCACTTGAGAAACGAAACATTTTTGGAAAGTGGTGATACTTCAAATATAGACTGTTCTATTTGAGGAATTGTATTGTTGGTTTTGAATAGAATAGGTAGAATTTAGATGTACTTTTGATGTTTTGATTTAGGTATGTGACATTGGCAAGATTTCCTTTCACTATCTCTATGGTCACCATGACAGGTAGTGGGGGGTTCAGTTAAAAATTGCTGACATATAACAGAGAATTGACCTTTGTAGTTTCTGTTGAGCTACCTACAGTTGAAGTGATATTAAAGGCAATTAAAAAAAAAATAGTAAGCATTTTATACTTATTTGCTCTCTGCAGTGATTTTGCACAGAGCAGCCCCACTTTTCCTCTTCTTGGGTCCCCTACCGGCGCTCTTAGCCCTTCCCTCCTGACAAGTGCCCCAGAGCAAGCAGTTTGCTATGGTGGCATCGAAGCAGGCTAGCTCCCGATCTGCTGCTCTGCGAGTCCATTCACACACAGAGCCACACCCCCTCTCTCTCCTCATTGGCTCACTGTCTGTGATTGAGAGCAGCTGGGACCAATGGCTTCTGCTGCTGTCTGAGCCAGTAAGGAGGAAGAGCCCCCTGAGAGCCGATGCTGTCGTGCACATCACTGGATCGCAATGAGGCTTTGGTAAGTATTGGGGGAGGCTGCTGCACACAGAAGGTTTTTTACCTTCATGCACAGAAAGCATGATGGTGAAAAAAAACCTTGAGCCTTCTCAACCACTTTAAATTTGCAAGTAAAAGTTAGTTATACATATTTGTATTTGCACTGTTAAATAAATTTTGTGTGACCTATTCTATATCCTGCCCTCCCTCTCCTATCTCGTCCACTTTCATTTAACCACCTGACTTGCAGAAGGTTTTACCCCATTTTTTTCATGACCAGGACATTTTTTGCTATTCACCACTGCACTGCTTTAACTGGTAATTGCTCATTCATGCAACACTGTACCCATATGCAATTTAGAGGTTTTTTCACACAAATAGGGCTTTCTTTTGGTGGTATTTGATCCCCACAGGTTTTTTTATTTGTTATTATATAAACGAAAAAAGACCGAAAATATTGAAAAAAAATCAAAAAATTTTACTTTCTGTAATAAAACATATCCAATAAAAAAAAATCAAAAAATCCAAATTTCTTAATTAATTTAAGGCAAAAACGTATTCTAATATATGTGTTTGGTGAAAAAACCCCAATAAGTGTATATTAATTGGTTTGTGTGAAAGTACAGTATACTGAAATATACGCAGCTATGACGCTATGCTGGTAATGGTGGTGATCAGCGACTTATCGAAGGACTGTGATAGTGTGATAGTGCTAACAGACACTGGCTGGGAGGTATACTAATTGACACTGACAACAATAGAAACACTAATACATAGATCAGATATAATACTGTACACTGTCACTGTACTATTATTATTATTATACAGTATTTATAAAGCGCCAATAGTTCACTCAGCACTGTACATTACAAAGGGGGACAGAACATGTGACAGAACAATACCAATACAATGCAAAACATGAGGGGATCGAGGGCCCTGCTCGTACTAATGACACTGTCTGGGATGGGGTTAACATCAAAGAGCAATCAAGGGGTTAAATGTGTGCCTAACAATGTGTGTAATGTGTGCTGCTTTTACTAAGAGATCTGGCTGTGTTTTCTCCCTGCTTTTCCCTGGTGAAGTAACATCCGCTCTGTATACAGAGTCCTGTGTGTTTGGACACAGCCGATCAGCAGGTCTAAGCCATAAATATCATTTGCTGGCCCCTGCTGATAAAATTGCGCTGTGTCCAACCTTAGTACAGGTCAGCAGGGTTGCACACACACATCCAAACCCGGAAGCAAGCTTGCAATTTTTTTTACATGCTGAGCCTGCAGCAACTGCCTGGTCACAGTAAATCTACTGTGACCTGGGCGGCAAGTGGTTAAAGCCCAACTCCAGGAAACCTAAAAATTCTTCAAGGGTTAATTGCTTGTTTAGTCCAGGAGACAGTCAGGCTAAGTCCACACTATTTTGGGCCGTGTGGGCACAGCAGCCCATTCATTTGAATGGGCTGCTGTTCCCGCATTTCATGCAAAGAAAAGATGCGTGTGTCTCGCAAGAGCAGTGCCATTTGGCTGCAGGTGGTTGCAGGTGTTGGAAAAGGTGCAATTCCTGCACCCGCAAAGAACCCGCAGCCTGTGAGCTAGTGTGGACCAGGGCTTAAGGATCTTTTATTTACCTGATCCTCCATTTCCCCGGCAGACAACACTCCCCAATGCTCAGGAGATGAATGTCCCTTGGTGTCCTCACATCCAATGTAGGGCTATGCATCCTACATCGGTGTTGATGACATGAGAACCTATGACCACTACAGCAAACCTTTGCCTTTGCCTTTGGGAGTCATGCTTGTAACTATCAATCTTGCAATGCCTGATGGGATTTGTAGTTTGGCAACAGCTGGAGGGCCGCCTGTTTGACACCCGTGCCCTAAACAGAAATGAGCAGTGGGCCTTTACAGTGCAGGCACAGTCCCACTGTAAGGGATAATTTTTAGGTTCCCTGGAATTCAGCTTTAATAATTGACAGATCTGGTAGCATCCTAAGTAGAAACAAAGTTGTTCATTAGGATTAAGGAGGAACATTGACTGCAGCGTTGATTATTAATTATGTCAGCCAGTGTTCGGAAAAAAAAATTAAGATTTCACTGAAATCTCGCCATTTTGGGGAAATGGATTGAAACCAATAGGGAGGATGATTCTAAGGTGATTTGTGGTTGTTTTTAAGGGTGCAGTAGGCTTTAAATAACTACTAAGGGTTACAGAAGCTCCTTTTAACTCTCCTGGACCTGTTATTGTGTCAACGTCTCCCCATTAACTACATTATTTTATATAATTATCAAATACTCTAAATTATCCTAAGTATACCACCTGGCAAAAAAGCACCCTCTAAAATAAAGCCTTGTTCACACCATGTCAGTTGAGCTGTTTTTTTTTCTGTCCACCACCACACATGGTATGGTGTGAATAGGGCACTGAAAAAGCTATTGTAGTGCCCTCCTAGGAAGCTAGGGGGAGCTAGACTCCAATGGTTAGATAGGGGCTGAGCAGCAGCACTGGGGTCAAATTATGGTCAGTACTGAGAGGCTCTGCAGGCCAGCCCCACTGGAATTTCCCCCTGCTCTGGAGCTTTGGAGTGAGGCTCTAGAGACAGTAGGTGGATCTGAGGAGTGGCTGGCTTCTCTCTTGAGGGACCCCAACAAATCCCAAACAGAAGGCTTGGCAAGAGGCTGGGACACCCTTCAAAGTGTTGGATCCTGCTCAATAGCAGGAGTGTGAGGGTGGAAGATGGTGAAGTGAGGCTGAGATGCAGAAGCCTGGGAGGCAGCCCAGGCTGGAAGGGGCTTACCTCCAGGCAGAGGGACCTTGAAGGGAAGAAAGCTGTAGACTTCACTGGCCCTCTGAGAGATGGACCACCTAGAGGCAGGGAAGGAGCGGTACAGCTGATAGGCCTGGTAGCAGCCACCTACTCAGCAGCAGCACAGGAGAAGTACTCAGTGAGTACTCCTACACTCCCTGGGCCAGAAAGGGGAGATAGCACTTGGGTGGGGAACCTAACTAGCTCTACACCCTGGACTGTTACGTTTAAGTGTCTACTTGGACTCCCTTGCTCAGGGATTCCTCCAGACAGCTGGATAAAGAAGAGGACGTATCTTTGGTCTGGGGTGGTACACAAGGAGAGGCTGGAGAGCTCTCCTAGATAGAGGATTTCTGTGTGAAGGCTTGTAATATAATTCAGGAAGTTTTGTTCTCTATTGCCATTACCCTTGGGGATCCCACACACCCCTTACCCTGTCCATGTTCTACATCCCCAATAAAACTTAAAAACATAGCTCAAGGACTAAATAATATAAAATAGTGTAGCGCAACTATACTAAATCACCATAAATATTATTTCATGGGCAAATCAAGCCTTAATGTGATTAGTGATATTGAAAACATAAATAAATGTGACACATCCTAAAGTGACAGGGTCATCTTGGTGCCCTAAACAAGTGCCAACAAATAACTCAACAATAAAAATGCAAAAATATATATTGTGATAGTGCCATTTCAAATCTCATAAATGAATCAAAATAAGTCCAATAATTGAATACATAAGTGATGCAACATATACGCCTCCTTTCTGCGACCCCTATGAGAAAGCATATCGGAGACGTTGGTGGAAGTGGCAGCAGAGGAGATTTCACAGAATACCTGCTTAGAGGGCCCTGAAGGTCACAGAGGAGAAAGTTTGGAGGAGGCTTAATAGGAAAACAGCCTGGTAAGGAAATTTACCAGCTGGGATTGTTGAGGATCCAGGGTGATCATGAAGGCTTTCTGGCCCTTAGGGGTCGCAGAAAGGAGGCACTGCAGCTGGAGTGGAAAAGTGTGTTGGCACTCACACGATTGAGCACTAATTGCACATTGCATGTGTATGTTGCATCACTTATGTATTCAAATATTGGACTTATATTGATTAATTTATGAGATTTGAAGTGGCACTATCACAATATATATTTTTGCATTTTTATTGTTGAGTTATTTGTTGGCACTTGTTTAGGGCACCAAGATGACCCTGTCACTTTAGGATGTGTCACATTTATGTTTTCAGTATCACTAATCACATTAAGGCTTGATCTGCCCATGAAATAATATTTTTGGTGATTTAGTATAGTAGCGCTACACTATTTTATATTATTTATTGACTGTTTTGGTATCAGTTTGAGTGTTAGCAGCTTTAGGGTAGGGTTTGGGGTCCATAACAGCGCAGGAGGAATTTTTTTATTGTATAGCTCAAGGACTGTTTTTCTATTTCCTGAAGCAAGTCTGAATGGATAATTTGTGATGCCTGGCTGTGCAGGACTATAAGACAAAATTCAGAAACTCCTAACGGGGTAATGCTACATTGTTTTCTATGGTGTTGTACAGAAAAATGGCATGCAGAAAAATGCAGCTCAACAGCCATGGTGTGAACAAGCCCTTAAGAAAAAAAATGTAGTTTGTATAATTTTTCCATGCATATTTCACCAAAGCAGCTCAGTGAATGAATCTTAGGGATACTGCTTTAGTAAAATGGGAAATTTTGGTGACAATCCAGTTCCTTGTCTTAATTTGCACTGTATGTGTAGTCACCTCCAGCTGCAGCCCTCCTGGGGACAGTTTAGGACAGTGCAGTGTATGACAATGACAGTAAAGGGGTGGGTTGGCCCACTGGACAACTGTTGGGCCATAGGTACCCACCAAGGTCAGCCTGTGGATGGTCCAGCCCTGGTCCCAGCATATTATTCTACAATTTCTTCTGCTTATGTAGAACTGTAAGTCCTGGAACACAATACTTGCCTCTCTCCTGTCCCTGTAGAGACACAAGCACACGAGCATCCTTTCAAAGCACATACTTACATGTAATATAAAGTACATTATTTTTATTACTGCAAAATGCATTCTATTTGTACATGCTGCTGTTTTCCCTTCTTCCTTCCTGTGCCCAAAACAAGTACACTTTATGCTTCTATTACAGTGAAAATAACAACCGTCCTTTAAATATCCAACTCTCGTTAGTTTGATGGAAAAGGGTTCTTATCATCATCTTAATGATCACCTCCTAGGAAGAGTTTCCTCTCTTTAAAAATATGAGATTGTTGGCAGTGTTAATGATTTTCTGAATATTAATGTAATCAGTGCAGGTGACCTGACATAAGGTTACTAAACATACATTAGGGAGTTTTCTACAAAGAAAGCACTTCACTGGTAATTCTTTTTAGAGAGGTGTATTCATAATTTTCTGGATATGTCCTTAGTTTTTATTTTATGTTTGAAATCATCCTGTACTAGACATAGAATTACTATCAACTGCTTCAAACTATGTAAGTGCTACCAGCGCTCTTTTTTTTTAAATACATCTAAAAGTAAACCTGTCACAACCCAGAGCATAGGTTTTAAAGGCTGCTAATGCTTTTTACCTTCATGCATTCTATGTATGAAGGTAAAAAAACCTTCTGTGTGCAGCAGCCCCCCTCAATCCTTACCTGAACCCCCTCCAATCCGACCCATGTTCACAATAGCCTCAGATGTATAAGGACTCTCCCTCCTCATTGGCTGAGACAGCAGTGGGAGCCCATTGGCTCCTGCTGCTGTCAGTTAAAGCCAGTGAGCCAATGAGAAGAGAGCAAGAAGGCGGGGCCAAGCCGTGGCTTATTGATGCATAGAGCAGTGGCTCGGGAGCGAGAATGCAGAAGTGCACCCAGGGCAAGCAGCTTTCTCTGGGAGCATTGCTCAAGGATCAGGGCAGCTGTGTGCAAAACTACTGCACTGAGCAGGTAAGTATGACATGTTTGTTAGTTTATTAAAAATACCAAACCTTTTGCCCACCAGCTGCAGGCACATATGCAGCCTCTCAGTAGGTGGGCTTTAATACCAAGTGACTGCGACGGCATATATGCAAACAGTTACCTGTGCTGAGAGTATGTTCTTGGCGTGCTTCAAGCACAGTAACTAAAGTGACATGGAAAGCTCCTGATGCATACTTGCGATCTGGAGCTTTCAATCATGTGATCGCTGCAGTCACATTATCGTTAATGCCTGCCTCCTCCTCCTGGCAATTCGATCCACTTAAAGAGCCGAGAGGCGGCAGCAGGAAGGGGTTAAAGTAGTTTTAATAAACCTTCCCCAGTAAACTGTAAAAACTCTTACCCCAGCACTTGCAGTTTACAACATTCAATGCTGCTGGCTCTTACTCTCTTAGTGCTGCTTCCCTGAACTTCATAGGAAAGAGTAAACAGTGGACAGTGCAATTTCCAGTCACTCTGTTAGCTTGGAGAAGGGAGTGGGGGTGGGGAGAGAAACAGGGGAGGGCAGGGGCAGGGCAGGGGCAGACTGACCATTTAAAAACTCGGGCACTGCTCCGAGGGCCCAGGGTCAGTATGGGGCCCCATGAGATGCCCCTGGTACCTTTTTCATAGGCTTTTTTGAGTTTGGGCAAGGACACAGGGGCCCCATGATCCCCTATTGCCCAGGGGCCCCATGAGTTGTCAGTCCGCCCCTGGGGAAGGGCCTTGCCATCCTAGGCTATGGGGCTGTTTGTTTCTATTGATGCACACAGTATATGGTGACCCATGTAAGGGGGACTAGGATTGGGCAAATGTTTGCACCATAGTCCCCAATCTGCCTTTCTTGGATTTGAAAGCCACCCTCCTGGCCTGAGGCCTGCTCACGGCATCCCTGACCTGAAGCCTTAATATTTGCGAATAAAGGATGTCCTCATAGAAATGCATTTTTCCACACTTTTTCTGTATCTTCTGTGACATATCACAGTGACTTACTAGCAAGGTCTTTGGTGTGAAAGGTGAGACATGAAAGGTTAGACATTCTGTAATGGTCACTTCAGTGCACAGCACAAGTGCACACCTTTTAAGCCATCTTCCATCTACACCTCCATTCCTCTCCTTGGGAGCACCACAGAGTTGGGACCACTTCCCAATGTATACGAAATCCACAATATTATCTTACCTACCTTCACCTCATCACAGGAGCTGCAGCTGAGGGTCAGAGAGGAATCAAAGTGCCATTTTTTATATACCACTCTCTCACTGTACCTTCTATAGCTCTCCCCAGCAAGGCATGGTCCCAGAAGGCAGAATCATTCCCAGGTTTCCACCATTGCTCACATCAGAGGTCTCTGACCAGGGCCTTCAAGACCTTATTCACTCTGTTGCAGGAACTGCAGAAATCACGAGAGACAACGTGACTACAGTTGTACCTACTGTGTTCTGTACCACCTCACCTGGGACTTCAGCCCTGCACAGGGTCCTACATCTTAGCATCTCTGAGGTAGCTCACTTTCATGCCCTGTCTGCCCTCCTCCATCCTCTGGCATTAGCGCCACCCATTACATCACTAGTGGAGGGATTTCTCTGAAAGGTAACACATAATTACAACTTTCCTCTTATCATACTATAATGGAAACCAAGCAAACTACTGGTAGGCAATCTAACTACACCAGCCAACATACAGCTGTAGACCCTGCATGCAAGGGTGGCTCCATAGGAAGCTGCAAGAGAAAGGAGCCACCCTGAAACAGAAACCTGGGACAGTGATCATGGCCTTGGCTTAAACAGGAACATAGACAAGGATTAAAAGACAAAGAAGCTGCTTACTCAGTAAGTGATTAAATCAGCTGCTGAAAGTGTTTAAAAAAAAACTGAGGATTTAATATTACTTCAAACCCACGACTCTAGTACTGCCAGGTGGAAGTGCTAACCATTTATCCACTGTGCTGCCCAATATTTGCCATTGAGGCTCCTATCACATTAAAGTGTCAATAGGGAGGCTTGAGGAGTCAAAGGGGTGGATTCAGTCTTGAATTGGACCTGCTTACTGAGGTTTGACATGAAGATATGGGGTGGCATGTTCATGAGCCAGGACAATATCTTTGTGTTGCTTATCTCAACTTTCCTGGCTTATATGTACATTGCTCAGCATACACGAGTACACCCCAACAAATTTGTCAAAAAACCTTCACTTTCCTTTCAGAATCAACATTTTCTATGGGACACTATACTACAAAATACTCCCACAAATGTGGCCCATTGATTGTAAATAAGATTTGGTACTTTGCACACAAAAAAAGTATTTTTCCTAACAAATTCATTCAAGACCATGTTGCAAAAATGAGTACACCCCAATGAAAGTCTTAGGCGCAAAGCTAAATGTTAGACAACAAAATTCTAATTAACGAGAATTCAACTACAGGTGAGGCTAATTATTCATTAACCATTTGCTCTCCAGATGATTTACCCTCCTTCCTGACCAGGCCATTTTTTACGTTATGGTGCTGTGTTACTTTGACAGTTGTGCGGTCATGTAACGCTGCATCCAAATGAAACTTATGTCCTTTTTTCCCACAAATTGAGCTTTCTTTTGGTGGTATTTGATCGCCTGTGTGGTTTTTATTTTAAAAAAATGTCAATTTTTAGAAAAAAACTATATTTTTGACTTTTTGCTATTAACCACTTCATGTCCGGACACTTTTACCCCCCTCCTGTCCAGGTCAATTTTCAGCTTTCAGCGCTATCACACTTTGAATGACAATTCCGCGGTCATGCAACCCTGTACCCATATTAATTTTTTAGCATTTATTTGAGACAGATAAAGATTTATTTTGGTGGTATTTATTCACCACTGGGATTTTTATTTTTTTTTGCTATATAAATGAAAAAAGTCCAAAAATTATGAAAAAAATGTTTTTCTTATAAAATTTTGCAAATAAATCATATTTCGTCATAAATCGTGGCCAACATTTATTCAGTCATCTTTTTAGTAAAAAAAAATAACCCAAATTAGTTTATAACCAAAAATTATAATTTTTTTTTACATTTTTATTTTATTTTTTATATATTTTTTTGTTTTTTTACATACTGTCACCCTAGCACAGTGTTTCTCAACTCCAGTCCTCATGGACCCCCAACAGGTCATGTTTTCAGGATTTCCATTATTTTGCACAGGTGATTTGATCAGTTTCACTGCCTTAGTAATTACCACAGCTGTTTCATCTGAGGGAAATCCTGAAAACATGACCTGTTGGGGGTCCATGAGGACTGGAGTTGAGAAACACTGCCCTAGCAGTACAGTGACACTGTACTACTTGTGGTGGGTGATGAAGGTTTTTTTTTTTCTAACACTGATTGCTTTTACACCCATAAAGGCTGTAAAAGCAATAATTTCTCCTTCTCTCTGGCTGCATTCTTGCAGCCATTGAGAAATACTGTGTGAGCTGTGATTGGTCACAGCTTGTCACATGGTACAAGGTTGTTGTGAATAGCCTTGTACCATGTGACCTCTGTGATCATTCACAGATTTCACACGTATTAAGCAATGATGTCAGAAGTGACATCTTGCTTACTACTCTGCATGTGATCACTGATTGGCCAATCAGTGATCACACGATCGGGACCTCGCACAGAGGTCCCGATCGTGTGATTAGTGTTCCACTGTATTCGGAGAACACAGCGGGCACGGGATTGCGGTGCTGCATGCTCCCTGGGAGCGCGCACAAGCAGGGGGCGTGGAGGCCATTTGTAAATGGCCACACGACCCTGCACTGCCACTGTCTGGCCGTTTATATACAACGGCCGAACGGGAGGTGGTTAAACATGTCCAGTAAAAAAAAATCAAATTTCATCATAAATTTAGGCCAACATGTATTCAGCAACATGTCTTTGCTAAAAAAAAATCCCAATACGTGTAAATTAATTGGTTTACGTGAAAGTTATAGCGTTTACAAATGGCAGTATAGATACTGGAATTTTTTTTTTTTTTTTTTTGCTAGTAATGGCAGCGATCAGCGACTTATAGCGGGACTGCGGTGGGCATTCTGACACTGAGGGGAACTGACTTGGTGTCACTGACATCCCCAGTGACACCAATACAGTGATCAGTGCTATAAAAAAGCACTGACACTGTACTAATGGCACTGGGCAGGAAGGGGTTAACATGAGGGGCGATCAAAGGGTTAACTGTGTGCTGTTTTACTATGTGCTGTGTCCATGTGTTTCACTGTAAGCACACTGCTTTGCATGGCTGTGCTGCACACAGCCATCCAAAGCAGTGTGCACGAGCTGACAGGGAGGAGAACTGTGTTGTTTACAAACAGTTCTCCTCCCCATCGGAGATGCCTGGCAATCACCGGTTGGGACCCTGTGAAGGCAATCACCGGCTGCGGATGGCAGCATGGGTAGGGCATGTGCACCCCTCCCCAGAGATTCAAAATCACATAAATATACATGATTTTGCGCACCCGTGCCACCCTGTAGCAGTATTTCTGCTATAGGGCAGTCGGGAAGGGTGTTATTTGTTCATTCTATGCCTAGAAGACTTTGTGCTGTCCTTACAAATCATGGAGATCATACAAAATACTAGATGTAGTAGTTTTGTGTTTTGTGTTTTGTGGTGTATTTATTTTTGCATCAACTAATTTGAGTAAAACTGAAGAGTTTGTAATCTTATATTATTAACCTTACTTTCATGTAATGAGCTAAACAAATGTTCTATAAAACTCAGTTTTGTCTAAATTTTGGAAATTGTTCTTGTGTTCATTGAGATATTGATTAAAATGTACTCATTTTTGCTGAGCCCTGAATATTCTCAGATCTGTTGGCTACCAGTGAACTAATTCAAGATCCATTTTTTAACTAAGGTGGGTGTGTGTGAGCACATTTCCTGGATGGTAATTATACTGTACTAATTATCTGGAAACAATTTTTATCAAATGTTGATTTTTTTTATACTGTATGTTCAAGTTCATAAAATATATATATATTATATGTAATTTGTTTTATTTTAACATAATCCACTGATTAGTAATGACAAAAATGAAAGGGCTGATGTTTCTGTATGAAACATGGTTAAATATGGTTTTCCTGCTCATTTATGTGAAGATATAAATATATGTTGAAAGCTGAACAGTAGACAGTTATAAAAGACACAAATTAATGCAGCTCTGTAATCATTAATTCATTATGAACCTCTTCCCTACAGCGCTATAGCCGGAAGACAGCTACAACGCGGTTGTCTATTTCTGGGAGGACGTCCTCCCAGAACACGCCCCCTGCTTGCTCCCAGCGACGCACACCCAGCGCCATCGATAATAGCTGTGTCCTACAGACACAGCTGATCACATGATACGGTAAATGGCCAATCACAGCAGCCTTTTACCACATGATCAGCTGTGTCCAATAACACAGCAGATCACGGGTAAATACAGTTGCTGGTTATTGGCTGCACTTTCCTCACGCTGTCACAGCATGAGGAAAGTACTGCCAATAACCGGCAATTGTCAGAGAAGTGATCGCCACTGATGATTAGTGCCTTGATGATCAGTGCCTCGCAGTGCCACCCACCTGTGCCCAGCAGTGCCGCCCAGCAATGCCATCAGTCAGTTCCACCCATCAGTGCCGCCTATCAGTGCAGCAACATCAGTGCCGCCTATCAGTGCCACCTCATCAGTGCTGCCTATCAGTGCCGCATCATCAGTGCCAGCTCCTCAGTGCCGCCTATCAGTGCCCATCAGTGCTGCCTATCAGTGGCACCTCATCAGTGCCCATCAGTGCTGCCTATCAGTGCAGCCTCATCAACTCACATCAGTGCAGTTGAAAAATTACCTGTTTGCAAAATTTTATAATAGAAACAAAGAAAAAATGTTTTTTTTTTGTTTATAGCGCAAAAAATAAAACACCCAGCGATGATTATATACCACCAAAAGAAAGCTCTATTTGTGTGAAACAATTGATAAATATTTCAGTACAGTGTTGCATGACTGCGCAATTGTCAACTTCAGCTTGTAAACTTCCAGTATAGCGGCTTGATGTCATCGGCCAACCCTACACATTATGTCACAAGAAAGCTCTATTTGTGTGAAACAATTGATAAATATTTCATATGGGTACAGTGTTGCATGACCACGCAATTGTCAACTTCGGCTTGTAAACTTCCAGTATAGCGGCTTGATGTCATCGGCCCACCCTACACATTATGTTACAACACATGACTTCATCAGGAGCTCCTGATGAAGTCACGTGTTTTGACATAACACGTAGGGTGGGCTGATGACGTCAAGCCGCTATAGCAGAAGTTTACAAGCCGCCATTTTGCAAACCATTACTATGTATCGAAAGTGATAGACAAAAGGCTTTTTACTGTAGTGTCCAAGCAGGACACTTTTTAATTTGAGTGCACTTCTTTTCTTTTTAATAAATGTTGGCAAACTTAAATGCTACACTATATTGAGCGTTCTTTATCTACATGGTGGAGGATATGATGGATAAGAACTAGGAGGAACCCTCTGGAGCTGAATGTGGAGGAGAGGGAAGTTACAAAGAGCCTCTACCTACCCAGGTTAAAGGGAAAGAGTTATTTGACCTAATACTTAGGTCAAATAAGGAGGTGAGAGTATATATGTATGACAGAGCACACAAAGGGTGTTTTTGCACATGGAAGAAATTTTTATGGATTTGCACACGGTTTAAAGTCACTGTGTATTGAAGATATCGTATACAAGGATTACTTCTAATGTATGAGTTATTTATAGCTCATGCATATATTGGAATGACTTTATGCACTTTATATATTTTCACATAACACTGCAAAGTGCACTTTATTTATTGGATTGTCTACTGCGTGGCACTGTTTATTGAATTATGCTATTTTTGTATCACCTGTCATGACGAGATTAAAAAAAATGAGCCCTTTATAGTACATCACTAATATAAGGGGTTAAGTTATACTGTGAAATAGTGAAAGTAATAATATATCTTATATCATATACTGTGTATGTGTATATATATACCCAGAAGTAGGATATACAGGGGACTTTAACTGGGAGTCAGATATGAGGCTATATGTAGGGTGGAGGGGGCATATAAATCTTTTATAGTACAGCCCTGGCCAAATGTTTTTCAAGAATGAACAAATATTAGTTTACCTGCAAGGAAACATGTGCAGGGATTCACAGGCAAGGATAGGATATTGCTGCTACTAACATTGCACCTAAATCAACCATTTATCATATCTTCAAGAACTTCAAGTAGAGAGGTTCAATTGTTGTGAAGAAGACTTCAGGGCACCCAAGAAGGTCCAGCAAGTGCCAGGACCATTTCTTAAAGTTGATTCAGCTGCGGAATTGGGTCACTACCAGTACAGAGCTTGCTCAGGAATGGCAGCAGACAGGTGTGAGTGCATCAGCACGCACAGTGAGGAGAAGACTTTTGGAGGATGGCCTGGTGTCAAGAAGGGCAGCAAAGAAGCCTCTTCTCTACAGGAAAAACATCAGGGACAGACTAATATTCTGCAAAAGGTTGGACTGCTGAGGACTGGTGTAAAGTCATTATCTTTGATGAATCCCCTTTCCGATTGTTTGGGGCATCTAGAAAAAACCTTGTCAAGAGAAGAAAAGGTGAGCACCTGTGTCATGCCAACAGTAAAGCATCCTGAGACCATTCATCGGTGGGGTTGCTTCTCAGCCAATGGAGTCAGCTCTCTAAGAACACAGCCATGAATAAAGAATGGTACAAAAACATCCAACAAGAGAAACTTCTCCCAACCAAACCCAAACTTGTGGTCAATCCTCAAGAGGTGGGTTAACAAACAAACCCTACAAATTCTGGCAAACTCCAAGCATTGACTATGCAAGAAGGGGCTTCCATCACTCAGGATGAGGACCAGAAGTTGAATGACAGCATGCCAGGGCAAATTTCAGAGGTCTTGAAAAAGGAGGATCAACGCTGCAAATATTGAATATTGCATAAACCTAATGTACTTGTAATTGTCAATAAAAGCCTTTGACACTTATGAAATGCTTGTAATTATAGTTCAGTATACTATAGTAACATCTGACAAAAAGATCTAAAAACACTGTAGCAGCAGACTTTGTGAAAATTAATATTTGTTATTCTCAAACTATAAAAAAGTACTAAAGGCTGAGACTTTTTTGCATGGATATAGTCATTTTAAATATAATGCACAATACTGGTAAACGTTTAATTCAGATTTAATTGTAATGTCTTATATTACCTCCAGTCTATCAGCCTCCAGCTTCTCTGGGTTCAGATGCTGATCTTCCCTACTCAGAGCTCTTAAAGTGATTGTAATAACACCGGTAACGTTAGCTGTGTAAAGTCACGTTAAAAACTTGAGTTTTTCAGCGTTTTTTTAGCATTTTTGTATTAGCGTTTTGCCACGTTTTTTTCGCTTTTGCATTTTTTAGCGTTTTTTTGTTAGTCAAAAAAAGTCCAAAAATGCTGCTTTGAGATTTACCGCGCTTTACCACGTTTTGCAGCGTTCAAGTGTTTTTACAGCTAAAAAACTCCTCTAGAAACCCACTAGTCCTGGGTTTTTTCCAGCCAAAAATCATTGATTACAGTCTATGTTTGCATGGACACATAGGATAACATACTGCAGAGTTTACTGGCTGTAGAAAAAAAACACCAAAAGTCAAAAACAGCCGCTGTAAAAACATTCAGTGTGCATGAGGACTAAACGTTGGATTTTTTTTTTTTAAACAACAAACTTGTCATACTTACCTGCTCTGTAATGGTTATGGACAGAGCAGCTCCGATCCTCCTCTTCTGGGGGTCCCCCACTGGTGCTTCTGGCTTCTCCTGCCTTCAGAGTGCCCCTATAGTAAGCCGCAAAGTATAGTATAGAGTGCCCCTATATCAAGGTAAAAAAACTTCTGCCTTTATCACCTCCTTCTTCTGCCAAGAACTACATATCCCATGATGCATTGCTCCTCACATATTCACAAATTCACAAAACGGTGTACTGAGCAGTATGTGTGCTGCACTGTATTTACCCAATATGTAAACAAATAAATTCTTTATGCAGGCCAACTAATCGGCTGACCAACTATTCGATAGTTGACAACTTTTTTCATAATTAGTTATGTTGATTAGTTGTTTAATCCCTAGTTACATATTTTATTTAATATTTATACACATTCATTTCTATTTTAAACTGAATGGGTTGTTCTACAAGGTGAGAGTTTACAATCACTTTAAGTACCTGAATCTGACCTGGTATCAGCCTCATACAGTTTCTGTACAGCAGGACTGCAGTGTGAGAGGAAGAAGCAGTACAAGCATCGGTTTATGAGCTGAAAAGATATGTTGATGCTGATAGGAGAGGAAATCAGAGTGACAGAGAGATAAACTCATCACTGTGCTACTTCTTCCTTATTGGCCAGACACAGATAGGGGCTTCTCCAGGAAATCTGGGCTCAGAGGAAGTGGGTTGAATGATGCTGGCCATCAGACATCTAGAAGAAGAAATAAAAAAGTATTGAAGAGAAAGTCTCTGGATTGAAGGTGAATATTGTAGCAAAAGCCGGTTTTGGTATTATATAATGTAATGGGCTATTCATTTTTATCTTGATATTTTTAGCTGGTGTTCTGTTTAAGGCCTCATGCACACAGGCATAAAAAATGCCACTCTTACAACCATACTGCATATATTTTTATGCCTCTAAACGCAGTTCTATGTTGACCTATGTGGTTATGCACAGATCAGTAATAGTAAGAGCATCATTTAGGCATCGCTTTACATCTAGCAGCACTGGAGAATTGTTTTTGCGCATGTTTTTGCTGTATTTTTGGATGGACACAATTCAATTCAAGGGGCTGACCTCCACTCCAGATATGCACCAAAGTAGCTCCTGTACCCTTTTTTGGATCTGACTCCTGTTTTTGGTGCATCTGAGGTGCCTTTAACAATGAGTAGCACCCAAAAGCACGTTGCATGTTTTGTTGCGATTCTTGATGCAGAATTGCGTGATTCAGCCCACGATTCTGAGTCTTTCAGATGTGAACGGGGCCTTAAAGGTATAAAAAAGTGCAATGCTGCACTTGGAGAGGAGCTTACAAGCAACATGTGTGAGTGTAAACATTTATTCCAATGGATAGAATCAATCAATATTCTGGCCAGTAAAATGCACCATACACATGCACATACACGACATTAGAGGCATTTGTTTCTGGAAAGTTCTGGCAGAATAAAATGCAACAAAATTTCTACACCCGGGTGCATGAGGCCTTAAATGGAGTTAACAGTTTCTTCTCCCTCTTCCTCTTCCTCCTCCTCACATCATCAAACATTTTTTTATTGACTTTTGTTTTATATTCTTTTTTTTTTTTAGCTGGCGTTCTGCTTTAGGCATTTAAACATTTTTTTTTATAACTGAATGCCATTTAAATTGTTAAACACTGCACATTATAAATCATTGTCATATTTTATTTTATTAAATTACAGATTTTACTTTTATTTCATACTTTTTTGCATCTCAGTGCTGCTGATTTCCTGCAGACTTTTTGCAGTCACAAGTGGCTACATGGCATTTTTAGGGACAGGTTACCTGATACTGACAGCAGTGGACCATGGATGTGCAAAGTGCAACGTCATGGCTGATTATAGTCTCCATTGGAGGCATATGTGACAGTTGTCACCCCACAACAGGAATTGTCTAAACCAAGAACTTAATGGCAGGATCACCAGATATTATTCTAGGGACAGCTGCAGATTTAAAAATGTTGAAATGGCTTTTGAAACTACATGTTTAAGCTGATATAAGATTGTATTGATTGAGTTTACATATATTTTAATTAAAATGGTAAATGATCCTGTTAATAACAACATTGGTGAATTGCATTCGTTTTTTAACAGCTCATGCTGCAAAGTTAGATAATTAACTCCTCTAAGTGCTGCTGTCATTATAGCGAGAAAAATATTTTCTAGCTGTTTGCAACAATGTCAAATGAGCTTAGTGAGGCAGCCCGAGTCTCCAGGTGCTAAAAAAAACTACCCCAAGAATGAACTGCAGCTGAATAGAAGGTTTGTAAGGGAGCAGTAAAATCCACACTGGAGATGGTTTTCAGAAAGGAAGTCATTTTCATGAATATAGATGTTGATGAGTCTTGTGAAGTTAAGGAACAGTACACTAAATCAGTAAACTTTAAAGCTGAATTCTGGGAACCCTGAAAATTCTGCATTACAGTGGGCATACTGCAAGGGCCACTTGCTTGTTTAGTGTAGGGCGGGGGTCAGCAACTCACAGATCACGATCTACCAGTAGATCTTTGGCCAGGTGACTGGTAGATCAGTCTTGCTGACCCGTCATCCCAGAGCATCCAACAGAGTGCAGTGCAGAGGGACTACATGTAAAGTTGGAGCTGTAGTAGGAGCAGGATCTGCATAAGCCGAGGCCTCCTGTGTAGTGCTGGCCTGTGTCCCAGGCGGAGTGATACCAACTGCACTCCACCTCTTATCCCGGCTAGTGGTCTCCAGAGTGGTGCCAGCAGCAGGAAAGAAGAGATCTTCAGGTCAGTGTGAAGCAATACACTGGGCATAATAGTATAGGACTGCTTTCACACTGATGTGCTGCGGTTTACCCACACTATGGGTACAGTGCAGCGTATCTGCAGCTTTCCTGCACTTAGCCATAGACTTCTATTATATCTTGTGGGTTTTGGTGCACTTTGTGAATGCAGGGGTTTTGGTGCGTTTTTCAGAAAGTGCACCACACCTGCAGGATATAATAGGAGTCTATGGCAAAGCGCAGCTAACCCAGATGCACTGCGCTGCACCCATGCTGCAGGTAAACCACAGCACATCAGTCGGAAAGCAGCCTTATTGGGGGCTCAGAACAGTAAGGGTTCGTGTACATTTGCAATTTGGGGGGAGGTAAGCCCCATCTTTTAGACAAGTTTTTACCACTCCCACCCGAATGGCACCCCCTTTAGCTGAAGTGGTCAGGGGTGTACAAATATCACAACTGCAGCAGGAGTTATATGTCCTGTCATGGTTTGTGGGTGTAGTACCTGTCGAGCATAACTCGTATCGGTATCGGAAAGGAAAGAGCATGATGAAACTAACAACAAAGAGTCCCCACTTGCAGAACCTGTTCAAAAGGGACCCCAGATGGTGACACATTTGAGATACGTTTGAGACTCTTGGAGTACCTACCCTGAGTTACGATTGGAAGGTGTATGACCCTGACCTTACCTTGGCAGTAGATGACCGCTACCTGATGTAACAGGATAAATTTCACATGCGTACTTTTGACGCACTTCTGGTGAGTGCACATTTTTTACCCTAGATGCCTGGAACTATATTGCAATGTGGTGTATTATGCGCTGCGTCGCAGTATAGGGTGAGATGTACCCCGATTATGAGTATCGGTTTTTTTTATACTTCTGTAAATAAAGTATATTTTTCAATCAAAAAAAACCTGTCGAGCATAACTCATTCAAATGAATGAGGCCCCTCTGCAAGTGCCCTGCAACCTTGTGCAGGACAGCAAACCAGGAGTTAAAGAAGGTAGTAGTGTGTTGCTTTCTCACCACCTGCTTTAACCCCTTGGACCCCACAGAAGCATGCAGTTGCTGGACATTTGCAGTTACCCCATTCACTTGAATGTCATGCAAGTGGCAGGTGGTAGCACCCAACAAAAGCAACAGAGGATTTAATTCCTGGTTCAGCATGTGTACATCTTTGGCTGCTGCCTTAGCAGCTAAAGGGGATAGGGATTGGGGGTGGTAAAACTGCAACTCAACTGCAGGGTTTTACCACCTCCCAACTTTACATGTGAGCGAACCTCAAGGGTGCTGCTGCTGAATGCTACTAAGGGCTCATTCACAAGTGGAGCAGACACTGCTGCTCCTCTGAAAAGCAATCCGAGTATGTTTGACAGGTGGTGAAGAGGCATAATGCTGCCTCCTCACCACCTGATTTATACCCATAATTGCCGTGCACTGCAGATGATTGCAACACAGTAGTACAGCAATTAGAGGTTTAATCAGGTGTAAAGGTCGACACTGGATGACACTTTGCCAAGGGATCTTTGACTTCTCCCATGTTCTTCAGGTAGATCTCCACCTCTTTAAGGTTGCCTACCCTGGTCTAGGGGAAGGTAAAATCACTTTTACTTACCTGATCCTCTGCTACCGTGGCAGATGACATGGGGGTGGACTCTCCCTCTATATCCTCACCTCTAATGAAGGACTATTGTGTCAGGACCTCAGTAAGAAAAAAAACTGGGCTAGGCACTAAATCTCACAATGTGGCCAGAAACATTCCAAGTACTGCTGTAAGATCCTCTTGGGAATAGAAGCAGAGCAAGTAAGGTACATCCCAAGATAAGAAAAGCAGCACACTAGTAACTTTACAAAATGAAGGTATACATTACAGTTACAATACAATTTGGCACAAGAGGAAACAGAGGGCCCTGCTCATTAGAGCTTACAATCTATAAATGGTGCTCAAAGAAAGATCAGTCCATCAGTTAAAATTACGATCTTTTTAATGAAGCTTGGTAAAACCTGTAACATCGTATTGTCAGACACCATAATAAACACAAACTCATTGGCAACTAAAATGAACCAGTTAGATCTCACCACAGCCACGGTAAAATCTGATGGAATGGTAGATGGTGTAACTATATGTAAACCAGGCCAGTGAACATGGGTGTAGGTCCTGGAAGACCGCTGGACCGTCCAGACAATGAGCTCCGGTGTCAGGTGGCGCAGCTCCACACAAGTGCAGGTCTAAGAACAACTAGGATACGCCATACAGCGTACACAGAAAATAAAAAATTGTTAGAGGAAAAAGGAAGTGTATTTGTCAGATGAGTTTTTGCATGTCTCTCCTGCCAAATATCCTTACCTCCTAGCAATTTTTAGCTTAATTCCACTTCAAGCACACTTTAACTCCACCAAACAATTTTTGGGTACATTTGAAAATGTATTTGGAACTAATGCAAAACATAGCAAAAGTGCTAGTTAAAGAAGAAGATGATTTGCTTTACTTCTCCAGCAGATAATTATTTTTTTAAATAATAAACATATTTATTTGCTCTGTGCAATGGTTTTGCACAGAACGGCACAGAATCTCCTTTTCTTGGGTCTCTTGCTGGCACTCTCTGCTCCTCCTCTTCCCTGTGTGCACCAAAGCAAACCACTTTCTATGGGGGCTTGATCCTGAGCTGGGCTGTGTGCTTCCATAGACACACACAGCGATGCCCCACTCCGCCCCTTGCTCCCTTCTCACAGACTTGACTGGCAGGAGCCAGTGACTCCCGCTGCTGCTGATTCTACTGCGAGATAAGAAAGAATGGAAAAGAGAATGCTGCAGATGGTCACAGCGCTGGATTAAGATTGGGCTTGGATTAAGATGGGTAAGAGTTTAAAGTGTTACTAAACCCAGGACCCTGCATTCACTATATCTGGTCTCCTACAGTACACAGAACATGGAAGTGCAATTATTTTAGTAAATATAAAATGCTAAATACCTTTTCTCATCAGCAGTTAGAGTAGTCTTGTGACTTCTGTCAGTGTCCAGCAGAGCACTGGTTAAAGCGTGTAGTAGGAGTTTTCATTTTGCTGTAGGAGGATGCAGAACCCCTGACCTCTGTCTGGACAGTGCTGATTGGCCCTGTGCTAATTCCAAGAAAAAGAAAAAAACCTCTTTAGCAATACACACCAAACTGAGCATGTGCAGGGTGACTCCACACAATATGTCTTATCAGGAGATAAGAGGGGGGCACTGGAAGAACAGGAGTGTCACGTACCTGATAGAAGTCTGAATTGACGAGGACAGCCTCTCTTGTATCATCAACCCAGACTCCACTGAAGGTGAAACAGATGGTGCCGAGGGACAGAAGGAACACGAGTGCCTGTGGATATTGATTGTGGAACTTGCAGCTGGTGATGTAACCTCGGTAAATCAGATAGGGCATCCAGTCAGGAACAGAGGATAGGCCGAAACGGCAAGCTGAAGTTAAGGAAGCACTCCACTGGAACTGCAAGATCTGGGTACGTGGTTTGGCGGAACTTCTGATAAGCGTAAGGTCGGAACACACCGTGACAACCGGAGCTGATATAATGGATAGCCAGGACAAGCACTCGGCAGGACTGTAGAGCCAAAACTGGAACCAGAAGCGTAGTCAGAGTCAGGGGAGGACTGACAACTCATGGGGCCCCCGGGCAATAGGGGATCATGGGGCCCCTGTGTCCTTGCCCAAACTCAAAAAAGCCTATGAAAAAGGTACCAGGGGACATCTCATGGGGCCCTCTACTTACCACGGGCCCTTGGGCAGTGCCCGAGTTTCCAAATGGTCAGTCTGCCCCTGGTCAGAGTAATAGCCAGGGTCAGCAACGAGCAGGCGATGAGGTACTGGAACATCAGACAGGGACGTGGTCAGGTGGAAGTCAGGATCAGAAACCAATGAGCAGAAGCATAAATAGGATCCAAGAGCAGGACAATGGGAAGCCGGGTCAGTAACAGATAACACACAGGATACAGCAGGACACAGGGAATTAGCTGAAGACCAGTCAGCACTGACAGGAAGAGTAAGAACCTCCTTTAAATAGTCAGTCTGGTGCCAGAAACAGTGGGCACGCTCCCACGTGTGTGCACCCGTGTGCGCGCATTTCTGCACGCATGCGCGAGCCTATGCTCATCTCTATTAGTCAGTTGCCTTACAGGAATTCCCTTACAGGGAGGATCAGAGAAAACAGGATCAAACAGCATTTTTACACAATGCAGAGGATTAACCCCTTACATTCCACTATGAGTATAACAAGCATGCTTTGCTGCATATACAGACTGATTTTACTGTTGTGGGTTTAGTAACACTTTAAGGAGGGGCTGGGGGGGAATAAACATCCCCCAAAAAAGATGTAAGGGTGAACCTTTGGTCTACTTGACATACATATTGGGGGGGGGGGGGGGTTGGACACCTATGGGGAGGTTCACTCAGGGAGAGTATTGCGATGTTAACAAAGTGTATACAGATAGAGTATGTCATGCCCAAAACAAGGGGCAGAAGTAATGTATGTTTGTAGTCCATTTTTTAAGTACTGTATGCAGCACCTTGAAAGCCCTATAGAGCTACTGTTAGATTTTTTGGTGGTATGCTGCCCCCCCCCCCCCTTTAGATAAAACAGGCACATAACCCTTTCAGTGAGAGGAAGCCCCCAGTGCAAGCATACATTTTAACTTTTCCCAGAATATGAAAACAGTCCCCTTTATAATAAGTGATCACAATTCTTCATTCCAGCTTGTGTGAACACCAACGTGACTGCAAATTGGAAGCTTACCAGATCATTTGACCCCTTTATTATAGGAGGTCAACATGCACTTTAATAGACTTCAGGTCCACACCTGCATGGATCCTCAGCCACTCTACAGACCTGAGGAGTCAGACCTGCATGGATCCTCAGCCACTCTACAGACCTGAGGAGCCAGACTGCATGGATCCTCAGCCACTCTACAGACCTGAGGAGCCAGACTGCATGGATCCTCAGCCACTCCACAGACCTGTCCCAAGAAGACATCTGCTTATGATGAAATGTGTCGGGCGGAGCCTCCCCTGTGATGTCATAAGATTAACCCTTGAGACTGAATCTTGCTGTTTGGCGTTTTTATTGAATGCTGATTAATTTTACTCAATTGTAAATGCATTTCCTCATTTTTAATAAATGTTTTGTGAATAATCTGCACTATGAGAGGTACTCTTTCTGTCTTCACATGAATTATATACACATCGTTTGATTGGGATGGTCTGTGGAGTGGCTGAGGATCCATGCGGTCTAGCTTGTAGTATAAATGTGTGGACCTGAAGTCTATTAACAATCAAGGGGCAAAATTATCTGGTACGCTTCCAATTTGCTCCAAGGAGCAGTGCCCTCCTAACCCTCTTGTATTTGAATGTATTGTTGCTGTATTGTCTCCCGTTATATTGTAAAGCGCTGAGCAAACTGTTGGCGCTATATAAATCCTGTATAATAATAATAATAATTAGCAGTCATGATGGTGTTCAGTCACGTTGGTGTTCACGCAAGCTGGAATGAAGAATTGTGATCACTTATTATAAAGGGGGCTGTTCTCATACTCTTCAAGAGACTTTTGCACAATAATTTTATTATCGGGGTTCACGTTGGAGCACTTTATTTATTGTGCATGACTGTACATTTATGAATTATTGAATATTTTTTATAAGTTAATTTATGTCATTTTGATAAAATTGTCAGTTTTACACTTGGTATTTATCTATGGTACCTACAGTATGTCACTGTGATTAATTTAACTATTATTGCAACACCAAATATTTATATATATATATATATATATATACAGTTGCAAGAAAAAGTATGTGAACCCCTTGGGATTACGTGGAGTTTTGCATGAATTGGGCATAAAATGTGCTCTGAACGTCATCTAAGTCACAACAATAGAAGAACACAGTCTGCTGAACATAATACTACACAAACATTAGATGTTGCCATGGTTTAATTGCACATAACATGTAAACATTCACAGTGCAGGGAGGAAAAAGTATGTGAACCTTTGGACTTAATAACTGGTTGACCCTCCTTTGGCAGCAATAACCTCAACCAAATGTTTCCTGTAGTTGCAGATCAGACCTGTACAACGATCTGGAGTCATTTTGGACCACTCCTCTTCACAAAACTGTTTCAGTGTAGCAATATTCTTGGGGTGGCTGGTGTGAATCGCTCTCTTAAGGTCATGCCACAGCATTTCAATCGGGTTGAGGTCAGGACTCTGACTGGACCACTCCAGAAGGCGTATTCTGTGCTGTTGCAGCCATTGTTTTGTTGAATTACTTGTATGCTTTGGGTCATTGTCCTGTTGCATCACCCATCCTCTGCGGAGCTTCAGTTGGCGGACAGATGGTCGTACGTTTTCCTGCAAAATGTCTTGATAAACTCTGGAATTCATTTTCCCATCAATGACAACAATCCGTCCAGGCCCTGAGGCAGCAAAGCAGCCCCAAACCATGATGCTCCCTCCGCCATGTTTCACAGTGGGGATGAGGTTTTGATGTTGGTGTGCTGTGCCTTTTTTTCTCCACACATAGTGTTGTGTGTTCTTCCCAAACAACTCAATCTTGGTTTCATCTGTCCACAGTATATTTTGCCAGTAGTGCTGTGGAACATCCAGGTGCTCTTTTGCAAACTTCAAACGTGCTGCAATATTCTTTTTGGACAGCAATGGCTTCCTCCGTGTCCTCCCATGTACTCCATTCTTGTTTGATTTCCTTATTGTAGATGTGTCAACAAAAATGTTAGCATGTGCCAGAGATTTCTGTAGGTCTTTAACTGACACTCTGGGATTCTTCTTTACCTCATGCAGCATTCTGCACTGTGCTCTTGCAGTCATTTTTACAGGATGACCACGCCTAGGGAGAGTAGCAACAGTGCTAAACTTTCTCCATTTGTAGACAGTCGGTCTTACCGTGGACACATGAACATCAAGGCTTTTGGAGATACTTTGGTAACCCTTTCCAGCTTCATGCAAGTCAACAATTCTTGATCGTAGGTCTTCTGAGAGCTCTTTTCTGCGAGGCATGGTTCACATCAGACAGTGCTTCTTGAAACCAGTAAACCCAAAACAGGTGTGTGTTTTTTAAGGGCAGGACAGCTGTCAGCAACACATCCAATATCATCACACTGATTGGAGTCAAGGTTGGCTCACTCCTGGCTCCAATTAGCTCTGGGAGAAGTCATTAAGCTAGGGCCTCACATACTTTTTCCTCCCTGCACTGTGAATGTTTACATGTTACATGTTATGTGCAATTAAACCATGGCAACATCTAATGTTTTTGTAGTATTATGTTCAGCAGACTGTGTTCTTCTATTGTTGTGACTTAGATGACGTTCAGAGCACATTTTATGCCCAATTCATGCAAAACTCCACGTAATCCCAAGGGGTTCACATACTTTTTCTTGCAACTGTATATGTTGATTAGAGAGGATGTCCTCCTTTTGTGTTTGCTGCTTTGTGTAATTTAATGCAATTTGCGCGGTTTAATTTTGTTATTTTGAAGCCACTAATGTTAGACTGGCAGTACAGTGCATTATAACAGAGCTAGATTGACTCTTAGGGGTTTATTTACTAAAGCTGGAGAGTCCAAAATCAGACCCCCTTCTGCATGGAAACCAATCAGCTTCCAGGTTTTATTGCCAAAGCTTCATTGAACAAGCTGAGGTTAGAAGCTGATTGGTTTCTATGCAGAAGGGAGTCTGATTTTGGACTCTCCAGCTTTAGTAAATAAACCCCTTAGTGTTTGCTGACCCTCTGGGCATTCGAAGTAATGTCCCTGTTTTTTTTCTGTCTGTTTCTATTTTAGAAAATATAGACGGACATGTCTCCCTGAAGCTCCGTCACGCCGCAGGGAAGACAGCCGCCCGAACATAGATCCCAGCCCGCGCCATCATATAAACGGCTCCTGTTGCCGTAGCAACCCCACTGCCACACACCAGCATGGTCAGGGGAGCATCCCAGCACCAAGCTCTGCCGCCCAGCAAACCCATCAAGGAGGCCCTGGCTCGAGTCTCCTCCAAGATGGCCACCGCACCCTCTCCTGGCAGCAAGAAAGCTGCACAGACATATGCAGCCCTGCAGACAGAGCAGCCAAGCCATCCCTACACATCTGAGAGTGAGTCAGATATTGACCCAGAGACCCCCATACATGCTTCTACTCCTGATCTTACTTCTCCTGACCTTCTCATGTGCTTTGAAAAAATGCTACACAAAGCCCTGAAACAGACTTCTGACCGCATCACAGACAAGCTGTCCAGAGAAATCTGCAAACTAGGGCAATGCACAGCTGACCTGGAACAGAGAGTGGATGACATCGACGCCTCATTTCAGAAACATGCAGATGACCTTGAACTTCTACGTGACGAAAACATGACACTGCAAACGTGTCTAGAGCACTTTGAGGATCGGGCTAGTCGCTCAAATATACGAATCAGCAGCCTTCTCGAGTCGGTCATTGATGTCCAATCTACTGTCACAGCATTATTTCAAGAGCTGGCCCCGCTATCCCAATAGAACGCCTGGAAATGGACAGGGTTCATAGGGCTCCACGACGCACCGATGGCCCACCACGCGATATCATAGCCAAACTCCACTTTTTTCGCACTAAAGAGCAACTCCTACAAGCAGCCCTCAATGCAGAATCCCTCACGTTCCAAGGTCACACCTACCAGCTGTTTCAAGACCTCTGCCCCACTACCATCGCCAAACGCAGGGCCATGAAACCTCATCTACAGGCGCTCCAACAACATGGCATACCATGTAAATGGAGCTTCCCCTTCGCAGTGCGTTTCCATTACCAGGCTTGTGACTACATCTGCAAGACCCCTGATGAGTTACTGGACACCCTGCGGAACGTCCAGCTACACCCACCAACAACACCATCAGAAGGCTCCAGAGATGGCGTTCAGCTTCCTGCTCGCCGCAGAAACCTCACCCTCCACACCTCGTCAATGGTCAACTCAACACTCACAAACAAGATCGTTTTTCATCACCTGCTCTGTCTCCACAATTTTCCGTGGACTGAATCTCACCAACCAACTTCCACCCTACCGCTTACACACAACAAAGTGGAACTCCACCATCACAATAGTTGACACCCATAGTGTCTGTTTTCCTCACCTCTCACCCAGATGCAGATGTTAAGCATCCGTATCATTATGTTAGCCCTCAGGGCCCATACCGTTATTTTGATCTTTTTCAACTTTCTTCCTTTTTCTTTCTTTTTTCCCAATGTTTTAACATGTACTGAGAAAACTCTTTCCTGTCGTCCCGCAAGTTAAAGGTCATCTTTACTTTTCTCTCTCTTATATTGTTGAGAGCATGTTTTGCCTTATATGCTACTTGTTGGACTAGTTTTAAACAGTTATGTTTGAATTTATGTACAGGGACCTTGGTTCTGGCGGCACAGGAGACTTTCAGCCCTACTGGCTCACCTAGAGTGCCGCCCAAGACTAGGACCCCCTGACTCCTCCGTGAGACAACCTTAATGTTTTTTTTTCTCACTGCCATACATTTGTCTATATGCTGTCTTCCCCTCGGCCCAAGTACCTGCGCACCCACTACTAGCCCCCTTGGTATCGAGTTTTTGATACTATTTGGGCTACTACTGTTCTCTAGACCACCCGGGGACCATCTCCTTGGCCTAGTATGGCCCCCTACATCCCCCTCCTGATACCTTTCCCTAACTCTATCCTTCCCCCTTCTCCCCTACATGATGCCACAACTTTGTTTAACTCCTTATCCCACCCAACTTCTTCCTACCATGACAACCAGATTCCCTTCCAGCTGGTAATACCCTACTATCTGGTTTGCTACACACTCTCCCCATGGGTTCCTTAAATATTCTCACCCTGAATGTCCAGGGCCTTAACATACCACAGAAACGCAACAAGGCATTCTGCTCCTTTGCATCGCATAAAGCTCATATAGTCTGCCTTCAAGAGACACACTACACTCCTTCCTCCACTCCCAAATTCTTTGGCCCCCGCTACCCACAGGTCTACACAGCCTCCGCCGCTACCAATCGCAGAGGGGTAGTCATCACCTTCCACCGTACGACGCCCTTCACACTGCATACTGAGATTAAAGATCCCAAAGGTCATTACCTCCTGCTAACCGGGCAACTTCTGGACGTTGAAGTCAACATCGCAACATACTACGTCCCGAACCAAGGTCCCTTACCGTTTCTCTCCCACCTATTGTTGGTCATTGACCACCATAAACGTGGTACACTGTTAGTTTGCAGAGATTCAAATTGTACTTTATACCCCTTCCTAGACAAGTCCCCTCAACCCCACCCACCCACCTCCAAACAAATCTTCCAAGCCATACTACAATGTTACTGCATGATAGATACCTGGAGAGAACTTAACCCGATAAAGCGCCAATATACCTTCTATTCCCACCCTCATAAGACATTCTCAAGAATAGATCACATCTTCATGACTGCTAGCTCCTCCCCCCGACTATTGGCCTCCGAATTCCTCCCAATTCCCTGGTCAGATCACTGTGCTGTACTCACTTCCATTGCCTCTTTGGCCCCATCCCCCCCTGATGCCTCCTGGATCATCAATGACAACCTCTTAACAAACCCGACACATTGCTCGGATATCGAAACTGCGCTCAAAAACTACCTATCTCTAAACCAAACCCCTGACATCTCCCCTCTCCTACTTTGGGAAGCACATAAACCTGTACTTCGTGGGTTCTGCATTAGCAAAGCATCCTTTTTAAATAAAGAGAAAATATAACAATGCCTTCTCCTTAAACAAACCTATGACCAATCTCATAAAGCCTTCCAGACGACCCCTTCCACAGCCAACCGAGAAGCCCTGGAACGGTCCCGATTGGCCCTTGTTCTTCTCCTCACGGACCAGGCGGAGCTCTCACTTTGCAGATCCCAGCATAAATATACAAAAGCCAATAAACCTGGCACCTTCTTAGCTCTTTTGCTCCGTAGGCTTGATCAGATCACCAATCCCATTCGATTACGCACATCTTCTGGCAACCCCACTAGTAATCCAGAACGCATCCTACAAGTCTTCCACAAACATCTCTCATGACTTTACTCTTCCTCCACACCCTTTGACCCTTCCCAGGCTGACACCCTCTTGGCCCCCCTCACCTTCCCAAAACTCTCGGAACACCAACTGACAGCACTAGAGCGTCCCATCATCCCTACTGAAACCCTAAATGCTATCAAATTCTTAAATCCCCGTAAACGCCCAGGACCCGATGGCTTTTCCGCCACATACTACTAAAAATTTGCCCATCTCCTTACGCCTGTTCTTACTAATGTCTTCAATGCCATACTATTGGTCCAAACCTTTAACCCAGAAACAGTTCAAGCCAACATCTCAATGATCCCAAAACTGAACTCGGACGACACACAATGGTCCAATTATAGGCCAATCTCCCTCCTCAATATAGACATCAAATTACTAGCTAAAATTTTATCCACACGCCTCAACTCGTGTATAGGATCCCTAATTCATAATGACCAAGTGGGCTTCATTCCAACCCAACAAGCCGGAGACAACGTCCGACGCGCAACTCCCCTAGCACACATAGCTAAATCTCGCAATATTCCCGCCTGTTTCCTGTCCTTAGACATCCGGAAGGCATTTGACACAGTCTCGTGGCCATACCTGCACTACATTCTGTGTCGATGGGGCTTTGGCCCTCACTTTTTAACCTAGATCTTCTCACTCTATCGCAAACCCTTGACCAGAATCAGGTATCTTGGACATCGGTCTGCTCAATTCCCAATTTCCCGTGGCACCAGACAGGGCTGCCCCCTGTCCCCTCTACTCTTCTTCTTGGCCTTAGAACTGTTGGCCCTTCTGATTAGGGCCAACCTGGATATTCATGGACTCGAGATAGGAGGCTCCCTTCACAAATTATGTCTATTTGCAGGCGATGTTTTACTTTTTCTCACCTCCCCTTTGATTTCTTCTCCTTCTCTCCTCCGGCTCCTTGAGAGGTTTGGCTCACTCTCAGGCCTTCAAATCCCCAAAAATCAATAGCACTCAATACCTCCCTTCCCCCTAAAGATCTGGCCCATTTGAAATTGATACTTCCGTTCTCCTGGTCACAATGTTCTATTCCCTTCCTGGGTATAAAACTGACCCCCAATATCTCGGATCTATATGCCGCCAACTACTCCACTATGTTAGCCCATCTAGCTGCTCTTATGACCAAATGGTCCTCTCTACCCCTTGCATGGTTAGGCAGAATAGTAGTTGTGAAAATGTCAATCCTCCCCAAAATTTTATACCTTTTCAGAGTTCTCCCAATCTCGGTACCCGCCCATTACCTTCGCACCTTACAGCGTCGCATATTTTCCTACGTCTGGGGCACGGTCTGACCCCATGTACCCCGCTCAACCCTGTATCACCTCAAACTTAATGGCGGACTAGGTCTCCCAGATATTAGCAAGTATTACCAGACCGCACACTTAGCGCAATTGCCAAAATATCACGCGACCCATGAAATCCCTCAATGGGTTATCCTTGAATCCATAGAATGCGACCCCCTGTCTACTGCTAACCTGCTATGGTTAAGACCTATAGACCATCGCTCGATAACAAACCCCATCACATCTCACTTTTTGTTGCTTTGGGAGAAACTGAAATACCGCTATCTTTTACAATCGCCACATAATCCCCTGCTCTCATATCTCCAAAACCCAGCCTTTCCCCCAGCATGGTCTTAACCACACGTATTCAAACAATGGACCTCAGCCAACCTTCTCCGGGCCCATCACTTCATGCTTAGGAACAAATTTAAACCCCATACCTCATTGTGTTAAACCTATGAACTTCCAGCCTCCAAAATATTACAATACTTACAATTGAAACATTTCTACGCTCCATACACCACAGCAATCAACCAAGCGAACACCATGTCTCCCTTTGAACGGGCTTGTCACAAAGACCCCCATAGACGAGACCTCATCTCATGCCTGTACTCCCTTCTTACAACATCGGTCACCACATCACCCCCTCATATACTCGCAAATGGGAAGCGGACCTTGGCCGGCAACTAGACCCTTCTGACTGGGACCACATATCTGGTCCAATACTAAGTCATCATCGCACAATATTGTAGCTCTAGAAACCAACTATAAAGTCCTATCCGTTTGGTACCTAGTCCCAATGAGTATTGCAAAGTACACACCTAATTATGCCCCACTTACTTTAGAGGCTGTGTAGACCTAGGTACGCATTTACATATATGGTGGGATTGCCCAATCGCCCAAGCCTTTTGGGCGGACATCTTTAGTATACTGTCGAAACTGCGCAAAAACACTCCAGCCGAACCCGGTTACTGCGCTGCTCAATCTACGCCCCCCTGGTGTAACCATCTCACAATTCAAACTTATTCTACAAGTTACCACGGCTGCCAAGCAGGTCATAGCTAAGTCTTGGAAATCTACCTCCCTAAGTTTTGCAGTGTTTAAAAATAGAGTTACCCAGGCTATGATTCACGCTAAAGTGGAAGCCACAATTCTAGATACTATGCCTAAATTCCAGAATGTTTGGAACCCCTGGGTAGAGTGCTTCCTCCCGCCAAACTTTGATGACTCACTTAACCCATGATAAATACTCCATACTACTCTGGTACCATTTCCTACCAATCCCGCATACTCCTCCATTTACTGCTGCTAGCTGTGGAGTCACTTACCCCTTCTCACCCCTCCCCACTCTCCCTCTGACCTCCCTGACCCATTCCCCCCCTTTTTTTCCCCCTAACCATCCTGTATAACTCTACACTCCTATGTTATGATCCACCTATGCATCATTGGGGAGCGCGCCTACTTGCTTGTTAAAATTTTGTATGTACCTAAGCTATTAGCTTTACCCATCTTATGTTCCTTAAAACTGTCATATTGTCAATTCACCATTTCCCTCCTCTCCCCTTTTTTGTAAAGACTCTACTGTCATTGATGCCTATTATTATAATCTTATGTTTGAGAAATGTCTATCTCTAATGTCCCTTCTCTTCCTCCCTGTTAAAATGCCAATAAAATATTTAAACAAGAAAATATAACTTTTGTTTTGGTCCCAAAAAGCCAACAGGAAGTGAGAGAGAATTTCAAAATGAGAGGAAATCTCCTCTTAAGCAGTTATCACTGGAACAGCTGTCCCCATTGGAAAATTTGCCTCCATCTCTTGTTCCAAGGATGTCTGTAAAGTTTTGGATTTCCCATCACTTTCTTTCCCGGTGGTATTGGTTACCAGGTCAACTGGAGAGGGCAAATCTCCCCAACAGGGATACAGACAGTGATAAAAGCCTGATAGAGATTTCACCATTTACCCACTTTATCCAAAATTAGAAAAAAAATTGCCTTCAAATACAGTTTAATACATTGCTATATTAAACAATGTTTATATCTGCCTGGAGTTCAGCTTTAAAAACTATTAGGTAACTTATGTTCCACATTAAAATGATAATTTCATCCACAAGAGCATAGAATTCTGTTTATGTTGTTTGTACGAATTATCTTTGCCAAGCCTGCATACATGCACAGCATTTCCACAGACTGTCCAGGTCTCATTTTTTCCCCTATCTCGATTTCTTTCAGTTTTCAAGCTGAGATAGAGGCATCAGCATAACCGAGCCATGTGGCATATTGCAATATTACAAATTCCCCCTATAGATAAGGAGAAAATACATTTAAAGCAAGCTGCTCTGCAATTTATGCAACATCAGATAACGGGAATTCCAGCTGCATTCAGACTGGAACACTGGGTGATAATATTAAATTTTTCATGAAATGATTGATTTTATGTAGATGCAATTGGAAAACATCACAGAGATTCTTCATATTAAATGCCTGAAGTGGGACACAACAGCGAGTGATTGTGTTTATCATTTTCTATTGAAGTTCAGCATTGCCATCTTAAAAAAAAAAGAAAGTTTTTAGCATGTCATCTCTTTCCCTGCAAATTAAAAAAAAAAGGTTTATTTTTTTTTATATACAAACAGTGGGCCGACACGTGCGAATATTTCATTGATGCCATGTGACCATTTAGATGCATTAATTTATAGTACAGTTACAACCTATCGTATACAGTCCCCTAAGGTGTAACTGACCAAGTATGGGACAGAAAAATAATTTATTGACATTTTTTCACAAGCAGTAAATAATCTTTATATCAAATGCCCACTGACATCTGTAGCTGCAGACACTCTGGGGCATCTCATGCCTACAGAAGAAGCACTGAAGTCAAGTTCAGCTCCCCTCTCCCACTAGTGACCCAGCAGCTCAGCTAATTATCCTTTACTCTCCCAGAAGTGACTCAGCAGCTTTCCAGCCTTATATTTTTTATTTTAGGGATCTCCAGGTGGGTGAGCAGGGTCAGTTGAGCTGCTTTCAGAACAACTTTGAGGAATTCAGGGTTCTTGGTGTGAACTCTGAGAATGAATTGTTCTGCATTGCCTGCAGCTACAGAGGTGAGCCAGAGCATGCTTTAAATCTAATTTGTTGTCTGTTTAGAATATGTAGCTACAGGTTTCATTTTATTTATCCTCATCAGTGCAAATATGGATGTTGTAGCTATAACTGTAATGTATACTATAACTATAGCTTCTTAGAGTATGGCTTGGGGTTCAACAAGACAAAATATGCACAGTGCCGTACTGTTAAAGGCTGTGCCCACACTGCAGGGATTATTTGCTTGTTTATGCCTAGGAGAATGATAAGATATTTCTTTACCAAATCCTCCTATCCTCCTCCCAGTTAGTTTGTTTCTTGCAGTGTCTGCACCCTCATGATCAATTGGTCTAGGGTCCTGATGCCATCAAGTCCAGAGTAGGGTCCATAGCCCTGCAGTAGATGTGGAGATGCTGAGGGATAGTCCACCACTGGATTGTGAGGGAGTGCCATGTGCAAAGGGAAAAGAGGATCAGGAATTTCTCTTCCCTCCTAGTCAAAAGGAGCAATTAACCCTTGCAGTTCAGGCACAGTCCCACTACAAGGGATATTTTTTTATTTACCCAGAGTTGGCCTTTACATATATCATGGGCTTCTTGTCACAAAAACATATTGTATGCTGATAATTTTATGAATATTTTATGCAATGATAGTATTCAGTTTATGCAGATGCCATCATTTATATTTTCTACAGATTTACATGCACACCATGCTGAAAGCCTAAAGCAATTGTGACAGTGGAAAGCATTATGACATATTATTCACATGATTTAAAAACTGTTGCTACCACTACACAAGCTCCTTGGTAGTTCTAGTCTGTCCCAAAACCTGTCACTACTGTTGGACAGCTTGGTCTGTATGTATATGAAGGGAAATATAAATAAGGGAATTTGAGAAAAAAAGAAATATAAACACACTGATTAATGTATTAAGCACAGGCCATTATCAATATATAATATTTTTGGCAATAGCGGCCCTTTCAAACCGACAGTTTTGTGCGAAAAACAAAACGTTTTCTTAATTTACTCCCTGTGCTGGGGTATGGCTATCTTTAACCAGTTGTTGACACTGGGCATTCTTCACACTCCAAAAAATTATCCATGGATTTACACAGAGCATGTGTAGTATGTCTAGTCCTTCTGCATCTTTGTCCCTTCACCCTGGCAAGTGAGCAATTCCTGACTGTGAAAGATACTGTCATTGTTAATATATGAAGCTGTAATTGCTCCTGTCACGATCGCGCCGTCAGACCCCAGACCTTCTCAACAAACTCCTGACCAAAGTACTAGCCGATCTAGAACCGCAATGTGACGTGCGTAACAGTGCCACACCCAGCTGCCCCCTGCACAATGATTTTCCAGCTAATGGACCACAATCGATGTACCGGCAGCCTGGGCGACTGTTACTGGGTCAGGTAAATTACGCAATTAACCCTTCACACTGCCACCACCTCCTTTTTGTACAGAGAAAGAGGAAACTCGGCGTTATCAGATATAACACTATAATGATTGAGATAATCGTCTGTATAAAACGGTCCGCAAGCCGGTTATACAGAGGTTTAAACAAACACAGTAGCATTCTCTTTAGAGGCAGGAATTCGTAAATTGCAATAAAGCGCTATAGAAACAGTTCAACACTTTCAGAAGAAAAGATTTATTACTAAAAGGTCAAATGGGTGCAATACAAATATTTACAGAAAAAGATGTACCTAAGATGTTTATATACATATACAAAGAACCATAGCACAGCAAAGAGATATCAGAGAGAGGTGAAAGGATTAAAGTACTTGCCAAAGTCCTGGGTTAGCAAATCCAAGTTTCAGAGCAGAAGGGTGCTTTGATCTCCCTATGTTACGATGGTCAATGGGAGAATTCTTGAACAACCCACTCTTAGGCCTGACAGCCTGTTTAGTAGTCCCCAGCAGGGGGTGGCTCTGAAATCAAGGACCAATCTCCGCTTAGGGCGCGGAGATATGGGTGGATGCCTCAACTAGAGAAAAAATCTCCCATAACTCATATTTTGGCCTATAACTTTCCATCTGCACCAGTGACATCCCACCCGTGGGTAGATTATTATGCAAGCAAGTCTGAGGATTGATTAGATAGGAATTATGAAAGTGTACAATGAAAGGTTCGCAAGATCTATTTTTCTGTTTTCCTGTGTGTCCGAGACAAGGCGAGTGACCCATCAAACTACTTGCCTGCTCATCGTCCATCTGACGATATCTCCGGTTTTTATGTAAGTCTCTCATATTCCAAGATATGAGACATAGGGGAAACATGGATTTTGAGATGTGTTATCGGATTCTGTCACCTATGCTGAGTAGGTTTTATTAGG
This sequence comes from Staurois parvus, assembly GCF_062004578.1. Classification (NCBI taxonomy): domain Eukaryota; kingdom Metazoa; phylum Chordata; class Amphibia; order Anura; family Ranidae; genus Staurois; species Staurois parvus. The sequence goes on from NW_028318781.1 coordinate 4,052,065, forward strand.
TTGGAATCTCTCTCAACTCCTGAGAAAGCTTGCCTTATCTTTTCCGAGGTGTGAAATGTCACAGGTTCTTGGACAGCTAGACCCTGGATCCCTGGGGGGGCCTTTATAGCTCCTATGACCCTCCTGTGAAATTTGTTAACACACATACACTGTCACTGTGACTCTCAGAGTGAGGGGGGAAGGGGGAAAGGAAAGTGAGGGGAGAAAATGGAGATTCTTAACAAAATGGCGGACTGCATCAGTCTCTGTTGCGCACGTTTGCGACAGCTCCTGCTGTCAACAAACAACAACTTGATCCAATCAGGGGAATTAAACAAAGCATTCATGCCACTTTTCTCAGCAGCCATTTAAAATGTCCTGCTTCAAGTTTCGGTAGCTTTTCCAAAATGTTTAAGTGTCCCTTCACATGTATGTGGATTGGATGTGGTTTGATCCGCATCCAATCCGCATGACATGTGAAAAAGCATTGCTTCCTATTGTGCCTGTTCACATACGTCCAGTGCATTGGCAGTGCAGATTCAGTGCGGATCCAGTGCAGTTTTAAAGAGTCATGTCCGATTTCTGAGCAGTGTGGTCCAGTTCAGGTGCAGATTACAGGCTATTGACTTCTATGGGAACCATTTCTGAACCACATACAGTTGTGTTCAAAATAATAGCAGTGTGTTGAAAAAAGTGAATAAATCTCAAAATCCTTCTAATAGCTTTTATTTCCATACACACAAATGCATTGGGAACACTACACATTCTATTCCAAATCAAAACATGAAGAAAAATATATCAAATTTGTGTTGTTCCTCTAAAAAAATTGAAGAAAAGTGAATATCAGACTGTTCAAAAAAATAGCAGTGTTTGTATTCTTCTTTACAAACTCAAACATTCACTATATAAACTGAAAAATGTTAGAAGATTTTGCTTTCCTTTGAATCACTTAATATTTAGTTGTATAAGCACTGTTTCTGAGAACTGCTGTACATCTGTGTTGCATGGAGTCAACCAACTTCTGGCACCTGTGAACAGGTATTCCAGCCCAGGATGATTGGACTACATTCCACAGTTCTTCTCTATTTCTTGGTTTTGCCTCAGAAATTGCATTTTTGATGTCACCCCACAAGTTTTCTATTGGATTAAGATCCAGGGATTGAGCTGGCCACTCCATAACATCAATCTTGTTGGTCTGGAACCAAGATGTTGCACGTTTACTGGTGTGTTTGGGGTCATTGTCTTGTTGGAACACCCATTTCAAGGGCATTTCCTCTTCAGCATAAGGCAGCATGACCTTTTCAAGTATTCTGATGTATTCAAACTGATCCATGATCCCTGGTAAGCGATAAATAGGCCCAACACCGTAGTATGAGAAACATACCCATATCCTGATGCTTGCGCAACCATGCTTCAATTTTGGCTATTCTTCTATCCATTCGAATGGTAGTGTTTCGCTTTCTTCCACATCTTTCAGGTTTTGGTTGCCATTTTAAAGCATTTGCGATCATTTTGCTGAGCAGCCTATCATTTTTTGTACTTCTTTATATGTTTTCCCCTCTCCAATCAACTTTTTAATCAAGGTACGCTGTTCTTCTGAACAATGTCTGGAACGAACAATGTCTGGAATTTCAGAGAGAAATGCACTGTAACCAGCATGTACAACATTTGCTGCCTTCCTTTCTTAAATAAGGGCAATAATTGCCACCTGTTTTTCAAAGAATGAATGACCTCACTAATAGAACTCCACACTGCTATTATTTTGAACATGCCCCTTTCAATTAGTGATTCAATTACACAGAATCAGCAGCATGCATGTCATGACTGTTGGGTCTGTTGGATTTCTATTACTCTACTGCACCTGCTAGTAAATTATTTGCCATGTAGAAATATCATTTCTACCAAAAACAGTGATTGATTAGGTTAGTGATGTCTGACTGCTATTATTTTGAACACAACTGTATGTGTGAACAGGATAGGATCCTGAGCTAATCCTATCCTGAACCTGATGTAAACCTGACATGAACCTGTCAACAAATACTGTATCAGCTGTGAAACCTGAGCTTCAATCCGTACTGCATATGTGTGAATCTGTGTGGAAGTATTATTGCACCAAATTTAGTTTGACCAAGTTAATTACCTCCATAGATATCTTCATACACAATGAAACTGGAAGCAATTAAGACTAGTGATGAGCCGAACTGCCCTGGGTTAGGTTTGAGCAGAGTTTGGTGAACTTTAAAGAAGTCCGGATGTTGAACCCAAACCCTATTGAAATCAAAGGGAGCCAAATAAAAAAATGGCCATTTTCTGGGCTAATAGGGTAAATATTAGTACCGAATTTTGAGCTCATTCCTAATTAAGATCAAGTGTAAGTTGGCATAGAGACTGGCAGCTACACCCCTCTACAACTGTCACTGGTTGTTAAGAATGCCATGATCATCACCGATGACAGTATCCTAGCAACCAGAAATGCTGGCAGTGGGCGGAGCCTGATGGGGAAGCTAAGACACTAGTTCCCGATCAGGTCTGCTCTCCGTGTGATTGACAGCAGGCGGGTACTGAAGCCAACTTTTGTAATATGGAGGCATGGGAGTTTGCAAGTATAGGGTTTAAACCCACCCTCCACACACATACACGCACACACACGTACCTTACTCTACCTTCTCAGTGTAAAGTAAGACTCAGTGTAAGCTCTATGATGGAGCATACACAAGATTGGTGATGTTATTGTCCTCCTCACATGACAATGTTCAAGTCAGGCAAGTGCTGCTTAATGGGAAGAGGTCATATTCATCTAAATATCTGGAAATACTGGGTATTCGAAAGGCAAGTACAAGTGATGGAGGGGAGAGCTTTAAAGAGAAAGAGTCTTTTTAAAGAGCAGCTCCAGTCTCCCCACCAAAAATCAGCAGCTAAAAATTCTGTACCTGCTGACTTTTCATATAAGGACACTTACATGTCCAGGGATCCAGCTATGTCCCCTCCTGAGCTAATTCTTCAGGAAAGGGAAACTGGTAGTGAAGCCTTCTGGCTTCACAGCCAGTTCCCTACTGCACATGAGTGAGCCGCGCTGTGTTATGTGAATGGTCATGCAGTCCTGGGCAATCTGACCTGCAACTGTCAAAACCAGGTACCTGCTACCTCCTCCCCAAAAAAAGTGCCAAATGTGGCAGTGGAGGGGGGAGGATGCAAACAAGTGGAACTTCCCCTTTTGGGTAAAGTTTCGCTTTAACAAGATGTTTAAAATACTGTTGTCTTGGAACAGTGTGTTCCACTTGATCTTCACACTAACTGATTCTTCAGTGACTCCTGACCCTGCCCTTGCATTACTTCACTGTCAAGGTCCTACCTTTTCCCTGAGGTTATGTTACTCCATGTGCTGGCGTCCATCTTGGATTCTGCTGTGCATGGTGGGAATCCTTTTTATGCCTTCAGGTCTCTGAGGTCCACCCCCCAGAGGGGCGTGGCTGATGACATATAAGCCTGTGGCCCGCACATGCTCTTTGCACTTGTGTCTTGTGTCTTTGTGTTACTATTACTCTGTTCTGACTCTCGTGACTCTCCTGGTATTCTGATTCGGCTTGTGACTTGACTATTCTTTGTATTCTCCTTTGATCTGACCCTCTGTTGCTGAACCCGACTCGTGACCTGTGATTCTCGTCTGCTGTCCTGTACTGTTTTGTCCTGTTGTTGTTGACCCCGGCCTGTCTGACTACTCTTTTGTCTCTACCACCAGCTCACGCCATTGGCGGCGGCCATTACCACAGCTGAGGTGTCTCGGGGGCCGTGACCTGGTTCCTGGCTGCGTCAAGTCCATCCCCACCATCAGGGGCCCTGGGGAAGGGCAGCCTGGGACTTAGACTCCGCGCCCTGAGGGACTTCGGTCTGTGGGTGGTGGTTGTCGTCAGCCAGTGCGTTACATTGTTAGGCCTGCCTGTCCGTTCCTCGGCTCCTGCCCTGACATTCACATAGGAATTGATCAGTTCTCAAGTGATTCCTGTACGGTTATCGTCCACACACTGGCAGCAGCTACTAAAATTCCCTCTATTGCATCGCTGATAGTGGACCTCAACGTCCAATGTGATATGGAGAGAAGATCGACCCCTAATAACTTCTCTTACCAAAAGTTCCAATTCCAATGGGCTAGGTGGCTACGCAACCCGAACTGTTCTGTATCCAGTTGATGACTTAATTGTACGAAACTCGAACTGTCTGAACTTCTGTACTAGACTGGCATGGTGGTATTCCCCCCCCCTATCTCCCCTTCTCCCCTTAATGCCTTCATTACCTCCTTTCGTTCCCTGTTATCCCCCTTGTTTATATTGACTGTATAAAGAATTGCGGTTCTGTAACCCAATAATCCTCTCAGGTTAAGTTGACTAATGTTAGTTATTTCCCCAGCCAAATGGTGGGGTTCCTATGTTGTATATTCTTTGTGTAAAGTTTAAACTGATGCTTGAATCATTGCTTGTTACCATGTAATATCTGAAATATTCAATAAAAACATTTGAATATAAAATACTGTTGTCACCTTATTAAAAAGCTCATTTATTTTATTGCAAAAAAAGATGACATGGGGTGTATTTATACCAGTGTTTCTCACCCTTATTTAGTCAGGGCACCCTTTACAACTGTGCAGAATCTCAGGGCACACCAGTCCCATGAGTCATGTGTTTTAATGCTACTTTAAACAGGCAAAAAAGGTGTCAGCATGAATTTTAAAATTGCGCAACACCAAAACACATGGTACTGTGGCTGGGTGTCCGACATATCCTTAGCAACTGATGATATCTTTGGTTAGTAGGATACAGGCAGGAGGGCCCCCACAGCATTCTGGGTCACCAACAAGGAGTACGGATAGCAGCAGGGAGGAGAAGAGAGCTGGGAGGAGAAGCGGGCTGTGCTCTCTACCTCTTGTCTGTAAACAGGAGTTAACACAATCTCAGATCAGACTGTGCAGTTTTTTGTCATTTGGCCACAGCACCCCAGTTGAGAAACACTGATTTATACAACTGTCACCCAAGGAAAGCACATTTTCCAAATTGAACCTTATTTGACAAAAATGTGTCAGGTCCTAGCTGAAAATTGTGTGAATTTTGGGTGAAAACATTGATAAATGCAGCAAAACAAAAAAATATTAAATATTTTTTAAAAAGTAGAAAGCGGTAGAATGACTACGACCACATTTATTAAAAAGAAGCCTCAGTCAACCTGTACACATAAGGCTTAAAAATTAGTTTTATTATTAATTCTACGTTAGATGTGTCCCATATTCTTTAGCTGACTTTCCATTTATATATGGTACACTCCGTAAACGCTTATTTTACTGAGGCTCATTTTCAAATAAAATCTTTTGATTCCACCTGGCCCATTTAATATTTAACCTTTTCATGAAACTTACAAAATTTAGTAATATCAATTGGTTACCTTGATAATCAAAAAGCAGTTTGCCTCCATATTTCTACATTATTTTAAAATGACATTTTAAAAAATATTTTTAATTAAGGTCTTTATTTGTTTTGTGTATAAATATGCCTGCAGCAGGCATTGCATTTTTTTCTGCTTGTGTTTCACAATAACAACTGTAGCAGAGTGTCAATGTGCGTTTGTGTGCTAGGCAGTATGACAGCTGAACTGGTGGGTTTGTTTTGTTAACAAAGCCATGTGATCACTATGATAACCAATCATGATCTGGAATAAATTACAGTGGTATCCAATTGTAAAATTAGATTGAGAGCTGTCAGAGGCAACACTGTCTCAGCATGTGGTAGTACAGGCTTCTAGTTCTGTAATGGAACATAGATTAATATTCCCCTAACACGAAGTATTGCTGGCAGGAACTGATTAAAGGGTGTGTTACATGCTGAATGATTTACTAGCTTTTGTGTACGCAGTTTATTTTCTGTAAATTAAAAAAAGGGGACAAAAATGTTTATATTTTTATGGAAACAATCCCATCTGAACCACACTATAAAAAGCAGTTGCTTCTAAACATAATGGCACTGTTTGGAAAGCATATGATATACATATAAATAGAGAAACCAGCTGGAGTCATGTAATGATGAAAATCATTGCCTGCTGAATAGATGGCACAAGATGATTTACTTACCGAGAAACAGATGCATTATCAACTGTTTTTTGTATGATTAATTGCTAATGTCTAACAAAGTGAAAGGCACTTAAGGATATTTTGAGCACCGACGTGGATGTACTCAGATGTTCTTCAATTTTCATATATTACCAGTTCATGAAAATTTTTTGGAAAAGGATTTTTTTTTTTTGCTGCATAGGATTACGTTCCCGGAAGTGCACAGGTAGCTGCTGAAGATGCAAGATGTTGGTGAATGCAAACTTAATAGTAGTAACAGGATATTCAACTTTTTATATACTATATACACTATATGTATATTTGTTTTATACTTAATATACTATATGTATATTTGTTTTATACCTAATATATTATACTGTATATTGTATAAACTATATGTATATTTGTTTTAGCCTTAATATACTCTATACTACTATATATATACTACAGTCCAAGTTTATTTGTTTTATACCCCTCTGCGCTTTGAAACTAAAATCCTAATAGAAATACCACCCAATAAACTTTTTAAAAGAGAAATATGGGGTTCAGGAAAAAAAATATCAAAGACTGCTGATTGCTCAGTTCTTAGTCTTCAGTAAGCAGAGAGCCCGGGACTGTCAGTCACCGGCTCTCTGCTCTGCCCCTTCAGCGCTTACTGGAGCGTAAGGCTGTGGAGGGTGTGGGAGCAGCTGGCTTATTGCTGAAAGGCTGAGCCAGCTGCCAGTAGGGCACCATACTGTTGAGATCATCCAGAGCCTGGACCGACTCTGTGATGTCAGCTGACAGCAGGCTTGAGACCATTTTCGGCTGAAAATGGGTCACAGGAGTGCAGAGCGAACCACACTCCTGGGATCCATAGCCAAAAGAGCTTTGGTCATATTTCTCCTTTAATCCCATTTGCTCTGTGCAATCACCTTGTGCTTCCCACTGCCATATTGATGGACACACACTCACCAGATCCGTTTGCCAACGTCTCTCAAGACAGGCAAAGCATGCTTTAGAATGCTTTCCTTGATGAGCCTTTTTTCTTTAAATAGAAATAGATCACTAACAAGTTCAGGACTGGAAATCCTCATGGATATGCACATATACAATGCCTCATATAGTGCAAAATTTCTTGACTAAATCCATTTATTAAACAACATCTTGATATACACTATATTGCCAAAAGTATTGGGACACCCCTCCAAATCATTGGATTCGGGTGTTCTAATCACCTCCATGGCCACAGGTGTATAAAATCAAGCACCTAGGCATGCAAACTACTTCTACAAACATTTGTGAAAGAATGGGTCGCTCTCAGGAGCTCAGTGAATTCAAGCGTGGTACCGTGATAGGTTGCCACCTGTGCAATAGGTCCATCCGTGAAATTTCCTTGCTGCTAAATATTCCACAGTCAACTGTTAGTGGTATTATAACAAAGTGGAAGCAACTGGGAACAACAGAAACTCAGCCACGAAGTGGTAGACTACATAAAATGACAGAGCGAGGTCAGTGCATGCTGAAGTGCACAGTGCGCAGAAGTTGCCAACTGTCTGCAGAGTCAATCGCTAAAGACCTCCAAACTTCATGTGGCCTTCAGATTAGCACAACAACAGTGCGTAGAGAGCTTCATGGAATGGGTTTCCATGGCCGAGCAGCTGCATCCAAGCCTTACATCACCAAGTGCAATGCAAAGCGTTGGATACAGTTGTGTAAAGCTTCTGCCACTAGACTCTAGAGCAGTGGAGACGTTTTCTCTGGAGTGACCAATCATGCTTCTCTGTCTGTCAATCTGATGAATGTGTATGTGTTTGGTGGTTACAAGGAGAACAGTACTTGCCTGACTGCATTGTGCCAAGTGTAAGCTTTCGTGGAGGGGGGATTATGGTGTGGGGTTATTTTCCAGGGGTTGGGCTTGGCCCCTTGGTTTCAGTGAAGGGAACTCTTAAGGCGTCAGCATAACTAGACATTTTGGACAATTTCATGCTTCCAACTTTGTGGGAACAGTTTGGGGATAGCCCCTTCCTGTTCCAGCATGACTGTGCACCAGTGCACAAAGCAAGATCCATAAAGACATGTATGAGCAAGTTTGGGGTGGAGGAAGTTGACTGGCCTGCACAGAGTCCTGACCTTGTTTGACATCAGTGGTCAACCATTCCCATAGACACACTCCTAAACCTTGTGGACAGCCCTCCCAGAAGATTTGAAGCTGTTATAGCTGCAAAGGGTGGGCCACAGGGGCGGACTGACAACTCATGGGGCCCCTGGGCAATAGGGGATCATGGGGCTCCTGTGTCCTTGCCCAAACTCAAAAAAGCCTATGAAAAAGGTACCAGGGGCATCTCATGGGGCCCCCTAATGACCCCGGGCCCTCGGGCAGTGCCCTAGTTTCCAAATGGTCAGTCCGCCCCTGGTGGGCCAACTCAATATTGAACCCTATGGACTAAGACTGGGATGTAAAGGCAGGCGTCTTAATACTTTTGGCAATATAGTGTACTCATATGTTCCAAAAATAAATGGACACATTTAAAAAATGTCAGTGTGGTTCTCCTCTAATGTCCTTAGCACTGTTGGCTCTGATATACACACAGCTGGCCATGCTGTGCATCAGTAACAGTAAATGCTCCCCAGCCTCCCTCTCTGTTGAGTTCCACACACACCAACTGACTCCACTTCAACTTGTTTCGTCACAGAGGTGACTTTCTCTGGTATTGCACAAACCATCCCCAAACCTCCTCTTCTGGGGTCCCTCACCTGCAATCTTGGCTCCTCTTTTTCTCTGTCCCATAGGAATCACTTACTGTGGGGGCATATGTGCAGGCTCAGCCCTGTCGCTCCCTTTCTGCTCACAGGATTTGGCTGACAGCAGCGGGAGCCATCTCAGTCAAGCTTGTGAGAGTGGGGAGAGAGGAGAAGACTAACAGGATGCGTTGGATTGATACAGTACTCAGGTTAGTATTTGGTGGGGAGGAGCACAGCAAATGGCAAAATGTTCTATACTATAATGCAGGGAATGCTCCCCATAATGCAGGGGATGTCCCAAATTAGGGAAATTACAATTAGAAAAACTGTATTGTATGTAAAAATAATAGAATTACACTCAAATGTTAAAATCCTTGCAAGATTTGCATGCAGGTAATAAACAGGGTAACCAGGAGCCACCACCTATGGGCACCAGTTTTGGCATGTGCAGGGTGGATCATTAGCTCTAGTGCTTAGAACATATGCCACCCTTCTGAGGTTGAAGTGCACACCTCTCTCCTGCCCTTTTGTTCTGCTCAGCTTACAAATAACTCCACCAACCAAATCTAAGAATGCTGTTGTTTAGGAATGTGTTTTAGGGAAACTATCCCCTTCCTCATCATGTCAACAGTACAGTGTGAGTGGTTTTAAAAAACTAAGGATGAGCTCTCAGTTTGGTTAATGTAATTATTTTATATCTATCTCTTGTTCCATGAAACAGCTTTCCTGGCTTTTTTAATTATTAAATTGTTTGTAACTAGAGTAGATGATTTATCTTACATTGTTTATGCCCACTTGATAACTACCAAATTCGCTCTTCCCTATATGAAACTGCAAAATATGAGCTAGCATTTCAATAGTTAATATGTTTTCAGATTGAATATTTAACTGTTAATATAATATACATTTTATATTAAGAATAATGTAAAATTATTGTTGTTCTGAATTTATACCAAATCAAATTATAGTAAAACATCAGCAAATCATTGCATATTTACAATACAATAGATAGCTACAGTAGTTAGGTAGATAGATGTGAAAAATTATTTCCTGATTTTTTTCCATATTTTTCACACTTGATTTAGATCATAAAACAAATTTTAACATTACACAAAGATAATCCATAACTGATGGAACCATGAATTCTGCGCTCTACCAAAAAATCCTGAAGGTGAATGTCCAGCCATCAGTTTGTGACCTCAATCTCAAGCGCACTTGGCTTATACAGCAGGACAATGATCCCAAGCACACCAGAATGACTCAAAAAACAAAATCAGGTTTTGGAGTGGCCTAGTCAAAAACCTAAATCCAATTGAGATGCTGTGGCATGAGCCTAAACAGGCTGTTTTTGCCTGAAAACCCTCCAATGTAGCTGGATTAAAACAATTCTGCAAAGAAGAGTGGGCCAAAATTCCGCCACAGTGATGTGAAAGACTCCTAGCCAGTTATTGCAAACGCTTGATTGCATTTCTTTCTGCCAAGGGTGGCACAACCAGTTATTAGGTTTAGGGGGCAATTACTTTTTCACACAGGGCCAGACAGGTTTGGACAGCTTTTTTCCCTTAGTAAATGAAATCATCATCAAAAAGCTTAATTTTGTATTTTCTCGCTTTTATCTTTTGTAGTATTAAAATTTGTTTGATGATCTAAATCATTTAAGTGTGACAAATATGCAAAAAAAAACAAAAAAATACTTCTTTACAGCACTGTAGATGGATAGGCAGATAGATAGTTGGATAAAAAAGATAGTCTGATCAGATGTATACAAGTCTATCAGTATGTCTATGGGTTGAAGAAAACATGTAACTAGTCTGATGTCTGCAGTTGTGGTGATTTGAGTTGTTTGATATAGAGGAAGATTGTGCAAATCTGTATATAATATAATGTATGGAACAGAAAGTAACTTAATACTGGAATAATAATATGTTTGTTGTGTTTTATGTCATACATAATTCCATAGTGTGAAGCCAACCTGCTTGAGCATTGTTTCTCTCACACTCAGTAATTATATGTTAATACTGGATTTTATATATCTACTGAAATGGCACTAATGAAATTTGAGTGCTAAAATTAGACCGTATTGTTTTTGTTATGGTTATGGCAGTTTAAAAGAGACATATGGGGTTGGAAAAAAAAATTATACTTACCTAAGTGAATGCAGCATTGATATGATGCTGCGTCTCTGTCCCCCACTGTCTCTGCACTGAGAACTGAGTGATCAAACGCCGCCAATCACTCAGTTCTTGGTTTTCACTGAGTAGAAAGCAGTGACTGTCAGTCACTGGCTCAATGCTTTTCTGGCCCCCCAGAGTTACAAAAAATAAAGCATTAGAAAGTAAATAGTTTGCACTGAGACCCCTAAAAATGGTGGCAGTTTCAAGGTTCTAACCATTTGGTCAATACTGGAGACCTTTAATTTGCAGTTTTGAATGGTTGCCATGTAGTGTACTCCCCAAAATAAACATTTTACATAATACACTGAACCTGTGCCTAGATCACACCAAAATACCCCCATACTCAGAACAAACAGCAAAAACACTGACTGCGAACAAATTATAGAATGTATGCCTTTAATTGGGCGTTGAATTCCATTATCGGTTTTACTATTGTTACCTCTTGTGGTAGGAGCATTCTGCAGCTTAACTTCTTTAGCAGTAAAAATACTTTTTAAAACTGATGGTAACACTTTTCCTTCCTCTGTAAGCAACTGGGAGGTTCATTGTCCTCTGCACAGCCCATGGCTTATTAAGTTAAAGCTGAACTCTAGTGTTACAACCCTGCACCCTCTGTCCTACCCCCATTCCTGAGACTCCTACCCCTGCCCACACTATAACAAATACATATACATACATCATTTTTTTAGTGGTCTTCTGGCTTGTCTTTTTTAACATCACTAGTCTTTCATTTCTACTCTGTCATTGGCAGTGGTAGAGCCTTACATCTGCACTGAATAGCGCTCCTGTAATCACACGTGAACACTGATCAGTGCAGTAGCATTCTGCAACCAGGTTAGCATAATGAGGGACCCCAGGGGCAGGATACCCTGGGCTCAGAGGTAGTGGGTAGATTGTCCATCCCCCAGTAGACTGGTGGCATTGAGTGGTTAAAAGAAAATATTGCAGGAGGCAGAGCTAGGTTGAAGATAAGTATAGTAACAATGGCTGCTTTTTTGTTATTTCTTTTACAGGTCTATTAATTTGTATAAAATATTTTTTTTCCAGAGTTCAGCTTTAGATACTCCTGATACTAGCCTTGCATATATGTAAACATATTTTTCCAAAATAATCCTGTCCAGTTTTTCTCATCTTTTTGTTGTAACTTATCCCTTTTATTCATTTAGTTACGTTCAGGTTCTTCTTCACACCCAAAACTACTGTATAACCCATATTCAATACTTGGATTTACTTGTTATGAATACAGGGTAAAATTATAATAGCATCCTAGGTTTATCACTCCTTTTATACATCCCTTTGCTTACTGTTAATTTTTTGCCCCAAAGTCCTTCTTCATCTGTTTTACTCAACTCTGTTCCCTGGTCTCCTCCTCCCATGCCCGCCTCCAGGACTTCTCCAGGGTGTCACCCATCCTCTGGAACTCCCTGCCCCAACCCATCAGATTATCACCTACTCTCCTCTCCTTTAGGCGCACCCTGAAAACCCATCTCTTCAGGGAAGCCTACCCCACCCCCTGCTAACTTGCCGACCTCCTCCACTCTTCCTACCACTCCATCCCCCACAGCTATCTCCTCCTGTGCCACCATCCCCTCCCTCCTAGATTGTAAGCTTGAAAGATCAGGGCCCTCGATCCCCTCATGTTTTGCATTGTATTGGTATTGTTCTGTCACATGTTCTGTCCCCCTTTGTAATGTACAGTGCTGAGCGAACTATTGGCGCTTTATAAATACTGTATAATAATAATAATAATAATAATATTGCATATAATGTATAGGGGCAATTCTGGTAGCATTGAATAGGGACATAACCTTACATGTTTTCATATATATGAATTCAAGACAGCTAATGCAAATATCTAATCTACATGTGACTGTATCAGCTTTTTGTAACCCCTGCACATCAGTACTTGGACTTACGCCGGCCATAGATGGGGTGATTTTCTTTCCTGCAACCACGGAGAACACATTGATTACTGCTAGCGGCTATATTAGCTGCTAGCATTAATAGCATGTCAAATCCGACAGGCTGGTTGTACCCAAGTTGGTTGATCAATCAACTTGGGTACATTCAGTGTGCTCACACATGGTTAGCATGTTGGCCAGTTCCTGCTGAACTGGCCTACATTCAAACTGTTTGTGGCAAGCTTTTGAATCAGTAGAACCAAAGTTGGAACCAATCGGAAATGTTAAATGCAATTAGGCTAACAATGGAGGGAGGGAGATAGGAATGCAGATTGGTGACCTGCTGTTGCTCTTTCCCTCTCCAATCATAGGTGGGGGGCAGGGAGGTGACCTGGATTTATTGCTTAACTGCAGCAGAGAAAAGTCAGGTGGCCAGCTCAACTCTGCAATTTGGCATAGCTGTGTAAGTCTCTGGACAGAAAAACCAAATCTTTTAATAGGTAAAAAATCTCTCATATATATTTCAATAGTATATTTAGCTGCGTGCCTGGCATTCAGCTTTAAATATCATATGCCATCTGTCACAACTCCCTATGTTGTAATTTTACAATCCCATTGAGTTTTAATAATTTACATAATTCTGCGTCATGAACAAAAATGGAAACACTACTTTCTATTTTATTAATTTGATCATGAACTTACTGTGTAGCCCTTACCTCCGAAGCAGCCACTGTTTCTTGGGTCTCCTGTTCCCAATACCTACGAGTCTCTGAGCAGCACCTCACTCACTGACACACCTAGGCTGAAGAGTGTGTACTTTTTGTATTAATATACAAAAATATAAAGCCCAAAACGAGATGAAAGAACAATAAATAACACTTCAACAAGCAAACAAGCAGTTACAAATAGCATGTGACTTAATAAGTAACCAACAAACCAATGAATGACCCCTAATTCCTATACTATGGGAGGTTCTGACTAAGGGAATAGTGGCCCAACAGTCTCTCTCCCACTGGCCAGAACATCGGCGACCAAATCCCACATTAGAGCTTGCAAATGTAAGTCCCTCTGAACCCGGGTATAAGTGCCTAAATGGTGGCTCAAGTGGGAAATACTGTTCCTTTAATAAGGGGGCACTGGCTTCTAGGGTGACGACTTGTCCTCTGTCCGGGGCTCAGTGCTGCTAGCTGCAGTGACATCCTCTCCACAACCAGGCTGTGACACCAAACTTGACAGTGGCATCCCCACAGACCAGAAGATGTCAGTGACTTTGGGATGTGTTCTCAGTTCTCAATGGAGTTTGGAAAATCTCCTGAGAAATAAGACAGCAGAATTTTTTGTTATCATGAAATGGTGCAGCAGCTGAGGAGACTGTAGCTTCTTCCACCAACACTTCAATATTACTGAACCCATTTGATGTATATTCGTGTATGATGCTGAGAAAGAGGGCGAGCTTAGCCAAATCACTCTTTCCTAGTGTCATACACAGGGGCAGACTGACCATTCAAACACTCGGGCACTGCCCGAGGGCCCGGGGTCAGTAGGGGGCCCCATGAAATGCCCCTAGTACCTTTTTATAGGCTTTTTTGGGTGTGCTTTGAGTGTGAGCAAGGACACAGGGGCCCCATGATCCCCTATTGCCCGGGGGCCCCATGAGTTGTCAGTCCACCCCTGGTCATACATGAATATAAACCATCCAAGAACGATTGTGTACTTTGGATTTTTAGCCCAGGTTCACACTGATGTGATGCGGCACATTGCATGTGATTCGTACAGAAACTGCACCGTATTCCTGTGCAAATCACATGTGATTTCTGTGCGGTGTAATTTGTATTGCTGAAATCACACCCGCAGCCTCACCAAAATAGTGCAGGACCCTTTTTTTGCCCGCACCAGGATCGGATCGCATAAGTGTTCACACCCATGCGATCCAATTCTGCATATCACACCATGTTTTGCGAACCAACTTCTGGGTGTTGTTAACTTAAAATACACCCCCACAGTGGTTCGCATGAATGGGATGCAATTATGAGGTGGTGTAGAAATCACACAGAAACCGGTGTGAATTCCGCACTGCATCAGTGTGAACCCAAGCTTAAAGGTTCCATTTTCTTCTTTTAATAGAGACTCATTTTGCTCCATAGTAGTGATTGTATTCAATTATATATATATAGTAAGAACTCTCAGCGCACTAATGGCTTATCTCCAGTGGATATTAGAACAAACGTACAAAGAGTCCATAAGTCCCAATAAAGTCCGTAACTGTATAACCGCTTTAGGTGGCAGCCATCCCAGAGTGAGCCAACTCTATGTACATGGTAAGAAAGAAAAGAGGAGAGGTGCCTCTCCTCTTTTCTTTCCTACCATATTCAATTACATCTGTCCATATACTTTACCCAAAATATTCCCAACAGCGAGCCTTCTTTCAAGTCTTTAAAAAAGCACAGAAGGTGTTCAGACCTTGGAATTTGAGTCCCCAAGGGATATGAGAAATGATGGGCAGTTTGAGGCTTCCATTATAAATTGTGGGCATTTTTCGGCACCTGAGAGACAGCTGCAGTGTGCAGCTACCCATAATAATGAATGGCTGAATTCAAGTTGTACGCAGGTATTTGCTGTTCGTGGGTAAACTCATGCACAGGTGTAGATCCCAGAATGCAGGATATATATGCTCCTGGATGTACACCTTTGTGCGAATTTACACAGCATGCACCCACCTATAGCTAGTGTACATACATTCATTACTATGGTTAGCTGTACACTGCAGTTTTCACCCAGTATTGGTAATTGTACACTTATTTTATGTTGGAAGCCTTAAAGTGATACTAAACACATACTGCTTAATTTACATTATCCCACCTCTTTCTGTATGTGGATGATAGGACTGTAATTATTTTAATAAAAAAAAAAATCTAAGTACCTTTTTCCTAATTGATGTACATCTGTCACATGACCCAGCTCTCTCCCAGCCTGTCTGCAGGGAAACATAAACCGGAGGAGCTTCTAGTGATCTGCTGCTGGTCACATGTTTAAATAAACAGCCTTTGGGTTAAAGGGTAAAATTTATCATTAATATCAATAAACTGTTTTACATCGTCATACAAATATATATTTGCAATTAAATCTTTACTATGTTTTGCAAAAAACATAGTATGGGCAGATTTCTGCCAGTCATAGGCTGTATCACGCCCCTCCAGCCTGTGTCTTAAAATAACAGGGAGGTAAAGCCTCCATCAATCTACATGTAATTGTAAATATAAAAGGTTGCACTTCTTAAACCAAATATATATTGTGACAAAAATGATTGTGACAAAAAAAATTAGGTGAAAATTTTTTTTTCCATATATAACACAATAATATTTTGTGACAAAAAATATATAAATTATAAAGTCCAAAATCCGTGTTGAAATGAGGAAACTTTTTCGTATCCAACAATAATCACCATATGTAAATCCACCACCAAATAAAACGCATGAACTCACCAGAGCGATATGCCGATTAAATTATAAACCAGCATAAAACGCTTTCTGCTTTGGGAGCAATGTTGTGCGGAAGGATGTAATACTCTGTTGATGACACTGGCTATTCAAGGAGCAATACTCTGCAGGGAACAATCAGCAAGATGGATCCACTTCTCAAAGGCCTTTTCCTCAGATATCCAGACCAAATGGGGTAGAGAAAATAGAGAACTCATGGTGCAGTATTTAAAAGACTTCTTTTTTATTTAAAAGTAATGCACTTACAACTAGAGGTGTCCTGGCCGACACCAGCAATGACAGCGTGTACTCTAGACAAAAAACTAACCCAGCCTCAAACACGCATGCACAGGCAGCTCGGGAACGTATTGACGTCACATCCACAGGCTCCGTCCTACGCGTTTCGTCATCGAAAGGCCTTTGAGAAGTGGATCCATCTTGCTGATTGTTTCTTCATTTCAACACGGATTTTGGACTTTATTTATTTTGTGTCACAAAATAAATATTGTATTATATATGGAAACATTTTTTTTCACTTAATTTTTTTGTCACAAATATTTTTGTCACAATATATATTTGGTTTAAGAAGCGCAACCTTTTATATTTACAATTTTATGCACCGTTTTTAGGTTAGGTTTGCAGCTGGTTTATATTTATATATTTTTTTTGATTGATGTGATATATATAAAAAAATGTTGTGGCGCTTCAATAAAAATAATTTTTTATTCTACATGTAATATCCCACCCCCATTGTGTTTAGCTGGTTAGTGGGCATGGAGGAGGAGAGAGGGAGTACGCCGTCATTTACTACTGTGTATACACCCACATGTGTGACTCTGTAGTCAAATGGGCTGCTCAGATGTGCTAGGGAGGAAATGCTTAGTACATATAGAAATTCACTGAAAAATTAGCATGTGCACAGCTGCCATAACTGCTCTGCAAAATCCCCAGCTGCATTGGAGACATGGACAGAAGGGGGAGATAGAGAACAGCAGGATCAACCAGGTTTTTAGCAGAATGAAGCCCATAGTGACTATGAACAGCATGTAATACAACATTTATTGATAGTTTTTTTATTATGTGGGTTTAGCAATGCTTTAAACCACCCACATATGAGGCTCAGGCAGTATAAATCTCCAGTATCTACCAAAAAAATGTAATATCTTTTTTTACCAGGATGATCCTTCAATAATAGATTCAGGAAATGGTTTGCAATTAAACACCAAAAACATCATTGCTTCGTGTATAGAAGATGGCAATGCCAAGAACTGATTATTGTGTGAAAAATGCAGTGATACATGACTGATTACAGTTGGCCTAATTTGCTGTACCTATTTTTACCCATGTACTGTATTTCTGTGTTAGGCTGGCCATACATTATACAATTATCTGCAGATTTTTGGTTTAGATTTACCAAAAACCATATAATAGGAGGACAAACCTAAACAACACTTTCAGTTGTATCCAATTAGGCAGGCCCTTGCACTAAATAGTTGAAGGTAAATCTAAAGGAAATTGGGCAGAAAATCTGCAGATAATTGTATAATGTATGGCCAGCCTTAGGCTGGCCATACATTATACAATTATCTGCAGATTTTTGGTTTAGATTTACCAAAAACCATATAATAGGAGGACAAACCTAAACAACACTTTCAGTTGTATCCAATTAGGCAGGCCCTTGCACTACATAGTTGAACGTAAATCTAAAGGAAATTGGGCAGAAAATCTGCAGATAATTGTATAATGTATGGCCAGCCTAAGTGTGTCAATAGAGGGTGTACTGGAGTTCAAACATTTTTTTTGCAAAAATATATTAATACAATAAGATGTCCTTACAGAAAGAAACTCACATATTAATCTTCCATTATCTAGTTGAAAAGTGTGAGCTCTGTGTAGGCATACAGCCCAGTGCTTAATTAGGCAAATTACTAACAGGTGCTATTTATCAATGACATAATGTGTAGTTGACCCAAACTGATGAACTGAAACATAAACAGCTGTGTAGAGGGAATAAAACTGGGTAAGGGACAATCATGCTAAAAAGGTGAGGTCAAGGTAGGTATGGTGGTTTAATGTGAGCATAACAATGCAAGATGATGATCCTGCAATTATAAAAGGTTCTCCTAAGCAGGAATTTTATGGATCACAGCTGTTTGCCAATGTGCTGTTCAAACTCGTCTTCAGAATCAATGCAAACTGGCCAAGGAACCAGTGTGGCCTTGGTATACCCATGAACAGACTGGAAAGGTTTTATCAGAAGTAATCTACATAGAAGACTTCTACACAGAAGCCTATTCTCTTTATGTGGAAGGAAAAAAACCCAGGAGACTCGCCTACACACAAAAGCGAAAAGACCGGGGTGCAAAAAAAATGGCAGCAGGTGATCTGATTGATGAGTTTACTTAAAAAATATTTGGCTCCTAATGATTGTTTTACATGGATGACAGTGACTACTACCCGTCAGATGCTCATTAACATTAAATGCCCGGCTAGCAGTTGTGGTGTGTTTTTTTTAAATACAAAATCCCTCTTGAGTTAACAACAACAAACAAATACATCCAAGAGGCGTCAGGATCACCTCCCGAACACCTGGCAGCCACTGCTATACCACCCTTTGAAATGCGATCCACTGTGGATCAGAGGGCTTTTCAGACAGAGGTATAGCAGCAGCTGCTAGGTGTTCCTGACATCTCTTCATTGTCTTTTTTTATTCCAAAAGGGGGATTTTGTATGAAAAAAATGCACTACAGCTGTGCGTCAAGCACTTGGCTCGCAGGTGAAGCACGCTCTCATATATGTTAATGGGTGCGTTTGACAGACAGTGCCACCTGCCAAACTGTGCTAGCCAAGTTAAAATTGCGGTCATGAAGCACGCTCCCATTGACTTTAATGGGTGCGTTTGACAAACAGTGCCACCTGCCAAACTGTGCTAGCCAAGTTAAGATTGTGGCCATGAAGTAAACCATTGCGGACATGGCATGTGTACAGCCTCGTCTAGCAGTAATGGTAGTATTTACATAGGTGATCAGGGGTGGTAAAACAGTAGTTTTTACTGCCCCCTTGTCTACCTATAAGACAGCGCCCTATTAGAATGCAGTTCATCTGTCAAAGGCACACACAGTTCTGTGTACTGCACTACCTGTGTGATCTATGTAAAAATCTTGTTATATAGTAAATTGATCAAAGTGGTTGCCATTTTCATTTTGAAAACGGTGCAGAGACACACTAGAGCAGCAGTTCTCAACCTGGGGGTCGCGACCCCTTTGGGGGTCGAACGATGCTTCCACAGGGGTCGCCTAAGACCATCGGAAAACACATATTTCCGATGGTCTTAGGAACCGAGACACCGCTCCTCGCCGCCGCCACCGCCGTCTCCAGGTGTGGGCAGGATGACATGCCGCCCCTGTCATCTGGACACACCTCGAGATCGATCCTCGCCTGTGATTGGCCGCCGGCACTGTAGCTCAGGAGAGGCACACAGGCGGCCAATCACCGGCAAGGAGGTGGAGCTTGGAGAGTAGGAGCCGAGCGGCACCGCGAAGATCGAGCGAGTGAAGAGGAGGAGAGCGGCCGGAGAAGGAAGACATCTGACAGGTAAGTGTCGGTACCATGGGAGAGGGAGGGAGCGAGCGAGCCCAGGCTGGAGCAGGGGTCTGCAAGGTAAGTATCATTGGTGTCAGTGGGAATAGTGCCCCATCATTGGTGTCACTAATACCAATGATGGGGCACTATTCCTCCCACTGACACCAACGATGGGACACTATTCCTCCCACTGACACCAATGATGGGGCACTATTCCTCCCACTGACACCAACGATGGGGCACTATTCCTCCCCCAAATGACACCAACGATGGGGCACTATTCCTCCCCCACTGACACCAACGATGGGGCACGATTCCTCCCCCCACTGACACCAACGATGGGGCACGATTCCTCCCCCCACTGACACCAACGATGGGGCACGATTCCTCCCCCCACTGACACCAAGGATGGGGCACTATTCCTCCCCCCACTGACACCAAGGATGGGGCACGATTCCTCCCCCCACTGACACCAAGGATGGGGCACTATTCCTCCCCCTACTGACACCAAGGATGGGGCACTATTCCTCCCCCCACTGACACCAAGGATGGGGCACTATTCCTCCCCCCACTGACACCAAGGATGGGGCACGATTCCTCCCCCCACTGACACCAAGGATGGGGCACTATTCCTCCCCCTACTGACACCAAGGATGGGGCACTATTCCTCCCCCCACTGACACCAAGGATGGGGCACTATTCCTCCCCCCACTGACACCAAGGATGGGGCACTATTCCTCCCCCCACTGACACCAAGGATGGGGCACTATTCCTCCCCCCACTGACACCAAGGATGGGGCACTATTCCTCCCCCCACTGACACCTATGATGGGGCACTATTCCCCCCACTGACACCAATGATGGGGCACTATTCCCCCCACTGACACCTATGATGGGGCACTATTCCTCCCCCCACTGACACCGATGACGGGGCACTATTCCTCCCACTGACAGCAATGATGGGGCACTATTCCTCCCACTGATACCAATGATGGGGCACTATTCCTCCCACTGATACCGATGATGGGGCACTATTCCTCCTCCCACTGACACCGATGATGGGGCACTATTCCTCCCACTGACACCGATGATGGGGCACTATTCCTCCCACTGATACCGATGATGGGGCACTATTCCTCCCACTGATACCAATGATGGGGCACTATTCCTCCCACTGACACCGATGATGGGGCACTATTCCTCCCACTGACACCGATGACGGGGCACTATTCCTCCCACTGACACCGATGATGGAGCACTATTCCTCCCACTGATACCGATGACGGGGCACTATTCCTCACACTGACACCGATGACGGGGCACTATTCCTCACACTGATACCAATGACGAGGCACTATTCCTCCCACTGACACCAATGACGGGGCACTATTCCTCCCACTGACACCAATGATGGGACACTATTCCCCCCCACTGATACCAATGATGGGGCACTATTCCTCCCACTGACACCAATGATCGGGCACTATTCCTCCCACTGATACCAATGATGGGACACTATTCCTCCCACTGATACCAATGATGGGGCACTATTCCCCCCCATTGACACCAATGATGGGGCACTATTCCTCCCACTGATACCAATGATGAGGCACTATTCCTCCCACTGATACCAATGATGGGGCACTATTCCTCCCACTGATACCAATGACGGGGCACTATTCCTCCCACTGACACCAATGACGAGGCACTATTCCTCCCACTGACACCAATGACGGGGCACTATTCCTACCACTGATACCAATGACGGGGCACTATTCCTCCCACTGATACCAATGACGGGACACTATTCCTCCCACTGACACCAATGACGGGGCACTATTCCTCCCACTGACACCAATGACGGGGCACTATTCCTCCCACTGACACCAATGACGGGGCACTATTCCTCCCACTGACACCAATGATGGGGCACTATTCCTCCCACTGACACCAATGACGGGGCACTATTCCTCCCACTGATACCAATGATGGGGCACTATTCCTCCCAATGACACCAATGACGTGGCACTATTCCTCCTACTGCAAAATTACAGTTATGAAGTAGCAACGAAAATAATTTTATGGTTGGGGGTCACCACAACATGAGGAACTGTATTAAGGGGTCGCGGTGCTAGAAAGGTTGAGAACCACTGCACTAGAGGGTTTCAGCTGCCTTTGAGCTGTGGTGGCTGTCTGGTGTGGCACTGCACCTTTACAGAAGAATGGGCTACCTCCTTGCATACATGCTTAATTTTTCATCTTTGCTATGTGCTGTATGTCCCAAATTGGGAGATGCTAAATTAGAATTAACTGCCTCTCACCCACCATATAGTAAAATGACGGGCACAAGGCAGTTTTCTCGTTCTGGGAGGACGTCATTTGACGTCCTCCCATTCTAACTGTGCATGCGCGGCTCCGGGAGCAGGCAGTGCGGCGATCGGCGGTGCGCTGTGTCCTGCGGACACAGCAGATCACCGATCCACGGAAAGAGGCGAAGATGTTGGCTCGGTCATGTGATCAGCTGTGTCCAATCACAGCTGATCACATGTAAACAGGGAAATACCGGTTATCAGCATTTCTCTCCCCACGAGCTGTCATGCTGACAGCTCGTGAGGAGAGCCGGTAATCGGCATACCTCGGGGGGGACATGTACATGGATCATCAGAGCACCGATGATCAATGTGCCCTGATGATCTGTGTAGCCCCAGCAGCGCCACCTGTCAGTGTCCATAAGTGCCAGCTGTCAGTGCTCATCCATGCCACCTGCCAGTGACACATCAGTGCCACATTTCAGTGCCCATCAGTGCCACATCAATGCCACATATCAGTGCCCATCTGAACTGCCTTTCAGTGTCACCCATCAGTGCCAGTCAGTGCCACCTATCAATGCCAGTCAGTGCCACCTATCAGTGCTGCCAATCAGTGCCACCTATCAGTGCCACCTATCAGTGCCAGTCAGTGCCACCTATCAGTGCCATATATCAGTGCCATATATGAGTGCTGCCCTTCAGTGCCCATCAGTGATGCCTGTCAATGCCCATCAGTGCCACCTACCAGTGCCTCCTCATCAGTACCAATCAGTGCCACTTATCAGTGTCCATCAGTGCAGCCTATCAGTGCCCATCAGTGCAGCCTCATTAGCGCACATCAGTGAAGGAGAAAAATCACTTATTTACAAAATGTTGTAACAAAAACTAAGAAAAATTTTTTTTTTCAAAATTTTCAGTGGTTTTTGATTTGTTTAAGAAAAAATAAAAAACCCAGAGGTGATTAAATACCACCAAAATAAAGCTCTATCTGTCACAAAAAAATGATAAAAATTTCATATGAGTACAGTGGTGCATGACCGCGCAATTGTCATTCAAAGTGCAACAGCGCTGAAAGCTGGAAATTGGCCTGGGCAGGAAGGGGGTATAAGTGCCAGTTAGGCTAGTGGTTAAGGACCATACATCATTGATGTGCCTTGAGAAAGCAATGTGGCTTCCCATATGTTTTCAAACGCATGCAACAACATTTTTGAAACAGTGTCAAATGTATTTATTTAATAATTAATTTATATCATTTTTGTTGACTACCTTATGTTATAAAGCTAGTCATAAATGATCAGTGGTTGGTAAGTGGTTGCCATTTTTGCTTTGCTTGCAAATTAGGTGTGTCTCTATGTACAGGGGTCATACAGCTAAATAGAAATTCTGGTAGATGGTTGTATGGCTGGTAGCTGTAGGTGTCTGAAGTATGAATATTAGCAGAAGCCCTTTTTAAGTTTTTACACTTGTGTTTACAATGACAGTCCCCCCAACCAATTTCCCCTGATAAAGCTATGTGACCCGATGGTGTAACGCGTAGGGGAGGGGCTCTGACATCACGACGCTTAAAGCAACATACAGCAAGTATTTAACAATATTGGAAAACTTTACTGTGGATTCAAATTTCAGCATTTCAATGAGGTTTTAACTTGTAACACATGTGAGTGCACTACTATATTTAATAAATTATGTTTTAAAGCGGATAAGGCACTATATTTTTTATTACATTCCATGGTCATTGTACCTATGGAGAAAAAATTCCTAAGGAAGCAAAGAGACCCCCTAGTGGGAAGAGGGATATTCCCCTTCCATCTATCCAGCTCCAGGAAAATCCATCAGGAAACAAGGAGACCCCCTGCTGGAAAGAGGGAACACTCTGTCCATCCATGCATCCATTCATCCATCCCAGGGAAAGAGGGATCATCCCATCCATTCACCACTTAGCTCCATTAAAGGGACACAAGTCTTTTATGAACTCACTTAATGGTCTGGTCATATACACCAGGTGAGAGCACAACCGGTCAAGGTGTATAACAATTTTTATTATTGGTGAACTGCACAGTTATTAATTTTGTATCACAGCACTGGAAGAAGGTGTAGCAAACTTGCTCATCAGAGTTGGATGCGGAGTTCCCCTTTTTCTATTCCTCAGCCCTCATTCCTTACCCCCCTCCCTTCCTGAGATGCAAACGTTATCTCCTGAGTGACAGATGGTGGGGGGTCAACACAGGCTAGGCATTCCTAGTTTGGTACCAGCCGTCTGTGTAATTGTAACCTTTTTCACCCATCATAAAAACAGATAATGCAGTTTCTCTCCGGACTTGAAAGTAAATTGAACATTCCTCAAGTCAGGCTCCCCCCCCCCCCCCCCCCGTGTTTCACGTCATGGATTATGACAGATGTGGGTTCTCCTGACCCCTCCCAACACAGCGTAGTCAGAGCAACCCCCCCCCCCTCAGAGGGATTTTTTAAATAGAGACAGGCTAGCAAGCCTGGAAGTTGAACACACACATCTCCAGAGTGTAACACATCTCCTCAGCTGAACATCGTAACAAAAGGAGATGAAAGAATCATCCTGCTCTGCAACTTGGATCTGCAAACCAAGGCATATGGGCAAGTAACTTAACCCTGTAACTTTCTTCCTAATATCTCTGGGCTGTATCTTTAAATATATATATATATATTTTTGTGACATCTCTTTGTAAATATTGTATTGCACCTGTTTGACTCTTTTAGTAATAAATCTTTCTTTCTGAAAGTGTTAAACTGTTTTTAAGCGCTTACTTGTAATTCACGAATTCCTGCCTTTTGAAGAGACGCTGCTGTGTTTGTTTACTCCCTGCCCAATTGGCCTTTAGTTGACCATATTGGACAGGTGACTTTTCAATCATTATAGTGTATTTCTGACAGAGTTTCCGTCTTCTCTGTACCAAAGACGGTGGTGGCAGTTTGAAAGGGTTAGTTGCATAATTAACCCGACCCAGTAACAAGTGCATTCAGGCTGCTGGCATCGATTGTAGCCCATTAGCTGGACAATCGCTGTGCAGGGTGCAGCTGGGTGAGGCCTTGTTACGCGCGTCACGCCGCGGTTTTAGATCGGCCAGGCCTTCGGTCACGAGTTGGTGAGAAGGTCTGGGGTCTGATGCTGCGGCGGGACGTATTACTGTTAGTCGCGGTCGTGCGATTGTCGCATGTTGGTGGCGGCGACTGTGCGATTGTGACAGAAGGGTCAAGGGTTTAATAAGGACATGTTTGCAGTAATAATAGAATTGCAGAGACGTTTTGCACTCTTTCGAAGCTGGACTGTTATTTATTTATTCACACTTTTTTTGCAATTGGTAGAGGAGCGTGACATCACTTTTTTCACTGATTTCACTCTTCCTTATGCTGCAAAGGCAGGGGAGGGGGGGCACATATGCCACGTCCCTGATGTTTTGCATCACGGCATGGCATAAATTATCTGTCACATTCAACAAGTAGAACCACCCGCTGAACATGACCAATTCAACTGAGAAGGGACGCCCTGCAACCGCCCTGCAACTGCATGTGATGCCTAATGTGGGGTTCAAGGTGTTAAAGCAGGCAATGCCATTTCCCTTCATTTCCTGTCCCAGGAGGCACCATTCTTCAGAACAGGATATAAGGAGAAATCTTCTGAACATGGACACTGCATTAGAAACACGATGGAGTTTATCCATCAACCCTTTCCTTCTCTGTTTATAACTGTTGGCTTCTTCCACTGGTACCTACATGGGAAATATAAGGGATTTTGTGCAGGAAAATGAAAGTTTCCCTTAAAACTTTTTCGTTATACAGTAGGTGTTATTTAAATTGCCTTTGCCATAGGTTAATGGATGGCAATTAGCTATTGGTTATCATTATCTCCTTTCCTTTTCACTATAATGTATTATATTATTATTCCGATATTTCATTCCTGCTGGAAATATAACATGTTTTTAACTTTAAACCTTTTTTCATTTTCTGCTTTTTAATCAAAGTTTCTGTACAATAGATTTTATTGATCATTAAAGCACGTCCCATGCCTCTTATGCCGGAAAGAACTGACACGTCTTTCTTTTGATTTTCCCTTGTCTATGGGAATAAAAACATGTTCAATTGACAAAGAACATTTTCTTAACTTCAGGAACAAAATGTCTCCATATAAAGAGTGTCATCTTCTGAGCGCTGGCTTTGTTACCGAGATCAGTTAGAGCAGAAAAAAAATGGAAGCCTAAAATTGCATGAAAAGAAAAAGAGTTTCCTGCTCTTCAACTCTTAGTTCCGTTTATTTATATATAACTAATCTTTATTCAGTTCTCTAACTTTTGAATAAGGTGAATAATCTTTCATTAATGAGAGACTATTTATTTATTCTTTAAAGATTAGTATGATTGTTGAAAGCTTTAAATAAAACATATTTTTCAGTAAAAATTATATATAAAATAACTACTTAATGGGAATGAAAAATGTTTTAGTTGTTTTAGATATTTCAAGATAATTGGTAAGTGCAGTGCACTATCTTCTATCTGTTCATAAAAATAAATTCATGAAATGTGATTACCTAGAAAAACAGAAAATCAGTAGAGCTTAAACAAAACCCTCTAATAACCTATACACTCAGGGGCATATTTACCACAAGGCAAACAAGGCACTTGCTTAGGGTAGCATTTTTCAGGGGGGCAGCACCTCCCTCCAGAAGAAGGGATGAAGCAAGGGACACGCGCACCATGGCAACCAGGGTGGGTCAGAGAGAGGCTGCTTGATGGTGTATGCAGAGGCTGTCTCTTGTTCCCAGGGATGTCTGGAGCTGTGAAGATGAGTGTCTCTCTATTGCCCAGGGGGGTAGTGGAAGGCTCTCTCAAGTGTGGGGCAGGAGGAGTGTTGTTGGTCAATGTCAGGCTCTCTCCACAGGAGGGAGAAGGGGTGGTTGTGTTGTTCGGTGTCCGTGGGGGTAGACGATTTTTGTGTTGCCTAGGGCAGCACAAAACCTAAATACACCACTGTATACACTACTATACTCTTGTAGTGGAATTACAAAAGCCTGTTGGTAAATATGACATCCAAATCTTCCCTTGGTCATGCACAAGAAACACTATTTTTAGTTCCCTCTCTTTGTATTATGTAGCACTAGCAGGGGCGGACTGACCATTTGGAAACTTGGGCACTACCCGAGGGCCCGGGGTCAGTAGGGGGCCCCATGAGAAGCCCCTGGTACCTTTTTCATAGGCTTTTTGGAGTTTGGGCAAGGACACGGGGCCCCATGATCCCCTATTGCCCGGGGGCCCCATGAGTTGTCAGTCCGCCCCTGAGCACTAGTATGCAATATCACAGAAAATCACTGAAAGAAAACAGGCACTAAACCAGTTAGCAAAGGTAAATTTAATACATTGTCACTTGATATTGTTGGTAATGAAGTAAGCATAGAAATGGATTAACAATGATAGTAACACAGTTTAGTAATACAGACTAGGCACAGGATGACACTTGACTTTAAGATCAGCATAAAAGGTAGAGTCACCTAAAGTGTAGCAGTGCTCAGTAATAGAACTTGATTTACTGACCACAGGAACTATACTGCCAAAATGTATTAACCCCTTCACGCCTAAGGGTAAAACAAATCTTAACGCCTAAGCACAATTTTGCAACTTTTGACGTGTTAGTAAAACTATACATATTATCACAACTACTTTGTACATCCAGGTGAATTAAACCTTGTTTTTTTCAGGACAAATTGGGCTTTCATTTGGTGGTAAATGGTAATGTATATTTCCTTATTTTTTTTTCTATTATCAAAGGAAAACTGGCCCAAAATAGTAAAAAAAAAAATAATTTTTTAAAATTTAGCTTTGTGTTTTTTGTTACTACCATAACCTACCATCAAAGAACAACCCAAAATAAATTTTCCAGCTCTTGACGATAGCAGCGATACCATATATATGTATGTTATTTGTTGTTTGTACCTGCAGTACAGCCCAGAAACAATAGTGCGCATTTTGGGTTTTTTTAACCTAAAACACACTGACACTAACTGACACTGATACCAATTTAAAAAAAAAAAAAAATCCTGACCTTTGACCCAAACACTAACCCTGGCACTGAACTAGATCAAACCTTGATCTAGGTATTTTTTTCTTTTCTTCTTTAATATTTATTTAATCTTTTTTTACAAAGTGTTTTTGTTCTCTATGCAAAGAGAGAGAGAGATACAATATATCTGTCTCCTTCATTCAGAGAGAAAAAAAAACAAGGGGGGCGGGCTTTACAGTGGCTGATCACTGTGATAGCCAATCAGAGGCTATCACAGTGATCATGTGACATGGAATCAGGAGTCTCCGGTCACGATCGTTAGAACGCGACCCATGACTCTCAGTGACACCCCAGTCTTTGTGCTGGGAGTGCTCTGTTCGGCGCGCTCCCAGCACAAAGACAGGTATGTAAATATGCGGCCCCATGGAAAAAAGCCCAGTTCTTTAAGGCCGCATATTTGTGTGATGTCGGTGTCAAGGGGTTAATGGCAACTATGCTGGGACTAGACTTACTGGATGTGCAATAGCCATAGGAATGAAGAAAAGAGGAGAAGGGAACAAAGGGGACTCATAGGATGGTTTTATGAGAGGGGCAGACCTTTATGTTGTTCTTCAGCTGGCCACTGTTGGGGACCTTTAAGAAGTGCTGGTATGTGCGGAACTTTCCTTATTGCATGGATATGTAAACCTTAAGAATGCCAGCTGTGGCATGGATACCAAACCATTAGCTGTGTTTTACATTAAGTGGAGCTTTATCTTTTAATTATCTATAGACTGTTGGATAAATCTGCAGGTAGAGGAGAAACTCCTTTAAAGTCCCACTGTGATATTTAAGGTGTTTGGAGAACAGGACAAAAAAAACCCAAAACAAAACATACAATAAAACAATAGATCTAATCTCCCTTTTGTTTTAAAGCTTGCTCTCTTAAATTTAAGCAATCAAATCCTAGTATGGCTTTAAAGAGTCGTTCTATGATTTTGACATTTCACTGCTGACCTTTCTTTGTTTTAAGAATATATTTAAATAAGTTAATGAAAGCCGTGTAATTCTGCAAAAGAGCATTGTCGCAATAACAATTTGGTCTGCAGACAAAGAATTTTCTGAAAGGGCAGGGATCTCACTGACAAAGGCGCCATTAGCAGCAACGCGTTCACATCGAGAATACAGAGCATGAAACAAAAACTAAGAGACATTTTTTTCAATCATAGAAGTAAAAGGTCACCTGTCAAAAGGCCAACTCTAATATATTTTACTTCCAGCCTAAAATCCTACAAAACACCGGAACAAAGAAATAAACTGTAAAGTAAGAATAGTCATGCCATGTTTTGATTGGTGTTTAGTGC
The DNA here is from genome assembly GCF_062004578.1 of Staurois parvus. NCBI lineage: Eukaryota > Metazoa > Chordata > Amphibia > Anura > Ranidae > Staurois > Staurois parvus. Next base: position 4,081,668 of record NW_028318781.1, read on the forward strand.
ATGCGCCCAAGGTCCTAATGACATTTTATATAACACAAAAATCTATGTCCAACGTTCAGTTTCCTGTTTACGCCAAATGAGAAGTACACATTAAAGTGCAATTCCAGCTTTGTAGAGTTTCTTTTTACAGTATGTTACATGCATGACAAGCATGTTAGCAAAGTTCATGATTCATTCTTGCATCTGTTCTGTAGGACAAGCAATATCAATGAGTTTGTGAAAGTGACTGCTAGAGTTTAAAGTGGCAATAAACAATATCCTTAGATGGAGCTTAATCACACTGCCGGTTGGGGAAGGTAAAACCCCATGAGCAATGGGTTTACCAACCTCCAACCATTCCCCTTGCAGAGGCAGTGCCTGGGGGGTGTACACATGCCAGAGCAATGGTAGGATATACAGTAATACTGAAAGCTACAGGGGACACAGTATCCACTGTAGCTTTCAGTGGCTTACACCTAACAATTGCAACCCGATAAAATGAATGGGGCTTGCTCTAGAAGTGCCTGGCAAATGCATGCAATGCACATGTTTGTGATGTGCTAGTGCAGGGTCCAAGTGGTTAAAGCAGGCAGTGAGGAGATGCCTCTTCACCACCTGTTAAACACCTTTAAAAAGCACTCCTAGCATGGATCACTTTTCAGAGAAGTGGCAGTCCTTCCTGCATATGTGATGATCCATATACATCCCCTACTTACAGATAGTCTGGCTGAAAAAAGACAAAAGTCCATCCAGTTCAGCCATAAAAAAAAAGGTTATAATCCTATACCCACAGTTGATCCAGGGGAAGGCAAAAAACCCAGCAAAGCATGATCCAATTTGCCCCCTGCAGGGAAATAAATTCCTTCCTGATTCCCCGAGAGGCAATCGGATATTCCCTGGGTCAACATTACCTATAAATGTCAGTATCCAGATAGATATATATATATATATATATATATATATATATATATATATATATATTGTGACAGTGTGCAATCTGTCACCCTGGATTCTCAACAAGGCAGGTTGAGGGGCTCCAGGGTAAGTGTTTTGATACGGAGGAAAGTGGCTTTTCACTTTCCTCCTCTGTTTGTAAGGTCCATTTTGGGATCTGGAGCCTGGAGATTTCAAAGAGATCTGGGAGGGATGAAATCTCCAATCCTGGGACCAGGTTTTGGGAATGGCCAGGAGACTGATTGCACAGGTGTGTGCAGGCCTTTTCAGAGAGTCAGGATCAGAGTTCTGGGCTCCACCCCGGCAGATAGGAGTCAGGAGGGCTCCACCCCGGCAGATAGGAGTCAGGAGGGCTCCACCAAAGAGAGGTGGAAGCCAAAAGCAGCAAGGGGCTGCTAGAGACTAGCTGTGTGCTAGTGGCCAGCTGTGTGCAAGAGCCATAATTCTTGAAGAAGTCTGTAGGAGACAGACATCAAGCTGAGTATAAGCCAGGAGGCTGAATTTTTTTTATGTGGATGATCGATACCCCTGTGTGGGAAACTTCTGTTTTGAACTTTCATTTAAATAAAAGTGGGCTAAAAAAGGCCTTAAAAAAGAAAACGAGTTGCTGTGTGCGTTTAAAAGCTCTACCACTTTGAAGCGAGTTCCCACTATATATATATATATATATATATATATATATATATATATATATATCTAGGAAAGAATCCAGGCCCTTTTTAAAGCAATCCACTGAGCTGGCCAGAACCAACTCTTGAGGGAGTCTATTCCACATTTTCACAGCTCTCACTGTGAAGAAACCTTTCCATATTTGAAGATTACATTTCTTTTCCTCCAGGCATAAAGAGTGTCCCCTTGTCCTCTGTGATGACCTCAGGGGGAATAACTCTACACCAAGTTCACTATATGAACCACTGATGTATTTATACATGTTGATCATATCCCCCTTAATCGCCTCTTCTGAAGAGAGAATACATTCAGTTCCTTTAATCTTTCCTCATAGCTGAGCTCCTCCATGCCTCGTATCAGTTTGGTTGCCCTTCTCTGTACTATATTCAGTTCCCCAATGTTGTATTTGTGAATTGGTGCTCAAAACTGAACTGCATATTCCAAATGAGGTATTACTAATGATTTGTACCGGGGTAATATGATATCTCTCTCTCTGGAGTCTATACCTCTGTCAAGAAAGGCCTGCCCATAGTGCAGGTGAAGTTCCATGGCGCACAGTCCTTGCAAACCGAAAAGATGTGCAGGCACTTGGACATAGGTGCGTGCGCGCATGCGCACCCGCACATGCGGGCGCGCGCCTGTCACTAATGCTGGCACCAAAAGGGCTATTTAAACTGTCTGCTGTAGTTGTCTCATTGCCGTATGGTCTTTTCCCTGCTCGTGTTCCCTGATTCCTGTGATTGACTCCTGATACCAAACCAGCCTGTTCCTGACTTCTGCTTGATTACCTTCTGCCCTAACCTCTGGCTTGTCTTTGGGTTATTCTTCTGTCTGCTCCTGTCTGGATCTTCTGTTACTGAACCTGGCCTGTGACCTGACTACTTGCCAATACCAAACCCGGCTCGTCTGACCTTGCATCCTCAGCACGGTGTGCTCCAGCATCCATCCATTCCACACGGCTACATACGCACCCTGCTCCTGGCCTCCAACTCCTCAGCTCACCTGCTATTACCAGACTGATCACAGGAACTCATACCCCACTGTGCCCCTGCGACCGCTGTCTCGCCCTCAGCGGTCCTTGAGACGGAGTTGTACGGGAAGCCTTCCTCTTCACGTCAGGCTCACTATCCAGGTACATGACAACCTCTTTTAATACAAGAGAGGATGTTGCTCGCTTTAGAAACCGCAGATTGGCATTGCATGCCATTATTAAGCTTGTGATCTACCAGAACTCCCAGATCCTTCCCCACCATTGATTCCCCCAGTTGTACCCCCCCAGTATGTATGATGCATGCATTTTCTTAGCCCCCAACTGCATAACCTTACATTTATCAACATTAAACCTCATTTACCACATTGTTGCCCAAATAAACAGTGCATTGAGGTCAGCTTGTAAGTTGGAGACATCCTGTAAGGACGTTATTCCACTGCACAGCTTGGTGTCATCTGCAAAGACTGAAATGGGATTTTTAATCCCAGACCCTATATCGTTTATAAATATATTAAAAAGTGAGGGTCCCAACACTGAACCTTGGGGTACACCACTGATGACCCCAGACCATCCAGAGTATGAATCATTAACCACTACTCTCTGAATACGATCTTTTAGCCAGTTTCTATCCATTTACATGTGGATTTTTCCAAGCACGTAGACTTTACCTTACACATTAGTCGTGTGTGGGGAACTGTGTCAAACTGTGTCAAAAATATGAAAAAAACTAATTTTTCTTTGTTTCTGTTGTAAAATTGTGCAAATAAGTAATTTTTCTTCATACATTTTGGCCAAAATTTATACTGCTACTTTTCTTTGGTAAAAATAACTTAAATCTGTGTATATTATTTGGTCTTTGTGAAAGTAATAGAGTCTACAATCTATGGTACCAATCACTGAAAATTGATCACACCTGATCACACTTGATGTACCGATGTCCTATCTCATTTGTTGAGACACTAACAAGCCAGGACAGTACAAATAACCCCCAAATGACCCCTTTTTGGAAAGTAGACAGTCCAAGGTATTTAGTCAGAGGCATAGTGATTTTTTTTAAGTAATTTATTCCCACAATTCTATTGAAAATTAAGATTTTTTTTTGTTCAACAAAATTGTTATATGAAAATGTTACTTCTCCCACACGGCATATGCATACTTGCAACTACACCCCAAAAACACATTCTGCTACTTCTCCTGAGTATGGGGATACTACATGTGTGAGACTTTTTCACAGTCTGGCCACATACAGAGGCCCAACATGCAAAGAGCACCGTCAGGTGACCTAGGGGTATACATTACACATTTACTTTCCTGAATACCTATTACACTTTTGAAGGCCCTGGAACACCAGGAGGACAATAGAATTACCCACAAAATTACCCCATTTTGAGAAACAGTTGTAGTTGTGTGAAGAAAATGATAAAATTTTAGTTTGGGTACAATGTTGTATGACCGCACAATTTTCATTCAAAGTGTGAGAACGCTGAAACCTGAAAATTGGCCTGGGCAGGAAGGGGGTAAAAGTGCCCTGTGTGGAAGTGGTTAAGAAAATGTGGAAAGAAAATACAAACTTATTTTTTTTAAAACAAGTTGTGCACTGATAAGATATTTCTCACACATAGCATGTACATACCAAAAATGTCACCCCAAAATACATTCAGCTACCTCTCCTGATTATGGCGATACCACATGTGACACTTTTCCACAGCCTGGCCACATAGAGAGCACCTTTAGGCGTTCTAAGGGCAAAAATTATACATCTAATTTCCTGACAACCGATCACGTTTTTGAAGCTCCTGGAGCAACAGGAAAGTGGAAACACCCACAAAATGACCCCATTTTGGAAAGAAAACACCACAATGTATTTTCTATGAGGCATAATGAGTCTTTTGAACGGTTCATTTTTTCCCCACAAGTTTTCAGAAAATGTGGAAAGAAAATGAAAATGTATTTTTTTAACAAAGTTGTCAATCTATAAAATATTTCTAAAAAAAAAGCATGGACATACCAAGAATTACACCCCAAAATACATTCTACTACTCCTCCTGATTATGGGGATACCACGTGCAAGACCGTTTCAATGTCTGTACAGATTATGTGCCTAGCATTGCAACAAGTGTAACACAAAAATCAACAAACACTGTATAGAAAACAATGTAATCAAAATATTACCTGTGGTATGAGGAGAGCATTGGTCTAGGTCAGTACAGGCAGCAGGCTGACATCCAGGCAGCAGGCAGGAACAAGGTCCATAAATTGTTCTGGGTCAGAACAGGCAGCAGGCAGATATATGGTCAGCACAGCCAAAGTATGGTTAAGGCAGCAAGCAGGAACATGGTCCATAAAATGTCCTGGGTCATTACAGGGATCAGGTAGAGATATGGTCAGCACAGCCAAGCTATTTGTCCAGGCAGCAGTCAGGAATATGGTACATAAAATTTCCTGAGTTATTACAGGCAGCAAGCAGAGATATGATCAGCACAGCAAAAGTTTTTGTGCAGGCAGCAAGCAGGAACATGACCCATAAAAGGCCCTGGGTCAGTACAGGCAGTAGGCAAAAATATGGTCAGCACAGCCAAAGCATTGGTCCAGGCAGCAGACAGAAACATCAGGCTTAGGGCCTTGGTCAGGTAGGACCAGGGCACAGGGGTAGAGACTTTGTCCCACCCAATCTCTTCGAAGCCTCTGGACAAACAGACCCTTTTCTGGGAATTACAAAACCCAGAGAAAACCAAAAACTGTTTTTCTCTACTCAGAACTCTACTCTGAAGCCCCTCACATATGTGAGACCCCTGTGTTATCTTGAATCCTACTACTACAGTAGCAGGGCAAAATATCAATCCAAGTGGCAGGCAAAGAACATAGTTGATTAACAGGCCAGGGTTAGTTCAGGTGGAAGGCAGAAATGTGGTGGATAAACATTGCAAATGGCAGGCAAAGGCCTAGTCGATAAACAGTCCGGGATTGGTTAAGGTAGAAGGCAGTAGCATGGTTGGTTGGGGCAGCAGGCAAATGATCAGCAGAGATATTGAAATGGGGAAATGGCAGGCAGTTTGAAATATGGGCTAATATCTTAGAAACATTTGAAAACGTTGGAAGCAGTCTCTGATCCACAGGCCTGGTTGGGAGGGACACTGGGGACAGCGAAAACTTGTGTCTTTTCTAACTCCTCTTCTACTGCATACCCAACATCTTTTTTTGGCATCTTCGACCTGCTTCTTTACGTGTAATGCTCTTAGGGAAGTGGCGCTCATGAAGTCTGCTTACAGAATCGGAACAAATGCTTTCTGGGGGGGGGGGGGGATCCTTGCTGATAGATAACGGATGTAAGAACTTCTAAAAATTTGAGGAAGGCGGTGGGTCTTTTTGTGGATTTGGTGTAGGTGACATACGCATTATATATAGCCAAATGAATAAAATAGATTGCAACTTTTTTATACCAGAAATGGGACGTTCTTATTGCTAAATAGGGCTGCAACATTTGATCGTTGAAATCCACCCCCCATGTAGAGATTATAATCTTTTGAATTGGACCGTGTCTTCTAATAATTTCCAGCGAGGTGTCGTTGTGGATGGTGGACAGGACGTAAACGTTTCTCTTATCCTTTCACTTCAGGGCCAGCACTTCGTCATTTCTTAGGCTTGCTTATTCCCCCCTTTGTAGCCCGGTATTCACTAGATATTCTGGGAAGCCCTTCCTGTTTTTTCGGAAGGTACCGCAGGCCAAGATTTTTTCACGGTACAGGTGTCGGAAAAGGGGCAGACTGGTATAGAAATTATCCATGTAAATGTGATAGCCTTTTTGGAAAAGTATATAAGCCAGGTCTCAGACAATTTTCCCACTTGTTCCAATGTAGGTTGGGCACTCAGGGGGATGGATCTGGGAATCTTTGCCTTCATATACGCAGAATGCATATAAATATCCTGTGGCTCTTTGACAAAGCTTGTAGAGCTTTACTCCATATCTCGCCCTCTTACTTGGAATATATATGCTTAATTCCTAGCCGGCCAGTGAAGTGGACAAGGGATTCGTCCACACATACATTTTTATCGGGGCCAAGAAGTTCAGCAAATCTTTGGGGAAGAAAAATTAAGAAGTGGGCGAATTTTGTATAATTTGTCATAGTTGGGTTGATCTCTGGGAGGGCACTGGGTATTTTTACTGAAATTAAGGAAACGCATGATCATCTTGTAGCGTGACCTGTGCATTATAGCAGAATAAAGTGGCATGTGGTGGATTGAGTGTGTGGACCAGTATGCATGTCCTTCATTTTTTTTGTAAGCCCCATCTTAAGGGTGAGGCCCAAAAATAGCTTAAATTCCTCCAATGTAAGAGGTATCCATTCAAATGGACAGGCATAGGCTGAACTGGGGTTGTTAGAAATGAATAGTGTGGCATAAAGGTTTGTCTGGTCCACAATAAATTGTAGTAAAGTGTCGGGCAAAAATAAATAAAAAAAATAAATTGCTGAAAAATTCTCAGTGTTGGCCTGCACACCTGGCTGTGCGGTGAAAGGAGGAACGCTTGCTAATCCGGAGTTGGATGGAAGCCATAATGGGTTGGCAAGAGCATCAGGGAGGTATGTTTGGGCCCTGATTCTTGGGGGTTGATGGAATATTCCAGTGTTGGTACTGGGTCTTTCCTCTATGGGTCTAGCACCATTGGCTTTTGCAGATTGACTATTGGGGTGTATGGCGCTGCTGGTGGCTGCCTCATTTTCAGAGCGCCATATCCGTTTAGGAGGGACTCTTTCCTCCTCTGATTCAGTCGCTGATCCACTGCTTTCTATGGGCTCATACACTGAATCAGAATTGGAAGGTGAGAACTCCCCACTTCTCCCATCTGTCATACTGAGGATTTTGAACACCTCCTCACTAGTGTAAACTTGTTTTGACATGGCTGGCTCTGGTGGCACTGGGCCAGGTAGACTGCTGATGTTGGCTGTAGGATGGGTTCTCTGGTGATGGTGGCTGTGTGATGGTACTCTGATTGCGGCTGTGTGACGGTACTCTGCTGATGGTGGCACTGATGGATGACAGGTGCACTGCTGATGGGCACTGATGGGTGACAGGTACACTGATGATTGACAGGTACACTGCTGGGCACTGCTGCGTGACAGGTGCACTGCTGGGCGACAGATGCACTGCTGATGGTCACTGATTGGTGACAGATGCACTGCTGATGAGCACTGATGGGCAACAGGTACACTGATGGGCGATGGGTACACTGATGGGTGACAGGTGCACTGCTGGTTGGGCAACAGGTACACTGATGGGCGATGGGTACACTGATGGGCACTGTTAGATGACAGGTGAACTGATGGGCACTGATGGTGTGACAGGTGCACTGCTGATGGGTACTGATGGGCGACAGGAGCACTGATCACTGATCGGTACACTGATGGGCACTAATGGGCACTGATGGGCGACAGGTACACTGATGGACAAAAGGTACACTGATGGGTGACAGGTACACTGATGGGCACTGTGACAGGGGCTGTGATCTGTGTATGCACTGTAAAAAACGGTAACTCACTGTTAGAATATTCCTCTCCTCACACAAGATCTGTGTGTGAGGAGAGGAAGCTGGTAACAGTGAGTTACCGCTCTGTGTTTACATTTATGACAGGCTGTGATTGCACACAGCCTGTCACGTGGTAAAGAACCGCAGCCAATGGATCCTTACCATGTTCGATGATGATCTGTGTCCCAGGAACACAGATCACCAGTGATCGTAGCGCGGCGTGCTCCCGCGGCCGCGCATGCGCAATTAGAGTGGGAGGATGTCATATGACGTCCTCTCAGAACGAGACAACCACCTTGTGCCCGTCATTTCCATATATGGCGGATGGGAGGCAGTTAAAGAATCTCTAAACATGAGAAACAATGGCTTTGAAATGACAGAGCTCAATACTTTAAGGACCTGTGGGCGTATGCTATCCGGTCCAGGTACTTTATTCACCTTTATTCTAGCTAAATATTTTTGGATCATATCAATTGTTAGCTAATGTGGATCATTTTTAAAGGGCCTACATGCTCGGACCGAACAGTTTTAGTATTAATATATTGGAAGAATTTTTGGGGGTTTGTCCTGCTATCTTTTGCAATCTGTTGTTCGTTTTCAATTTTTGTGGCTTTTATTTCCTTTTTGCATATTCTGTTATATTCTTTGTAATGTTTAAATGACGATAGCGTTTCTTCATTTTTTTATTTAATAAAATTTGATTGCTTTTTAGCCTTTTAAACTTGAAACTTGTTGCCCATGGGAATATATTTTGCAGTGTGTTCACATACAGACTTTTTGAAGAACTCCCATTTCTGTGTTGTGTTCATCGATGCCAATATTCCCTCCCAGTCTAAATCTTGGAGAGCAGTTCTCAGCCTTGGAAAATCATCTCTCTTAAAGTTGAGCGTTTTTATTTTTCCTGTATGTGCTTGATGTTTATAGCTAACAATAAATTAAATCATGTTATGGCCCCTGCTACCCAGATGTTCTTTTATATGGACATTCGTAATAAGCTCTGCATGGTTTGAGATTACCAGGTCCAGCAGAGCATCATTCCTAGTTGGGGCCTATATGAACTGTACCATAAAATTGTCCTGTTGTAGGTTTATACATTTTTGCCCTTTAACTGTTCCTGCAGTACCATTACTCCAGTCAATTTCTGGGTAGTCAAAATCCCTCATTATTATCACTGTCCCAGCCCTTGCAGCCCTTTCGATTTGTGCAAGGAGCTGAGTCTCCACCTCCTCATTAACACTGGAAGGCCTATAACAAACTCTGTAGTTCACTGTACACAGTGCAGAGGTCTCCACTATATTACTGTATTTTCTCATCTGGTTTAATGTTCTTAGCTATAGTGTTAGACTATTTTCTCTATGGGTTGAATGTTGTTAAAGCGGTGTTCCAGCCATTTTTGTGTTTATTAAAAACTACAAAAATTTTAGCTGCTGACTTCTAGTAAACACACTTGCCTATCCAGAGTCCAACGATGTTCTCACCCGCTCCGTCCCTTCTTCCCTTCTCTCCTCCATGGTACTGGCATCTCAACTGTGGGCACCAGGCTGTGACAGCTTGCGGCTTCACAGCCTAGTGCCCACTGCGCATGTGCGAGTCACTCTGCTCCTCCTGATTGGTCTGGCAGTCTTCTGGGACCTGTGAAAGTTCCCAGGAGACTGTGAGAGGGAGGAGGGGGCCGAAATTTCAGCTCACTTTGCCGCAGCAAACTGACCCGGAAATGGGAGCAGGTACCTATCAAAACCAGGTACCCGCTGCCCCCCCCCCAAAAGGTGCCAAATATGGCAGTGGAGGGAGGGAGGAGGCAAATAAGCAGAGCTTCCGCTTTTGAGCGGAACTCCGCTTTAAGGCTGTTTTTTCTTAGGATTGAATGTTGGGGAATGTTAATTTCTCCTGTCAAAATGCAATAAATAGAAACTGACAGCATACACATATTACAAACATCATGGGTATTATTTGTGATTTTTGTGCAAATTAAGAGATATTCACAAAGCAGTTTTTGAATACATAGACCCCTTAATAAAATAAACCAAACCTCCTTAAATGAACAAATCACACACACCCTCTAAATAAAGAAAAAAAGAGGTATTATTAGGTAAGTTTCTCCAAATCACGTCGCTCATCCCTACTGCTTTAAAAAAAGGATTGTCGCTGGATAAGCTGTTTGAATTTACTACTAAGCTAGCAAAGAAATCTTCGACTAGTGTGGTACAGAAACCCTTTCAGTACCAATGCATTTACCTTTGTACTGTATATCAAAGAGTAACAGTGCTTAAAAATGGCAATCTCTTTAAAAAATAAATAAAACAAAATGAAAACACCTCTGCAACTAAGAGAATGATATTTGGAGAGGAATGATTTTAAGGCCTAAGAAAAGATACATGGAGATAACAATAAATCTGCTGAAAAACCTCATTTGGAATAGACCATAAAACTTGCTTTTATTTTCCTTCCAAACTCAGGCTGTGTATATATGGAACAATAAATGTCACTTGATTCAGAACGTAAAATTAACCTTAAGAAAAAGAAAAGTCTTCAACCATATTGCAGCAATATTTCATAGTTCACTGGCTATTGTCACTTGCGAAAAGTAAGGTCAAACAAGCAACAATTCTTATTTGTTGCCTACAGTATCTATAACTAAATGTTCATTGTCAAGTATAACCTTTATCAAAATTGTCCTGGAAATGTTATTTTTAGATTTCATTTCTTTCATTCCCCCAGGAGCACGGAGTATAAAAAAAATTATATATATATATATATATATATATATATATATATATATATATATATATACGCAAAAAAAGAAGAAAAAGAAACCAAATGAGCAGCCCTGGGCTTTAAAATAACTTCAGTCTGCCTTGACACGCTAACTCTGGTATGTAAATGAGTTACGCTAATTGGGAAGATGCATAACACTGTTTAAAAAACAAAATTTAAATAGTGCTGAGTGAGAACAATATAATGTATACTGTTTATTTCAATGCAGATTGACAAATGCATAAATTAAAACTATAAAAATCTATTTATTTACAATCAAGGACACATTGAGGTTGATTTACTTTATATTACCCTCACTTCTGTCCTCTCCTTATTACTGCACTCATCAACTCCTGCTAATTCTACACCCATATGCTTATAAAATCCACATGCTAATAAAAATGGGGGCATGTCCATTCATATAAATAGCACTCCCATATTACTTCCCTCATCCTTTGCTTCTCCAAACCTCTGGAGATGTATCCCCAAACCCTGGGCCTCCAGCATGTACTGGTGCCAAATCCACCCAATGCTCTCTAGCAGCAGCCACAATCCACACAATATAGTTTCTATCCATCTTCCCAAAACCAGCTTCTCCTTCTCTGGTGCCCTTTGGAATGCCCGCTGTGTCTGTAACAATCTCACCTATTTTTCACTAACCCCTTTAATCTACTTGCTGTTACTGAAACCTGGCTTCAGGAATGTGACACTGCTTCTCCTGTTTCCCTCTCCCATGGTGGCTTTCTCTGGACTCTCCCCCCCAGACCCCCAGACCCCCAGACCCAATGAACATAAGGGAGGTGGAGTAAGATTCCTTCTATCCTCACATAGCACCTTTCGGGTATTTTACTCACCTCCGGCCTTGTCACTCTCCTCATCTGAAGCACATTGTATTTGTCTGTTTTCTTCAGTTTCAAAGAATTGCTGTAATCTACCAACTCCCTGGAGCAGTATCAACCTTTCTTTATGACTTCTCATCCTGGCTACCCTACTTTCTCCCTTCTGAAATTTCCACAATCATTCTCCATTACTTCAACAACCCTGTTAATACTAACACTCCTAGTACTTCTAAATGTCTCAGTCTAACCTCCTCTTTTGACCTCAAGCAATGGATATGTGCTTCTACTCACTCTGATGGCAACACCCTTGGTCTTTGCACTCAGTGCAATCTTTCCAACAATCTTTTCCTCTCTTTGATTGCTACCTTATTAGATTTGCTCTCTCCCTGTCTTCCACCTCCACTCCCTCCTTCGACCTAAGAGTTACCTGTAGAAACCTTTGCCACCTATAGAATATGTAAACCCAACATTTGATATTCCTGATATGTGCCTGCTGTACTATGTACTTGTATGAAAAAGTATCCTATTCTCTTTGTATTTTTCTTTGTGTTGTGTTCTCTTTGTATTGCTTCCTTTGTGTGAAATCCCTGGTGTCCCTGACAGTTCCTCCACTTTCCTATTAAAAACTTACCACACTAAGCAAGAGAAGACACTGTGGTCAGTTCTCTAGCTGTGCTGGGAACTCAGCCTGCTGTATTTCAGTGATTAGACTTGTACTGACATGCCCCCTACCCCTGCACAGCCTATCACTGGGAAGTTCAGTATACTGCTGTTTCCCCTCCCCTAGCTCTTCTGCAGCTGAAAACAGTGAGAATGCGTTCGCCTATAAAAAGAAAAAAAAAAGGTTTGTATAATGTTTTTCCTATCTATACACAAATGTTTCCTTTAATTTCTATTTAAAACTGAATGGGTTGTTATACAAGGTGAGGGTTTAGAATTGCTTTAACCCTTCTCTTTCCTACTTTGCTACTGACCATCCTATGACAAAATCTCACCCCTGTCTTGCCTCATTCTAGCCATTTCTGTCTCCATCTTCCCTGGACGCGCTCACACCCCTCACTGCTCCAGAATCAGGTCCTAACCCTCAAAACATTGGCAAATAGATGACACCAGAAGTCTAAAGAAATTTAGCTGAGCTCTTGAGCATTAGAGGCATAAGACTTAGTCTCAGAAAGATTTCAACCAATATAAATCCAATCTCCAAAAATACAATGCCTGCCTCCATGCTGCCAAGCAGATCTATTTACCTTAAACTCTCTATTTCATCCTGCACTACCTCCGCCCACTAACTCACTTACTGCCCAGGAGATCGCCAAACAGTTAAAAAATAAGATTGATACAATTCGTGATGCGATCTCCACTGTACAGATACCACCCCACCTTACACTGCATGCCCAAAGGTACACATTACTTGCCTCATTTAACCCCATTACTATAGACTAGGTTGTTAAAGTTTTTTCCAACACCCACCTAACCACCTCCCCCCTGGACAATGTTCCTTCGCTGTTACTACTGTCACCCCCTGGCTCTATCCCACACTCTCTAACTCACATCTGCAATCTCTCCCTCTCTTCTGACCTCTTCCGCAACTCTCTAAAATATGCTCTAGTCACCCACATACTTAAAAAGCCCTCCTTGGACCCCACAAATCTTAATAGCCTATGCCCCATCACCTTGTTCCCTTTTTCCTCTAAATTCCGTGAATGTCTGGTCTACAACTGACTGAGCAACCACCCCCCTGATAATAATCTTCTTGATCCCCATTAGTCTGGATTTTGCCTTCAACACTACACAAAAACTGCTCTCCTAAAACTCTCAGACAAATCTACTAATGGCTAAAACTAATGGACACTTTTCTGTACTCCTACTCCTGGACTGCTTACTGCCTTTGACACAGTTGACCACCCCCTCCTCCTAAGAAAACATCACTTCTTTGTCCATGACAGTACTCTTTGATGGTTTTCATCCTAACTATCCAGCCGCAACTTCAGTGTCACTTACAATTCTACTTCCTTATCTCCTCTTCCTTTTTCCATCGGGGTCCTCCAAAGTTCTGTTCTTGGACCTCTCCTATTCTTGATCTACACCTCCTTCTTGGGTCAGCTGATAGCCTCCCATAGCCTGTAGCCTCCCTTGCGGTATTCCCGAGTGTAGCTTGGGGTAAAGTTTCAGTACCACAAGTGGTAACCCCGAGCTACACTCAGGCTTACCATGCGGCGCTGCTCAGGGATTCCCTCTATCACTTACCTTGTCCTGCGCTCCCGCGATGTCCCTCCTGCAGTGTCCCTGGCAATGTAATCTGGCGGATGGTGGCATCTGTCATCTGGGTTCCATCCCCTGAGAGCGTCGGGACGTACAGAGGGACGGAACGGCGGGAAATTTGAAAATGACAAAAAGTGATATTCACTAAAATCACTAAAATCACATAGTAAAACATTGCTGTATCAAACCATTTCACATACATTTTGTCCCGAGTGCTTTGTCCTGTGCCCTGCCTGCGTTCTTTCTGTCTGGAAACTGAGAAACGTCCATGGCGTCCAAAAAGCATCCCTTTAGGTCAAAAGCGATTTAGACCACCTAGAGAACAGCGATAATAAATTAGAACCACTTGCAGAATTGAGTGATAATGATTCGTGGGGAAATTCGTCATCAGACACTGAAAACGATTCTGCGACTTTGCTCAGTGATGTGTGAACTTGGCGCTATATTTCAAATTTCAGTGTTTTTGGTTTGATTATATTATTGAATTAAATTTATTATTATATTATTATTATTTTTTATGATTAATTATTAAATTATAATTTGTGATTTCGTGTTTCAAGTTTTATCCTACCCGGGATGTTTACTAGACTCTTGTTCGTACAGATTTCAGTGAGTTATTCCTAAAAATTACAGGCCTACAATAAAAAAAAATACATATTTCCATGCAAAAAAATGTACCACTTTGAGCACAGAAATATGGACATAATCAGACCGCTAGGGAGGTTAATACCACTTCTAGGCTGATGACACCCAAATCTATCTCTCCACCCCTCAGCTCACTCCAACAGTCTCACACATCATGAACTTATTAACATACATATGAGTCTGGATGTCAAACCACTTCCTCAAACTCAATCTAAAAGCAAGCTCATATTATTTCCTCCCCCATGTGCCCCTTCCCCTGACTTCTCTGTCAAGATCTATGACACAATAATAAAGTGAAACCAGTGCAGCACTACAAACAAACAACAACCAGGGGCGGTTGACAACTCATGGGGCCCCCGGGCAATAGGGGATCATGGGGCTCCTGTGTCCTTGCCCAAACTCAAAAAAGCCTATGAAAAAGGTACCAGGGGCATCTCATGGGGCGCCCTACTGACCCCGGGCCCTCGGGCAGTGCTCGAGTTTCCAAATGGTCAGTCTGCCCCTGATAACAACCTAAATAGTTTATTGCACACTGGTCCATGTTCGTACAGACTGGAGGATATACTGCTATTTTAAGCCTGTGAGCATCATGGCACCTGTGGTTTTTTTTATTTTGCATATGGAAGGATGAATATATCGGAGGGCACACTGCTGCAGTTTCATTATAGCTAACTCCTCACTGCACAGTTTCTCCAGATAGTGGAGCTATAATAGAGGTGTTATACACTTGGTGCGGTCATTCACCTTATACATGTGAGTGCGCATTTGAATATATGTTTTGGTAATAAATTGTTTTAAAGTTTTATGCACTATGTGAAGTTTCCTATTTATGAGGTGATTTGGTGGTGAGAGTTGTATTCTGAATGAGGTGTTAACAGCTGTATTCCATCAAGTTGATCTTCAGAGTCCATTGTGGGACCAAAGTGCAGTTAGACCAAACAGCATTCTATGTGAGGTCACACTGCTGGAGGTGAGCAGACATCTGGTGTGGAATTATGCACTCTTGTATTTGAAGCACTTTGTGATCACAGGAGGAAGGGACCACCATAAAGAAGAAAATATTTTGGACTTTTTATTACAATTTAAATTATTTTCTTTAGCACATTTGTATTTGGGTTGTTTTTGGTTTGTAGCGCTGCATTGGTTTCACTTTATTATTGATTTTGCCTTATATGTTTATACTACAGTATTTTTCATTATCACTACAAGTAAGTTTTTTAATTCATAGAAGCGCGCAAGATTTTATTCATTTATTTAACCTTTTGCCGCCCGGCCAATGGCCGATTGGCGTCTGGAAAACTCACTCAGCGTTCTGGGTGGACGCAATATGGCATCCTTTGGGGCATACACAGTTTGCGCGCCTGCAAAGCCACACAGCAGCGCGATCTGTCACCGGCCGTGTACCTTGGACACAGCCAATGACAGATCTGAGTACCGGCCCCGTTGCTGATGCCATGTGAAATTGTGTAAAAAAAAAAAATACTGATCACTTCCCCAAAGTAGTACAATGTTACTATGGTAACATTGTACTACTTTGGTCATAGTGAAATATGAAAAAAAATCTTAAAAAAAATGTAATAAAAAATTAAAAGTAATAAAAAAACTTAAAAAAAAATCAGTGTCCCTGATCACCGCCATGCCAGTTATATGATGACGCTGTACTGCACTGGTGACCGTATGTAAAAACAAAATTGTGAAAATAATTGTTTTAATTTTTTCATTTTCCAAAAAATTATGACAAAAAAAATACAACTTCAAAAAACTCGCTATGCCTCTTATGAAGTACGTCGGACTGTCTGCTTTGCAAAAAGGGGTCATTTGGGAGATATCTGCACTGTTCTGACATTCTTGGACCTCAAGAAATTAGATTGGCTGTCAGTACTTGATTGACCAATATTCGGATATATCCCATAGTTTGTGAACTCTATAACTTTCCTACAAACTAAAAAATACATCCTAATTTGGGTTATTTTCACCAAAGACATGTCGCAGAATACATCTTGGCCTAAATTTATGAAGAACAATTATTTATTTGAAAACTTTTATAACAGAAACAAAGAAAAACGTGTTTTTTTTTTCACAATTTTCGGTCTTTTTTTGTTAATTTAGCAAAAAAATAAAAACCGCAGTATTGATTAAAAACCACCAAAAGAAAGCTCTAGTTGTGTGAAGAAAATGATACAATGTTAGTTTGGGTACAATGTTGTATGACCGCGCAATTGTCATTCAAAGTGTGAGAGCGCTGAAACCTGAAAAATGGCCTGGGCAGAAAGGGGGTAAAAGTGCCCTGTATGGAAATGGTTAAGATCTATGACACAACTATCAACCCATCCCTGCATGCAAGTGTGCTAGGTGTAATCCTGGACTCTGAATACCTCCTTTTGGCCCCACATCCAATCACTGTCCAGAGCTTGCTACCTCAACCTACGCAACATCTCCAAAATACATCCCTTCCAAACCAATGACAAAATTAGCAACATTTTTTGAACATATGAATGCAGGTTACAGTTTGAGTCCATAATGATGGTTTCTTTTGTTTACAATTTAAACTTTACTACATTCACTAAGTTCTGGGGCAATTTCCTTTGCGAGATGCAACTTTCCTTGCAAAGTGAACAACCTATTTGCCTTTAGTAAATCAACATTATTTTGTTTAAGCTGAAGGGATACAGTATTTCTCTAGTATTTCTCTAGTATGTAGGGCTTCAGGCTAGCACAACTGGACTTTTGTGCTAAAAATCAATATAGTAGATAGCTAAACACAAATATGAACTTCATGTTATAAAAAATTTTTTAATTTGTATGACTAAAATCTATGACTTTGAAAGGAGGTGCCGACCAGAAGTCTACATATAAAATCTTCCAACCCACAATGTTACTTATGCTTTAACAAGTGGTGTTCTATTGGTGGTATCTCTTTTGTGTGGAATGGAAAGTGAAAGTTTGAATTGACACTAAACCCGGTTTAAAAAAAAAAAATCTATAGAAAAAAAATATTTTCAAGGACATACTCTTAACTCAGAAAAAACCTTTTTATTGCTCCCAGCCGCCTCCAAATTAATTTTTTTTTTTGCTGCTGTAATCTGACATCCTGTTAGAGGGTGGCTACACTGTATGTAGGGATATAGTCATCCTTATTTGCTTGCTGCTTAAATGGACCATGGAATTTGTAATGTGCATAGAGCTGTGTACATGGCCGCAACTAACATGCACTGCTCATTCTAGACAAAAAAGAGGAGTAAAGGAGATGTTTGGGAGCTCAATGAGGACACAAGGAGGCAGGAAAACACAGTAAGAAACAATATCGTGAAAACGGATTACAGGGCCATTAAGTAACAGATGTGTATGGATCAGGGGCGGACTGACCATTTGGAAACTCGGGCAGTGCCCGAGGGCCCGGGGTCAGTAGGGGGCCCCATGAGATGCCCCTGGTACCTTTTTCATAGGCTTTTTTGAGTTTGGGAAAGGACACAGGGACCCCATGATCCCCTATTGCCCAGGGGTCCCATGAGTTGTCAGTCCGCCCCTGGTATGGATTACATTTGGAGAATAAGGATATTGCATAGTGTCAATTGAAGTCAGTGCAAGGGGTGGGATTAGTGACCTGGAGCGGCACATGCCACTGGGAAAGGCCCCGCGCTCCTTCTCTATTTTGTAACTGCCGTGGTTTTATTGGTGAACTTTACCTAGCTGTTTAAATGGTTCCTGTTTTAAAGTCTTATTAAACCCAAACATAAAAATGTAATACATTGCATCTTACCAATTCGTAGATGTGATGGCTGCATTCTTTCTTTTTTTAGGCTTTTTTTCTTCCGTTTTCACTTGTTGATCCTAGCAGCAAAGTCTGTTATTTTTCAGCTTACTTTAGCAGACAAGTAAAAGTTCAGGAAAAGTGGTAGTTAGAGGGTTGAGACAAACAACTTAACACTGGCAGGGGTGCTTACAATGATCAGCTTTTATTTATTTATGTAAACCCTTTATCCCAAAAGGAAAAAAACTGTTTTTTGTAACTGCTTAAAAAGTGTTATCTGGAGTCCAGGAGCAGCTAGTGCTGAAGAAAACTAATGACTAGCTGTTTGTCTTTAGTAAATCAAGTATAATAGAAGGGCTGAAACTTCTACCTTTGCTGTAAAATTCTGTTCCCTGTGCTGGTCGCCTAACCAAAAAGCTAGGCACTTGTTTGATCAGGATCAGAGTTAAAATGTACTGACCATCCTTTTCAACAAAGGTCATATGACCAAATGTCTAGGCTTTTGGCCATCTGAACAGCATTGGATCGAACAGAGCCGTGTTTTCTCCAAAAAAGGTACCGGTAAGGATTTTGACACTTCTATTCATCCACCTCGGCCAGATTGCTAACATTTGAACACAGGTCCACTTTAAATCTGTTGCTAAATGCCTTCAGCAAGCTATATGAGAACTGTGATTCTGTCCTGTACTTCACTACAGAATAGCTGTAAAATAATAATGTAGCAGTTAACATTTCATAAAATATTAACATAATTGCCATTGATTTGCAAATTAAAGAACACTACGGCCAAATCTTTTTTAAGTATTCATATATTACTTAAAAGCTTATTAAAATCCACTATATTGCCACAATAAAAATTCTTTGCCATTTGTGTTCAAATAGGGATTTAAATTACACCCTGTCCAGCACAGCATTAAACTCATTTCATGCAGGACATTAGACATGTTGTAAATACATTACAAAGTGAAAGATTAACATAAAACAATTGTTTTTCAAAGTTCGCTTAAAGAAAACTGCCCTTTTGTTGTTTAAATACAATTATATTGGAGAAAAACAGCACTTATAACCCCAGAGATACGATGGGGCAGATGAGTGACTCTGATAGATGCTGTTTGTGTCAGCAAACTTTTGTTCACCTACCAGATGTCCCCCCCATGTAAAAATATAATAATTAAAAAAAGAATTCATTTTATTACAATTTATATTGGGAAGCAATCATTTGCCTGCAATCGTCTGTTAAACGTTTTTACCCTGGACTGGTATATTGTACCAGTTTTAAATGAATTTTGGCAGCTCAAGCAAATCATGCATAGAGAGCTTATGCCCTTGAAGTGACACTAAATTCTGGTTTCTGAAAAAAAAAGAAATATCTGTTAAGTAATTTACATTTATGTATTATACGTGTGTAAAATTTGCATACAGATAGTATGCATTCTTATCATAAATACGTCTCTTCTATTGCTCTCAGCCTCCTCCAAAACTCCTAATTCCTTTTATTTGTTGCTGTGATCCGACTTCCTGTTGGAGAGTGGTTACAATCGTTCTCTATGGTCCCTCTGTATGTAGGAATGTTGCCACCCCCTCTTGCTTGCTCTCAAGAAGGACTATGTACTATGGGATTTTTAGTGTGCATAGAGCAGGGTACATGACCAGATTTAATGTGCAATGCTTGTTCCAAATAAACAGAAGTGAGGGGGTAAAGAGGTGGTTTGGGAACTCAAATATTTTGATAAGACAGAAAAACAAAGTAAACTTTCTGCTTTAGACAAACCTTCACATAATTTTTGTTCCTTTTCTTAGGTATTTATTTTTGCTTTTTCGTAAAACACTTTGAGAAGGTACTATTATATATGTGCTATATAAAACTAAGTTTTGTATTATTATTACCTGTAAAATGAAGCAGTAAATACTCACCTTTCCTTGTGTTCATACCCCTAAACACCACTCTGCTAACTAGAACCGGTCCTCTAAAGCCTGCTGGGAAACAGACACCTCTGGGAGTATTGATCTCCTTGTTCCCCTGCAGCTCTCCCTAATTCCACTAAAGGAACGCATCTTTCACAAATGGTGCTGTCACCGACACCACAAATTGTTGGTATACATGAAGCAAGATGATACAAACATCCCATCTGTCTTGGCTCTCATAGCTCAGGTCATCATTCTTAGGTGTCTTTCAACCTTAAAGACTTAGGACATCCTGTGGCGGAGAAGAGGTACTGTAGTAGACAGTATCAGACTGGAGGTACAGCAACCAAAACAACTTTTTTGTGTTTAAAATCTGCTGAAGGACATTTCTTAAATGGAAAACATTAACCCATAGCTTGGCTTCAAGCTGGTGATAAAGAGCATTTTGGATATAGATACACTATATTGCCAAAAGTATTGGGACACCTACCTTTACAAACACATGAACTTTAATGGCATTCCAGTCTTAGTTCGTAGGGTTCAATATTGAGTTGGCCCACCCTTCGCAGTTATAACAGCTTCAATTCATCTGGGAAGGCTTTCCACAAGGTTTAGGAGTGTGTTTATAGGAATGTTGGAGCATTCTTCCAGAAGTTCCTCCACCCCAAACTCGCTCATCCATGTCTTTATGGACCTTGCTTTGTGCACTGGTGCGCAGTCATGTTGGAACAAGAAGGGGCCATCCCCAAACTGTTCCCACAAAGTTGGGAGCATGAAATTTGCCAAAATGCCTTGGCATGCTGACACCCTAAGAGTCTCCTTCACTAGAACTAAGGGGCCAAGCCCAAACCCTGGAAAACAACTCACATCATAATCCCTCCTCCACCAAACCTTACACTTGGCATAATGCTGTCAGGCAAGTACCGTTCTCTTGGCAACTGCCAAACCAGATATGTCCAGTGTAATTCATCACTCCAGAGAACACATATCCACTGCTCTAGAGTCCAGTGGTGGTGTGCTTTACTCCACTGCATCTGACGCTTTGCATTGCACTTGGTGATGTAAGGCTTGAATTACATGGAAAGCCATTCCATGAAGCTCTCTACACACTGTTGTGCTAATCTGAAGGCCACATGAAGTTTGGAGGTCTTTAGCTATTGACTCTGCAGACAGTTGGTGACTTCTGTGCACTGTGGGCTTCAGCATGCGCTGACCCCACTCTGTAATTTTATGAGGTGCTGTTTTTCCCAGTTGTTTCCACTTTGTTATAATACCATTAACAACTGAACATGGAATATTTAGTAGCAAGGAAATTTCACGGCTGGACTTATTGCACAGGTGCCAACCTATCTAGGTACCATGTTTGAATTTGCTGTGCTCCTAAGAGCAACCCATTCTTTCACAAATGTTTGTAGAAGCAGTCTGCATGCCTAGGTGCTTGATTTGATACACCTGTGGCCATGGAGGTGATTGGAACACCTGAATTCAATGATTTAGAGGGATGTCCCAATACATTAGGCAATATACTCTAGGTAAGTCCTAAAGGCGCTCAGCAGCAGGGCCCCTTTGCAAATGCATCTTCTGTTAACCAAAGTATTTCTACACCAATGGTCTGAACATTTTTGAGCTGTAGCAGGAGTTGAAGCCTGTCATGGAAGGTACATTTTTTGGTTTTAGACAGTGACTAACTGTTTCATAAAACTCTACAGAAAAATTCTCCCAAGCCACTCTTGATGTAAGTGAAAGTTCTGTTTTATCCAGATCTTGGTATAGCTAGTAGTATTTAGTCACATTCAACTGGACTTGTTCTGTATTGTTGAAGACATTTTACCTTTCACCTAAGGACAGACCCTAGCATAATGCATTTATCACCATATAGGTAATTCAGCCAACTGTATCCAATCACCATGGTACTCTAATGCTTGACACAATACTAATGGTTACAGACTATAGCTGGCTAGAGTAGCATTACCTTTATCAGTCCCTTTTTCCTTAAGGTCTCTCCAGGACCTAATACACAATATTGCTGTCCATGACCAGACGGTGCATGAGAGGGTGAACAGATATATAAAGGAGTACTTGTGGTCCTTGAAAGAGTCATGCATGTATTTTTGATTCAGCAGGTGAGTAGCCAGTAGTGCAATCCAGAGGCCGGTGGAGGTTAGGGTTGGAGATGGTCAGTAATGTAAGCAAGGGACAGGCAGAGGTCAGGATAGGCCAGCAAGTGTAATGTAGAAACAGGCTCAGGTTAGCCTGACATGACTCGTGCATTTAGACAATATTTGCTTTTCCTGGAGTTCAGGGCAGGTGGTAAACATCATCTAGAGACAGGCAGAGGTCAGGGCAGGTGGTGATAAGCAAGCCTAATCCAGAAACATAAAGAAAAAAAAGTGCAGCGCTATGAAACTAAAAATGCTCTACTCACAATAGTAACACTGTGTAAATCTATAATAATCATTGGAGTAATAACATACTGTAAATGATGCAATTTTTCAATATTTCCAAAACAATTCAAAATAATATACACAAGAACCTTTTACATAAATGTATTTAAAGAAATGTGTCCCTGAAGTCCAGATTCAGTGTCCTATATGAATTGTTGACACTCTTCACACTTGGAAATAAAGTGACATGTCCCCAAATAGACCACCACAAAACTTTCTCCACCAAGTGTCAGCCAGTAAGCTCACCTCAAATGAAGACCTCAAGATTTATAAGAGGTCAAAACAGCACAAATGTAAACCATGCTCATCTAGATCTTTCACCAAAACCAGTACATCATGGGTTAACCAGTGGACATCTTTAGCGGCTCTGCTTGCAAATGTAATAAACCATGCAGACAACCGCTGACAGTGCTCTCTGCTTTATTAAAAGATTCCTTAAGTGCACATCAGAACTACTTAGATAAATGAAAACTTATATACTTCATAAAAACAACATACTGTATATACCTTAAAACCAAATTCCATCCATCCAACAAGCTGTAATATTCATCAGTCTGACCTAGTGAAACAGACAATAAACTTGCAGAGATCGCCAGATGGAAGCAGCCAGCACTTCAGCGCTCATCAGCCAAAAGATGCAGAAGGTGTCGGAGGGAAGGAGGCAAACAGCCTGAAGGGTGCCGGTGGGATGACGAAAACTTACAAAACTCTGCCCCCTTATGCGTTACACCCCAAAAGAACTTCATCAGAGGACAAAAAAAAATCCAAATCCAGAAACAGGCAGAGGTCAGAGCAGGTGTCGGTCAGTAAGTATAATCCAGAAATTAACTAAAAATTCTTCCTGCGCCAAGTGAAACACCCTACTACAGGATCTATCCTACTGCTGTGCAATGTGGTGAACACAAAATGTGATAAATATAAATAAACAGCGCAAACATAAACCTCTATATCAAATCAATACATAAAGTGCAAACATATATAGAAAATTATATTAATAGTGAAAGTCCATCATAGTTAATAGACAACAAAAGTTCAGAAATCTCAAAAAAAATATTTTTTGTGCAAAAAAATCACAAATTCTTCTTCTAATGTAAAGAAAAAACTTCCACCTTCCACCCATGCAAACCAACATCAAATGCACTCACCAAATTTAGGTGAATGAAACGCCTTTTAGGAATTTATATGGGATCCTAAACCCTCTTTCGTATCCACTCTATAGGAATCCTCACCTTCAGTGTAGGCTCCACCATACAACCGGGGAGAGAAAAATCTCAGATAGTGTGATATTGCAAAATACCGTTTTTAAATAAAAACAAGGATTAAGGCCACTCACATTTAAATCACTTTAAAAAGGCATATTTATTAGGACAAGCTTCTTCCAAATGGACAATGAATGTCAGACAACCTCCTCAGGAATCTCACATCACAGCTCCAGGATACAGCAGAAGCTCCACAGAGACCAAACATGCACAGATCCCAAAAGATGGCCGCTGGAACGCACCGCTCAGCGTGCGCTCCACTCACCGGAAGTGACGTCAGACGTACGGGGTAAAAACCGGAAATGCGTCTTTAGACGCATTTCCGGTTTTTACCCCGTACGTCTGACGTCACTTCCGGTGAGTGGAGCGCACGCTGAGCGGTGCGTTCCAGCGGCCATCTTTTGGGATCTGTGCATGTTTGGTCTCTGTGGAGCTTCTGCTGTATCCTGGAGCTGTGATGTGAGATTCCTGAGGAGGTTGTCTGACATTCATTGTCCATTTGGAAGAAGCTTGTCCTAATAAATATGCCTTTTTAAAGTGATTTAAATGTGAGTGGCCTTAATCCTTGTTTTTATTTAAAAACGGTATTTTGCAATATCACACTATCTGAGATTTTTCTCTCCCCGGTTGTATGGTGGAGCCTACACTGAAGGTGAGGATTCCTATAGAGTGGATACGAAAGAGGGTTTAGGATCCCATATAAATTCCTAAAAGGCGTTTCATTCACCTAAATTTGGTGAGTGCGTTTGATGTTGGTTTGCACGGGTGGAAGGTGGAAGTTTTTTCTTTACATTAGAAGAAGAATTTGTGATTTTTTGCACAAAAAATATTTTTTTTGAGATTTCTGAACTTTTGTTGTCTATTAACTATGATGGACTTTCACTATTAATATAATTTTCTATATATGTTTGCACTTTATGTATTGATTTGATATAGAGGTCTATGTTTGCGCTGTTTATTTATATTTATCATAATCCAGAAATTAGCAAAAGGTCAGGACAGTTATCAGACAAAAAAGACAGAAAATTTTGAAAATAAATAAGTAAGAAGTTTGCAAATAAATAAATAAATTGTTCTTCATAAATTTAGGCCAAGATGTATTTTACTACATATCTTTGGTGAAAATAACCCAAATTAGGATGTATTTTTTAGTTTGTAGGAAAGTTATAGAGTTCACAAACTAATCTAATTTCTTGAGGTCCAAGAATGTCAGAACAGTACAGATATCCCCCAAATGACCCCTTTTTGCAAAGTAGACAGTCTGACGTACTTCATAAGAGGCATGGTGAGTTATTTGAGGTTGTATTTTTTTTGTCATAATTTTTTGGAAAATTAAAAAATTAAAAAAATTATTTTCACAATTTTTTTTTTACATACTGTCACCAGTGCAGTACAGTGTCGTCATATAACTGGCATGGCAGTGATCAGGGACACTGACTGGTGACAGTATGAAAAAAACAAATATATATATATATATTTTTATTATTTTTAATTTTTTATTACTTTTTTTTTTTTTAAGATTTTTTTTCATATTTCACTATGTCCAAAGTAGTACAATGTTACCATAGTAACATTGTACTACTTTGGGGAAGTGATCAGTATTTTTTTTTTTTATACACAATTTGCTTATAATTACTTTGCTATAAGCAAGCATTTACCTGAATGACATCGATTCATTCAGGGTTTTTTTTTTTCTCTTTTTTTTGTGCTTAGCTGTGATTTGGCCACAGCTAATCACATGACACGTGCATGTGATCACTGTGACCATTCACAGCTAGACACTAGTATACAATGGATGGCATGAATGTCATCAGCCGTGTTCGAGGTACACGGACGGTGACAGATCACGCCGCTGCACGGCTCTGCAAGCACGAAAACTGCGCATGTGCGGGAGGATGCCATATGGCGTCCACCCGGAAATCTACAGCCTTTTCCCACCTGCCAAACGGCTATTGGCCGGATGGCTATTGGCTAGAGACGTTCAATAGGATTCAAATCAGGGCTCTGGCTGGGCCACTCTAGGATATTCACAAAGTTGTTTGTAAGCCACTCCTGTGTTGTCTTGGCTGTGTGCTTAGGATTGTTGCTATGTTGGAAGGTAAATCTTTGGCCCAGTCTGTGCACTGTTGAACAGGTTTTCATTGAGGATAGATCTGTACTTTGCTCAGTTCAGCTTTCCCTCAACCCTGATCAATCTCCCAGTCTCTGCTGCTGAAAAACATCCCCACAGCATGATGCTGCCACCAGGGCAGGTGATGAGCGGTGCCTGGTTTCTTCCTGACATAACATTTAGAACTGGGGCCAAATCAGGTTCAATCTTGGTTTCATCAGACCAGAGAACTTCAAACTCCAAGTGTGCTTTCATGCTTTCTAGCCACTCTGCCATAAAGCCCAGATCAATGGAGAGCTGCAGTGATGGTTGTCCGTCTGGGACTTTGTCCCATCTCCATGTAGGATCTCCAGAGCTCAGTGAGTGGGACCATCGGGTTCTTGGTTACCTCTCTTACTAAGCCCCCCCCCCCCCCTAGTTGCTAAGTTTGGCCAGGCGACCAGCTCTTGGAGTAGTTCTGGTTCCATTTGAGAATTATGAAGGCTTCTGTGTTCTTGGGAACCTTCAGTGCAACAGAAATTTCTCTAACCTCATGGCTTTTGCATTGTCACCTTTTACAGAGAGGTATGTGCCTTTCCAAATCATGTCCAATCAATTTAATTTACCACAGGTGGACTCCAGTCAATGTGTAGAAACATCTCAGCAATGATCAAGAGAAGTGGAAAGGACCTGAGCTAAATTTACAGTGTTGTTGCAAAGGGTCTGAATACTTATGCCCATGTGATATTGCAGTTTTTCTTTTTCATACATTTGCAAACATTTCTAAAATTCTGTTTTCACTTTGTCATTATGGGTTTCTGAGTGTAGATTAATGAGAAAAGAAAATGAATTTAAACAAGTGTACTATCAGGCTGCAACATAACAAAATTGAAAAAAGCGAAAGCGGTCTGAATACTTTTTACAAAAGGTCTGATTGTATTAAAAAAGTATACAAACTACAGTAATGAGCAAACTTAAAAAATCTACAAATGTATCAAAAGAAAAGAAAAGCAAGGAAAATGCATTAAAGCACCCGCATAGGACACATTGTGATTTTAGAAACATTTCAGATACAACAAACATAGTTCTGCTGCCTCAGGCTAATTTTTGAGGGAGATTGGAGTTTGATTGACCAAAGGGGAGTGACATTAGATAAAAAGAAAAACGGATTTAAAAGAGAAATGATAGAAAGAATCTTAAGAAAATGTGCAGCTTAAATATGAAAAAAGTGAGGAATCGAATGTACTGTGTGGAATGTAGATTTCCAAATGTACAGTATATCTTATCTGTCTATAATTTTAATTATGCTCGGACGCTGCTCACTAAATTCTTTGACTCAGATACAAGAGTGGATGAGCTTAATTAAAAAAAATTGTTTGTTCAGTTCTTCCCTAGCCAAAAGGGTAAAGAAGTCAAGAGCTCGGAAAAGGAGAAAGGACAAATGAAGATGATATTAAAAACAAATGTGTTACAGGCACAATATTCTATAAAGCTGAAATTACGCTTTGAAGTCTCACACCTTATTGCCTGTTCTGTGCCCCCTCATGTTATGGTTTGTGACTGATTTTTCCTTGGAAATTCCTTAAAGGGTAACTCAACTTTTGTTGAAAAATAACATTTATTAAATCAAAAAAAAAAGAATAAAAAAAAAAAAAATATATATATATATATATATATATATATATATATCTCTCGTTTACAATTATGACTCAAGTCATATTGTAATTGAATGCTATTAACCACTTCCAGACCGGACACTTTTACCTCCTTCCTGACCAGGGCAATTTTCAGCTTTCAGCGCTATCACACTTTGAATGACAATTGCGCGGTCATGCAACACTGTACTCAAATGAATTTTTTACCATTTTTTTGAGACAGATAAAGCTTTATTTTGGTGGTATTTATTCACCGCTGGGATTTTTTTTTTTTTTGCTATGTAAATGAAAATGTCCAAAATTTTTTAAAAAAAGTGTTTTTTTTATAAAATTTTGCAAATAAATAATATTTCATCATAAATCTTTGCCAAAATTTATTCCGTTATCTTTATAGTAAAAAAAAATCCAAATTAGTTTATAACCAAAAATTATAATTTTTAAACATTTTCTTTTAAATTTTTATTTTATTTTTTTATATTATTTTTTATTTTTATTTTTATTTTTTTACATACTGTCACCCTAGCAGTACTACTTGTGGGAGGTGATGAAGATTTTTTTTTTTTTTTTACACACTGATTGCTTTTACATCCTATATGGGTGTAAAGGCAATAATTTCTCTTTCTCTCTGTGTGCATTCTTGCACTCATTGAGAAGTACTGAGTGAGCTGTGATTGGTCACAGCTTGTCACATGGTACAAGGCTGTTGTGAATAGCCTTGTATCATGTGACCTCTGTGATCATTTCCAGATTTCACATGTAGTAAGCAATTATGTCACAAGTGACATCTTGCTTACTACTTTGCATGTGATCACTGATTGGCCAATCAGTCATCACATGATCGGGACCTCGTACAGAGGTCCCGTCTGACGATCGGTGTTTCACTGTGTCCAGAGGACACAGCGGGCACCGGATCACGGTGCTGCGCGCTCCGAGGGAGCGCGCACAAGCAGGGTGCGCGGAGGCCGTTTATAAACGGCCACCCGACTCTGTACTGCCACCGTCAGTCGGGAAGAGGTTAAAAATTACCTTTCCTTTTCAATCTGCAGAGCTGTAACTTTCTGTAAATGCAATGCAAAATGACTACCTGGAGGTGTTCTATACACAGATGGTGTACAGAATCCCCTCTGAAAATGTAATTTCCTACTTGTGTGATTGGCTTACTGATTTCTCAGAAGTCTGCACTAAGACACAAGTTAGATTTTTTGCATCCCCTGCAACAAAATGCTATTTTTGGTGAGATACTCCCTATGGGAAATTACGTCTAAAGGGATGCAGACCTTGCCAGTTTACTCATTAGAGCCATGTAGGTACAACAGCTGATGGATAATGATAAAACCACTCCCATACAGATTCACTCTACACATGGACACTGACCAACAGGTAATTCTTCAGAATAACAAAAGGTAGGATCCTGCAACAAAATTGGTTCAAATCCTTTCAGCTTTCATAGATCACCCAGATGGAAATGTTTTTTTCACAAAAAAATCGGAGTTACTCTTTGAAGGAGAAGTAGGGCCAAAGCTCTTTTGGCCCTGCTTCTGTAGGTCACAGGAGTGCACTTAGTTCTGCCCTCCTGTGACACGTATTCAGCTGACAGTAGGTTGAAGTCTGCTGTTGGCTGACATCACTGAGCCAGTCCAGCTCTGGAGAGATCCCAAGTTTAAAGTCAGGATCCACCCAGATTCATGTAGCTGGCTCAGCCGCTCAGAGAGATGCTGAGAGCCTTAGCTTACCGCTCCCACCCCCTCTATACAGGTCTGCTCTTCAGTGAGCGTTGGAGGGGCAAAACAACCAGCCAGTGTCACCTGCTTTCTGCTCACTGAAGACCGAGAAACTGTTCTTTGATTGCTTGGCTCTCAGTCTTAGAGCGATGCTGCAGCCACCTAGGTGAGTTTGTTTCTTTTTTTTTTAATTCCCAAAGTTCTCTTTTAAAATATTTTCTGTCAGTGAGATTGCTGCTTTCTATACTTCTCTCCAGTGATCTATGTTGGCATAGATGAGTAACAATCACACTCATAATTACAAATGTCCTCATATGAACTTCTATTGCAGGATATAAAAGGGGCATTTCTGGCCAGCTGTGTTACTGGGAGCTGATAATTGATAGCACTAGCTTTAACTATGGTTTTTGTTAGACGGCAGTCATATTTAGACACCCTGCACAACTGTTGTAACAGGAAAAAGCAGGTAGGACTATAAAAATGGTGTTTGTTAGTACAATGTGTGTGACATCGTGTATTATTTATTTATTTGTTTTTAATAATATTTTTTACAAATTTAATAAATGTTAATAATAATAATAATAATAAATTATTATAATACTACTAGGATGTTATAGTACCGACTGGGTGGCACTTTACAAAATAAAGGTGACAATTACAGGGTAGGAGGGCACTTTTTTCCGTGAGAGCCCACAACCTTTAACCTCCCTACCGGTATGATTATTTCAGATTTTTGGTGCTGAAAGCGGTACCATTATTTTGCATGGAAATATGTAGTTTTTTTATTGTAGGCTGTAATTTTTAGGAATAACTCTGTCCGAACAAGAGTCTATTAAACATCCGGGTAGGATAAAATTTGAAACACGAAATCATAAATTAGATTTTAATAAATAATCATAACAAATAATAATATAATAATAATACATTTAATTCAATAATATAATCAAAACGAAAACACTGAAATTTGAAATATAGCGCCAAGTTCGCACATTGCTGAGCAAAGTCGCAAAATCATTTTCAGTGTCTGATGACGAATTTCCCCACGAATCATTATCACTCAATTCTGCAAGTAGTTCTAATTTACTATCGCTGTTCTCTAGCTGGTCTAAAACCGCTTTTGACCTAAAGGGACACTTTTTGGACGCCATGGACGTTTCTCAGTTTCCAGGCAGAAAAAACAGACAAAATGCAGGCAGGGCACAGGACAAAGCACTAGGGACAATATGTATGTGAAATGGGTTGAAAAAGGTAAGGAAAGCTCTGCAGGGAATCCCTATGCAGCGCTGCATGGTAAGCCCGAGTGCAGCTCGGGGTTACCGCTTTTGGTACTGACATTTTACCCCAAGCTACACTCGGGAATACCGCTAGGGAGGTTAAAGAAGGGGCATGTGATATAACAGGTAATAACCACATGGGATAAAGTTATGGCAAAGTAGAAGCACAGTTTTTGGATGAAGGTGGGATAGGCTTTCTTGAAGAGATGAGTTTTCAGGGATCACCTTAGGATAAAAAGAGTAGGAGATAGCTGAGAAGAATGGGGTTGGGAGTTCAAGATGATAGGAGAGTCTTTGCAAAAATCCTAGAGTCATGCATAGGGGGAGGTGATGAAAGAAAGTAGAAAGCAGGAGATCTTGGGAGGAGAGAAGAGGACAGTTTGCATGATATTTGAGGCTGGTGGTGTAGCTTGGGGCAGAAAAGTGTTTGGTTTTGTATGTTGTTAGTATTTTGAATTTTACTTGTGTGGCTGCAGTTGGGCTTCAAGTCTGTTTTATCCTACAAGGTGTGCAAAATATATATACATATATATATGTATATATACATGCACATCAAAGATATATACTGTATATATTATCAGCTACCAGCTCCATTTATTTAATTGGGTTTACAAATGTTGAATGTTATGAACACTGTCAACGATCTTACAGTCCTGCTGTCCATCACTGTAATCAGCAAAGTGGAACCCTTCTTTCCTCTAGTGGCCTATGGAAGAGTTATAGAGGAAGGGCTCGTGTGCTCATAAGGTTCATGCATACTGCAGGAGGAAAACAACCGGTAGTACATTCATGTGTCTACTCATAAGGTTCATGCTTACTGTAGGAGGAAAACAGCCGGTTGTATCTTCATGTGTCTACTCTAGTAGACATTGATGTATTTTAATAACTGTGTCTATTCAAAGTGGTTTGGGCAATTCAAACCGCCCAGCTTTGCATACCATTTCAGTTGCCAATATGTTTAGATCTACAATTTTCTTTAACATGGGAAGTCATCCCTGTCTATGAAGTTATCTTCTATCTTTTATTTATCCCTATACTCAGTGTGAATCATCCTAGCTGGCGACAGGTTTACGGTAAGCAAAGTCAAAGTTAATGCTTCCTTAAGTACCTAACAGAGTATCACATTACAATAGATTGGCTGTTTTCATAAGTTCACATAATAGAACTTTCTTTTTTTTTTTGGCCATGCAATAATTTAAAAACGCCTGTGAAGATCTCAGGCTAGGATCAGCAGGTAGGTTGGTCTTTAAGTTCAGATTGTATTCTGTGGTTGCACTTGCTGTTATTCTTAAAGCTTTAATCAGGAGTGTCAATGGAAAACGGAGTCATGACCTTTGAAATAAAGCGTGGCAGGATTGAAGCGAAGCTGTGAATACTTTAAGCACTACTGGAAAGTTTTTCTGGCTGCACTGTAACAAAAGACCTTGATAATTCAATGAGTGGGAGCTGCAGTTTGTGAGCATCATTTGGAAAATCTATATTAGAACTTGTTTGAGCTGCATTGTGCTGACAAAAGTTAGAGATGAAATGCCAGCCCCGCTGCTCTGGCATTAAACACTCTCACACACAATGAGAAGTCTGGAACCCCACCGATACAGACTTTGCCTTCTGAAGTCTACTATTTGGAACTTTTACAGAATATTTATTTGATAATTAAGCCAGAAAAAGACTCTTATTGAATAATCTCAATTGATCTTTGAAAGTCATAAACAGATAACTGGTGTTTGATAAACAGCTGGGAATTTTCCATTAGGTAGACCAAACTTAAAGTAGTACTAAAGTCTAAATGTTTTTTTTTAACCCCACTACCTCTCCTACCCCCCCCCCCTGTACCTAAACACCAACCTGGCTGCATGTCACAACTCAGCAGCACCTCCTTCCTTACTTCTTGCTTTTACAGACACTGAGAGCAGTGGGAGCCATAGGCTCCTGCCTTTGTGAGTAAAACTCCTGTGAGGAGTAAGTGGAAGCGTGCTGGTGCTGTGTTTGTCTATGGATGTGCACAGCTTGGCTCTGGAGTGTGAACTCTCCTTAGCACCCAGCTTGCTACAGGAGGCACCTGAAGGAGGGAGGAGCCAACAGCACCAGTGTGGACTGCCAGAAGAGGAGGAAAGAAATCTTTCCATGCAACATAACATCATTACACTGGGCAGGTAAGTATAACCTATTTTTATTTTTTTTTTAAAGTTATTTTTTTGTATTACCATAAAGTGACTTTACTATAGCTGCAGACACATCACTTACCTCTAATAAAATATATCCTATGTTGAGTGCAGGAGCAGGAATCAGTGTATGAGTGTACGGTATGGGCTAGCCTGCGGAGCAGCACAACAGTTTACAATCTTACACAAATCTACAGTATTCCCCCTCCCAAAAATGGTCCTGTAGCACGTGCCTGAGTATTCCTTCTGAGAAAAATGCCAGTCTGGCTTAAGTTTGCAGGATTTTATCAGCTCTCCAATGTGAAATGTCACTTTAAGTTGTGGAGTCCTTCCAATGATCAGTAACAACACTTGTGGCGGCCTGACACAAACAGAGACCCATACTAACTAACTATAGGCCTGGACTCAGTCTCAAGGCACCAACACTGAAATGAGGTGCATGCATGATCTTACCGACCCGGGTCTGCTTTTCATCCGCCGGTGACTCTGAACAGAACAAATGTCTCTCCAACAAGCATGCGGTCTCGCCGTATATGTTGCCTAGTTCCTCTGCTCTCATCAGCATTCCTGGCAGCAATCTCATCAGCTTCCTGGCAGCAATCTCATCAGCTTCACTTATCTGCAGCTCTGGTTATGGAGGGATGCTTTCACACCTGGATGTCATCAGATTCTCAGCTCACAGGGCCCCTTATTCACCATGCTCCAAAACATGGCTTCTCTCTCTCCTTCCTGTTCTCTCCAACTCTGTGTGCAAAAAAACCCCACCTCTTCATGAATATACAAATATCTATGCAGTCTGAGGCTGTGTTAGAAAAACAGTGACATCTTGTGGCTAAACCACAGAATGTCAGTCAAAACATTAATTTACTTCCACACAAACAGTGTTCAAACAATGAGAGCTGTTTCCCCATCTCACAGATGCATGTTCCTCTTCCTGGTGCTGAGCTTCTGGTGCTGAGGGAGTTAACAGCTTTGGGTATTCTTTGAGCTGCAGAATAACAAGTCCAATAGGGCCCTGCTCCACCCTCTTCTTCTTTTATTCATCAGGAAAAGTATTTGCAATCCTGACACTGAATGTAATCTGATCTCTGAAAAAAGGAGAAATGGATGATTGACAGGAATCTCTCACCGATTTAGAGGTTGTGTTACATTCAGTTTAAACTATGCATGGGGCTTTTCTCAGTGGACGAGAGGGTAGGGTGGGATAGGTCCTCATCTAACCTTTTTTTATTGCAGCTCAGAGAAGATCAGAATCTATTAATTCCCTTAGCACCAGAAGTTCAGCACCAGGAAGAGTACTGGACATCCTCTCAGAAAATATTTTTACTGGATTCAGCTGCTTGCATGATGTGGGACATACTTTTTTACAGGTAAGTGATGTGACTGCAGCCATAGGAAAAAAAATGATTTTTGACTAAAATTCAGCTTTAAAGGAGAATCATGTACATTCTAGTGCCTGTGTTGTCTTGCAATGAAGTTACAATCTTATTGTGGAGGGGGAAGGGGGGGCGTAGGGAAAAACATTCCTTCTTCCTGTAGCAATATGAACCATTTTGTAGCAAGGGGGCTGTAGGAGGGCATGCAGGTAAGGAATGAAGCCAAAAATATAAACATAAACCATAAAATACCAGGTTTATTGTACAAAATGTTAAAAGGACATGGTAGTGACCCTACAGCAGCTCAAAGTTATTCTCGAGCTTCTTATGTGGACCTACTTTGTAAGAACAGGGATGCTCTCTGTAGTACAGATGTGAACTCTACCTGGTTATATTACATGGATATGGTCACTACTCTGTCCTTTTAACATTTTAATAAACTTATTTTTTGTTTTCTTGGCTTCGCTTACTATCTGTATGCCCTCCTACAGTCCCTTTGCTGCAAAATGTTTTGTGTTATATACAGTATATTGGCGGGATGTGTGTAAGCAGGTTGAAATTAGTTATATAGGTGCTGCCCCAAACCGGAGGGTTAGGGGTTAATGCCTGTCCCGGTTCTTTAGTTTTTGGCTGGTTATCGCTAGGGCCGACCCACTGGGCCTGTGATATAAAAGATAGACAGTGGTTCAGGAAACAGAGATTCCCTGGGAAGAGGTAAGAGCCCAGAGCCCCTAAGAAAGAACCCGTAAGCTAGAGGACCATAGAGCCGCACCTGGGAAGAATATGAGGATGCCACCACCTGCCACCAAGATGTAAAGTCATCATAACTTGGAGTTCACCCCTAAGACACCACCTTTGTACGTGTGCCGGGACAGCACATAGCCTGAGTAGGATTAGGGACATTTGCCTGGTCTGAAGTTGCTCAAAGGGGTGTAATGCATGTAACAGGCATAACTTTGCACTTGGGTCACTAGCACATGGGGTATGAGGAGTCAGAATGTTAAGAGTAATTCTAGTTCAAGTCATAGTTGTGGTTGCCACAAGCAATGAAGGTGCAGTCAGCAAGCAGCCTGTCCTAAACGTGTACCTATTATAGATGGAATTCCTTCTAGCCAAGAGGGAGATGTAGTCGGCACTCCCTACACCACATTCCATCTCCCATAGGAACTGGAGTTGAACTGCATTGCTTTCTACCAGCACAGGTTTCCTTTGAGGAGTAATAATTATAAAATAACAATAATAATGGGTGGGCTTAGGTGCTGAAGTCACTGTGCACAAGGAGACCAATCGACTGGTGGAGACCAATCGACATCATGCAGCTATAACCAAGTGGCGGGACAATGTACTATACATTTAAATGTGAGTGTAATTCTTTTAATATTTTTTATATGCAAAATTTTAATTAAAAAAAACTATTTTATGCTATGCCAACCTTCCTGTTCTCAATATTCTGCTGTTCGATGAGATGATAAGGGAGAATGGTTATGAGACTGGATACAATATAAAGAGGTACAAAGGCTGGTGTATGTAGAGAGCAATCCCTGGGGAGATTATAAAACATATCGGATCCACTTTTGGTTAAGGGATCACATCATCTGGTGAGTTCTCATTGGTGTGGAAACACGGGCTCTGTGTAGCACATTGAGAGAGAAGGGTCCAAGGCATATCTTTCTGAGTGTTGTGGAGCACTTAAAGTGGTTGTAAAGGCTCAAGGTTTTTTACCTTCATGCATGCAATACATGAAGGTAAAAAAACCTGTGAGCAGCAGCCCCTCTCAGTCCCTCAAATACTTACCCAAGCCTGTCCCGATCCAGTGATGTGCACGAAAGCTGCTCTCCAGGGACTTTTCCTCTTCATTGGCTCCCGCTACTGTCAATCACAGCCAGTGAGCCAATGAGGAGAGAAGGGGGGCAGAGCCAAGCCGTGCTCTGTGTCTGAATGCTCACACAGAGCATGCTCTGGTGCCCCTATAGCAAGCTGCTTGCTATGGGGGCACTCGGCAGGAGGGAGGGGCCAGGATTGCCGGCGGGGGACCCTCAGAAGAGGAGGATTGGGGCTGCTCTGTGCAAAACCACTGCACACAGCAGGTAAGTATAACATGTTTGTTAGTTTGAAAAAAGCTGTCTTTAATATCAGTTTAATTCAAGATTGACAACATTGGTAAATTTGATGTTTAAATTAATTTTAAAAAGGAAGTGGAACACTGGACACTTGATTTCACTCTTGATGAAGTTTATATGTGTTATAGGATTATAGAATGTGTACACTGTAAGCACTTTGTACAACACATATGAAATATTTTGCACTGATACAAGTATATTATAGGTGTGTGTATATATATATATATATATATATATACATACATACATGTTCTCCCTGTGCATGTTCTCCCTGTGCTTGCATGGGTTTCCTCCGGGTGCTCCGGTTTCCTCCCACACTCCAGAGACATGCTGGTAGGTTAATTGGCTCCTGTCTAAATTGGCCCTAATATGTGTATGTATGAATGTGAGTTAGGGACCTTAGATTGTACGCCCCTTGAGGGATAGGGACTGATGTGAATGTTCAATATATATGTGTAAAGCGCTTCATAAATTGACAGCGCTATGTAAGTACCTGAAATAAATAAATAAATATATATATATATATATATTCGCGCTATAATTTACTGTAATTAATTCCATTGAGCAGTACACTTTTTATGAACATTTTTAGTATGTGCATTTTTTTTTACCTTCTAGAAGTTTTGTGTTGTTGTTGTTTTCAAGGATGCAGAATCTCTGTTTATTGAAAAGCACAGAAAAGTGCTCATGAAGTGCATTATTGTGTGCTTCTGTTTGCATACTTGCCAACATTTTAAAATGATTTAAGCTATTAGACAAAGATTATATAACTTTCCAGTACCATAGCCTGCATTTAAAACAAACATGGTATATTTAGTGAATTGATTTCTATAATACTTTTTTATTTAATCTTGAAGGCTGAATTCCAGGCAATCTGATAAATGCAAAGTCTGGTTGTGAAAAGATTAGTATTTCTGTTTATTCATTTCTGATGGTTTATACAGCCCTACTACACACCCTGCTGCAACTAGGTCTGTGATTAGACAGTGAAGGGGAAGCACCAAACTGATGAGATCACCTCTCTGTCACTCTGTCTTCTCCTATCAGCATGTTCCTTGTTAGCGCATGAGTACTGCAGCACAACTAATTGGCTCTCTGTGCTGCTTCTCTCTCTGAGATCTGCTGCACCATATATTTCAAGAAGCTGATAACAAACCAGAAGCAGTACAAGTGGAAAAGCAATACTAATTGCTTTAAAATTATATACACTATAAAGATATATACACAGTTGTGTTCAAAATAATAGCAGTCAGACATCACTAACCTGATCAATCACTGTTTTTGGTAGAAATTACATTTCTACATGGCAAATAATTTACTAGCAGGTGTAGTAGAGTAATAGAAATTCAACAGACCCAACAGTCATGTCATGCATGCTGCTGATTCTGTGTAATTGAATCACTAATTGAAAGGGCATGTTCAAAATAATAGCAGTGTGGAGTTCTATTAGTGAGGTCATTCATTCTTTGAAAAACAGGTGGCAATTATTGCCCTTATTTAAGGAAGGAAGGCAGCAAATGTTGTACATGCTGGTTACAGTGCATTTCTCTCGGAAATTCTGAGGAAAATGGGTCGTTCCAGACATTGTTCAGAAGAACTGCGTACCTTGATTAAAAAGTTGATTGGAGAGGGGAAAACATATAAAGAAGTGCAGAAAATGATAGGCTGCTCAGCTAAAATGATCGCAAATGCTTTAAAATGGCAACCAAAACCTGAAAGACGTGGAAGAAAGTGAAAAACTACCATTGGAATGGATAGAGGAATAGCCAAAATGGCAAGGACTCAGCCAACAATCAGCTCCAGGAAGATCAAAGAAGGTGTAAAGTTACCTGTGAGTACTGTTACAATTAGAAGACGCCTATGTGAAGCCAAGCTATCTGCAAGAAGCCCCCGCAAAGTCCCACTGTTGAAAAAAAGACGTGCTGAAGAGGTTACAATTTCCAAAAGAGCACATTGACTGGCCTAAAGAGAAATGGCGCAACATTTTGTGGACTGATGAAAGTAAGATTGTTCTTTTTGGGTCTAGTGGCCGGAGACAGTTTGTCAGACGACCCCCAAACACTGAATTCAAGCCACAGTACACTGTGAAGACAGTGAAGCATGGTTGCGCAAGCATCTTGATATCGGGATGTGTCTCATACTACGGTGTTGGGCCTATTTATCGCATACCAGGGATCATGGATCAGTTTGAATACATCAGAATACTTGAAGAGGTCATGCTGCCTTATGCTGAAGAGGAAATGCCCTTGAAATGGGTGTTCCAACAAGACAACGACCCCAAACACACCAGTAAACGTGCAACATCTTGGCTCCAGACAAACAAGATTGACATTATGGAGTGGCCAGCCCAATCCCCGGATCTTAATCCAATAGAAAACTTGTGGGGTGACATCAAAAATGCAGTTTCTGAGGCAAAACCAAGAAATAGAAAAGCGCTGTGGAATGTAGTCCAATTATCCTGGGCTGGAATACCTGTTCACAGGTGCCAGAAGTTGGGTGACTCCATGCAACACAGATGTACAGCAGTTCTCAGAAACAGTGCTTACACAACTAAATATTCATTAAGTGATTCAAAGGAAAGCAAAATCTTCAAACATTTTTCAGTTTATATAGTGAATGTCTGAATTTGTAAAGAGGAATACAAACACTGCAATTTTTTTGAACAGCCTAATATTCACTTTTCTTCATTTTTTTTAGAGGAACAACACAAATTTGATCTATTTTTCTTCATGTTTTGATTTGGAATAGAATGTGTAGTGTTCCCAATGCATTTGTGTGTATGGAAATAAAAGCTATTAGAAGGATTTTGAGCTTCATTCACTTTTTTCAACACACTGCTATTATATATACAGTATATATATATATATTTTTTTTTTAAAATGTATTTAATTATTGTTTTTTTAATTTGCTAAATGTAATTTTTGAACAAAAGTGGAGTTATCCTTTAAGGAATTTCCAAGAAAAATTCAGTTACAAACTATACATGAGGGGGCACAAAACAGGCAATAAGGTGTGAGACTTAAAGTGGGCTTTAAAGCAAAATTTCAGCTTTACAGCATATTGTGCCTATATAAATATATACTCGCCTAGGTGGATGCAGTATCGATCTGCATCTGTCCCTCGCTGGATCTGCACTGAGAATTGAGAGATCAAACACCGTTGATCACTCTGAGCAGAGAGCCGTGACTGTCAGTCTCTGGATCTCTGCTCTGTCCCTTCAGTACTCATTGAAGAGCTGGATGGCAGTGGGAGCAGAAGTGGCTGGCTCAGGCTCTCAGCGATCACTGAAAAGCTGAACCAGGTGCTGGTCCAGGCTTCTGGGTGGATCCTGACCATATGGTCAGAATCTTTTCCTGGACCAGGTCTGTGATGTTAGTCAACTGTGGGCTTTGGCCCGCTGTCGGCTAAAACTGGGTCACAGAAGTGCAGAACTAACTGCACTACTGTAATCCATAGGAGGAGTATAACCGAAAAAGCTTTGGCTATACTTCTCCTTTAATGATGATATCATTGAGCACTTACATAATTTTTTTTGTCTGGGGTTCTGTTTTAGAAACTTGTGTATATAATGCAGTTGTTTTCTTTTAATTTGAAATCATGTGTAGCACTACCTCCTCAGGAGTTACAAAAGAATTGTGTCCCCCTATAGTTCTGCACAGCCAGGCATCACACATTTTCCATTCAGGCTTGCATCATGAGACAGAAAACCAGCCCTTGAGCTTTGTTTTGAAGTTTTGTTAGGGATATAGAACTTGGATGGGGTAAAGGGTACATGGGATGCCCAATGGAATGGCAACTTAGGACAAACTTCCTAAACTTTATTACAAGTCTCATAGTCAGAATGTCTCTTCTAGGAGAGCTTTCCAGCCTCTCCTTTTGTACCACCCCAGGCCCCCGATAAATCCTCTTCTTTATCCAGCCATCTGGAGGAATCCCTGGGCAAGGTAAAAAACCTTTTGTGTGCAGCAGCCCCCCAAATACTTACTCCAGCCTTTCCCGATCCAGCAATATGCACAAGAGCAGCGGCTTTCCAGGGACTTTTCCTCCTCATTGGCTGAGACAGCAGAGAAAGCCATTGACTCCTGCTGCTTTCAATTACAGCCAGTGAGCCAATGAGGAGAGAGAGAGGGTGGGGCCAAGCCATGGCTCTGTGTGTGAATGGACACACAGAGCAGCAGCTCGGGAGCGAATCTGCATGGGCACCCCCACAGCAAGCTGCTTACTCTGGGGGCACTTGGCAGGAGGGAGGAGCCACGAGCACCAGCAGGGGACCCAAGAAGAGGAGGATCAGGGCTGCTCTGTGCACAACCACTATTTGGTATTTATTTATTTTATTCTTTAAATTGCCTTTAATATCACTTTAAGCCTGTCAGCCGAGACACAAATTGGTGTTTTCATGGCCACTAGCCAGGCTGAGCTGCACACATTCATTCCAATTCAACTGTTCATCTTCTGACACTCTTCGATGCACTCCCTTTTTGTTTTGTTCTCCAGTATACTGTATATTTCTTTGTGTGGATTTGTGGTCAGCTGCTGGAAGAGGATATTATATATACATGACTTTTATGCTGGATCGCCAAGATTCTTGTTATTATGGTGGGGTATTTGTCTTTGGATTGTGATTTTAATACACTTCAACACCATGGATGTTTACTATACTACAATGAAAAAAAAGTGAAATAAACCATCGTGACAAAATGACAAAAAAAAGACAAATGGGTGCAAATGAACACTTATTTTGTCTTAATATAACTCCCTCACACAATAAACTAACTGAACAAATACAAAGGTACAGCATGCATTTATTGTGACATATGCAGCTATTTGGTATGATAAAGCAAGGCTAGATGCCACCCTACTGACACAAATAGAGCTACATTTAGCTGTGCAATATGCAATGTAACAAAACAGCTCCTTGTTCTTAAGTTCCCCTGTAGGGGGTTTTCCCAGAACATGCAATTTTACCTTAAAATAGAAAATTCTGATATTTCAGCAAATATATAATTTGTGCACAATGAGGAGAAAATTACTTTGCTTCTATTATTTATGGGGATACTAATTACACTTTTTGATACATCCGTAACAAAGCTAGACACAGCTGGGATGCAGCGATTGAATTTCCGCTATAAATAAAGTTATTGAAGTGAGCCTCTTCATAGTGCCTTGGGTGATATTAGGAGTGCTGTGATGTAAACATGATTGTCCCTTTCATTTATAGAAGGCTTCAAAATCATGGAGGAAAAAATGGCTGTGAAATACAGTAAGAGCTAGGTTTTGTTTTCTTCAGATTCAATGTATTTTGGCTTGGGTTAACCCCTTCACACCTTCTTCCAGTGGCCCTTTAAGTGGGCTGTATTGCCTGGGAGGCAGTTCTCTATCATGTGATTGCTGTGATTAGTTCTCACAGTGGTCACAAGATCTGAAGCCTGTCCCGATGACTCCCGATCATGAGCCATTCGTGACATCTCGGTCTGTGTGCTTGGAATGGCATCTCAGCACACAATGTCGGATCACTGTGGATGCATATGTGTATATGGGTGTTAACCACTTCAAGTCCGGACACTTTCACCCCCTTCCTGTCCAGGTCAATTTTCAGCTTTCAGCACTGTTACACTTTGAATGACAATTGCGCGGTCATGTAACACTGTACCCATATGATTTTTTTAGCATTTTTTGAGACAGATAAATCTTTATTTTGGTGATATTTATTCACCACTGGGATTTTTATTTTTGTGCTGTATAAATGAAAAAGTCCAAACATTTTGCAAAAAAAGTGTTTTTCTTATAAAATTTTACAAATAAACAATCTGTCTTCATAAATATTGGCCAAAATGTATTCAGCTATCTTTTAGTAAAAATAAATTGCCCAAATTAGTTTATAACCAAAAATTATAATTATTTAATTTTTTTAATTTTAATTTAATTTTTTTTTATAATTAATATTATTTTTTTAACAAACTGTCAACATAGCAGTACAGTGTCACCATAGTGACACTGTTCTACTTGGTGGGGGGTGATGAAGATTTTTATTTTTTTTCCACTGATTGCTTTTACACCCACAAAAGCTGTAAAAGGAATCATTTCTCCTCTCTGGCTGCATTCTTTCAGCAATTGAAAAATACTGTGAGAGCTGTGATTGGTCACAGCTTGTCACATGGTACAAGGTTGTTGTGAATATCCTTGTACCATGTGACCTCTGTGATTATTCACAGATTTCACTAGTGGTAAGCAATGATGTCAGGAAGTGATATCTTGCTTACTACTATTCATGTGATCAGTCAATCAGTGATCGGGACCTCACGTAGAGGTCCCGTACAGTGATCGGTGTTCTGCTGTGTCCAGAGGATACAGTGGGCACCAGATCATGGTGCCGCACGCTCCCAGGGAGCGCGCACAGGCAGTGAATGCTGGAGCTATTTATAAACTGCAACCCGCTTCGGCACTGCTCCCGTCCGGCCGTTTATCTACATGGGCCGGACATCAAAATTATGTGCCACTTTGTGTTTGTCTATCACATAAAATCCCAATAAAATACCTTTATGTTTTTGGTTGTAACATGACAAAATATGGAAAATATCATGGGGTATGAATGCTTTTTCAAGGCACAATATATATATATATATACACACACACATCTAAATCACACACATCTAAATCAAATCAAATATTTGGTGCAACTACCCTTCGGCTTCAAACCAGGATGGTTTCTTACACTTGCACATTTACACAAGAGCATAGATTTTGTAGGATTAGAGTCAGGTTCCAAGCAGATGCTAATTATCATCAATGTTATATGTAGGTTGAAACACAGTCATTAAAGTGTTTCTAAACCCCGGACCCTGCATTCACTATATCTAGTCTCTCACAGTACACAGAACATGGAAATTCAATTATTTTAGTAAATATAAACTGCTAAATACCTTTTCTCATCAGCAGTATATAGCAGTCTTGTGACTTCTATCAGTGACCAGCAGAGCACTGGTTAAAGCTTGTAGGAGGAGTTTTCATTCTCCTTTTGCTGTTCTATGAGACCTCAGAACCCCTGACCCTCTGTCTGGACAGTGCTGACTGGCCCTGTGCTGATCATATGCACCCTCCCAAGAAAAAAAAAAAACCTCTCTAGCAATACAGACCAAACTGAGCATGTGCAGCTTGCCCCAAGGCTTTGTTCTATCAGGAGATGTGTCAGGGATTGTGGAAAAAGGGGAGGATCAGGGATAACATCCTTTTTACAGTGCACAGAAAACCCTTTAAGTTCCATAGTGAGTATAACAAGCATGCTTTACTGCATATACAGACTGATTTTACTGTTGCGGGATTAGTAATACTTTAACTGAAATAGAAACACCTCTGCAGGAGACTTAAAACTGGGTGAGGAACAGCCAAACTCTGCTACTGAGGTGAAGTTGTGAAAGACAGTTTAATGTCACAGGTCACACACCATGGCAAGACTGAGCACAGCAACAAGACACAAGGTAGTTATACTGCATCAGCAAGGTCTGTCCTTGCCGACCGGGGTTTCAAAGAATCCTTAAAGTTCTTGCTCAAGTCCATAAGTCCATGTTCTGTAACCCCAAGTTTGTTTGTGC
Source organism: Staurois parvus (assembly GCF_062004578.1). Taxonomy (NCBI): domain Eukaryota; kingdom Metazoa; phylum Chordata; class Amphibia; order Anura; family Ranidae; genus Staurois; species Staurois parvus. The sequence goes on from NW_028318781.1 coordinate 4,125,630, forward strand.
CAAGGGGTGAACACAAAAGCAGCTTATGACTTACATGATATAGCAATCTCCTGTTCTCTTCCCACACATGAAACAACCCAATCTGGAGGCGGTTCCCTCTTTTATCTAGTCCCTAGCAGAGGGCGGTACTACCAAAAAGCCAGGGAAAACCTGACCAGCATGGATAACCCTTGACTTCCAGGAGGCATCAGCTCAACCGGGCAACATAACTAAACAGTGCAAACATTATATTCAAAACATAATGGAGAAAAAAAATCAAAGAACACATAACCTCTTAGTAAGCACCTGCTTACAAGCAGGTAAGTCTTCCATTGAAGCCACTGCTGCTACTGGAAGAAGAGGACATCACATGACTTGCCAGAAGACTGCTTAAATTAAGGTATGCCTAAAGGGAATATTAAAAATATGTGTGTTGTGTGTGTGTGTGTGGGGGATTTATTTATTAATTTTAAAGAGGAATTCTAGGTATGAATATTTTATACATAGTACATTGGTCCAACTTGGACAAATGTTATTATGCATATACCAAACATGGAACCTGGAAACTGAAAATCGCTGAAGTGAATATCTTCACTGCCCCACCCCTCCATTTTATTCTTTGCATTCCTTCAGAAAGTGCACAAGATTCTCTGAATGGTGTCCATGCCAAGTGGTTCAGAATGCAGCAGGACAGCCTCTCAGCGCGGGCCCTGAAAGCAAGTGGAGGTCACTGGGTAGTGGTGTCTACTTCATTGATCTCCACCTTCCAGGGGCATCGGCTAGGTATGGTATATGCATTGTTACATTAGTCCAGTGTTTCTCAACTCCAGTCCTCATGGACCCCCAACAGGTCATGTTTTCAGGATTTCCCTCAGATGAAACAGCTGTGGTAATTACTAAGGCAGTGAAACTGATCAAATCACCTGTGCAAAATAATGGAAATCCTGAAAACATGACCTGTTAGGGGTCCATGAGGACTGGAGTTGAGAAACACTGCATTAGTCCAAGGTGGACCAATGTATCTATGTATAAAATATCCATACCTGTATTCTTATTTAAGCTGGAGATCTGTTTTAAGTATCTTACTGTTTTCCATCAGCTGCAATTATTTTTACACACCTGCCCAGACTCACCCCTAGAATGATACTGTAAATGCATCATTGTCTTTGGCAAGGTTATTACACAGTGTTAGGGAAACAGAACTGTGAGAGCTATACAAAATGAGGACTAATGAGTACAAATGAAAGACAATTGACCCTGTGTACTTCTTTGGTTAGTATCAGTGGAAGACTTGTTAGGCAGCCCGAAGAAAACATTACTCCCACAGTGAAATAGCAAACACACAATGGGAATTAAACAAATGTGCCATATACTGTAGCAGATATACAGAAAGCCCAAGTCCAACCTTTAGTAACTTTGGAATGAGGGGCTATGGTAGATAGGCGAAGCCTACAGCATTGTCAGAAAAGACCGTCTGATAAACCAAGGTCCGAAAGCATTAGACAGACCGTAAATAAATAATGTAACATGTTATAAAATGTTCCTAGACGGAGACAATCTCTTTAAAAGAGCCTCCATTATTTTGTTCTAAAAAGAATGTCTGTTGCAGATGCTGTAATAATAGCAGACATAACACAAAAGAAAAGCCTTCTTATGTTATAAGAATGAAACATGTCCATGTCTTCATTGTGCCAGCTGCAATGGAAGTATTAAAGGGGGAATGTTTTCACAGCCTTCAAAATACAGTTAAAGGTTTTCATACCTACATCTCACAATATATGTAATATACAGCATTAATGCTGAAGAGCTCTTGTGGGCTTGGATACATACTGTAGGTCAAGCAAGCAGGGGAAATTAAAGTGGAATTCCAGGCTAGAACTAACTATGATTAAATCTGCTCCCACACCTTTATTTTAAACTGTAGCCTTTTTAACGTTTATGGGGTTTTTTTTTAATTTTTAAATGTATCAATTTGAAGTGAAAAAAAGTAAAAGCTAATAATGTTTCATAATATCTTTGTGACTCTTGTTTATACAAATGTTCCTTATAGGTAATCATGCCAGTCAATCATCCTTTCTTGGTATTGGTGGCAACGATCTATGGGCTTATGGAAAAATAATGCATGCTTGCATTGGTACATTTTCCCCAGGGCAGTGTCCATCACTTATACCAGGGTAATTCAAGAAGAATATATATATAAATGTGCAGAAACTTTTTGAAGACCCCCATATATATGTATATATATATATATATATATATATATATATATACACAGGTGAAACTCGAAAAATTAGAATATCGTGCAAAAGTTCATTTATTTCAGTAATGCAACTTAAAAGGTGAAACTAATATATGAGATAGACTCATTACATGCAAAGCAAGATAGTTCAAGCCGTGATTTGTCATAAGTGTGATGATTATGGCTTACGGCTCATGAAAACCCCAAATCCACAATCTCAGAAAATTATAATATTACATGCAATCAATAAAACAAAGATTGTACATAGAACATTATCAGACCTCTGAAAAGTACAAGCATGTATATGTACTCAGTACTTGGTTTGGGCCCCTTTTGCAGCAATTACTGCCTCAATGCGGCGTGGCATGGAAGCCATCAGCCTGTGGCACTGCTGAGGTGTTATGTAAGACCAGTATGCTTCAATAGCGGCCTTCAGCTCTTCTGCATTGTTGGGTCTCATGTCTCTCATCTTTCTCTTGGCAATGCCCCATAGATTCTCTGTGGGGTTCATGTCAGGCGAGTTTGCTGGCCAATCAAGCACAGTAATCCCATGGTCATTGAACCAGGTTTTGGTGCTTTTGGCACTGTGGGCAGGTGCCAAGTCCTGCTGGAAAATGAAGTCAGCATCCCCATAAAGCTCGTCTGTGGAAGGAAGCATGAAGTGCTGCAAAATCTCCTGGTAGATGGCTGCGCTAACATTGGACTTAATGAAGCACAGTGGACCAAAACCAGCAGATGACATGGCTCCCCAGATCAACACAGACTGTGGAAACTTCACAATGGACTTCAAGCATCTTGCAGTGTGTGCCTCTCCGTTCTTCCTCCATACTCTGGGTCCTTGGTTTCCAAATGAGATGAAAAAGTTGCTCTCATCAGAAAAGAGGACTTTGGACCACTGAGCAACAGACCAGGTCTGTTTTTCTTTAACCCAGGTAAGAGGCTTCTGACATTGTTTGTTGTTCAGGAGCAACTTGACAAGAGGAATACGACATTTGAAGCCCATGTCCAGGATCCGTCTGTGTGTGGTGGCTCTTGATGCACTGACTCCAGCCTCAGTGTCCACTCCTTGTGAAAGTCCCCAACACTTTTGAATGGCCTTTTCCTGACAATCCTCTTCAGGCTGCGGTCATCCCTGCTGCTTGTGCACCTTTTTTCTTCCACATTTTTCCCTTCCACATAACTTTCTATTAATGTGCTTTGATGCAGCACTTTGGGAACATCCAATTTCTTTTGCAATTACCTTTTGAGGCTTTCCCTCCTTATGGAGGGTGTCAATGATGGTTTTCTGCACAACTGTCAGGTCAGCAGTCTTCCCCATTATTGTGATTCCTACTGAACCAGACTGAGAGACCATTTAAAGGCTCAGGAACCCTTTGCAGGTGTTATGGCTTAATTAGCTGATTAGAGTGGGACACTTTGAGCCTAGAATATTGCACCTTTTCACAATATTCTAATTTTCTGAGATTGTGGATTTGGGGTTTTTATGAGCTGTAAGCCATAATCATCACAATTATGACAAATCACGGCTTGAACTATCTTGCTTTGCATGTAATGAGTCTATCTGATATATTAGTTTCACCTTTTAAGTTGCATTACTGAAATAAATGAACTTTTGCACAATATTCTAATTTTTTCGGTGTTTCACCTGTATATATATATATATATATTAGAACCCTTTGCCTATTAGCCTAGAAAATTGACTAATTGTGCTCCCAGTGATTTCAGTGGGGTTCACGTTTGGCATCCAAATCCCTGTTCAAACCAAACCCAGAGCAGTATGGCTCATTCCTACCCCTTGATAATTTTGTTTCCTCTTGTTGACCTCACTCCAGTTCATGACATCCTTCCTGAGGATTGGGAACCAAAATTCAACTGCATACTCAAGATATGGCTGATCCAGAACTTTGTAAAGAGGAAGAATTATGGTTTTCTGTCTTGAGTGAATACCCTTTTAATACATGAAATAGTCTACTGACCTAGCAGTTTGGCTCATCCCAACACAACACAATGCTGGTGCTGCAGATGTGTTGCATTTTTTCAATACAAACTGGAGCTTAGCTGTTGTCAGTGCTGGTCACCACAGTGCAACTCCTCTGTGGTAGGTAGACACAAATGAAATGTAACTTTGACATTTCATAACAGTATGAAACAAAAAAGTAAAAAAAAAAGTAAAACGGATGTGACGTAAAGTTGTTACTTCTGGTTCCTGATATCTTACAGCCAAATGGAGCAGTTCTGTTCTTTGTTCAGCTCTTTGATTAGCCATCAGAAGTGCCAGCTGATCGATCGGGTGTCCCAGTGGGACTGGACAGCCCTTTAAAACTGTGGAATGCATCGGGAGTGGGGACATCTCTTCCCGCTGCTTGTAATAGTGTGTCAGGGCCTGGACTTGAACCTGGGACTTCTACTGTGTCAGGCAGTAACTCTTCTCACTGAGCTACCTAGGATGCTGGACAACACTCTGCCTCATCTATTGGATAATCCTGCCTTGTGCCTTGTTTGCTCTTGAACCTTGAACTCCTTGCTCCTCCCATGAACTTCCTATATAAGCCATGTCCTTGGACTTCCTCCTTGCCAGATTATTGTGCCTTTCCAGCCAATATCCTGCTACTGTTCCTGCTGCTGTCTACACCTCCGCTACTGATCTTTGGCTTGTTCCTGACCACGATTTCGTCTCATCCTAACGTACTACGATTGATCTGCTACCATTTGTGACCGACCCTTGGCTTGTGACCGACTCTGCTTTCGTCTGATCCCTAACCTGTTGATCCGCTATTGGTTCCCAGTCTGCTCATTCCCTGGTGGGGTGATCCTGAGATCTGTGACCTGGTATTAACACGCAGCCCAATCCATCTCCACCATTAGGAGCTCTGGTGAATACCGGTTAATACTTAGACCCCGCACCTCAGGTGAGCCTGCGTCATTCCCAGGGGGATCCGCTGGTGTACCTATCCTGATGGTTCCAGGTAAGCCTTTTACTGCTATAGCAACTGGTCTCTGAACCTGACCTTACACCGTGACATAGTGATTCAGCAGCTAGTTAGCCGCTTGGATTGCTGTTACAAGACAGCCAACCGTTGACTCTAAAAAACAGTACAGGGATGATGCCTGGAGCTGCAGGCATCATCCCAGTACAACCACTTAATGCCAAATGACATACATGTGGATAGTGCAGCCTACCAATCTTTAGATCTGGTGGCTGCATCAGTTTTCTTATCTTTGGCTTTTTTCCTGTGTTTTCACCTGTCGATCTGACCGAGAAACAAACCTTCTTTGTTAGTGAGATACAATTCTGGAGGAATCAGCTCCAGAGGCACAGCAGAGAGCAGCATTTTCAGTCTGGGGGGTGTTACTGGTACCAGCAGATTGAAATACAATAACAAACTGAAGCCAAACTCCAGCTCACACATTATAGTCAGTTACAGCACACAGTTTTTCCCATTTGGAATAAAGGTTTTACATGGACAAATACAAGCTGATCATTTTAATCACTCCTGTCAGTGGTAAATGGTTTGTCCCATTCATGTAAACTGATACATTCTGCTGGAGAGCTTGTGCTTCTGAAAAATAACAGACTTGCTAGCTAGATCACCAGATGAAAATATAACAAAGAAAGAGACTAAAAAAGGATACTATGGCATCTAAGAACTGCTAAGCTGCAATATAATAAATGTTTGCTTTTGGTTTTAATACCACTTTAAGAGGAGTGTAATCGGCCTTTTGGCTCTGTTTTTTTACTATGATGGCTAGTTAGAAACTGGACAACAGTGTGTATTATCAACATGAGTTCAGGCAGCTGACAGCACATCAACTGTCAGACCTCAGGGGGTCTCTTATCTCCTAGTGTGCTTCCCAAGCATAAATAGGGGGTAAATATAAATCTTTCACTGGTAATCCTGCAGAATTATAGTAATTAAAAAAACAGCTAAATGCAATTTGGGGTTTTGTCTAAAATGAATAGGGGTTTAGAACACCTGTTGGTTTTTTTTTGCTGTCTATGTCCCCCTTAGGGAGATTCACCCTCTCTAGTTTTCCTGTCTACTGTGATCACCGAGCGCAAAAGAGTGAAAGAAAACCCAAATGTTGGTTTGTCACCAGAACAGGATTGGAGGGGAAATCTTCCAATCGGGACACTAATTTTGGTGACAACTAGGAATTCTCTCACTTTGCAGAAACACTTCATGTTTTGGCTATGGGATGGGAAATGAAGGAAAATCTATGAAATGGGTCGCAAATAAAAAAAAAACTGGTAGAGGTTATAACCCCCCTTTACTACATCCAAAATGGGAAAAAAGTTACACCTTTAGTTCTACTATGGAACTAAATGTTCTAATTCTTGCATACACTTAGTGCTCATTTTAAGGAGTCGGTCTAGAGAAAGAAAATGAGAAACAATTCTTGCGCCCGCTCAAGCTGCTCATATCAGCAGCTAAGCATTTTAGTGATTTTAAGCACTGTATCAGATTTAAAAAGGCTTTTGCAAGAGCAGATTAATAACAGGCTCACTAAAACAAAATGAAAAAGCTGCTACAGAAAGAAACATTTTGGATTAACGCTTCAAATACCGTGAAATGGCATGGATTAACTGAGGAATGCCACTTCACCTGCTTCTGTATCCACTTCTACCCAGAATGTTGCCTTTGTAATGTCTGATATAGCTAATGTGTGCCAGAATCATTTTCATGTTTCCTTCCCACAGGGAAGGAATTAGGACTGTTATTAAATTTAATCTGATAAATGAATATTTGCAGAATTGCAGTCTCTAAGGAGGGTGTGTAGGATATTCTATGTAGTAATTGTTTTAATGCGCTTCATGCATTTTGCATGTTGCTGCTTTAGTATCTATAGGCTGATTGCCAGCTCTATTGCTTTCCCATTAGCTTTGGTTTTGCTGTTTGTTACAGTGTGAAGTTTTATCATTTTTTTTTGGCTGGAGCCTATTGCCACTGTTTTTTCCCTCAACAGCAGATAGACCCCTCGTTGTTTCACTTATATTTATTTTTTCTGTGATGTATTGAACTGTATCAGGTTGCCTTTGTTTGATCTATGTTGACAGTTTTGACCATTACAGCATGTTTACCTATGTGATTTGGTATCTCCCTTTGTCCTCACCTCCTGTTTAGTGCAGGTTAGTTTAGTCCTAGCTAGACCCTTCCTGTTTTTTTCATGTTCCCTCTGTCAATGGTAGTACTTCATAGGGCTTAGGAAAGTCATTGGCTTCTTACACCTCAAAAGACTGGAATATCATCCTCTGTAATGCACTTGTGAAAAGTAAAATTGTATAAGGTTTAATATCTGTCTTATTGAATAGTTAAGGTGCCCTGAGAATGGTGCTAATTAAGCTGGACAGACTGGGTCTAGAAAGGTGTCATTGCATATAACACTTGAAACAAAACATTTTATAAGATATTTTTACAATTCTTCCATAAAAAGCTGTATCACCCACATCTAAGTTTGCATTATGTGCCAAATGAGAAGTTGGGGGGAGTGAAGTGATTACTCCTTGGCAGTTTAGCTTGGTAGAAAATGATAATGATTAGTGATAGGCCAAAACCCCCCAGTTCCATTTACGGTCAAACATTCAAATCTAAGAAAAGTTCGACCGCGAACTTCGAACTCAATGGAAGTCTATAGGACTCGAACTTGTAAATTCAAAAGTGCCCATTTTGAAGGCTTATATGCAAGTTATTAAAGGGGTATGGGGACTCGGGTACTGGCTGACAGGAATCAATTAAATTTTTTTTTTAAAAAGTACCATTTTTAAAGGGGCAGTCATTTTTCATTGCGTAAAGTAAAAAACAAAAATTAAAAATTTCTTTATATATCATGCCTGGGTGGTCCTTTTAAACTACCTGCAAAGTTGCACATCTGTTCAATCTATAGAACCTGCTGCTGCAGAACTGACTTTTTTTTTAAATTACATTTTTATTATTATTATTATTATTATTATTATTAATAATATTTAAAAAAACAGCGTGAGGTCCTCCCCAATCCTTACCAGACCCTTTAGGTCTGGTATTAAAGTTAGGAGGGACCCCACAGTAAAAATTGTTTTAAACAAGTGTGTGGGTTCCCCCTAAAAGCCGTACCAGGCCCTTAAGGCCTGGTAGGACTTTTAAGGGGAACCCCACCCCCAAAAATGGAGGGGGAAATTCCTACCAGACCCTTGATCTGAGCACAGGCCTGGCAGGCCAGGAAAGGGGAGGCTTACCAGGGGCACCCTGATGCTGTCCCCCCCTTGTAAATGAGTAAGGGGTACTTGTATCCCTACCTTTTCACTAAAGGGTTAAATTGAGAAAAATAAACACGCCAACATTTCGAAAAAGTCAGTTTTTGACAAGTCCCTTTGACAAGTCCCTTATGAAAAAAAAATGTTTACATCATTGTAATCACGGCGTCCAACTTTGTACCGATGACGCCAACTCGCCTAAATAAAAAAAAAATGCCGACCTGTCTGCTGAGCAATTGCTGCAATCTGACATTTGTGGGTCAGATCTAAACAATTGGGGTGGAGTTATCAATGATGTCACCACTAGCTACACCCAATTGCTTACATGTGACCAGCAAATGTCAGAACTGCCATCAAAAATTGGATGGAACTACCGGTGATGTTAGCAGTAAAGGAGTACCCTGATGCTAATGAGTGCCCCTGCCTGCAGACCCCCACAATCACCAGGTAAGGGTTGTAGGGAAGAGGCCCTTGTTCCCTTCGGCATGTGGACACGGTCCTCATGCCAATGGCACGAGGTCCTTTTGCAGGGTTTGAAGAATCAGGAAGCCCATGCAGCATAAATTTGAGGAGGCTTGAGATTCTGAGTCCTCGGGGTCATTGAGGATGACACTATCAGGAACTAGCTCCTCCTAGCCATCTACCACTCCTGGCTGGTTTTCACGGGGACTAAAAAACATCCGTTGACGACTGCTGTATGTTTTCCTCTACTTCTATGCTGCCACAATCCTCCTCCTCCTCTTCCTTCTGTCTGTTCTGTGGCCCTGCAGGAATAGTATATGCATAAAGGGGGCCTTGAGAGGAAAGGAAGTCCTCCTCTTCCTCCCGCTGTTCTGCCTTACGTGCCCTGTCCATGATTCCATGCAGCATGTGCTCCAGCAGAAAGACTAGAGGGATAGTGTCACTGATGCATGCATTGTCACGGCTCACCATTCTCGTGGCCTCCTCAAATGGTGATAGGACAGTGCATGCATCCTTTATCAGCAGCTGCTGGTGTGGCAAAAAGAAGCAAAGCTCCCCTGAGCCTGTCCTTTGCTGTACTCACACAGGTACTCAATGTTGAGTTCCACCTGGTGGGCATGTCATAAATGAGGCTGCTGGTGGGCAGGTTGAATTCCCGTTGAATGTCAACTAGCAAAACACTGTCCATGTATGACCACTGGAAATGGCCACAGACTTTTCTGGCATGCCTCAGAAGATCTTGTAAGCCTGGGTACCTGTTCAAGAAATGCTGCACCACCAAATTCAAGATGTGTGCCAAGCATGGAACATGTGTCAAATGTCCCTGTTGGAGGGTGGAGAGAAGGTTGGTGCAATTGCCGCATTCAACCATTCCTGGCTCAAGCTGTCATGGCGTCAACCACCTCTGAGCCTGTCCCTGCAGAGCTGACAGAATATCTGCCCTGATGTGGCTCCTGTCCCCTAGACAGACCGGCTCAAGCACCGCATGGCATCTTTTAGCCTGACTGATTGCATAGCCCCTTGACCACTTACAGAGCATTGCTGGTTCAGAGAACAATTCAGAAAAAGAGGTAATAGAGGAAGGGGAATGTGTGGAGCTGACAGATGTGGCAGAATCACCACCAGCTGTTTGGAGGCATGGTGGCAGAATGAGCTCCAGCACTGAACCCTGTCCTGCATCCTTCCCAGCTGCCAGCAGAGTTACCAAATGCACCGTGAAGGAAATGAAACATCCCTGACCATGCCCACTGGACCACGTGTCAGCAGTAATATGGACCTTGCTGCTGACCGCCCTGTCATACGAGGCCAGAACATTTCCTTCCACATGATGGTACAGAGCTGGAATGGCCTTACATGAAAAGAAATTTATTTTCAGAACCTGCCACTGTGGTACAGCGCATTCCGCAAATTGTTGGAAGGGAGCAGAATCCACTAGATGGAACAGCAGCAGTTGTAAATACCAATTTGACCAAGCTAGCCTTTAGATGCTGAGCATGTGGATGGGTGGGACAGTATTTTTTTTATGGTTGAGCAACTGAGGTAGCAAAATTTGCTTGTTGAAATCAACAGGCGGTGTACTGCTAGCAGATAGGGTGCAAAGACCTGTGACACTTATTGAGGTCTTGAGGTATAGTAGGGGTAGAAATCCCAGATGAAGAGCAAGAAGTCTGCACTTTTTTATGATGTGGGTCTTTCAGGTGCTGTTGTCAACTGGCTGCATGGCAGGTCGTCATTTGTCTTGTCAAACATGTGATATCAAAGTGGCTGGTGTTTTGGCCACACTTGATCCGCTTCAGACAGAGACTGCAAGCAGCAATGCTGCTATCTGCTGCATATGTGTTGAAAAAAGCCCACACCAATTAAATTTTGGAAGTCAGCGGGGAGTCAGCAACACCCTGCAGCTGTGGAGCTCTGTCGTGTGATGCAATAGGGTGGCTGCCCCTACGCCTGCCCATGGAGGACGTCCTGCCAGGTTGGAGTTGTGCCTTGTCCTCACTCTCCTCCTCTGTTTTCTCAGGCACCCAAGTACAGTCAGTGACCTCATCATTCCTTTCCTCTTCGTTACTGGAGCCAACTTAGCAGTATGCTGCGGCTGGGGGAACATGACTGTTAATTTATTGTCTGTCATTGGCACCCCCTCTCTCTAGGCTCTCGTCACTCCCTTCCTCAACCTGGGAACCAAAATTGGAGCATTCAAATTGCTGCGAATCTTCCAGGAGCTTGTAACTGACACTTTGATCAAATAGTTCAGGTGACTTCTCTTTGCATGATGATGGGGCTACGGAAGGAGTAGCTGTGGACAAGCAGCCTGTAGAATAGGCCGCTTTGGCAGCTGCAGTGGGAGGCGAACTAGTATGAACCTGGGTAACAGAGGATGAGGAAGGCTTAGTTATACACTCCACCTCTTCTGCATGTTGTGGCACAATAACACGGCCAGCTCTGGAAAAAAAGGACAAGCGTGCCCTGCCTGCAAAGGATACATCATGTCCACAACCAACACTTTTCACTGTGGACACAGAGGCTGCTTGCCCTCTTTTAGCTGCCTGTGAGCATCTGCCTCTCCTTGTTGGCAATTTGGACATGATGGGGATTTTTTTTTTTTTAAATGAAAAATGCAAAAAAAAAAAAAAAAAAAAGGAGGTACACCTTACACACAGAAGGGGGAACAGTAATGATGCAGAAACAGAACCTGATGCTACAAAAAATAAATTTAACCGCTTGACCTCCAGAGGATTTACCCCCCTTAATGACCAGGCCTCTTTTTGCTACTCGGCACTGCACTAATTCAACTGATAATTGCGCAGTCATGCAATGCTGCACCCAAACAAAATTTATGTCATTTTTTTCACACAAATAGAGCTTTCTTTCGGTGGTATTTGATCACCTGTGCGCTTTTTATTTTTCACGCTATAAACAAAAAAAGGCCAAAAATTTTGAAGAAAAACAATATTTTTTACTTTCAGCTATAAAAAATATATAGTAAACTCAAAGTGTATTATAAATTTAGACCAAAATATATTCTGCTGCATGTTTTTGGTAAAAAAATCCCAATAAGTGTATATTGATTGCTTTGTGTGGAAGTTATAGCGTCTACAAACTATGGTATAGATACTGCAATTTACGCCATTTTTGTGCTATACAGCGCTGCGCTAGTTTAACGGATAATTGCGCGGTCATGCAATATGGTACATAATTGAAATTTACATCCTTTTTTCCCCACAAATTGAGCTTTCTTTCGGTGGTATTTGATCGCCCGTGCGGTTTTTATTTTTTGCGCTATAAAAAAAAAAGTTGACAATTTTGATGAAAAAAAACAATATTTTGGACTTTTTGCTATAAAACATGTCCAGTAAAAAAAAATTTTAAAATCAAATTTAGTCATAAATTTCTGCCAAAATGCATTTTGCGACATGTCTTTGCTAAAAAAAACCCCAATACATGTAAATTAATTGGTTTACGTGAAAGTTATAGCGATCCATTATGCTCAATCCCATATCCATTCCATCCTGCAGGGATCGTTGGCTTGCTTTAAAACTTACCTGTTTGTGGAGCGGGTTCGGTGTCACCCCGTGCGATTGGTGTCACCCGGTGCGACGTGCACCAACCGCACCTGCCTAGGGACGCAACTGCTATTCACCATTGTTAGTGGTATAAGTATTGTTAAGGAGGGGGGTGAAGTTGTGCTGTACTTTCTTATGAGGAACAAATAAAATAGTGCCAGGTAACCTGACACTAAAGGCTTCAGCTTTAGGTAGTTTGGGGGATGATCAGGGATGCTGGGCACAGGTTTTAGCATGTAGTTCCACATGGATTACAACCAAAGAACAAGAGAAAGGCATCCTGCTCTCAAGAGTGATGAGAGGATGGAAATATTTTTGTTCCTTGAAAACATGAGCACATGCCTTGCTGCCCTCTAAGGGTTCGGGAAAACCCAAAGTGCTCACTGCAAACACAAAGAAATAGAGGCTGCACCAGCCTAGTGCATTGCCTGAGAATTACCTTTATTGAGTTAAAGGAGATATATACTCACAAACGACTGTGTTGACAAAGGCATATCAATATCCAAAGCAATCACGTCACCAGGTCACCTCCAAAAGCACGAGAAGACCCTCAAATGGCTGATGTGTTTTGAGGGGCGATCCCCACTTTATCAGAGCCAATATCGATTGTTACATAAGCAATCCTTTCCAAGAAAAAGTATTGCTTTGGGAGCTGACCTGGTGACGTGATTACTTTGGATATTGATGTGCCTTTGTCAACACAGTCGCTTGTGCGTATATATCTCCTTTTAACTCAATAAAGGTCATTCTCAGGTAATGCACTAGGCCAGTGCACCCTCTGTTTTTTGTTTTTGCATGTAGTTCCACGTGCATGTTTACAGTATATGCATTTGTAATGCTTTTGCAGCATGTTTGCAGTGTTTTTGGGGCATGTTTGTGGTGCATTTGTGGTGTGATGTTTGGCTTTATGTATTATTTTTTTCATCAGATGCATTTGCAGTGCAGCATGCTGTACTTTTTAAAATGCACATGAAAGCGCTGCAATGGGGTAAACTAGGCTCATTGAACTTGTGTATGCGTTTATACTGTGTTCAAGTGTATCTGGTATAAATGGCAGTACCATGCCTTTTTATGGACATAGAACACCACACTAACTTCTAAAATACCTTAAACACTCTAAGGGTGCATTATCTTCCTGCTAATTCAACGCTACAAAGAGATTCAACGAATTCGAAGATGTAACAAAAACATCTTTTTCAGGTGTTTCATTATAGAACAATATTGGTTAAGTACTTCATGCATTTGATTGCAATTTGCAATAATGACTAATTAATTGTAATGAATTAAAAATGGATAATTGGAGCTGGAATTCTTCACTTTCTGAAGATTCAAGCCACTGAAAAGGTATAATCACCAATATGGCTGTAATTTACTTTGAATATAAATGAATTTCCTTAAATGGAAACTCCCTGGAGACAATCATCTTAATGTGAAATATATATTCATAATAATATCTCAGCTCTAAGGACGGTACTTAACAAAGCACTTGATAGGACAAGAGAAAATGTGCACCACGTGAATTTCTCCTTGTGTCCCCTTACAAAAACTTGAAAGAGAATCTATAATGGTTCTTTTATTTCAACTTTTTTGTTTTAAAAGTTTAATAACCTGTTTGTGCCAATTGAATGCAAATATGCGGTCTCTCGGTGGCTGGGCCTTGACGCAGAGAAGCCGCATGTTTGCATACCCAAAGTAAACACGTGTCAAGAGAGCTCGCCCTGCACGCTCGCGGCATATTTACCGGCACCTCATGGAAAGGTTCCGATTGCTACTTGCAATCGGGACCTTTCCGATCATGTGACCGCCAATCATGGCAGTCACGTGACCCTAAACCCCTCCCAGCCTCCTGGCATCACAAACCTCTTAAGGGGCCAGGAGGCACCAGTGCCAAGGGGTAATTTGATTATATATTCAAACATGTATATATTTATTTTTCTTACAAATTAACATATAACACAGGGCACTCCCATCACTCTTTGTTTATAGACTACACAAGACTTTGTAATGAGATAGCCCAGCAATACTTTCTCACTTTTTTACTGTTTTCATCTAATTGAAAATCCAAAAGTCTTCATTGTTATTATGCAAGATTCATGTAGCGCCAACAGTTTGCGCAGCACTTTACAATATAAAGGGAGACAACACAGTAACAATACAATTTGATGCAAGAGGGTTAAAGGATAAGTTCAGCTTTAGGAACATATTACATGCCCCACCTGTTTTTAGGGTAGAACATGTAACATGTTCCCATAGCTCAGGGGTGTCCCTCCAGCTGTTGTGAGTATGTCTCTCCTTTTAACTCATCATGAGTCCCATCATGAGTCCCATCATGTCCCTGCCTTTAGGAGTCATGCTTGTAACTGTCCATCTTGCAATGCCTTATGGGACTTGTAGTTTGGCAACACACTGGACTTCTGTGAATGAATGAACTGCAAGGGTCGACAGCCTTAGCGGCTGGGGGCTTGTAGTTTTCAATGAACTACCATGGTGCTGTGAAGCGCCGTGGTAGTTCAATGAAGCTTTCTGTCACAATAGCTGATTGAGAGCAACCAGATATTCTGACAGGCCTGCAGGAGACCTGCATGGCACCAGCGATCTACTGATCACTGGTACAATGCTTTCCAGGCTCCTTTGGACAAAAATAATAAATGCACATTTTTTTATCTGCAAAAAAATGTAAATTTATTATTTTTGTCTAAAAGGTGAACCTATCCTTTAAGAGGACCCTGCTCCTGAGAGCTTACAATCTAATTGGGAGGGGCTGGTGGAACAAAAGGTAATAACTATAAGGGTTGAACTGATGGGAGAAATAAAAGATTTGGTTGTTAGCTTATTTTGACATATTCAGTGGCGTGTGTGTTGTGAATAAGTGAAGAGCAGGAAATTTAATAATGCCACACCTGTCTACTCTTTCAAATACTAATAAAATAACTCAGTGGAATTTTAAAGTCCACCTCCACTTTCCCCCGCCTCCAACCTATCGTCTTTTTCCCCAAAGCCTCCTGACCCTTTTTCTTTTTAATTCCAATATATTGTACAAAACTCTGTTTCTGCTCTCACCCAAACAGTTGCCTGCTGGAAACAGTCAGTTTTAGTTTTCTTTTTGTTTTTGTTTGTTATAAGCGTTGATGTTGGTCTAGATCCAAGATGTTAAAGTTCTCCAGTAGACCAATGGGGAGATCTATGCCTGCTGCAGGTGTCACAGCCTTTTGAAATTTAATTGAGGAACATCTCAAACTGAGTGATGCAGCTGTTTGTATTTAAAGTAAAGTTGATCCTGAAGACAAGAGGAAGTCCTCAAGATCTGCAGCAGTGTTTCACATGTGCATATCTAGGTGAAGAGATAGCTATGAACAGTCATCAAAAATGGTAGTGCTGCTACCCAGTAACATATTTGGAATGGGCTAGAGCTCTCCTGAAATCACCAAGTCTGACCACCGGCCTCCGACCGCAACCATAGAAGTCTTTCAATGCAAGATGAAGTCAGCAACCAGGTGAGCATAAATAAAATAATTCTTTATTTCTTCACTCTGTGTTGGGTCTTGTATTGAGCCTTTGTACTCCTTGTGAAAAAATAAGGAATAATTCTATTTATGCTTATCTGGTTTCTGACTTCATCTTGCATTGGAGGACAGCTATGAACAGCACAATTAGCCAGGGGTACTGGTGCTTGAAATAAACCTATATTTATTAAAGTCAATCTTTCCCTTCTCCGAAATCGAAAACATAGAGTTCATAGTAAACTCCATTACCAGTATTATTTTGTCATCTTACTTTTCACAGGTAATCTCTGATATATGGGCTGTATTTAATACTCTTAATTCATCTCATCTGCTGTGCGAAAGTTAAGATGGCAGCTCCCAAAAAAAGATGACAGTTGGGTCTTGGGGGACAGACTTGAGCAGAGGTCTTGTTCACTGGTTATGAACAGTTTTTAAGCTACATAGTTCATATTATTCAGTATAAAAAATAAATACACCTGCGCTGCTCTCAATCCTATATACTGTATGAAAATACTATTAAATCCTTTGGGAAGCTGCTAAAACAACTCTGTGAAATTACTAAACCACAGTGTAATTTCAACCAATAAAAACAGTGTAGAGCTTCCCGAAACAACCAAAACATGCACTCATAAAAAATACATATATGAATATATAGCTCATGTGAAAGTCTCTGTGCTTCAGTTACCAACAATTTTGTACATAAAACAATATATTGTGCTGCTGCTAAATGAAAGATAAATGCATTCAAAAATATCTATTTCATAAAGGTCAAAGTGTCTCTGTGCTTCTTTAGTTCATTCAACATATTTAAAGAGTCCCTGTGCTCAAAAATGTGTTTCAAATCAATGTGAGTGACCCCACACAGGTGGATTCTCACCTTACTAGATGGACGTTATTTTTTATAAATATCAGTATTGGGATGAAACATCTGAGAAGGAGGAGGAGCCTGAACATGGCGGTGAGGGAGAGCTCGATGTAAGAGCTCTCCGTCAAGCCGGCCGCCTATCCTTTGGGAGATGAGTGTCCCTGGCGGCAGAGAACCGGGGAGGAATTAGACCAAGAGAGGGTGATCTCCCCCTCTCTACCCCTATGAAGGAGCAGTCTTTATCTCCCCCTGAAAGAGAAAAAACTACACAGAAGCACAGACACCAGAAGAAAAAAGGAAGCTGGCTTGCATGAGAAGGAAGACAGCAAGAGGGTGAGTGAGAGCGGCCAAGCTAACTGTGTATATCGCATTTAATTGAAAGAACTGAGTGGTAATGTGAATGTATAGGGGGAGATCATCTAGGGCAGTGGTGGGCAACCTTTTTTTTCAACTGAGCCAAATCTCGCCAAAACCACGATTGAAATTTATTTTGAGAGCCACATTTTTAAAACTGAAAATACATCCCCCATATAGTAATTCATCCCCCATAGTAATTCATCCCCCATATAGTAATTCATCCCCCCTATAGTAATTCATCCCCCATATAGTAATTCATCCCCCATATAGTAATTCATCCCCCCTATAGTAATTCATCCCCCATATAGTAATTCATCCCCCCTATAGTAATTCATCCCCCCTATAGTAATTCACCCCCCCTATAGTAATTCATTCCCCATATTGTGTGAATTCACTTACCTTTGCTCCGCGCGTTCTTCTCGCCGTGTTCCCGCGCCGTTCTGGTCTTCAGGGCGGACTGTGAGAGGAGAGGAGTTCGTCACGCTGCCCCGCCTACATCCTGGCTGCCCTGCCTACATCCTGACAGCTGCAGAGTCCTGACTTTTGGGGCGGCCGCCCGAGAGGAGGGAGGGGAGCGGGCGCCTGGCACACAGAAGAGCCGCATTTAAGTTTGTAAAGAGCCGCATGTGGCTCGCGAGCCGCGGCTTGCCGGCCACTGATCTAGGGGGGTCTAAAAGGAAAAGAGGACAGAAGCAGTAAAGCACAGGTCATTGGAGATATTGAGTCTGGCAAACAGGGGAATTTAAAGTGTCAAACAGGACAATAAAGGAAGAGAAGTTTTTTTTTTCTTCTCCCCCCAACTTCTTCCCAGAATTTGGATAAAGGTACTATATTGTTGAGCGGCATGAAAAATAAAGTAGCTAAAGGAGGTGGGCCTAAAGGATCCCTAACAGGTACAATTAAAAAATATATACCCTCACAGGGGAATGTGACCCCAGAAAGACAACAAGGAATAAGTGAAAAAAGTGTATTGGAAAGCAGTGTGGAAGATAGTCCTAGAGTATCCCTGGGAATGGCGAATAAAGGTCAACAGATAAATGAAAGAACGGAAATGGGAGAACAAGAAAGTGACCTACAGATGCCAAATAAAAAAGAAATAGCAGACATGTTTAAAGGTCTTGAAAAATCAATAAAACAAGAGATAGCAATAATACAGAAAGATTTGGGGCAAATGTTATCAAGGATGGAAGAGACAGAGGCGAAAGTGATTAAAAACACCCAAAACATCTCAAAGTTAGAAAAAAGGATAATAGAAATCAGAAGAGAACAAAGAAAGCTGCTATGTAGAATGGAGGATCAAGAAAACCGGGATAGGAAAGGTAATCTAAGGATACGAGGAATACCAGAGACTTTACACGGGGAAGACCTAACGGGTATAGTATGTAAACTTTTGAATACCATAAGGGACAGATCTGCATCAGAGACTCTCAATTTGGATGGAGTGTACAGAATAGGAAGGCCCCAAGCTATAAAGATTAAAGAAAAACCAAGCGATGTAATCATAAAATTCCAGGATAAAGAAGAGATATGGAAGAAGATTAAAAAGGGAGAACAATTATTAAATGTGGAGAAATAAATGTTCAGATTTTTGCTGATTTGTCTGCAGAGACGTTGATAAGAAGGAGATCTTTCAAATCATTGTTGGAGCAGATGAGGAAACAAAATGTGCAATATAGATGGGGATTCTCGGCATGTTTAAACGGTTGGAAAAATGGGAATACAGCAAAATTGAGATTTCTTGAAGATATGAGAAACTTTTGTGAGAGACTTGGTTTGCAGAGAACTGAGATACCTGGGTGGGAGGATGAGGAAGGAAAGATAGGGGCTACTGGAGAAGAGGAATGGCAGGTAGTTGGAAGGAGAGATAGGGAGTAGTGAGGGGAGAGAGTTGGGAGAAGATTCAATTTTTTTATTTTTTTTTGTTCTCTCTTCTGTCATCTCCTTCTCTCCTATATATTTGCTCCCTTATCTTACTCTCCTTAAGTAATATCCCTTTAACTTATGTCCAACCTGTTGGGCAGTTGGAGAAATTTTTTTTCTTTTTTGTTTGTTTTTGTTTTTTTGAGAATGGCAGGATATGGAGAGGGGTAGGTGGCTGGCGAATCGTTCATGGGATTAGGACCACAAATGATTTATAGGCAAATAAATAGCCTAAGGGGGGTGGGGGGAGGGGAGGGCAGTGGAGGGAGGGGAGGGAGGGTGGGAGGAGGAGGAGGAGGGAGGGACAAAGGTGATACTCAGCATAAGGGAAGAAGAGGGAAGTTGAAGGAAGAATTCTAGGGAAAGATAGAATGGAAAAATTATTTAGTATTAGTTATTTAGTTAATTTTATGACGTATAATGTTAAAGGATTGAATCGCCCAGAGAAGAGATTTAAGATTCTTAGAGAGATACAAAAAAGATTTATTGAGGTAGTGTTTATACAGGAAACCCATTTAATGCAAGAAACAAGTGTGAAATTGTATTCTAAGCATTATCCAATATGGTATTATGCAGACTCCCCAAATAAACGTGCTAAAGGGGTAGCAATTGGGTTTGCGAAAAATATAAGGTTTTGTCTAGAAGAAAAAATGGAGGATCCAGAAGGGAGATTTTTGTTTCTGAAGGGGAAATTACAAGAGGTAGAATGTACACTAGCAAATATATATAGCCCTAATAAAAGACCGGAAGTTTATCTAAAGAACATACTCAAGAAACTATTAGGTTTTAAAAAAGGTGAATTAATTGTGGCAGGAGATTTTAATTGTTGCATGGAACCACAGATGGATATTTCATCACATGTGCTGAGAGAAGGGAATAAATACTTGAAAGCACTGAGGAAAACATTACAACAGTGTCAACTGGTAGATAGTTGGAGAATTAAAAATTTGAATGACAGAGATTATACATTCTATTCTCATGCACATGAGACGTATTCAAGATTGGATTATATACAGTCATGGCCGAAATTGTTGGCACCCTTGATATTTCTCCAGGAAATCATGTATTTCTCACGAAACGTATTGCATTAACACATGTTTTGCTATACACATGTTTATTCCCTTTGTGTGTATTGGGACAAAACAAAAAAAGGGAGGAAAGAAAGCAAATTCGACATAATGTCACACAAACCTCCAAAAATGGGCTGGACAAAAGTATTGGCACCCTTTCACAACTGCGGATAAATAAGAATGTTACAAGCATGTGATGCTCCTGTAAACTCACCTGGGGCAAGTAACAGGTGTGGGCAATATAGAAATCACACCTGAAAGCAGATAAAAAGGAGAGACGTTCACTTAACCTTTGCATTGTGTGTCTGTCTGTGCCACACTAAGCATGGACAACAGAAAGAGGAGACGAGAACTGTCTGAGGACCTGAGAACCAAAATTGTGGCAAAATATCAACAATCTCAAGGTTACAAGTCCATCTCCAGAGAACTAGATTTGCCTTTGTCCACAGTGCGCAACATTATCAAGAAGTTTGCAACCCATGGCACTGTAGCTAATCTCCCTGGTCGTGGACGGATGAGGAAAATTGATGAAAGATTGCAACGCAGAATAGTCCGGATGGTGGATAAGCAGCCCCAAACATGTTCCAAAGACATTCAAGCTGTCCTGCAGGCTCAGGGAGCATCAGTGTCAGCGCGAACTATCCGTCGACATTTAAATGAAATGAAACGCTATGGCAGGAGACCCAGGAGGACCCCACTGCTGACACAGAGACATAAAAAAGCAAGACTACAGTTTGCCAAAATGTACTTGAGTAAGCCAAAAGCCTTCTGGGAAAACGTCTTGTGGACAGATGAGACCAAGATAGAGCTTTTCGGTAAAGCACATCATTCTACTGTTTACCGAAAACGGAATGAGGCCTACAAAGAACAAAACACAGTACCTACGGTAAAATATGGTGGAGGTTCAATGATGTTTTGGGGTTGTTTTGCTGCCTCTGGCACTGGGTGCCTTGACTGTGTGCAAGGCATCATGAAATCTGAGGATTACCAAAGGATTTTGGGTCGCACTGTAGGGCCCAGTGTCAGAAAGCTGGGTTTGCGTCCAAGATCCTGGGTCTTCCAGCAGGACAATGACCCCAAACATACGTCAAAAAGCACTCAGAAATGGATGGCAAAGAAGCGCTGGAGAGTTCTGAAGTGGCCAGCAATGAGCCCAGATCTAAATCCCATTGAACACCTGTGGAGAGATCTTAAAATTGCTGTTGGGAAAAGGTGTCCTTCCAATAAGAGAGACCTGGAGCTGTTTGCAAAGGAAGAGTGGTCCAAAATTCCGGGTGAGAGGTGTCAGAAGCTTATTGATGGTTATAGGAAGCGACTGATTTCAGTTATGTTTTCCAAAGGGTGTGCAACCAAATATTAAGTTAAGGGTGCCAATACTTTTGTCCAGCCCATTTTTGGGGTTTTGTGTGACATTATGTCATATTTGCTTTTCTGCCTCTGTTTTATATTTGTTCCAATACATACAAAGGGAATAAACATGTGTATAGCAAAACATGTGTTAATGCAATACCTTTTTTGTGTGAAATACTTGATTTTCAGGAAAAATATCAAGGGTGCCAACAATTTCGGCCATGACTGTATTGTTAGACCATAGGCTCATTGAATCTTTGGTGAAAGCAAAAATAGAAGTTATAACGCTATCGGATCATGCACCTGTCACAATGAGGTTGATATGGGGGAAAGAACATAAAAAGATGAATACGTGGAGATTGAATGAGACACTTCTTCAGGATCATGAGACAGAGGAGATAATTAAAAGAGAAATAGAACAATTTTTTGAAAGAAATGAGACTGAAGAGGTGTCTGTGGCGACTGTGTGGGAAGCCAATAAGGCCTATATTAGAGGAATGTTAATAGCGATTGGGGTGAAAAAAAAAAGGAAAGGAATGAAAGAGTTAATACGCTTCTTAGAGAATTGTTTGAATTAGAACAGGTGCATAAAAAGAGAATAACAAAACAGATCAAGCAGAAGGTTATGGAAAAACGAGAAGAATTAAAAAAATGAATGGAAGAGGAAAAGAAAAGAGTATTTAATAAGATGATTAGTGAGAGATATAGATGGGGAGATAGACCTGGAAAATTTTTGATGAGAGCTCAAAGAAAAAAGAAAGGTAAGAACTATACAGAAAAAATAAGAGATAATAAAGGAGAACTAAAATACTCTACCAAAAATATAGCAGAAGTGTTTAAAGAGTTGTACAGTATATTATATAATATTAATCCTAAAACAGTCCATAATAGAAGAGGAAGAGAAAAGTAAAAAAAGACAGACATTCTTAAAAGAAGGGGGGTTACTGAAATTGAGAGAAGAGCAATTAATTTCTCTGGAGAGACCAATATCGGAAGAAGAAATCCAGAGGGCATTAAAGAGCACTAAGGCAGGGAAAAGTCCGGGGCTGGATGGGTATATTGTGAGATACTATAAAAAATTTAAAAATCAACTGGTGGCTAAATTGAGTATATATATGAACGCACTGGAAGGGGAGATGGAGATGAGAGAGGAATCCCTACAGGCCCATATAACAATAATACCAAAAGAAGGGAGAGATGGTACGCAGTGTTCTAGTTATAGACCAATATCCCTGTTGAATTCAGACACTAATTTATATGCAAAAGTGCTAGCAGATAGGTTAAAAGACTTAATGCCGGAGTGGATTCATATGGACCAGGTAGGGTTTGTCCCTGGGAGAGAGGGTAGGGACAGTGGATTAAGATCGTTGTTGCTTATACAAAAAAGTAAAAGAGAAAAGTCTCCTGTTTTGTTAATGTTGATAGATGCTGAGAAAGCATTTGATAGATTAGATTGGGCTTATATGGTAGGTACTATGAAAGTTTTAGATATAGGTCCGACAATGAGAACATGGATAGAGAAATCATATAGTAAGCCAACGGCGGCAATAAAGGTTAATGGGGAAATATCAGAGAAGATGTATAATGGTACCCAGCAGGGATGTCCATTGTCACCTTTGTTATTTGTTTTATCCCTAGAATCCCTATTGGCAAAAATAAGGAAAAACATAGATATTAAGGGAATTTCTGTGGGAGAGACAGAGCATAAAGTAGCAGCTTATGCTGATGATTTGCTGTTCTATGTAAATAACCCAAGGATAACATTACCTAATTTAATGATGGCACTGAAGGAGTATGGGGAGCTGTCCAATTTAAAAGTTAATCCAACTAAATCGGAAATCTTGAATATAAATCTACCAAGGAGAGAGAGAGGCTTTACAAAAAGAATTTTCTTTCTCATGGAAGGAAAAAGAACTAAAATATCTGGGAATAAAGTTAACAGTATCTCTAAATTTATATAAGGCAAACTATATTCCAATATTAAATGAAATCAAAGAAGAAATTAAAAAATTTGGGATAGGTGGTATATCTTGGTTAGGAAGAATAAATCTAATTAAAATGGTAAATGTTCCAACAATTTTATATACATTTCAGATGATTCCAATAAAGTTGCCAGAACAGTATTTTAGGATAATGAAAAAAATCATGATAAGGTTTATATGGAAGAATAGAAAACCTAGAATAAGTTATGAAGTTCTAACTATAGATAAAGAAAATGGGGGTTTAGGTGTTCCCAATTTTAAAAGATATTATAACGCAGTGTTAATGGCCAGGGGCGGACTGACAACTCATGGGCCCCCCGGACAATAGGGGATCATGGGGCCCCTGTGTCCTTGCCCAAACTCAAAAAAGCCTATGAAAAAGGTACCAGGGGCATCTCATGGGGCCCCCTACTGACTCCGGGCCGTCGGGCAGTGCCCGAGTTTCCAAATGGTCAGTCCGCCCCTGTTAATGGCACAAATTTTTGATTGGATACACAATGCACAGGGGAAAAGTTGGATAAATATTGAAAATATATTAAGTAAAGCACATTTGGGTAGGAAAATATGGTTACCACCGCACTGTCATGGAATGGTGGATAGTACAAGCACGCTCACAAGATTGGTTATGAGAATTTGGGACACAATGCACAAACAGATGGGGTGGGAATTTAATTCAATGTTAATGCCTGTCGTAAACACAAATTTTTTCCCCCCAGGAAATGAAAAGATTGCATGGAGATAGATAAAAAAGGGAGATGCACAATTAATAGATTTAATGAAGGTGAGGAAATATGTTCCTTAGGGGAAATGAAAAAGAAGAAGGAGCTGTTTATTCAAGTAGATGAGTGGCATTATTTACAAATGAAACATTTTATAGAAAAACTCCCGAAGCCTTTAAGGAAGAAAGAAAAATGGAATCCATTTGAACTTTTGTTTAGTACACGGGGTGATGGGAAACACGGAACTTCAAAAATATATAAAATTATCACCAAATTAACAACAAACACGGCACCGGCATATTTTGGGAAATGGGAAAGAGAATTAGGAGTTAAGATAGAAGAAGATAAACAAAAAAAGATATATAAGTTAACGCTCGGTAATATAGGCATGAAAGATGTAGAGATGAATTATAAAAGTTTGGCGAGGTAGTATATGACACCAAATATAGTACACAGACAAAATAGAGATAAATCACCTTTATGTTGGAGGGGCTGTGGGGAACAGGGCACTGTAGGGCATATTTGGTGGGAGTGTTATAAAATCCAATAATATTGGGAAGAAATAGCGCAGCAAATACAGGTAATAACGGGGATAGAAATATTAAAGGATCCAGGGGTATATCTGTTACATGCAACAGAGCTAACAGTAGAAAAATATAGACATTCTGGGTTATTGCAATATATGAACGCAGCAAAAAGTTTAATTCCTAAATGCTGGATGGAAAAGGAAGCACCGAAAATAAGGGATTGGATTATAAAAGTAGATCAGATATATAGAATGGAGGAATTATACCATTTAGAGGAAGATAAAATGGAAGGTTTTCGTGAGAAGTGGAAAAAGTGGGAGGAGTATAGGAAGGTTAAATTAATTGAAGGTTAATTTAATTGAAAGTATATTGAAAACCTTAGGACTTCAAAAGGAGAGGATCGATGCTGAGTGGAGGGGAGTGGGAGGGAAGGGGAAGGTGGGGGGGGGGTTGGGGGAAGGTTTGTATCTGTAATTTTATATGTTGTACTTTGGGTGAAAACATTTGAATAAGTGATATTGATTTTTTTTATATTGAACTGGAATAGATGAAATGAAAAATTTAATAAAATATTAATAAAAAAAAAAAATATCAGTATTGGCTCAATTACACTGGACTCCTCCAGGGATCTCAGCCCTCTCTCCACCTGGCTCATTCACATGGTGGAGGGGATGTGGGGCCCCCCCATGATAAGCCCCCACCCGCAGACACTCACAACCACCGCCCAGGGTTGTGGGGAAAAGGCCCTTGTCCCCATCAACATGGGGACAAGGTGCTTGGGGGTAGCTCAGATAAGGGTCTGGTATGGATTTTTGGAGGGGACCCCCATGCCGTTTATTAAAAATGTGCTATATATTTAAGATATTATCAAATCAAAAGGATTCAAATCCTTGCTAGTTCAACCCACCAAGAGAAATGGCATGACCTGATTGGACAATATCAACTGGGGTCATGTGCATCTGAATTAACGAATGGAACAAAATTCAGATCCATTCATTGTCTGAATCCGAATTATCGAACAAATTTGAAAATGGAATTAATTTCCCCATAGGCCCATTGCATCATGCAATATCATCCAAATGAAATGAATGCATTAGTTAATTTTGTTACAACTTTTTTCGGATTTGTTGCCATTCGTTTCTGTGTCCATTCGGAGATTTGGATACATCCAAATCTCCGACAATAAAATTTTCGTCCGAAAAATTATACAAAACGAAATGAATTGCACTTATGTAGAGAAACTCAAGTGACTTGGAGAGAACCTTGAACTCAACCCTATTGAATACCTTTGGGCAGAGTTGGTACCAGCATAGGGCTACTTAGGCAGCTGCCTTAGGGCAGATTTTTAAAATACCCGTCTTCTGTTACCTAATGCTGCGCCTTCTCTCCTACTGGGCACAGCATGGAAATTTTAGTTTGCCTCACCTGCCAGTGGTCCGTAGCCAAGTGAATGCAAAACCCCACTCCCTCATTGCACACTGCCATTTAATAGCAGTTCAGCACAGCTCACATTTTCAGTGCTGTGTACCATCCTTCATGCTGCTCTCCTTCACATTAATGGCCCAATGTGAAGAAGGTACCAGCATGGGATGGAAAAAAAAGGTGCACCTTAGCCTGTGTAGACAAATATCCTTGCACAGGCCTTACCTTTGGGATGAACTGGAATGCCAGTGGTGAGCCAGGTCTTCTCATTCAACATCAGTACCTGACCTCACTAATTTTCTTTTGGCTAAATGGGCACAAATTCCCAAACATGCAACAAAATCTTTTGAAAAGCCTTCTCAGAGGCGTGGAAACCTATAAAACCACAGAGGAGGACCGACATCATATTACTGCCCGTGGTTTTGAAATTAAATGCTCAACAAGCTCATATAGGTGTAATGGTCAGCAGCAGTGTATTTAGGTTTTGTGCAGGCAAACATAAAAATCGGCTACCCCTGCAGAGAGAGCCTGACACCAACCAACACCACCACCCTGCGGAGAGAACCTTACATTGATCAACAAAACACCTGCCCCACCCCCCCATCGGAGAGAACCTTCCACTACCATTGCTCCCCCATGCACTGCAAGACACCCCCCCTCCTGGTGAGAGAGAGAAAACACTCACCTTTGCAGCTCCAGTCATCCTTGGTGTAGCCTCTCAGATCCTACCTGGTCCCCATGCCGTGTGTGTACCTGCTTCTGTCCCTTCTTCTGGGGGGCGGTGCTGTCCTGAAAAATGCCAACCTATGCAAATGCCTTGTTTGCCTTGTGGTAAATATGCCTTTGAGGGTCAGGTAACTACAAACGTTTAGGCATATAATTTAGCATCATGCTTGTTGAAGCATTTGATCAGATAAACTCTGGAAATGAAGGCGGAAGAGGCACTGCTCAAATGAGGTACCCAACCGATGGTGCGTGGGACAATTGTAGATTTGAGATGGTATCTCAGCGAGTGATAATACACATAGCTATATCGTGCTTCATATAAAACTTTTCTCTTGTAATTATAAAGAGGTACAAGAAGGGATTGGATAAATGTACAGGTGAAGTCAAAAACCTTTTAAAGTCATCTTAGCTTTTAATACCTTGTTATAGCAAAGCTTTTTTAGGCTGGTTTCAGACAAGGCGGCTTGAGCTCTTTAAAGAATACCTTCTATATTTTGAGTGACAGGCAAAATAACAAAGACGGCACTATATACTCAGTACAATAGATATATTTCAGAAACTGTATTCACGCTTAAATATTTGGAGACTGTGACAGGGTTTATTTTCAATAAAAAAATATCTCCTCATCTTTTCTCCTCACCTGTCAAATGCTAACTGTTGACCCGGCTTCATGAGCCCTACCGGCTGGTTTTCCAATGCAATTTTACTAACATGTCTATTTTGATGTTTCCATGTGTCTCTGTGGACTTGCACAAGTCAGGAAAAAAGCATCTCTCCCTCAAGTCTAAATGATAGCATACCTGCTGTAAGGTGTTA
This sequence comes from Staurois parvus, assembly GCF_062004578.1. Lineage (NCBI taxonomy): Eukaryota > Metazoa > Chordata > Amphibia > Anura > Ranidae > Staurois > Staurois parvus. The sequence goes on from NW_028318781.1 coordinate 4,153,356, forward strand.
TTTACCCCTCAGGTGGTGATGTGAAGAGGCATGCGATGTGTCAATATACTCAGAAGCATACTGTGCTCTTACTGTATCTGGCAAAAGCAAATTTAAAGGGCAAGTCCAGCCAAGCAGGTAAATACACAGCTGAAATTCATACATATGAGTTGTTTTACCTGCCAAGGATTTATAAAGAAACGAACACGTCCTTGCTATTCCCCAATCACATCTATGTTATTTTGATGCATGGTATAAGAGGGCTGTATTTTATTTATTTCAGGTACTTATAAAGTGCCGTCAATTTACACAGCGATTTACATATATATTGTACATTAACATCAGTCCCTAACCCTCAAAGAGCGTATAATCTAAGGTCCCTATCTCTTATTCACACATACACATACTAGGGCCAATTTAGACAGGAGCCAATTAACTCACCAACATGTCTTTGGAGTATGGGAGGAAAGGAAACTCATGCAGGCACAAGGAGGACATGCAAACTCCACTCAGGTAGTGCCATGGTTGGGATTCGAATCAACAACCCTAGTGCTGCCAGGCAGAACCACTTGACCACCCTGCTGCATTTGAAAACATTTTGTGTAATCAGACTGCTAGTTGCCATTGCCATTTTGGTGATGCCCTCTTAATCTTCTATTAGAATACCTATTTCCGAGGAGGGAGGAGCCGCAGCATGACGCCGTAGCGCATGGCCGGGAGGCTATGGACGCCGGTCTGCTAGCAGGGAAGTGATGTCCTAATCTGCAGGGATCTTACCTCGTCTCTGGGGGAGAACACGTGGTGCCCGGGTGTATCCTGCCTCGGAGCGGTGAGGTGCACGTGGTGCGGAGTGGAGCTGGGGTGGTGCTGTGTTGGAGCGGTGCGGGAGTCCAGTCCTGCAGGTGCTTGTAGCTGGAGCAGGGAAGTGACGGAGGATGGTGAGAGGGAAAGAAAGGACCCGTGGTGATATGGAAAGACCTGTAGCTGCCCAGGACACTGCCTGGGAACCGGAGGAATGCTGGATGCAGGTCAGAAAGGGAAGGGAGCTGCAAAAGTAAGGACATTTGCTGGTTACAACACAGATAAAGAGGCCGGTGAAGAGCACTCAGAGCTGGGTCATTCAAGGGGATGTGGCAGGGAATACCTAGCTGACTCTTACTAAACCTTGCATAGTAGACCTGCTCCAAGCACTATATATCTGTCTAGTGTCATAGAGTATACAATAGACTGCACTTAATCTTATGCAGCCCAGTCTGGTCAAGCAACATATAGCAGACCAGCACCAAGCTCCAAACAGCAGACACAAATTAAAATATCTATAGTAGACTCGCATCAAGCTCTATATAGCTGATTATTGACAAGCAGCACACAGCAGACCTGCACCAAACTCTGAGCAACAGACTTATATTAATCATACATAATAGACCTGCACTAAGCTCTATACAGCCAACGATCGTCAAAATTCTACACAGCAGACAAGCACCAAGCTCTGAACAGCAAACCCATAATAAACTTATACAGCAGTCTTGCACCAAGTTTACATACAGCTGACTTACGCCACGTATCTTACAGCGGATTTGATTCCAGACGTATGTAGCAGAATCAGAAGACTCAGGAATAAACAAATGAGGAACTTTATTGAAAAAATTAATGAGGGGAAGGGAGAGATTTTGTATAAAACATCAGATATAGCTAGGAGGTTTCATAATTATTATAGCGAACTATATAATGTAAGAAGGGGTAAGGATTATGGAAGTAAGAAGGAAGAGAGAAAAAGAAGACAGGAATACCTAAGTGAGGTGGACCTTGCACAAGTGGCAAAAGAAAAATTAGAAAATCTTGAAAGCCCAATTACCCCAAAGGAAATTAATGATGCCTTAAAAAGTACAAAAGTAGGTAAAAGCCCTGGGCCAGATGGGTACACAGTAAGATATCTGAAAAAGAGATATTGGTTCCCAAAATATGTAAATATATGAATGGATAGGAGAGGGATTAGAAATGAGGGAAGAATCCCTCAAAGCATATATTATCCTCATTTTGAAGGAGGGGAAGGATAGCTCCCAATGCGCAAGTTATAGGCCGATCGCACTGCTAAATGTAGATACTAAACTGTATGTGTCAGGGTTCCCAGGTATGACCAGAGGTATGTGAACTGATGTAGGGAAACGCAGGCTTCAGATATGTTATAAACAATATAATTTATTAACACTAACAATACATAAACGCAGTGCAATACTAAAACATAACACAGTGCAAACGAACCAAACCACCCACAGATAACAATACATACAATGCAAGCGTCCTCAGGCAGGCCGGGTCAATAACAATTGGGCAGGTAGGAACAGGAGGAGCAGGCAGAGAGTAGTCAGGTTACGAGCCGGGTACAGCAACTAACGGGCAGGTAGGTACAGGGGGTCAGGCAGAGAATGGTCGGGGTCACAAGCCAGGGATCAAACAGGAGAAGTCAGCAGAGGTCCGGATCAGGCAGGGTCAGCAACGAATCAGTCAGACAGGAACAGGGATGCAGGTAACAAGATACAGGGGCCTATAGAAAAGCACACACCAAGGCCCAGACTACAGGTCTGGCCATCCCTTAAATACACCTGCATAATCAGCTTCAGGTGTTTGGCTGGCTGCAGGGTTGAGTCTCTGATTGCTGAGAGCACCCGCTGGCCAGCCCTGGTACTGCAGCCCACAAGGCAGGTTAGTCCCACCATTACTGGCAAGTCCATTCCTGACAGTATGCAAAGGTATTGGCAACAAGGTTGAAGGACCTGATGTCAGATTGGGTGCACTTGGACCAGGTGGGGTTTATACCCAGAACAGAAGGGAGGGACAATAGTTTGAGATCTTTGATGTTGGTTCAAAAAGCTAAAAAAAGAAAAAACATCCGTGATTCTATTGTCGATTGATGCAGAAAAGGCATTTGACATGTTTGATGTATTGGAAAAACTGGGAATGGGAACCAGAATGTTGAATTGGATAAAAAGATTATATAAGAACCCAACAGCGGCAATAAAAGTAAATGGAACCTACTCTCAGTTTTTTGGGATGGATAATGGAACTAGGCAGGGGTGCCCCCTATCCCCCATGTTGTTTGTGTTGTCTTTAGAACCATTGTTGGAGAGGGTAAGAAGAAGTAAGGATATAAGAGGGATAAAAATAGGAGAAAGGGAACATAAAGTAGCTGCATATGCAGATGATATGCTGTTTTATGTGGCAAACCCTAGGATAACACTGCCCAACTTAATGAAAGGACTAAAACAATATGGAAGAGAATCAAATTTGAAGATAAATCCGGTTAAATTGGAAATCCTGAACATCAATCTCAAAGACATAGAAAAGAAAAGGCTGCAAGGAACATTCCCTTTTTCCTGGAGGAAAAATGAAATAGGATACCTTGGAATAAAATTAACTACGTCAGTAAAAAGGTTATATCAAACGAATTATGTTCCCCTGATAAACGAAATTAAAGACGAGTTGGAGAGACTAGTAAAAGGAGGGGCCTCTTGGGTTGGAAGAATTAATTTAGTTAAGATGGTGATACTCCCAAAGATTCTGTATAAATTTCAGATGCTTCCGATATCACTACATGGAGCTTTTTTTGTAATAATCAGAAAGATGATTACTAAGTTTATATGGGCAAATAGGAGGCCTAGGATAAGTTACAAAGTGTTAAGTAGAGCAAAAGCAAATGGAGGTCTGGGGCTACAAAATATAAAAAATTATTACATAGCTGTAATTTTGTCACGGGTGATAGATTGGTTTTTTAACTCACAAAGGAAAAGTTGGGTAAGAATAGAAAGGGAACTAAGTAAAGCACATTTAGATAAAATGATTTGGATACCACATGGGTTTCATACCTTAGATGCAGAAACGAGTTAACTGACTTGGATAGTACTGGAAACATGGGATAGTTTACACAATAAGGAAAAATGGAAATTTAACTCGTTATTGATACCTTTATTTGGGACACACTTTTTTGCACCGGGAAATGTTAAAATAAGTGTCAGATGGATAAAAGATAAAAAAGCACGGTTGAAAGACATTATAAAAGGGGGGAGATTAGGCACGTTTCAGAACTTAAAAGAAAATAAGGATTTGTTTGTTAGATTTGATGAATGGAGGTATAATCAGTTATTACACTTTGTTGCAAATTTACCACAACCACTGAGGGAGGGAGAAGATATGAATCCATTTGAAAAATTAATGAATGCTGATGTAAGCCCAAAACATATCACCTCAAGGATATATAGGATCCTTATGGATTTGGAGGAAGTAGAGCCCCCTGCGGACTTGGACAAATGGGTAAAGGAATTAGGAATAAAAATCAATCCCCAGCAAAGGAAAGGTATCTTTAGACTGACACATAAAGTAAAAAACAAGCGTACTGTAGAGATGAACTTCAAGTGTTTGGCAAGATGGTATGTAACACCAAGTATAGCCCATAAGCAGCAAGGGGAGTGCTCCCCATGGTGCTGGAGAGGATGTGGAGAAATGGGTAATATGGGACACATATGGTGGAGTTGTCCGAGGATACAGGATTGTTGGAGGGAAATAGCTCACTATATCCAGGAAATAAGTGGAGTAAATATCCAGGGAGACCCTCTGTAATGCCTATTCTATTATTTTGAGCCCAACTTAGAAGTATATACGAATAAAGTTCTGTATCATTTAACCTCCCTGGCAGTATGATTATTTCAGATTTTTGGTGCTGAAAGCGGTACCATTTTTTTGCATGGAAATATGTATTTTTTTTATTGTAGGCTGTAATTTTTAGGAAAAACTCACTGAAATCTGTCCGAACAAGAGTCTAGTAAACATCCCGGGTATGATAAAATTTGAAACACAAAATCATAAATTATAATTTAATAAATAATCATAAAAATAATAAAAAAATAATAAAAAATTTAATTCAATAATATAATCAAACCAAAAACACTGAAATGTGAAATATAGCGCCAAGTTCGCACATTGCTGAGCTCAGTCGCAAAATCGTTTTCAGTGTCTGATGACGAATTTCCCCCACGAATCATTATCACTCAATTCTGCAAGTGGTTCTGATTTACTATCGCTGTTCTCTAGCTGATCTAAACCGCTTTTGACCTAAAGGGACACTTTTTGGACGCCATGGACAGTTCTCAGTTTCCAGGCAGAAAGAACAGACAAAATGCAGGCAGGGCGCAGGACAAAGCACTAGGGACAATATGTATGTGAAATTGGTTGAGACAGCAATGTTTTACTATGTAAAATGTAAAAAAAAAAAAATGACATTTTTTAAAATTTTTAAATTTCCCGCCGCCGGCGGCGGTGCCCGTACGTCCCGACGTCACAGGGACAGGACACAGAAGCCGGATGCCGGCATCGGCCGGAGGAGATGGCCGGGGACGCTGCAGGGGACACATCGTGGGAGCGCAGGGTAAGGTAAGTGAAGAACACATGCCGGAGCAGTGCCGCATGGTATTCCCGAGTGTAGCTCAGGGTTACCGCTTTTGGTACTGAAATGTTACCCCGAGCTACACTCGGGAATACCGCCAGGGAGGTTAATTAGTGCAGCTAAGGGCTTAATACCAAAGTTCTGGTTATTAGCAGACGTCCCCAAGATGGTGGATTGGGTAGAGAGGGTGGAAGGTACTTTTAGAATGGAAGAACTGAGATGTCTAGAAGAGGATAAGATGGGAACGTTTGAAAGAACATGGAGTGTTTGGAGGACATTTAAAAACTCAGAAATGTATGTACAATTAATTAGAGCAAAGGAGGTAGACTAAGAAGTTATAGTAATGCTAGACGAAAGGAAAGATAAGGAAAAATGGATACAGATAGAGATAAGGCTGTGATGACAAGGGGGGGGGGGGGGTGGATTGGGTAGGAGTGGGGGTGGGAGGGGGTGGGTTAATGAATGTATGTATAATATGGGAAAACAAGAAAGCATATGATGTATAGGAAGATGTTTTAATGTTGTTTGTATAATTACATAATAAAAACATGAATTAAAAAAAAAAAGAATACCTATGTCCACTCTCTTGTCCATCTGCTTACAGAACAATCATACTCAAGACTAAACCTAGGAGCAAAAACATGTAAAATGCATGCATGTTAAACAGTGTGTAGGCAGGGGTTAGTTTGGTGTGCCCCTTTAATTTTTGGGACTTCCCTGTTTATCATATTCTCTGGGTTGGCCTATTTACTGTAAGTTTTAGGAGGAGTCACCCCAGGATCTTTTTGGGAATGTCGGCAGTGTGAGGAGAAGTGTTTTTCCTCACTGCAGGATGGCACCGTGGGGGAAGCCATGTGAAATCAGTGGAGGCCTCTAGCCTATTGGGAAATAAGCAACGTGCCCTGAACTGTAAGTAGTACCGCAAGACCCCTCTTGTGTAAAATTGTCCACTTAGTGTTCCAGGGTGTGAGTGAGATGTTATTGCTTTCTAATACCAAACGTTCTGGACTATTACATGTGTTGTTGCATCAAAATAATTCCAAATTGTGGACAGGTGTAACCTGAAGATATTAAAGTGGAACAATACTACCTCCGATCTTGCGATGCGCTGTCCCAGGGCTCACTCCCTGGCCTCTGAGATATTTGGGTGGCCAGCTTCTGGGTCCCAAATTCACTGTCATTGGCCAGGCGGGGATGATGTCACTCCCACGCATTCACATGTCTTCCGTCAAACTCAGCATTGCCAAATTTGTACAGTGTGCTGCGCCTATGTGGCTCACTGTGCGAGGGTGGACAGGCAGGTAGGTAGCTTTATTGCAGAAGAGACAAAGCATGTCTCTTCTGCATTGAAAATCCTGCCTGTCCACCCATTTTTAATTTTTACCTAAAGTTCCACTTTATTGAAGTTTAACTGCTTAACCTCCGGGAGGATATACCCCCTTCATGACCAGAACATTTTTTGATATTTAGCACTGCGTTGCTTTAACTGGCAATTGTGTGGCCATGCAACACTGTACCCAAATTACATTTATATCATTTTTTCACTCAAATAGAGCTTTGTTCTGGTGGTGTTTGATCATTTTATGATTATATAAATGAAAAAAGCCTGAAATGTTTGAAAAAAAATATTTTCTACTTTCTTTCAAAAAACATATCCAATAAAAAAAATAAAATGTCATCATAAATTTAGGCCAAAATGTATTCTGCTACTTGTATTTAATAACAAAAAAAATCCCAATAAGTGTATATTAATTGGTTTGTGTGAAAGTTATAGGGTCTACAAACTATGGTATGTATACTGGAATGTATGCAGCTATGACGCTATACTGGTAATGGCGGTGATCAGAGACTTATAGTGGGACTGTGATAATGTAGCAATCAATGTCACGCTAGCTGACGCTGGCTGGGAGGGACACTGACATCAGTATTGACACTAAAGCAGTGATCAGTGCTAATACTGTACACTTTCACTGTACTAGTGACACTGGCTGGCTAGGGGTTAACATCTAGGGGCAAGCAAAGAGTTAACTGTGTGCAGAATGATGTGTAATGTGCGTAAAATGTGCTGCACTTACTAATAGATGTGGCTGTTTTTCTGCCTGCTTTGCAGGAAATAGAAACAGCTAGGATGCTGTTCTGTGTACAGAGCCATGTGCTGTTTATAAACACAGGACACTGTGCTGTGATTGGACACAGCCGATCAGCAGGTCTGTGCCATAAATCATTGACCGGGACCTGCTAACAAAATCGTGATGTATCCAACCACAGCGCAGGTCAGCAGTTTGCACACAAATGCATGCCCCAGACCCAGAAGCAGGATTGCAATGTTTATTTACATTGCTGAGCCTGCAGCTACCGCCCTGCCCAAGCGGCAAGTTGTTAAGCAAAGCAATTTCTGGTCTCATTATGGCCTCTGTTGAGAAAAGGACTGTATTATGGAGTGTGGAGAGTTAAATTCAAGACTGGAAAAGAGTTAAACTGTGAAGTGTCAAACCTGATTGGCTTAGGAACGGGTAGTTGTTAAGGAACCGGAGTCACTCTCTTGACCGTGAGAGAAGACACATCTCAGTTATCATGTGTCAAGTGACCCACATCCCCATGTAACATGAGCCCCAGATGTTCAGATGGATTCTTAGAGTCCTGACCTTGAACACAGAAGACATAGGCCTATGCAAGGAGGTGCTCTGGGTGTTAGGGGTTAATTGCTGGTGACCAGGATGAAAGAGTGTAGCCTATGGCAGCATCTGTGCATGTGAACAAAGTATGAACTTGGTGAAAGAAGCAATTAAAGGCCTGGAGCTCTGTCTGTAAGGAAGGATGCTCAGCTGCATGTGCTGGTCACGTGTATGGTATTGAGTAACCTGTCTACAGATTTGTCAGTGTAATTCTTTCAGGTACAGTGCCTTGAAAAATTATTCATACCCCTTGAAATGTTTCACATGTTGTCATGTTACAACTAAAAACATAAATGTATTTTATTGGGATTTTATCTGATAGACCAACACAAAGTGGCACATAATTGTGAAGTGGAAGTAAAATAAAAAAAGGTTTTAAACATTTTTTACAAATAAATATGTGAAAAGAGTGGTGTGCATTTGTATTCAGCCCCCTTTACTCTGATACCCCTAACTAAAATCCAGTGGAACCAATTGGCTTCAGAAGTCACCTAATTAGTAAATAGAGTCCACCTGTGTGTAATTTAATCTCAGTATAAATACAGCTGTTCTGTGAAGCCTTCAGAAGTTTGTTAGAGAACATTAGTGAACAAACAGCATCATGAAGGCCAAGGAACACACCAGACAGGTCAGTGATAAAGTTGTGGAAATGTTTAACGCAGGGTTAGGTTATAATATACAGTTGTGGCCAAAATTATTCAACCCCCAATGCTGTAAAGGGGTTTAGGGACTATAGTGTACATTTGGAATTGTATTCAGAATCAAATCCTACAAGGACGTTGTAACTACCCAAATGCAACTAAAATGACATCAATTGTTTATGTAATACAGTAGTAAATGGTTCTTATGTGGTTTCTTCATTGCCACAATTATTCAACCCCTTAAAGACTACCACTCTGAAGAACAGAGGTTCATACAGGTGCTTTCCATCAGGTATTGAAAACACCTGTGGATGTCACCGAGCAGCAATCAAGCATAATAAGCACCAATTAGGCAGCTTTAAAATGACTGTGATACTCAGCTCCTTCTAGACATTTACTGGTGTGGTTACAAACATGGTGAAGGCAAGAGAATGGTCCAGGAAGACAAGAGAAGAGGTGATTTCTCTTCACAGGAAGGGCAATGGCTATAAGAAGATTGCAAAGATGTTAAACATACCAAGAGACACCTTAGGAAGCATCATTCGCAAATTCAAGGCAAAGGGCACTGTTGAAACGCTACCTGGTCGTGGCAGAAAGAAGATGCTGACTTCGACTGCTGTGCGCTACCTGAAGCGTAGAGTGGAGAGAAGTCCCCGTGTGACTGCTGAGGAACTGAGAAAAGATTTGTCAGATGTGGGTACAGAAGTTTCAGCCCAGACAATAAGACGCACACTGCGTAATGAAGGCCTCCGTGCCAGAACTCCCAGGCGTACCCCCTTGCTGTCTCCAAAGAATAAGAAGAGTCGACTGCAGTATGCCAAAAGCCATGTGGACAAACCACAAAAGTTGTGGGATAGTGTTCTGTGGACTGATGAAACAAAATTAGAACTGTTTGGGCCCATGGATCAACGCTATGTTTGGAGGAGGAAGAACAAGGCCTATGATGAAAAGAACACCTTGCCTACTGTGAAGCATGGTGGAGGGTCAATCATGCTTTGGGGCTGTTTTGCTTCTGCAGGTACAGGGAAGCTTCAGCGTGTGCAAGGTACCATGAATTCTCTTCAGTACCAGGAGATATTGGATGGAAACGTGATGCAGTCCGTCACACACCTGAGGCTTGGGAGACGTTGGACCTTTCAACAGGACAATGATCCCAAGCATACCTCCAAGTCCACTAGAGCATGGTTGCAGAGGAAAGGCTGGAACATTTTGGAGTGGCCATCGCAGTCACCAGACTTAAATCCGATTGAGAACCTCTGGTGGGACTTAAAGAAAGCAGTTGCAGTGCGCAAGCCTAAGAATGTGACTGAACTGGAGGCCTTTGCCCATGAAGAATGGGCGAAGATACCCGTAGATCGCTGCAAGACACTTGTGTCAAGCTATGCTTCACGTTTAAAAGCTGTTATAACTGTAAAAGGATGCTGTACTAAGTACTAAGATTGAATGTCACTTGGGGGTTGAATAAAACTGATAATGCTGTGAGCACAGAAAAGACATTTGTGGTTATTTCATTATAACTGTTATGTTATATTTGTCTGACCTACAAGTGCCTCTTTAATGTAAATGTAAGCAAGATGACTGAATGATCAAAAGCAATGTCAAACTGGCCAAAACACTCAATTTCAGTGGGGGTTGAATAATTTTGGCCACAACTGTATATCCCAAGCTTTGAACATCTTACGGAGTACTGTTCAATCCATCATCCGAAAATGGAAAGAATATGGCACAACTGCAAATCTACCAAAACATGGCCATCCACCTAAACTGACAGGCCTGGCAAGAAGAGCATTAATCAGAGAAGCAGCCATGAGGCCCATGGTAACTCTGGAGGAGCTGCAGAGATCCACAGCTCAGGTGGGAGAATCTGCTCACAGGACAACTATTAGTCGTGCATTCCACAAATCTGGCCTTTATGGAAGAGTGGCAAGAAGAAAGCCATTGTTGAAAGAAAGCCATACTAAGTCCCATTTGCAGTTTGCAAGAAGCCATGTGAGGGACACAGCAAACATGTAGAAGAAGGTGATCTGGTCAGATGAGACCAAAATTGAACTTTTTGATCTAAAAGCAAAACGATATGTTTGTTGGAAAACTAACACTGCACATCCCCCTGAACACACCATCCATACCGTGAAACATGGTGTTGGCAGCATCATGTAGTGAGGAAGCTTTTCTTCAGCAGGGACAGGGAAGCTGGTCAGAGTTGATGGGAAGATGGATGGAGCCAAATACAGGGCAATCTTAGAAGAAAACCTGGTAGTCTGCAAAAGACTTGAGACTGGGGTGGAGGTTCACCTTCCAGCAGGACATCGACCCTAAACATACAGCCAGAGCTACTATGGAATGGTTTAGATAAAAGCATATTCATATGATAGAACACCCCAAAGTCCAGACCTAAATCCAATTGAGAATCTGTGGCAAGACTTGAAAATTGCTGTTCACAGACGCTCTCCATCCAATCTGACACAGCTTAAGCTATTTTGCAAAGAAGAATGGACAAACATTTCACTCTCTGGATGTGCAAAGCTAGTAGAGACATCCCCAAAAAGACTTGCAGCTCTAATTGCAGCTAAAGAGGGTTCTACAAAGTATTGACTCAGGGGGGCTGAATACAAACGCACGCCACACTTTTCACATAATTATTTGTAAAAAAATTTGAAAACCATTTATCATTTTCCTTTCACTTCACAATTATGTGCCACTTTGTGTCGGTCTATCACATAAAATCCCAATAAAACACATTTATGTTTTTGGTTGTAACATAACAAAATGTGGAAAATTTCAAGGGGTATGAATACTTTTTCAAGGCACTGTAGGTACCCTCTATAGAGTTCACAGTACTCCCCCTATCAATGTCTTTATCTGCTTTTCACTCCGGAAGGATGAAGCCATCTTTTGATGCATTTGTATGGTCAGGATATATGATACTGGCTCAAAGATGACACAATCATGTAAATCCTTGTTGCTGTGCTGTGTTCTGGTATGTCTGAATCAGGTCAGTTTCTGCTGCAGCCTCGCTCCGAGTTGCAATGTTGCAGTCTGGTCACTAAAACATAGGAGGCTGGGTAAACATGTCCTGATGCATGCAGCTTACTGATGACACCATCCATCTTAGCCTAGGTCAGTGCTTCTCAATTATTTTCTGTCATGCCCCCCCTAGGAAGAAGAAAACATTTTGCGCCCCCCCGCGCGACTGTAAATAGTATCATTTGTCTATAAAATTGTTATAAGTACACCTCTGCATAACACTGTATCCTTATTAACGTATAAGAGAATAAAAAAAGAAAGAAATGTGGATCAATTTACAACAAAGAATAGCTTTATTAACTGTAGCAGAAAAGATTTAAAGTGCATTAGAAATTCAAAAAAAATTAAATCCTTAATTAAACTATAAACATTTTTTGATTGGACATGTCAAACCATATGATACTGAAAAAATACATAAAATCAATAAATAATAATTAATTCAAACCGATCACCAACATTTACCTAGGACCTAATCATTGGCGCCCCATCATTGGTGTCAGTGGGAGGAATAGTGCCTCATTATTGGTGTCAGTGGGAGGAATAGTGTCCCAACATTGGTGTCAGTGGGAGGAATAGTGTCCCATCATTGGTGTCAGTCGGAGGAATAGTGTCCCAACATTGGTGTCAGTGGGAGGAATAGCGCCCCATCATTGGTGTCAGTGGGAGGAATAGCGCCCCATCATTGGTGTCAGTGGGAGGAATAGTGTCCCAACATTGGTGTCAGTGGGAGGAATAGTGTCCCAACATTGGTGTCAGTGAGAGGAATAGTACCCTGTCAGTGGGGAGAGGAATAGTGCCCCATCGTTGGTGTCAGTGGGGGGGAGGAATAGTGCCCCATCGTTTGTGTCAGTGGGAGGAATAGTGCCCCATCGTTGGTGTCAGTGGGAGGAATAATGCCCCATCATTAGTATCAGTGACACCAATGATGCGGCACTATTCCTCCCACTGACACCAATGAAACTTGCTGACCCCTGTTGCAGTATGGTGCTGCTGCAGCCAGCATATGTGGTTGCAGCAGCACCTCTGCACTGCACACTTACCGGCTTTTCCCTCACTCGATTTTCGCGGGTCCGCTCGGCTCCACCTCCTCGCCCGTGATTGGCCGCCTGTGTACCTTTCCTGAGCTACAGTTCTGGCGGCCAATCACCGGTGAGGAGGTGGAGCCAAGCGGCAGGAGTGAGGGAGTGGCCGGAGTGACGGAAGGAGCAGCGCTTCCTGGATGGATCATCGTGGGAGCCAGGTAAGAGACAGCAGCCCTCTGCCCACCCCTGTACTTAGTGTCCCTTCTGTCGGAAGGGGGGGGGGCGGCGACACGCCCCCCTTGATGGAGCCTCGCGCCGTGTTAAAATCTGCTCTAAAATTACTTAAAGTGATTCTAAAGATTATTTTTTTATTTTTAGAAAATAACAAACATGTCTATACTTACCTACTGTGTGCAGTGGTTTTGCACAGAGCAGCCTGGATCCTCCTCTTCTCTGGTCTCCCTCAGGCTCTCCTGGCCCCTCCCTCCTGTCGATTGCCCCCACAGCAAGCAGCTTGCTATGGGGGCACTCGCTGCTCCGTATGTCCATTCACACACAGAGCCATTGCTTGGCCCCGCCACCTCTCTCCTCATTGGCTGACTGGCTGTGATTGATAGCAATAGGAGCCAATGGCTCCTGCTTGCTTTCTCAGCCAATGAGGAGGCAGAGACCCAGGACAGCGAGGCTGTCATGCACATTGCTGGATCTTCCTCTTCACGAGTTTCCCCCCTGCCCGCGATATTGGCTCCTCCTCTTCTTCGCGTGTCCCCATAGCAAGCTGTTTGCTGTGGGCACACATTGTATGCACACTCCCAAGTGGTGTGTCTATGGAGCTGTGCTTAGCACCACTTCCTCATTTCATTGACAGCAGCAGGAGCCAATGACGTCTGTTACTGCTCAAGTCCTGTGTGAAGAGGAAGAGAGGGGAGAAGAGATGCAGCCGTACAGCACTGGATTTCTTCTTCCCTCTCTTCCCCTTTACAAAGCTTTAGCTTTTAGCTTTAGAATCACTTTAAAGCCCCCAAATAATTGTATATTTTCAGAAAGCAGAGGTCCCGTGGAATAAAATGGTGGTAGTTGCATTTTTTGTCACATGATAGTTGCAAAACTGTGTATCAAATACACATTCTCAGGAAAAAAAATAAGCTAAAATAAATTTTAGTGCATACAAACACAATACAATACACAATGTTTTCATATAATATAAAAGATGAAGTTGCATCAAGTAAATAAATACCAAACATATCAAGCCTTAAAATTGTGTGTGCCCATGACAGCTGAAAAAAACCAATACCAAGCTCATTGTTGCAGCTTTAGTCACTTGAAGCCTCCACTGTTTATATACAAGGTGTGGACATGAAGTAGTTAATGATCAAAGGTACCATGTTTTTGAAAAATGATACTCTTGCTGAATAATGTGCTGGTTGTTTAATGATCTTCCACCATGTTTACTGTGGGAACCCAGCAGTGACTCCTTGCAGCTTCCCAGCTGGCTCCCCCACTGCACATGCACACTGAGCTTTGTGAATGGTCCCGCATCCTTCTGGGTCCTGTGACATGTCCCAGGAGGTTGTGAGCAGGGGAGCATCTGCCTATCAAAATATTCACTCCCTAAAAAAAACAAAAGTGAGAGAGAACGGGGAAGGAGGAGATAAAGAGGAACTTTTCAGGTGGAGCTCCTCTTTAAAGTTAGAGTCTAAAAATATTGCATATAAGTTGTTTTTTCATATTTGTCTTCTTTATGAAAATCCATCCTCTCATTCCTGGAGTGCAGCGCGGCGAGCTGTGGTAAGCTGTGTTCCTTGGACACAGTGCATCACTGATCAGGGTAACGAGTCAATGATGTTGGCTCTTTACCATGTGATCAGCTGTATCCAAACACAGCTGATCACTTGTAAACAAATGTGGGTTATCAGCTTTTCCTTTCCTCAGTGCTGTCACTCTCCGAGGAAAGGAAAGCCGATAATCGGCTTTCCTGTGATGGTTCATTTACACTGATCATCAGTGCCCTGACTATCAATGTAGCCCCATCAGTGCTAATCAGTGTCCATCAATGCTGCCTAACCATGCCCATCAGTGCCACCTTATCAGTGCAGCCTCATCAGTGTCCATCAGTGCAGCTTATCAGTGCAGCTTCATTAGTGCACATCAGTAAAAAAAAAAAATTACTTATTTGCAAAATTTGATAACAGAAGCGAAGAAAAAGGGTTTTTTTCACAATGTAGTTTTTTCTTGTTTGTTTAGTAAAAATTAAATACCCCAATGGTGATTAAATAGGAAAGCTCTATCTGTCTCATAAAAAAGATGCAAATTTCTTATAGGTACACTGTTGCATGACCACGCAATTGTCAAAGTGCTATAGCACTGAGCAGGAGGGGGGGTGGGTTGAAAGTGCCTGGTATTGAAGTGGTTCAAATATAAAACAGTGAAGTAGGGTTTCCATGATAAATACAGATATCGGCAATTTAATGATTTCGTTCTTTTTGTTAACTTCCCTATGATACATTCACCTCTTTTGCTTTCTATTTGGCTGCTGATGCAGTGCTGTCCAATCACAGGCTGGGGGTGGATCTTGGATCAGATTGTATTGCTCAGCTGCAATGTAGTGTGCAGAGAAGTCCAGAATCAATCACTGCAGAGCAGATCACAGCATTTAAAATCTTTTTGGAGATTAAAGATTCCACATACAGTATATGTATTTCTAATGTATGTTTAGCGATTTGGCTAGAATGCAAATGTAACATTAGGATTTCAACACTTCTGATGTGACCGAGACGGACTAAGGCTGGCCATACATTATACAATTATCTTCCAATTTTCTGCCTAATTTCCTTTACATTTACCTTCAACTGTGTAGTGCAAGGGCCTGCCTAATTGGATACAACTGAAAGTGTTGTTTAGGTTTGTCCTCCTATTATATGCTTTTTGGTAAATCTAAACCAAAAATCTCCAGATAATTGTATAATGTATGGCCAGCCTTAGGTTAGGCACCATAATCTTGAAGCTCAGCTGCAGCCACTTCATTTTGGATAGGGTATGGACAGTTTAGAGAATCCTTTCTCATCCTTTTCAACACAGAGGAACCCATGAAATAACACCCTCTGGAGGAACCGTAGGGTTCCATGGAACCCTGGTTGAGAAACCCTGGTTTAGAACCTCTGTCAGGTTTTTTTTATTTGCCATCTGTGTCTCTATTGAAAATGTTCCCATAACTTTTTGTCTGGAAGTGACTATAAATCTGAAAACACATTTTCAGTGGAGAGATAAAAGTTAGAACCTCTTACAACATTTTTATTGCTGTATGTGCCTTCCTGTCCCAGTGACAACCTCACTCCACATTTCTTTTTTGGGCATCACATGGACAGAAAGGATGGAAAGGCTCCATAGTGGAATGGCACACACAGATAAACATTTGACAGGAATGATAAATTATTCCCACTCTATCCCCCAAAAAATGGTTGGAATTAGACTTTAAGCGCTTCCCGCCCGCCATATATAGAAATGACAGGTGCAAGGATGTTCTCTCATTCTGGGAGGACGTCATATGATGTCCTCCTACTCTAACCGCATGTAGCATGGCGATCGGTGGTGCGCTGTGTCTCTGGGACACAGCGGATCACCAATGAACGGAAAGAGCCGAAGACGTCGGCTCTGTCATGTGATCAGCTGTGTCCAATCACAGCTGATTGCATGTAAATAAGGAAATGCTGGTTATCGGCATTTCTCTCCTCACGAGCTGTCACGCTGATAGCTCGTTAGGGGAGGAGAGACAGTAATCAGCATTACTCAGAGGGGACATCTACACTAATCATCAGGGCACTGATGATCAGTGTGCCCTGATGATCAGTGTAGCCCCATTAGTGCCACCTGTGAGTGTCCATCAATGCCACCTGCCAGTGCCCTACAGTGCCACATCAATGCCACATATCCGTGCCTACCAGTTAACATCAATGCCACACATCAGTGCCCATCTGAGCTGCCTTTCAGTGCCACCTATCAGTGCCAGTCAGTGCCACCTATCAATGCCAGTCAGTGCCGCCTATTAGTGCCGCCTAGCAGTGCCCATCAGTGTCACCTAGCAGTGCCCATCAGTGCTGCCTAACAGTGACAGTCAGTGCCACCTATCAGTGCCAGTCAGTGCCGCCTATCAGTGCCACCTATCGGTGACATATATGAGTGCTGCCATTCAGTGCCCATCAGTGATGCCTGTCAATGCCCATCAGTGCCAACTACCAGTGCGTCCTCATCAGTGGCCATCAGTGCAGCCTATCAGTGCCCATCACTGCAGCCTCATTAGCACACATCAGTGAAGGAGAAAAATCACTTATTTACAAAATTGTATAACAGAAACTAAAACTTTTAGTTGTTTTTGGTTTGTTTAGCAAAAAATAAAAAACCCAGAGGTGATTAAATACCACCAAAATAAAGCTCTATCTGTCTCAAAGAAATGATAAAATTTTCATATGGGTACAGTGTTGCATGACCACGCAATTGTCATTCAAAGTGCCACAGCGCTGAAAGCTGAAAATGGGCTTGGGCAGGAAGGGGGTAAAAGTATGCGGTAGGCAAGTAGTTAAAGTGAAAGTGATTTTTTTAAGTGTAGGATAGGGAACACACGATTATTAGTAAGGCTTATCTTTGATGTGAATTCTGCCTCATCATCCCAGGAAGAAAACTTATAAATGCTTTCTGTGTGCTAATATATTTTATTTAGATACATGTAATTTAAAAATGATGTCTAACTCCTATGCTTTACTTTTATGGTTCTCTATTTGTAATGCTCTCTCATTCTGACCTTATTTAGATGGGAATCAAAATGTAATAACAGTATTTAGACTTTCCATGTACTTTGAGGATCACTTCTCTGTACTGAGGCTCCTTTTCAGCTGTATTTTGCATGACTGGTTGTCTGTCATTTTCAGATTAGGTGGAAATGCTATTTTTATAAAGTGAAACAAAAATATGGTAGGGGACCTGTAACTCTGTCAGCTGTACCCAAAGGCAAGCAGAGAGCTGATTAGTAAATCACAACAACCTCTGTTCTTCATGAGTGGTTTTAGAAGGTTAATTATTTGAGAATAGTTACATAGTAATAGTAAAGATTACAAAAAATAAATAAATAAAGAGATTAGCATGGCTGTGGAGGTCTGGCATAGTTAAAGTATATTTAAAGGAAAACATTTTTAATAACTTTTGAATAGAGGGGAGAGGGATTAGAACGCTTGACAGTTTTTATTTCTGTCTGTGTTCCTGTTAAAAAGATTCACCCTCTATTTGCCCTGTTTACCGTTATCATTGAAAGTGAAAGTAAAAGAAACATTTTGGGTTGTCCCGAGAAATGTAATAGAGGGGAAATCTTCCAGTGGTGACACTAGTTCTGGTGACCTGGGTGTCCCCAAAGAATTCCCTTAGTTTGCAAGGATTTCCTCTCACCTCCGGTTTGGTTATAGGACATGAAGTGAAGGGAAATCTCTGCAATATAGTTCTACTTTATTTGCGCAAAACCTAGAGTCTTGGAAACACAACATTTTGAGACATTTAACTCATAAGGCAGGGGTGTCATACCTTTTGACTCACCTAGGCCACATTGGAAGAAGAAAAATTGTCTTGGGCCACACATAAAATACACTAACACAAAGGATAGGTGATGAGTAGAAAAAAGTCAAGCAAATCACAAGTTAACCATCACTGATATACGTAGATAATGCACGTAATTTCGTTTACAACAAGTAAAAGGGGACAATATAAATCTACTAAGATATTTGATATGGTTTTTGATAAACTAACCTATTTTGTCCTTACGACACATTCCGTGATACACCTTTTTTACACGTTTTTGCATATAATTCCTTTTCATATTGTAGTCTTTGAAAACTGCCACAAATTCCCTACAAATTAAAGCGGAACTTTACTCACAGCAACATGATGAAAAATGTTCTTTAACAAGGAACAAACATTCCACATTAATAATTATGCTACCAAAATTAGTGTGTGCTTTAAATTGCTTGCAGCATTGTTCCTATTTCTTCTTGCTGTAGACTGCCATTTTGCTGAACCGTAGAGCCCCTGAACAGCAGTAAATCATAAAGCGGAACTAAATCAATTGATTAACAGTTTAAGAAAACAGTTACATTGCTGGAATTCCAGGATTGCTAAATGTCACTGCTTGTTTGCTCAACCAAACATCAAATGGCTAGTGCAGGGGCGGACTGACCATTTTGAAACTCGGGCACTGCCCAAGGGCCCGGGGTCAGTAGGGGGCCCCAAGAGATGCCGCTGGTACCTTTTTCATAGGCTTTTTTGAGTTTGGGCAAGGACACGGGCCCCATGATCCCCTATTGCCCGGGGGCCCCATGAGTTGTCAGTCCTCCCCTGGGCTGGTGTCATAACTGATCACATGTCCAACTGAGGGTGGCAGGGGATGAGATGGGATGGAATTATGTAAAATTTGCTATGGAAATTGTATGATTTTAATGTGTGGAAAATTGTTGTATTTATAATATAAAATTAATAAAAATTTAATTAAAAAAAAAACTGATCACATGTGCAGCACTATGGCAGTTGCAGATCAAACAGAAGTAGCTTCCTTGGCTGTAAAGGACAGGGTGGTTTCATTCCACTCAAATGGAAATGGAACTTTAGTCAGAAAGTAAGTCTTGCTATATTACCTCAGGCTGGCCCCTTTTGTGGGTATAGTTATGTAAAACATTAAAAATAAGTGCCTATACTGTTTAAAATTCAGTAATACTCTGTTTCAACCTGATCTGCACATGCTCAGTCGCTCTCCATTTTTAGGCACTGTCGAATTTGTAAAGGCCGATCTGCTGACAACCTTAAAGTGGAACTTTACTCATAACAATTAATAGAAAATGTTATTTAGCAAGGAACATACATTCCACATTAATAATTATGCTACCAAAATTAGTGTGTGCTGTAAAAAAAATTGTCTTCACTTCTACTTTGCATTTGCACAAGCAACATAATATTTCCAAAAATTACAAAATACATTGATGTTCTGTAGATATGGAAAACCTTATCAGTTTAGCAGAGAGCTTTGCACTGCAGGCTGTCAGGTACAGCTTCCCTTCCTGCAAGGAGTACACTGAACAGCATAATAATGACATCACCAAATCTCACCACTAATATGGTAAGACTAGCAGTCACAGGTAGCATTACCTTAGATGACCTCGCACTGCAGATATACAACTATGATGTCATAGTAAAGAAGTGCAAAGCAAAATCACGTCAGGAAGAATTCAAGACAAAAGTTTCAATTCTCATAGTATTGCTAATCCACAATTAACACTTCTAGATGTTCTCTATAAGATGGCAAAGCTTTACTTTAGGCCCCACCCACATAACATGAAGATGGGAAAAATATCACAAACACAGAGACATAAATGTAAAACTGTAAGAGCTGAATCAATAAGGTGACCTGTAAAGGTACTATAATAAAGTACACAGCCCTTGGATACTGACAGTCTCAAGAAGCATCTGTTTGTCTTAACTTTACTCTAACCAGTCATTTCAAAGGACCTTAAGAGAATTGTAGAGACTCATAAAGCTGGAAACTGCTATAAAAACACTTATAAAGGCCTGGGTTTTCGATTTACACAAAGACAAACTGTCTAAAAACTCTTCTAGTAGCTCTTCTTCAACTCTCTCTAGAAGTGGGCATTCTGCAAAGATCACAATGATCGCATAGAATGCAATACTTAAGAAGGTGAAAAACAATTCTGTTCTATTGCAGAAACCTCCTAAGCTTGCTAAAGCCTCCACTTGTGTGTCCAATAAAATAAAAGCACTGAACAAAAGGGGAAAAGTGCTATGGATAGACACTTCAGAAGAAATCTTTTCTCTTCAAAATAGTTTTAAAATATTGCTGCAAATTTCAAATATATAAAATACCTTCTAGACCAGCCATTCTCGACCAAGGTTCCATGGAACCCAGTGGTTCCTCCAGAGGTTGCTAGGGGTTTCTTGAGCTGCGGCTGATTGATCTCCCATTGATGGTGCATGCATAATTCCAGGATCAACATCACTTGGCAGATCCAGATGCATGGCACCAATGATCATTTTTAGTGCCCGTTCACATATATGCGGATTGGATGTGGTCTGAACCGCATCCAATCCGCATGACATGTGAAAAAACATTGCTTCCTATGGTGCCTGTTCACATATGTCTGGTTCACTGGCGGTGCGGATTCAGTGCGGTTGTACAAAGAGCCATGTCTGATTTCTGAGCAGTGCGGTCCAGTTCAGGTACGGATTACATGCTATGATTTCTATGAGAACCATTTCTAAACCGCATATGTGTGAACAAGATAAGATCCTGAGCTAATTATGTCCTGAACCTGATGTAAACCTGACATAAACCTGTGAATAACTACTGTATCAATTAGCTGTGAAACCTAAGCTTCAATCCGCACCGCATATATGTGAATCAACTCTGAGCTGTCTGTAAGGGTGACATACTGACCACCGCTGTAACAGGGACATTCTTCCCACTGACCGCCCGTATAAGGGGAAATTCTTCCCACTGACCACCAATGAACTGGTTTTAGTAAGGTTCCCAAAGACCTGAATATTATTTCAGGAGTTCCTCTGCAGTTACAAAATTGAGAAAGGCTGATCTAGAGTAGACTTTCTATAATGTGTCAGGGATAATGTTCTGATGCTGGATGAGGGAAACATTTATGCAAATGCACTATAGAGTGCTGAAAAGCAACATATAGTGGGGAAAATAATGATTTGATCCCCTGCAGATGTTGTAAGTTTGCTCACTTAGAAAGAAATGAAGGGTCTATCTTTTTATCATAGGTGTATTTTAAATGATGGAGACAGAATATCAGTCAAAAACCCAGAAAAAACACATGATACAAATGTTACAGATTGATTTGCAGTTCAGGGAGTAAAATAAGTATTTGATTGCCAAGCAAAACATGACTTAGTACCTGGTGGAGAAACCCTTGTTGGCAAGCACAGAGTAAGACATTTGTTGTTGGTTACTAGGTTTGCACACATCTCAGGAGGGATTTTTGTCCACTCTTCTTTACAAAACTTCTCTAAATCGGTTCTAAAGGCTGAAGGTTTTTTCACCTTCATGCATTCCTTTCAGGAAGGTAAAAAACCTTCTCTGTGCAAGATTCCCCCCCCCCAGCCCCCCTGAATACTGACCTTAGCCACCTCTCGATCCAGCAATGTGCACTGGAGTCTCAGCTGAGATTGGCTGAGATGAAAGCGGTAGCCATTGCCTCCCACTGCTGTCAATCACAGCCAGTGAGCCAATGAGAAGAGAAAGAGGGGACCGAGCCGCGGCTCTGTGTATGAAAGGACACATGGAGCAGCAGGTGCCCCCATAGCAAGTTGCTTGCTGTGGTGGCACTCGATGAGAGGGAGGGCCTAGGAGCACTGGCGAGGGATCCGAGAAGAGGAGGATCCGGGCTGCTCTGTGCAAAACCACTGCACACAGCAGGTAAGTATAGACATGTTTTGTTATTTTTTCTTTAAAAAAAAAAAAAAAAATCCTTTAGAATCACTTTAGGGTTTCTTGGCTGTTGCTTTGCAATTCATAGGTTCAGCTCCCTCCTTACATTTTCTATAGGATTGAGGTCGGGAGACTGGCTAGGCCAATCCATGACCTTAATGTGCTTCATCTTGAGCCACTCCATTGTTGCCTTGGTGGTATGTCTTGGGCATTGTCATGCTGAAAGACCCAACCATGACCCATCTTCAATATTCTGGCTGAGGGAAGAAGGTTCTCATCCAAGATTGTAAAATACATGGCCCCCTCCATTGGCCCCTCTGTGCAGCAAAGTCGGCCTGTACTTTAGCAGAGAAAAAGCCCCAAAAAATAATGCTTCCACCTCCGTGCTTGACTGTAGGGATGGGGGTCATAGTCAGCATTTTTCTTCCTCCAAACATGCGAGTTGAGTTAATGGCAAAGAGCTCGATTTTGGTCTGATCTGCCCACAGCATTTTCTCCCAAACCTTCTCTGAGTCATTTAGAAGTTAATTGGCAAACTTCAGATGGACCTGTACAATTGCCTTCTTGAGGAGAGGGATCTTGTGGGCGCTGAAGGATACAATCCATGGCGGTGTATTGTGTTACTCCTTGTGTCTCCTTCTCACCAAGCTTTTTGCTGATGGTCTTGTAGCCCATTCCAGCCTTGTGCAGGTCTACAATCTTGTCCCTGACATCCTTTGACAGCCTTTTGGTCTTGCCTATGTTGGTGCCCAAGAAAGAGATTCTGTGGACAGGGGTCTTTTATACACATAACGAGTTGTCGTTAGGAGAATCTTATTAAATTGACAGGACTAATCTGTGTACCACATGAGCACATAGCCAGTCTGTGGGAGCCAGAATTATTGTTGGTTGGTAGAATATCAAATATTTATTTTACTCACTGTACTGCAACTCAATTTATAACATTTTTATCATGTATTTTTTCAGGATTTTTTGGTTGATATTCTGTCTCTATCATTTTAAAAATCCACATATAATAAAAATTATAGACCTTCATTTCATTGTAAGTGGGCAAACTTACAAAATCTGCAGGGGATCAAATCATTATTTTCCCCACTGTATGCCAAAAAAACCTCTACTTAAAGTGATTGTAAATGCTCTATTTTTTAAATTAAAATACCAAACATGTTACACTTACTTGCTGTGTGCAATGGTATTAAACAGAGCAGCCCCAATCCTACTCTCCTGGGGTCCCCTGCTAGCGCTCTTGGCTTGCTCCCTGTGCCAAGTGCCCCCTTAGCAAGCTGCTTGCTATGGGAACACTCGTGCATGCTTGCATATGAGCTCCAACTCTATGTGTCCATTGACACACATAGCGGAACTTGGTCCCACCGCCCTCTTCCTCTGCACTGCCTGTGCTTGACGGGAGTCTGCTGTCTCTGAGCCTGTGAGGTGGGAGAGCGCCAACAAAGCTGCTGCTCTTGTGCACATCGCTGGATCAAGATCAGGCTCAGTTAAGTATAGGGGAGTTGGGGGGGCTGCATTCAGAAGGTTTTTTACCTTAAACCGATAGTAAACTCAGCTACTGTAATCCTAAATAAACATAAATACAATAGGCTAACTCTTCATAATATACATCATGTTATTTCCCACTAAACCTATTATAATGTTTTTCTGGCTCACTTTCATTTCTCATTCTCCTGGCTGATGCCTGCACCATCTTGGTTGACACATTTTCGCCCTTTTTCTAGTATCTAGCAACTGTGCATTAGGAATTAGCCAAGCCTCATTTTCATTCTTAGTTACAATGGCAACATAGCCATGTATACTTGTGACAATTCACAAAGGTCAGCAATCTCGCGATATTTCAATGCAAGTGCTGGTGATGAACTTACGGCAAGAGGAGGTATAGAATGACAAAACACTGATGGATTTGGGGACATATCATGCATGCGCTGGTGACGTCACTAAATGAGCCAAAGTAAACATCAGGCTAAAGAGCATAAGTGAGGTTGGTGTACTAGACAGTAATGAGTAAGTTATAGCACAGTGCTTATTATCAGCAAAAGTCTTGATTGTGAGTTTACTACAGCTTTAATGCAGAGAATGCATTATGGTAAAAGTGTTCTGCCTCTAGAACCACTTTAACCATCAGTCAAGGTGAGTTTTTTGGTTGCTTTCCTGTTTTTGGCCTGTGAGAGCTAGCAAAATTAGGGGAGCAATACATTTAAAAAAGTATTACAAATTTTTACAGATCAGGCTAGCAGTCTGTCACCTGGAGCTTAATGGATGTTTGGCCATGCAACAAGCCACTAACTTGAAACAGAGGAATACATCAACAACAGAATGGCTCATAGTAGATCTGAGCTCCATTTACATCTAGGCATTTTGCATCTGTCCACGATCTCAAAGCGCTCTGCAAAACACACCACGCAAGTTCAAGTGCCATTCATTTTTAATAGAAGCTACAACGCGGTGTAATTCTGCTACAATTGTCATGCGATAAATCATGCTGCAATCACCGCAAAACGCAATGCGCAAAGCTTGTCGCCCAAAAAAGAAGCAGGAGTGGAACAAAACGCCTAAGTATGAATAGAGCCTAAATCCTAACTGAATGACATCTAGTTTTCTAAAGTAAGATTATAAACAACTGCCATGTTTTTGGAGTGTGGGAAAAAAAACAGAGTATGGGAAGGAAACCCACAGGGAGAACATGCAAACACAATGCAAATTTAAGAAGTTAAGAGTTTTCTATAAAGTGTTCCTAAAAAAAAAAACAACAATGTATATGTATATAGTTGACATGAGGCTAACTTTTTTTTTTATTCTAAAGTTTCTCTTTAAATGGAAAAAGCAAGCAACACAGCTTCTGGTCTTCTATTCATTTTATCATTAGCCAAATGTTATGCCCTTTTTTTTCTATTCTTTCCAAAATATTTATGTAATTGACTCTTGAACCGCTTTAAAACTCAGTTTTGTTATCCATTCATCACAATAATAAAATATTGATTTTTCCACCTGTGATCATATATATTTACAATGCTCTAAAATTATTTGTATGTTCAATTATTTTTGGTTCTCCTTTTCTATTAGCCCTATGTCTGTTGATGAGTGATTTATGGGGAGATATCAGGAAGATTGATTTGCGCATGTCGAGGTATGCCTGTATTTCCTGTCCTACACAGACAGCTTTTTATAGGAAAGATTAGGCTTCAACAGCAGATGCCTCTTTATGAACCCATTTGTAATATATGACAGGACCAGGTGGTTTGCCCAGCCAGACATTTCCTGCTCACTGCAGCCTAACACTCTTTAATTTATTGCACCAAAAAATTATATATATATATATATATATATATATATATATATATATATATATATATATATATTAGGCAAACAAAAGCATTAGCTCAAGTCAGTATGAACCAGGGGCGGACTGACCATATGGAAACTCAGGCACTGCCCGAGGGCCCGGGGTCAGTAGGGGGCCCCATGAGATGCCCCTGGTACCTTTTTCATATGCTTTTTTGAGTTTGGGCAAGGACACAGGGGTCCCATGATCCCCTATTGCCCAGGGGTCCCATGAGTTGTCAGTCCGCCCCTGGTATAAACCTAGAAAAAAGGTGAAAGATGCAGAGCAAAACTACAAAACAATACATAGGGGATCCCCAACAAACTTTCAAGCTATCTAGCGAAAAAAAAATCTAAACTGTCTCAACTACATAGGGTAAAGACAGAGGTTTTCTCTGCAAAGACATGTCTCAAAGCTGCACCAAGGCACCTCTAGAGTGTGGTCTCTATCTCAAAACAATCTGAGACCCCAACTATGGGGCATGTATGAGCTGTGCACAAACTAAGAGCAGACCTTTATGTGTCAGGTTGCCAATGGGGTGCCCAGGGGTCTGCTGTCAATGAGACAAACTTAGGTAACTACCTCAGGTGGCACTCAGTGAGGGGCAGCACTGAGGCTGGAGTGCCCATACCAAATGCTGTGTCCTTACTGCAGCTCATTATCTTGTATACACAGGTCAGCATTACAAAGCTGGTTGCTAGAGTGCTGGCAGCTGGGCCGTGCAGAGTCATTGGCTGTTATGGTGCAGGTATCTGCCTGCACCATAGGAACCATTGTTGCTATACTAGCTGCCTGCTTTTTAGAAACCGAAGATGCTGTGTGGCCCAGCTGCCAACATCCTACCAACAGCATCATTGGTTGCTAGGATGCTGGTGGCTGGGCCACTGCATCATCGGTTGTATTGCCAGCAATCTAGTAACCAAACAGCGGAGGGGCACAAATGAGAGAATGTTTCTTGGGGGGGAAGGGGTTGAGCAGAAAACAACATTAAGCATCAGTTAACATGAGTACATTCCTATGGGTGTCACTGCACGTAAAAAGTGAACTTCACGCAAACATCTAACATAACTGCATAAATTAATTTGTTTCACTGCTTGGATTTCAGCTTTAAATATGGTTTCATTGGGTACATTAACAAGCTGCCAGCCAATAGGGTAAATAAAGGGGCACTAGATGTCCTGAAGTTGGCTTCACACCTGCGCAGTTCCGTTTTCATGTGTTTCGTCATGCATTTATCAATACCCGTCTTCATCTGTTTACACATATTTTCCTTCTCTCAAATTCTGTGCTCAGCATCTTGGGAGGTTTAAGAAGAGAATGCCAGTTTTCAAATGTAGCTAGGCCAAGAGCACATGTCCTTGTGCCAGGAGTGTGTCTCTGTGGCCATGCATTTGCAGTGCACAAAACACATGTATTGTTTGTCTTTATGTGCTCCAGTTAACTTCTGTGGACCCTCTCTATGCACATAGTTACTTATTCAGGTAGAAATAAATACACAGGTCCATCTAGTTCAACCAATAGAAAAAAAATACATTAATACAAAATAAAAAAAAGAAAACCTCAATTTACAGAATCCTATACCCACAGTTGATTCAGGAAAGCAAAAAAAAAACCTTATAAAGCATGGTCCAATGTGCTCCAACAGTGGAAAATAAATTCCTTCCTGATCCTCCCAGAAGGCAATGGATGTTCCAAGGATGAAAAATCTCTGGGAGCTTAAAAAATGTGCCTGTACTTTTTTTCATGATATGCTGCAACATAATGCACATACATGAACATGAAACAATTGAATTCCAAATAACATGCGATTTGATGCATCATAATGCACACTATGATGCAAAGGTGTAAAGGGGGCCTGAAAGTAGAAAGTGTATATATTGGTTTATTGTCATGGATGAAAACTCCTCAAATGGGGACACCTATTCCTGTGAGAACTCCTTAAAGTTTTAGAGGCACAAGGTTTTTTACCTTCATTCATTCTATGCATGAAGGCAAAAAACTTTCTCTGTGCAGCATCTCCCCATACTCACCTAACCCCCCTCTCGGTCCAGCAATGTATACTGGAATCTCAGCTATCCCACTACTCCCTCTCCTCATTAGCTGAGACAGAAGCAGGAGCCATTGGCTCCCATTGCTGTCAATCACAGCCAGTGAGCCAATAAGATGAGAGAGGGGGCGAGGCCGAGCCACGTCTTCATGTTTGAATGGACACTCGGAGCAGCGGGTGCCCCCAGAGCAAGCAGCTTGCTCTAGGGGCACCTGAGAGGAGGGAGGGGCCAGGAGCACCTGCAGGGGACCCAAGAAGAGGAGGACTCGGGCTGCTCTGTGCAAAAACACTACACACAGCAAGTAAATATAGACATATTTGTTATTTAAAAAATGTATAAATTATTATTATTATTACAGGTACTTATATAGCGCCATCAATTTACACAGCGCTTTACATATATATTGTAAAGTCACATCAATCCCTAACCCTCAAGCGGTGTACAATCTAAAGTCCCTAACTTACATTCATACATACTAGGGCCAATTTAGACAGGATCTAATTAACCTACCAGCATGTCTTTGGGAGGAAACCAGAGTACTCGGAGGAAACCCATGCAGGCACAGGGAGAACATGCAAACTCCAGGCAGGTGGTGCCATGGTTGGGATTTGAACCAACGACCCTAGTACTGACAGGCGGAAGTGCAATAAACAAAAACTATCTCTTCTCTTCTATATATACAATACCCTAATCTGTCTCTGGCTATGCAGCACTACAGTATATGCAACAGACTGCGATGTCCATTTTTTCTGCCTAATATATCCCTATGACCTTTAGATGCCATTGTAATGTAATTTAATGTGTGTGTGTGTCTATATATATATATATATATATATATATATATATATATGTCACATTGAGTGAACTATTGGCGCTTTATAAATACTGTATAATAATAATAATAATATAGAGAGAGAGAGAGACACACACACACACACACTGATCACCCATAACTTTATGTTCCCTGACATGTTAAGTAAAATAAAACTTTGATTATCTCGTTATCGTGACATCTGAAAGTCGAAGTGGAATATATTAGGCAGCAAGTAAACATGTTGTCCCTGAAGTTGATGTGTTGCAAAAGCAAAAAGAAAATATGTGCATCACAGTGTAGCACTACACCTGTAGGGATTGCTGATGAATTTGGGTCCCCCTATAGTCCTGCACAGCCAGTCATTTAGCATTCTCCATACAAGCTCATATCCGTAGACAGAAATTAGTCCTTGAGTATTTGTTTTGTTAGTTTATTGAGGGGATTAGAACTTGCATAGGGTAAAGGGTGTATAGGATGCCCAAGGGAACTGAAATCTGAGGACAACTTCCTGAACTATTCACATCTTCTCTTCTCTGTCACAGTTTCTGTTGGAGTGCTAGCCAGCAGCTCTAGTTGTACCACCCCAGACCCTAGATGAACTCCTCTTCACCCAGCAATCTGGAGACTTCCTCCTCAACAGAGGTGAGCAGAGGATCTGGCTCCTGTTCCTTTAAGTGAGGTCCTTTATATTGTAAAGCGCTGAGCAAACTGTTGGCGCTATATAAATCCTGTATAATAATAAATAATAATAATACAGTCACTAAAAGAGGGCTAATCTGGTTTCCCACCAGAGTGCTCCTTCCCCTATCCGCCCAGGGGGTGCAGGTGTACTCACTCAGATCCTCAGATGGCTGCTGCTACCAGGCCTATCATCTGGACTGCTCCTTTCCTACCATACAAGTGGTCCTCGCTCAGGGGGCCAGTGAATCCCATGTTTTCCTCCTTTCCAGCTCCAGGCTCTCAGGCAGGCCCCATCCCACTAGGCCTCCTGGCAGTCTTCCTTCTCCAGCCTCACATCTTCTTGCTCCTTCTTCTGACTGACTCCTTACACCAACTCCTGCTACTGAGCAGGCTCTTACACTTTTAAGGGAGTCCCAGCCCCATGCCAAGCCTCCTGTTGGGAATTGTCTGAGGTCCCTCAAGAGTGTAGCCAGCCACTCCTCAGATCCACCCACTGCCTCCAAGACCCTCCTCTGAAAGCTTCAGAGCAGGGGGAAATTCCAGAGGGGCTGGCCTGCAGAGTCTCTCAGTCTAGACCAGAATTTGTCCCCTCTGGCTATCTCACCTGAGCTGCTAACCAGCTCCTAACTAACCATTGGGGTCTAGCTCCCCATATCTAAACTAGGAGAGTGCTACAACAGTTTGTTGTGTATGGGGCCGTGTAGCTGTAGACCAGTCAGGGTGCCTATGCTGACCCGTCTCCACAGCCAAAAGTACCTACAATGGAATTGTGAGTATCAGAACTGGACCACAAAACAATGGAAGAAGGTGGTCTGGTCAGATGAAACACATTTTCTTTGATATCATTTGGATGGCTAGGTGCATGTGCATCACTTACCTTGGAAAGAGATAGCACCAGGATGCAGTATGGGAAGGAGGCAAGCAGGCAGAGGCAGTGGGTAATGTTCTGCTGGGAATTGTTTGTTTCTGCCATTCATGTGGATGTTACTTGACATGTATCATCTACCTAAACATTAGTGCTGACCAAGTACACCTCTCTATGTAAATACTATTCTGTGATGGCAGTAGCTCCTTTCAGCAAGATAATGTGCCCTACCACACTGCAAAAATGGTTCAAGAATGCTTTGAGGAACACAATAATGAGTTCAAGGTGTTGACTTGGCCTTCAGATTTTCCAGATATCAATTTAGTTGTTTCAGTTACAGATGTTTAGGCTTTCTCATGTTTATTTCTTCTGTTTGTATTGGCATGTCACAAATAAGTGGAGAACTAAAAAGCCAAATCTGACACATTGCATGCAAAACCCCATAAATGGGCTGGACAAAATTATTGGCACCCTCAATATAATATTTGTTAGCACACCCCTTGGCAAAAAATAACTGAAATCAATTGCTTCCTGTATCCATCAGTTTTGTACACCTCTCCACTGGAATTTTGAGTCACTCTCCTTTCACCAACTGCTCCAGGTCGCTCAGATTGGAAGGGTTCTGTCAGGGCTCCAGGGTATGACCAGAGGTATGTGACTGACGCAGGGAAACGCAGGCTTCAGATAAGTTATAAACAATATAATTTATTAAAGACTAACAATACAAACATAAACGCAGTGCACCAAACCCCAAGCTAACACAAATACATACAAGGTGAAACAAACCCAAACCTAAACTGATATAGATACACAGGTACATACACATATAGAGCACAACGTGATCAGGCAGGCCGGGTCGATAACTATCGGGCAGGTAGGTACAGGAGGAGCAGGCGGAGAGAATGGTCAGGGTCACAAGCCAGGGATCAGAACAGGAGAAGTCAGCAGAGGTCAGGATCAAGCAGGGTCAGCAACAAGACAGGAACAGGAACGCAGGTTTACAAGATACAGGGCCCAGGAAAAACACACACACCAAGGCAAAGACTGCAGGTTTGGCCATCACTTAAATACACCTGCATAAGCAGCTTCAGGTGTTTGGCTGGCTGCAGGGTTGAGTCTCTGATTGCTGGGAGCACCCGCTGGCCAGCCCTGGTACTGCAGCCCACAAGGCAGGTGAGTCCCACCATTACTGGCAAGTCCATTCCTGACAGGTTCCTTTTCCCAACATCTGTTTTGAGATCTCTCCACAGGTGCTCTATGGGATTGAGATCTGGACTCATTGCTGGCCAGTTCCGTACTGTCCAGAGCTTTGTCTGAAATCATTTTTTCAGAGCCTGGGTCTGAACCTGGACCTTCTGCGGTGAGTTGCAATGTTTCTACTTGCTGAGCCACCTGGAATGCTGGACAGCTCCCTTGACAATTATTTGGATGATCCTACCTGGACCTTGTTTATCATGAACCTTGAACCACTTGCTCCTCCCATGAACTTCCCGATATAAGCCATGTCTCTGCACTTCCTGTTTGCCAGATTATTGTGCTCTCCAGCCAGTATCGTGCTCCTTATCATCTCTGTTATTATCCATATTTTGCTACCACTCGTTATTGACCCTTGCTTGTTCTCAAATACGCTTCTCCTGATCCCAACCTGCGACTGCTCCTTACCGACCTTGGCTTGTTTACTGACCATGCTTCTGTTTGATCCTTACCTATTACACGCTACTGGACTTCCGCTTGCTCACCTCCTGGTGGGGTGATCCTGAGGACCGCGACCTGGTACTAACACGCAGCAAAATCCATCTCCACCATCTGGAGCTCTGGTGAACACTGGTTGGTATTTAGACTCCGCACCTCGGGTGATCCCATTCCGCAGCCATGGTGACCTGCCTGTATACCTCTCCTGCTGGTTTCAGGTGAGCCTTTCCACTGCCATATCAACTGGTCTTTGAGCCTGACCCCTGATCGTGACACATTTCTGGGTGCTTTTTTGACGTGTGCTTTGGGTCATTGTCTTGCTGTATGACCCATGACCTCTGATGGAGACACAGCTTTCTGACACTGGGCCCTACATTGTACCCAAGAGTTCTTTGGTAGTCTTCAAATTTTATAGTGCCATGCACACGGTAAAGACATCCAGTGCCTAAAGCAGCAAAGCAACCCCAAAACATCAGTGAACCTCCACTATGTTTGACTGTAGGAACTGTATGCTTTTCTTTAAAGGCCTCATTTCTTTTTCTGAAAATAGTAGAATGATGGGCTTTACCCAAAAGCTGTAATTTTGTTTCGTCTGTCCACAGGACATTCTCCCAAAAGGATTTTGGTTTCCTCAGGTAAGTATTG
Organism: Staurois parvus; assembly: GCF_062004578.1. Classification (NCBI taxonomy): domain Eukaryota; kingdom Metazoa; phylum Chordata; class Amphibia; order Anura; family Ranidae; genus Staurois; species Staurois parvus. The sequence continues at coordinate 4,185,697 of NW_028318781.1, forward strand.
GCAAACTCCAATCTGACTTTTTTACGTTTCTGTGTCAGCTGTGGGGTCCTCCTGTGTCTCCTACCATAGCGTCCCTTTCCATACAGATGGCGGAGTATAGTGCGAGCTGATACAGTTGTACCCTGTGCTTGAAGCTCAGCTTGAATTTGTCTGGAATTTGGTTGAGGTTTTTTTATCCACCATTCGAACAATCCTCCATTGCAATCTTTGATCAGTTTTTCTCTTTCATCCATGTCCAGGGAGATTAGCTACAGTGCCATGGACTGTAAACTTCTTGACAATGTTGTGCAAAGTGGACACAGGAACATTAAGATCTCTGGAGGTGGACTTTTTTTGTTCACTTTTAGTTCAAGTTCAATTTTTGTTCTCAAATTCTCAGACAATTCTTTGCTGCTCTTTCTCTTCTCCATGTGGCACACAGAGACACACAACAGAAAGGTTGAGTCCATTTTTCGCCATTTTAACTGGAAGCCAGTGTGATTTCTATATTGTCAGCACCTGTTAATTGATACAGGTGAGTTTTATTCAAATTACAGCAGCATCAGAAACATGGAATGCAATTATTTTTAACAGTTTGGAGCAGGTGCCCATAATTTGTTCAGTCCATTTTTGGAGTTTTGCGTGGAATGTGTCAAATTTGGCTTTTAGATTCTCCACTTTTTTTGTGTCATACCAATACAAACAAAAGAAATAGACATAGGAATGTCTAAGGACAATTTTCTGGGCGAAGTGGCGCATTATCTAAAAGAAATGCAAGGGTGCCAATATTTTTGGACATTACTTTTTTGGACATGACTGTAGTTAATATTAGGTGAGTGATCATAAAGTTATGGCTAGTCAGTGTATATATAAAATGCATTTATGGAATAATGGAAACTGCTCTGGAGTGTGGAGTGTATATATTTCAAACAAACTTTAAACTAATTTTATATAGTATATAAAAACAAATGAGTGCACTCTGAAATAGTTGAAAACCTTCTTTCAGTTAACTCTGTGAAAATCAATAAGAGGCACGACTTTGATACATTCATTTATTCTGTTAGAAGTTGAATTGTTTGATGGCTCGAGGTTTATTTGGGAAGTAAATGTATTCATACATTAAAAATATATATAAATATATATTAAGAGGAGAAACTATAATATGTCTAGACTTGAGGCCTTCATAGCTGCTCGTTATACAGGTATACTGTGCTTTCCATTTGGAAAACACAGCAGTAATTGTATTGAACATAGTATGTGTGGGAAGACTGTGGCAGGTTTGAAGTACCATTGACAACTGCTATGGTAAATAATATAAACAGCTGCTGATGACTGTTAAATATGAAATATTAACAATGTATAAAATCCTTTATATTTACAGGTTTAAAAAAATAAAATACATATTTTTATTATAAATAAATAGGAATAATAAAATGCTTATGTCAGGGCTCCCGGGTATGACCAGAGGTGTGTGACTGACGCAGGGAAACGCAGACTTCAGATATGTTATAAACAATGTAATTTATTAACACTAACCATACAAACATAAACGCAGTGCAATACTAAAACATAACACAGTGCAAACAAACCAACCAACCACCCACAGATAACAGTACATACAATGCAAGCGTCGTCAGGCAGGCCGGGTCAATATCAGTCGGGCAGGTAGGTACAGGGGGAGCAAGCGGAGAATGGTCGGGGTCACAGGCCAGGTTCAGCAGGTAGCGGGCAGCGTGGTACAGAGGGTCAGGCAGAGGAGAATGGTCAGACAAGCCAGGGATCAGAGCAGGGTCAGCAGAGAATTAGACAGGAACAGAGAGCAGGAACAGGATACAGGGCCCAAGAGAAACACAACACCAAGGCAGAGTCTGCAGGTCTGAATGTCCCTTAAATACCCCAGTATAATTAGTTCCAGGTGTTTGACTGGCTGCAAGGTTGAGTCTCTGATTGCTGGGAGCACCCGCTGGCCAGCCCTGGTACTGCAGCTCATAAGGCAGCTGAGTCCCACTATTGCTGGCCAGTCCATTCCTGACAGTACCCCCCCCTCAAGGAGCGACCTCAGGACACTCCAAACAGTCCTAGCTGGGCAAAATGTTCCACCGCCCGGGTCTGGTAACTGGCGGGATATCAAAGACTGGCACACCGGGCAGGACTCCGGGCAGCGGCACACCGGGCAGAGGCACATCGGGCAGGACTCCGGGCAGAGGCACATCGGGCTGGACTCCGGGCAGAGGCACATCGGGCTGGACTCCGGGCAGAGGCACTCCGGGCAGCGGCACACCGGGCAGAGGCACATCGGGCTGGACTCCGGGCAGAGGCACATCGGGCTGGACTCTGGGCAGAGGCACATCGGGCAGAGGCACACCGGGCTGGACTCCGGGCAGAGGCACATCGGGCAGGACTCCGGGCAGAGGCACATCGGGCAGGACTCCGGGCAGAGGCACATCGGGCAGGACTCCGGGCAGAGGCACATCGGGCAGGACTCCGGGCAGAGGCACATCGGATTACCAGGCGGAGCAGCAGGCAGCGGGCCCCTGGGCAGAGCAGCAGGCAGCGGGCCCCCGGGCGGGGCAACAGGCATCGGGCCCCCGGGCGGGGCGACCGGCATCGGGCCCCCAGGCGGGGCGACCGGCATCGGGCCCCCAGGCGGAGCGGCGGGCGCCGGGCCCCCAGGAGGGGCGACGGGCATCGGGCCCCCAGGCGGGGCGACGGGCGTCGGGCCCCCAGGCGGGGCGACGGGCGTCGGGCCCCCAGGCGGGGCGACGGGCGTCGGGCCCCCAGGCGGGGCGACGGGCATCGGGCCCCCAGGAGGGGCGACAGGCATCGGGCCCCCAGGCGGGGCAACAGGCATCGGGCCCCCAGGCGGAGCGGCGGGCGCCGGACCCCCAGATGGAGCGACAGGTCTCGGGCCCTCAGGCGGAGCGGCGGGCGCCGGACCCCCAGGTGGAGCGACAGGTCTCGGGCCCTCAGGCGGAGCGGCGGGCGCCGGGCCCCCAGGCGGAGCGACAGGTCTCGGGCCCCCAGGCGGAGCGGCGGGCGCCGGACCCCCAGAAGGAGCGACAGATCTCGGGCCCTCAGGCGGAGCGGCGGGCGCCGGACCCCCAGGTGGAGCGACAGGTCTCGGGCCCTCAGGCGGAGCGGCGGGCGCCGGACCCCAGGTGGAGCGACAGGTCTCGGGCCCTCAGGCGGAGCGGCGGGCGCCGGGCCCCCAGGTGGAGCGACAGGTCTCGGGCCCTCAGGCGGAGCGGCGGGCGCCGGGCCCCCAGGCAGAGCGACAGTTCTCAGGCCCCCAGGCGGAGCGACAGGTCTCGGGCCCTCAGGCGGAGCGGCGGGCGCCGGACCCCCAGGCGGAGCGACAGGTCTCGGGCCCTCAGGCGGAGCGGCGGGCGCCGGACCCCCAGGCGGAGCGACAGGTCTCGGGCCCTCAGGCGGAGCGGCGGGCGCCGGACCCCCAGGTGGAGCGACAGGTCTCGGGCCCTCAGGCGGAGCGACAGGTCTCAGGCCCCCAGGCGGGGCGGCGGGCGCCAGACCCCCAGGCGGAGCGGCGGGCGCCAGACCCCCAGGTGGAGCGACAGGTCTCGGGCCCCCAGGCGAAGCGGCGGGCACCGAGTCACCAGGCACGACAGTGGGCTCCGAGTCAACTGGCATGACCGCTGGCACTGGGTCAGACATTGGATCGTCTGACTGGACAGCGGGCATCGGGTCACCAGGCATCAAGTCATTTGGCTCGACAGCGAGCACCGCGTCATCTGGCAAGGCAGTGGGCACTGGGTCATCAGGTACCGGATTGTCTGGCTCGACAGCGGGCATCGGGTCACCAGGTATCAGGTCATTTGGCTTGCCAGCGGGCACCGCGTCATCTGGCAAGGCAGTGGGCACCGGGTCACCAGGCATTGGATCGTCTGGCTCGACAGCGGGCATCGGGTCACCAGGTATGACAGCGGGCCCTGGGTCACCAGGCATCAGGTCATTTGGCTCGCCAGCGGGCACCGCGTCATCTGGCAAGGCAGTGGGCACTGAGTCACCAGGTACGACAGCGGGCACCGGATCAGGTACCGGATCATCTGGATCAACAGCGGGCATCGAGTCAACTGGCCTAATAGGATCGTCAGGCTGGATCAGTTCATCATGCTGGGTAGAGGCATCAGGCTGAATGCCGGCGTCCGGCTGAGTAGAGGCTTCAGGCCGAGTAGAGGCATCAGGCCGAGTAGAGGCTTCAGGCCGAGTAGAGGCATCAGGCCGAGTAGAGGCTTCAGGCCGAGTAGAGGCATCAGGCCGAGTAGAGGCTTCAGGCCGAGTAGAGGCATCAGGCCGAGTAGAGGATTCAGGCTGAGTAGAGGCTTCAGGCTGAACCACGGAAGGCAGGTTCACCGGTTTGGATACTGGCAGGATGGTATTGGTTGGAAAGAATTTTCGCTTTTTCTGGTTTTAACTACTGGAGCACTGCAAGTAAACGCAGGTCTGCAAACGAATGGAGCAGCTGGAGACAGAGAAGAACTGGAGGATGGAACAGGAGAGGGAGCAGTTGCTACAGAGGGCTTTTTTACAGGGTTAAAGGCAGGATAGGTGCAGCGAGTGGGAACAGGGTACTGACATGCGGTAGATAGCAGGGCAGGAGGAGCTGTTGGGAATACAGGAATAGAGCTTTGAGGAAATAGATTAGAAGCAGGACTGGGTTTTTGTAAGCTGACTGAGGCTGGGTGCAACAAGTCTGTCCATGTCTGCAGTATGGGTTGAACAAAGCTGAGCTTACACAAAGCCTGTCTGACCAAAGACTGCACTGCGTTTATACAATCTCTTAGTGTCTGTGGTGGACATGTGGAATAACGCTCCAGAAAGTAATCCACATCATCCTCTAATAACCACACCAGGGACTCTACCTGGTCTGCACTAAATGGTGGCAAAAATTCATCCCTGCATTCGGGAGTACCAGGTGAAACCAACTCAGCACAAACCTCAATCAAAGGCTGCACCTCAGAGAACTCTGTGCCCTGATCTACTAGAACATGAGCGAGCCGTATACATTCTAGCAGTTCATCCCAGGGATACTCCTTCAGAGTTTGATAAGCATACTCCCTGTCATCAAACACTAGCAGATATAAATACGCAACCTCATCCAGATCCATCCTTCCCATCAACAAACCAAGATGGCTTCCCTGTGCAGCCACTTCTGGTCAGGATTGGCCTTGGTGTAATGTCAGGGCTCCCGGGTATGACCAGAGGTGTGTGACTGACGCAGGGAAACGCAGACTTCAGATATGTTATAAACAATGTAATTTATTAACACTAACAATACAAACATAAACGCAGTGCAATACTAAAACATAACACAGTGCAAACAAACCAACCAACCACCCACAGATAACAGTACATACAATGCAAGCGTCGTCAGGCAGGCCGGGTCAATATCAGTCGGGCAGGTAGGTACAGGGGGAGCAAGCGGAGAATGGTTGGGGTCACAGGCCAGGTTCAGCAGGTAGCGGGCAGCGTGGTACAGAGGGTCAGGCAGAGGAGAATGGACATACAAGCCAGGGATCAGAGCAGGGTCAGCAGAGAATCAGACAGGAACAGAGAGCAGGAACAGGATACAGGGCCCAAGAGAAACACAACACCAAGGCAGAGTCTGCAGGTCTGAATGTCCCTTAAATACACCAGTATAATTAGTTCCAGGTGTTTGACTGGCTGCAAGGTTGAGTCTCTGATTGCTGGGAGCACCCGCTGGCCAGCCCTGGTACTGCAGCTCATAAGGCAGCTGAGTCCCACTATTGCTGGCCAGTCCATTCCTGACAGCTTAGCTTATCACTATAGAATCCGCAAAGCATTCTATTTTAAAGATAACAGAATTAAAAATTAAATTAGGAACTTACCAAACACATTTTAATAGTGGGGTTCTCTGTTTACTTTACATAGCAATTCATGCAGAAGGGGAAGTAAGACTTCGTACAGTACCTGGGTGACTTGTTAGTTAAAATCTCACTGTGCATCCTCCTCCCCATTAGAGTCAGTTTTTCAGGGTTCTTCAAGAAAAACTTTACTGATCCTGTTTTTTTTTTCTTGCCCATCTTACCTTATTTCCTGGGATATCCTTAATAACATATTTGTTGACAGGGCCCAAAATGGGAGTGAGCAGCTGAAGCTAGGACAGTAGTGTCAAAATCAATTTCATCACGGGCCGCATCAGCATTGTGGTTGCCTTCAAAGGCTGGTTCTATTTTTGAGATTATATAAATGTATATACTCTTTATTGTGTTAAATCAATGCCTCTGCATTCAATTGTTATTAACAACTTAATTTTAGTAACAACTTAAGACTTAAAGCGGAGCTCTAGCCCCCTCCCCCCCCCAAAAAAAAGTCAGCAGCTACAAATACTGTAGCTGCTGTCTTTTGATATAAGGACACTTACCTGTCCAGGGATCCAGTGATGTCCTCACACAAACCGATTCTTCAGTCGGTTTTGGATGCAGGTGCCGACATCTTAAGCAAGGGAAACCGACAATGAAGACTTACGGCTTCACAGCCAGTTGACTACTGAGCATGAGTGAAGCGTGCTGTGATACGTGAATGGTCCTGGGACTTAAAGGCTGTGGGGGAAGGAGGGGGGAAGGGACGAACTTCTGGTTCAGATCGCTGGGGCGATCTGAACCAAAAGTGGGAGCGGGTACCTGTCAAAACCATGTACCTGCTCCCCCACCCCACCCCAAAAGTGCCCAAAAGTGGCAGTGGAAGGAGGGAGAATACAAACAGGACTTTCCCTTTTTGGTGAAATTCCACTTTAAGCTGTGAAAATCAGGTGCAGACTGGCACAGAGCTCACTCACACTCTTGTAGCAGATGATGCAATTCTGAAAAAGAGGGTTGCACACTGCTGGTATTATCTGCAAGAAACTTTATTGGAGACTGTTCAGACAGAACATGGTTCTGCTATGGTATCCTGTCTAAGCACTACCCCGACAGGACCTTCTGGTAGTATTAGATCCTCTGCTCCTTCCTCTGGCCCAAGGTGAAAACTCATTCCTACTGACACCACCAGAATACTCTTGCTGGTACCTCCAAGCAGTTACACAAGAGCAAGTTACTGCCTGTGGTAAAATAAACAGGGTGTATTGAAAGGACTAGAATGGTAAGGTAATACAACAGTTTAAAGATTCAACATTAACCCAAAAAAAAGGAAATAACAATACAATGCAATTAACACCAGTACCTTTTAAAGTAAAGATAAATTTGTACTGCAGTACCAATGCAGTACCAAGAGAGTAAGCAATAGCTCTCTGCATGGGAGATCATGCTCCAAGTGACTTCAGGTAGCCACCAATGAAACAGCAGGTTAGTTCACTTACGAGCTCTCACTTGGAAGAGTCTAGGCTTAGGCCTGAAAGGCTATCAAATCTCCTGCATACCAGAACTGCTACCAGACAGACTCTTGAGTCGGAAAAGTCCTTGGCTTAGATGGGGCCCTTTACGTTGGCGCGCAGAATGGATCGATGTTGCTTTAGCTTCACTTTAGGTTTAATCCTTCTTTATGGGATTTCTCCAACTAAATCTTAGTCAGAAGGCGAGCCCCTTTAAATTAAGCAGAAAGAGAAGTGGTAATTCAATTCAGCAGTCTGAGTTAAAATGACAGCTTTAGTTAAAAAAGGGCGGCAGCTTACTGCAATGGATGGTAGCAATATTTTTAGCTCCAAGCTCCAGCATGACTTCCTACATTTGAATAATTGGGAATGACACGCAACATTTAATCAGGAGGATTACAAGCTCCAGCATGACTTCCTACATTTGAATCACTGGGAATGTCAAGCAACATTTAATCAGGAGGACTAAAAGTTCCAGCATGACTTCCTATGCACCACTAAAAGCATGAAAGACTCTTATTTCACCATAGGAGTCCATTAAAGTTGGTGGGCGAGGGGGCAACTAGGCGAGGAGCACAGAGCACTGATCACCTTGTGGATGTGAAAGGGAGTTTTGTTCACTTAATTTCACATGTAGGACTTTATTTCACTAATTTATTGTTACGTGTTCATTATTTAAGCATGCTATTCATGTCATATAACATATATTGAGGCAGCACTCCTGCTATTTTGTGTATTATGTTGATAAGGTTGTACCTTTTTATAGGAGCAGCAGCCCAGTTTTTGTGTAATATTAAGTGTGCACTATTGATTGGTGTGTCCTAAACGCAGGTGATCATTATCTATCAAAAAGAACTTATTGCAATGAGTAGCAGGGAAATGTGGGTCCGTGACCCTCTCACCCAGTTCTTCTATAGCAGTTTGGGAAGAAAGCAAGTTGTAATGCCCCTTATATGGCAATGTGGTTGTGGCAGTCTGGATACATGCACTCCTCACAGCTGCTCTGGATGCCCAAGGATCTCTCCAGAACCGTCTCCTCAGATCAGCGCTTGGCACAGCCATCTGCTCCTTGGCTCACTAGCAGCTCTGTTGAATTAGCTCGACCAGATCTGGTCTGGAAAGCACAACTTGGAACAGTCATACACACACACTCCTTCCAGTTGGCATGTCTCTCCCCAACTGCCCCGACTCCTTCCTGACCTTTTCCTTTTATAATGTCCCTCCCCTAGGCTGGTGCTTGTGGGTTTTGTAGTAGTGACTTCAGCTTAACTGTATAGAGAGTCTTGCTCCGAGACTACATCTCCCAGGATGCTCTGAGTACTTGTATTGAGGCTATGGCAAGGGAAAGTGCTGAATACTGCCATATTATAGTGTTTTGCATTTTCAGTTACAATACACAGTGTTACACTTCAATAAAGTTTCTTGTGGATGATACCAGGGCTGTGTGGATCTCCTTTTCAACTGGCATAGAATTGTATTATTCTTATAATCAGTTGCCCAGAACAGCCAACCCCCTCCCCCCACCACATCAGAAATGAAGAGCCTCACAATTAGAAGTCAAAATTCCCCCACCCTTCCTTATATCACCGTGCACCCCCCTTACCTTGTGCTGATGCTGGGACAGAAGGAGGAAAAAACTGTAAATGGAGCTGGGAAGCAGAAACTGCAGGGTCTGGAGGAGGGGGGAGACAAGGGGAGGCACAGACAAGGGGGTGCTGCGGCTGCACAAAGAGGTGCAGGATCTGTAAGAGGAGCTCTGTCCTCCTCTCTGCTGCTGACTGCTGAGATGAGAGGGCAGAGACAAGCCTCTCCGTTGCTGCTTGGAGAAACACAGGATCTGGCAGAGAAGTTCTCTCCTCCTCTCTGCTGCTAACTGATGACACAAGATGGGGTATAGATGAGGGGGATGCTCCAACAGAGGTGCAAGGGCCACATGAAATGGCCTGGCAGGCTGGAATTTGGTCCGCAGGCCTTGTTTCTGACGCATGTGTGCTAGGAGATGGTGTAGGCTACATTAGGAAGGAAAATGTCTATGTGAGAGCAACTTATATGTTTAACTTGGAGCTGAAAGGAAGAACTTATCTAGTGGGTTTACTGACCCAAAACTGATGTACCCATCAATATAGGTTGCAACAGGAAGGTAAGTCTGTTTGGGAGAGGGATAGTGAGCCTATTTGAACACACAGCATTAAATAAGTATATTTGTATTTTTACTGCCAGGAAAAATGTTAAAAAATGTATTTTTTAATTTTTCCAAAATTACCTTAAAGTAACATTTTACTACTTTTAGTTATTTTTTTCCTGTATTTTCCAATCAAACTGTTGGTTAATTAAAGTAAAATTAAAGGTTCCACTAACATATGCTTACAATTTAACAGAGCTAAACTTCCAGGTCTATAATTTTATACGTACTCCCACTCTGTTCTCATTATTTGTATCTGCCCCATACTGTATTGTACTTGTATGAACTTTTCTCTGGTATTAAAATGCCAAGAAGTACAGCAATTGGCAAGCTGCCATTTTGTACAGAGCTGTGTGTAATCCTTTTATAATCCTTATTCAGTGCAAGTATGAAAACTTCTTGATGAATGTACACTTCTCAGCAGATCCAGTATCCAGAATTTATTATGTAGGATGCTAAGGACTTTGCATAAAGGGTCTTTCTGAAACATAAAGCATTCTTTCTAAACCGATTATATAACTTTTAAAGTAGTTCTTTAGAATATAATTACACACTTTCCACTTATTTAGAAAAGGCTGCTTGGTGATTGATTGCCCTCTGATTGTTTACTTCCTTCAGGAGATCCTAAGAATTAGCTGCTAGAAAAGGAAATTTTATAGATACTCATAGAACTGCATGGATATTTATTGTTGCACTCCCCCTAACAAACTGTCCACCTCACCACTGCTGATTTCAGATTTCAAGCAGCCCTTAGCACACCTTATACAGTGTAGAATAGCAAACTTTAAATCACCTTACAATACCCCTTTCTAAATAAATGAAAGATTAGCTTTTTTGGGTAGTAATTTAGGGGTCTATTTATAAAAAGGAAAATATATATCACTGTACAAGTGGCAAAACCTTTGCACAGACATTGTAAATAATCCCCATGTATCTAATAGGTTTATTTCTTATGACTGTCAGTTCCATCTAGTGGCTGTGGTGTGGTAATTTCTTGATTTAAGTATTTCAGGAAAATACTACATTATGGCAACTATATGGAGCTGATGATCACCAAAAATAAAGATACACATCCTTTTTACAGCATTTTATTACAGCATTTTTACATAAATAGACTTCTTAAAGACAGCATCTCAGATGCCTGGTAACAAGAGGTAGTTTCAAGGTTCTAAATGTCTTCATTTGTTCTGATGTGGGCAGTCCAAATCCTAAAAGGTTTGTTACATCTGAGCCTAATCCTAAACACAGGTAAAAAAAACCTTTTTCTTCCCAGGAGAAACTGCAAACTCTTCACTCCCAGACTTTATTCAAGAGTAGACTGACTTTTCACTTTTGTATTAGAGTCGTGAGACTGACAGTAGCTTTTTTCGTGGCAGTCCAGTTTGCCCAGTTCCACTCCAGATACCCAGAAAAAAACTGGATCACATTTTATTAAAGCAGTATGTACCATAAAAAAAAAACAGATGATAGCAAGGAGGGCAAGTGCAACATTGAGGAGAAGTGCAGAGATGGAGTTGGAGCATACTCACCAATGGTATAAGCCTGAAGGTTTGCAGGAACCTGCCAGTGCTACTGAAAGGTTAAAGAAAGTGCTCTACTCTCTTTATTTTATGCAAGATAAAATGTACTTGAGGGGCATGGTTGGAGCGGAAGCTTAATGGCTGCATAACCACATAGCTCTGCTGTATTCACAGTGCCAGCACTCCACAGCTGTGGACCTGACACTCCAAAAGCGACCAGAGGAAAGGCAACAGCCCGGTGACCCTCAGGGAGATGAAAAAGAAGAGGAAAGCTGAGAGGAAACTCCTTTCCCCCTCGGCCGGATCACAGCAATCCCCTACATGGTGGCAGCAGCAGCTCAGGAACCTCCTCCTCTCACTCAGCACACAGGCAAGTATCTGAAGCTTCTCCTGTAACACCTGTTAAGCAGAAAAATAGCTCTATCTTAATGCAGCCTGTCTCCCCTGCTTTCTCTACTTTCTCTATTGAGAGTCCAGAAAAATCTAAACCTAGAATGACAGATATTAACCCACAGCATGCTGTAACAGATTCTCACACTAATACTTCACATTCTGCAAGTCATTTCTCAGATCCAATGGCTAACTTTTCTACTACTAGTCAGCCTATTTCTGATAGATTAATGAAGGAGATGCTCCTTTCATTAAGATTATCCATACAGTCAGATATCATTAACTCTATGCAACAAATGAAATCAGAGAATAATGATCTTGGCAACAGAGTTGACCATGTTGAAACAAAAATGGGAGAATACGCCACTTCCTTTAATACCCAAGTAGACGCCCACAACGAAAGGGATGAAGAAACTGAATGGCTCAAAGTTTGCAGATCTGAAGGATAGATCACGATGTAACAACATTAAAATAAGAGACATTCCAGAATCGATACAACATGACCAATTGAGAGCATATGCCCAAGAGCTCTTTCATACCCTCCTACCTGAGGCTACAAACATAGATCTGACCAGGGGTGTATTTGCTGCGAGGCAAATAAGGCATTTGCCTAGGGCAGCACTTTTTAGGGGGGCGACACGGTGCTGCCGCCCCCCTTCCTACGGAGGGAACACTTAGTACAGGGGCGGGCAGCAGGCTGCTGCGTCTTTCCTGGCTCTGTGTCCCAGTCCCACGGCAATCCAGTCCAGGAGGCACTGCTGGAGGAGGGGTAGAGAGGTCTGGTGTCTTCATTTCCCTGGTCGCAATGTGTGGGCGGCATGACATGCCACCCCTGTCATCTGACCACACCCTCGGGATCACTGGACCACTGGACAGCCTATGGCAGCTTGTATCTCCTTCTGCAAGCTCCGCCTCCTCACCGGTGATTGGGCACCAGAACTGTAGCTCACACCAATGATTCCTGACACCAATGATGGGACACTATTCCTCCCCCCACTGACACCAATGATGGGACACCGTTGGTGTTAGTGGGAGGAAGAGTTCCCCACCGTTGGTGTCAGTGGGAGGAATAGTGCCCCACCATTGTTGTCAGTGGGAGGAATAATGCCCCACCGTTGTTGACAGTGGGAGGAATAGTGCCCCATCATTCTTGTCAGTGGGAGGAATAGTGCCCCACCATTGGTGTCATTGGGAGTAATAGTGCCCCACCATTGGTGTCAGTGGGAGGAATTCACGGACTTTCGTGAATGAATGAACTGCAAGTTCCAACAGCCTTAGCGGCTGTTGGCTTGTAGTGCTCAATGAACTACCATGGTGCTGTGGAGCGCCGTGGTAGTTCATTAAATCTTCCTGTCAATATACCTGCCTGGTCATACATCCCCTACGGCCAGCCAAGCAGATATTCTGACAGATCTGCAGGAGACATGCATGGCACCAGAGATCTGCTGATCGCTGATGCAATGCTTTCCAGCTTTAACCTGCCAAAAAAAGTGCAGTTTTTTTTTGGTCTAAGAGGTAAATGTATCCTTTAAACACTTATCTTTGTATTTTTTCTGCAATTATTGATTTGTGCATTTTGGAATGTTAATATGTGCATATTTTATTAGATGTTTGGAATGAACAACACACTGTATGTAATGTTATCTATTTATAGCAGCACAGCATTATATTATTTTATTCTATTATTTGTGTCATTTGGAGGAATAATGCCCCGTCATTGGTGTCAGTGGAAGAATAGTGCCCCCATCACTGGTGTCAGTAGGAGGAATAGTGCCCCATCATTGGTGTCAGTGGGAGGAATAGTGACCCATCACTGGTGTCAGTGGGAGGAATAGTGCCCCATCATTGGTGTCAGTGTGGAAGGAATAGTGCCCCATCACTGGTGTCAGTGTGGAAGTAATAGTACCCCATCATTGGTGTCAGTGGGAGGAATAGTGCCCCATTGTTGGTGTCAGTGGGAGGAATAGTGCCCCATCATTGATGTCAGTGGGAGGAATTGCGCCCCATCTAATAGGAAGAGGTGGGTCCTAAATAGGAAGGGGTGGGGTTTGCAGATAAAGGAGGGGTGTCTTAAACAGGAAGGGGTGGGACAAATTTAGATGCGGGGGGTGCCCCATTTTAGTCTTGCCTAGGGCAGCACAAAACCAAAATACACCACTGGATCTGACCATCGATAGAATACATCGCCTTCCAAAACCCTCCTATTTGCCAGATAAAATACCTCAAAATGTCTCGATGAGAATTAATTTTTTTCATGTCAAAGAGAAAATCATGGAAATTGTGCGAAAACCCCAAAATTTGCCTGCACAATTCTCCTCTTTACAGCTTTTCAAAAATGTATCTAAGTGCTCCATGCAACTCAGGGATCACCCCACTAAATTGATTGTCACCAGAAATGACTCAATCATCACAATCAACAGCCTAGAGGAAGTTCTGCAATGTCTTAAAGAGTGGGACATTCTCTCAGAAAGCGACCCACAAGATTCTACCGTCACCGGAGTGTCTCCAGAGTGGAACCTGGTCACTCACAGACGCCAAACTAAACATTGACAGTATATTTGCAATCGTATCTCATGGTCCCCGCTTAGATGTAATTTCACATGTTTAAGCAAGGCACTGAGGGTACTACCCTTACTGAACACACTACCTGTAAGTATGCCTGCCAATGGCAAGATCACTTGTTTTGTTTTTGCCCCAAAAGTACTACGCAATTTTCATTGTGTTCGGATCTTGGCTAAGATCCTATTTTTTTACTGATTTGTTATCTGTTCAGTTATCTGTATTTGTTTATTTTTTTCCTTTTTGTCTCTACTATCTTGTAATTCCTGATAGTCTAAATGGTTTATCTGACATGTGCATAAAAATGTATCACCGCTTTAGGAGCCCCTTGGTTAAGCCCCAATTAATATCGGTAAATATATCTATTCAATGGGTATAAAAATTATCTCTATTAATGGCAATGTCTTGAATTATCCAGCCAAATGTACAAACATGTGGAAACAGGTATTTAAAGATAAATGTGATATACTCTGTGTTCAAGAAACTCATTTCGTAGGTTCGACCCCTCCTAAATCATACAAAAAGTCATACAAAAAGTTTCCACATGTCTATACTGCCAATGCCTCTGAAAAAAAAGAGGAGTACTCACTGCTATTAGAGATACTCTAAACATTGTTCTTCATAAAAATATCTCAGACCCCGAAGGCCGGTACCTGATTCTTATATGTACTATAAATAATACAGATTACACTATTGTACCTAATACTCATCAAAAAAGATACTTTACCAAGCTCTTCAAACTAATCTCCAAAAATCGTTCTGTTTCCTTTATACTATGTGGTGACTTCAACCTCATGGTTGACAAAAACCTAGACTCAACAAATTCTCAAAAAAAGACTACCCCAATCCTATTTTGCCCTTTCTAATAAATTAAGATTTTTATTATTATTACTCCCTCAACCTCCTAGCTGTCACCGAAACCTGGATCCAAGCCACCGACTCCACCTCCCCCGCAGCACTCACCTTTGGAACCATTTACTCAGACCGAGTGGTCGCAGGGGCGGTGGGGTCGGCATGCTCCTTCCACCACTGAGCACCTTCCAGGTCCTCCCTAAACCCCCTTCCCTATCCTTCTCCTCCTTCGAGGCCCACTGCATCCGGCTCTTCTCTCCCACCCCTCTGAGGATTGCAGTAATCTATTGGCCTCCACGATCCTTTCCCTCTTCCTGGACGACTTTGCTGCCGGGCTTCCCTTCTTCCTCTCTTCTGAGCTACCGACCATCATCCTCGGGATTTCAACATCCCCATCAATGTCAACAACCCGGCTACTTCCCAATTTCTCCTCCTAACCCCCTCTTTCGCGCTCACACAGTGCACACAGTCCTCCACTCACACCGACGGGAACACCCTGGACCTCGTTTTCTCCCACCTCTGCACCCTCCACAACTTCACCAACACCCCCTTCCCCCTCTCTGACCACCACCTCCTCACGTTTCCCATCTCCCCCTCCTCTAACTCCCCTCCCCCCAAAGCGTCAAACCATCCCCAGCCGTAACCTCCGCAACCTGAAGCCAGCCCATCTCCACTCGGCAGCTGACCGTCTGTACGACAGTATCCTTCCACTGTCATGCCCTGACCTGGCCACTACTGTGTACAACGACTCACTGTCCGCTGCCCTAGACTCCCTGGCACCCCTAACCACACGTAACATCAGACCCCGACCGCTTCAACCCTGGCAGAATGACCATACAAAATGTCTCAAACTACGCAGTTGCGTGCTGGAGCGATTATGGCGTAAAACCAGATCCCCTCGAGCGTTCTCCCTCTACAAATCCTCCTTTCTCACCTACACCACCTCCCTCCATGCTGCCAAGCAAGCCTATTTCGTAACCCTCATCAACACCCTCTCCACCTGTCCTTGCCGGCTCTTCTCCACTTTCAAATCCCTGCTCTCTCCCCCCACCTCCACTCAGTACCTCACCGCCCACGAGATTGCCAATCATTTCCATAACAAGATTGACGCAATCCGTAAGGACATTGTCAATTCACAATCTACCTCTCCACCTAGCCTCCCTCCCTCCATCACTCCCTCAACTCTTCCCTCCTCTGACCTCGCAACCGCACTGCCCCCTACCATGCCCAACGCCCCGCACACTATAACTTCCCCAACACTTCGCTCCTTCAGCCCTGCTACCACTGAGGAGGTCACTAAGGTCTTCACAGAAGCCCGCCTCACCACTTGCCCCCTGGACCCTAACCCCTCACAACTCCTCCAGTCACCCCCCTCCTCCATCATTCGCTCCCTCACCCACATTTTCAATCTCTCCCTCTCTACTGGCGCATTCCCCTCCCCCCTAAAGCACGCACACATCACCCCCATACTCAAAAAACCCTCCCTTGACCCCACGGACCTAAATAACCTTAGACCCATCTCCCTGCTGCCATTCACTTCCAAGCTCCTTTAGTGCTTAGCCTACAATCGCCTAAGCGCCCACCTCACTGATAACAACCTCCTTGATCCACTACACTCCACCGAAACCGCCATACTTAAAATCACTAACAACACGCTAACCACCAAAGCTAATGGCCACTACTCAGTCCTCCTGCTCCTCAACCTCTCCGCGGCCTTCGACACAGTCGACCTCCCCCTCCTCCTTACTAAACTGCACTCCTTTAGCATCAGGGACGCTGCTCTCTCCTGGTTCTCTTCCTACCTATCCCAACGCTCCTTCAGTGTTACCTATAACGCTGCCACCTCCCCCTCTCTCCCCCTCTCTGTCAGTGTCCCCCAAGGTTCTGTTCTCAGACCCCTCCTTTCTCTATCTACACCTCCTCCCTTGGCAAAATGATACATTCCCACGGCTTCAACTATCACCTCTATGCAGACGACACACAAATTTACCTCTCCACCCCTCAACTCACCCCCTCACTCTCCGCCCGCATCGCCCACCTCCTGAACGACATATCAGACTGGATGTCGCTCCATTTCCTCAAGTTAAACCTATCCAAAACCAAGCTCCTAGTTTTCCCCCCAGCCCCCGCCCCCCCCCATCCTCTCCATCACGACTAGCAACGCCACCATCAATCCCACCCCACACACCAAAGTCCTGGGTGTCACCCTGGACTCAAACCTTTCCTTCCAACCTCATGTCCAATCGCTGGCAACTTCATGCAGGCTCCACCTCTGCAACATCTCCAAGATACGTACGTTCCTCACCCCAGACACTACTAAACAACTCGCACACTCCCTCATTATCTCACGCCTGGACTACTGCAACTCCCTTCTCACTGGCCTACCCAAACAAATGCTATCCCCACTCCAGTCTATCCTGAACTCAGCGGCTAGACTCATCCACCTCACCAACCACTCCACATCTGCCAATCCCTTCACTGGCTCCCGATTGCCCAACACATTAAATTCAAACTACTAACTCTGACATACAAAGCCATTCACAACGCTGCCCCAAACTACCTAACCAACCTGATACCCAAATAACACCCTACCCGTGCCCTTCGTTCCTCACAGGACCTCCTACTCTCCAGCTCCCTAGTCTCCTTCTTCCATGCCCAACTGCAGGACTTCTCCAGGACTTCCCCCATCCTCTGGAACTCCCTACCCCAATCCATCAGACTGTCACCTACCCTCCTCACCTTCAGGCGCACCCTAAAAACCCATCTCTTCAGGGAAGCCTACCCCACCCTCACCTAACAACCGATCTCCTCCACTCCTCCTACCACTCCATCCCCCACAGCCACTTCCTCCTGTACCACTATCCCCTCCCTCCTAGATTGTAAGCTCGAAAGAGCAGGGCCCTCGAACCCCTCGTGTATTGTATTGTACTGTTTTGTCTCATGTTCTGTCCCCCTTGCTAATTTACAGCGCTGAGCAAACCCTTTGGCGCTATATAAACACTGTATAATAATAATAATTATTATTATTATATTACAGGATTTATATAGCGCCAACAGTTTGCTCAGCGCTTTACAATATAACGGGTGACAATACAGCAACAATATAGTTCAATACAAGAGGGATAGGAGGGCCCTGCTCCTTGGAGCTTACAATCTAGAAGGGAGGGGCTAGTGGTACAAAAGGTAGTAACTGTGGGGGATGGACTGGTTGATGTCTATGACGTTTGGAGGTGTCAACATGCAGGTGAAAGAGATTACTTTTTTTTCTGCTAGACATCAATCTTATTCGAGAATTGACCTTTTATTGGTAGACAAATGGCTACTAAAAAATGTTACCACATCAACCATAGGCAATATAATGTGGTCAATTACTATTTCGGATAACCACTTATTGAAACCACATAACCTCTGGCGCATAAATTCGTCCCTTAAAAAAATCCCCAACAATTACTTGATACTTGAAAAACATCTTGAGGAGTTCTTCCATATAAATTTGAAATCTGTATCAAACTCTGGCACCCTTTGGTGCGCTCAAAAAGCATATATGCATGGTATAATTTTACAAATGTGCACTAAAGTTAAAAAGCAAATAAATAAACAGCTTAATGACTTAATACAGGATATTCGCAAACTAGAAACGCAAAATAAAGCTCAAATAGATCAAACCACCTCGAATACACTATCCAGACTAAGGAACGAATTACGCTCCTTACTAATGTACCAATTTGATAGAAGTAGAAAGATTAAAACTCAACTACTACTCTAATGGAAATAAAGCAGGGAAATACCTAGCGAATAAAATGAAATCCCTGCATACTAGAATTAAAATACCATATCTTATCAACCCAAAAGATAAAATTAAAATAACTAATCCTCAAGAAATAGCAAATTCATTTGCTAGTTACTACACTTTGCTTTATAACCTAAATCAAGACAAATCCTCCCTCCAACTTTCTATGGAAAACATACAAGCATTTTTAGCACAAATTCACTTACCCAATCTTTCCAAATCACAACTAAGTATCTTAAACTTCCCTATCACAATAAATGAAATAAACAGCACAACAGAAAAACTACCCAATGGCAAAAGTCCGGGAGCAGATGGATTTTCCAGCGAATACTATAACATTTTCAAAAATACCCTCATGATAGTCCTCATCTAAAGCAACTATACACTGAGATGTTTTCTTCTGCCTCATTACCTTCCAAAATGCTACAAGCATTAATTGTAACAATCCCCAAATCAGGTAAAGATCCAGACAACCCACAAAATTTTAGGCCTATTCCTTTATTAAATACTGATATTAAGATCTATGCTAAAATTATAGCGTGCAGACTGGCCAATATAATCCCAGATTTGATCAAGCCTGTTCAGTTAGGCTTTAATAAAGGTAGACAAACATCTGACTTAACCCGGAGACTAATCAACATAATTCATTACACAGACTCACATAAAATTCCATCCTTATTACTTGCTCTGGACGCCGAAAAGGCTTTTGATAGGATACACTGGACATACTGTACATGTTCCAAGTACTGTATACATTTGGATTTCAGGAACAATTATTAATGCTATTTCAGCACGTTACTCAAATCCTTCCACCTTAGTCTATGTATTTAATATGCTATCCAAACCATTCTTAATCATGAATGGTACCAGATAAAGATGCCCATTGTCGCCACTAATTTTTAACCTATCAATTGAACCTCTTGCTGAAACTATAAGAAACAATCCAGATATACATGGCTTCTTGTCAGGGATCCTACAGAGGTAGCCCCTAGCGCTCCACATACCGGACTACCCCAGGGCACGGAATCTAAGCTCCGACCTGCTTGTTCACCAGGGCCTATGATGGTGGGGATGGACTTGGAGCAGGCCGAGACCAGGTCGCGGCCCCTGGGTTCACCCAGCTGTGGTCGAAGCACCGTTGGAGGTGTATAGCAGGTGAGAATCTGATGTGAGGAGGTAGCAAGAGCAGCGTCGGGCAGGCCGGGTTGATAACAGTGGTGGTGGCGTAGTACAAAGTCAGCAGACAGAGGGATAAACAGGTCACAAGCCTGGTTCGTTAACAGGAGATCAGAACGTGCAGGGTTAAGCAAGAGAATGGTCAGACAAGCCGGGGATCAGAGCAGTAGACAGACAGCAAATCAGGATCAAGCAGGGTCGGCAACAAGACAATCTACTAATCAGGAACTTAGGAAACAGGTAATTCACTGCAGTCTAATCCTGTTTTAAATAGGGCGCCCTGCACCCTGATTAGTGCCAGGCTCGCGCCTGCAATCGCAAGTGTGCATGAGTGAGCGCCGCTGCAATCGCGGGTGCCCTGGTCCCAAAAACCCACCTTAATCAAATGGCTAAATATGAACTATCCTGGTCTGGCAGACTGGCTGCTTTTAAAATGTTCATATTGCCACAAATTTTATATCTATCAATTCCAATCTTAATTAAATCTTCATATCTAACAAAACTACAATCTATACTTAAACAATACGTCTGGGGAAATATGAGGCCTAGATGCTCACATAATATATTAATCAAACACAAAAAATAGGAGGAATGGGATTTGTTTACATTAGGGACTATCACAAAGCATCATTATTAGACCAACTTAAACATTGGTTTATAGTGGAAGATGATACAAAATGGGGTGACATTGAGAAAACTCTAGCCTCTACTACAGATTTAAGCACCATACTATTAGCGAGCTTGTGGCAAGGGATCCCCACTAGTAAAACAACACCAACTATACGAGCCTCAATTGAAGCCTGGAATCCTTAAGCTCCATGTCTAAAGATCCTCTCCGAATAAGTCCTCTTCCTATACCTATATCAGGCTTAGAAGTCTTAATGCCTAGCATAGATATCTCGAATTAGAAACATAATGGCATACGCACAATACAAGATATTTGTGTTAAAAATGATATTAAAAAATTCTGAATTCCTTATGAAAGAATTTAACCTCCTCCCTTCTGAAAAATCAACCTATACACGCATCAGTCTTTGCCTAGTAATGGTAAGTATTGATAAACAAATAAAAAACGTATATAAATATAAAATCCTAAAAACAATATAATGTATATACCCAAAGTATCTTTACAGTTCTATAGCTCCACTACTCCTAAAGCAGGTGGTATAACCCTATTTTATAACCTTCCACAATGTAAATCAGAATTTAATAAGACTTCTCCCTTAATCAAGTGGGAAACAGACTTAGAGACTGAAATCTCTAATGAGCAATAGGAATGTGCATTCGGCATGTGTTTTCCGCTACTAGATGTGTTAACCTTTGAGAGCTAATGCACAAAATTTCCACAAGATGGTATCTAATTCCTTACCAAATTGCAAAATTCTCAGAACAACATAGTCCTCAATGATGGGAAACTGCGGTCAGATTGGTTCTCTATTACATGTATTATGGACATGTAAAAATATTAGAAGCTATTGGTATAAAGCCTTCCACATGATATTGGAAATTTCTGGAATATTAAAACAACCACCAACTACCCTAGCCATTTTGAATATAAATATAGATACATATCCAATCCATTATCGACTCTTAGTGACACATATTCTTCTAGCATCAAGACTTACCATTACTAGACACTGGAAAAAAGACTTAGCCCCTTCTCTAAAAGAAGTCATTGAGCTAGTCCAGACCCACTTCATCTATGAGAAATCTTTAGCTTACCTAAAAGATAGAATTACTACATTTGACAAAGCTTGGAAACCCTGGTCAGAACTTTAACCTAAGATATTATTATGTTTAACCTTTTTTTTTTTGGATACTCTAAAATGATTATTTTGTGGAACTAGTAGGACTGTTAGGAATTATTCAATATTTCCATATTTTTCTCTTTGTTAAACTTTACCCCAACACCTATACTGTGATATTGTGTAGCTTTTCACTGTCCAATTTTTGTTTGGTTTTTTTTTGTTGTAACTATATTTGTAAAACCAAATAAATATGTATTATGGAAAATAAAAAGATAACACGTAGTCATCAGCAAATTAAATAAAAATGGTACACTAGTTTTATGATGTGTTATGCTTTTTACAACATTTTTCATGTCTACATAGAGGTGCTCCACCAGGAACCAGTAGTCTCTAATGTGTTACAGTTTTGTTTTAATGAAACATCCATGGTCTATTATACCCTGATGTCTCCCCTGCACTCTGTTGAAGCTAATCAAGCACTCCATTAACTTCTTCCCTGGCCACAACAGCTGTGGAAAGTGACAGTCGAAACTGGAAGTGGCGTAGTACTTATAAGCAATAGGTAACCAATTTTTTCTAGCTAGGGGAGAACAGGAAAT
The DNA here is from genome assembly GCF_062004578.1 of Staurois parvus. Lineage (NCBI taxonomy): Eukaryota > Metazoa > Chordata > Amphibia > Anura > Ranidae > Staurois > Staurois parvus. The sequence goes on from NW_028318781.1 coordinate 4,207,840, forward strand.
GGATGTTTGCTGGTTTTCTTCTTCTCTACCTGGTGACACCCACAATGTGAGTCATCGACCTGCAAGTGGGATAATGGACCCTGGGATACATGGAGTAGATTGCCCATTCCTGGAGTCCGTGGAAGTGATCATATACATCTGCTTCCATCTGAAAGCTGACAGTTGACTTGTGATTTTCACTTGCAGCTGGGAATGTTTGTAAACCCCCCATTGCTGTTGAGGTCCAACATATGATGGGTGTGAAAAGGTTAAAGCCCAACTCCAGACTTGACACCCTGTTCTTCCATTTTTTCCTCAGTTCCCTTGAAGACAGTCCTGCACCAAAAAAGAAAAACAACACCTTTGTCTAGCAATTGTGGGTCATGTACAGAGATAACACAAGTCCTCTTGGTCCTCTTTTACTCACCTTGGTGAACCTAAATTATATACTGTTGCTCTCTGTAGCATTCTTCTGTTAGTCTATAGCAAGAGGCATAGTCTTGATGCCCTGGGCTCACATGAAGTGGGTTAAACCATGCTTGGTGTCATTCAACTCAGAAAAGGAGCAGCGTCACATAACTGGATCATTGAGTCTGCACAGATCAGAGGAGTATAACACCCAGAGCTGTCTTTTTACTTTAGGAGCTGCTGGAGGGTCAACCCTATGTTTGCTGTCCATATTAGAACTGTATTGTTTATGTTGAAACCTCAAGATATCATCTATGACCTGGGTTGCCCTGCTATGTGCTCCGTTGTCCACCCAGGGGGGACTCGTAGGCTGTTTAGATACTCATGACCAAGGTGCCTTAGAAATTTTCTCTGTGGAGATGATATTTGTTGTAATTCAGTGTGTATTACTGCAAACTCATGCGCCCAGAAGAAGCTGTAAGAGAAACATGTTGACACATAAGGACTTACACCCCAACTATATATTGTTTATTGGTATAAGAAACACAAAAATACAATACATGAGGGAGTGAGTTTAGCATTTAAAATTATGAATGTCATGCAGTTTGTAGTTTGTTCTTAAATATATTTCAGCTTGATACTCAAGCTATTTCAATGAGTGTGTAAATAAAAGATGGTTTTATATACTACCTTTGTGTTCCCTTTCATTGCCAGTAAGGTCCACATTTCTTTTTTTTTCTTTGTCTTGATGTGCTAAGAGGAAAAAATGAATATAAGGTAAACAGTTACAAAAGTGATTATGATATACGCATTTATTCTTGAAACATTCAGATTGAATTGTTCACGGTCTACAATAGAATAGCTGAAATATGTTTACCTTAATTATAATTCCATAAACACGTATAGACTTTTATTCCACAATTACATTTCACCTAGAGCAGCAAGGAGGTAATTTCTGCCTGCTAATGTTTACACTCTAATTCCTGAGAATAATTATCAAATGTTTAACACCAGCTACTTTCTGAGAACGAATGTATTAATGCTACAATAGAGATTATCTTAAATTTTGAACCATAAGGTGGTATAATTTATTTATGTACATATTTGTGTATGTGTGTGAAAAAAAGAGTAGAGAATTACACTTAAATATGTTGCTAATGGATGAATAAACTTAAAGTACAACTAAAGGCTCTTGAATGAACATTTAAACAAGCCCCAAATCCAGTTACTATATGATGCATAATCCTCATAAAGAAATCAAAAAACTTCCTTTACTTCCCAGAATGAGCCAGATCCTCCTTTATTTGTATCTCACAGGCACCCCCTTCCAGACACTGCAGCTCACAGTGGGAGGTTGTCAGTAATACAGGCAGTGCTGTCAACCTAAAAGCACTGTGTGGCCAGGTGCTCATTGACAAGCTAAAGGCTTGTAAATCAATGGCAGTGCTGATAGCTCCTTGCAACATTTTTCATCCCCCTGTAGTTCAAGCAGGCAAGGCCTACATTAGAGTGGTAACTCTTCTCTAAGTTTGGGAGCAGTGCAGCATAGTTGCTACATAATCACAAAAGACTGCATTATGTGGACTTCACTGGCAGGATCAACAGGTAGTTGATGGACTTTGCAGGAGCACCAAGTGGACACTATGGGGGGATTTACTAAAGCTGGTTCACTCAGAATCTGGTGCAGCTGTGCATGGTAATCAATTAGCTTCTAACCGCAGCATGTTCAATCACTCTTTATCAATAAAACCTGTAATGAAATATAAAAGGTGCAGCGCTAAAGTAATGAATGAATCAAATGAAATACTTCTAAAACATGTGCATATACATACATAAATAATAAAGTGAATAGAAGCAGCAATAGAACGAATAGCAGCAATATTAAAAGGCAGACACAGTGAGGCGCTCTGATCAGCACTACCAGTCTAAGGTGTGAGAGTTCATGACTTATTAATATAGCAATAATTAATATACTGATAACTGTGGTGATGGTATCCGTGGCACTTAGTGGTCATTGTTGGGTGATATAAAATGAATAGTGACTGATAGTGAACATATATCAAATGACACAATTGCAATAAACAATAGTTATAAAATAGTCCAGAAAATAAATCCGTGAACAGGTGACATCCAGTGCTGGTGAATCCGTGAAAAGTATTCCATTATATGCACTCACCAGAAGCGCATATAAAATGCTCATGAACAGCTGGTTTCTTCCCCAGGTAAGTCAGGCAGCACACCTATCAGTCATAGAACCATGAAGGCCAGGATGATCTCAGATAGGGATGATGACACCAAGCAGCATGCAATCCGCGATGAGAAGTCCTGAGGAGTTAGCTCACAAAAGAGCCAGAGAAAATCGGCCAATAGTGTAGTACTTTATTAAAGTTACAGAGTATCCACGTGGAGAGTACAAACAATCAGTATAAAACAACTCCCTAAGATGGCTGCCGGACCTTCGTGCAGCCCTGGCGACGTGACGTCAATGCACAGGCTCCTTTACTGACGCGTTTCATGTGCACGCACGTTTTCAATGGGATATGCTTCTGATTGGCTTCTCTGCAGAAGTGCATGAGATTTTGAGTGAAGCACCTTTAGTAAATAGACCCCTAGAGAATCAGACCCATTAAAAAAAACCCACAAAAACAGAAACCTGGCCAAAAAACTCCAAATTATGTTATCACCCTGTCCTGCCTTGTTGCTAGGACATTGCTAAGATACTCCCAGCTGATTTAAATTCCTTTCATATGCGCTATCTCCCCTGTTACAGCAGCTCTAAGCTCAGCAATGCTGCAGCGGAGAAGATAGTGGACCACGCACATTTGGGAGTTTGAGAGCTTGCTCCTGTGATGATGGGGGTAAGCGGTAATGCCTGGGAGTGTCCTAGCAACATCTTAGCAACAAGATAGAAAGGAATGATGCCAACTCTTTGAGTTTATCAGTCAGGTTTTGGAGGGTACATGAATGGCCAACACCTATAACAAGGGTATTATTTAACTTTGGCCAAAACTGAATAGTTTGCATCTACCTGTATGGATTTTTTTTTTCAGTAAAGGGGTAAAGCTTGCTCCTGTGATGATGGGGGTAAGTGGTAATGGCTGGGAGTGTCCTAGCAGCATCTTAGCAACAAGGTAGAAAGGAATGATGCCAACTCTTTGAGTTTATCAGTCAGGTTTCGGAGGGTACATGAATGGCCAACACCTTTAGCAAGGGTATTATTTAACTTTGGCCAAACCTGAATAGTTTGTATCTACCTGTATGGATTTTTTTTTCAGTAAAGGGGTAAAGGTGAACTAACCCTTTAAGGCTGCAGTGTTTTAATGGAGGGAAGGCAAAAGATACTGGCTACTGGAGAGGTGAGTATAAGGACTTCCTATTGCAAGACACCTTCCCATTGGATTTTTTTTAACCCGGGCAGAGTCAATTTAAAGCTGAACCCCAAGTAGACATAACAGACCCCAATTAGTGCAAGTCTATATTCAATACAGTACATCATTAAATGCAAGCAATGTAGGCTCCTACATTTGTTTTAGCCTCTTGTCATCTGCCATGCAGAAGACTTCAGACTGTGAGAAGAAGCGGATTAGATGTGATGAAATGCAAGTAACTTGCTGGTAGGAGGAATGAGCAGAGTGACAGAGAGATGAACTGATCATTCTGTTGCTTCTCTTTTTACTGTCCTGTCACAGGATGGGGCAGAGACAAGACCTGAAAGTGTTAGTGAATTCATTAATACATCATTAAATGATTTTAAAAAAATGCAAGCAGTGTAAGTACTCTTGCGGTCTACTGTACAGCAGAGCTCTGACTGGAAAAGGAAGGGGGTGGGCAGCGCAAGTCGCCAATCAGTTGTGCTGCAGTCAAAGGAACATGCTGTTGGAAGAAAGAAAACAGAGTGACAGAGAGATTACAAATCAGTCTGCTGCTTCTCCTTTTACTTTCCAGTTCTAGGCTGGGGTACAGACAAGACTTACAGCAGAGAGAAAACAAAAAGTATTTGTTGCCTGGGTTTGCTCTTGAAGTTTGATGTAGTGTATTTTTAGTAGTTTGACGGTATTATGAGTTGGATTTTACATCCTTTAAATCAGGCAACATGACACAATCCAGAACGCTAATATTCTATTAGACACTCTTCATTTTAATAAAAGTAACACTCGAACATATATTTTAATGATCAGTAAAGTTCACACCCGAGAGGATTGAGGAATGGTATTTTATTTAAAAAGGCTGAGCTAACCGAGTGTGAAACACATAAAGAATCAGAACAACGAGCACTGTATGATACATTAGGATGCAATTTGAAGAAAAACCAACATACAGTTCCACTAATAAGAAATTGCCGGAGATAAACAATTCCATCAATCGTAGTGTAGGCCGCATGCCTCCTTGGTAAACCAGTAATTAAAACCAACTAAAAATATCATGCATGAGCAGTGTCATTTTCTGTATCAATTCCTTCGAAGACAAGGCATAAAACCCATCAGTCAAACAGTTGGAAGCTGAAGTCATTATCCATCACATTAAGATCATTATGAAGAAATGAATATTGATGAGCATTCAGTGTGGAAAAAGGGCATCCAAACATTTCAAGAATTTCACATAAATGTTAGGTAGAAGATCACTGTAAAACACAATGACATTTTCTCAAATTGTGTTCACATTTGACCACAGTTGTTAATTACATGACCATGTAGAATGCTTAATCATTATTTTAAAAAATGTCAGTTAGATTTTCCAAACGGTAAATATTTTTGAAGAACCTTTTAATCTTTTAAAATAAACGGTTTATATATACAGTATATATATATTTATATATATATACAGTATATACACACATACTTTCTCCTTCCTACCACTCCATCCCCCACAGCCACTTCCTCCTGTACCACTACCCCCTCCCTCCTAGATTGTAAGCTTGAAAGAGTAGGGCCCTCTAACCCCTCGTGTGCTGTTTGTTGTTGCTGTACTGTTTCATGTATTGTCCCCCCCTCTATTGTACAGCGCTGAGCAAACCCTTTGGCGCTATATAAACTCGATGTAATAATAATAATAATATACTGTATATAGGCAGGTTGCCTATGGTAGGCAGATAGCTGGCCCAGGCTGGGGAAGGGGTTAAATTGATCTGGTTCTGCTCATGAGTTTTTTGGACCCAGTCTACCTGCCCTGTGAAGCATTTATAAGGGGAAAAGGCCAGGTACCAGGGGCTGCCGTTGACCTACTGGAGAAGCTGTGACACCGTGCTGTGCAGAGGGACTGCTGGTACTAGACTCCCCTCAAAAACACCAACATAATCAAGAACTATCACACCATGGACTTTTACCAAATAATGGACTCTCACCTTTGTAAGGTATGCTTGGGCAGCCATAACCTAGAATAGTCAGTCAGGGATGGGACACTCTGAACTGGGTATTGTATTTTTAAAAGAGTTTCAGTAAAGATCATTAAACCCTTACTTCAGTCTGGCCTGACGTTACTTCAAAGGGGTGCATGAAGGTTAATGTCAATTACAAGAACTTGTAGTAAAACACATACAAATATGAAGCAGGTTCGTTACAAAGGCTTAACACGGAAGGAAAATGAAAGAGCAGTTGCCATAGGTAACCAAGGACTTGTATAAAATGTGTTAGCAGCCTGTTGTGAAACGTGGGTAAGGTGAGGTGTCTTCCGGTAGCAATGGGGTCAGTGATTGTACTCACTCCCCAGTGGTCCATTACCTATAGCAGCCAGGACCAGGCTTGCATTACGGAGACACGCAGCCTAGCAGCATGATATGGGAGAGAGAGCAAGAAGCTAAGTGATGAGCACATATGAGGTTCGTGCTAGGCTTTCAGCAGACCCCATTCTGTCACTGGGAGTTAGATTGCAGAGGTATGCCGGACAAGTGGAGAAGGCACGGGCTGAGCAGTGTCCCTCCTAAATGCAACAGTTATAGCGAAGTGTGAAGTGACATGGGATGCAGTGCTTCACAAAGGTACTATGTAGATTAAAGCACTGCTCAAAGTGCATGGCTCAACTCTAAATTAGAGGCTGTCTTAAAGTGAAGTTCCACTCACTCTGTAAAAAAATAAAAGTCAGCAGCTGCAAAAACTGTAGCTGCTTTTAAAAACCAGCCACTCACCTGTCCCTCGATCCCGCATTGCCCCCGCTGCAGCCCGTTTCACCGGCCATCCTGAATTCTAGGTGCCGGCATCTTCAGTGTGGGCACCCTGCTGTGATAGCTTGCGGCTTCACAGCCGGGTGCCCACTGCGCATGTGCATGCGCGAGTAGTGCTGCGCTTCCTGAATGGCCCCATCATCTTCTGGGACCTGTCACATGTCCCACAAGACTTCGAGGAGGGAGGGTAGGAGGAAAACTTCTGTTTCCGATCGCCTAGGTGATCACAGCAGAAGTGGGAGTGGGTACCTGTCAAATTCGGGTACCCGTCCCCCCCCCCACTCCCCAAAGGTGCCAATCCTTAATGGGGAGCGGCGGACCAATCTATAAAGCGGAACTTCCCCTTTTGGGTAGAACTCTGCTTTAAGGTTGATAACCTTAAGGTTGATTTCACCTGAACACGGCCTCCACCCAGTTCCAGGCATTGGTGAGCATGTGCACAAGTAAGGTACCCAACGTACAGGGCAAGTGACCTCGCACTGAATATGACACAATGTGAAAGTGGCACATTAACCACTTCCATACCGGGCACTTTTACACCTTCCTGCCCAGGCCAATTTTCAGGTTTCAGCGCTCTCACACGTTGAATGACAATTGCGCGGTCATACAACACTGTAACCAAACTAAAATTTGATAATTTTCTTCACGCAACTAGAGCTTTCTTTTGGTAGTATTTAATCACCGCTGGGGTTTTTATTTTTTCTAAATTAACAAAAGAAGACTGAAAATTTTGAAAAAAAACACGTTTTTCTTTGTTTCTGTTATAAAAGTCTGCAAATAAATAATTGTTTTTCATAAATTTAGGCCAAGATGTATTCTGCTACATTTCTTTGGTGAAAATAACCCAAATTAGGATGTATTATTTAGTCTGTAGGAAAGTTATAGAGTTCACAAACTATGGGATAAATCTTAAAATCGATCAATCCTGAAGTACTGACGATCTAATTTCTTGAGGTCCAAGAATGTCAGAAAAGGACAGATATCCTCCAAATGACTCCTGTTTGCAAAGTAGACAGTCCGACGTATTTCATAACAAGCATGGCAAGTTTTTTGAAGTTGTAATTTTTTTGTCATAATTTTTCGGAAATAAAGAAATTTAAAAAATGATTTTCATTAATTTTCTTTAATATACTGTCACCAGTGCAGTACAGCATCATCATAAAACTGGCATGGCGGTGATCAGGGACACTGACTGGTGACAGTACAAAAAAAAAATTGATAATTTTTAAAAATAATTTGTATTATTTTAAATTTTTAATTAAATTTTTTTCTCCTTTTTTAAGATTTTTTTTCATATTTCACTATGACCAAAGTAGTATAATGTTACCATAGTAACATTGTACTACTTTGGGGAAGTGATCAGTATTTTTTTTTTTTACACAATTTGCTTATAGCAAAGAATTACTTTGCTATAAGCAAGCATTTACCTGAAGGAAATCGATTCATTCAAGGTTTTTTTTTGAGCTTAGCTGTGATTTGGCTACGGCTAATCACATGACACAGCTGGGTTGTGATTGGCCCAACTTGTTCATGTGATCGCTGTGACCATTCACAGCTAGACACACTTGAATACAATAGATGGCGTGAAAGGAAGCTATCCATTGTATACAACTGTAATTTTTTCCTGCTGTGATTGGTCACAGCAGGTCACATGGTACTGGCAATGGAGTCAGTCCAAAGATTTGTCATCGGCCATGTTCGAGGTACACGGGCGGTGGCAGATCGAGCCGCAGCGCGGCCCTACGGGCATGCGCAATGCGCATGCCTGAAAGGACGCTGTATGGTGTCGACCCGGAGGGACAAGCTGTTCTCCCGGCTGCCATCTGGCCATAGGCCGGGCAGCAACTGATTAAATGCAACAAAATGTAAAAATGGCACATTTTAGAACTACCTGAATTTGGTGCACGAGTTGCTGTCAGAACCAAAAGTGACACAAATGCTTTATGAATTAGGCGCAATACATTACCAAGAGGGATTAACACCAGAAAAGTGGCACAGCAGCTTTTTCAAATTCCACCTCTTGTTTTTAACGTGAACTTTTATACAGGGCCAGTTTGGTTTGTTGCAGGCTGGCTGGTGAGTAGGCTTGGAACTGTTGTTTGTTTTTTGACATGCATTGCTCTTCCATGTGCTCCTTGCTGCAAAGGCTAGTTATAATTTGGGGTTGTTGCCATTTGTTTGCAAAGGTTGGATAGCCAGGAGAGTGGAGAGTTTATGTTCTGATACTGAAAACCCCACTGAGGGTAACACTGTGAGTTAGTCTTGAACTTTTCTTTTAAATAAAAGTGGGCCAAGAGCCCTGAAAATGTACTTCCCTGGCTGGTCTGAACTTGATGGAAAGCTCTACATTTGAGTGAAACCCCACAATATCACAGTATATACTGTATATATACTGTATCTAATCATTTAATTAATACCCAATGTGTTACTGACTATGGCGTTTGTTTATAAAAAAGATTGCATAGCAATTCTGCCAGTGAAAGTGCATGCACATTTGTTCTGTTCATTCACCCACCTGAGAACCTCAACTGAGCACCCAGGATGGGAATGTCTGAGGCATAGAGAGAGACCACACTGATCCTATGTGGAGACATGTTTTCTTCACCTACGCACTAGGAAGGTGTATGTTGCCCCTAGCTGTGTGACCACAGCATCAACATTTGTAAGTCCATTTTGACCTTTTTTCCTTTTATTGTGAAAGCACTGTATCCTTGTTCCTGAATTAATCCACTATACTATAATGGTTCTCTCACCTCCCTCTCTTTTATCCTTAGGTGGAAACTCTGAGCTTTACCTGAAATTCCAGGCCAGCTCCCCAGGATTCTTTGATGATGTACCACCATATCCAGGGGCATATTTACCACAAGTCAAACAAGGCACTTGCCTAGGGCGGCATTTTTCAGAGGGGCAGCACCTCCCCCCAGAAGAAAGGATGACAAAAGGGACACGTGCTCCATGGGAACCAGGTGGGATCTGAGAGAGGCTGCGGGCTGCTTGATGGTGTATGTAGAGCCTGACACTCATTCCCGAGGATGTCCAGAGATAAAGATGAGTGTCTTTCTCTCTATCGTCGGGGGGAGGGGGGTAAGAGGAAGGCTCTCCCAGGTGGGGGCAGGGGTGATGTTGGTCAATGTCAGGCTCTCTCCATGGGAGGGGGAGGGGGGTTGTTGGTCGGTGTCTGTGGGGACAGACGATTTTTGTGTTGCCTAGGGCAGCACAAAACCTAAATACACCAAGGACCACATCCCAGAATTGAGCTTTAATAAATTAGGTGATGCTATGGTGATTTCAATCAGCCAATCATAAATAAGCAAAAATCCTGCTTTTCTTTCATTTTCCTTATACAATTTTTCTTGTCAAAGTGAATTTTTAATTAGTTTCACCTCATTTGCTAAAATAAATGAAAATTCACTTTCCTTTAGTAAATCAGGTCCAGCAGCTCTGGCAAAGTCAAGGACTGGGCACATGAAGCTTCCTTTTGCTGGACTGGGAAATGGAAGCTCAGTTGTAATAAGTGACAGTGACATCATTGTAACCCTGCATCCTGTCTTATGCCTTTTTGTATTGCAACTTCGTAGTTTTGCTACATGTAGGATGTTTGCCATGCTGTAGTGTGACTGAAAATAGGGTTTCAATGAGAAGCATCTACCTGGAAGCATTCAGGGAGTGCACATTTATAAACTGAGTCCTCAGAACAGTCTAAGCCTTGGGTTCATCCAGAGGTTTCTAGGGGTATCTTGAGATGTGGCTGATTGACAGTGGGAAACACCTACCTGGAGGCATTCAGGGAGTGCAAACTTTGAAACTGAGTCCTTCGAACAGTCTAAGCCTTAGGTTCCTCCAGAGGTTTCTACGTGTTCCTTGAGATGTGGCTTATTGATGTCCCATAGTGGATGATGCCTCCATAGTTCTAAGGGCCAATGTTATTTGGCAGAGCCAGCTGTAGGATACCAAGGTTGGTCTTTTTAGTTGTCTATAAGGGTGGCATTCTGACCACCACTATTAAGGGGACATTCTTTCAACTGGCTACCAATCAAAGAGACAATTTTAGCACTGACCCTCAAAGAATTGTTTAGCAGGGGTTCCCTAAGACCTAAAACTTATTTCAATGGTTTCTCTGGGATAGAAAAGTTGAGAAAGGCTGGTGTGAGCTTTGGTAGTCACTTTGCCTACCTTGTGGGTGATTTAAGATGCAACAGTCTATGTCATGGAAGCAGAACCGTGATAGTAGTCTTTTTTTATTAAAAGAAAAAGAAAATTAATGATACAACAACCTAGTGACACCTGCTGTTTATGTTCTACTTGGAAAAAGAATTGCTTTTCATTGTGACAAATTGCTACTTGCCTCCAGTATGTATTGAATCCATTTACACAGCACTTAATGACGTGTTGTGTTCCCAGACTCAGAACATGCTAGTTCTTTACTTTTATTCACCTCAACTAATGTTTATGACAGATTATACAATTAGTTCTTTCTTGTTTGGCTATGACAGGTCATTGACATACTTCACTTCTACTTATTAATAATTTGAAAATGAATTGTGGACCTATTATAACATAAAATATATTGTAACAGTAGGAATTACAGTATTGTTAAAGTGTTCTGTATTTATGTGCTGGAGTAAATTACAAGGTTAGAATAAATAATAGTGTGCGTTGCTGTAGGTTGGTTTTATTAGCTGCTGAATAGAGAAAATAAAATGAAATTTGAAATGAAGGAGCAAAAGGTGACCAATGCAAACTTTAGCCCAGACAACCATTGTACTGTATGTAAAATAACGGATGTTACAGGGTGAATGCTGCACAATACCAAAAGTGAGGTCAGTCATTGTAGATGTCATGATCAATCCAACAAATATTTTAACCCATTTTTCATCAGGGTACAGGTTTAAATGGTAGACTGGGAGCTTGATATTTACCTAGTGCTGTTTGTAAACACCACTGGATAAATACCATTGAGCAACCATTCCACTTGCTAATGGCTAAGTACTAAGTAATCATAAAATGGCTTGAATATATCTACAGTATAACAACAGTTCTAGATAATATAGGTGTGAACCTCCTGTGCTCCTAACTAAATTTTTTTTTATTCAAATACAGAAAGAAGAAGAAGCTGCTAAAATCTAATCATATACCTAATGATCAATGGACAAAAACTGAAATAAATGATGTAACGCTACATAAATAATATAATACCATACATAAGTAAATAACATAACATAAACACATAAAAATAAATGTGATAAGATATGAAGTGAAAAAATTAAAATATTATAAAAGTGACTAGATCCACATAAGATCAAAAAGGAAATATTAATAGTATCTGAAAGTGATCTGATCCTCTAGGGATCCTTTTGTGAAGAAAGTGAATTGCAATCCACTACGGGATTCAAAGTGATACCAATAACTAAAGTGTATACACCAATAATCTCACAAAGTATGATGTGTATGTGATTTGATCCTAAATAGGATCTACAGTGATGGTGAACACTCAAACAATAAGATAGAATAGTCCAAATGGGACTGATAAATGAACACTGTCCAAAAATAGGACTAAAGACAGAAGAATGCACATATATCCAGGAGAAACCTCCTTAATTACAATACTAAACAAAAAAAATCAAATATCTACCCAAAGACATAAATTGTGTGAAACAATCCAAATAAATACCACGTGACAATAAACATTGAAGTGAAATAACCATGTCACAGTACGTATGACAAACATTCATAAATAATAAAAGCATGACACTGTAAAGAATATATAAAAGTGAAAAAAAATGTCCAAATTGGTGTTTAAATTCCACGTAGTCCAATATATAAAGCACTCATGCAAGTGGATAGTGGATGTGTGTGACCAAAGAAGTTTATCCACAGATGAAATACCCGCTCACCTCCTTGCTTCGACCCGCAAGGGTCAAAAAAGCTGTAGGATCACCAAACTGGATCCTCCATGTACAAGACTCCTCTGACACTGCGCACCTCTCCCTGCAGTGAGCTCCCCCTCAGGAATATTCGTAACGGTGGCGAAATCCTCTCCAGGTATACAGGTGTGGTATAGCCTGTTAAATAGTTTTTAGCTGTGCATGCCCCAGGGCTGTCTTTCTTTTCCTGGCTTTACAATGAACTTTCTCTGTTGTCCAGGGGCCTCCCAATACAGCAGTAGTATGACCTGACAAAGCTGAAGAAAAGCGCAGTTCGTGAAAGTGATGATTTCTTAGGGATTCTTCACCTGATAGCAAATTCTCCTCCTCCTTCCTCTTCTACTTTCCATCTCTTCTGTTCTATTGGCAAATTCAATTGGAAGAAAATTACCATGCAACCCTCTAATCAGTCATCTTCTCTAATCTGCATAGCCTGTCACAACAGTGCAGTGCTTACAGAGGAGTTCCACCCAAAAGGGAAAGTTCCGCTTTAATGCTTTGTCTCCCGCTCCCCATTAAGAATTGGCACCTTTGGGGAGCGGGGGGGGGCAGGTATCTGAATATGACAGGTACCCGCTCCCACTTCCTCTGCGAACGCCTAGGTGATTGTAAGCGGAAGTTGTCCTCCCTCCCCATAGTCTTCTGGACACGTGACAGGTCCCAGAAGACTACGGGGCCATTCACAAAGCGCAGCGCTTTTCGCACATGTGCAGTTGGCACCTGGATGTGAAGCCGCAAGCTGTCACAGCCGGGTGCCCACACTAAAGATGCCGGCGCCAGGGAGGCAAGATGGCCGGTGAAACTAGCGGTGGTGTGGACACCGCTGGACCGAGGGACAGGTAAGTGACTATATTTTAAAAGTCAGCAGCTACAGTTTTTGTAGCTGCTGACTTTTTTTTTTCAGCTGGAACTCCGCTGTAGCCTCCCTGGTTATGAATGTCAAAGCGGTACATTGTTTTGCATGGAAATTTGTTGTTTTATATTGTAGGCCTGTAATTCTTAGGAATAACTCACTTAAATCTGTCCAAACAAGAGTTTAGTAAACATCCCAGGTATGATAAAGTTTGAAACACAAAATCATAAATTATAACAAATAATTATAAAAAATAATAATATAATAATAATAAATTTAACTCACTAATGTAATCAGATCAAAAATACTGAAAATTGAAATAGAGCACCAAGTTCGCACATCACTCAGCTCAGTCGCAGAATTGTCGCTGTCATCACTTTCAGTCTCTGATGACGAATTTCCTCACGAATCACTGTCGCTCAATTCTGCAAGTGATTCTAATTCACTATCGCTGGTTTCTAGCTGGTCTAAAACCACTTTTGACCTAAAGGGACACTGTTTGGATGCCATGGATGTTCAGTTTCCAGGCAGAAAGAACGGTAAAAGTGCAAGCATGGCACTGGACAAAGCACTAGGGACAAAACGGAGGTGAAATGGTTTGATACAGTAATGAAATCCTAACAGATTACAATATATTGTGCGTATGTGATGTTTTGTTTACTTTTTTGACCTCCCAGTGCTCGCAGGGAAGGTAACGTGGAAGACAGATGCCAACATTGGCCGGAGGACACAGTCGAGGACATCGGGGAATGCAGGGACAAGGTAAATTACACTACAGTGTAATCCCGAGTGTGCCTCAGGGTTACCACTTTTGGTACTGAAAATTAACCCCGAGCCACACTCGGGATTACCACCAGGGAGGTTAATATAAACCAAATTCTTTCTAAAGGTGTGATATTGATTATCATCAATATCCCATAAAAGCCAATTAAGACCTTCAACAAATTGATATAATAAAACAAAATGAAATTAGTCCTCATGCCGTGATGGAAGTTTGAAACATCAAAGATCCCCAAGGTGACACCATCCACTCTCATTCAAGACTTATGGGAACGCTTGTCACCCCCTAATAAGAGTGGTCAGTAAACATTCATTAAGGCATTATGGCTGACATCTTGAAAAAAGGATAATCTACATAGAGGAACCCAGAATATATCAAATGGTTAAGCCACAACCTACTTTATACTGGCTTCACAACAATCCAGCTCAAACCAATGGGATCAAAGCGTGCATGTAATGAAGAAATGCTCCACATAATGTAAAACTGCAAACTCGAGGGATTTATTTAATAAAATTGCACTTACATCATATCCTAATATACAAGCATGTACAAAGAACGCCAGAGAATCTTCCTCCAGGAAAAAAGATGGCCAATGGCCGGTGGCACATGCATGGTAGGATTGTCGTGAAGCAAGTGTTAAAAAGGATGTAGGGCTTTTTTACCCCTTATTTATACTTACCTAGATGGATGCAGCATTGGTCCAAAACTGCATCTGTCCCCCTCCGGCTCTAAGTGTGAGAACTGAGAGATCACATAACCACTGATCGCTGAGTTCTCACAGCTGCTCTGACCAGAGAGTGGTGACTGTCAGTCACCGCTGTCTGCTCTGCCCCTCCAGCGCTCAATGGGGCACTGGCCTGTGGAGGGGGAGGGAGTGGCTGGCTCAGGCTCTCAGCGCTTTGCTGAGAGGCTGAATCAGGTGCAGCTCTAGACCCTAGGGTGGATCCCGACTTTAAAGTTGGGTTCTTTCCCCAGCCTGGACCAACTGTTCAGCTGAAAACAGGTCACAGGAGTGCAGAACGGACCGAATTCCTGTGATCCAAGATTAAGTTCATTTATTCATTGTGTATTCACTCAATTTTGGTATAGAGGTTTGTGTCAGCAGCATGTATAATAGGGCCCCATTCTTAGCGCAGGAAGTTCTTCCTTTTATAAGTTCATTTATTAGTGACAGTCTCACAGATACACATAAACCTCAGAACACAGAATCATTTTTTTTAAATGAATCGTTTCAACACAGAAAAATATTTTGTCTCTCTGAGCATACGTTAACTACTTGCTGCCCTCCCACATTAGAGCTGACTAATTTTTAAATATATATACCATAATTTTCACTAATTTATGTTATTTTTACCAAAGAAATGTAGCAGAATAACAGTTGGCCTAAATTTATGAAGAAAGATTATTTATTTGCAAAATTGTATAACAGAAACTAAAAAAAAGTGTTTTCTTTCATTTTTTTTTCATTTTTATAGCAAAAAAATGAAAGCAAACCCTGATGTATTAAATTCCACCAAAGGAAAGCTCTATTTTTGTAAAAAAAATTTGATAAAATCTTAATTAGGGTACAGTGTTGCATGACCAAGCAATTGCCAGTTAAAGTAGCGCAGTGCTGAAAAAATACCCTGGTTATGAAGGGGGTGAAACCTCCTGGAGGTCAAGTCGTTACAGCTTCCTTAAAATCAGCAACATAACGACTAACACTTTGGTCAGGACTATGTAATGTACAACATAATGTATAGTGTGCAGAGCTCAGGGGTAAGTAGCATACAAAAAACATATAGAGTGTAGCAGTCAGTACAAACCCACCTGTTCACATCGGATTCTTCCCTTACATCATGAATTCCCATTAGAGTTCCTCCTTACATCAGAGTCTCCAGAGTCCCCCCTCCCTTATGTCAGGTTACCCCGTTTTACCCCCCCTTACATCAGGGTTTTCAGAGCCCCCCTCCTTATATCAGGGTCCACAGTTTCACTCAAGATCCCCAGAGTTTCCATAGTTAGACGAGGTCCCCAGAGCTCCCCCCCTTACATCAGGGTTTCCTTAGTCCCCACTCAAGCCCCTTTTAGTGGGGTTCACAGAGCCCCTCCTGGAGTCCCTCTTTACATCAGATCTCCAGAGTCACCCCTTACATCAGGATCCCCAGAGTCTACCTCATACATCAGGGTCCCCGGATTCACCCCGGTTACATCAGGCTCCCCAGAGTCAATCCCACCTTACATCAGTCACCACCACCTTACATCAGGGTCCCCAAAGTGATCATCCCTTACATTAGAATCCGTAAAGTCCCTCTGCTTACATCATAGTCACCAGAGCCACCCCCTAAAAATAAATCAGGGTCTCCAGAGTTACCCTCTTACCCCCTTGCATCAGAGTCCATTTCTGTTCCATTCTAAGTGTAGCCCACAGCTACAGGTGATTGCTGGGAAGTGGGGCACTGGCAACAGGTCTGCTCTGAATGGAGCAAGCATGTGGTTGGTTGCCGGCACCCCGGTCGGTTCTAGTAACCAACAACTAGAGCTGACAACAGTGGGTGAGAGGTGGCATTACAGAGGTGGCCAGAAAAAAAGAAAGACTATTTTTTTTGCGTTACGGCGCTGTGTTACTTTAACTGACAATTGTGCAGTCATGAAACGCCACACCCAGATCAAATTTACATTCTTTTTTTCCCCCAAATTGAGCTTTCTTTTAGTGGTATTTGATCGCCTGTGGGTTTTTTATTTTTTGCGCTATAAGCAAAAAAAGACCAACAATTTTGAGAAAAAAAACAATATTTTGGCCTTTTTGCTATTAAACATGTCCAGTAAAAAAAAAATTTAAAAATTAAATTTCATTATAAATTTAGGCCAAAATGTATTCTGCGACATGTCTTTGCTAAAAAAAATCCCAATACGTGTAAATTAATTGGTTTACATGAGTTTTAGCGTTTACATTCTGGGATTTTTTTTGTTCCTACTAGTAGTGGCGGCAATCAGTAACTTTTAGCGGGACTGTGACAGACATTCTGACACTGTGGGGGAACTAACTTGGTGTCACTGACATCCTCAGTTACACCAATACAGTGATCAGTGCTAAAGAAATAGCACTGACATTGTACTAATGACACTGGGCAGGAAGGGATTAATGTAAGGGGCGATCAAAGGGTTAACTGTGTGTAGGGAGTGTTTTACTAGGGGGTGGGTTGTGTATGCTTCACAGTAAGCACACTGATCGGGATGGCTGTACTGTGCACAGCCATCCTGATAAGTGTGTCCAAGCTGACAGGCAGGAAGACTGTTTGTAAAAAAACCAGTCTTCCTCCCCATTGGTGATTGTCGGTAATCACCGTCTGGGACCCAGTGATTGACATTCTTGGGCACACATGGCAGCGCAGGTAGGGCGCACACGGCTCGTACGTGCCACCTACCCGGAAACGTAAAATCACGTATATATACGTGATTTTGTGCACCCATGTCGCTGTGTAGCAGTATATCTACTATACAGCGGCGGGTAAACGGTTAATAATAGTTCAAAAGTACAATTTGTGCTAAAAGAAAAACAAAACAAAAAAAACAGTTACTTTTCACAAATGATTACTCATGTCATGCTGTTGCAAAAGAGAAATATTAAGATGTCAAAGGCATGTTGTCTTTTCAAAAATGTCAAGTGTTCCAGAAATAAGACGTCGACTTAGTAGTGCTTTACATATATTTAGCAGATGTATTTTTAAGATAAATTATTTCTTAATTTAGAGAAGATGTTCTTTTTAATATGCAGCAGGAAGACTTGATATTTAAAAAATTTTGTGCAGCAATGGAAAATTCTATTCTACCATGATGCAGGTCAGAAAATTTTTTAATGAGCCAGTAAAGTGAATATATTGTTTGAAGTAGATGTATTATGTATTTTATAACAATGACATTTTTTAGATGCTATTAAAGGGTTTATTTTTGATCCTATAGTGAATTTGTCAAACATTGCCCTGTGGAAAAATAAACAAAACCATTACCATTAATATGATAAATAAGCTGTTGTTGCTCCCCACATTCCTTATGTGACATAAACCTAAGGCAAACACTGCATGGATTAGAGGCTTGTTTTTGTCTAAACTGGCGGCCCTCCAGCTGTTGCCAAACTACAAGTCCTATGAGGCATTTCAAGATTGACTGTTACAAGCATGACTCCCAAAGGCAGAGGCATGATGGGACTTGTAGTTTCACCACAGCCGAAGGGCCGCCAGTTTGACACCCCTTGTCTAGGGCATTAGAGCAGAGATATACTCACCTAATACGCCAAACTTCCCAGCACAAGACTGGTCCGGTCCCCCCTCCCCGGTTTAGCAGTCTTGTGCAGTGGACTATACCTGACATTGTCACGCCCATAGACCAGCTCTAGATGTGAAGACGGCAGGAACAGTCTACTGCTGGATGTGGGGGAGAGGAGGATTGAAGAATTAGGTGAGCATAGTCTCTGTTTTCACACCTAGACAAAACTGCATGGGAAAAAAAAGGTCCCAGAGTTCTGCTTTAACTGACAACTAAGTTCAAACATAGCCTAGTAATCTATATGGAGTCTAGGCTATTTTTTGATGATCTGGTTGGTTTATATCAGGAGAGCAAAGATATTACCTCCTTCTCCAGGCATATATTCCTCTCTATGGTCCTCAATATCCCTGTGACATTAATATCTTTTAGTCTGGGGTTATCTGTGGTGCCCCTGTACTCGCCCCAAGGAATTCACTGTCCTCCACATGCTGCAGAGACCACAGCCATTCACAATAAACTCCCCTCATCCTCCTGAATGAAACAGATTATATCCTAGAGCAGGGGTCTCTAAACTATGGCCAGATGTGGCCCTTTGCTTGCCTTTATCTGGTCCTTGGGGCACTATTCCTACCACTGATAGGAGGTACTAGTCCTTCCACTGACACCAAAGATGGGGCACAATTCCTACCATTGACACCAATAATGGGGTGCTAGTCCTCCCACTGACACCATTGATGGAACACAATTCCTCCTACTGACAGCACTGGTTTGGCACTATTCCTCTTACTGACACCAATGATTAAGCACTATTCATCAAACCGACACCAATGATGGACACAATTCCTCCACTGACACCAATGATGGGGCACTATTCCTCTCACTGGCACCAATTATGGGGCACTACTCCCTCTGACACCAAAGATAGGGCACTATTCCTCTCACTGACACCAATGATAGAACACTATTCCTCTCATTGACACCAATGATAGGGCACTATTTGTCTCACTGATACCAATGATGGGACACTATTCCTCCCACTGACACCAATGATAGGGCACTATTCCTCTCACTGATACCAATGATGGGACACTATTCCTCCCACTGACACCAATGATAGGGCACTATTCCTCTCACTGATACCAATGATGGGACACTATTCCTCTCACTGACACCAATGATGGGGCCCTGTTTTCATCACTGACATCAATGATGTCATTTTTCTAGTCCATTGGCCACAGACCAGCTCCCCTAATATTTGAAGGGCAGTAAACTGGCCCTTTCTTTCCAAAGCTTGGAGACTCCTGTCCTAGAAGAACAAAGATCCTGTTGTCCAGTGCATCTTCAATTACAAAATGGCACATTTATCAATGTAAATGATCGGGATTGATTGTTTGTGATCTATGAACTTCAAGTCAAGGTGTATTGGACTGGAACACACATGAGGGAGGTTTTCTCTGTGGCTGTAAATTTTATTAGTTAATATACGTTCTTTAAGGATATTGTATGCAATACTTATTTATACATTTCATATAATAGTATTGCAGCTTCTGGGCACCTCAAAAGTCCATTTAGTATTTTTCTACCCCCCCCCCCTTTTTTCCTTGCACATAGACTTTCATAAGGAAAACAAGATTAGCAAGGTAAAACAATTGTGCATCACTACTAAACAGGCAGAACCTGCATATGTTATGAGCACATATTGTCCCTTTGTATATTTTAAAACTTTATTTTAGAACATTACCACACATTGATTATAACCTTTAACTTTTATTTAAAAGAGAGTTACCAGTGAAATACAAAGTTCAGATTTAAGGCTGAACTCCAAGCATTAGACAAAATCAATCCTTTCAGTGGGACCTTCTAATGCTGGAGCTAAGGTTAGGGTAAGTAATAACATCTTATCTCTGCACCTCTGGAATAAATTAACATTTACCCATTGCTGCAGGGGGCACCATGCCTCTCATCTTACTATTCTATGTAACAGTTTCTGTGCAAAGAGGCTGCTTCCTCTGTTATGTCACCGCCATCTAGCAATCCCTAGATAGCAGCAGTGAAAACTCTTTGTAAAATTGACTACAGTATACCTTCAAAAGTTGGATCTGCGACATCATCTTTTTCTGATTTGCTGGAATTATATATTTTTCTCTATTGCCCGCCCTTGCTTTTAAAAACAATGTTTGGGAGAAAAGACAATGATCTGCATAATAATTCAGTCTGACACTAATTTCTTCCTTGTGAAACAAATGATTATGACAGTGCTAGACAAACAGGCAGTCCTACAGTATAGACAAAATGATCTGCACCAAAAGTGGACTTATCCAACTTCAACAATGGCCAATGCTGTCGGGGGCCCCACAAAATTGACCCTGCATTAAAAAATACACTAGTCCTTGCCAATGCACATAACTAAAGATAAGCCAAAAGAAACATATATGTTTAACGTACTGCCACCATTTCTAACTCTATAAAGTACTGGAGGCCAAACAAAGACTCAGAATCCTATTCAGTGAATGGTGTGCTACTGGTATTAAGCGAGGTTTTATTGAGAATAAACAGTCCATATGAGCTCACATCAAGCCTTAAATATGCCCAGAAATGCCACCCCCTTTGACAAGTGCCAAAATGTCCTAAATGATCAGTTTAGCTTAGAAAATGTTAATCTGTATGATTTCAGGGATTTGAGAACACAACCATACTTAGGCCTACAAACCCCTCACAAGTTTGTAAACCCATCCAGGTTAGCTAGGTAGTTTTTGTTAGATAGAGGCTGAGTAGCAGCCTGGGGATGAGTCAGCCTGGGGAGTGAGGTAGTGAAGTTACCTCAGGACAGGCTGGGAGGCTCTAACAGGTCAGGGCTTCTGGAGCCCTCCCAACTTTCCAGAAACCTGAGAGCTTTCTCGAAGAGGAGGGGAGGAGGCCAAAATCTGTATGTTTGATGGACTCTGGCCAATCCCATGGTAGGAGGCTGGGCATGGTAACCGGGGCAACCCTCAAATGTGGCAGAGCCTGGGGGAAGGTGTGCAGAGTTAGGTGAAAGATGGACTGAGAGAAGGCTGGAGTGTGGAGCCTGGGAGGGGGGCCCAGGGAGGGGAGCCTACCTACAGGCTGGTTGCTGGACAGGAGGATCTCTACTGTCAAGGAGGACAACCTGAGCTGCAGGGAAAGAGCCAGACCAGAGAAAGGCCTGAAAGCAGCAACTAACCCACCATGCTGACAGGACAGGACAGTGTGAGTACTCCTACACATCCTGGGCCAGATAGAGGGTGAGGGTGGCCAGGTGCAAGACCCAACTAGTTCTCATCCGGGACTACGTAAGTGGCAGATCTTGGAATCCCCTTCCCAGGGATACCCTCAGTGAAGCTGGGTGAAGAGGAGGATTTATCTGGAGTCTGAGGAGGTACAACAAAGGGACTTCAATACAGTAATGAAGACAGTTGCTATTTTTGATCCACATTTTTGTACATAGTTAATGACTTTACATCAAGGAACCAAAATTGAAAACACTGTGGAGACAATT
Organism: Staurois parvus; assembly: GCF_062004578.1. Lineage (NCBI taxonomy): Eukaryota > Metazoa > Chordata > Amphibia > Anura > Ranidae > Staurois > Staurois parvus. The sequence goes on from NW_028318781.1 coordinate 4,229,704, forward strand.
TAATATTTTTTTTATTGGTTGTGCACAATCTTTAATATCCATTGTTTTATGGTATAGGACACAATTTTTTAGTATCATATTTTGTCTTTGTTTTACATGTGCCTACTGTATCTTATACATTACGGCTATATGCATCATCATGCATGTATGATTTTGACTGTGCTGGGTGCTGTGCATCTATATAATCTCATGCTCCCCCTTGCTTCACGTTCCTGGGATACAGTTGTCTTGGAAAGCTAGAGTGGCAGCATGGTTAAAATTATACATTAGAGAGCTCTCCTAGGGATTGGGTGGGATTGGCTGGGATTTTAATCGGTATTTGATTTACCATGGTATGTTTTATACTTTTTTGAACAATAAATGTTTTCAAAACGAGGACATGACTGTAGTATTAATTTGCTGAATATTGTTGTTTGATATGTTTTAATACATTATTATAGAAAAATGTTCACTTCAGTCTAGCAAAGGTGTTTCGATTTTGGTTTCTTTTTTTTCAATCTGAGTTTTAAATGTTAGCACAGGGACTGTGTGAGTTTACTTGCAAAAAAAGTTGCATTTTGTTACTGACTGATGTTAAACTGCACATTTAGAGTGATTGTAATGCCTCATGTTTTTTCAAATAAAATAGTAAACATGTTACATTTACCTGCTCTGTGCAATTGTATTACAGAGCAGTCCCGAACCTCCTCTTCTGGGGTCCCCTGCCAGCACTCTCTGCTCCTCTTCTTCTGCAAGTGCCCTCATAGCAAGCTGCTTGCTATGGGGCCAGGCGTGTGGGTTTGCTTCTGAGTCGGGCTGTGTGCATTCTTAGACACACGCAGCACTGCTTATATCCGCCCCCAGATCCAGTGGTGTCAGGCAGTGGCGTTGCTTGGGGGGAAGCCAGTGCAGTCACTCTGGGCTCAACATTTAGAGGGGCACAGAAATTAGTCTTGCACTATCCTGGGCCACTTTGATGGCTCAAAAATGGCAGCCTCTTCACTTACAGTACTAGTCCCACTGTCCTGCCCAGGTCACTCTGATGCCCCCAAAAAGGCCGCCACTTCACTCACAGTACTAGTGTCTGTGTTCCACTGTCCCAGCCGAGACCAAGTTCTATCGACGCTACTGCCTACTGTCTGGTTGCTAGGACCACCTGGCGTCTAGCAACCAGTAATATCACTAATACAGGGAGAGGCTCCAGGATTCAGAATGGAAGAGGATGTAACTTCCTCATCCTTGTCCTAGAGCTAAGCCCTGGCCATCCCCTCCAGCTTCTGGGGAGCAGGACCCTTGCTCAGTGCTCAGAAAAGGAAGGTGGGAACTGGATTTGAGTCTGTGAGGTGAGGCTGGGGATGGAACCAGTTGGGCTGCCATAAGGGAACTGCCGATGCAGGGGCAGAGAGGATGGCAGCTGAGCTGGTGCTGGACAACAGAGTGCCTTTGGAGGGATGCAAAGGGGAGGAGGAGGTCACATCCTTAAATCTCGGGTTCATGCTGGGACTTCGCCAAAAATGAAGGACTACAAATCCCAGGATGAACCCCTTAGAGATTAGGACATGACACCCCTCAAACTAGTGAAGGACTAAAAGTACCAGCATGAACTGTACTAATGGAAGGGACTCAGAGTGGTAAAAGTCCACGGTTTAGGGGGTGCAAATTACTTCCCTTGCCCCTGTGATTCTGACAACCCATGTTATGCCACTGGTGTCAAACCACTCAAGGTTTTTACCTTCTGTGTGTATCAGCCTCCCAGCCCCTTCTAACACTTACCTGAGCCCCCTCTTGATCCAGCGATATCCGCAAGAGCATCGGATCTTCAGGGGCTCTCACTCCTGATTGGCTGAGGCAGCAGAGGGAGCCATTAGCTCCCACTGCTGTCAATTACAACAAATGAGCCAATCAGGAGAGGGAGGGGAAAGCACGAGCCGTGGCATTGTGTGTGAATGGACTCGCAGAGCAATGGCTCGAGAGCGAACCTGCTTGGGTGCCCCCATACCAAGGTGCTTGCTATGGATGGAGGCACCTGACAGGAGGGAGGAGCTAGGATCGCTGGTGGGGGACCCGAGAAGAGTGCTGCTCTGTGCAAAACCATTACACAGAGCAAGTAAGTATAGACATGATTGTTATTTTTAAGAAAAAAACCCGAGGACTTTAGTACCAATTTAAGGTAAAAAATCATTTTGCCTTTAGAACCACTTTGAGGCCTGAAATTTACTTAAAACCGTGAAAATTACTTAAAAGCTGAAAACCTGTAGAAAAAAGATTGTATCTGCAAAATTCCTTGTATAATATTTGCACAACCGTTTTTAAACCTATATTTGCAGTAGAAAAACCCCACCAAAACTAATTTTTTTCACACACAAACACAATATAATTTCCAGTTTCCTTTGCAATATTTAAAAGACGCGACTGTATCAAGTATATGAACACTAAATATGTCAAGCCTTAAACGTGCATGTGAAACAGCGAATAACGGTGGTACTCAAAGTTCTCCATAGTCAAAGCTTTAAAAGCCTGTGTAGCTCATTTGGAGTAAACCATAAATAACAGCTCTAGAATTATTGTTCTCACCCTGGTATGTACGGCTATATCCAGTATGCGTTTATGCTGTTTACACATGCACTTGCATCTTGTGGGTACGTAAGTTTATGGGCGTACTCAAGTTACCGGGGTACTAAAGTGCACAGGGACAGGGTGTGTCCCTTAATTTTTTTCCGTATGTATTTTATGCAATTTTATTTTGTATTGCTTTTTTTATTTTTAGAACCCCCTGTGTGATGTTATTGCAGTGACAGTTCCTCTTTATGTAGACATCAGCAGAGATGTCAACCTTGGCGAAGCATTTACAGGGTAAGAAGGACGTGAAACATACTGCTGGAATAACTGCGTGTGGCTTAGCATGCATGGTAAGAACGGAATTGAAAACTCATCTCTTCAACTAAGCCTATCCCACCTCTACCCAGGGCTTTTTTTCATCAGGAATGCAGTTCCAGCACCTCCAGTACTGAATGTAAGTAAAGGCAAGGGGTGCTGGAAGGTCTATTGATGCTGGCTGCTGGGGGATCTATTGTCACTGGAGGTGATCTGTTTTTGTATTGTGGTCTATTGTTCCTGGTGGGGGGTCTATTGTTGCTGCAATGTGTCTACTGTTGAGAGAGGGGTCTATTGTTGCTGGCTGCTGCTGGAAGATCTCTTGTTGCTGCTGGGGATCTGTTGTTGCTGGGGTTCTAGACAAGAAGTGATTCAGAATGGGGGAGTTCCTGCACCTATTCTACGAGAAAAAAGCCATGCCTCTTCCTAACAAATTACCTTTTAAGACATTCTCAATCAACTCATCCCCACACAGTTAGTACATCACTTGCACTTCTCTTGTAGATTATAAACTCTTACAAGAAAGGTCCTCTTAATCCTTTTGTCTTGAATTGTATTGTAATTGTATTGTCTGTCTCTCTTTGTATTGTAAAGTACTGTACAAACTATATTAATCCTGTTCTGCACTGTAAAACAAAAATGTGAAAAGCAATCTGTGCAGTCTCTACTGTGTCTATATCACAAGAAACAAATAAAAGTTATCAGCTAAAACACTGCTAGGGTGATTTCACAACACCCCCAAAGTTGAAAGTCCTACTGATGAAGTCCAGCCCACCGAACGTAACATGTATAGGTGGTGAAGCTTTGCCAATGACATCATCTAGCAGCCATATTGGAATTGCTGAGTGGTGAGACCCGTACGCAGAGAGAATGCCATTTTAAATTATGAAGCACTGTTCCTAGCACTTGTTTTTATTTTTGCTTCGTAAATGTTGTAAACCCATTGTTGGTAAGAATAAAATATACAGTGAGCACCAAAAGTCCTCTTTTGTCTTCCATATATCCTGTGCGTATCTGAGCTTTGTGTGAGTTCAAGAGGAAGAGAGCTTGCATTTTCAGTTCTCTAAACTAGCCCAAAGCGTGGGTGAAATAAGTACTTTTTGACCTTATTACACATTAAGAGATCAAAGCAGGAGGTTAGCACTTAGTTATATCACGTATGGAGTGCACATATGTCACTGTGGGATATTGATATGCAGAAGGTGATAATGATTTCACGTTTGTCACATTGGTGACTGGAATCTCTTTTGGACATTGGAATTTCAATATATATATTTTTTGTGGTCATATATTATATAGTTAGTCAGGCTTAAAAAAGACAAAAGTCCATCAAGTTAAAAAAAAAAACGTTATAATCCTATACCCACAGTTGATCCAGAGGAAGGCAAAAAACCCAGCAAATCATGATCCAATTTGCTCCTGCAGGGAAAAAAATTATTTCCTGATCCCGTGAGGCAATCAGATATTCCCTGGATCAACTTTACCTATAAATGTTAGTATCCAGTTGTATTCTCTGTAACTAAGAAAGAATCCAGGCCTTTTTTAAAGCAAGCCACTAAGCTGGCCAAAACCAACTCTTGAGGGAATCTTTTCCACATTTTCACAGCTCTCACTGTGAAGAAACCTTTCAGTGTTTGGAGATTAGATTTCTTTTCCTCTTGACATAAAGAGTGCCCCCTTGTCCTCTGTGATGACCTCAGGGTGAATAACTCTACACCGAGTTCACTATATGAACCACTGATGTATTTATACATGTTGATCATATCCCCCCTTAATCTCTTCTTCTCATGAGAGAATAAATTCAGTTCCTCTAATCTTTCCTCATAGCTGAGCTCCTCCATGCCTTGTATCAGTTTGGTTGCCCTTCTCTGAACTTTCTCCAGTTCCCCAATGTTCTTTTTGTGAATTGGTGCCCAAAACTTAACTGCATATTTCATATGAGGTCTTACTAATGATTTGTACCAGAGTAATATGATACCTATCTCTCTGGAGTCTATACCTCTTTTAATACAAGAGAGGATTTTGCTCACTTTAGAAACCTCAGCTTGGCATTGCATGCCATTATTAAACTTGTGATCTACCTGAACCCCCAGATCCTTCTCCACCATTGATTCCCCCAGTTGTACCCCCCTAGTATGTATGATGCATGCATATTCTTAGCCCCCAAGTGCAGAACCTTACATTTATCAACATTAAACCTCATTTGCCACATAGTTGCCCAATTAAACAGTGCATTGAGGTCGGCTTGTAAATTGAAGATATCCTGTAAGGACATTATTCCACTGCACAGCTTGGTGTCATCTGCAAAGACTGAAATGGGATTTATAATCCCAGACCCTATGTTGTTTATAAATATATAAAAAAGTAAGGGTCCCAATACTGAACCTTGGGGTACACCACTGACAACCCTAGACTATTCAGAGTATGAATCATTAACCATTACTAATTTGTTGTTTAATATTTTGGTAATATTGCAAATGTTGCGCTATACCACATTTATATATTTTATCTGTTCTGCACTGTCTGTTTTGAGGTGGCCATCCTATTAGAGGCAGGGTTTTGCTTTCTAGTGTCAGAACCTTCAGAAAGGAGAACAGTTTGCAGCACTGTAGTGAAATAACTAAATTACTCCTCTCAACCAAAGAGGCAACAATATATTAGATCTCCCACTGCAGAAATATTGCTTTAGGTACTGGAGTGCCTAGGTACACTCACATTCCATGGCTATCATTTTGATGTTATAGCTTTGGTACTGCCGGAGTCATTGAATGTAAAAAATATAGAGATAAGTAATTCTGGTGCTTTTCTAACACTTGTTTTAAGTTTGTGACATAAGTCAGACATAGTCAGTCAACTAGCATTTTCAGAAGCAGGTCAGAAATGACAGCCTCTATACTGCTCACTTTAAAACAGTTACTAGTGATTTTTGTTCTTTGCAAACTTCTACTTTGATTGCAAATAAAACTTTTCAAGATATAAAAATGTCCTATTTTCTTCTGTCTACAAATGGAGAACAGCAGATAGACAGCATTAAAGAAACATCATAGGGTAGCCTCTAAAGATACAACCTTTTCCTATGAAACAGTTCCTCTTGGGTGTTGTTTTCCACCGATGTTTATTGCCCATACAAGAATCATCACATTTTTGGATAATTTTTAAAATGCCATGAAGAAGATCTGGAAAATGACCTTTGATGGCTGTCACTGGTTTATGAAAAGAGCAACTCTAAATATGTCATAATAAAATATAGTCCAGTGTGTAATGACATTAATGCTTCTTATCAAATGCAAAACAGGTATTATACAAAATTCTACTTTATGGCTTTATGGCCAGCTTTACAAAATAACAGAGCAAGGGAACTTGTTTCTCTTTTTTTTTTGCATTCTCTTTTGGGATCAATGCCAAAACTTGTTTGTACATTTTAAGTGCTAGAACTGTTTTGGGTAATCTGCTAGGATTTAACGATATTGCATGCAGTCCTCAGCTATGTACAACAAAACCATTGCATGCAATTTGTGCACTGCAAACAAATAGATAAATTAATATTTACTATATGGCCAAAGATTTGTAGACACCTGAAACAACCAAGTATTGTCCGTGATACTTTTTTGATTTGCGCTAACAGATTTTCAGGACAAGCTTACTGAGTGTACCACCTTCTTCTATGGTCCAAGTAGTACTAACACACAAAGTTTTACCAGAATGTTAAGTGGGACAATCTCTGAGGAAAAAACCCACAAACATGCTGTATTCAGCAGTGGTAATAAGATTGGGATAGTTGACTAGACAAGGAATGAAGAGAGAAATGGAAAGAGGTATAGACTCAAGAAAGTGAGACATCATTTTGTCCCTGTACAGATCATTTGTAATACCTCATCTGGAATATGCAGTTCAATTTTGGGCACCAGTTCACAAAAAGGGGAACTGGAGAAAATGCAGAGAAGGGCAACCAAACTGATAATAGGCATGGATGAGCTCAGCTATGTGGAAAGGTTAGAGGAACTGAATGTATTCTCCCTTGAGAAGAGGAGATTAAGAAGGGACACGATCAACATGGTCCATATAGTAGTGGTGTAGAGATTCACTTTTGGGTAATTACATAGGATAAGGGGGCACTCTTTTTGTCTGAAGGAAAAGAGATTTAAACTTTACATATGCATAGCAGTACTCATACACTGAAGATAAATGTCATTATTGAAAGTGAAATAACTGTTAGAATTAATGCAATGAGCTGTGTAACATTCTATATTTGTGATTTGGTGAGGATGATAAAAAATCTGAGACATACAGAATCTTATCCTTGTGACTGATGTTTCTTTGTAAAAAATTGGACATTTATATTGACTAGAAGTGTATTGGGTGTTAATTGCTGTAAAGCGTGGAGCCTGTTCAGGAAATTCATTGTATCTTGCAAGAAACTAGCAGTATTTGTGACTAATTGTTGTAACCATTTTTGTGATATTTGTTCAGTAAGTGCATTCCTACCTGTTATGATGGGTCTGCCTGGATTTCCTAGCTTGTGATTTTCGGGCAGCATACAGAAGTCCCTAATTTCAGTATCATCTGAAATTTGCACAGCCAAGGTCTGAATGTAGGTGGGCTGGTAGTGTTTTAATGAGACATTTTAATAAAAATCCTCAGTCAAATCATCTGCTGGTTTAAAGGTGATGGTCTGATTGTTGCGTAACATCCTGAATTCGTGTCCTGAAAATTTGAATGTTAGTGCAGTTAAAAAAGTATCAAGTACAATGCTCCATGGACAGTACTCCATTCTTTTTTATGCAAGTTCACTAATACTGCTACAGATATCCAAGACATGTTGGTAGACACCAGACCATCACATCTATATGAGCTTGTAGGACATCCCATTTCAAAACTGATATGGAGTTGCTAACCCTCTTTGCAGTTATAACTGGTCCCACAGTTTTGGAAAGGTTTTCCACCAGAATTTGTAATGTGTCTGTAGGAATTTGTGCCCATTCAACCAGAAGAGCATATTTTAGGTACTGATGTTCAGTGGGGTTGAAGTCAGGGCTCTGTGCAGGCCCTTTGAGTTCCTCACACTAAACTGGTCAAACCATACAAAGGGCCTAAAAAAATTAAAAAGTAGCTTGGCGTAATTATATTGTAATGAGGAGGATAGGTAATTATAGCTCTTTTGAGTCATTTAGAGTTCCTTCACTCCACAGTACATGTTATAAAATGTATTAAAACCTATGCTGTGCTTCTTGTTGAGGTGAAATGTAATTTCATCTTAAAGTGAATCTAAACCCAAAACCAAAAATTAAATATATTGCATCTTACCAGTCTTTAGATGTGGTGTCTGCATTAGTTTCCTTTTGTCAGATTTTTGTCAGACCAGTAACACACTTCATGCCTTAGGGTGCCAACGCTCATTCATCAGTAACATTGCCACCCTTAGCTGCACTTCTGCTCTGGACCACAAACACCTCCTTCTTTCCTTTTCTCCCTTACATTGAAGATGGCATTTTGTAGTTTACAGAACATGGCTGGGAAAGCTGATAACATTGTTTGAAACTTTAGTTCAGTGTACAGATTTCACACAGGAGCAACAGATATTTTTCTTTACTGGTTTATTAGTCAGAAAAAAACTACTGCAGTCACCAAATCTAAGCTCTGGTAGGTTGCATTATATTTTTGTTCTTGGGTTTAGATATACTTAACATAATAGAAGGCAAAACCTTTTTTTTTTTTTTTTTTTAATAGAGTGGCGATAGATTAGAACACCTATTAGGTTTTCACTGCTGACTGTGCCCCCATTAGGGAGATCTACCCTCTCTGTGTCCTGTTTTCCATTATCATTGGAAGTGAATGTAAAAGAAAATCCCAAATTTTAGGTTGTCCCCAGCAAATTAACAGAGGGAACATTTTCCAAAGGGGACACTAGTTCTGGTGACCTGGGGAGCCTCAAGGGAATCCCTTCATTTACAGGGATTTCCTCTCCTGTTATGGCTATGGGACAGGAAGTGAAGGGAAGTCTCCACAATGGGACACAGATGTAAAAAAAAAATCTGACAGCTCTTATAACCCTCCTTTACTTTATCCAAAATGAAAAACAAAGTTTTGCCTATAGTTCTACTTTTAGTTTAACCTTAATGCATATGAATAATGTACAAAAAAATGGCACCTGTGATACAGAATTACACAATTCAAAGATGTAAATGCTATGTGATTTGTATTGCCAGAAATAGTACAGGTATAATTTTTTTTTCCTAGAAGTGTGTTGAAGGGCCATTCAAATTAATAGGCTGCCTTAATGTAATGCATGTCAATGCACAAAACATAAGTTATGGTGTACTATGAACAGGTCATTAGATAGGGATTCCAATTTGCTGATCTCTAATTGTAGCTGAATGAAGTGAGGGTAGCGTATAGCTTCCCAAAACTCTTATGTTGGCATTTTGCCTGTTGCAACGTGATAGGTCTTCCTTAAGAAAGACAGATTCTTTGAAGTTATGACTGATAACTGATCATTAGTTTAAAACAATATGGACTTACATTACTTAACTGACAGACATACAAATCACTCATAGCCATCAAGATAAAGACTCTTACCACAGAGAACCGTAATGAACCATTGTAGGCCTAATTCTTTATAAAATGTCACAATAATAATTGGATGTAAATGTCACAAAGTAATAACATTATAAAGTTATCAATGTCAATAAAATATGCAATGCTTTGCAGATTTTAAAAGTATATGATCTTTAAAAGTGTTAAAAATGGCAATGTATAAGTAGAACATTTACCATAATATGATACATTACATTTTCTGTAAGGATTAAAGAAAAACAAAACAAAACACTGTTATAGAAATTCAAGCACATTGTGAATAGAAGGTCAGTGAGGTTTTCCAACAGCGAATTTAATAAGAAAATTTAGAGGCAGACTAACAAGTTTAATCTTAAAGTCTAGCACAATAAATGATACAGCCCAAGCCCCAACCCAAATATTAAGATCTTTGGAAGTCACTTTCACCATTCTGTAACAGATGATACCATGCTCCTTGTTGGATGGGTGTATATTGAGACGATGTATATTGACCTGTTTGTATTTTAGATTAAACAACTCAAAAATAGCCAAACTTTCTATGGAGCAGCAAAAACTGACTGTCAAGTTTTGTTAAGAAAAAAAGTGGTTACTGCCCCACGTAAAGGTCATGAGTGAAAGAGTTGTACTCCCTAATTTTATATTATTCAACATGCAATAAGTAATTCATTTTGTTAAAAAAGTAAAATTGCTGCAATAAAGTAGTACAAAGGGTACCTGTGGGGAAAAAGTTAGTTTATATTCTCACCACTCCCTACTTCTGCCCATGGAGCTTAGGCAAGGACAACATCATGCTCCTTCCCGTGAGAAGGATGATGATCCCAAATCTTGCAAAAAAGACACACTTCTGTTGGGCTTGAGGGTCCTCTCCTGAAAATTGTGGGTACTCATCATTCCCCTGGAATCTCACAAGCAAAATAGTGACATTACACCCTACAATGTGGAAGATGACGGTTAGGTAAGTATTCTCATTGTTTTACTTATGAGTAAATGTTTCTATTACTAATATGGAGAGGGAGTTTCACAGGTAGAGCAGTCCCTGATGTAATAAATGGACTTTGCATTTTACTGCAAGGTCTGGTTTAACCATTAGCCGCCCGGCCAATGGCCGTTTGGCGGCTTGAAATGCGCTCTTAAATTCCGGGTGCACGCCATTTGGCGTGCTCCCGCACATGCGCAGTTTGCGGCACAGCAGAGCGGCGCAGCAGCGGGATCTGTCACGGGCCGTGCACCTCGGACACGGCCGATGACAGATCCGAGTACCGGCTCCCGTAGCTGGTACCATGTGACCTGCTGTGACCAATCACAGCAGGTCACATGATAGTTGTATACAATGGATGGCTTCATTCATGATGCCATCCATTGTATACTAGTGCCTAGCTGTGAATGGTCACAGCAGGTCACATGCACATGTCATGTGATTAGCTGTGACCAAATCACAGCTAAGCACAAAAAAAAAGAAAAAAAAAGCTGAATGAATCGATTTCATTCAGCTAAATGCTTGCTTATAGCAAAGTAATTCTTTGCTATAAGCAAACTGTGTATAAAAAAAAAAACAAAATACTGATCACTCCCCCAAAGTAGTACAATGTTACTATGGTAACATTGTACTACTTTGGTCATAGTAAAATATGAAAAAAAAATCTTTAAAAAAATGTAATAAAAAATTAAATATAATAAAAAAAAAAAAAAAAAAAAAAAAAATATATATATATTTTTTTTTTTCATACTGTCACCAGTCAGTGTCCATGTTCACCGCCATGCCAGTTATATGATGATGCTGTACTGCACTGGTGACAGTATGTAAAAAAAAAAAATAGTGAAAATAATTTTTTTAATTTTTTCATTTTCCGAAAAATTATGACAAAAAAATACAACTTCAAAAAACTCGCCATGCCTCTTATGAAGTACGTCGGACTGTCTACTCTGCAAAAAGGGGTCATTTGGGGATATCTGTACTATTCTGACATTCTTGGACCTCAAGAAATTAGATTGGCTGTCAGTACTTCAGGATTGATCAATATTCACATCTATACCATAGTTTGTGAACTCTATAACTTTCCTACAAACTAAAAAATACATCCTAATTTGGGTTATTTTCACCAAAGACATGTAGCAGAATACATCTCGGCCTAAATTTATGAAGAACAATTATTTATTTGTAAACTTTTATAACAGAAACAAAGAAAAATGTGTTTTTTTTTCAAAATTTTTGGTCTTTTTTTGTTAATTTAGCAAAAAATAAAAAACCCCAGCGGTGATTAAATACCACCAAAAGAAAGCTCTAGTTGTGTGAAGAAAATTATAAAATTTTAGTTTGGGTACAGTGTTGTATGACCGCGCAATTGTCATTCAAAGTGTGAGAGCGCTGAAACCTGAAAAATGGCCTGGGCAGGAAGGTGTAAAATCACACGGTATTGAAACGGTTAAAGTAAACCCCTAAAAGAGGAGTGCGGAAATAAAAAAAAAGAGACATTTATACTCACCTAAATAGCTACAGCACTGATCCAAGCTCGCTGTATCTACACCAAAAACTGAGCGTTCAAAGACCTCTGAACACTCAGTCCCAGGTCTGCTTTGAACAGACAGCATAGACTGTCATTCACCAGGTCTGTGCTTTGCCCCTCTAGCACTCATTGGAGCAGTCAAGGTGGTGGAAGTGGCTGGCTCAGGCTCTCAGCGGTGCACTGAGAGGTAGAGCCAGCTGCTAGTCAAGCATTTGGGTGGATCCTAATATTTTTGTTGGGATTCCTGCAAAGCTTGGATCTGCTCTGTGATGTCAGCTGATAGCATGCATTAGCCCTCTGTCAATTGAATCTGGGTCACAGTAGTGCAGAGCTAAGTGCGCTCCTGTGACTCACACTTGGCTTTGGCCATACTTCTTCTGTAAATCCCATCTCTGGAAAAATTAAATTGTTTAGCTTAGGTGAAAGTTTTTGCAATATAACTTACCTGATCCTCCGTGTTCCTGGCAGATGACACTCACCCATGCTCCGGAGGTGGAATTTAGAAAGCTGGAACATGGGGGAGAAGACACTGTGGGGACTAGTCTCAGTTTGGAGGAGTGCATAAGTAGATCTTCCTTTCTATGGACCCCAGTGGATTGGATAATTTTTAAGTTTATCAGAGTTGGGCTGTAGAAGATGAACTCCAGAGAAACAGAGAAACTGCTAACGCAGCTGAATAATACAAATTGAAGCTTTCTTACCCACCAAAGGAGACATGTTTATTGGCACTATCAAAGAACACTACACTTTCTCAATTTTGCGTATTTCAGAGGAACTCTTTAAAAATTGTTTTCTTTTCTAAGGGAACCCCTGCTGGGAAAATGCACCTTCAATCAGTTGTCAGGGGGAAGAATACCACCCCCACAGACAGCTGAAATAATTATTAGTGTCATGCTCTTCTAAGTGGTATTGGTCTTTCCAGGCAAAGTGGAATGGGAGGTCAATCAGCCACTATTCGAAGAACTACCTCTAGTTGAGAATGGCTGTTCTAGACTACCTGTTCATGGGCAACATGAACAGGTGACATATCCAGTATAAATACAATATATCCAGTACTTTTTTTATATGCACATGTTGGATTACCCTGTTTCAAGCATGCAATAAGTACATGTGTTTGGAAGGAGACATATTGAGATACTTGAGATTACCCTTTTCAATTGTATTCTATGTTTATTTCAGGTGGGCTAGAGAGCAGCTAGCACCATATCCCATATTGTGAATATCCAGCATTATATGAGAAGAAAATTGATTTTTTAGGTGCTCAACAAATTTGATATTTAGTATTTACTAAAATCCATACAAAGCTTTTTTCCATATTAATATAGAAAAAAACTACATCACATTAGCAGTTTTGAAAAATAAAAAAACAACATGATACTTCATATGGCTTGAAGTTCACAATGCAACAATTCCAACTCGGCATGTTTTGCAAAAGTTCTGGCTTCTTCAGGAGCTTACATGTAGTTGCATGTAATTGCCACTAGAAAACTAAAATACAACAATAAACAATTTTAACTTTATAGAATTACAAAAAATAGTAACAGAATCATCAATACAATACATACAAAATCAATATCTACTAAATGTGTGTTTTTGTGCGGTTAACCCGCCGAGGTGGAAACAAAGGAACAAAAATAAGTATTTCACTAAACGCGACAAAACAAAATGAACCATTCTAAAACTTTTTTACATACAATGTGGCTTATATATCCCCCCCCCACCCTGCCGATAATTACCGGCCAGGTGCAGACACCCAAATTGGGCCCACACATGCTCACAAGCCCGCCGGAAGTGACATCGCACATGTGTGCAGGAGCACCATGGTGCCATCTTGGAACATCCGTTGTTGCCCAAACAAATCATAGAGCCCAAGTAGGGTTCACTTAGCAAACCAAAAGGCTGGAAGTTGGATTCTTGTGTCATACAGACCCACTAGAGTGTGCTACCTCATAAAGGGACACAGAGTACCCCCCTCCTGTAGATGTTGAGGCCCTCTACAATTGCATCCCCCATGAAAGGGGTGGGGGTTGTTGAGGGCTTCATCTCGGAACAAGGTGTATCCTCATGTCAATGTGATCAATTCATCCTTGATCTTCTATGTTTGTTTTGACCAATAATATCTTTGGATGCTCCCACTACCTCCAGGTGCAGGGGGTTGCGATGGGGACAAGGTGTGCCCCATCGCATGCCAACCTGTACCTGTGGGGGTGGGAGTAGGAGCTCTTTTTTAGAGAGGATATTCAGGAATATCTTAGTAAGGTACTAATCTGGCGCAAATTTATTGATGATGTCTTTATGATATGGACTGGGTCACTAGTTGATTTACAATCATTCATGTCCATTTTGAGGCAAAACAGCTATAACCTCAAATTTACAATGAATTGTCATCAGGAGACAATCAGTTTTTTGGATGTTCAGATGTTTATTGAAGGAGATAGTAATAGAGGCTCCACCCTCTTTCGAAAACCATCGTATGTCGGGTTGCATTGTGAACTTCAAGCCATATGAAGTATCATGTTGGTTTTATATTTTTTAAAACTACTAATGTGATATAGTTTTTTTCTGTTAATATGGAATAAAGCTTTGTATTGATTTTAGTAAATACTAAGTGTCAAATTTGTTGAGCACCTAAAAAATCCCTTTTCTTCTCATATAATGCTGGATTTTCAATTTTATTGCTACACAACATCACTATACTGTGCGCTGACATTCATTACATTTCTTATGCTGTGCTTACAACAGGTGGACCATGGACCGTTTTTTTTAAATGTGCTTTATTACATAGAAGTGTTGTGAATATTTCCCTTTGGACATGATGCGTTCTTCATGACATTGAGCTTAGAGTCTCCATTGACTTAATTATTACATCTATGAATGACAAGGGATTATTGTGACAGAACTCATTGATCAAAGAACACCATCTAGCAGTTCCCAGGCTGCAAGGTCTGCCTTCCCTTTTAATATTGATGCTGTGGTTTGGATTACTGTACCATACAGAAAACCCAAGTTCTCATATCTGTGAGACTTCTGTTTAATTGGACTGTGAATCACATTACATTTGAGTACTAAGATCTGCAGATCATAAAAGTAATCCAAGCTGGTGGTTACCTCATATTATTTAGGTTTATAGTACTATTGTGGTGCATTGTAGAAAGATTTAAACTCTGTCTCAAATGGATTGGCATAATGAAAAATTTTTGTAATTATATATATGGAATTATATATATATATATATTTTTTTTTTTTACTCTCACTGCATGGATTTTCTAATAGCTATATGGATTTATAAGCCATCTGGTTTTTATGTGGACACCTCTACTTTGCACTTCATGTTAAAGAAATCTTTTCCGTATTAAGGTTATGAAGGGGCTTATTTACATCTTTCTTATAAAAAAGTAATATTATGTATAAGCAAAAAGTACTGAGATCTATCTATTTTATTCATGTTTTAGGGTTTAAAAAAGGAAGGAAATTGAAAAAAGTATATATTTTTATATATTATATTATTATTATTATTATACAGGATTTATATAGCGCCAACAGTTTGCACAGCGCTTTACAATATAACGGGAGACAATACAGCAACAAAACAGTTCAATACAAGAGGGATAGGAGGGCCCTGCTCCTTGGAGCTTACAATCTAGGAGGGAGGGGCTAGTGGTACAAAAGGTAGTAACTTTGGGGCACGGACTGGTTGGAAGAGTAGAAGATTTCATTATTAGCTGAGGGCAGGATAGGCTTCCCTGAAGAGATAGGTTTTCAGAGATCGCCTAAAATAGAGCAGAGTAGGCGATAATATACTGTATATGCGTATAGTAAAAGAGTTGCTGGATTGATTTGGCTGCTATTAAGTGGTAAAACAACTACAACTACTTCCAAGAAAACCTGAGAAAGGCATACACTAGCTACATTAAACTGGGGTTTGAAAAATTGAAATTCAATTTGTTTGCTGCCATCTTTTTCAGGTATCATGTATCCCCAATCCTCTCTCAATCGCTTGTTTAGCAAAGTTATAAAAAGACTAAGGAGACTGACACCCAAATGTTTTTCACCACATGCCAAGGATCCAACCCTGAGAGTCAAATATTAGCCTTACTTTTTGGGGTCATTCCCCACCACCCTTAGAGATGGAATGCTTTATTACACATATTAACATGATCAGTAGACTTCGAGAAATACACATCTTATGTTACACATTAAATTCAACTCTTACTAAATGAAAAGAGCAATATGAATAGAGGAGGTGGACCTTTCATTCATTTGCCTGTCCTCCATTCACAGAGCACTTTTCATTGCAGAAACTGATAGCACAGCTTCTTTGAATGGAGAATGGCAGTGAAACGGCACCTTGGACGAGTCCATGTGACAGGTGAAGCTGTTTGTATTAACGTAATATTTGAACTTTTCCTACCCTCTTTCCAACTCTCACACCTCCCTGTTGGTCATTTATAGAGATGAGCGAATCGAACCAGGCGAAGTGGAATTCGTTTCGAATATCGGGAAAAATTTGATTCGCATCGAATCCGAATTTTAGCCAACTTCGGGTGCATGAATCGAATTTTTCCCGATCAGCCGGCAAAAGTGTCACTGCAGAGAGCTCCGCTATTTCTGACAGTTCTGACAGTTCATTTACAGCGGTTGAAACATTGTATCTATTTGTTTCCATTTAGGATACAGATGTTTTTATTCGGAAATAAATAGATACAATGTTTCAACCGCTGTAAATGTGAAGGAACTGTCAGAGAACTGTCAGAAATAGCGGAGCTCTCTGCAGATACACTTTTTGCTGTACTGGAATACTTCTTCTTTTCATTCTTCTTCTTCTTTTCATTCTTCTTCTTCTTCTTCTTTTCATTCTTCTTTTCATTCTTCTTCTTCTTCTTTTCATTCTTCTTTTCATTCTTCTTCTTCTTTTCATTCTTCTTCTTCTTCTTTTCATTCTTCTTCTTCTTTTCATTCTTCTTCTTTTCATTCTTCTTTTCATTCTTCTTCTTCTTCTTTTCATTCTTCTTCTTCTTTTCATTCTTCTTCTTCTTTTCATTCTTCTTTTCATTCTTCTTCTTCTTCTTTTCATTCTTCTTCTTCTTCTTTTCATTCTTCTTCTTTTCATTCTTCTTTTCATTCTTCTTCTTCTTCTTTTCATTCTTCTTTTCATTCTTCTTCTTCTTCTTTTCATTCTTCTTCTTCTTCTTTTCATTCTTCTTTTCATTCTTCTTCTTCTTCTTCTTTTCATTCTTCTTCTTCTTCTTTTCATTCTTCTTTTCATTCTTCTTCTTCTTCTTTTCATTCTTCTTCTTCTTTTCATTCTTCTTTTCATTCTTCTTCTTCTTCTTTTCATTCTTCTTTTCATTCTTCTACTTCTTTTCATTCTTCTTCTTCTTCTTTTCATTCTTCTTCTTCTTTTCATTCTTCTTCTTCTTCTTTTCATTCTTCTTTTCATTCTTCTTCTTCTTCTTCTTCTTTTCATTCTTCTTCTTCTTCTTTTCATTCTTCTTTTCATTCTTCTTCTTCTTCTTTTCATTCTTCTTTTCATTCTTCTACTTCTTTTCATTCTTCTTCTTCTTCTTTTCATTCTTCTTCTTCTTCTTTTCATTCTTCTTTTCATTCTTCTTCTTCTTCTTTTCATTCTTATTCTTCTTCTTTTCATTCTTCTTCTTTTCATTCTTCTTCTTCTTCTTTTCATTCTTCTTTTCATTCTTTTCATTCTTCTTCTTTTTCTTTTCATTCTTCTTTTCATTCTTCTTCTTCTTTTCATTCTTCTTCTTCTTCTTTTCATTCTTCTTTTCATTCTTCTTTTCATTCTTCTTCTTCTTCTTTTCATTCTTCTTCTTCTTCTTTTCATTCTTCTTCTCATTCTTCTTTTCATTCTTCTTCTTCTTCTTTTCATTCTTCTTCTTTTCATTCTTCTTTTCATTCTTCTTCTTCTTCTTTTCATTCTTCTTCTTCTTCTTTTCATTCTTCTTTTCATTCTTCTTCTTCTTCTTCTTCTTCTTCTTCTTCTTCTTCTTCTTCTTCGTCGTGCCCCATGACTGCCCAAATGAGTGAAGTGTGCGGTGATTCTAAGATCGACGGCACTCATCTGCATGTCATACTGACTTACAGTATTATTTCTCTTCCCCAGCAGACTCCAAGGGCATTTAAATTAAAGGTACAGTGTTCTGCACTAATATAAAGGCTCTCTGAAGTCTAGAAACCCTTTTAATAAGTTAAATTCGCAGCGAATAAATTCGCATCGAATCAAATTTCTCCCGCAAATTCGGCGAATCAGCCAAATCAAATTTTTGAATAATTCGCTCATCTCTAGTCATTTAATATTGTGGGCAGAAAGGTTTTGGAGGTGGAGAGGGTGGGTCAAAGCTTGACTTACACAGGAAAAATTTGAGATTTGAATATAACTGCAGATGCTTCTAGTAAACTCTTAACTCTTAGCTGGCACAATCAATTATTTACTGTATCCTAAAGCAAGGATATATTATGTAAAAACACAGGGGTTGATTAACTAAATGTAAATGGACTATTCACTTTACAAGGGTATTTACCCCCGTGTTAAGTAAATGAGGTAAAGCTCGGCTGATTTTCAATATCCAATCATGGGCAAGCAAAAAAATAGTTTTTTTTTATTCTACTTGTCATTGGGTATGCTTTGGAAAGTGACATGCCACCACTTTCACTATGCTCTGGAACCATTTCCCTTGCAAAGTGCAACTTCCCTTGCAAGGAGAAAAGCCTATTTGTCTTCATTAAATCAACCCCAAAGGTTCCATGCTCCAAATAAGCAGCTTCACATAACTTCCGTTGGTAGAGACATCTTCACTGCAGAGTCACCAGTAAGTATAAGAAATCAATCATGAAGTGCTAAATCATTTTCACAAGGTTGCCACTATTCTACAGACTCAGTAGACAATTGTATTTTGTGGCCGCTAATATATCATCTTGCACAGAGTGAAAACAGTGGAAACCCTACCAGATTGAAAGAAAATTTCATGGAACTGCTGATATATGTTTGCCAGCTAAGCTGACATGGAAAGTCATACCAACCAGCATTCTAATAATAATAATTGGGACACCTCTGAGCCCTACTCCAGTCATTCTACTCTTTGATCAAGTCTGCCCAATGACAGAAATATTTTGAGGAAGTTGTATCTATTTTCATCTTAGGACAATCTTGCTAAACTCAGAACATGTGGGTGGTATGTAGAAAGTGCTTGCTGACAGATCGCTATAATCAGAAAACAACATTTTGCAAGTGGTTACAACCTTCATACAGCTGTACCACACAACAAAGTGTTGATGACATTCATATAGTACTCATTTCAGGTCACTTAATCATTTAGCAGTAAAGTAGAGGATGACAGCACTTGAGCATGTTATTTAAATACAAGTTATCTAAAATGATAGATCCCACATTACTATAATGTGAAATGATGTAGTGGGTAAGGTGGCAATAAAACAGGGATGGTGATGGTTCTCAATAGTTGATGATGTTTTCTGCTCTGTTAGATATATTCAGGCAACTTAAATTGCCTTCCCCATTGTACTAAAAAAATTATGCACTTATATGCATATTTGTTGTATATGCATATTTATGTTGATTTGAGTTTCTATTACTATTATATTCTTTACACTGATTTGGGTTCTGGGGTTTCAACTGAAGGGTATCTTTAATGTTACAGCATACAAAGACATTTTAGGCTTCTTATATGCTTTCAACTTTGTGACAACAGTGTGAGGAAGGTCCTTGTGTGTTCCAGCATGGCTTTGACCCAGCGCCAGGTCCATAAAGACATGTTTTGATGAGTTAGGTGTGAAGGAACTGGAGTGACCTGCACAGAGCCCTGACCTCAACCCCGATGAACACCTTTAGGATGAATTAGAACACCAGTCATGGGTCAGGTCTTCTCCAATATCAGTACCTGATCTCACAAATGTTCTTTTGGCTGAATAGGCAAACATATTCAGAATAGGATGTCCGACATGCTCAAATAGTTGCGATAGTCAAGTGACCACAAACCGTTGGGCACATACTGTAGAGCCGGGGTCGGCAACCCATCGATCACAATCTACCTGTCGATCGCGACCATCTGACAGATGGATCGCGACCTGACCAGGGGCGGACTGACAACTCATGGGGCCCCTGGGAATAGGGGATCATGGGGCCCCTGTGTCCTTGCCCAAACTCAAAAAAGCCTATGAAAAAGGTACCCGGGGCATTTCATGGGGCCCCCTACTGACCCCGGGCCCTCGGGCAGTGCCCAAGTTTCCAAATGGTCAGTCCGCCCCTGGACCTGACATGCCACCAGCTCCTGATCCAGCCTACGCCCTGTCAAATCGTAGTGCTAATCTACAAAAACCGAGCTGAGTCGAGCTGCTGCCAAGATCAGTTCGCACATGCAGCTGCAGCGGAGTGCCAGGTACTCAGCACTAGTGTAGAAGAAACACATTCTGTCTCGCAGAGTGATCTCCACCTGACAGATGGTTTCTAGTACTGGCCCCTGACTTGCTGTCATTCAGAGGCTGGGAGGCAGGAGAGGAAGAAAGAGTGGCGCCCGCACCATGAGAGAGAGGGTGTACAGTTTGTTATATTGATAATGGGGGGGTCCATATTGACATTAGAAATGTTCAGCATGAAAGAGTTAATGTGCTGCCTCTGGTCACTGATACATTAGTGACCAGTGGCAGTTAATTAACCCCTTTGTGCTGCATTAATGGCACCAGTGTCAGTGTTAATTAACCCCTTTGTGCTGCATTAATGGCACCAGTGTCAGTGTTAATTTACGCTGCAGCTTGAGTGAATTATTAAGCACTGCCAGTGGCCAATAATGCAGCATTAAGTGGTAATTAACACTGACACTGGTGCCACTAATTCAGCACAAAGGGGTTAATTAACTGTCATAGTTTGACACACATGTGAGGCATGGGAAGGCGGTTTGAGGGGGGACTCCCTTGCACTGCCTGTAAAAGCAATTCAGCAGCTAATTAGTCGGCATCACCTGCCTGAGGAAACAATACCAAGATGATGCTGTAGCTGCAGGCATTAGCCCTGTATACCACTTTAAACTGGCAACGTGAATGTACCTTAGTCGGTTTTAAAGTGGTTGAAATAGAATTCTAGCTTAAACCACCTAACTAGCCTTAAAATGTCCCTCCTCCCTCATAACACCTATGTTGACTAATCTATTTTCAGGCCATTCCAATCTGGTCATGTTATCTCATCTATGTGAGCTAGTTGAGTATGTAGGGGAGAGGAGGGAGTGCCAATGACAGCTGGGACATGGGAACCTATGGGTGACATCACAGCTCCAGGTTATTGGGGCCTTGTGAGTTAATTTCTTAAATAAATAAAAAGGGTGCTGCACCCCGGTGATCTTTGATCTCTTCCATGATGCTCAGGTAGATCTCCACATCTCAAAAGTTGCCTACCCCTGCTGTAGAGTAAATCTCATTTCACCAATTTGGGATATTACTATCATAAAATAAGGGATATGTCAAATTCCTTTGAAACTGTCCAGCATGTAATCACTCTAAGGCAGGGGCGGACTGACAACTCATGGGGCCCCCGGGCAATAGGGTATCATGGGGCCCTGTGTCCTCACCCACACTCAAACCACACCCAAAAAAGCCTATAAAAGGTACCAGGGGCATTTCATGGGGCCCCTACTGACCCCGGGCCCTCGGGCAGTGCCCGAGTGCCCGAATGGTCAGTCCGCCCCTGCTCTAAGGTTAGGTAGAGCTAAGAAAAGGTAACAGTGAATGGAGAAAATAGGCATTCTGGGGTTCATTTACCACCATTGGGGGGTGCAAAATCTGATGCAGTTTTGCATAGAAACAAATTAGCTTCCAGTTTTTTTGATAAGGCTTAATTGAATAAGCTGAAGTTAGAAGCGGATTGGCTACCATGCACAGCTGCACCAGATTTTGCTGTTTTAGTGAATCAACCCCTGTGCTCTTAAATGAATACTCCAATTTAAAACTTTGGAACCGATACATAAACACACATATAAACACACACAAATATGTAGACATTTTAACCTGCCAAACTATTTTTAAAGTTGTACAAATAATGATAACCCATCCACCTCTGGTGTATAGTACACAGTATAGAGAGAGCAGCACTTTTCGGAGTTTGCAGTGCTGGAGACTACATATACATTTACTGTCAATCTGACTTCAGTTTGCAGTTATTGTGTTGCTTCTTGGAATAAAAATATATTTCAAATAAGTTTTAAAAATAGGGTCATAGGACAGAAGAAAAGAGACAGGAGGCGCCCGTCTGAGTGTAGTAATAACACTGTATTTAATAGCAAAGGATTAAAAACACTCACAAAGGAAGTAATAAAACAAGCTCATCTGTGTATATGAGAGATGACCATTCCTCAAAACGTCCTGCAGGTGCCACCGGTGGTTGGTGCAATAGCAGCTTGTGAGTGGTTTTAATCCTTTCCTATTAAATACAGTGTTATTACTACTCTCTTTTCTTCTGTCCCTGCATACAGAGCTGGCTTGCTCCTAGAATTGCTGCTGTCTATTTGTGCAGGGGCGGACTGACCATTTGGAAACTCGGGCACTGCCCGAGGGCTCGGGGTCAGTAGGGGGCCCCATGAGATGCCCCTGGTACCTTTTTCATAGGCTTTTTTGAGTTTGGGCAAGGACACAGGGGCCCCATGATCCCCTATTGCCCGGGGCCCCATGAGTTTTCAGTCCGCCCCTGTTTTTGTGCTAAAAAGATTCCAGGTAAATTGCCTGAGAGACTCTTATAAGGACTTATTGTACACCAATGCATTTACATACCCTGTTTTAAGTACTTGTATGCCAATATTGCCATTATCATCTATTACTTTTTACGTTATAAATTTTATAATTTTTATCCTTTTCACCCTTACACTACTTTACTCCTGTGCGCCAGAGTTACTCATTTTTTAAAAATGGGGTCATAACCTTTAGACTTAGAGGCATGCACATGTATAGCTTTAATGTTTTGCGTTTTGCGATCAGTTTTTGTAAATTGTATATCTTTTTAAAACTGATGTTTTAGCTGTTTTAAATCTGATTTTTACCATAGAATTTTTGGAGCTGTACACAAGTAGCGAATCGCAGAGTCCCTTTTTTTTTTACCTCATTTACAAATATTCAATGTGGTTCTAAAGTCAAATTGCTTTTTACCCTAATGAACTAAGGTAAAACAAAAACTCGCTACTTGACTCCCCCACCAATTCAGTGCTGCTCCCTCTTTCTGGTCTTATAGGAGACACTTAGAGTAGCAGGAGTCATAGGTAGGAGGAGTGTAGAGTGACAGGACTGCCAAGGGGGAGGTAAGCCACCACTCTGTGCAATTTCATTGCACAAAGCCCTGTAGCAGTATTTCTACTATAGGGCGGACGGCAAGCGGTTCATTTTGAACCTTAGCTACTGAGCTCTGTAAACAAAAGACTTTATAAAATAGGAGTTAAGGAAAAACTTGGAAATAGATATGTGCATTTCAATTTGGATGCATTTGTTTATTGGAGAATTTCCTTTCTTAATATTTGTTTTCGGCTTTGGTTTCGTGTATTCAGTGATCCGGGTGGATTCAAAACATTTTGCAATTTTTTTTGAAGATTGCTATATATTTTGAGTGGATTCAATTTTCATATATCAAAACTATTCGGAAAGATTCAATATTTTTGGATGCAATGTAATACATATTGCAAAGTTTGGCAGCTCTGAATTTTTCAAACCTAAGAATTGCATTACATGGTAGAACTGAACTGACCTGCTTTCCAATTAGAAATTCCATTTTTCATCACAAATTTACCTGAATCTGAATTATCGAACAAATTCAGAAATTGAATTCATTTCTCCATGGGCTCAAACTATAATCACATTATGTGACGTCATCCAAATTAAACAAATACATTAATTAATTTTTTTATAACTTTTTTTGGACTTGTCATTCTTTTCTGTGTCCATTCGGAGATATGTATACAACCGACTCTCAAAAAAATTTATTTTTGTTCAAAAATCGATTCGTTATGAAATACTCTACTGGGAAAACACTTGAAAAGAAGCCAAGATCTTCACTTGATTAGTAAAAATTATGTATCTCCTTTAATCACTTGCCATCCGCCTGCTGTTTATAAACGGCAGGGCGGTGGCACTCCAGGGGCGGGTTGCCATTCATAAACGGCACCCGCCTTTTCTAGCTGTGCGCGCTCCCTGAGAGCGTGCAGCACCGCGATCTGGTGCCCGCTGTGTCCTCCGGACACAGTGAAACACCGATCGTTGGACGGGACCTCTGTACGAGGTCCCGATCATGTGATCACTGATTGGCCAATCAGTGATCACATGCAAAGTAGTAAGCAAGATGTCACTTGTGACATAATTGCTTACTACGTGTGAAATCTGTGAATGATCACAGAGGTCACATGGTACAAGGCTATTCACAACAGCCTTGTACCATGTGACAAGGTGTGACCAATCACAGCTCACTCAGTATTTCTCAATGGCTGCAAGAATACAGACAGAGAGAAAGAGAAATGATTGCTTTTACATCCTATATGGGTGTAAAAGCAATCACTGTAAAAAAAAAAAAATCTTCATCACCCCCCACAAGTAGTACAGTGTCACTGTGGTGGCACTGTACTGCTAGGGTGACAGTATGTAAAAAAAAAAACAAAAAAAAACCCCATAAATAATAATATAAAAAAATAAAATAAAAATGTAACAAAAATGTTTAAAAATTATAATTTTTGGTTATAAACTAATTTGGCTTATTTTTTTTTACTAAAAATATAACGGAATACATTTTGTTCAAGATTTATGATGAAAGATTATTTATTTGCAAAATTTTATAAGAAAAACACTTTTTTTCAAAATTTTTGGACTTTTTCATTTACATAGCAAAAAAAATAAAAATCCCAGCGGTGAATAAATACCACCAAAATAAAGCTTTATCTGTCTCAAAAAAATGGTAAAAAATTCATATGGGTACAGTATTGCATGACCGCGCAATTGTCATTCAAAGTGTGATAGCGCTGAAAGCTGAAAATTGCCCTGGACAGGAAGGGGGTAAAAGTGTCCGGACAGGAAGAGGTTAAGAAACATTATTTGTAACTAGGAATTTCTTTAAGGTGCAACTCCAACCCAACTGTTTTATTTATTTATTTGTTTGTTTGTTTGCTCGTTAATAGAATGGTAAGAGGGTCAGAGGCTTGGTCACATTTTTATTACCATCTGTGTTCCCTTTTTTTGGTGACCATTGCCGCTGTGACTGCAAGCAAAGGAACATCCCAAATTCTGACACCAGAACAGAAGTAGAAGGAAAATCTTCCACTGGGTATTTCCTTGGCTGTGGAGAGATTTATCCTTGCTTCCTGTTGCATTTACAGGACTGGAGGTGATCGGAAATCTCCCCAAAGGGACAAAATTACAGTGGTCAACCATTCTCTACTCTATCCAAAAAGAAAAACGTTTTGGCTTTAGATATTTAAATACAAAAAAAAAAGTTTTAAAATTCCACTTTAATTCTACCCAACTCTCTATTTAGACCCAGGTAAGGAATATAAAGAAACAAAACATTCTTTCACGCATTGCATTCTGTGTGTGCATCTTATGAAATAATCATAACAATAAAAGTTAGGAATATGTTATTTTTGTTTTGCTGTAGTTAAATTATACGAAGCAGACACAATAAAAGTCGAACTTTTAAGGAATAAGAAGCACAATAAAAATCTAATATTCCACTCGTATATTTTATGCAGTCTGGAAAATATATTGTTCTAGCGTGAGTCAGGGGAAAATACATTAAGTGCCAGATCTCTCACAAAACTAAAATATGGTATGTCACCTGCAGATAAAATATGTATATGTTTTCCTCCAGCTTGTCTGAACTGAAATTCTATAATTTCATCTAATCAAGTATATTTTATATTTATCTCTTGGATTAACTGACCTTAAAGTTTCACTTTGATACAGATTATGATATGCATCAATAAAACTATTTATGTGACACGTTCAGAAATTATTAAACATTTATATACCATGCCACAAGGAATATTATATAGATTTGTCACACTGGAAAGAGATGTGCACTGTATAGGGACAAAATGACAGTTTAATATGCAGGTGAAAGTAATAATAATAATTTAAGGATACATTTTAATCTAAGAAATCCTGATAATACTACCAAATTTATCTACAATACTTCAGCTCTATAAACTGACAAAGGATCTCTGCTTCTCTACTTGTTACAAAATATTTACTTAAAGTTAAGCTCCAAGAAAACAGCTCAATACAGTATTTGAAGCTGTTTTACCTTTCAAATGATTTATATCCCTGTCCATTAAGTGCTGGAGTTTACAGTCCTGGCAGACTGCACAGCCAGGTTGGTGACTGGACTGCTTGCAATAAAAGAAAGTCATTTCCTAAAGCCTGGCACACACATTATGTTTTTTTTTTTCGTTCAGCCCAGTGGGCTCAGAGAGATTGCTGTAATGGCGATGATAGCCATTGGCTGCGAGATGCAAGCCATTGGCCATTGTCTGCGAGATGCTAGCCATTGGCCATTGGCTGTGACAACTGATCAAAAGCTGGCTTTCCAGTATGTCCCTTCGACAAAAGCCAGTCCTTGTACCAGCTTCTGTCAGAGGGACATCTGTACACACGGTCTGAATGTCAGCCCGTTCTTGCTGAACCAGTTGATATTCCGATCATGTGGACCCAGCTTGACCCCAGTCTGTGATTGGACAATAAAGAAGCAGATGCAGGCTAATGAGTTCATCATTTAGATTTCTCCTTCTGCCCTCATGTTCCTTATCAGTCTGATTTAATTAACTGATACGAAATCAAACTTAGAAGCTTAAGTGTCCATAGATGGACTGAAATGTGGATGATTCAGCAGGGATCAAAGGAAATTTGATCCACCTATGGCCGTTCTGACTTGGCAGAAGTGTATTTAACAATTGATTTATGTTTAAGAGCATTTTTTAAAATTTTCATTTGATTAGTGACTGCAGCCAATCAGCTGAAGCGCTGATCAGTTTATCCTGATAGCAGACGAGTCCCCACTGTCAGAACACAATAGTGCAGTGGGGATGATTCCTCCATCCACCTTGCTTATGTGGATGGAGGAATCATTTCAATTTATTCCAGTCAGACCTTTAAAAAAAATGGCCCATCTATGGGCAACCTTACACTAGTTGCACAGTTGTGTTTAAAAATGTATTTAATGTTTTTTTTTTTTCAAACTGGTCCCTTTTAAATCTGCATCAGGAATCCGGCTAATTGTCCCAACACCATTTAAAAGCAGAACTCTGACTTGCACTATGTGCTGGACGTGTTGGCTGGGCCCAGGAGCTGGGTCTATCAGTTCAGCAGCTAGGGCCGACCTGATCTTTTGTTGCAGAGCTGAAGAACATGAAGTAAAATTTAAAAAAAATGCTAAATATAGAATAGATAGATAGATAGATAGATATAGACAGATATATAGTGTCCCCCCCCCCAGTTAGGTGCTAATATATACAGATATACTCAAATGTTTGCATACCCTGGCAGAAATCATGAAATTTTGACTTTGATAATGAAAATATGACTGATAATGCCAAAAAACTGTCTTTTTTTTAAGGATAGTGATCATTTGAAGCCATTTATTATCATATGTTATTATGGCCCTGATCAAAAGTTTACACATCCTGGACTATTTGGCCTTGATACAGATGCACAGGTTAAAATGGCAAAGAAAGGTTAATTTCTCACATCTGTGGCTTTTAAATTGCAATTAGTGTCTGTGCATAAATAGTCAATGAGTTTGTTAGCTCTCATGTGGATCCACTAAGCAAGCTAGATCTAGATTACGATGTTGGGTTGTTTTTTAGGGGTTGGGCTTGGCCCCTTAGTTCCAGTGAAGGGAACTCTTAAGGCATCAGCATACCAAGACATTTTGGACAATTTCACGCTCCCAACTTTGTGGGAACAGTTTAGGGATGGCCCATTCCTGTTCCAACATGATTACGCACCAGTGCACAAAGCAAGGTCCATAAAGATGAGCCAGTTTGGGGTGGAGGAACATGACTGGCCTGCACAGAGTTCTGACTTTAACCAGATAGAACACTTTTGGGATACATTAAAGTGGAAACAAGCCAGGTCTTCTCATCCGAAATCAGTGGCTGACCTCACAAATGCATTTCTGGAAGAATGGTCAAACATTCCCATAGACACACTCCTAAACCTTGTGGACAGCCTTCCCAGGAGAGTTGAAGCTATTATAGCTGCAAAGGGTGGGCCAACTCCATATTGAACCCTACGGACTAAGACTGGGATGCCATTAAAGTTCATGTGTGTGTAAAGGCAGGTGCCCCAATACTTTTGGGAATATAGTGTATACTGTATATATATATATATATACATATATATATATACTAGAAATAGGTGCACATGGTTCAAAACATATCTTGCTAATCCAAGCAATGTTTTTTCAGGGCAGCGTGAATGAGCTAGACGCATGCCAGCAGTTCATTGAAGTCCATCTGCCATGGTGGAAGACAGTACTTGTAGTTTATTCATTCATAGGAATCTGTGAATCTGTGAAAGAATGACATATGTGGGCAGAGCCGTGCTGTTTTGAAAAGGACAGAACCCCTGCCCATCTTCACGGGGGATTGGATGGAGAGGAGGCAGGAGCTGGAACATGTTACATGTTACACGTTGCTCCCTAAATATGGGTAGAAGCTCTGACAGAACTCAGTATTACTAGCCCCGCATGCAGTAAATGATGAAATTGAGGCTTCCCACCTGTTAGCTAGGTGTCTCATCACACAGCAAAAGAATGTTACATCACTTCCGCTTTCAACACAAAATATGTTGTCACTTTCACACATGCAAATCATGTAGCATTTCCATTTTTTTGTCTAACCCCTGTATGTTTAGAAAAGGTAGGCCAGTCAGCCTAACATCGATAGTATGTAAACTATTGAAAGAAATGATAAGGGGCCATACCCAAGAATCTGCTGATGAAAATAGTGACCAACATAGAGTTATGAAAGACCGTTCTTGCCCGACCAACCTTTTAACATTCTCTGAGGATGTAGCTGTAATTTGCATAGAGGATGGCCTGTAGACGTAGTGTATCTAGGTTTCTGAAGGCATTTGATACAATACCCCACAAATGATTAGTTTACAAATTAAGTCATTTGACATTGATGACATTGTATGCATATGGATAGAAAACTGGTTACAGGAACTCATTCAGAGGGTGGTAATTAATGGAATGATTTATAATGGTCTTGAGTTGTGAGCAGTTGACCCCAGTGCTCTGTCCTGGGACCATTTCTGTTTAACTTTTCATAAATGATATAGAGGTTGGAATAAATAGTTCAATCTCAGTGTTTGCTGATGATACAAAGCTAAGAAGGGCAATAACTTCACAACAGGATACAGGATGCAACTTTACAAGAAGACCTAGGTAAAACAGAGGGGTGGGCAGCTATATGGCAGATGAGGTTCAATGTAGGAAAATGTAAAATAATACACTTGGAAGCTTCAAGTATGAAGTTACTTGCTAGCAAGAGAACCTGGTGGAAATCTGGTGGAATCAAGGATACAAAAGGAACTCGGGGTCCTAGTAAATCATTGACTCAGCAATAGCATGTAATACCAAACTGCTGCAAGCATGGCCAGCAGACTATTAGTATGCATTAAAAAGGGTATCTACTCGAGATAAAACTGTACCACTTTACAAAACTCTGCTTGGGCCACATCTTGAGTGTGTGGTCCAGTTTGGTCACCAAACTTCAAGAAGGATGTTGTTGAACTAGACAGAGTCCAGAGAAGAACAACAAAGCTAATAAGAAGACTAGAAGATCTTAGTTAAGAGGAACTACTACAAATATTACACTTATTCTCTCTGGAGAAAAGATACTTAAAGCAGAACTTCACCCATAATAACTTGATAAATAATAATGTTCTCTAGTAGAGATGAGCGAATCGAACCAGGCGAACCGGAATTCGAGTCGAATTTCAGGAAATATTCGATTCGCGGCGAAACCGAAATTTTGCCTACTTCGGGTGCGCGAATCGAACATTTCCCGATCAGCCGGCAAAAGTGTCCCTGCAGTGAGCTCCGCTATTTCTGACAGTTCTCTGACAGAAGGAACACATGTTTAGCGGTTGAAACATTGTATCTATTAGTTTACATTTAGGATACAGATGTTTCAACCACTGTTCATGTGAAGAAGCTGTGAGAGAACTGTCAGAAATAGAGGAACTCTGCACATACACTTTTTGCCGGCTTGGAATTATTCTTCTTTTCATCCTACTTCTTCTTCTTCTTCATCTTCATCCTCAGAAGAAGAGGATGAGGATGAGGATGAAGAAGAAGAAGAAGAAGTAGGATGAAAAGAAGAATAATTCCAAGCCGGCAAAAAGTGTATGTGCAGAGTTCCTCTATTTCTGACAGTTCTCTCACAGCTTCTTCACATGTACAGCGGTTGAAACATCTGTATCCTAAATGGAAACTAATAGATACAATTTGTATCTATTAGTTTCCATTTAGGATACAGATGTTTCAACCGCTGTACATGTGAAGAAGCTGTGAGAGAACTGTCAGAAATAGAGGAACTCTGCACATACACTTTTTGCCGGCTTGGAATTATTCTTCTTTTCATCCTACTTCTTCTTCTTCTTCTTCTTCTTCTTCTTCATCCTCATCCTCATCCTCTTCTTCTGAGGATGAGGATGAGGATGAAGAAGAAGAAGAAACAGTAGGATGAAAATAAGAATAATTCCAAGCCGGCAAAAAGTGTATGTGCAGAGTTCCTCTATTCTGCAGATACACTTAGAGGAGCTCTGCACATACACTTTTTGCCTGTTTGGAATTAATCTTATTTTCATCCTACTTCTTCTTCTTCTTCTTCTTCTTTATCCTCATCCTCAGAAGAAGAAGAAGAGGATGAAGAAGAAGAAGAAGAAGAAGAAGAAGAAGAAGTAGGATGAAAATAAGAATAATTGCAAGCCGGCAAAAAGTGTATGTGCAGAGTTCCTCTATTCTGCAGATACACTTAGAGGAGCTCTGCAGATACACTTAGAGGAGCTCTGCACATACACTTTTTGCCGGCTTGGAATTAATC
The DNA here is from genome assembly GCF_062004578.1 of Staurois parvus. Lineage (NCBI taxonomy): Eukaryota > Metazoa > Chordata > Amphibia > Anura > Ranidae > Staurois > Staurois parvus. Next base: position 4,260,731 of record NW_028318781.1, read on the forward strand.
TTATTTTCATCCTACTTCTTCTTCTTCTTCTTCTTCTTCTTCTTCATCCTCATCCTCATCCTCAGAAGAAGAAGAAGATGAGGATGAGGATGAAGAAGAAGAAGAAGAAGAAGAAGAAGAAGCAGGATGAAAATAAGAATAATTCCAAGCCGGCAAAAAGTGTATGTGCAGAGCTCCTCTAAGTGTATCTGCAGAGCTCCTCTAAGTGTATCTGCAGAATAGAGGAACTCTGCACATACACTTTTTGCCGGAAACCGCTGTATGGAGGGAATGTCCCAGAACTGTCATAAATAGTCTATTTCTGACAGTTCTGGGACATTCACTCCATACAGCTGTTTCAACCGCTGTATGGAGGGAATGTCATAGAACTGTCAGAAATAGACTATTAATGACAGTTCTGGGACTGTCCTTCCATACAGCGGTTGAAACATTGTATCTATTTGTTTCCATAAATGGATCCATTTATGGAAACAAATAGATACAATGTTTCAACCGCTGTATGGAAGGACAGTCCCAGAACTGTCATTAATAGTCTATTTCTGACAGTTCTATGACATTCCCTCCATACAGCGGTTGAAACAGCTGTATGGAGTGAATGTCCCAGAACTGTCAGAAATAGACTATTTATGACAGTTCTGGGACATTCACTCCATACAGCGGTTGAAACATTGTATCTATTTTTTTCCATAAATGACATTCTGCAGATACACTTAGAGGAGCGCTGCAGATACACTTTTTGCCGGCTTGGAATTATTCTTATTTTCATCCTACTTCTTCTTTTTCTTCTTATGAGGATGAGGATGAAGAAGAAGAAGTAGGAGGAAAATAAGATTAATTCCAAGCCGGCAAAAAGTGTATCTGCAGCGCTCCTCTAAGTGTATTTGCAGAATGTCATTTATGGAAAAAAATAGATACAATGTTTCAACCGCTGTATGGAAGGACAGTCCCAGAACTGTCATAAATAGTCTATTTCTGACAGTTGTGGGACATTCACTCCATACAGCTGTTTCAACCGCTGTATGGAGGGAATGTCATAGAACTGTCAGAAATAGACTATTAATGACAGTTCTGGGACTGTCCTTCCATACAGCGGTTGAAACATTGTATGTATTTGTTTCCATAAATGGATCCATTTATGGAAACAAATACATACAATGTTTCAACCGCTGTATGGAAGGACAGTCCCAGAACTGTCATTAATAGTCTATTTCTGACAGTTCCATGACATTCCCTCCATACAGCGGTTGAAACAGCTGTATGGAGTGAATGTCCCAGAACTGTCAGAAATAGACAGAAACTGTCACAGAACTGTCCTTCTTCTCATCCTTCTCCTTCTTCTCATCCTTCTTCTCATCCTTCTTCTCATCCTTCTTCTCATCCTTCTTCTTCTCATCCTTCTCCTTCTTCTCATCCTTCTCCTTCTTCTCATCCTTCTCCTTCTCCTTCTTCTCATCCTTCTCCTTCTTCTCATCCTTCTCCTTCTCCTTCTTCTCATCCTTCTCCTTCTTCTCATCCTTCTCCTTCTCCTTCTTCTCATCCTTCTCCTTCTCCTTCTTCTCATCCTTCTCCTTCTCCTTCTTCTCATCCTTCTCCTTCTTCTCATCCTTCTCCTTCTCCATCTTCTCATCCTTCTCCTTCTCCTTCTCCTTCTTCTCATCCTTCTCCTTCTCCTTCTTCTCATCCTTCTCCTTCTCCTTCTTCTCATCCTTCTCCTTCTCCTTCTTCTCATCCTTCTCCTTCTCCTTCTTCTCATCCTTCTCCTTCTCCATCTTCTCATCCTTCTCCTTCTCCTTCTTCTCATCCTTCTCCTTCTTCTCATCCTTCTCCTTCTCCATCTTCTCATCCTTCTCCTTTTCCTTCTTCTCATCCTTCTCCTTCTGCTTCTCCTTCTCCTTCTTCTCATCCTTCTCCTTCTTCTCATCCTTCTCCTTCTTCTCATCCTTCTCCTTCTTCTCATCCTTCTCCTTCTTCTCATCCTTCTCCTTCTTCTCATCCTTCTCCTCATCCTTCTCCTTCTTCTCATCCTTCTCCTTCTCCTTCTTCTCATCCTTCTCCTTCTCCTTCTTCTCATCCTTCTCCTTCTCCATCTTCTCATCCTTCTCCTTCTCCTTCTTCTCATCCTTCTCCTTCTTCTCATCCTTCTCCTTCTCCTTCTTCTCATCCTTCTCCTTCTTCTCATCCTTCTCCTTCTCCTCATCCTTCTCCTTCTCCTTCTTCTCATCCTTCTCCTTCTTCTCATCCTTCTCCTTCTTCTCATCCTTCTCCTTCTCCTCATCCTTCTCCTTCTTCTCATCCTTCTCCTTCTCCTTCTTCTCATCCTTCTCCTTCTCCTTCTTCTCATCCTTCTTCTCATCCTTCTCCTTCTTCTCATCCTTCTCCTTCTCCTTCTTCTCATCCTTCTCCTTCTCCATCTTCTCATCCTTCTCCTTCTCCATCTTCTCATCCTTCTCCTTTTCCTTCTTCTCATCCTTCTCCTTCTGCTTCTCCTTCTCCTTCTCCGTCTTCTCATCCTTCTCCTTCTCATCCTTCTCCTTCTTCTCATCCTTCTCCTCATCCTTCTCCTTCTTCTCATCCTTCTCCTTCTTCTCATCCTTCTCCTTCTCCTTCTTCTCATCCTTCTCCTTATTCTCATCCTTCTCCTTCTTCTCATCCTTCTCCTTCTCCTTCTTCTCATCCTTCTTCTCATCCTTCTCCTTCTTCTCATCCTTCTCCTTCTCCTTCTTCTCATCCTTCTCCTTCTCCATCTTCTCATCCTTCTCCTTCTCCTTCTTCTCATCCTTCTCCTTCTTCTCATCCTTCTCCTTCTCCTTCTTCTCATCCTTCTCCTTCTTCTCATCCTTCTCCTTCTCCTCATCCTTCTCCTTCTCCTTCTTCTCATCCTTCTCCTTCTCCTTCTTCTCATCCTTCTCCTTCTTCTCATCCTTCTCCTTCTCCTCATCCTTCTCCTTCTCCTTCTTCTCATCCTTCTCCTTCTCCTTCTTCTCATCCTTCTCCTTCTCCTTCTTCTCATCCTTCTTCTCATCCTTCTCCTTCTTCTCATCCTTCTCCTTCTCCTTCTTCTCATCCTTCTCCTTCTCCATCTTCTCATCCTTCTCCTTCTCCATCTTCTCATCCTTCTCCTTTTCCTTCTTCTCATCCTTCTCCTTCTGCTTCTCCTTCTCCTCCGTCTTCTCATCCTTCTCCTTCTCATCCTTCTCCTTCTTCTCATCCTTCTTCTCATCCTTCTCCTTCTTCTCATCCTTCTCCTTCTTCTCATCCTTCTCCTTCTTCTCATCCTTCTCCTTCTTCTCATCCTTCTTCTCATCCTTCTCCTTCTTCTCATCCTTCTCCTTCTCCTTCTTCTCATCCTTCTCCTTCTCCTTCTTCTCATCCTTCTCCTTCTTCTCATCCTTCTCATCCTTCTCCTTCTCCTTCTTCTCATCCTTCTCCTTCTTCTCATCCTTCTTCTCATCCTTCTTCTCATCCTTCTTCTCATCCTTCTCCTTCTTCTCATCCTTCTCCTTCTTCTCATCCTTCTTCTCATCCTTCTCCTTCTTCTCATCCTTCTCCTTCTCCTTCTTCTCATCCTTCTCCTTCTCCTTCTTCTCATCCTTCTCCTTCTCATCCTTCCTCTTTCTTCTCATCCTTCTCCTTCTTCTCATCCTTCTCCTTCTCCTTCTTCTCATCCTTCTTCTCCTTCTCCTTCTCCTTCTTCTCATCCTTCTCCTTCTCCATCTTCTCATCCTTCTCCTTTTCCTTCTTCTCATCCTTCTCCTTCTGCTTCTCCTTCTCCTTCTCCGTCTTCTCATCCTTCTCCTTCTCATCCTTCTCCTTCTTCTCATCCTTCTCCTCATCCTTCTCCTTCTTCTCATCCTTCTCCTTCTCCTTCTTCTCATCCTTCTCCTTCTTCTCATCCTTCTCCTTCTTCTCATCCTTCTCCTTCTTCTCATCCTTCTCCTTCTCCTTCTTCTCATCCTTCTCCTTCTTCTCATCCTTCTCCTTCTTCTCATCCTTCTCCTTCTTCTCATCCTTCTTCTCATCCTTCTCCTTCTTCTCATCCTTCTCCTTCTTCTCATCCTTCTCCTTCTCCATCTTCTCATCCTTCTCCTTCTCCTTCTTCTCATCCTTCTCCTTCTTCTCATCCTTCTCCTTCTCCTTCTTCTCATCCTTCTCCTTCTTCTCATCCTTCTCCTTCTCCTCATCCTTCTCCTTCTCCTTCTTCTCATCCTTCTCCTTCTCCTTCTTCTCATCCTTCTCCTTCTTCTCATCCTTCTCCATCTCCTCATCCTTCTCCTTCTCCTTCTTCTCATCCTTCTCCTTCTCCTTCTTCTCATCCTTCTCCTTCTCCTTCTTCTCATCCTTCTTCTCATCCTTCTCCTTCTTCTCATCCTTCTCCTTCTCCATCTTCTCATCCTTCTCCTTCTCCATCTTCTCATCCTTCTCCTTTTCCTTCTTCTCATCCTTCTCCTTCTGCTTCTCCTTCTCCTCCGTCTTCTCATCCTTCTCCTTCTCATCCTTCTCCTTCTTCTCATCCTTCTTCTCATCCTTCTCCTTCTTCTCATCCTTCTCCTTCTTCTCATCCTTCTTCTTCTTCTCATCCTTCTTCTCATCCTTCTCCTTCTTCTCATCCTTCTCCTTCTCCTTCTTCTCATCCTTCTCCTTCTCCTTCTTCTCATCCTTCTCCTTCTTCTCATCCTTCTCCTTCTCATCCTTCTCCTTCTCCTTCTTCTCATCCTTCTCCTTCTTCTCATCCTTCTTCTCATCCTTCTTCTCATCCTTCTCCTTCTTCTCATCCTTCTCCTTCTTCTCATCCTTCTTCTCATCCTTCTCCTTCTTCTCATCCTTCTCCTTCTCCTTCTTCTCATCCTTCTCCTTCTCCTTCTTCTCATCCTTCTCCTTCTCATCCTTCTCTTTCTTCTCATCCTTCTCCTTCTTCTCATCCTTCTCCTTCTCCTTCTTCTCATCCTTCTTCTCCTTCTCCTTCTCCTTCTTCTCATCCTTCTCCTTCTCCTTCTTCTCATCCTTCTCCTTCTCCTTCTTCTCATCCTTCTCCTTCTTCTCATCCTTCTCCTTCTCCTTCTCTTTCCTCATCTCCAAGGGCATTTAAATTAAAGGTACAGTGTTCTGCACTAATTTAAAGGCTCTCTGAAGCCTAGAAACCCTTTTTATAAGTCATCTTCGTAGCGAAGAAATTCGCATCGAATCGAATTTCACACTGGAATTCGCCGAATCAGCCGAATCGAATTTTTGAGAAATTCGCTCATCTCTATTCTCTAGCAAGGAACATACATTCCACGATAATAATTATGCTACCAAAATCAGTGTGTGCTGTAAATTGCCTCCAGCATTGTTCCTGTTTCTTTTTGCTGGAGGCTGCCATTTTGTTGATGCCTAGAGTCCCCAGCAGTAAATCTTTGGGCTGTCAACAGTCTGGCCACTACATTTTTGGCACAGTGCTAAAATAAAATAGAGAGCATTCGAGCATGTGCAGAGCAGGGTGAGACAGTGTATTACTGGATTTTAAATATGCCCGTTTTACATAGCTATACCTGCAAAAGGTGCCAGCATGAAGTGATCTAGAAGGATTTAATTTTCTGGCTAAAGTTCGACTTTAAGAGGGGATATGACAACAATATTCAGATCTTTAAATGGTGACTGTCTCTTTGGGAGAAAACTGTTTAGGTCTCGAAAGAAGATGCATGGCCTATGAAGTTGGACAAGAAGCAGTTAGATTTAGTGATGGATGGATAAATAAAAAGACAAAATAATAGACAAATGGATAGATAAACCAACCGATGGGCAGAAGGAAGATTGGGTGGACAGATGGACTGATGGATGGATGGGTTATTAATAGATAGAATGATTCCTGGATGGATAGAAAAACAGAAGAATGGATGGATAGATTAATGGACCTTTCATAGATAGATACTGTAGATAGATAGATAGATAGATAGATAGATTAGATACTGTAAGCAGATTTAATTCTGTACAAATGCAGCTACAGCTCAGATGCGTGTGTGTATACTAAATTATTACTATAAAACAGCTAACTATGTATAACTAACTATGTATATTTTACAGGTAATTGATTTGTAGTTGGAATTCTACTTTAACAATATTTTCTCTTTGATGCGCCAAAAAATAGCATTTATTATGGAGACAAAGTTCTTGTCTTTGTTGTTTTATATTTATTAAGGAGACTAAATTCCTGTCTGTTTTTTTGCATGTCTTATAGAGAATAAATCTCTGTGTTGTTTTACATTTATTACTGAGATGAAAGTTTCTGTATACGTTGACTTGGGTAAAACAAATGCTTAAATTTTTGAAGTAAAAATTAGGACAAAAATAAGTACATTTCAAATTAAGCCGTTCCAGCTTTCCAAATGAATGAAAACTTGGTCAATTTCCTGTCTGCTACACCTGAGACCCATCAAACAATGGAAAACAATTTGTTCAAAGCTGCAACTGTCATTCTCTATTACTGCCAATACCCATGAAGGGCCGATTCTCTTTCAGCCTCCTCTGCTGCAGAAAAACAAAGTTCCTATTTTATATGACAGTTGTGGACATTGGAATAATACACAATATAACCCAATCAATAGAGTGTAAAATATCTGAGAGTCAAAGACAGATGTTCAGAAATGAACATCACGCTTCTACATGGAATTATTATTATGACATAGAGAAAAAGATTAATAAAAATCAGCTAGTTGGGGAAATATAATGAGGTTAACTATTTCATGGCTGTCTACAGTACAGTTTTGTCATAAACACTCACTTGAATCTCTGAACTAACAGATAAAACACCAGTTATCCTAACCATATCTAAATGAGATCTTTATTTTGGTTGGAGTGTCTACCTTTGTGCAAAGCTCTAAGGCCTTATTTACACTGACGCCAAAAAAAGGCAGTTGAACGGAGATTTTGCTGCCCCCTGTCTGCATACCTAAAACATAACATGCAGCCAGAGGGGGTCGTACACAAGCTGAGGATGTGATGCTTTGATTCTTGACCATGGCAATTTTACTTCGGCATGCTGAATTGACAGGCAGCTCCACCTGTCAAGCTCTACATTATATTATACGCTTGGCTTGTGATTGTGGCCCAGTATTTTCTGCAAAAACCAGCTGCCTTTCCACTGCCCTCTAAAAAGTGTTTCAGCATCTCAGGGGGACAGAAGAAGGACCCCATTGTTTAAAGCAATTTCAAAGTAAACAAGTATATAGAGCTAATTTCTGCACCACTGTGCCCCCACTTACCCCAAAAAACTACACTAAAGGGGGTATCTAACCTTTTACAGGCTTTCTAAATTTGGAAGCACCCTCTCTCCAACTTGCTGGAGAACATGTAGCCAAATAGGCAAAAACTATTAAACACATACTAGTAACTCAACTTCACAAAGTTACGTAATGCCAGCCCTGTTATTCAAGATGGCAAAAGACTCCCTACCCAGAAGACTGGGCGAAGATAGAAGTGCAATTGATGGAGCAATAAGGGAGATTATGGTCATTATGGAGTTACGTTATGCCAGCCCTGTCTATAAAGATGACTTTTCAAGAGACTTGAAACCTGGAAGAAGACTGGGTAAAGATAGAAGTGCCATTGATGGAGTAATGAGGCAGATTATGGCCAATGCATCACTGGAGTAGGGCACTTTTAAAGCTAGCCTGCAGGCAGGTGAAGCAGCAGGACAGACCGATGGCAGATATCCTTGCACGGACCTTGGCGTCAGTAAGCTGGGGGTTTGTAGCGAGGAGCAGGATCTGGATGCGGCCGTGTTGGATGGATGGATTGCTGGGGAGCAAGATGGAGGATGCAAGGTCAGAAGAGCCGGGTCGGTAGCAGTCAGGCATAGATGGCAAGAGGTAGCGTAGTCGGGTCACAGGCCAGATCAGCAGGAGAAGGTCAATCAGACAAGAGCAGGAGGCAGAAGAGTAATCCAAGACAAGCCGGGGGTCAGGGCAGGTAGCAAACAAGCGTAGGTCAGGAACAAGCTGGTTCAGTATCAGGAGTCAAGCACAAGGATCAGAATACACACTCAGGAGCTAAAGACCAAACGGCAAAGAGACAATACTGCAGCCAGTTTAAATAGCCCTTTTGGCACCTGCATTAGTGACAGACGTGCGCCTGGATGCACGAGTACAACTGCGCACGCCTTTGCCCAAGTACATACACATCTGTCCGGCCCGTCACTGTTCTACGCATGCGCATACTTGTGCTCCGCAAATCCTCGCCTGCATTATGGGCAAGCCCTTCCTGACAACACATCTAAAAAGCTAATAAGAGCACAGAATGTAGATGTGGATTGGTGTGAGGGCATCTGTTTATTGGGAAGCCATAAAGAATAGTTCTACAATAGTCAAGCTGAATACATAGAAGCATACATTATTACAAAATGCCTGCAATGATGAACTGGGTGATTAAATATTTTATCCTTTTTTTTTTAAAATAAGAGTGATACATTGTTAGGAGATACGAATGCGTTGGGGTCCCTGGCCAGCAGAAGCTCAGAATAAGTTTTAGCAGCTATTAGATCATTCTACCCAGCAGGTTGGTCTGATGTATTCCATTAATGCACTCAAATATTTTCTTCTTAAATTTTCATGTTTGACCAGAGGATGACTTTAATATTGAACTGTCTTTTCCTTGGATCTCTGCCTTAATATTGTGAAACCTCTCAATATTGTGCATACCACAAGTGGTTTAATTTAAATACATAATTTTAAAATTAAATGATAATATAATTGATTTGTATCTTTCTTCAAAGGTATTATTGTGAACGCCATTAGTTTATACTATTCTGTTAACCTCAAAGAATCTTTTAAGCGACAGTTACATGCTACATGACATTGCTGTTTGAAGAAAGTAACATAGCAGTCATTTGGTCACAGAATACAAGTAAATAGAAGTTGAAAGAACAATTTTATCTTGACAGTCACTGGGGTAATTGCTATCATAAATATCATATTAATATAATTATATTCAGGGTCTCTATCCACACACTCTGCAAATTGACGTGAAATATGTAAATTCAGTTAGCACTGCGTACATAGGTCATAAAGTATAGCTAACACACTAATCATTTTTATGTGTGCTAGAGAAGATGTGATATTATATATAAAGTATGAAAATGAATATTTTGCCAATGTATCTGTAGTATATTTTCTGCTTTGTTGGGTATACTAATAAATATGAACAGTTTAAAGCTAACCTCCAGCAGATATAAAATACAAAAATTAATACAACTCTGTCATTATTATTACATCATGAAATGTGGTTTCAAATGCAAGTAGTTTGAGTATCTAAATTCGACTTAGTATTTGTCTATTGCAGTCCACTGTACAGGAGAGCTCAGACTAGGAGAAGTAGAAGCAGCACAAGAAGCTAGTCAGTTGTGCTGTGGTGCCATTGTACAGGAACATACTGACAGCAGAAAATAGCAGAGTGACAGAGAGATATACTCTTTGGTGTGTTGCTGTCAAGGTCCTACCTTTTCCCAGAAGTGATGCTGCTCTATGTGCTGGCATCCATCTTGGGTTTCTGCAAAGCATGGTGGGAGCCTTTTATGCTTTCAGGCCTCTGCGGTCCATCCCCCAGAGGGGTGTGGTTGATCACATTTAAGCCTGTTGTCTGCACTTGCTCTTTGCATTCGTGTCTTGTATGTTCGTGTTGCAGCAAGCTCTGTTTCTACTCTCGCGGCTCTCCTGGAAACTGACTCTGCTTTGTCTAGACCGGGTGTCGGCAACCCGCGGCTCCGGAGCCGCATGCGGCTCTTTTTCACCTTTCCTGCGGCTCCGGAGCACACTGCCCACCAGGTGACAGGCAATAGGGTCGGCAAGCCGCGGCTCTTTTAATGCAGCTCTTCTGTGTGCCGGGCGCCCGCTGGCAAACATTGGCTGTCAGGATGTAGGCGGGGCAGCCCGGATGTAGGCGGGGCAGCGTGACGAACTCCTCTCCTCTCACAGTCCGCCCTGAAGACCAGAACGGCGCGGGAACCCAGCGAGAGGAACGCGCGGAGCAAAGGTAAGTGAATTCACACAATATGGGGAATGAATTACTATAGGGGGGATGAATTACTATATGGGGGATGAATTACTATATGGGGGATGAATTACTATATGGGGGATGAATTACTATAGGGGGGATGAATTACTATAGGGGGGATGAATTACTATGGGGGATGAATTACTATATGGGGGATGAATTACTATGGGGGATGAATTACTATATGGGGGATGAATTACTATATGGGGGATGTATTTTCAGTTTTAAAAATGTTTCTCTCAAAATAAATTTCAATTGTGGTTTTGGCGAGATTTGGCTCAGTCGAAAAAAAAGGTTGCCCACCACTGACCTAAGGCTATGATTGTGATTATGACGATACACTGTGGCCCTGATTAACCCTTTGCTTACTGGGCCCTTAAACCCCCTTCATGACCAGAGCGTTTTTTGCAATATATGCAGTGTCGGATTTGTTTTAAATGTTGCAATGGTTTTGCGGCTCCCAGTCTTTTTTTCCCTCTCGGAAACGGGTCCAAGTGGCTCTTTATGTCTTAAAGGTTGCAGACCCCTGGTCTAGACTATTCTCAGCCTTATCCCTTTATCTGACCTCCCGTTGCTGAACCCGGCTTGTGACCTGTGTAGTCTTGTCTACCGTTCTGTACTGTCTGACCCGCTGTTATCGACCCGACCTGTCCGACTACGCTATCATTCTTATCTGGTTCCTACCAGCTATACTCCATTGGCGGTGGCCATTACCGCAGCTGGGGTTTCTCGGGGGCCGCGACCTGGTCCCTGGCTGCGTCAAGTCCATCCCCACCATCAGGGGCCCTGGTGAAGGGCAGCCTGGGGCTTAGACTCCGCGCCCTGAGGGACTCCGGTCTGTGGGTGTCGTCAGTCGGTGCGTGACCCTACCATTAGGCCTGCCTGTCCATTCCACAGCTCCTGCCCTGACATTACACGAATGCCATGAATCCTGAGGGTGCAGGTACGCCTCCGCTTCCCATGTTAGTCGCCAGACTTGATCAACAGGATCTCCTGTTGGATCAGTTCGCTCAGGCGTTGCAGACTCTGCTTGCACACACAGTGCACCTTGCTCCTGGTGCTATTAGGCCGGTTGTCACTCCGGTGGTCGCCCCCCGCTGCGGCACCCGTTGTTGCGCCTACCGCCGAGGTTCCCAGAGGTATGACTGGTTCAGCCCCTCTTCCACAGCGCTTTGGGGGTGAGCCGAGTCAGTGTCGTGGGTTCCTTAACCAGGTGGGCATTTATTTTGAGTTAATACCCCACGCTTTTCCTACTGAGAGGTCAAAGGTGGGCTTCCTAATTTTGCTGTTCTCAGACAAGGCCTTGGCGTGGGCAAATCCCTTATGGGAGAGGAATGACCCAGTGATTGACAAGTTTTCCGGTTTTGTCAACGCCTTCCGTAGGGTATTCGACGTGCCGACTCGCTCCGCCTGGTGGCTGCTTTTTCTCATGGCCTTTCTGATGCGTTGAAGGACGAGATTGCAGCCAAGGAACTGCCTGTGGAGCTAGAAGCACTCATTTCCTTCCTAATCCTGATTGACACCAGGCTCAGGGAGAGGCCTCTACTCAAGGAGCGCCTGCGGAGGCCTCCCAACCGACTGGCGTCTGCGTTTTCTGTCCCACCCATTCCTCCCTCTCCTCCCACGCCTCCTGGGGATGGCTTGTCTGGCGGTGAGCCCATGCAGCTGGGGGTTGCTCGCCTTTCCGAGGGGGAGCGGGCCTCTCGACGTCGGGAGGGTCACTGCCTGTACTGTGGCCTTGGTGGGCATTTTCGGCAGTCCTGTCTGGTCCGTCCGGGAAACGCTCGCACCTGAGATCCTGTCGGGGACAGATCTTGGGTGGAGTTTCCTCGTCCCCGGTGTTCCGCAAAGGTAAACAACTGATCACCGTTGTCCTCTCTTGGGCGGAGGGCTCGGTGACGGCCCAGGCGTTAGTAGACTCTGGGGCTGACGGGTTGTTTATGGACAGCTCGTTTGCTGCCCAGTACTCCATTCCCCTGCAGGCTCAAGTTACCACATTGGTTCTCGAGGCGATAGATGGCAAGCCCCTGCAACCACCGCAGGTTACCCACGAGACCCTGCCGGTTGAAGTAGCTATTGGGGCTGTTCACAGGGAGTTGGCCTGTTTTCAGGTCATTTCTTCCCCGCACTATTCCGTGGTTTTGGGGTATCCCTGGCTCCAGAAGCACAATCCAACCTTTAATTGGCAAATGGCCGAGATTCTCTCGTGGTCTCCACAGTGTGGGGCCAGGTGCATCCGTGGGCCGGTTAAGGTGTTGTGTGCCTCCTCGGACTCTGTGTTGCCTACCGACTATGGGGAGTACCTGGACGTGTTTGACAAGGTGCGCGCTGGTGCCTTACCTCCCCATTGTCCTTACGACTGCGCCATACACTTGCAACCCGGTGCCACTCCTCCGCGTGGCAGGGTGTATCCTCTTTTTCGGTTGCGGAGAATCAGGCCATGGAGGAGTACGTTGCGGATGCACTTTCCCTGGGGCATATTCGTAAGTCTACTTCCCCAGCAGGAGCGGGCTTTTTCTTCATAAAGAAGAGGGGTGGTGAATTGAGGCCTTGCAACGATTATAGGGGTCTCAATCGAATCACCATTAAGAATGCCTACCCTATCCCGTTGATTACCGAGTTGTTTGACCGCCTCAAGGGAGCAACGGTCTTTACCAAACTTTGTTCAACCTCGTATGGATCAAGCAGGGGGACGAGTGGAAGACCGCGTTTAACACCAGAACCGGTCACTATGAATCCCTGGTGATGCCCTTTGGGTTGTGTAATGCGCCCGCGGTCTTTCAGGAGTTCATAAAGGATGTCTTTCGTGACTTGTTGCAGCAGTGTGTGGTAATCTACTTGGATGACATCCTGGTTTACTCTGCCTCCATGGAGTCCCATATCCATGATGTCAAGCGGGTGCTGCTTACGTGAGAATGAACTTTTTTGTAAGCTCGAGAAGTGTGAATTCCACTGGTCCCAGGTTGCCTTTTTGGGCTACATCATTTCTGCGGTGGGATTTTCCATGGACCCTCAGAAAGTTGCGGCGGTTCTGCAGTGGCCTCGTCCCAATGGTCTTCGGCCCATTCAACGCTTTTTGGGTTTCGCCAACTATTATCATTCTTATCTGGTTCCTACCAGCTATACACCATTGACGGTGGCCATTACTGCAGCTGAGGTTTCTCGGGGGCCGCGACCTGGTCCCTTGCTGCGACCTGGTCTCTGGCCGTGCCCTGAGGGACTCCGGTCTGTGGGTGGTGGTTGTCGTCAGTCGGTGTGTTACCCTGCCATTAGGCCTGTCTGTCCATTCCACAGCTCCTGCCCTGACAGTTGCTTCTTCGATTCACTGTCTAGCCTGACCTGTAAGTTTTATTGAACTCATCTCCTGCCAGGCTGGGTTGTTCTTTGTCACAGAGCTGTGTTCACACCAGGACTTGATGGACAAAAATATAAAATCTTTTGACAAGTAAAACAGCTCCCCTATATGTACTGTATTAAGTTTACTTATTTAGCCTTTTGCCCTAGGGGCATTATTACTTATAAAAAAAATGAAAGAAAAACATTTCTGTATCCAATTTTTTGTAACGTTCCTCTTTAAACTCAACCCCAAACCATTATAGTTGACCATTGAAGCCAGATTCCAAATATTTTTATTTCAGTTCTGGAAAGAGCAAAGAAAGTGCCTCTCACATGTATATTATTATTATACCTATGAGGGAGTGAGATGGCAATCCTCAGATGGCTCACACAGTTCCACATGAGCAGCCTGAAATAAACACAGTGATCACATGATCACTGCTTACCTCTGGCGCTAGGGGAACCCTGCAGAAGATTGCTTTGTCCTCTGCACTAGGCTCCCAGCGTGGCCATTTTGGGAGAGTCTGGGTCTGAATGGGTGCAGAACTCTCTTTAGATTTAGGCAGCCATATTTTGCCCAGATAGGCTATATATAGACCCTTCTGGGTTATTTTGGCACACCCTGCAGTGTGAAGAGTACTCCGATAGGGATAAGGTACATGCTGGCTGTAAAGAGATAGGTCCAGTGCAAGGAATTTTCCTGAGGAGAAGAGCAGGATAGAAATGGTCCAGTGTACTCCTGAAATACTTCTTGAAGTTTGGGGAAGGTGCTTGTTGCCCAGAATGCATCTTGAGTGGTGCATCTCTGTGCCCTACCAGCACAGTGTTATAAAAGGAAATTTGTGGCAAGGTACTTAGAATGAAAAGTAAAATGATATGCTAATAGGTATCACCTTCATTTAACATGCCTCAAATTTTCTGGCTGGGGACCCACAAGCAGGATAGTAATGCATATTTCAGAATGATCGTTTTAAAGTTTTAAGTCATAAGTGCAGTAATTCACAGCAGCCAACCAGAATTCTTCATATAATGATCTATGCTACTTCAGATTAAAGAAGACCAGCCAAAAACATCAAGATAAAAATTATAACCTATTAAAAGATAAATTAAGAACACCAGCTGTTGTTCCAATATTCACCTTTAAACCAGAGATTTTTCTTGCAGTACATTTTTATGCTGCTATACGTCATCAGTCTAATGGCCAGAATCATACAACTCACTTGTTCTGAGCTCAAGTCTGAGGCCCAAGTTTTGTCAGGGCATGGTCTAATTGGCTTCTTGTTTTTTTTCTTACTCCCACAATCTGAATTCTGCAAGAAGCTTGATACCAGGTCAAATTCAGGTACTTACACTGCTTGCATTGAAAAAAAAAATCATTTAATGAGGTTCCAACAAAGCATTATTGAATCAAAGTAGTGAGCATAAAATGTACAATAAAAAATAGTGATAACAGGAGAATACAATACATTCATAGTTAAAATCTTACAATAACATTGTCTTCCAGCTATAAAGAAATGATACACCGCTTGCTTCTATCAGTCCATAAATCTTGTCTCACATTGCAATCTTTAAACAATTAATAACATCAACAAAATCATGTTTACCTATTAAATATTTCTCACTTTCCAAATGGCACTCTGTATACAATTAATAATCATCCAGCAAACAATTTGCTGGCACAAGGTGGGACAAAATAAAAAGACCATAAAAAACATCCTCATGAATAAAATTGTTAAGGCCACAGACCCACTTCAATAGCAGGCTTGCTCTCCCCAAAACCAACTGTCCAAATGGACTGTTCCAAATAGTTGTAATACAATCTTACCAATGAGACATATTTCAGGGTTATTTGACTCTCGACACCAGGACCCTGTGGTACTAGAACTCTGTGGTGTGGAGGCACTGGTGGACTATAGCCCAGGCAGCATCTTTATGTACATTTTGGTGGTCCAGCAGATGAAATTGGGCACAAGAAAAGGGGATCTGGATAACATCCTGTTAAAATTAGAGGCCAGATGGATTTTCTGCTTAGGGTCACTGTTCCCACTTGGCTTTAATGAGGAGTTCACCTATTTACCCTTTGTGTCTGGATAGGGCCTTTGAGCATGCTGTCATTCTTCTTCTATATGTATTTTGGTAGGTATTTTGGGTGTGTTTATTATGGCATAATATATGGTTGTTTTTCTTTAGATTGAGTTTTGTTGGGTTGCAAGGGTGATGTTTGGCTCATAGGGGATACATTAGGGACAGGCTAGCCCAATCATAGGCTTGGGCAAGCAATTTATATGTCCTTTCATAAATATAATGAGGCTTCTAACTACTTGCACTATTGAGAGTCCTGTTTGATTTGAGTGAATTTTAGGGACCACCGTATGAGGTTAACACTGCAGGTTAGTCATTGCAAGTATGAGTGTTTATTTGGCCTAAATGGGAACTGAGATTATGTTCTGCAGTCACTTTTGCAGGTTTTTTTATTCCAGTTCACAATTCTGTGCAATGTTCCTTTGTCTCTTTCAGTCAGTTGACCATGTCGATCGCGCTTATGCTTGTCAGATGACTTTTTCCTGGAAACTTTATATGGCACCATAACCTTAGATACTATACCTCGCAACACAGCAAATAAATTGGCAACTTCAATCACAGAGGCACCAGCTAAGCAGCACCAACAATTTGCACTCTTTGAAGCTCAGTAAGCTCTGACATGACTCTGTATTACTAGCAGTGTATATGATCCTTGATGCGCTGTCCTACTAACTGTTAGCCGACAGCTAGCTAACAAAACTGACAGAAGCAGAGTTGAATTTCATTCCATGACTGGATTTATTTCTATAAATAGTTCTGCAAAACTGCAACACAATCACATAAACTGAAGTTACAATATGTTTGTACACATGTTTCTTACAAATGCATACAATGAACACATTGCTCACAAACAGCTACCTACCAATCACACTGAATATATTGAAATGCGAGCTAGATATATATATGACTTTAACAAACACAATGAAAGAACATACATGCATATGTGTATCAAAAAGAGAATGGAGAAAACATTCACTAGTTTTCTCCAGGAAGCTAAAATGGCTGCAGTGGTAGATGAGAAATCTTTATTAACAAGACATTCCCTATTCTTGTTGAAAGGGATAATAAAAACAGGTGCAGTTGCAGTGAACAATCAATAGATGGCTCTTTACTTAACACAATGATGATATACAAAACACTTGAGGGTCCTGGTCTTGCAAACCCAAGATGTCATCTGGCTTGAGGAGATAGATGCCGAACAAAACTTCCTCTGTGATGAAAAGCAGGTTCTTCTGCTGGCAATGGTTATTCTCCGAATCAAACCATATGGTTTTCCTTGTCTGGTTCTTGATCATCGAGAAATGAAAACTGAACAGCATCTTAGTTCACATTTGGCTTCCTGAAATCCTCCTTAGGACACATTCTCACCTGGATCTGGATCCCCCCCTATTTACTTAGCAGTAAGATCTGCACCAATTAGGAAAATAGGAACCAGGCCAAGTTGCACTGATGTCTACTCAGATATGTCTCACTAAGACGCTGAAGCTGCTTCCTATTTCAGTCCACCCCTGCTGCACAGGCACTTCAAGGTCAAATTTAGGTACTTACACTGTTTGCATAAAAGAAACCAGTTAATTTCGTATTAAGAGCTGTATTCACTTGTGTTTTGTGTATTTATACCTGCCTAGAGTTTAGCTTTAAGTATAACAAAACCTAACTGAATAACATTTAGTGTGCTAAATCACTACGTTGGCATGTGCAGTGTGGTGCTGCAGCAGTAATTACATAGAGTCCAGTTGCAGGAAAAGAATTTGTAATAACTTCAACGTTCACTTTACAAACAGCCAATGTGAAGGTACCTGACTGGGAACACTCACAGTATGAATTGGCAATGTAGAACAGAGCAGGTCTTGAGCATGCCAACAGCGTCTGTCTCTGGTGTAATGTGGCCTGGCCAGCCTATACCCAAGAAGGAGGATTCTACAATCTGGAACCTTTCCCTACCACTACTCACTTTCCCTAACAGACAGGTGACCTGTCCCTCTACTGCCACTTGCAAAATGCATGCCAAGCCTGGGAGCCAGAGTCTTAAATAGATTCTGCCTCACCCAAGACAGCTGCCAGAGTCATATGGGGTGGCAGCATTCAACTGGCTTGCTTCCCCAATGACCAAGGAAACCATGGCGGAAAATGTTCTTGATTTCCTCTCCCTCTGCAATGTTGTTGCAGTTGTGTGCCACCTGCAGTGGAGAAAATAGACTGCACCTGCCTATAACGGTGTATCATAAACAATTGCCACGTGTTGTTTCTTTGATATACTGTTTTCTTCATTCTCTTTCAGCCACCTCCATTCAACATGCATTTGCTCCAGCGTTGGCTGCAAATCATTGCTCTGGGCTAGCTTATGTACAATGTTTAACAGGAGACCTGATACTCCAGAAGTGTTGGTCTCCTGGTCTCTCTTGCTGCTCTCACTGTTGCCTCTGGCTGACCTCTATGTGACTACAGACACAGGACAACATTAGATACAGGACACAGCTTCTGCTGGTGATGGTCCTCCTCCACACCAGTCCAGATGGTTTTCCTCGTCTGGCTCCTGAGCAGGTGAGAGATGTGGGGGGCCCAGGAAAATGATGTTCCAGGATTGGTGGTTCACCAGCAGACAGCAGGGAATGAATCCTCACAAGGGGAGCAGAGAGGTGGCACCAGCAGCAGCAAAGATAAATATTCCGTTATGCTCATTGGCCATTCATTAATAGCGCCCCAATCCAGCTTCAAAACGCAGTACACATCAGCGCAGCACAACGCACCTAATTTTCATGCTTTGATATGTGTTGCAGCAAGGTACAACACGTGTCAATACACAGAAATGCATGCACCTTAGTATATTTTATTTTGATGTGAATAGGCCCATACAATCCTCTTTTTAGATAACAACTTTTTAATTTTATTAGAAGTCAGAGTCACTTTAGTGCTTTTATGAAATTTTAGTTATTGGGTTTAGAGCTTCTTGAGATAGATAAAAACATAAATGTGACAACTCCATAATATAGCAAACAATTAAAAATTGAAAGTAACATAAAATACTGCCTTTTGGTTTACATTTGATTCAAAACGTAGGAACTCACTGAAGATAGATGATAATTTCTCTTGTAAAGGTCAGCACACAGGAAAAAGAAATATTCTTTTGAAATGATTTTCAACATAACATTTTGGACTGAAATTAGAAAACTGAACTTTTAATTGAAGTTGAACTTGAGTCAGGTTAAATAAGCTTCCGTTCACTTACATAATATTATTTTATGTATACTTTATCATTTATTAGTTAGTTGGGAGTTGCAGCAAAACTTGAAATCAGTGATATAAATCCTGCTGAAAACAGCAACAGATAAAGGTTCATTCACACCAAATGTGCTGGTGTGTGTTTGTGAGCACATTCCCAATGGATGCCAACTAATATATAATGGCTCCCTATGAACGCGGCTCATACCAACGTGTTGCGTTGCATTTGCCCATCACTGAAAAAAGTACAGTATGGCATGCATTACTGTTTTCAGCAGAGCACAAATGTAGCATGTTCAAATGCATGCAAAAGCACACAAACGCAATGCACATTAAGACAAACGAGATTAATAAACCAACACATGTAAAACACACAACAACACATTACAAAGCATTACAAAAAATGCAATGTGCATGTGTTGTGGTGCAAATGAGCCCTTAAAGTGCATTGTGACTAGTGACTACTATGTTATCCAGGGCTTACAGATGCTGGAAATGTTGCATTTTTCATGGAGGCTTCCTTTAACGTTTGCTTTAACACCCACATACCGCATATAGGTATATGTCAATGGAACAATGGAGCTTACTGTGCATTTCCACCATAGAAACTGAACCTGGTCTCTGCCTGTACTACTGAATGAGAACCTGTGAGCCCGGTTCCTGATCACGCAACCCTCGTGACAAGTAATCACAGTGGTCACATGATTAGAGTGACCTTCCAGTACCCCTGGGCATAATAGTCCAGTTAAAGGGTTACCAGGTGTGCAAGAAGGGATTAAGCTGACTTGGCTTGTTAGTGTAATTAGTGGTGTATATCCAGTTTTTAGATTAATTAAGGAGCAACAGAATAGAGAATCACCTTACCTAAAAGAACACCATACCGCATTTGGATTTTCAGTACTTCAACAGTGACATTAGCCCACAGCAGTCTTCACACCTTCCTATCTGGCCACCCTCAGCCACCAGGATTGCTGGCTTCCACATGCACCAGTCACATTTATGCTATAGAGAAGTACTGGGGAAGTGCCTTATCAGAGGGAAGACACAGCAATCATAGTTTTCTAACCTGTCCAAGCATTTTTTTTAACAGTTGACCCATAGTTGAGAGACTTTGGATGCAATGGGCAAAAATGCTACAGATATAAGTGCAAGTGCTAGAATGGACATACATGCAAACCTTTTTGTCACAGCAAAGCTTTGGCCCATCCTGATAATACATAAATTTGTCCACTCCTTCCCACCTCCTATACATTCCTATTGGCCAGTAAGGATGTCATGGATCATAATGATCCCCCTACAGGTACAGAAATTTGACAAAAATGGAAAAAAGGTAGCACTCTAACCAAATAATCAATAATCACAAAAAACCAGAAGCAGAACCAGGGGCGGACTGACAACTCATGGGGCCTCCGGGCAAGAGGGGATCATGGGGCCCCTGTGTCCTTGCCCAAATTCAAAAAAGCCTATGAAAAAGGTTCCAGGGGCATCTCATGGGGCCCCCTACTGACCCAGGGCCCTCGGGTAGTGCCCAAGTTTCCAAATGGTCAGTCTGCCCCTAATCAGAACATAAAAAGAAAATATATATTAATTAAAAAAGAAGAAAAAAGATAATCAAAATCCAAAAATATGATCTTCATTGCAAATAAAATATCATAAACTCATTTAAACAAATAAATTATCCAGTATCATAATGAGAAATATACACTCTAAAAAATCAATATCAAACATCAAAAAAATGTCCAATAATAGTGTCCTTAAGTTTAAAAAAAAAATATATGTGAAAAGTTTTTTTTGCACCAATCAAATGCCAATGTGCAAATAAATAAAGGAAAAAAAAGTGTCTTAAACTTCAGTGCTCTAAACTGTTAATTCTTTAAATAAACAAAAAACACTGTGAAAAATCCACCACCAGATGAATTAATTAAACTCACCAGAGCAACATGCTAGTCAAATCATAAACCAGCACACACGCTTTTACTCTGGGAGCAACAATCTGCAGATTGATGGCCGGCAATTGGAAGACGATTCAGTGAACATAAATATTTTCTTGACATCAAACACAATTCCATAGTGTCAAAGCCGACACTAGCTTGAACAGCGTATACAGCTCCATGAGGACATCAAGTGATGAAACGCGTAGGTAAAATCTTGGAGTGACGGCACCATGCCCAGTGAGCTGTCAGTGTCAGGTGTCACCGAAGTGGGCTTTTTTGAATTTGTGCTGTATACGCTGTTCAAGCTAGTGTCGGCTTTGACACTATGGAATTGTGTTTGATGTCAAGAAGATATTTATGTTCATTGAATCATCTCTCAATTGCCGGCCATCAATCTGCAGATCGTTTCTCCCTGAGCAAAAGCGTGTGTGCTGGTTTATAATTTGACCAGCATGTTGCTCTGGTGAGTTTATTTAATTCATCTGGTGGTGGATTTGTCACAGTGTTTTGTGTTTATTTCAAGAATTAACAGTTTAGAGCACTGAAGTTTAAGACAACACTTTTTTTTTTCTTTATTTATTTGCACATTGGCATTTGATTGATGCAAAAAGTTTTTTTCACGTTTTTTTTTTATACTTAAGGACACTAATATTGGGCATTTTTTTGATGTTTGATATTGATTTTTTAGAGTATATATTTTTCTCAATATAATGCTGGATAATTTATTTGTTTGAATGAGTTTATGATATTTTATTTGCAATGAAGATCATATTTCTGGATTTTTATACACTTTTTTCACTTTTTTCTTCTTTTTTTAATTAATATATATTTTCTTTTTATGTTCTGATGATGTTTTTTGTGATTATTGATTATTTGGTTAGAGTGCTACCTTTTTTCCATTTTTGTCACTTTTTACCTTGTTTAAAAGTGAGGTTTCAGCTGCTCTTTTATTTTATTACATTTTTGGTTAAATAAGGGCTTTCTAGTGGTGCTATCCATACCCTAAAACCATACCCCGAAATTTGTAGGGACAGAGATTAGCCACAAAAAAGTGCTGAAGCCTTTCCTGTCATTAGTTGCTTGAGGACATGTTGTTTCATGACTGGATTGCTAATATACTAAACCCAAGTTACTGATAAAAGCCAAAAAAGAAAAAAAAAACAGTTAGTGCAGCAAAGAAAAACCAATGCAGCAAGAGTAAAGAAAACAAACAAAATAATCCTATGTACTTTTCCTTGAGTTCCTATTTTGCATATTTTTGGTATAGTTTGTTTTTTTTTATACTTTCTTGCACAATATTCCACATAGCTACTTGAAATGTTTAAAGAAAAAAATGCACAATGATTATTTGTGGTTTTGTTGTCTAATTTTTGCAGTGTTTTATTGTTATTAGAGTTTTTGTCACTACTCGCTGACCCGCTCACAGTAAATGTACTGCAGCAGGTGCAAGCATGGCAATGTTTTCGGCTATCCCCCATATTTGGGGCATGCATGCTCGCCTTTCCTGCTTACCAGTGCTGTGATTGAGTTCGTCAGCAGGTTTCAGCCAATGATTTTGACTAAAACCAGCTGATGGGCTGTGTCCAATCACAGCACAGAGTTCTGTGTTTACAAACACACTGAACTATGTGTACACAGAACAGTGATCTGGTTGTTTCTTCTCCTTGAGAGGCAGTGAGAAATAACAGCCAGATCTGCGAGTAAAAGCACCACACATTACACTTGTTAGGCACACTGTTCACACAGTTAATCCTTTGATTGTCCCTTGATGTTAACCCCTTCCCAGCCAGTGTCATTAGTACAGTGAGAGTGTACAGTTTTATATCTGATCACTGTATTAGTGTCAGTTAGTCAGTTAGTGTACTTCCCAGCGAGGGTCTGTTAGCACCAGATTGCCCATCCCACTACCACAGCCCCACTATAAGTCTCCACCATTAGCAGTGCAGAGTCTATAGAAGTGTAAATTCCAGTACTTATACAATTGTTTGTAGACACTATAACTTTCACAAAAAACAATTAATGTGCACTTATTGAGAATTTTTTTTTTCACCAAAGACATGTAGCAGAATACATTTTGGCCTAAATTTATGAAGAAGTTAGATTTTTTTTATTTTGTTTATTGGATACGTTTTATAACAGAAAGTAGAAAATATTGGAGTTTTTTTTCAAACGTTTCTGGCCTTTTTCATTTATATTATAAAAAATGGGGGGAAAAACCCAGTGGTGATCAAATACCACCAAATAAAAAGCTATATTTATGTGAAAAAATGATATAAATTTCATTTGGGTAAAAAATGCCCTGGTCATAAAGGGGGTAAAACCTTCCAGAGATCAAGTAGTTAATATTAATAACAGCAAAACATACTAAAAGCAAAAACAAATATTTGTGTACTTTCTCTTTAAATTTTTCATTTTGCTATTTGGACGTTTTCCTATTGACTAAAACAAATTCAAATAACAGCAAATTACACCAATAATAAAAAAAACAAAACAAAACAAAAAGCACAATAGAAAGGAAGTACATAGCTTGAATATATATATATATATATATATATATATATATACATATATATATATATAGGGGTTATTTATATATTTATGTTTTTCAGTAATCATGATCATGTATAAAGACTCCTGAAGAATCTAGTATAAATGAAAGTGTTCAGTCTTATTATTGTGGGTGGGATGTAAATCATAAAACCTGACAAAAATAGTTTTTTACTTTTCATGGTGACTGTTCCATGAACTCAAATGCTGTTCTAATTTATGCATAGTCATTTCACTAACTTTTGGCAAGATGACAAATTCAGTCACAGAAATTACTGCAAATATGCGTTCTAGTTATACCTCTCAAAACTATATATAAATTTCACTTTCATGCAGCTGTGCGCTATGTTTGCTTCCTCCTCTTCCAAGATAAAACTCAATGTATTTAACGCTTAGAACCGTGAGATACAAAACCTATCCATCCGTGGTAACAATATTGGAATTGTTGTATTACAAATGGGGCATGAAATGGACATTATGGTTTATTATAACCAAAATACTCAGAAAATACAAGAACTAATAACAAAAATGTATTATGCTCAATGACCGATTTTCCTCTTATCCTATTAAAATATCATATGTAACTTTTTTTCATAAAAACAAAAAATATAAACATGTTATGGTTTGGGCTTCCAGTGAAATGCCTGAAAAGTATTGTGAATTGTAGCACTTCTTTACAAAAATCTTGGAAAAAAAAGACATTCACAGGAAAGTAATATTCTCCTTATAAAATGGACATGCGGTGCTGAATTTGATAAACAGTTCCTTTTATTTTTGCTTGCTGTGAAAATTTAAAGGAGACTAACCTCGTAGCCTCCCTGGCGGTATTCCCGAGTGTAGGTCGGGGTAAAGTTTCAGTACCACAAGTGGTAACCCAGAGCTACACTCGGGCTTACCATGCGGCGCTGCTCCGAGATCTGTTCTTCTCTTACCTTGTCCTGCGCTCCCGCAATGTCCCTCCTGCAGTGTCCCCTGTAATATCCTCCTGCAGATGCTGGCATCTGTCTTCTGGGTTCCATCCCCTGCGACATCAGGACATGTGGGGACGGAACGGTGGAAAATTTGAAAATGACAAAAAGTGACATTCACTAAATTCACTAAAATCACATAGTAAAACATTACTGTATCAAACAATTTCACATACATTTTGTCCCGAGTGCTTTGTCCTCTGCCCTGCCTACATTTTTACTGTTCTTTCTGCCTGGAAACTGAGAAATGTCCATGGCGTCCAAAAAGCGTCTCTTTAGGTCAAAAGTGGTTTTAGACCAGCTAGAGAACAGCGATAGTAAATCAGAACCACTTGCAGAATTGAGTGATAATGATTCGTGGGGAAATTCGTCATCAGACACTGAAAAGGATTTTGCGACTTTGCTCAGTGATGTACGAACTTGGCGCTATATTTCAAATTTCAGTGTTTTTGGTTTGATTATATTATTGAATTAAATGTATCATTATTATATTATTATTGTTATGATTATTTATTAAATTATAATTTATTGTTTCGTGTTTCAAATTTTATCATACCCGGGATGTTTACAAGACTCTTGTTCAGACAGATTTCAGTGAGTTATTCCTAAAAATTACAATAAAAAAATACATATTTCCATGCAAAAAATGTACCGCTTTGAGCACAGAAATATGGACATAATCAGACCGCTAGGGAGGTTAAAAACATAATATTTATTTTGTAGAGTATGGCATGTATCATATAATCACATTTGAGAATAATCCCCTACTTCTACTTGTTGTCGATCACTGTACTGTGCACATCCTGCAGACCTTTTGTACAAACTTCCAGTGGACAGGTGTGCCTCCAACGCCTGCCTACAGTGTCACTGCTAAGGTGGAACATGCCCTTTCATTAAAAGAAAATAACAGCTTGGAATTGTAAATGTGCCCAATGTTGAAAGAGTACTCATTTCTTTTCCTTTTTCTATAGTATGAATAACCTCAGATAACAACAAAATACACTCAATATTTTCAATCCAATGATTTTGTACAGAGCAACCCGGATCCTTCTCTTCTGGGGTCCCCCACCAGCGGTCTTGACTCCTCTTTTTCTTTGTGTGTCCCCATAGCATGCTGTTTAATATGGAAGCACACAGTATCTGCGCACTCCTGAGCTGTGTGCTTTTGCAGCCAAGCTCTTGGGACTGACACAGTGGGACCCCCCTTCCCCCCCACTTTCTCCTCACTGCATTTTATTAACAGAAGTAGGGGCCAATGTCTCTTGCTGCTGCTTGAGTGCTGTGTGAAGAGGAAGAAATGGGAGAATAGATGTAGATGTAGCCATGCACAGCACTGGATCGCTTCTCCCCTCTCTTCACCTTCACACGGGGAAGGGGGAGCAGAGAAATAGAAAATGTTTTTTACCTTAACCACTTGCCCTCCAGAGGATTTAGTCCCTTTCCTGACCAGGCCATTTTTTGCGTACGGTGCTGCGTTACTTTGACTATTGCACAGTCATGCAACACTGCACCCAAATGAAATTTACGTCCTTTTTTTCCCACAAATAGAGCTTTCTGTGGTATTTGATCATCTCTGCGGTTTTTATTTTTTGCGCTATAAGCAAATAAAGACTGACAATTTTGAAAAAGAAAATCCAATATTTTTTACTTCTTGCTATAAAACATATCCAATGAAAAATGTTTTCTGCTATATGTCTTTGCTAAAAAAAATCCTAATACATGTAAATTAATAGGTTTACGTGAAAGTTATAGCGTCTACAAATGGCTGTATATATACAGAAATTTTTATTTTTGTTTTTTTTAATACTAGTAATGGAGGTGATCAGCAACTTATAGCGGGACTGCAACGAGTATTCTGACACAGGGGAGAACTGACTAACTGCCACTCACATCCCCAGCGACACTAATACAGTGATCAGTGCTTATAAAAATCATTGACACTGTGCAAATGACACTGGGAAGGAAGGGGTTAACATCTGGGGCAATCAAAGGGTTAACAGTGGGCTGTGTGCTGTTTTACTAAGTATGCTGTGTGTGTTTTACTAGGGAAACATGCTGTTGTGTATTTCTCTGCTGTGCAACAGGAAGCGGGGGTCTGAGCACTAACAAGCTGACCCCCCACCCCTTCAACCTCTGCAGCAATGCTGGCAGCACTCATACGTCTATTTCCCAAAGACAACCTCTGGATATGACGCTGAGCACGTGCACCCAACTTGTTTGGTCGACCATGGTGAGGCCTGTTCTGAGTGGAGCCTGTCCTGTTAAACCGCTGTATGGTCTTGGCCACTGTGCTACAGCTCAGTTTCAGGGTCTTGGCATATAGTCTTCTTATAGCCTAGGCCATCTTTATGTGGAGCAACAATTCTTTTTTTCAGATACTCAGAGAATTCTTTTCCATGAGATGCCATGTTGAACTTCCAGTGACCAGTATGAGAGAGTGAGAGTGATAACACCGAATTTAACACACCTGCTCCCCATTCACACCTCAGACCTTGTAACACTAACGAGTCACATGACACCGGGGAGGGGAAATGGCTAATTGGGCCCAATTTGGACATTTTCACTTAGGGGTGTACTCACTTTTGTTGCCAGTGGTTTAGACATTAATGGCTGTGTGCTGATTATTTTGAGGGGACAGCAAATTTACACTGTTATACAAGCTGTACACTCATTATGTCACATTGTAGCAAAGTGTCATTTCTTCTGTGTTGTCACATGAAAAAATAGAATAAAATATTTACAAAAATGTGAGAGGTGTACTTACTTCTGTTAGATACTGTAAACGTGATTTTGCGCAGCCCTGCCGCCTTGTAGCAGTAGTTCTGCTATAGGGTGACGGGGAAGCAGTTAATGCAAGGAATGTACAGCTGTCGCTGCCAGGTCCCAAAGCTACACAGCAGCCTACAAACCATTGCAACCAAATGCAGCATCTTCAACAGCAGTTACATCCACCTTGTAAAAACTTGTAAAGGTGTGAATTGAAAACCACCTTCAGCAAAAAAGACTGCACAGAGAAAAGCACTACTTTGTCTTTGTGGAGTATCAGAAACGGTTCCCTAAAGGAAAGAGTTGCCAATTCCGATGCCTTCCTTGCCAAGGTAATAGCAACCAGAAATACAATTTTCCATGTTAGGAATACTAATAGAAGATCACAGATTTGCTAAAATGGAGGTCTTTGCAAGACTGACAATGCCAAGTTGAGATCCCATGGAGGCAATGGGGACCTAGTTGGAGGAACTATATACGTGACTCTTCGAATGAAAAATAAGCAGTGAATAGGAAGCAATTGGCCTCTGGAAGTACATGGCCAAGGCCAAAACCTGCCCCTAATGTTACTCAGGGCCAGCTTCAAGAATACTCCACATGGGAGGAAGAACAAAATCTGACCGATAACAAACATGCAAGGATGGTATTCCCTAGCCTCACACCAGGCTATATAGGATTTCCAGGTCCTATGGGAATATTTTTCTAGAGGACTCCCTCATGGCCCTCATCCAAGTGGGAACGATTCCCTAAGACAATCCCCTATCCTTCAAGTTCCTGGCTCAATAGATCGACTTAAGTACAACCAGCCTGCCCATAGATGGACTGAAATTCATCTGGTGCCTGCTGAATAGCCCAAATTTCAATCCATTTATGGCTGGGTTAAGTCATTAACTCTTCTCACTTTTCTGTCTCCTCATGTCATCATAATGTCTGTCAGCACGTGCTCATGAAGTAGAGCATGATTGGCTCCTAATCATACCCTTCCCTCTTAGTACAAGTGTACCTGTGATGAATAAACATACTTTTAGGTACTTGTTACAGCTGTGTGTAAAAAAAGGAAAACACAACTGCCGTTAATAAATTTTTACATTGGTGTTCAACTTTCATAAATTATATTTAATAAACAGATACAGTTGTTATAATTTTTTAAAATTCTGTTTTCCCTGCTAATAACTTTGTTGCCAAACAAGCATACAGCAGAGCTTTGCCCAAAAGGGGAAGTTCTGTTTTAGGACCTCCTCCCCCCGCTCATCATTAACAAATGGTATTTTTGGGTGGGGGGGGTGGGATATCTGGTTTTGACAGGTACTTGATCCCACTTCCGCTCGGATTGATTAGGCAATTATATTTATTTACATTGCAAAGGCACAGAATGTATGCGTTTATGTGCAAAGATGATTGAACCTGTATTTCTGCCATTTATATAAATTGCAGTGGAATTCCAAAGCTCCATTTGCTTCTATGTAACAAACATGTTGATTTAATGTTCTTATATGACCCTTTTAACGTGTATGCATGTTGTCTTTTGTACACCTACAAGAGATTTTGATTAGCAAAGATGAATTTTCATTGCTTAGCTGTCATGGTTACTTTTTTGCTTCAATATTTTAAGTAATTTATCCTGAAAAAATATGCTGGTCAGAACTTCTGGCTTTTTTTCTGACTTTTTTTCTGATCTGCATACTTTTCATGGTCAATGATTCTGGAAAATTTAACCCAGAGGATCAAGATCAAGCCGCATAAAGAATGAAGTGATTGATAAAATTGGTTTACTGTAGTTTCAAAATTAACAGTGAATGCTGTCAGTGAAATATAAAAGTGGAATGGTAAAACTTTCTTTCAAATTCTTTATTTTAGGTTATTTTTGGGCAGAGGAGGAGTGTATTTAGGTCAGATTAATTTATTTCACTTTTTATATATATATATATATATATATATATATATGTGGTTTTTTTTCTTTTTTGTGTATTTTTATATTGTTGCTTTAGATTTATTATTTTACTTTTTTCCACTGTTGAATTTATTTTTTCTGTAAAATAATTTCAATAGTAAGACTAATGGGAGGCTTCCATATCCCTAAGGACCACTGGCCATTGCACTTATAAACTACAACACATTTTTCCAAAAAAAACAAAATTTCCTTGAAATTTTAGAATTTTACTAACGTTTGAGATTTTAAAACTAGATTTATTGCTTCCTTAACCAGCATCGTTTGGGGCAAATCAGCACTGGCAGCCTTTATACAGTATTTCTCCCATTACAGATTTATTATAGGCGTTGGAATCTAATCACATTATAATATACAGTATACTAATACAGAGGCAATCAATAGAGGAAGAATTTGCAAATAACATCAAATATACAAGGGGTATTCAATTAAAACTGGGACTTTATAAAAAAGATTCTAGCCTGGAGGTACTACACGCAGTAGTAAGTGTCCAGTGTGTCATATTAGTGATAGGTGGTGCACATGTCATGAGCCAGTCCAGAGACTGTTAATCAAGATGGATGGTTTTAGTGCGTGCATGGAACAGCCTGTGGTGGTGAAGTTTCTTGTAAATGAAGGCGTAAAACCCGTGGATATCTACAGAAGACTTCAAGCACAGTACGGCGATGAGACACTCAGCCGCAGTAAGACATTTAAATAGTGTAAACATTCCAAAGATGGCCATACATCTGTAAGTGACATTTATACACACAGCCATTTTTAATGCAGGAACATGTGTGTTTGGATCGTACATTTACACTGAAACAAGCAGACACATTGCACCACTGGATAATATGCCACTGAGCAGAAGCATGAAGAACCTTGCACTGCAGATTTCTTTTCAGAAAGGAAACAGTAAGCAGCACAATAGTGACACCACCAAATCTCTTGATTAGCAGCAGAAGCAGCAGTTCCTTAGATCTCACTGTGCAGATATACAGCTATGAGGCTGAAGGCACAGATGTGCCTAGGCACCCTCACATACCAAGAAAAGCGCTATTATTCTTCAGATGATATTCAAGAAAAAAGTTGATTTTTTAGGGTTAACCACAATTAACATTTGTAGATGTTCCCTATAACCTAATAAATCTTCACTTTGAAATCAGGTCCACATTATTGATTTTATTCCACTAAATCTAGATGACAGGTATTCTTTAAAAGCATTTGACTTCTATATAAAACCAAATGCTGGAAAATGGTTTATTATCTATGTGATGTCAAGCATGGCACTTCATCTATGCTTTTTTTTCCCTATCTGCTAACAGAAAATATGAACTTTGTGTTGAAGGCAGCTGAAGCTGTTCCACAACTATAAATTATTTTAAAGCTATCATGATGTACATTCTCCCAGTCTTGAATCACTGTGAGAATTCCTTGGAGATCAGAAACACATTCCCTACTGTTAGTCTATAAATAAAATAGGAACAGCTGACATTTGCAGTAAATGTTCTAAATATACACTCACCATACATATCCTCCACATACAGGCCGTCAATCACACGCTAATAAAACAGAAACTTCTGTTATTTGAGGTCAACTAATTAATATCAAGGAACTCATTATGTACAGCGCTTTGGTAAGAAAGGGCTTATCTATTATATAAGCAATAATAAGCAAAAAGCATACATTTTTTATACAATTTCTTTTGTTTAGCCGTATATCATTTTCCTGGTCTGCTGGCATAAAAAAAAATTATAGAAGAATAATAGCATCACAGAGCTTAAATGAAAACACCAGAGATAACAAAAGGTACCAATATGTTTACTTAATGGGGTTAATTTAAGGAATAAGCTGTTTACTTTACAAACTGAATTCTAGGAAACATAGTCAACCTGTAATTGCTGGGAATTCTGGGGTTCCTTTACTAAACTGGAGAAAATCAGGTACACCTGTGCATGGCAGCCAATCATCTTCTAATCACCTGCTAACCGCCAAAGCTAATGGCCACTATTCAGTGCTCCTACTCCTTGACCTCTCTGCGGCCTTCGACACAGTCGACCACCCCCTCCTCCTCAAAAAACTACACTCCCTCGGCCTCAGAGATTCTGCTCTCTCCTGGCTCTCATCCTACCTGTCACAACGCTCCTTCAGCGTTACCTATAATGCTACCACCTCCCCCTCACTCCCCCTCTCTGTTGGGGTCCCTCAAGGCTCTGTCCTCGGGCCCCTTCTCTTCTCCATCTATACCTCCTCCCTTGGCCAACTCATACACTCTCACGGCTTCAACTACCACCTCTATGCCGACGACACACAAATCTATCTCTCAACCCCCCACCTCACCCCCTTGGTCTCAGCCCGAATCACACACCTACTGAGCGACATATCAGACTGGATGTCGCTCCACTTCCTTAAATTGAACCTCTCCAAAACCGAGTTTCTTGTCTTCCCCCCAGCCCGGACACCACCCCCCATTGATTTCTCCATCACATCCAACAACGCTACCATCAAACCCGCCCCGCAGGCCAGAGTACTGGGTGTCATTCTGGACTCCAACTTATCCTTCCAGCCCCAAGTCCAATCTTTAACAAACTCGTGCAGACTCCACCTCCGCAACATCGCCAAAATCCGCACGTTCCTAACCACAGAAACCACTAAACAGCTCATCCACTCCCTCATCATATCACGACTCGACTACTGCAACTCCCTCCTCACTGGCCTGCCTCGCCGCTGGCTATCCCCTCTTCAGTCCATCCTGAACACGG
This sequence comes from Staurois parvus, assembly GCF_062004578.1. Taxonomy (NCBI): domain Eukaryota; kingdom Metazoa; phylum Chordata; class Amphibia; order Anura; family Ranidae; genus Staurois; species Staurois parvus. The sequence goes on from NW_028318781.1 coordinate 4,292,298, forward strand.
CTGCCAGACTCATTCACCTTTCCAACCGCTCTGTCTCCGCCACCCCCCTCTGCCAATCCCTCCACTGGCTTCCGATTGCGCAACGGATCAAATTCAAAATCCTAACGCTGACGTACAAAGCTGTCCACCATACTGCCCCGTACTACATCTCTGACCTAATATCCAAGTACCGCCCAACACGCACACTCCGCTCCTCACAAGACCTCCTTCTCTCTAGTTCCCTGGTCTCCTCCTCCCATGCCCGACTCCAGGACTTCTCCAGGGTGTCACCCATCCTCTGGAACTCCCTGCCCCAACCCATCAGATTATCACCTACTCTCCTCTCCTTTAGGCGCACCCTGAAAACCCATCTCTTCAGGGAAGCCTACCCCACCCCCTGCTAACTTGCCGACCTCCTCCACTCTTCCTACCACTCCATCCCCCACAGCTATCTCCTCCTGTGCCACCACCCCCTCCCTCCTAGATTGTAAGCTCGAAAGAGCAGGGCCCTCGATCCCCTCATGTTTTGCATTGTATTGGTATTGTTCTGTCACATGTTCTGTCTCCCTTTGTAATGTACAGCGCTGAGCGAACTATTGGCACTTTATAAATACTGTATAATAATAATAATAATAATCTTCTAGCTCAACTTGTTCAATTACGCTTTGACCTTAAAACCTGGAAGCTGATTGGTTTCTATGCAGAGCTGCTCCAGAGTTTGCACTCTCCAGTTTTAGTAAATCAGCCCCTCTGTGTTGCTCTTTTGTGGCTATTTTATTGATTTTTTTGTAGCATAAATATATGGAATGATGCATTTCGGTTACCATGTATGGTTTTAGAAGTTTCAGACTTCCCCTATTCATATACCAATAAACGTGGTTGATTCATGGAGCTCATGCAACAGAAAGTGATGTTGGCAGGAAGTAGGGGGAGGAAAAAAAAGACTGAACCCAGCCATGTGCTGATGACAAAGAGCGGTTTATGGAGGACTCAGAGAAGTAAGGAACAATCTCCTAAAACACACAGCACCCCATACACAACATAGTGCCCCTAACAACACAGCGCCCTTTAAGACAACACAGAGCCCCTTTTAATGCAAGCCTTTCCCTGTACAGTCCTATGGTACCTTAGGCAGGGCAGAGACACTAATCCTTCTGGGGTGTCCTCTCCTGAGCCTCTGGCCCACCACTGGTGTCATCCTCATGGTTGGGTGGGGGGGAGCTGCCTAGGTTGTTGTGTTGGCAGGTGGCCGATTGCCTGGCTTTCTGATGTGGGGGGGGGGGTTCTCACTTTCTGTCTCAAGCTGCAGAGAACAGAGGTATTTGCATGTTGACTGGATGGGTGGTCACCAGCTCCTGCACCTTGGTCATGATCTGCATCTCCTCACACTCCACCCACCAACAGGCAGTCCTGTCTGGACTGTGGCCGTGCCGCTGCTGCTGCTGGGTATCCTCTTCCAGGCCTTCTGCCCAGCCACTGGTGTCATCCTCACGGTGGGCGGATCGGGACTGGGGGGCGGGAGCTGGTGACTGCTTGGCTCGTTGGTGTGTGGGGACTTCCACTCTCTGTGGCTTGAGGTGTGGGGTGGGAGTCTTTTTATGTTGGCGGGCTGGGCGGTCGCCCATTTGTTGACATGGTGACTTCGGCTGCTCTCGACCCTCGGTCCCTGTTTACAGCTTCTTGCACCCCGACCACTGTGGGGATGGCATCGGTGGCTGGGCAGGGGGCCCAGAGAAGGGCACCTGGTGGTGGTGTAGCTGCGGTCTGGACGGGACTGTCCCTTGGTCAGGTTCCGGACCACGGTCTGCCATTTTGTGACCACTGCTTTAGATCATCTGTGACAGCTGCAGATGTTGCAACTCTTCAAGTATAGAGAAAGCAGGCAGGTGGGGGCAGTTCCTGGGGGCCCTGGGAAATTGCCCACCCCAAATTCTGTCCCTGCCAACCCTATTTGAAATGCTCAAGCAGATACACAATATAATATATAAAGTTGAAGTTTTTCTATCCTTTATTAACCTCTTTGTAAATCAGGCAATGAATATTTCAGATTGAGTTTGAATTATTTTGTGCTTCTGCATTGTATGTGCATCTATTTTAAGTTCTTTTACTTTCATATTGATGTTTTCACACGGCTTTTAATTTTTCGTGATGTTTTATTTTATAGTGCCTATTCATCAGAGTAAATCATTGCACTTCTTCCTGTGAAATTGATGAGTATCATTCAAATTTCATCTGCTGGAGTGTCGATACATAATGGAGCCTCATCCTCCCCCATGCATATAAATATTTCAGAAATGTGTTATGCAACTGATATTTTACCATTTTGAGTGTCTGTCATACTTGGTATTACATTTCCATAGCTAACAGTGCTGAGATGACATACAATCTCCCTGATTAACTGCTGGCTTCCTTTTTAGAATTATCACTAAGTATATAAAAAAGAAAACTTACAAATTGTAGCCTGTTGGCTAATTTAAATATTCTATGCCAGTTTCCTGCTGGGGCTGCCTTATGCTTCCCAGTCATTTGCCATTATGGTACCTGCCCCACTGTCCTACATCCTAGTTTCCATTAGAATCCCACTCAAATCTCCCATCTGAACCACTTTTAGATAGGGAAGGGTGCACTCAGGGCCATGGATAAGGGGGTACCACCAGTTTTGCTGTACAGTCCCCAGGCCAGCAGGGGGGGCCAGGCAGCTGGGTGAAAGCAGCATGGCGGGGGGGGGAGGCAATTACTAGAACCAATCCCCTGTATGGCTCTCTCTGCAGCAGCTGAAAACTGGCTTATCCTCTAGCCCCACTGCTGGCTTTCAGCTGCTGCAGAGAGAGACATACAGGGGATCAGTTCCAGTAATTTACCAGCCACTTCTTTGAACATGATGAGTGATTGGTACCTCACTCACTGTGTTCATTCATAGCTGAAGAATAGTAAACTGTGTTTATTTGGTGGGAATGGGGGGCCCTGTTAGGTTGGCTGTATGGGGCCCTGTGGTTTGGAGGGCCCTGTCAGTTTTGCTGTAAGGGGCCCCGTGGTTTCTAACAGCAGCCCCGGGTGCACTCACACCGAGCATGGTCAGTGAGAACCATGCCAGAGTATGATTGTCACTCCTCCCCACTCCCCTACTAGTCAGTGCTCACACTGCGCCTAAAGTGGTATTAAAACCAAATGCGAACATTTATTATATTGCAATGTTGCAGCTTACCAAGTCTTAGATGTGATAACTGCATTGATTATCTTTTCTAGGATTTCTTTCTTCTATTTTCATCTGGTGATCCAGTGACCAAGTCTTTTTTTTTTAGAAGCACACACTCTACAGCAGAATGTATCAGTTTACATGGATGAGGTAGATGGTTTAACACTGGCAGGATGGTTGAAATGATCAGCTTTTATCATAGGCATGCACAATGGGTGTGCTGGTGGTGATGGGGAACACCCTTATCACCTTGTGCAAATAAGCTTTATCTAGGGCTTTATTCAGCTGGAACATCCAACACTGGCCCCTGGCTCCCTGCTCACTAAGTGTGGCTTCTGTATTTGCAAGTAACAGCGCTCCTCCCCTCCTCCAGATTAAAAAAAAATGCTCATCAAGATGAGAAGCATGACATCATTTTTGCCTAGGCAAGAAACTGAAGAAATGTAAAAAAAAGTTTACAACAAGTAAATATATTATACCTTCCTGATAATTTAATAATGCCAGCAACACAAGGATTAAAAATAGTGCACCTTGATATGTCATGGTATCTGCAGCAAAGCTAGGTGCCTGCCTTATAGTCATGGTTATATTTTACTAACTTTAAATAGGGTCAGCTGTACTTCAACCAGTTGTGGACACTGGGAGTGCTACACATGCCCAAAAAACTTCATTGAACTACACAGGATATGTGTAGTACGCTCTGTGCTTTAGCCTCACGTACTTTCTGGCAATTCCCTATTGACAAAATGATAGCCAGGAGTTGCTGTGTAAATACAGCAGCTGTAAAAGATATTTTCAGAAAAACAGCCAGTCCTACACCGTCTTTGAAAACAGTGTTCAGACCCAGGGTAGAGAGATACAAAGTAATATTGTTACTGTTTCATTCATCTGCAGATCACAGGGATGAGCTTTGACCTGCATACCATGTCAATTAAGGCACTGTTCACATATAGGTGTTTTGAGTTGCGGGCAAAACTTCCGGAACGTCTTTTGGGTGACACGCTTCACACGATTTGGTTTATACGGTTTGTCAGTGCCACTGAAATGAATGGCACCTGAACATGCAGATGTGCGATTTTACATTTTTAACCACTTCTGCGCCGCCCCATAGCAGAAATACTGCTACAGGGCGGCACGTGTATGCGAAATCACGTGTATCTATATATACTTCTAGATTGTAAGCTCGAAAGAGCAGGGCCCTCGAACCCCTCGTGTATTGTATTGTTACTGTCTTGTCTCATGTTCTGTCCCCCTTGCTACTGTACAGCGCTGAGCATACCCTTTGGCGCTATATAAATACTGTATAATAATAATTATATATATATATATATACAGTTAGGTTCAAAATAATAGCAGTGTGTTGAAGAAAGTGAATAAAGCTCAAAATCCTTCTAATAGCTTTTATTTCCATACACACAAATGCATTGGGAACACTACACATTCTATTCCAAATCAAACATGAAGAAAAATATATCAAATTTGTGTTGTTCCTCAAAAAAAATTTAAGAAAAGTGAATATTTGTTAAAAAAAATAGCAGTGTTTGTATTCTTCTTTACAAACTCAAACATTCACTATATAAACTGAAAAATGTTTGAAGATTTTGCTTTCCTTTGAATCACTTAATGAATATTTAGTTGTATAAGCACTGTTTCTGAGAACTGCTGTACATCTGTGTTGTATGGAGTCAACCAACTTCTGGCACCTGTGAATAGATATTCCAGCCCAGGATGATTGGACTACATTCCACAGTTCTTCTCTATTTCTTGGTTTTGCCTCAGTAACTGCATTTTTGATGTCACCCCACAAGTTTTCTATTGGATTAAAATCCGGGGATTGGGCTGGCCACTCCATAACATCAATCTTGTTGGTCTGGAACCAAGATGTTGCACATTTACTGGTGTGTTTGGGGTCGTTGTCTTGTTGGAACACCCATTTCAAGGGCATTTCCTCTTCAGCATAAGGCAGCATGAGCTCTTCAAGTATTCTGATGTATTCAAACTGATCCATGATCCCTGGTATGCGATAAATAGGCCCAACACCGTAGTATGAGAAACATCCCCATGCTTGCGCAACCATGCTTCACTGTCTTCACAGTGTACTGTGGCTTGAATTCAGTGTTTGGGGGTCGTCTGACAAACTGTCTCCGGCCACTAGACCCAAAAACAATAATCTTACTTTCATCAGTCCACAAAATGTTGCGCCATTTCTCTTTAGGCCAGTCAATGTGCTCCTTGGCAAATTGTAACCTCTTCAGCACATGTCTTTTTTTCAACAGTGGGACTTTGCGGGGGCTTCTTGCAGATAGCTTGGCTTCACATAGGCGTCTTCTAATTGTAGCAGTACTCACAGGTAACTTCACACCTTCTTTGATTTTCCTGGAGCTGATTGTTGGCTGAGTCCTTGCCATTTTGGCTTTTCTTCTATCCATTCGAATGGTAGTTTTTCGCTTTCTTCCACGTCTTTCAGGTTTTGGTTGCCATTTTAAAGCATTTGCGATCATTTTAGCTGAGCAGCCTATCATTTTCTTCACTTCTTTATATGTTTTCCTCTCTCCAATCAACTGTTTAATCAAGGTACGCTGTTCTTCTGAACAATGTCTGGAATGACCCATTTTCCTCAGAATTTCAGAGAAAAATGCACTGTAACTGTAAGCCGTGTACCGGGGTGGGCTCCCCAGGATACAGTAAAGTCACGGAGGAGGAAAGCAACCCCAACAAATTATTTGCCATGTAGAAATATCATTTCTACCAAAAACAGTGATTGATCAGGTTAGTGATGTCTGACTGCTATTAATTTGAACACAACTATATATCTATAGATATCTATCTATCTATCTATCTATCTATCTATCTATATATAATTTTGCATTCCAGGTAGGAGCCACCACAATCCAGCTATAAGTCAGTGATCAGTGATGGCCGCCATTGCTAGTGAAAAATAAATTCCAGTATATATACAGCCATTTGTAAATGCTATAACTTTCATGAAAACCAATCAATTTACATTACATGTATTGGAATTTTTTTTTTTTGCAGACATGTAGCAGAATACATTTTGGCCTAAATTTATGCTGAAAATTGATTTTCTAAAATGTTTTTTTTTTACTGGACATGTTTAATAGCAAAAAGTCATAAATATTGCTTTTTTGTCAAAATTGTTGGTCTTTGTTTATAGTGCAAAAAATAAAAAAATGCACAGGCAATCAAATACCACCAAATGAAAGCTCTATTTATGGGGAAAAAAGGACATAAATTTCATTTGGGTACAGCATGGCATTGACCGCACAATTGTCAGTTAAAGTAACACAGCGTCATATCACAAAAAAATGGCCTGGTCTGGAAGGCAAGTGGTTAACAGCGCGTTTTGAAATTGCTGGCAGAATTGTGTCAATTCCACCCATGATCCAAAACGCCTATATGTGAATGAAACCTCCTGTTAAGTGAAAACACTTTTTTTTTTACAAATTTGTTGCTGTTTAACTCCCTATTAACCCTTAGTGGACCCAAAACATTCCTAATTTTTCCTTCTTCCCCCTTTCCCCTATTATTTTCCTGTTTATTTCTGTTATTAACTCTTAGTTTACTCCCGTTATTCCTAATTACTTCCTTCCTCTCCTTTTCCCCTATTATTTTCCTGTTTATTTCTGTTATTAACTCTTAGTTTACCCCAGTTATTCCTAATTACTTCCTTCCTTCCCTTTTCACCTATTATTTTCCTGTTTATGTCTGTTATTAGCCTTTAGTTTACCCCAATCATTCCTGATTAATTCCTTCTTCCCCTTTCCCCTATTTTTTTTTTTTTTTGTTATTGACCCTTAGTTTACCTAATAATTCCCAATTAAATCCTTCATCCTCGTTTCCCCTATTATTTTCCTGTTTATTTCTGTTTTTCAAACCATAATATTTAAACTATTAAGTCATCTTCATTCATTTTTTTAGCACCACATTAAAAAAAGTACAAAATTGGAAAGAAACCCTTTATTTCAATTGTAGATAACTTTTCAATGCTTTGTACCACACAAAAAATGTTAGTGTCATTTAAAAAGAACAAATTCTAAAATAAAAGTGACATATCACAGAAAGCCCAATCAACATGTTGTGTCAGCAACGTCTGATGAAGGACTCCTGATGAACATCAGATTTTGCTGTCGAAACGCGTTGGTAGGGCTTTCCGTGATATGTCACTTCTTTTCCATGGAACGTAGGTGGAGCGCAAACCAGTGTTTTTGGTTTCCATTTTAGAGATACTGCTCTATATGCCTGACTGCTTTTGACTTATATGGGTGCTATTTTAAGCTAATTGTTAAAATAAATATAAGATCAATAACACAACCATCAGCCCCTCCCCTCATGCCAGGGTACTAGGTGTAACCCTAGACTCCCATCTGTCCTTTCAGCCCCAAATCCAATCGCTCTCCAAATCTTGTAGACTTCACCTCCGCAACATCTCCAAGATACGGCCGTTCTTAACCTCGGAAACCACTTGCCCAACGGATAAAATTCAAAACATTAACAATAACATATAAAACCATTTATAACTCTGCCCCAAATTACATCACCAATCTTGTCTCCAAATATCACCCAAACCGTACTCTCTGCTCCTTGCAAGACCTCCTGCTCTCTAGCTCTGCTCACTTTTAGGCAATCTCTGAAAACCTATCTCTTCAGGGAAGCCTATCCTGCCCTCAGCTAATAACAGAATCTTCTACTCCTTCTACCAGTCCATCCCCCACAGTTACTACCTTTTGTACCACTAGCCCCTCTCTCCTAGATTGTAAGCTCCAAGGAGCAGGGCCCTCCTCTCCCTCTTGTATTGAACTGTATTGTTGCTGTATTGTCTCCCGTTATATTGTAAAGCGCTGAGCAAACTGTATAATAATAATAATATAAAACAGTATGAGAGGTTCCTCTATCTCTTTCCCTCTATGGGGGAGATCTATACAGAGTTTCTTAATGGCAAAGGAACACTGCCTATATATGATGAGCTCTTATTGTCCATGTGTATGAGAGTTTATCGGATGACCAAGAATCCAAATATTACAAGTGCTTTTGGTCTTCTTTGAGAAAAGAGTTCATATATTTCTGGTGAGTGCAGTGTGTTCCCTTTTTGGAAGCGAGGAAGAGCACTTTTTTTCCGGGTCCTTTTTTCTGCACAGTTTGGAGATGAACACTGAGCACTTTGAACCCAAATACAGGCGGTGGAGTTTTCTGTTTAATAAGAATTGTTTATTGATGCATTAAGGCACTTTAATTTATTATCACATTCCTTAGATGGTTTAGAGGTGTGCGCTTTACATGTTGTATTTATATATTTTGTTATTCTGAATTTAGTGCTTCACAAATAATGTTTGCACATAGTTCATGTTGAGTAGGGCACTTTTACATATTTGTGCACAATTTTATTTATCTATACAGGGAATGAGGTCCATACAGTATACTATCCTGGCTTAATAATGGTTTTGGGACCTGCTGCTCTTTTGCATGATTAATTTTAGTTGCATCAAAGGGATACACATCATTTTTATGGTTTATTAGGCATGCGGTCTATTTATTCCATACAAATATAAAATGTATGCCAGCAGTAACACTATTTTGCAACTTAACAGTGATCAAAATTGAAAAATAAGTGTTTTTTTTTAATTTGTCTATGGATTACATAAAAAAGTCCTATTCTGCAAGGCAATGAAAGATTAAAAAGATATACGATGTATTATTTGTTATTTTTAGTAGTGACAAAGTTACTTTGGGATAAACAAGCCCATAGCAGAAATGTCAAAATTGTGCTGGTCCATATTGGTATAAAGGTGTGATAGCTGAACTGGTAAAGATAAATAAATATTTCAGATAATTACAAATAATACCACTTCAAAATAACCTCAGCAGTTAGCATATTTATGAATATATGTATAAATTGTGTGGAATGTTTTTACTTTAGCCTTGAATTCTCTCAGCGCATACTAAATATTTAATATGAAAACCTTTTTGTGCATATTGGAAAGCAATCCACAAGCACATTTTTATAGGGAGTGTGACACCTTATGAGAATGTATAGAATGTAAATAATTGTTTAACCGTTACAATAGTTCAGATAATATTCCTGCAACCTGTCACCTTCTGCAAGAATTAATTGTAAGCAGCGGATTGAAGCTAGTCCTTAGTGTGACATATTTTCACAGTTTAGGAAACGGAAAGTCAGAAAGCAATCTTCTACATTTGGTGAAAATGTAATGAGCACCCATGTGTTACAATGAAGGTGTTTTCATTAATTATCTATCACTTTTTACATTATTGTGCAGACAAAAACATAAATCTGTTCTGAATGCTTTTTAAAATGTGTGTCCTTCATAAAAATAAAAGCTCAGAGAATATTACAGAAGTTCACTTAGGTCTCGATTGTAGTTGTGGAGGGATAGTAAAAGCATGCGTTTGAGTTGGGTTTTACCACTCGCAACTGCTCTCCCTTAACCCCTTCCTGTCTCTGCCTCTCAGCCTTTTAAGAAGTTCTAAATACTGGGAGGCGGATGCGGGCATTCCTGTCATGTAACTGCTGTGATTCGCAGTCACAACGGTCGCATGACCGGAATGGTCCCGATCCCAAGTATGCATCGGAAGCTTTCCGGTACCTGGTACTGTGCTGGTTGCATGTAGGGCATGCACTCTCAGCACAAAAGACTGTTTACATAGGGCCACATATAATCAGCCTGTCGGAGTTAAAGCTCACCAGCCGAGAGACGTCATTTATGCATACCACCGGTGGGAAGTAGTTAAAGTGCAAAGTCAGTGGACAGGGGTGTACACATACCAGGGGCGGACTGACCATTTGGAATCTCAGGCAATGCCCGAGGGCCCGGAGTCAGTAGGGGGCCCCATGGGATGCCCTGGTACCTTTTTCATAGGCTTTTTTGAGTATGGGCAAGGACACAGGGGCCCCATGATCCCCTATTGCCCAGGGGCCCCATGAGTTGTCAGTCTGCCCGTGACACATACTGTAGCATTAATTAAACCCCATGTTGCATTCAGAGGACAATACCGCCTGTGGAATGTGACCATTCAATGTGTGATGGGATGGTGGTGTGGGCTTTTAGGAATTAAAACAGGCAATGAGGAGGTGGCACAAAGTCTCCTCACTGCCTGTCAAACACCCTCAGAAAAGCGGCCCATTGTGGACCACTTGTCAGAGGGCTGGCACTAGTGTTCACATGAATTGGGATGCCTCCAAAGTTTATGCGAGTAGAGGCTGAAGTAAACTGTGGACTATTATTGACATCATTATAGCTGTGCTCGATTGAGATCTCCAAGTCCCTCTGCCACAGTGGAAGATGGGATTTGTAGTCTTTTTAAATGGATACTGAGGTTGAACAGGTGAAGAAAAATAAAAAGATGCAGGAGAATAGCCTGCAATTCTGGTAGGAGGGGGTAGTTTGATGTTGGAAGGTTGGACAAAGTGACTATGTGCAAAATATCCCACTGTCAGAATACAATAGAATTGAGACAGGGATTCCCCATTAACACTGCATAATGTATGGCCAGCCTTAAAGTGAATGGAAATCTAACTAAAACACAAACCCAACCAAAATACTCTAAAACATGTTAATGTAGATTCAAACGTAATTTTGGATGGTGTAATCCCTCTAATATTGATAGCTTTCATTAAAATAATTGTTGGTAGTGCCCACTTCCAGTCCCTTCCATAATTTATACGAGAATGGGAGAAGGAACTTGAATTGCAATTTTCCCCTTCCCAAACTTCTAGGCATATCACATTGACCCATGTGACATCCATCAGTAAGTGTACCCAAGAGTCCTCATAAATTTTTGACTTGGTGGTATCGAACGCCCTCCTGCCAGGCTCAGATCTATCCTGCCGCTGATGCGTGCTGCAGGAGGGGTTAAGGACAAAGGGGCACCTTCCTCCATATTTGTTGGTTCTGCCCTAAGATCGAGGCATTTTGGGATTTGATTGCCCCAGGGGTTGAATAGCTAACTCTTAGGACCATCATCTGCTCCCCCTTACATGATCTTTTTCATGGCTCTCCCTCCTCCATCAAGTCTTATAAAAAGAGTGTAATCCAGCATTAGCTGAACGTGGTGAAATCCCTAATCCTTAGATTTTGGGAGCAGGCCGTCTCCCTTTCCTTGGCTGACTGGAAGAGGGAGGTGAATAGGATTATGGAGGCGGAGTGTTGGGTGCATACTGTGAAACACACACAAGAGAAGTTTATGGATTTCTGAAGGGGGGTGGATGTTCTATTTTGATAAAATTCCAGAGGTATAACTGTGCAGTTGTCTCCTGGAACTAATGACAACCCTCTTACCTGGTTTAATTGCTTCCGTACCTGCCATCATTGCACCTAACCCCCCCCCCCCCCCGGTTTTATACCTGTTGTTGTGGTTTTCTTACGAAATGCTCCTTTTTCTCCCTAATTATTTCTGTGTGGTTGTAATGCTGTTTGTAATGGTGTACGATGTGGACACCTAATTTCTATTGCCTTGTCCTTTCTCTGTAATTTTTTTTCTTTGGAAAATTAATAACTAGAGATGAGCGAATCGAACCAGGCGAAGTGGAATTCGTTTCGAATATCGGGAAAAATTCAATTCGCATCGAATCCGAATTTTAGCCAACTTCGGGTGCACGAATCGAATTTTTCCCGATCAGCCGGCAAAAGTGTCACTGCAGAGAGCTCCGCTATTTCTGACAGTTCTGACAGTTCATTTACAGCGGTTGAAACATTGTATCTATTTGTTTCCATTTAGGATACAGATGTTTTTATTCGGAAATAAATAGATACAATGTTTCAACCGCTGTAAATGTGAAGGAACTGTCAGAGAACTGTCAGAAATAGCGGAGCTCTCTGCAGATACACTTTTTGCTGTACTGGAATACTTCTTCTTTTCATTCTTCTTCTTCTTTTCATTCTTCTTCTTCTTCTTCTTTTCATTCTTCTTTTCATTCTTCTCTTCTTCTTTTCATTCTTCTTCTTCTTCTTTTCATTCTTCTTTTCATTCTTCTTCTTCTTCTTTTCATTCTTCTTCTTCTTCTTTTCATTCTTCTTTTCATTCTTCTTCTTCTTCTTTTCATTCTTCTTCTTCTTTTCATTCTTCTTTTCATTCTTCTTCTTCTTCTTTTCATTCTTCTTCTTCTTCTTCTTTTCATTCTTCTTCTTCTTCTTTTCATTCTTCTTTTCATTCTTCTTCTTCTTCTTCTTCTTTTCATTCTTCTTCTTTTCATTCTTCTTCTTCTTTTCATTCTTCTTTTCATTCTTCTTCTTCTTCTTTTCATTCTTCTTCTTCTTCTTTTCATTCTTCTTTTCATTCTTCTTCTTCTTCTTCTTTTCATTCTTCTTTTCATTCTTCTTTTCATTCTTCTTCTTCTTTTTTTCATTCTTCTTCTTCTTCTTTTCATTCTTCTTTTCATTCTTCTTGTTCTTCTTTTCATTCTTCTTCTTCTTCTTTTCATTCTTCTTCCTCTTCTTTTCATTCTTCTTTTCATTCTTCTTCTTCTTCTTTTCATTCTTCTTCTTCTTTTCATTCTCTTCTTCTTCTTTTCTTCTTCTTCTTCTTCTTCTGGCAACTCCACCACGCAGCTCATTTTTGTTCCAGTATTACTGTATTTTGCTCCTTCAAAATCCTGAAACTTTCTTTTGGCAGGTGTACAGACTCAGGTACTCAGTGCAGGAATGGTGGGAATCCCTCACAATGGACACAGCAGGTGTACATACAGACCCAGGAATTCAGCATAGGGATGGTGGGAACCCCTCATAATGGGCACAGCAGGTGTGCATACCCAGAACCTCAGCACAGGGATGGTGGGAACCCCTAGTAATGGGCGCAGCAGGTGTGCAGACCTGGGACCTCAGCACAGGGATGGTAGAAACCCCTCATAATGGGAACAGCAGGTGTACAGACCCAGGAATTTAGCACAGGGATGGTGGGAACTCCTCCTAATGGGCAGAGCAGGTGTACAGACCCAGGAACTCAGCACAGGGATGGTGGGAACTTCTCATAATGGGCGCAGCAGGTGTGCAGACCTGGAACCTCAGCACAGGGATGGTGGGAACCCCTCATAATGGGCACAGCAGGTGTGCATACCCAGAACCTCAGCACAGGGATGGTGGGAACCCCTAGTAATGGGCACAGCAGGTGTTAGGGGGTTTAACTCTCCAGCATCCATTAGAGACTGATATAGTAATATAGTTCATTCTTCTTTTCATTCTTCTTTTCATTCTTCTTCTTCTTCTTTTCATTCTTCTTCTTTTCATTCTTCTTTTCATTCTTCTTCTTATTTTCATTCTTCTTTTCATTCTTCTTCTTCTTCTTTTCATTCTTCTTCTTCTTCTTTTCATTCTTCTTTTCATTCTTCTTCTTTTCATTCTTCTTCTTCTTCTTTTCATTCTTCTTTTCATTCTTCTCATTCTTCTTTTCATTCTTCTCATTCTTCTTTTCATTCTTCTCATTCTTCTTCTCATTCTTCTTTTCATTCTTCTTCTTCTTTTCATTCTTCTTTTCATTCTTCTCATTCTTCTTTTCATTCTTCTTCTTCTTCTTCTTTTCATTCTTCTCATTCTTCTTTTCATTCTTCTTTTCATTCTTCTTCTTTTCATTCTTCTTCTTCTTCTTTTCATTCTTCTTCTTCTTCTTTTCATTCTTCTTCTTTTCATTCTTCTTTTCATTCTTCTTCTTCTTCTTTTCATTCTTCTTCTTCTTTTCATTCTTCTTCTTCGTCGTGCCCCGTGACTGCCCAAATGAGTGAAGTGTGCGGTGATTCTAAGATCGACGGCACTCATCTGCATGTCATACTGACTGACAGTATTATTTCTCTTCCCCAGCAGACTCCAAGGGCATTTAAATTAAAGGTACAGTGTTCTGCACTAATATAAAGGCTCTCTGAAGCCTAGAAACCCTTTAAATAAGTTAAATTCGCGGCGAATAAATTCGCATCGAATCGAATTTCTCCCGCAAATTCGGCGAATCAGCCGAATCGAATTTTTGAATAATTCGCTCATCTCTATTAATAACCTTTGATTATCATATAAAAAATAATAATAATTGTTGGTAATCCTATCATAGAGGTCTTTGTTCAGGTACTTGTAATGGGGTAACAACGTGTTGTTCCTGTCTGCCAATTGCTTTCCTAAACAATTATCACATGCTTCCAAGGGATACTAAAAGGGCCATGTGGAAGTTCATTGGGTAGACATGTTCTACCTTTGTCCCCATTAGGAAGCCCATCCTGATCATCATGTAGCTGCTTCTGAAGTGCATGCATGTAGACAAGAAGTGGTTGCAAACTGCCTACAGAGATCAGATGGATAAAAAAAGATGAAACTTTCTAAAATCAAACATTTTTAAGCCAACTAAATGTCATTTATAAGGCAGGGTTTCTCAACCAGGTTTCTATAGAGCCCTAGGGTTCCTCCAGAGGTTGCAAGGGGTTCCATGAGCAATTTCTGCCTCTCAGATAAGTTCCCACTGACACCGCTGATCTTTTTAGCTATCTATAAGGGGGTAATTCTTCCCAATAACCACACTGGTAAGGAACATTCTTCCCACTGACCATCACACTAATGTATCATGAGTTGTAGATATGGTCATTGTTATCAGGGGTTCCCTAAGACAAGTACGTTATTTTAAGGGTTCCCCTGTGTTGAAAAGGTTGAGAAAGGCTGAGTTAAGGTATATATCTAGTTTAAATTGTGAACAGCCACAAAATTCACTGCCATTTCAAGCTCCACTTTGTTTTGATATTTTGTTCTTATCGGTGGTGGTGTCAGAGAGAGATAACAGAAGTGACTGAATAGTTTTTTCTCCCCTAGCTCGGTATCATTCATTTTGGTGCATGCCAGTGAAAGCACTGTTCCCATTATTATAGAGAAAAGAGAACAATACATAAGCTGCAGACTTTTCAACAAACACCATGAGAGCAATTACAGCCACTTTCAGTGCTTATGAGTGCATAGTTGTCAACAGTTTAAAATAATATATAGGACACTGTGCTGCCAAGCAAGTATTTCACAAACTGTACCGTTGCGAAGGCCCACAGATCACAACATATCCAATTATAACAGTCTGCTTTTGTATTTTAAAAACTATTTCATAATAAGCACAGACATGAAAGGCAAATGATCATTTTAATATGTAGTACAAATGTAATTTGGGCTGTAAAAAAGGGGCATTATATTTTCCTTTGAAGGTCTGGGACTAGTAGTTTGCTGTAGCATATCTCGTTAGGGAAAACTCTTTGTATCCAGTTATAGGGACCCTGTCCTTAGTAGTAGGGTACCTGTTCTAAATTTAGTTCTGATTGGCTTCTGCCTGTTTTTGGGGAGTGTCTCTAGCAATAGTGTGGGAAGTCCCAATAGCCTGAATTATGGATATATATATATCTCCCTGACAAAACCACTAGAAGGTTTTTGTCAATTCAGCATTCTGGGGAGGGGAAGGGGGCCTTTTTCCTCCTATGTATCATCTTAGAAGGCCATGTGCCATGTGCACAGTTGTTTTCTGACCTCCCAGGTCCAGGGATTTGCCTGGGAGGAATGAACTCAGTTAGGAGCCCCGGGGAGAACAACTTCTGCTGGAAAAATGTGCAGAGAGGCTGGGTACAAGCTTGCCCATTGAAGGAAGTCTGGCGACTCATTCAGGGAATCCATGTGTTGCCACTGCTTCACAGTCAAAAGGATGCAGAGTCCCCCTCCTACCACTCACAGCTGTTTCTCGACTTACAGTTAAAACTGACTCACCCGAGAAATGATCTGACAGTGCAGCTGGCTGCTCAGAGATGCGATGAGAGACTCTATGGTCTCTGATCACCTCAATGGCATGGGAGGAGCGGAATGACGTCATGACATCACTTCCATCTGGGGCAGATGTAAACAGTGTTTTTTCTTTTTTAAAGCAGAAGATCCAAAAACATTTTTTTAAATCATTTGCTTTTAAAGGTAAAGAAGAGATTTGGGGTCTTTTTGACCCCAGATCTCTCCCTAAAGAGGACCTGCCATGCTTATTAGTATTACAAGGGATGTTTACATTCCTTGTAATAGGAATAAAAGTGATAAGAAAAAAACATAAAGGGACAGTGTAAAAATAAAAAATAAAATAAATAATTTAAAAAAATTAAAGTGCCCCCATCCTTCCATACCTGCTTGCAAAAGTGAACATTCACGCATATGTAAACAATGTTTGCAGCACACATGTGAGGTATCTCTGTGAACGTTAGAGATAAAGCAATAATTCTAGCGCTAGACCTCCTCTGTAACTCTAAACAGGTAACCTGTGAAAATGTTTAAAGTGTCGCCTATGGAGATTTGTAAGTACTATAGTTTGTCGCCATTCCACGAGCGTGCGCAGTTTTAAAGCATGACATGTTAGGTATCTATTTACTTGTTGTAGCACCCTCTTTCATATTTTACAAAAAATGTTGGTTAATATTGTATTTTCTTTTTCTTTTTATATTCATTAAAATGTATTTTTTTTTTTTTAAATTGTGTTTGAGAAACCACTGTGCAAATACCATGTGACTTAAAAATTTTCAAGTAACTTTCTTGCAAAAATATTTTTACCAAAACGTGTCAGAAAATGCTTGGTCTTAAGCCTCATTTCTATGTTGACTGTAAGTAGGTTTCACAGGCCCTGTGCCCTAATGCCTCTCTCTTTGGGTTTGCTAGTTTAAATAAACTCTGTTAACCTTTCAAAAGTGATTGGTGCCCAATTTTTTACAACGCGCAAAAAGTCAAACATCCAACGCTGAGGGAAAATGTCAGCCCACTGAGCCACATAGTTAAGAGGGTGCTACACAGGGTTGGTACAATGATGGGTTCTATGATAGAGACAAAGTGGGTTCAGGTTCTAAGAAGCATTTTTAGCTTGGGTTCATACTGATGTAGTGCAGCACATTGCTTTTGATTCGCACAGGAACCGCACTGCATTCCTGTGCAAATCACATGCGATTTCTGTGCAGTGCAATTTGAGCCATACATTTTGTATGGCTCAGGTCGCACCACATCCGCACCAAAATAGTGCAGGACGCTTTTTTTGTCCACACCAGAATTGGATCGCATGGGTATTCACACCCATGCGATCTGATTTTGCACATCGCACCTCATTTTGAAAAGCAATTTCAGGGTGTTATTAACTTAACATATACACCCGCAGTAGTTGGCATGACCTGGATGCGATCATGAAACTGTGCGGAAATCGTAGAACCCGGTGCAAATTCCGCACCGTATCAGTTGGAATCCAGGCTTAGAGTCTGATGAGATCTGATAAGAAAGAGTTTGGAGGTATTGGTGCAGTGCATTTTACAACGCCAGTCCTCCAGGTCAGGATTGTGCACATTTATATTTGTTTATGCTATAAAATTAGCACAAAGGTTTAAAAAAACTATTTCAAAGCAATAGGGTAGTCGACCCTGTGAGTAAGGGTCTTTACTAAGACTGGAAACAAATAAGTGCCTTTACTGTTAAAAATCCATTAACTCCCTGTCTCACCCTGCTCTGCACATGCTCAATTGCTCTCTCTTTTTAGACACTGAGCCGAAAATCCCAGCAACTAGAGGCAGATCTGCTGGCAGCCAAAAGATTTACTGCTGCTCAAGAGCTCTGGGCTTCAGCAAAACGGCAGCAAAAAGAAACAGGAACAATGCTGGAGGCAATTTACAGCACACATTAACTCTGGTAGCATAATTAATAAAGAGGAATGTATGTTCCTTGCTAAAGAACATTTATTTTTTTATCAAGCTGTTATGGATAAAGTTCTGCTTTAACTGAACAAGCTGAAACTGGAAGCTGATTGGGTACATGGTACTCCAGAGTCTGTCTGCTGCAGTTTTAGCAAATTGCCCCTAAGGAGTGCGCAATTATGGACTGATTAAAGCGGTATTAAACCCTGTCACTGTATAGGGGCCCTGACAATTATTAATCCCCCATATCACATGTCCCTCAGCATCTCGCTCTGTATGCCCCCTGTGTCACTCGGCCAAATGGCCTAATTCAATTACTGTGACCCCCCTCCCTCCCGGCCAGCTTGCTGCCAGCTCGCCGCACACCTCCCAAATTGCCTTTCATAAATGCTGACACTGGCCCCTCTTATGTCCCAGGGGGGTCCAGTGTCATCCTGCCCCTCAGAATGTCCCTGTCACCAGCATGATTCATCCCTGGGGTCTAGTGTTCCCCCTCCACCTCTCATCCTGCCGCCATGGGATGAGAGGTGCGACTTCCACCACCCCTGTCCAATCTTCTCCCTCTCCAGCCGAGGCCGGAGAGGAGAAGGTGGCGAGGTTCACACCTCTCCATGGAGGGGTGCGAACCTCTCGCAGGGCTGGCCCAGGCTCTGGCGTCTAGCTGACGCCACCTCAGCCCTGACATCTGCAGCGCGGGCATGCAAGGTTCCTGTGCTGCGGATTTCCCTGGACAAAGGCCGTGCTCACAAGAGACGCGGCCCCTGTCCAGAGGCCATGCCTCGTTGCCGGGCAACGCCAGCGCCGGCCCGCCCCTGGTTGCCTAGATGACCAGGAAGCGTCCCGCTGTAAGCAGTGTACCGGGGTGGGCTCCCCAGGATACAGTGAAGTCACGAATGAGGAAAGCAACCCCAACAGCAGCTTTTGCCACAACAGAATTTTACTTAGATGTGGCAAATAAACACAACCACAAATGCTGAAAACATACATTTACATACACCCAGCCCAAAGGCTGGGACCCTTGTGCTGCACAGCACGGCGCCTCCTGATGGATGAAGGTAGAAGGTGTAGTAATTTACCTACAGGCGGGCACAACTAAGCTGCCACACCTTACCCGTTATTACCCTAAAAGAGCAGAAATCAGTGTATGGGTGTACGGTATGGGCTAGCCTGCGGTGCAGCACAACAGCTTACAATCTTACACAAATCTACAGTATTCCCCCTCCCATAACTGGTCCTGTAGCACGTGCCTGAGTATTCCTTCTGAGCAAAACGCCAGTCTGGCTTGAGTTTGTGGGATGTTATCAGCTCTCCAATGTGAAATGTAACTTTAAGTTGTGGAGTCCTTCCAATGATCAGTAATAACACTTGTGGCCTGACACAAACAGAGACCCTAACTAACTAACTATAGTCCTGGACTCAGTATCTAGGCGCCAACACTGAAATGAGGTGCGTGCACGATCTTACCGACCGGGTCTGCTTTGCATACGCTGGTGACTCTGAACAGAACAAATGTCTCTCCAACTAGCATGAGGTATCGCAGTGTATGTTGCTTTGTTCCTCTGCTCTCATCAGCATTCCTGGCAGCAATATTCCTTTCTCTGATCAGGATCAGGGTCTTGGACAAGATCAGTTTCACCTAGCTGCAGCTCTGGTTACTGAGGGATGCTCTCACACCTGGATGCCATCAGATTCTCTACTCACACGGCTCCTGCATTCACCATCCTCTAAACATGGCTGCTGTCTCTCTCCTTCCTGTTTTCTAAACTCAGTGTGAAAACCCCACCTCTTCATGAATATACAAATATCTATGCAGTCTGAGGCTGTGTTAGGAAAACAGTGGCATCTTGTGGCTAAACCGCAGAATGTCACTCCAGAACATTTAATTTACTCCACACAATAATTTACTGCACACAAACAGTGTTCAAACAATGAGAGCTGTTTCCCCATCTCACACCGCATCAGTTTAAGAAGCTGATGTCGGGCGCTCCGGTCATATTTCCTCTGTGCAGCTACCGAAGGAGCCCAGCTGTGGTGGGACCTTCGTGGCTAGACTCTGCAAGCCCCCCAGCCTCACGGGGACCCGCACCCAAGCTGTCCAGAGACCCCAAATCATAGGGGAAGATTGCCAGAGACTGCCTGCCATTGCCAGAGACCCCTCAGCATAGGGGAAGAGTGCCAGAGACTGCTTTCCATTGCCATAGACCCCACAGCATAGGGGGAGATTGCCAGAGGTTACCTGCCAGCACCAGAGACCCCCAATCCAGGGGAGGGATTGCCAGAGACCCCCAGCATAGGGGAGAGATTGCCAAAGATCGCCTGCCAGTGCCAGAGACCACCCGCATGATCCGTACTCCGCAGGTACCTGTGTTTTGCCACTACCCCTGGGAGACCAGACACCCTGTCGGATCCGTGAGTACATGCTTTCCCCCTGTGTTACCTGAACTGTTGCTGAACTGACCCCCCCCCCCTTTTGTTGGATTACAATTGCTGCAGAGACTCTCCCTTGGCTCTCCGTGTTGGACTATAAGTGGGTTGGCTCCTTTTAGCTACCCTTTACTGGCAGATTCACCCTCCCTACCAGTTCCTTTATTGAATGACTGTGATCTGTTTGTCTCAATAAAGCTTTGTGCATTTGCCATCTACTCTGTGTGTTCTGTCCTGCCTACCCCCCGTCACAAACCCAATAACAAACATTTATTATATTGCAGCTTACCAATTCTTAGATGTGATGGCTGCATTCGTTTTCTGTTTAGGCATTCTTTTGTCTATTTTCACCTGGTGATCTGGCCAGTAAGGCTGTTGTTTTTCAAAAGAAATAGAAAATTGTAGATCGACCGGTGAACTTTATCTGCCTTCCCTACTCTAAGAGCTAAGCCACTGAGACCCTATTGCAGGAGACACACAGTGACGAAGATTTATTCAACTGTGGAAGGTACAATTTTCCACTTCTTCCATTTGGGTGTTTTGTGCTCCCTTTTATCAATTAGGCAATCCCAGTGTCCGCCTATGGTGGTTCCCAGGGGGAATGGGGGAATTAATACCCTCCCTCCTTTTTTCCTAAAGGAGGGGTAATTGGATATGGTGATTGTGACGGAGGAAAGGCAGGACAGAACACACAGAGAGGATGACAGATGCACAAAGCTTTATTGAGACAAACAGATGGCAGTCCTTCAATACGGGGGTGGCAGACAGGGTGGATTTGCCACTCAATGGTAACGAGGGTCCCCACCCACTTATAGTCCACTAGGAGAGCCAAGGGGGTGTCCCTGTAACAGGGGTAGTCCGACACAGGAGAGGGGTGCGAGGAGTCACCACCGTAACAGTTCAGGTAGCAGTGAGGAAGCAGGTACTCACAGAGAACAAGGGGTTCAGTCCAGGCTGGGGATAGATCCAGGCAGATTCACGGGGACAGCAGAAGATTCCTCCACAGTGCAGGGATTGCAGGCAACACAGACAGTGCAGGAGATGAGGAGGAGGACGGGGGATGAGAGGAGCTGGCGCTCAGCACAGCTGTCCCTCACACACCCAGCCAGGAGAACACACAGGGGGGTTTCCTTGCTCTCTCTTAAGTATTGAGCTGGTAACCTGATACTTCCTGTCGGGTTACCATGGCAATGGGTCCTGTTCAGAGAGTTCAGGAATTTGGCATGAGGGGGAAGGGAGGAGGGGTCCAGAGTAATTTAATTAGACCATTAGGCCAGTGACACAGGGGACAATTGGAACAATACAGAGCAGGACGCTGAGGGCATGTGATACAAGGCATTAATAAGGGGATTAATAATTGGCAGGCTCCCATACCGTGACACTCCTCCCCCCTCCTTTTCACAAGTGCCGATAAGGGGGACCCAACCGGGTTCCCTGGAAGGCACTTGTGGGGCCTAGCCTAGCTACTGTGGGTCTTGTTGGCGGGAAAGACCATCAGCATTTTGGTGCTGGCTTCCCCGCCTGTATCGAATGGTAAAGTTGTAGGGCTGGAGGGCCAGGCTCCACCTAAGGAGGCGCCCATTATCCCCGGACACCCGGTTCAGCCATGTGAGGGGGTTGTGGTCGGTGACGATGGTGAACTCCCGGACGTACAGGTAGGGCTGTAGTTTCTTTAGGGCCCAGACTACGGCCAGACACTCCTTCTCCACTGTAGCATAGGCAACTTCCCGGTCTAGTAGTTTGCGGCTGAGGAAGGCAACGGGGTGTTCCTCCCCAGCCTCGTTGACTTGGCTGAGGACAGCCCCTAGACCGTAGGTGGAGGCATCTGTCTGTACGAGGAAGCGTCTGTTGTGGTCAGGGGCGGCCAGGACGGGGTTTCTTGCCAGGGCGGATTTGAGGTCACAGAAGGCGGATTCACAGGCCGAGGTCCAGGTCACCATCCGGGGACTGTTCTTCCGGGTCAGGTCGGTCAGGGGCTGGGCCATGGAGCTGAAATTAGGTACAAATTTACGGTAATAGCCGGCAGTGCCGAGGAAGGCCATCACTTGCTTCTTGGTCTGGGGAGTGGGCCAGTCATAAATGGCCTGAACCTTGGCTGGCTCAGGTTTCAGTGTCCCCCCCCCTACTCGGTGCCCGAGGTACTGTACCTCCGCCATTCCCAACTGGCACTTGTCTGGTCTCAGTGTCAGCCCGGCCCTACAGATGCGGTCTAGGATGGCCCCCACGTGGGTCAGGTGCTCCTCCCACGAGTTGCTAAAGATCGCTATGTCATCTAGGTAAGCGCACGCGAACTCTTGGCATCCCTCCAGTAGCTGGTCCACGACCCGCTGAAAGGTGGCGGGGGCGTTTTTCATGCCGAAGGGCATGACGAGGAATTCATACAGGCCAAACGGGGTAATGAAGGCGGAGCGCTCAACACCCTCTTTTGTGAGGGTGATTTGCCAGTAGCCCTTGCTGAGGTCTAGGGTGCTCACGTAGCGGGCCCCGGCCAGACGGTCCAGCAGGTCGTCTATGCGGGGCATGGGGTAGGCGTCACTGACAGTGTAGTCATTCAACCTCCGGTAATCCACGCAAAAGCGGGTGGTCCCATCCTTCTTTGGCACGAGCACCACCGGGGAGGCCCAAGGACTGCGGGAGGGTCGGATGATACCCAGCTGGAGCATCTCGGAGAGTTCTGCTCGGATGGCCGCCTTCACAGATTCGGGGACTCTGTATGGGGCCTGCTGGATGGGTTTCTGACTGTGGGTCTCCACGTGGTGGAGGGCTAACCCGGTGCGACCTGAGGTGGCCGAGAAGGCGACGGCCCGGTCCGCTATCACGGCCCGCATCTGGGCCGTCTGGCGGGGGTTCAGCCGAGCCCCTGTTGGAATCTGATTTAGGGGAGTGGTGACTTTGGTGGCTTGCAGGAGATCGGGCAGGGCTCCCTCATCTGCTCCGCCCGTGGAGGCGGGGCAGACAGCGAGCACGGGCAGAGCCCGGTCATGGTACTCTTTCAACATGTTGATGTGGACCGTGCGCTGTTGGCGGTTGCGGGCGTCGAGACCAATGACGTAACTAGTCTCGTCTATCTTGCGGAGGACCTTGTAGGGTCCTTCCCAGATGTGCTGGAGCTTATTCTGGGGGTTGGGGACGATCTTGAGCACCTGCTGCCCTTCAGTGAACTCGCGGCCGCGTGCCTTGCGGTCGTACCAGACCTTCTGACGTGTCTGGGCTGCCTGGAGGTGGCCGTGGGCCATGGTGGCCAGGCGGGTCAGCCTTTCCCGTAGCTCGAGAACGTAGGGAACGACGGGGTTACCCGTGTCCTCTATCTGCCCTTCCCAATGTTCCCGGAGCAGGGATAGGGGACCGCGGACCTTCCGTCCGTACAGGAGTTCGAAGGGGGAGAACCCCGTTGACTCTTGCGGTACCTCCCGATATGCAAACAGCAGGTGTGGAAGGAGCTTCTCCCAGTCCGCCTCCCCATCAACGAAGGACTTCAGCATGCTCTTCAGTGTGCCATTGAAGCGCTCGCAGAGGCCATTGGTTTGGGGGTGACAGGGAGTGGTCCGGATCGTCCTTACCCCGCACGTGCGCCAGAGGGATTGGACCACCTCGGACATGAACTGGGTACCCTGGTCCGTCAGGATCTCGCTGGGGAAACCCACCCGGGAGAAAACGGTGACTAGGGCCTCGGCTACTTTGGGGGCGGAGATGCTGGACAGGGGGACAGCCTCGGGGTAGCGGGTAGCGTAATCCACTACCGTGATGTACCGCTTGCCGGCCTTACTGGGCCGGGCCAGGGGCCCCAGGATGTCTACAGCTACCCGCTGAAAGGGCTCATCAATGATGGGTAAGGGGCGGAGCGGTGCCTCGGGGTGGTCCCCTGGGCGTCCCCTCCTCTGACAGATGTCACAGGTCTGACAGAAGTGGGCTACGTCCTGGGTGATACCTGGCCAGTAGAAGACTTGGGTCAGCCGCAGCCCCGTTTTCCTCTTACCCAGGTGGCCAGCTACTGGAATGTTGTGGGCTATCTGGAGTAGTGGGAACCGGAACCGTCTGGGCACTATCAGTTGTGTGGGGCTAGCAGAGGGTTGACCCGGGCGGCTTGGGCCTGCTGTGCGGTACAACAACCCCTGCTCCCACCAAAGCTGGCCCCCATCTCCCTCCTGCCGCCCTGCGGCGGCCTGGGTCCTAAACTTAGCCAAGGTGGGGTCTGTGGCTACCTCCCGCTTAAAGGTCTCCCGATCCCAGGTCAGGGGAAGGTCTGAGTCAGGTAGGGGTTCACTCACCAAGTCCATGCTGGGGAAAGGTCCTGTGGTGGCTTCGTCTGTAGGAGGACCTCGACCTGCTTGGCGCCGGGTCACCGCCCCGACATACTGGCATCGTAGCTCCCCTAAGTCATTGCCGAGTAGGACATCCGCCGGGAGGCCGCCCATGACGCCGATCTGGCACTGTTGCTCCCCGAACCCATAGTCGAGGCGCACGGATGCCCTGGGGATGTGATGTCTGGCTCCTCCCGCCAGCTCGATGGCGAATCCAGGGCCGGGTTGGATGGCTTCCGGCCGGATCACTCGGGGATCAGCGATTGTCAGGAAGGCCCCCGTATCCCGAAAACCGGTGGCGGGATGTCCATCTACCCGCACGGCCTGCAGATGGCGTTGTTTCTGGGTGGAGTATGTAGCCCCCGGGGGGTGGACACTGTAAACCCCCCAGGGTTGGTTGGCGTCTGGGGGGCCCATCCATTCGCTGGGAGGCGGGGGCAGTGGTTCTTCTGCGGGATGAAGTTCCAGGTAGTGAACCGGACGGGTAGAACGCCGGCTTTGAGAGGTGGGGCAGTTAGCTTGGAGGTGCGCTGGCTGGTTGCATCCATAGCAGCGGCGCTCCATGGGGGGCCCCGTGAACTGAGCTCTGGGGGGTGGCCCTGCGGGATTGGCAGTGGTAGGTGGGGGGCCCGTTTTGGCAGAGGTGGTGGGGGGCGGGGCCCTTGACGGTTCAGGGGCCTGCTGTTTCCAGTGTGGCTTGATGGCCAGGATCTCATCAGCCAGGGCAGCGGCCTTTGCAAGGGTGGTAGGGGCTTTCTCTCTTACCCATCCGCGCACCTCCGCCGGGCATTGGTTGTAGAATTGCTCCTTTAAAAATGCTTGAATGATTTCTTCTGCGGTGCGGGCCTGTTCCCCCTCTAGCCACCTCCGACAGCACTGCGACATCTTGTGCGCATACATCCTATAGGATGGTTCTGCATGGCAGGGAAGGTCACGGAAGCGCGCCCGGTGCACTTCTGGGGTCACCGCATAATATTCCAACACAGTCTGTTTGACCCGGGCGTAATCCCGGCCATCCACATAGTCCAGAGTGCGGTAGGCCGCAGCTGCACCCCCTTCTAACAGACCCACGAGGTGCCGTATCCAATCCGTGAGCTGGCACTGCTGCTCAAAGTCCTGAAAGAATCCCTCCACATCCCCGACGGCTTCGTTGAAGGGTTTAAAGTCTTTGCGGCTGACCCGGGGAGGGGGGTATCCCGCGGCCCTGGGGCTGGACGGGCAGCTTGGGTCACGGTGGCTCCCTTGGCTCTCTCTTTCATGCGCCCTCCGGATAGCCTCTCGCTTGTCCTCTGCTGTGGCATCTGACCCCAGGAGGGCGATCTCTTCCTCCACCCGAGTAAGCCAGGGGCTCTTGGGCCCTGGATCCTTGCGTGCTGGGGAGGCTGGGGTTGATCTGCTTTTTCCTGGGGCGTCCTGGGGGTCCGCCTCCTCAATGGCAGTGATCAGATCCTCTTTGGCTAGGCCCCTCCAGGAAAGGGCCAGCTCCTCAGCCCTCTCCTGCAGACATGCCACAGTCCACTTCCTGTATTCGCTGTGCCGGGTCTGTTCCTGCATCCGCTGGCTTTCGCTGTCTGTCATCTCCTCAGTGTCCTGATCCCACCGCTGCCAACCAGTATGTGACGGAGGAAAGGCAGGACAGAACACACAGAGAGGATGACAGATGCACAAAGCTTTATTGAGACAAACAGATGGCAGTCCTTCAATACGGGGGTGGCAGACAGGGTGGATTTGCCACTCAATGGTAACGAGGGTCCCCACCCACTTATAGTCCACTAGGAGAGCCAAGGGGGTGTCCCTGTAACAGGGGTAGTCCGACACAGGAGAGGGGTGCGAGGAGTCACCACCGTAACAGTTCAGGTAGCAGTGAGGAAGCAGGTACTCACAGAGAACAAGGGGTTCAGTCCAGGCTGGGGATAGATCCAGGCAGATTCACGGGGACAGCAGAAGATTCCTCCACAGTGCAGGGATTGCAGGCTACACAGACAGTCCAGGATATGAGGAGGAGGACGGGGGATGAGAGGAGCTGGCGCTCAGCACAGCCGTCCCTCACACACCCAGCCAGGAGAGCACACAGGGGGGTTTCCTTGCTCTCTCTTAAGTATTGAGCTGGTAACCTGATACTTCCTGTCGGGTTACCATGGCAATGGGTCCTGTTCAGAGAGTTCAGGAATTTGGCATGAGGGGGAAGGGAGGAGGGGTCCAGAGTAATTTAATTAGACCATTAGGCCAGTGACACAGGGGACAATTGAAACAATACAGAGCAGGACGCTGAGGGCATGTGATACAAGGCATTAATAAGGGGATTAATAATTGGCAGGCTCCCATACCGTGACAGTGATATATGGTCATACTGTTCTCAATAATTTCTTACCTTGATTGCGCTATTTTATTGTATTGTATGCATTTTTCCCTGAAGAAGGAGCTGTGCCTCTGAACTGCGTTGGATACTCAGTCTAGAGTCTCTGATTGTATGGCAAACCACTGTACACTATTTTTGTAACAATAACTGTCTGATATTTGGAAACTACTATGTTTTACCTTTTAATAAAAAATATTCAAAATTGTCTTTTTAAATGTTGTTCATATATTGCCTAAAAATCCCATCTATAGGTGGAGATTTTCTTAGTTGAATAATAAACAACATCAACCATGGAAGATTATGTCATTGCTAAAGCTTGTAGAGAATTGCTAACAGCAGGATGAGAGACAGGTGACAGGAGAGCTAGACATGGTGGGGCAATTTTACAGCAATATGTAAGAAGTATGTCTCTTCTAGATATACCTCTGTTGAGTTCACTAATCCATTCCAAAAGTCGGGGTGGATTAGGAGAGGTCCATATTAAAGTAACCATTCTGTGGGCAATAAATAAAGATCTGGTGATTGCCAATGTCAGGTGTATGTCTATAGAGGATGTTTCAAGTTGGCCAAAATACAGGTAAGTGGGTCAACATTTAATATTATTCTCTTTAAGCTATTTAACGTACCAATCACCTCTGCCCAGTACCTCTTTCGTTAGGTGCATCAACATAAAAGGTGAATGAGAGTCCCATTACTGTGTCCTCATCTACTGCAACAGGAATAAGTTCTGGCATCTAGTCTATGGAGGAATGTAGGGGTATGGTAAATCCAATGTAGACAGGTCCAGTTCTAGCTTGTCTGATCTGCGGGTGCAGGAGAAAAAGTCAGGGGGCATAATGTCAACCCTGTATGTGAGTCACTGACAGTCTGTCACACAGAAACACTATCATGTCTTAGGTTGTCATTAGATTAGATAAACAAAACCTGTGCCCCTTATATCAGATGTCCTTATCAGCATTCCCCTTTACATCAGGAGTCCTCATCAGAGTCCTTCTTTACATCATTACTACTCATTAGCACCTCCCCTTTACATCAGGTTCCCATCAGAGTTCTCCCTTACATCAGTGTCCCTAATAGAGCTCCCCTTCCTCCGTTACATCAATTGTCCCCATCAGGGTGTCCCTTTACATGTGATCATTTATCCCCATCAGAATGCTCCCTTATATCAGGGTCCCCATCAGAGTGTCTCATTACATCATGGTCCCCATCAGAGTGCCCCCTTACATCAGTGTACCTAATAGAGCACCCCTTACATCAAATGTCCTCATCAGAGTGTCCCCTTACATATGATCAGTTATCCACATTATCCACATCAGAATGCCCCCTTACATCAGGTGTCCCCATCAGAGTTCCCCCTAATATCAGGTGTCCCCATTAGAGTGCCCCCTTACAGCAACTGTCTGCCTCAGACTGGCCCATGGATTAGTGCATGCACTCTCAGAGACCTGGGTGGGGGGGCACAGTCCCCCCCAACACCCCCCTAGATATGGCCCTGGATGTATAATAAGTAATCAGGTTAATTTATGCAAAGGTGAAAGAGATACATCTTGAATGGACTTCCCATGGTTCAACTGTAATAGGGCCCACATCTTCCTCCCATCTCCATCTTAGTTAGGAATTTTTCTAGGAGTTGAGGGTAGGTGGAAGAGACAAGGTCCTTAGTGGTACTAGCTTGGGCTGCTGAGTCTAGAAGCAGAGTGGGGGTAAATGTCACTGGAGACAAGATATTTTATGCTTGTAGTTCACACCTCACCTGACAGTCTGCAAACTTTGATTCAAAATGCTATGTAGTTACATAATTATTTTGGCTGAAAAAAGACAAAAGTCCATCCAGTTCAACCATAAAAAAAAAAAGTTATAGTCCTATACCCAGAGTTGATCCAGAGGAAGGCAAAAAAACCCCAGCACAGCATGATCCAATTTGCTCCTGCTGGGAAACAAAGTTCCTTCCTGATCCCCCGAGAGGCTATTGGATATTCCCTGGATCAACTTTACCTATAAATTTTAGTAGCTAGTTATATTCTGTGTATCTAAGAAAGAATCCAGGCCTTTTTTTAAAGCAATCCACTGAGCTGGCCAAAACCAACTCTTGAGGGTGTCTATTCCACATTTTCACAGCTCTCACTGTGAAGAAACCTTTCCGTGTTTGGAGATTAAATTTATTTTCCTCCAGATGTAAAGAGTGCCCCCTTGTCCTCTGTGATGACCTCAGGGTGAATAGCTCTACACCGAGTTCACTATATGAACCACTGATATATTTATACATGGTGATCATATCCCCCCTTAATCTCCTCTTCTCAAGAGAGAATACATTCAGTTCCTCTAATCTTTCCTCATAGCTGAGCTCCTCCATACCTCTTATCAGTCTGGTTGCCCTTCTCTGTACTTTCTACCAGTTTTAGTACACAATAGCACATGGAAAATGTTTATTAGGACAGTAAGACAAATGTAGGGTGCAAGGCACTGGGTCTAGCTTAATATTTTGGCCACAAGATGTAACCACAACCCATATGTGAAACTTGACTTTAGGAGTCGTCTGGGTAACTTTTGCGATAGGACTTCTTGTATTTAACCTGGGGGGATGCAGGGACTCTGGGGCACCTCATTGTGCTTTGATAACAGATGGGACTATATTTATTGTCTCACTGCTCTTCTCTCTATCTCTGAACTTTTTTGTGGACTTCATAAATACCTGTACCTGTGACTCACAACTATTAATCATAGGGGACTCAACCTGGTCATCCTCCTGACCTTGTAACAACGATTCATTTTCACTTAAAAGTTCAACTAAAGTCTCTAAGAGCCTTAAACTCCCATTTTGTCCATTCCTTCCATTCATGCGTGACTTGTGGCTCAAAGGATTTACTGCTTTTACTTTGATCACATAAAAGCCTCAATGTCAGGTTTCGGCCGAACAGGTTGAGTTCCCTGATAATTTCAAATTGTTCAGTATTTTGATAAGGGCAAAAGGTCATTGCTATATAGCAATTTGTTGTTACTGCACATTGTTCCCTAAACAATGTGGGTTTTCTGTTTCATTGTGGTTCCTGCATGTTATTGCATAAAAGGCAGGTCAAAATGTTTCTTTTGCACAAATGACAAAAAATATCATTATGTTATTATTATACAGGATTTATATGGCGCCAACAGTTTGCTCAGCGCTTTACAATATAACGGGAGACAATAGAGCAACAATACAGATCAATATAAGAGGGATATGAGGGCCCTGCTCCTTGGAGCTTACAATCTAGGAGGTAGGGGCTAGTGGTACAAAAGGTAGTAACTGTGGGGGATGGACAGGTTGGAAGAGTAGAAGATTCCATTATTAGCTGAGGGCAGGATAGGCTTCCCTGAAGAGATAGGTTTTCAGAGATTGCCTAAAAGTGAGCAGAGTAGGCGATAGTCTGATAAATTTGGGTAGAGAGTTCCATAGGATGGGGGAGGCTCTGGAGAAGTCCTGGAGACAAGC
Source organism: Staurois parvus (assembly GCF_062004578.1). Classification (NCBI taxonomy): domain Eukaryota; kingdom Metazoa; phylum Chordata; class Amphibia; order Anura; family Ranidae; genus Staurois; species Staurois parvus. Next base: position 4,322,703 of record NW_028318781.1, read on the forward strand.
ATGGGAGGAGGAGACAAGGGAGCTAGAGAGTAGGAGGTCTTGCAAGGAGCAGAGAGTGCTGTTTGGGTGATATTTGAAGACAAGATCGGTGATGTAATTTGGGGCAGAGTTATAAATGGCTTTATATGTTAATGTTTTGAATTTTATCCGTTGGGCAATGGGAAGCCAGTGGAGGGATTGGCAGAGAGGGGTGGCAGATACAGAACAGTTAGTAAGATGGATGAGTCTGGCAGCAGCATTCATGATAGACTGAAGAGGGGATAGCCTGCGATTAGGTAGGCCAATGAGGAGGGAGTTACAATAGTCAAGGCGAGATATAAAAAGGGAGTGAATAAGTTGCTTAGTGGTTTCTGAGGTTAGGAACGGCCGTATCTTGGAGATATTGCGGAGGTGAAGTCTACAAGATTGGGACAGTGATTGGCTTTGGGACTAAAAGGACAGATGGGAGTCTAGGATTACACCTAGTACCCTGGCTTGAGGGGAGAGACTGATGATCATTATTATTATTATTATTATTATTATACAGGATTTATATAGCGCCGACAGTTTGCTCATCGCTTTACATTATGGTGGGAGACAGTACAGTCACAATACAATTCAATACAAGAGGGATTCAAGGGCCCTGCTCCTCAGAGCTTACAATATAGGAGGGAGGGGATAGTGGTACAAAAGGTAATAACTGTGGGTGATGGAGTGGTTGGAAGAGTAGAGGATTCCAGCGTTAGCTGAAGGCGGGGTAGGCTTCCCTGAAGAGATAGGTTTTCAGAGTGCGCGTGAAAGTGAGCAGAGTAGGCGATAGTCTGATAGATTGGGGTAGGGAGTTCCAGAGGATGGGGAAGCCCTGGAGAAGTCCTGGAGACGAGCATGGGAGGAGGAGACAAGGGAGCTAGAGATTAGGAGGTCTTGTGACGAGCGGAGAGTGCGGTTTGAGTTATATTTGGAGACAAGATTGGTGATGTAATTTGAGGCAGTGTTATGAACAGCTTTATACATCAGTGTTAGTGTTTTTAATTTTATCCGTTGGGCAATTGGAAGCCAGTGGAGGGATTGGCAGAGAGGGGTGGCAGATACAGAATGGTTAGTAAGGTGGATGAGTCTGGCAGCAGCATTCTTGATAGACTGAAGTGGGGATAGCCTGCGATGAGGTAGGCCAATGAGGAGGGAGTTACAGTAGTCGAGGCGTGATAAAATAAGGGAGTGATTGAGTTGCTTAGTGGTTTCCGAGGTTAGGAACGGTCGTATCTTGGAGATGTTGCGGAGGTGAAGTCTACATGAGTTTGTCAGCGAGTGGACCTGGGGCTGAAAGGACAGATGGGAGTCTAGGATGACACCTAGTAACCTGGCTTGAGGGGTGGGTTATTGATCTTGATGGAGAAGTCAGGGGAAGGGGCATGGGCTGGGGGGAATACTAAGAGCTCAGTTTTGGAAAGATTGAGTTTGAGGAAGTAGAGTGACATCCATGCCTATATGTCACTTAGTAGGTTAGTAATGCGAAAGGAGACTGAAGGGTGAGGTGAGGGGTAGAAAGATAGATTTGTGTGTCATCAGCATAGAGATGGTACATAAAGCCATGGGAGTTTATCAAGTGACCAAGGGAGGAGGTATAGATGGAGAAGAGAGGGGGTCCAAGGACAGAACCTTGAGGGACCCCTACAGAAAGAGGGAGTGGAGAGGAGGAGGCAGCGTTATAGGTAACGCTGAAGGAGTGCTGCGATAAGTAGGAGGAGAACCAGGAGAGAGCAGAGTCTCTGAGGGGATGGTCAACTGTATCAAAAGCAGCAGAGAGGTCAAGTAGTAAGAGTACGGAGTAGTGGTCATTGGTTTTAGCAGTTAGTAGATCATTAGTGAGTTTTAGTAGGGCAGTTTCAGTGAAGTGTAGTGAGCGAAAGCCAGACTGTAAAGGGTCAAGAAGGTTGTTGTTGGTGAGGTGGGAGCTCAGGTGATTGTAGACTAAGCGTTCTAGGAGTTTAGAGGTAAATGGCAGCAGGGAGATGGGTCTTAAGTTGTTCAGGTTGGTGGGGTCCAGGGAGGGCTTTTTAAGTATGGGAGTGATGTGTGCATGCTTTAGAGGGGAGGGGAAGGCACCAGTAGAGAGGGAAAGACTGAAGATGTGAGTGAGGGAGCATAGCATGGAAGAAGAGGGTGACCGTAGTAGTTGTGAGGGGACAGGATCCAGGGGGCAGGTAGTGAGACAGGCTTCTGAGAAAACCTTAGATATCTCTTAGGTAGTAGCAAGGTCAAAGGAGGAAAATGTTGAGGGAGGTTTAGTATAAGGTATGCTAAGTGGGATGGATGTCTGTGCAGTGGCAATGCCCCTAAAAATTGCGTCATTCTTGTTTTTGAAATGATATGCAATCTCGTGAGCAGTGAGTGAGGTACAGGGTGGAGGTGGAGAAAGTAGAGAGTTAAAAGTAGAGAAGAAACGACGAGGACTGGATGACAAGGTATTAATAAGAGTGACAAAGTAGGCTTGTTTGGCAGCATGAAGGGAGGAATTGTATGTTAAGAAAGCAGATTTATATCGGGTGAATGCTTGGCGAGATTTGGTTTTACGCCACAATCGCTCCAGCGCTATGTTGTTTAAGATTTCTGGTGTCGTCAGTCTGCCAAGGTTGTAATGGTCAGGGCCTGATGCTTCATGTTGTTAGAAGAGCAAGTGAGTCTAATGTGGATGAAAGTGAGCTGTTATAGACAGCAGTGGCCAGGTCAGGGCAGGACAGGGGAGAGATTCTGTCATAGAGTTGGTCAGTTGCAGAGTGGAAAGGAGCAGGGTTCAAGTTGTGAAGGTTTCTGGGGGTAATTGTTTGCTGCTTGGAGGGATAGGCATTTGAAGACGAGGACACTGTGAAGGTGATGAGATTGTGATCAGAGAGAGGAAAGGGGGTGTTTGTGAGGTTGTAGGGAGTGCAAAGATGGGAGAAAACAAGGTCTAATGTATTCCCATCAGAGTGAGTGGAGGACTGTATGCATTGTGCTAATGGAAAAAATGAGGTTAAGTTGAAGAGTTGGGATGTAGCCGGGTTGTTGACATTAATAGGGATGTTAAAATCTCCGAGAATTATAGTGGGTAGTTTATGTTAGGAATGGACTGGCCAGCAATGGTGGGACTCACCTGCCTTTTGATCTGCAGTACCAGGGCTGGCCAGCGGGTGCTCCCAGCAATCAGAGACTCAACCTTTCAGCCAGCTAACACCTGGAACTGATGATGCTGGGGTATTTAAGGGATGGCCAGACCCACAGACTCTGCCTTGGTGTTGTGTTTCTCTTGGGCCCTGTATCCTGTTCCTGCTCTCTGTTCCTGTCTGATTCTCTGCTTCCTGTCCTGATCCCTGGCTTGTGACCCTGACCATCCCTCTGCTTGACCCTCTGTACTACGCTGCTTGCTACCTGCTGAACCTGGCCTGTGACCCCGACCATTCTCTGCTTGCTCCCCCTGTACCTACCTGCCCAATTGATATTGACCCGGCCTGCCTGACGACGCTTGCTTGTATGTACTGTTATCTGTGGGTGGTTTGGTTTGGTTTGTTTGCACTGTATTATGTTTAGTATTGCACTGCGTTTATGTTTGTATGGTTAGTGTTAATAAATTGTATTGTTTATCACATATCTGAAGTCTGCGTTTCCCTGCATCAGTCACACACCTCTGGTCATACCTGGGAGCCCTGACATTACACCAAGGCCAATCCTGACCAGAAGTGGCTGCACAGGGAAGCCATCTTGGCTTGTTGATGGGAAGGATGGATCTGGATGAGGTTGAATATTTATATCTGCTAGTGTTTGATGACAGGGAGTATGCTTATCAAACTCTGAAGGAGTATACCCGGGATGAACTGCTAGAATGTATACGGCTCGCTCATGTTCTAGTAGATCAGGGCACAGAGTTCTCTGAGGTGCAGCCTTTGATTGAAGTTTGTGCTGAGTTGGTTTCATCTGGTTCCCCCGAATGCAGGGATGAATTTTTGCCACCATTTAGTGCAGACCAGGTAGAGTCCCTGGTGTGGTTATTAGAGGATGATGTGGGTTACTTTCTGGAGCGTTATTCCACATGTTCACCACAGACACTAAGAGATTGTATAAACGCAGTACAGTCATTGACCAGACAGGCTTTGTGTAAACTCAGCTTTGTTCAACCCATACTGCAGACATGGACAGATTTGTTGCACCCAGCCTCAGTCAGCTTACAAAGACCCAGTCCTGCTTCTAATCTATTTCCTCAAAACTCTATTCCTGCATTCCCAACAGCTCCTCCTGCCCTGCTATCTACCGCATGTCAGTACCCTGTTCCCACTCGCTGCACCTATCCTGCCTTTAACCCTGTAAAAGAGCCCTCTGTAGCAACCGCTCCCTCTCCTGTTCCATCCTCCAGTTCTTCTCTGTCTCCAGCTGCTCCATTCGTTTGCAGACCTGCGTTTACTTGCAGTGCTCCAGTAGTTAAAACCAGAAAAAAGCGAAAATTCTTTCCAACCAATACCATCCTGCCAGTATCCAAACCGGTGAGCCTGCCTTCCGTGGTTCAGCCTGAAGCCTCTACTCAGCCTGAAGCCTCTACTCAGCCTGAAGCCTCTACTCAGCCTGATGCCTCTACTCAGCCTGATGCCTCTACTCAGCCTGAAGCCTCTACTCAGCCTGAAGCCTCTACTCAGCCTGAAGCCTCTACTCAGCCTGAAGCCTCTACTCAGCCTGATGCCTCTCTTCAGCCTGATGCCGGTACGCAGCCTGATGCCTCTCTTCAGCCTGATGCCTGTACGCAGCCTGATGCCTCTCTTCAGCCTGATGCCTCTACTCGGCCTGATGCCTCTCTTCAGCCTGATGCCGGTACGCAGCCTGATGCCTCTCTTCAGCCTGATGCCTGTACGCAGCCTGATGCCTCTACCCAGCATGATGAACTGATCCAGCCTGACGATCCTATTAGGCCAGTTGACTCGATGCCCGCTGTTGATCCAGATGATCCGGTACCTGATCCGGTGCCCGCTGTCGAGCCAAATGACCTGATGCCTGGTGACCCAGTGCCCGCTGTCATACCTGGTGACCCGATGCCCGCTGTCGAGCCAGACAATCCGGTACCTGATGACCCGGTGCTCACTGTCGTGCCTGTTGACTCGGAGCCCACTGCCTTGCCAGATGACGCGGTGCCCGCTGTCAAGCCAAATGACCTGATGCCTGGTGACCCAGTCCCCGCTGTCCAGCCAGACGATCCAATGTCTGACCCAGTGCCCGCGGTCATACCAGTTGACTCGGAGCCCACTGCCTTGCCAGATGACGCGGTGCCCGCTGTCGAGCCAGACAATCCGGTACCTGATGACCCGGTGCTCACTGTCGTGCCTGTTGACTCGGAGCCCACTGCCTTGCCAGATGACGCGGTGCCCGCTGTCAAGCCAAATGACCTGATGCCTGGTGACCCAGTGCCCGCTGTCCAGCCAGACGATCCAATGTCTGACCCAGTGCCCGCGGTCATACCAGTTGACTCGGAGCCCACTGCCTTGCCAGATGACGCGGTGCCCGCTGTCGAGCCAAATGACCTGATGCCTGGTGACCCGATGCCCGCTGTCCAGCCAGACGATCCAATGTCTGACCCAGTGCCAGCGGTCATCCCAGTTGACTCGGAGCCCACGGTTGTGCCTGGTGACTCGGTGCCCGCCGCCCCGCCTGGGGGCCTGAGACCTGTCGTTCCGCCTGGGGGTCCGGCGCCCGCCGCTCCGCCTGAGGGCCCGAGACCTGTCGCTCCGCCTGGGGGTCCGGCGCCCGCCGCTCCGCCTGAGGGCCCGAGACCTGTCGCTCCACCTGGGGGTCCGGCGCCCGCCGCTCCGCCTGAGGGCCCGAGACCTGTCGCTCCATCTGGGGGTCCGGCACCCGCCGCTCCGCCTGAGGGTCCGAGACCTGTCGCTCCGCCTGGGGGTCCGGCGCCCGCCGCTCCGCTTGAGGGCCCGAGACCTGTCGCTCCTCCTGGGGGTCCGGCGCCCGCCGCTCCGCCTGAGGGCCCGAGACCTGTCGCTCCATCTGGGGGTCCGGCACCCGCCGCTCCGCCTGAGGGTCCGAGACCTGTCGCTCCGCCTGGGGGTCCGGCGCCCGCCGCTCCGCTTGAGGGCCCGAGACCTGTCGCTCCTCCTGGGGGTCCGGCGCCCGCCGCTCCGCCTGAGGGCCCGAGACCTGTCGCTCCGCCTGGGGGTCCGGCGCCCGCCGCTCCGCCTGAGGTCCCGAGACCTGTCGCTCCACCTGGGGGTCCGGCGCCCGCCGCTCCGCCTGAGGGCCCGAGACCTGTCGCTCCATCTGGGGGTCCGGCGCCCGCCGCTCCGCCTGAGGGCCCGAGACCTGTCGCTCCTCCTGGGGGTCCGGCGCCCGCCGCTCCGCCTGAGGGCCCGAGACCTGTCGCTCCGCCTGGGGGTCCGGCGCCCGCCGCTCCGCCTGAGGGCCCGAGACCTGTCGCTCCATCTGGGGGTCCGGCGCCCGCCGCTCCGCCTGAGGGCCCGAGACCTGTCGCTCCGCCTGGGGGTCCGGCGCCCGCCGCCCCGCCTGGGGGCACGATGCCCGTCGCCCCGCCTGGGGGCACGATGCCCGTCGCCCCGCCTGGGGGCACGATGCCTGTCGCCCCGCCTGGGGGCACGATGCCTGTCGCCCCGATGCCTGTCGCCCCGCCTGGGGGCCCGATGCCTGTCGCCCCGCCTGGGGGCCCGATGCCTGTCGCCCCGCCTGGGGGCCCGGCGCCCGCCGCCCCGCCTGGGGGCCCGGTGCCTGCCGCTCCGCCCGGGGGCCCGGTGCCTGCCGCTCCGCCCGGGGGCCCGGTGCCTGCCGCTCCGCCCGGGGGCCCGGTGCCTGCCGCTCCGCCCGGGGGCCCGGTGCCTGCCGCTCCGCCCGGGGGCCCGGTGCCTGCTGCTCCGCCCGGGGGCCCGATGCATGTCGCCCCGCCCGGGGGCCCGGTGCCTGCTGCTCCGCCCGGGGGCCCGGTGCCTGCTGCTCCGCCCGGGGGCCCGGTGCCTGCTGCTCCGCCTGGTAAACCGATGTGCCTCTGCCTGGAGTCCTGCCCGATGTGCCTCTGCCCGGAGTGCTGCCCGATGTGCCTCTGCCCGGAGTGCTGCCCGATGTGCCTCTGCCCGGAGTCCTGCCCGATGTGCCTCTGCCCGGAATCCTGCCCGATGTGCCTCTGCCTGATGTGCCCCTGCCTGGTGTGCCTCTGCCCGGTGTGCCTCTGCCCGGTGTGCCTCTGCCCGGTGTGCCTCTGCTCGATGTGCCTCTGCCCGGAGTCCTGCCCGATGTGCCTCTGCCCGATGTGCCTCTGCCCGGAGTCCTGCCCGATGTGCCTCTGCCCGGTGTGCCTCTGCTCGATGTGCCTCTGCCCGGAGTCCAGCCCGGTGTGCCTCTGCCCGGAGTCCAGCCCGGTGTGCCGCGGCCCGGAGTCCTGCCCGGTGTGCCAGTCTTTGATATCCCGCCAGTTACCAGACCCGGGCGGTGGAACATTTTGCCCAGCTAGGACTGTTTGGAGCGTCCTGAGGCCGCTCCTTGGGGGGGGGGTACTGTTAGGAATGGACTGGCCAGCAATGGTGGGACTCACCTGCCTTTTGATCTGCAGTACCAGGGCTGGCCAGCGGGTGCTCCCAGCAATCAGAGACTCAACCTTTCAGCCAGCTAACACCTGGAACTGATGATGCTGGGGTATTTAAGGGATGGCCAGACCCACAGACTCTGCCTTGGTGTTGTGTTTCTCTTGGGCCCTGTATCCTGTTCCTGCTCTCTGTTCCTGTCTGATTCTCTGCTTCCTGTCCTGATCCCTGGCTTGTGACCCTGACCATCCCTCTGCTTGACCCTCTGTACTACGCTGCTTGCTACCTGCTGAACCTGGCCTGTGACCCCGACCATTCTCTGCTTGCTCCCCCTGTACCTACCTGCCCAATTGATATTGACCCGGCCTGCCTGACGACGCTTGCTTGTATGTACTGTTATCTGTGGGTGGTTTGGTTTGGTTTGTTTGCACTGTATTATGTTTAGTATTGCACTGCGTTTATGTTTGTATGGTTAGTGTTAATAAATTGTATTGTTTATCACATATCTGAAGTCTGCGTTTCCCTGCATCAGTCACACACCTCTGGTCATACCTGGGAGCCCTGACAGTTTAGAGGAGAGAAAGTAGGGTAGCCAGGCGGAGAAATCATCAAGAAAGCGGGACACCAGTCCAGGAGGCTGATAGATCACTGCAATCCTCAGAGAAATGGGAGAAAACAGCTGGATGCAGTGAGTCTCGAAAGAAGAGAAGGATAGAGAGGGAGGGTTAGGGAGGACTTGAAAGGTGCTCAGTGGGGATAGAAGCAAACCAACTGCACCACCTTTCTGATCACTGGGCCTGGGTGAGTAGGTCCAGAGAAGGCCTCCATAGGAAAGTACTGCGGGAGAAGAAGAATCTGCTGCTTGAAGCCAGGTTTCTGTAATTGCTAGTAGGTTAATGGAGCAGGAGACAAAAAGGTCATGGACAGAGGTGAGCTTATTACAGACAGAGCGGGCATTCCAGAGCACACATGAAAAGGGGAGGGTGGTTTTTGGGAGCACAAAATTATGTTTGTATTCATTGACAGGAATCCATGCTGAACATGTACAAATGTAGAAACGTTCTTGTACACTTGATTTGCATTATGCCTTCAGTAGTGTCCTAGGGCTGTACCCTGTAATCTGTTCCTAGGGTTAGGCCTTTAAGTTGTAATTGGTACAGAGATGTGCTATGATTTCTGAAGGGGTAAGTGGCTGTAGTTCCCCATTTTGGCTACAAGATTTCACCACCCCAAATATTTATGCCTAGACTTTAGGAGCTGTCTGGGTGACATAGTAGCTGTTCCCCTGGTAGGAGAAGGGTACCTTGGGTGAGCAGATTCTAATGGAAGGCTCAGGAAGGGATCTCCTGTTCAGAGTGTTATTGGACTCTCTGTCTGTGGGCTAGGACCGGATCAACATGTAGACGGGAGGCCATCCTACTGCATCTTCCCCTTACTCACATTATCCCAGGGGGGATGCAAGGACTCTGGGACACCCGCCTTTGCTTATGCAATAAGTCGGACTATACTTTCATGTCGTTACTCCACTCTCTCTCTAAAATTTTCTCTATTGAATGCATTGCTCTTAGGCTATGTGTCACCACCCCCATGGGTGTTTGAATTACTATGTAACTGCCTGTGGTTCACCTGCTGCCATTTAAGCTATGTGACTCTGGCCCATAAGTGGCTAAAGTGTTATGTTCTATTCATCAAATGTAATAAATGTTAAACAAGCATACCTGTATCTGAACTGCTTGCTGATATTAGTCTCTAGGGAGCTTCTCTTATAACATCCTTCTGCACTGGAGGCACAATGGGATCTGGTACTAGCAAGGTCAGTAGTGGGTTGGAAGAGGGCCCTAGGGTTCTAATCATACAAGGTCAAATCACTGTTAGATGGCCCCTTACCAGAGAAATGGTAGGAACTCTGGGAGCCCCAAAAACCTCAGCAGGATGATTTTACCACCTGATCTGGGCAGCATCAGGTTAAAGAGCAGACATGCTTCACACTACACAACACATCTAATGTTAAGAAAACTTGAAAATAATAAATACTAGTGTGGACCATCATTGTCATATAGCTATATTCAAATCCAAAGTAATATTTGTCTTATTGATGTCAAAATATCACCTTGTACAACATGTGCTTCATATATCAAACATATTCAATTATGCATGAAGATTAATTTAGGCAAATCCACTCAGAAGAGTAGCCACTTACTAATTAGTGCATGAGATATCCAAACACTTTTTGAAACACATGCAAGCAACAACTGTTGTATTTGGATGCTTGAATCATAGCAAATCATTTAAAATATAGGTGTTGATTGTCCAGTTGGAGCATATATATGAGGGTGAGTCATTTATTATCACACTTTTGCTATAATGATCTTTAGGTTGGCTGTACTGATTTCTACTCATGCCTGTTGAGAGATGGCACATTTGTCATAGCTTTATTGAGTGTTTAAACTTCATCGCTCAGTTTCCTTTGCAGCTGTTGCACAGTAAACATGGCTGCACCATTCTCCATTTGCACCAAAGAAGAACAGTGAATCGTGGTCTGAATGTGTACCAGGAGCCAAAATCCATTGAAGGCATTGAGCAAATCCGTGATTCTGATGAACCAACAAATGACTATCAATGAAGTGCATAAACACAATCGATGGTCATCTGTTAATGCTTACTGGACTGCTATTGTAAAGAATAGCTACTGGAATTGAATTATAGATTCATGACTCTGAACCAGGAAAGCAAATGCCAGAGTATAGAATGGAAACAACTGGAAGCAGTAGTCAAGAAGAAATTCAAACCTCAACCGTCTGTAGGAAAAAATGATGCTCACAGCTTTTTGGGACTCACAAGGGCTCAACAGTAAACAGTGCATGCTACAGTGAAATGCTGCGCGACAAGCCTGCAATTTGAACCAAATGCTGAGGCCTATTGTCAAAAAGTGTTTTGTAGTTGCATGACAATGCATACCCACATACTGCTGTCTACATTTTTCAAACACTTCAGAAACTGGGTTTCAAGGTATTGGCGCATCCTGCATATAGTCCAGATCTGTTTGGTCGACTTAAAGATGCTTTAAGAGGTTGTTGATTTGCCACAGACCAACATGTAGAAGAAACGATGCATACATGGCTGAGGGACAAACCATAAAACAAGCTTACACAAGCTTATGGAACACAGGAACAAGTGCAATGAAAAGCAAGAGGACTCAAACCATTCTCTTCTGGTTCTTGCAACCTCATCGTCCATATCATTCTCCCCTAGTCTTTGCATCCTCAGCTTCAATATTGGCAACACAGTGGTTAGCACTTCATGGCATGACCTGTCTGGAGTTTGCATGTTCTTCCTTGTGTCTGCGTTGGCTTCATCCAGGTTCTATGGTTTTCCCTCACACTCCAAAGACATGCTAGTAGGTTAATTGTATCCTGTCTCAATTGGCCCTAGTATATGTGAGTTAGGGACCTTAGAATATAGGCCCCTCGAGGACAGGGACTGATGTGAATATATAATACATATGTAAAGCACTGAGTAAATTGATGGTGATCTGAAAGTGCCTGTAATAAAAGAAAAACCTGTGTATGTATATAGATGTGTCCATGACAGCCTAGGCTCACGGGAAGTGGTTAGATGACCCTGGTAGGAAGAAGACTATTGGCGGTGAATATTATAGCAAGAGTTTTTTTAAAATCTGCTTTAAAGTATTAAAAGTAACAATAACAATAAAAATAATGATAAAAAATTGTACTACTATTCTTTCCTGTTCTTTCCTAAAATACAGAATGTGACAAGGTTAATATTTTCTACTTTTCTGCAGAACTTTTTTTATTTGTGGGATAACGTAATGTCATTTTAGAAATACCTATAAATCAAAATGTCGCTCAGATAAATGATGCCACAAGCTGCTTATGAGCTTAGATGGCATACTGTCAACATGTGCATTTGTCACGTCAAAAAAGTGGAACTAAAGTCAGAAAATGTACGCCCTTTATCTAATTGTATACTATCAATTTTTCATCAGCCCTATCATCCCAGTATTCATTCACATGTAACAGTTCTATTATATTGGCAATAAAATAGAAGAGATTCAAATATAGATATTTTGCATAGTCTTTGCCTATGGGGATTTGGAGATAAATTATTATTGTACGGCGAAGCGGGGAAATCATCATGACAACAGGATGTTGAGATGTCAGCCGAGAGGAAATCTGATACATTCAGGTGTTATTTTTTATAATTAGAGGATGTATGTTTTATTAATTTGTTTTTTTGTAATATTAATAAATATAAACATCCATTTCAGACATTCAGTTTCTGCATTATGTGGATGAGTGGAAAAAGTAAAAATTGTCTTTTTTACTTCAGGTAGCTGGATTTCTAGTATTGCTTTCTTTAAAACCAGTCTTAAGGTTAGGATGGAGGTCAGTGCCTTCTTTTAGTTTTTTTTTATATCAATCTGTTTTATTGATTGATAAAGAGAGATACAAAGACCAAGCTGCATAGCCCATGCAGGGGCGAGTCACCTGCTTATTTACAGAAAACAGCATAAAATAACTATAAAATACAACAAAGTATGTGTGTCTCGTATAAAATTATAAAGGTGATATCAGGAGAAAAGATCAAAATTACCACAATCAAGATCAGGTTCTCATGTAAGGGACATCAAAAAAAGGAAGAAAAGGAAGAGCCAGATGACCCTCTTGCTATCTGAGTAGCAATCCATCAAGTACTGTAAAAGAGTAAGAATCAGGAACAGACTGGCCATAGGGCACACTGGGCATACCCCTGCTGGGCTGGGGCCGCCAGGCCATGCTGTCCTAAGAAGAGTGGACTGTTGATGACTGAGCGCACAGCAGGGGGTAAGTGGCGAAGCAGGCTGGACAGGACTAACAGGGTCTAGATGCCCATCACCTCCCACTATGCGGCCATGCTTAAAGTAGGGCTGGCACCATCAAACTTGTAGGTGTGGGAGAGATGGCTCCAGTGGCACACAGGAAGCACCCACAGGGAACACACACCTCTCGGGTTGACTGCTGGAGATACAGCTGCAATGAAGGGACAACAGTAGACTCTCTCCTTGCTGGATGGAGATATCTCTTTGCTGGATTGGGATGTCTTTGCTGGATTTGGCTTTCTCTTTGCTTGATTGGACAATCTCTTTGTTATATGGGGCTGTCTCTTTGCTGGATTGGGATGTCTCTTTGCTGGGTGTGGCTGTCTCTTCGCTGGATTGGGATGTCTCTTTGCTGGGTAGGGCTGTCTCTTTGCTATATGAAGATATCTCTTTCCTTAATGGGGATGTCTCTTTGCTATATGGGGATGTCTATTTGCTGGATTGTGATATCTCTTTGCTAGATTGGAATGTCTCTTTGCTATATGGGGTTGTCTCTTTGCTGGATTGGGCCATCTTCTTGTTGAATATGTGGGGATGTCTTTTTGCTGAATATATGGGGATACCTCTTTGCTGCTCTTTGGCCAAAATATACTGTAATTCCTTGCTGTTAAATCTTGAAAGTACTGATGACCTGGAATACACTTTTCATTTTCATATATTAAGTTGTAAAAGTATTAAAATAAATTGGGTACACCAAAGGACTCCGTGGGATTGCCTCTGCCCTGCAGAAAGTAGAACTGTGCAGGGGAAGCAGAGAGTAAAAGGGGGCACTCTGATTAGAGAGGAAAGGGAGGGGGGCATGACTGCAAGAATCACTTTGATGCTGGGCTGTGATTGCTAGGGGCACTGTAATGTAAAGTGACACTGTGATATAAAGGGGACTGCAGTGTAAAGGAGCTCTCTAATCAGTACAGTGCCCCTTTACAGTGCAGTCCCCTTAAATCACAGTGCCCCTTTACATTACAGTGTGGAGGACCAACTTTGTGAATATTCTGTCACAACAGCTGATGTAATGGGGTACTTTGATGGGAATTCTGATGTAAGGGGGCACTCTGATGGGGACATGGATGTAAGGGGGCACTCTGATGGGGACATCTGATGTAAGGGGGCACTCTGATGGCAACCTGATATAAAGGGGGACTCTGATGGGAAATCTGATATAATGGGGCTCATGTTTTGTTTAATCACCCTAATCTAGTGACAATCTAATAAATACTAGTGTTTCCCAGGTCAAGACACTGTGTGACAGACTGTCAGTGACTCACATACACAGTGCTGACATTATACATCCTGACTTTTTTTTACTGCACCTCCAGTTCAGGTAGACAAGATCCAGCCCTGATTGACATGGGAATGTGGACTGATTTCCTGTGCGAATCAGGTATGAACTGACCCTTAATGCAAGTTACCAAAACATGATCCTTTGTGCTTTGAAGATGCTTTAGGTGCCATTTACAATGAATGACAACAAAGCACACCAATGCACTTAATGTGTGTGTGGGCCCCCATGGCTTATAATGTTTTTACACAAATAGAGCTTTCTTTTGGTGGCATTTGATCACCACAGGGTTTTTTTATTTTTTGCAATATAAACGACCGAAAATATGGGGGAAAAAATGGTATTTCATGCTTTCTAATAAAATTAAATTTTGTCCAAAATGTATTCTGCTTATTGTCTTTAGTAAAAAATCCCAGTAAGGTGTTCTTCTAGCAGATAAAACAGCTGCAGTGGTTTATGGCAAATCTTTATTCTTAAAAATCATGAGACACTTCCTGTTCTTTATTGGTAAGGGTGCAGTTGCATTGAATGCCCAATAGATGGCTTCCTATTCAACACAATGATGATATACAGAACACTCCCTGCCTGGTATAAATATATACCACTACTATATATCTTTTTTTACTATAATGTTTAACTTGGTAACTGTGATGCCTATATTTAAAAAGGGATCAAAGTCTTTACCAAGTAACTATAGACCTGTTAGCTTAACTTCTATAGTGGGGAAGATACTGGAGAGTTTAAATAAAGACCACATAGATGAGTTCTTGTTGGAAGAAAATATTTTAAGCAACAGACAGCATGGATTCATGAAAGACAGAAGTTGTCAAACAAATCCGATGTCTTTTTATGAGGAGGTGAGCAAAACCTTGGACAGAGGAGTGGCTGTGGATATAATATACTTGGATTTTGCAAAAGTGTTTGACACAGTTCCCCACACTAGGCTAATGTGTAAGGTAAAGTCTACAGGCTTGGAAAAATCTGTATGTAAATGGATAGAAAACTGGCAAAAAGATTGTATTCAGAGAGTAGTGGTTAATGATTCATACTCTGAATGGTCTAGGGTCATCAGTGGTGTACCCCAAGGTTCAGTGTTGGGACCCTTACTTTTTAATATATTTATAAACAATATAGGATCTAGGACTAAAAGTAACATTTCAGTCTTTGCAGATGACACCAAGCTGTGCAGTGGAATAACGTCCTTACAGGATGTCTTCAACTTAAATGCTGACCTCAATGCACTGTTTAATTAGGCAACTATGTGCAAATGAGGTTTAATGTTGATAAATGTAAGGTTATGCACTTGGGGGCTAAGAATATGCATGCATCATACATACTAGGGGGGTACAACTGGGGGAATCAATGGTGGAGAAGGATCTGGGAGTTCTGGTAGATCACAAGCCTAATAATGGCATGCAATGCCAAGCTGCAGTTTCTAAAGCGAGCAAAATCCTCCTTTGTATAAAAAGAGGTATAGACTCCAGAGAGGGAGATATCATATTACCCCGGTACAAATCATTAGTAAGACCTCATCTGGAATATGCAGTTCAGTTTTGGGCACCAATTCACAAAAAATTAACTGAAGAAAATGCAGAGAGGGTCAACCAAAGTGATATGAGGCATGGAAGAGCTCAGCTATGAGGAAAGATTAGAGGAACTGAATTTATTCTCTCTTGAGAAGAGGAGATTAAAGGGGGATATGATCAACATGTATAAATACAACAGTGGTACATATATTATTATTATTATTATACAGTATTTATAAAGCGCCAATAGTTCGCTCAGCGCTGTACATTACAGAGGGGAACAGAACATGTGACAGAACAATACCAATACAATGCAAAACATGAGGGGATCGAGGGCCCTGCTCTTTCGAGCTTACAATCTAGGAATATAGTGAACTTGATGTAGAATTATTCACCTTACGGTCATCACAGAGGAGAAGGGGGCACTCTGGAGGAAAAGAGATTTAATCTCCAAATGCAGAAAGGTAAGAGCTGTGAGAATGTGTAATAGGCTCCCTCAGGACTTGGTTCTGGCCAGCTCTGTAGATTGATTTATTAACTACTTGAATACCGGACACTTTTATCCCCCTTCCTGCTCAGGCCAATTTTCAGCTTTTGGCATTCTCACATTTTGAATGACAATTGCGTGGTCATGCAACACTGTACCCAAACTAAAATGTTATAATTTTTTTGCACACAACTAGAGCTTTCTTTTGGTGGTATTTAATCACCACTGGGGTTTTTATATTTTGCTAAATTAACAAAAAAAGACTGCAAATTTAGCAAAAAAACATTCTTTGTTTCTGTTATAAAAGTTTGCAAATAAATAATTGTTCTTCATTAATTTAGGCCGAGATGTATTCTACTACATTTCTTTGGTGAAAATAACCTAAATCAGCATTTATTATTTAGTCTGTAGGAAAGTTATAGAGTTCACAAACTATGGGATATATCTGAAAATTGATCAATCCTGAAGTACTGACAGCCAATCTAATTTTTTGAGGCCCAAATATGTTAGAATAGTAGAGATATCCCCCAAATGACCCCTTTTTGCAAAGTAGACAGTCCACCATATTTCATAAGAGGCATGGTGAGTTTTTTAAAGTTGTAATTTGTTTGTCATAATTTTTCGGAAAATGAAGAAATTAAATAAATTATTTTCACAATTTTTTTTACATACTGTCACCAGTGCAGTACAGCATCATCATAAAACTGGTGTGGCAGTGACCAGGGACACTGACTGGTGACAGTACGAAAAAAGAAAAATTGATCATTTTTTTCTATTTCTTTTCTTTTTATATTATTTTTTGTTACTTTTTTTTCATTTTTTTAAGATTTGTTTTTCATATTACACTATGACCAAAGTAGTATAATGTTACCATAGTAACATTGTACTACTTTGGGAAAGTGATCAGTATTTTTTCTTTTTTTTTACACAATTTGATTGCTTATAGCAAAGAATTTATTTGCTATAAGTAAGCATTTAACTGAATGAAATCAATTAATTCAGGTTTTTTTGTTGTGATTGTCCACGGCTAATCACATGACACAGATGGGCTGTGATTGGCCCAGCCTGTGCATGTGATAACTGTGACCATTCATAGCTAGACACACTTGTATACAATGGATGGCATGAAAGGAAGCCAACCATTGTATGCAACTGTCATGTGACCTGCTGTGATTGGTCACAGCAGGTCATATGGTACTGGCAATGGGGCGGGTTCACAGATCTGTCATCGGCCGTGTCCGAGGTACACATACGGTAACAGATCTTGCCACAGCGCTGCCCTGTGGGCACGCGTAAAGCGTGATCTGGGAAGGACGCCAGATGATGCCCTACCGGAGAAACGAGAGGCTCGCCCAGCTGTCATTTTATTATAGGCCAGATGGGAAGTAGTTAAAAAAGGTCTGGATTCTTTCCTAGATACACAGAATATAACTGGATACTAACATGTATAGCTAAAGTTGATCCAGGGAATATCTGATTGCCTCTTGAGGGATCAGGAAGGATTTTTTTTCCCTGCAGCAGCAAATTGGATCATGCTTTGCTGGGGTTTTTGCCTTCCTGTAGATCAACTGTGGGTATACGATTTAAAATTTTGTTTTCCTTTTATGGTTGAACCAGATGGACTTTTCAGCCAGACTAGCAATGTAACTTTGTATGTAACATAATGCTACTGATCTGGTTCAGTGGATTTTCAAATGCGGATTACCCTGTTAGAAACATACACATAAATACTTCTGGAGGTATTGTGAATATAACCTAACACAATTTTGCTGTCAGTACAGTATTTAACTGCATTGGGCTCAAAGTCCATTTCTGCAAGAATCAGTCCTGCTACCTCAACTGACAAAACGGCTGCACATAACTCTAAATGTGACACTGTGTGGACTGGTCCTGGAGCTAGTTTAGATTTGCCCATAAAAAAGCCTACATGACTTTAATCATTACTGACTATGACCTTGTGATACGCTTCAACTGCTATCGCCACAGTAGAAGCATCAGAAAAGGCACATACTTCTCTTCGCACTGTAGATGTTAGTGACACTGGCACATTGGGTCTGGGAATACTGAGATCTTCAAGATGAATTAAGTCTTCTGCCCATGTCCTCATTTGAGTTTCTCTTTCTGGAGAGAGTGAGGAGTCCCAGTCACATTAGTCTATCTATTACTCTCTACCCAAGGCTTTGCCTTGCATAGTGATTTGGGCTGCAAACCCGAGTGGGTCGTAAATACTGTTTACTGTGGCTAGGATACCTCTTCCGGTGTATAACTTTGTGAGATGGGGAAACAGCTCTCATTGTTTGAGCACTGTTTGTGTGGAAGTAAATTAATGTTTTGACTGACATTCTGCGGTTTACCCACAAGATGTCACTGTTTTTCTAACACAGCCTCAGACTGCATAGATATTTGTATATTCATAAAGAGGTGGGGCTTTCACACAGAGTTGGAGAGAACAGGAAGGAGAGAGAGAAGCCATGTTTTGGAGCATGGTGAATAAGGGGCCGTGTGAGCTGAGAATCTGATGACATCCAGGTGTGAAATCGTCCCTCAGTAACCAGAGATTGCTGCCAGGAATGCTGATGAGATTGCTGCCAGGAATGCTGATGAGATTGCTGTCAGGAAGGCTGATGAGAGCAGAGGAACTAAGCAACATATACGGCAAGACCACATGCTTGTTGGAGAGACATTTGTTCTGTTCAGAGTCACCAGCGGATGCAAAGCAGACCCGGGTCGGTAAGATCGTGCACGCACCTCATTTCAGTGTTGGCACCTTGAGACTGAGTCCAGGCCTATAGTTAGTTAGTATGGGTCTCTGTTTGTGTTAGGCCACAAGTGTTGTTACTGATTATTGGAAGGACTCCACAACTTAAAGTGACATTTCACATTGGAGAGCTGATAAAATCCTACAAACTCAAGCCAGACTGGCGTTTTGCTCAGAAGGAATACTCAGGCATGTGCTACAGGACCAGTTATGGGAGGGGGAATACTGTATATTTGTGTAACATTGTAAGCTGTTGTGCTGCACCGCAGGCTAGCCCATACCATACACCCATACACTGATTCCTGCTCTTTTAGGGTAATAACAGGTAAGGTGTGGCAGCTTAGTTGTGCCCGCCAGTAGGTAAATTACTTCACTTTCTACCTTCATCCATCAGAAGGTGCCGTGCTGTGCAGCACAAGGGTCTCAGCCTTTGGGCTGGGTGTATGTAAATTTATTGTATGTTTCCAGCATTTATGGTTGTGCTGATTTGCCACATCTAAGTAAAATTCTGTTGTGGTAAAAGCTGGTGTTGGGGTTGCTTTCCTCGTTCGTGACTTCACTGTGTCCTGGGGAGCCCACCTCGGTATACGGCTTACAACTTCACCTCTCTGGACACTTGAAAGGTAAAACAGTCTGTCAAGAGATTCTAACTTACTCCTAAACTCCATTGAAGGGGCAGAGGATCGACACCTAGAATGAGGTATTTTAACTCTTTAGCTCTTTCATCTGCTGGAAACGCTTCAATGACTGAGTTACTGTTGGACTCCACCTTGTGTAGTTTAAGATTAGATCCTGCAAGCATCTCTCTAGCTCTCTGCAGGAGACTGACCACTTTGGCTTCAGTAGGCACAGATGTAAGTCCATCATCTAAGTAGAACATTTTTAGGATAAACCGTTTAACATCTTCTCTATACTCACCAAATCCCGGTTTAGCTATTTGTCTTACACCATAAATGGCCATGGAATGCGAAGGACTATTTCCAAAGACGTAAACTTTCATCCTCTATAATTTCTTTGTTGAGGTCATTATCTTGAAACTAAAGGAACCTCAGGTAGTTGCGGTGATCTTCTCTAACCATGAAACAGTAAAAAATTTGCTGCACATCTGTACAGTGGTAACTGCAAAGTGCTCCTTGCGGAAACATATACGTAAGAACACCTAGCAGCGTATTGTTCAAATCAGGGCTGCTAAGAAGTACATCATTCAATGAGATGTCCTCATACTGAGCGCTAGAATCAAAAAATACTCTGAGCTGCCCTCATTTCTGAGAGTGATAGACGTCAAAGATTGGTAGTTACCAACTCTCTTCACCCGGTTTCAGCAGTGGGTCAAAAATCTGTTGCATAAAGTTAACAAAATGTTCCTTCATTTTTTTTGTAAAGGAGCGCTGTAGAACAAGGAGTTTGTTCTGTGCTTGCTCCCTGCTGTTTAGTAGTCTAGGGTATTGTGAGCGAAATGGTAGGGGTGCTACCCAGTGGTTTGCTTCGTCTACAAATCTCTTTAACTTCGTCAAGGAATATATGATCTTCAATGGACATAGCAGGTCTCTCATCATTTGGAGTTCTAGTGAACACATTATCACTAAGGATGCACCGATATATTGGCGGCCAAAATGTCTTGGTCGAAAATAGTGTTATCGCATTTTGCCAATAAGAAAAAACGTGCAGATAACGGCTGCTGAAAACGTACGATTTTGCCTGTGATTTTACCACGATTTTACCATGTTTATGGTGTTTTTCATGGGTCATGTGACTCAAAAAAAGCATAAAAAAACGCAACAAGTGTGTATTTTTGATGGGTTTTCAATACATTTCAGGCCTGGTTCACACAAATGCAGTTTACATTTTTTTTGTTTTGCAGTGCTTTTTCCATGTATTTTGCATTTTTGCATGTGCGTGTTTTATGTATTCTTTTATGTGTTTTGCATTTTTAAAAACTTTTTTTGCTGGCCAACTTGTCGCTGTGCAGATTAAAACGCAGAACCCATCAAAAACACAACATGTGTGGGTTTTGTATGTGTTTTCAATGCATTTCAGGCCTGGATCATACCAATGCAGTTTACGTTTTGTCCATTTTGTAGTGCATTTTGCATTTTTGTACGCCTGTTTTTGATGCTTTTTTTATACATTTTGCTTTTTAAACGTTTTTTTATGACCAACTTATTGATGGACAGATTTAACACTCAAAATGCATCAAATACTCTACACATTTGTTTTTATGCATTTTTGCTGCTTTTAAATGCATTTCAGGCCTGTTTCACACCATTTGTTGACACCATTCACTGCATTTGTTTGCATTGTGCCTGTTTTGCAGTGCTTTTTGCAGTGCTTTTGAATTTTTGTATG
The DNA here is from genome assembly GCF_062004578.1 of Staurois parvus. NCBI lineage: Eukaryota > Metazoa > Chordata > Amphibia > Anura > Ranidae > Staurois > Staurois parvus. The sequence goes on from NW_028318781.1 coordinate 4,343,513, forward strand.
TGCATTTGTGATGCGTATTTTAATGCAGTTTGAATTTTTTGTATTTTTTTTTGGCCAACATGTTGCTGGGCAAATGAAAAATGCATGGAAATGTATCAGAAATGCAGTATGTGTTTTCTGCAGCGGCTCCATTGAAGTCTGTTGAACCAAAAACTCAACTCTTTGCAATTAAAAAGGTCCTTGACCCTTTCCAAACACGCAGCAGCTCAAAAAAGCATAGATGTGAACATGTCCCATAGGAAACCATGTTAAATGGACTGTAGTGCGTTTCTGCAAAAAACACTAAAAAACATATTGGCGTGAACCAGACTTCAATGGGGAGGTGCGGTTTTGGTGTGTGTTTTTTCTTTTTTTAGCTTGTCAAATATGCACCATAAATGTGGCAAGTAGGACTTTTAACACGGCAAGGGAAGTTCAACGGACTAGTGTGAAGACATATATTGAGTTTAAAGGGCATTTTTCTTGAGCTTTTCTTGTGCCTTCTTTTTTAAAGCAAAAGCTCTGCAAAAACTGCTCAGTGTGAAAGTAACCTATTGGCCCAAAAGGTGCTGAAAATAAATTCAGATTAATTTAAATTCATGAAATTAATTAAAAAGTCAAATATAGTACTATTATATATAAAAAAATATATTTTTTAAAAAACTGTCCATTTCAGGTTTGGTTTTCGGCCAAATAAATCCAGAATTTTCGGTTTCAGTCCACGAATCTTCATTTCGGTGCACGACTAGTTGTCACCTAAACTGTCCATGCTACAAGCTGTGGTCCCTGAATGGTATAATGAGGGAGTGGATGGCTGTAGTTTGCAAGCATTAAAGGTCTCTTTTACTCGCATATAGCTGGTGAATGGGCTGAATAGAGAAGGGTGGCCATTAGGCAGCATGTTTGCCTTAAATTAATTCACATCTGCTGGTGTGTGAGCCCCAACTAAGCATACTTCTCCAACTAAGACCCAACCTAAATCTAAACATTGCACATAAGGAGCATTATGGGGTCCATTAATCTGCTCATGCATCTTGTGCACCCTGAGAATATCTCTCTCTAGCAAGAGGAGTATTTGGGCATTAGGTTCTATTGCAGGGATCTTATCTGTTAAGGATTTCAGATGAGGGAAATGCTGTGTAATCTCAAGAGTTGGTATTTCTGACCTGTCTTACGGCATCATGTCACATTCAATGAGAGTGAGACTTTTTCTCATCAACAGACTGAACAGTGAAGTTAGATGCCCTACACCCTGTTTTTACTGCAGCCCAGTGCTGGTCAACTTATTTGTGCCACCGCCAGAAATTTATTATAAGGACTGTGTTGAATTAATTGTTCAGCTGTAATAGTGACATCTTGTTTAGTGGCACAGTGGAGGATCCAACAGAGAGCCAAGGATTGTGGGACATGTAGCTGCAAGTAGGCGCCTGGATGCTGTGGAGGGCTAAGCAGGCCGCACAGTCCGGACAGTGTAGGAAGTCTTTGTTCACCACAGTTACCGTCTACAGTTTCCTGTCGGCAGAAATGATTGAGCCAAGACGTGAGCATCATCACCACTTCAGTTACAGCGAAATCCCAGTGTCACCAGGCACTAGGCCAAGCATCCTACGCTGGTTGCAGATTCTGCAGGAGCTTTCCAGGACACCCCAGATCCCTTGAGCCACGGTACCATCAGGATTGGTGAGTGAGCAAAAGCCCACACTGTGTACATGTTCACTAAAGGACACCGCATGCAGATACATTTTATACCTCACACCTGCTTACAATTTTGTGATCTTTAACTGGAATCATCTACATAAAATATCTATTATTGCTATTTGCCATTGCACAGTAATTCTTCGGGCCCTTATTGAGCTAGCTGAAGACCCAGGACATTCTTTCTACCAGAACTCTCAATGATACTCCTCAATCCCAGGACTCTGTGCTTATTTCTGTATGTATGTTAAAGGGGGACTCTGTTTAGAACTGTTCATAACATAGCCTATACAATCAATATACAGAGTGTGGGGTTTTTAGGACCCGTGGTATCAGGATTTTGAGGGAGCCGGCTGACACCATAAAGTCTTCCTTTTCCCTTTTTCTACCTGAAACCAAAAGCTCCCTACTGAGCATATTTGAAACCCTGCTTGATTTATTGTGTTCACCTCTGCTGTGTTTACCAATGTTCACAGTTTGAGTTCCAACAAGGTGGTTATTGCCTAAAGAAATATTTGCATAAACATTACTTACTGTTTGCTAACTGAATAATTCTCAGTAAATACTCAACTGCTTTACTGCATTGAAGTGTCTGTGCAATCCTGTGTGCATTATGTCTGAACCCAGGGTGTCAGAAGTGTCAGGTGGCTTGCAAGGTCAGGGCCACCCTTGGGGGCCCATATCTTACCCCCAAGCGCTACATTACCATAGTACCTATGCATGTTTTTAGTGTGTAAGAAAACGTTTCACCACTAATGTTAAGCACATTAAAGAACTCTGACTTGGCTAATGAGAGATTAATTTGATCATCTAACACTGTGTACTAACAATGGGCACTCAGGCCACTCTTATGAAGTCTGTTTCTGATTGTTTGGTCATAGACATTCACACCAATAGCCTGCTGGAGGTCATTTTGTAGTGCTCATCCTGTTCCTCCTTGCACAAAGGAGCAGATATCGGTCCTGCTGATGAGTTAAGGACCTTCTACGGCTTTGTCCAGCTCTCCTAGAGTAACTGCCTGTTGCCTGGAATCTCCTCCATGCTCTTGAGACTGTGCTGGGAGACACAGCAAACATTCTGGCAATGGCACATATTGATACCATCCTGGAGGAGTTGGACTGCCTGTGCACCATCTGTAGGGTCCAGGTATCGCCTCATGCTACCAGTAGTGACACTGACCCTAGCCAAATGCAAAGCTAGTGAAAAACAGTCAGAAAAGATGAGTAGGAAAAAAAATGTCAGTGGCCTCCACTTGTAAAACCATTCCTGTTTTGGGGGTCGTCTCATTGTTGCCCATCTAGTGCACCTGTTGTTAATTTCACCAATTAATTGTTAATTAACACCAAAGCAGCTAAAACTGATTAACAACCCCCTCTGCTACTTAACTGACCAGATCAATATCCCAGGAGTTTAATTGACTTGATGCTATACTCTGATTAAAAAGTGTTCCTTCAATTTTTTTGAGCAGTATATATATATATATATATATATACCAAATTGTACAAGTGCATTACATAAGCTTTTGGGCAAAATCTGTCCTTCCTCAGAAACACTGAATGAACAAAGTAATGATTGATGGTGTATGTGAACAAAGAAAGTGGAAACATCAAGATGCAATTACACTACAATAGTAGACATATGAATAAAGAAGGCATCTTGTCTGGACCATCCTTCACCCTGGAAAAAAAAAACCACGTAAATAGCTAACAAAATCTACTGTTCAGCACAGGAAACATTTTTTTCTCAAAGTAACCTAAAACAAAACCAAATCAATAATGTCCTCAATGCTGAGAAATACAGACAAATACTTATCCATCATGCCATACCATCAGGGAGGCGTGTTATTGACCCCAAAAGTCTGCCCCTGGTTTGGCCCCCACAGAGCCCTGATCTCAACATCATGGATGTCTGTCTGGGATTACATGAAGAGACAAAAGGACTTACATCCCCAGAAGATCTGTAGTTAGTTCTCCAAGATGTTTGGAAAAACCTACCTGCTGAGTTCCTTTAAAAACTGTGTGCAAGTATACCTAGAAAATGTGTTTGCATGTTCTCCCTGTGCCTGCGTGGGCCTCCTCCGGGTACTCCAGTTTCCTCCCACACTCCAAAGTCATGCTGGCAGGTTAATTGGATTCTGTCTAAATTGGCCTTAGTATGTGTATATATGAATGTAAGTTATGGACCTTAGATTGTACACCACTTGAGGGTTAGGGACTGATGTGAATGAACAATATATATGTAAAAGTGCTGCATAAATTGACGGCACTATATAAGTACCTGAAATAAATAATGGGCAAACTGAATTTTAAGACTTGACATGTTGGGTATCTATTTACTTATACATAATATATACAGTACAAACATATTGTTTATATTTTAGCAAACAATTGGGTAATATATTGCATTTGCATACCCTACAATACTGTTTTAGTGCTTTTTTAATATCTTCAGGCCTAAAATGTTTTAAATGTGTGCAAAAAATGCACACTGGCTCTGGTAGTGAAAGGGATAAATGCAGCAAAGAATAAGGAGGTCAAACACCTAGCTACACTATATGGCAGGGGTGCCTGGTTACATACTGTAACTGGTTGACCAGAATTACAAAGGTAAAAGGTTCACATATATGTATTTTAATTGTATTTTTAGCTGTTTGCCCTAATTTCCACTCTAAAATCTTCTGCCTTATGAACCTGTGAAAGAAAGAACTCATGTGTTGTATAATGACAGATGCACCACATAACACACAACAGATTTTATAAATAATTGAAATGGTCAGAAAGAGATGTACTAAACTCAGACAGCAAAGCTCTTTCCCTTAATTTGCTGTGTAACCCCGCTGTGCTACTTCAGGCAGACAGAGCTCGTTTAGCTGCTCTCAGGCTCTACTTGATCTCTACATTCTGCAAATAACATATTTTGTGTTATTCCAAGCTCACAGCATATTTTAATCTCGCCAGTCATGAAATCCAACATGTCATTGTTTTAAAAAATGTAATTTCAGTTTTATTTCCTTATTTACCAGGAAGAAAAACAACATTTGTTATTCTCAGCTTTATAAAATATAGTTTTATGCTTTAACATGTGATGTGTTCATTGTCTGGGAATTATACTTAAAGGTTAAGTTCACATTTTTTACAAAAAATAATAAATGCACATTTGCTTGCGGATAAAAAAAATATGCATTTATTATTTTTTCTTGCTGGAGCCTCTAAAGCATGGGTGCCAAACTACAAGTCCCATGAGGCATTGCAAGGCTGACAGTTACAAGCATGACTCCCAAAGGCAGAAGCTTGATGGGACTTGTAGTTTCACAACAGCTGGAGGGCCGCCAATTTGACGCCCCTGCTTCTAAAGCATTGCAACAGCGATCAGCAGATTGCTAGCGACATGAAGGTCTCCTGTAGACCTGTCAGTATATCTGCTTGCTTGCTACGGGATGTATGGGAATGCAGATTTACTGGCAGGAAGAATCAATGATCTACCACAAAGCGCAACAGTGCTGTGGTGGTTCATTGAGAACTACAAGCTGACAGCCACAAAGGTAAAAGACTTGTAGTTCATTCATTCACTCACCGAACACCATGAATGAATGATGCGGCTGGGACAGCTAGCGGGGAGAAGATCCCTTGCTAGCTGTCACAACAGGGAGTGGGGAGGAACAGGGGCTGGTCAGTTCCTAACATGTTACGAAAGGTGAATTTATCCTTCAAAGCTGATGTTTAACCACTTCAACTCTTACACCTGTACCCCCCTATGGACCAGGGCAGTTTTTACATTCCTGCTATTGACCTGTTTATGCAGCAATAAGTTTGTCATTACTTAATAAGAAACCTCATTCCTCTGGCCTTGTGCTCCTCCCCTCCCTCCACGATCATTATTATGGCACCTACACAGCCAAACAGCCAAAAGGTTCTGTCCAGTTGCCAATCTTTGCTAGCACTGTGCTTCTTCTCCTCGAAGCCTTTTTCTTCTGTGACTCCTAGACCAAGTTGAGGAAGCCATGTACCGCAGCCAGACTGAAGATGACATACCGACTGCTAAGGAAGGAATCCAGGCACACTGATCCCTTCACTAGCAGGAACCTCCATCACCTCCACCAAGTCACTCCTTCCCTATCAGCTGGCTGCCATGTCTTCTGGATCTCCAACCCACAAACGTTCTCAAACTGTGACACCTCTGTAAGGCTTAACTCATCTTAACATTCTGTATAGAATTCTCCTTCTTGAACCCAGATGATTTTTATGATCCCTCTTCCTAGAGGATGCTGTTTAATACTCTATCCGTACACCACTATGTACTTCCTAAATAAGCTCAGACCCGGCAAAGGTTTTGTTCTTCTGAAAACATTTACTAGTAAAGTTCTAAACATCGAGGAGGGTAACGGTTCTTCCACATTTACATCAGTTAGTGACATTGCCCTTCGTGCCACTCATGTCCCTGCACCAAGGTCTTGTGAATAGCCTAATTAGCTAGATCAAGTCCAATTTTTGAACCTCAACTGGGTTCCCGCCAAGGGGGTGTTGAAGCATAAAGTTAAATCACATCCTGGCACAGATCCTCCTCATCCTTCCGACATCCAGGCGGCCAAAGACTCCTCTGGTGGACTTCCCCTGCTATTTATAAATCATTGCAAGATGGTGGTACTATCAGCACTAGGGAGTCAGCTGCCACACTTAACTCTCCCCTGATTAGAGCAACTATACCCAATACAATCACAATGTGCAATAAAACACGTGTGCACATACTATAAAACACATTGGAGAGGTTTACTAAAACTGGTACACACAGAATCTGGTGCAGTTGTGCATAGTAACCAATCAACTTCCAAGTTTATTTGAAAAAGCTGAAGTTAGAAGATGATTGGTTACTATGCACAGCTGTACCAGATTCTGTGTGCACCAGTTCTAGTAAATCACCCCATTGTGTACCTTTTCTGGGTACACAGCACGCACGCGCCCCCGCCCACTGACGTCCACTGTGAATGTATACAGCGGGAGTTTGTCAGCAGGTTCAGGCCAGAACCTATTGATCGACTGTGTCCAATCATGACCCACAGCCCTGTGTTGACAATCAACACAGGACTCTGTACAGAGGGAACACTCTCTTTGTCTCTTCTCCTTGCAAAGCAGGAAGAGGAAACAAAGAGATATTTAGTAAAAAGCGGTACATAACACATATTACACTTGTTAGGCACACATGTAACCCTTTGATTACTCTGAGATGTTAATCCTTTCCCATTGTTATTGTGACAGTGAAAAAAAATTACAAAACAAATAAAAATTAAAATATTAACAGTTAATAAATTAAAAATAGACAACAATTGAAGGGAGAAAGGGAAGAAGTTAATTAGGGCTGAAGACAAATTAAATAAATATATATATATATATATATATATATATATACACACACACACACATACAGTTGTGCTCAAAGGTTTGCATACCCTGGCAGAAAATTGTGAAATTGTGGCATTGATATTGAAAATATGGCTGATCATGCCAAAACATGCTTTTTTATTGATTGATGATCATCTGAAACCATTTATTATTACATAGTTGTTTGGCTCCTTTTAAAACATAATTAGAGATGAGCGAATCAAACTTGGCGAAGTGGAATTCGTTTCGAATATTAGGAAAAATTCGATTCGCACCGAATCCGAATTTTAGCAAACTTCGGATGCACGAATCGAATTTTCCCCGATCAGCCGGCAAAAAGTGTCACTGCAGAGAGCTCCGCTATTTCTGACAGTTCTCTGACAGTTCTGACAGTTCATTTACAGCGGTTGAAACATTGTATCTATTTGTTTCCATTTAGGATACAGATGTTTTTATTCGGAAATAAATAGATACAATGTTTCAACCGCTGTAAATGTGAAGGAACTGTCAGAGAACTGTCAGAAATAGCGGAGCTCTCTGCAGATACACTTTTTGCTGTACTGGAATTCTTCTTCTTTTCATTCTTCTTCTTTTCATTCTTCTTCTTCTTTTCATTCTTCTTCTTCTTTTCATTCTTCTTCTTCTTCTTTTCATTCTTCTTCTTTTCAGTCTTCTTTTCATTCTTCTTCTTCTTCTTTTCATTCTTCTTCTTCTTCTTTTCATTCTTCTTTTCATTCTTCTTCTCATTCTTCTTTTCATTCTTCTTCTTCTTCTTTTCATTCTTCTTCTTCTTCTTTTCATTCTTCTTTTCATTCTTCTTCTTCTTCTTTTCATTCTTCTTCTTCTTCTTTTCATTCTTCTCATTCTTCTTTTCATTCTTCTTTTCATTCTTCTTCTCATTCTTCTTTTCATTCTTCTTCTTCTTCTTTTCATTCTTCTTCTTCTTCTTTTCATTCTTCTTTTCATTCTTCTTCTTCTTCTTTTCATTCTTCTTCTTCTTCTTTTCATTCTTCTTTTCATTCTTCTTCTTCTTCTTTTCATTCTTCTTCTTCTTCTTTTCATTCTTCTTTTCATTCTTCTTCTTCTTCTTCTTTTCATTCTTCTTTTCATTCTTCTTCTTCTTCTTTTCATTCTTCTTCTTCTTCTTTTCATTCTTCTTTTTATTCTTCTCATTCTTCTTTTCATTCTTCTTCTTCTTCTTTTCATTCTTCTTTTCATTCTTCTTCTTTTCATTCTTCTTTTCATTCTTCTTCTTCTTCTTCTTTTCATTCTTCTTCTTCTTCTTTTCATTCTTCTTTTCATTCTTCTCATTCTTCTTTTCATTCTTCATTTCATTCTTCTTCTCATTCTTCTTTTCATTCTTCTTCTTCTTCTTTTCATTCTTCTTTTCATTCTTCTCATTCTTCTTTTCATTCTTCTTCTTCTTCTTTTCATTCTTCTTCTTCTTCTTTTCATTCTTCTTCTTCTTTTCATTCTTCTTTTCATTCTTCTTCTTCTTCTTTTCATTCTTCTTCTTCTTCTTTTCATTCTTCTTCTTCTTTTCATTCTTCTTTTCATTCTTCTTCTTCTTCTTCGTCGTGCCCCGTGACTGCCCAAATGAGTGAAGTGTGCGGTGATTCTAAGATCGACGGCACTCATCTGCATGTCATACTGACTGACAGTATTATTTCTCTTCCCCAGCAGACTCCAAGGGCATTTAAATTAAAGGTACAGTGTTCTGCACTAATATAAAGGCTCTCTGAAGCCTAGAAACCCTTTTAATAAGTTAAATTCGCAGCGAATAAATTCGCATCGAATCAAATTTTTCCCGCAAATTCGGCGAATCAGCCGAATCGAATTTTTGAATAATTCGCTCATCTCTAATCATAATGATAACAGAAATCCCCCAAATGGCCATGATCAAAAGTTTACATACCCTGAAATGTTTGGCCTTGGTACAGACACACAAGGTGGCACACACGAGTTAAAATGCCAATTAGAGGTTAATGTCCCACATCTGAGGCTTTTTAAATTGCAATTAGTGCCAGTGTATAAATAGTCAATGAGTTTGTTAGCTCTTACGTGGAAGCACTGATTAGGCTAGATACTGAGCCATGGGGATCAGAAAAGAACTGTCAAAAGTCCTGCGTAACAAGGTAATGGATCTTTATAAAGATGGAAAAGGACATAAAAAATGTCCAAAGCCTTGAATATGCCAATCAGTACTGTTAAAGCACCTATTAAGAAGTGGAAAATTCAGGGATCTCTTGATGCCAAGGTAAGGTAGACCAAGAAAGGTTGCAGCATTTTGAACATTTGAAAATTAAAATCTTTCCATTTTCATGATATAGTTCTTTTAAAGCAGAGTAAAGTTATTATTGGGTCTCTGTGCTTCTCTATGCAATGCTGATGGAAGAATACAGCTTTCTTCAAGCATCACAGCACTCTGCCTCAGTATTTCTCCTAAAAACCCTCAGCCTTGATGCAAGCAGTGGCCTGAATCTTGGGAGTAGTAATGCATGAAAGAGATTTGTGGCCAAACAAGAGAAATCTATATGAATCTAGCCTATAGCCTTCCATGTAAATAGATTTATTAAAAACAGTGAGGTGTTGTCAACATTCATATCCATGCTGGATTATACCAAGGCTATTTTGCATTTAGGCTCATTATTGTTGACAATGCTTGGTGCTTTCTGGACTTAAGATGTCCTTGCCTTACTGAGCAGTCACATCAGAAAACCAGTGTACTGTATTGTACTACTAAAATATACAAGCTGATTAAATGTTAATATCAGCCTGATATAACACATGGAGTGTAATGCATTTAAAAATAGGTAACCGTAAGGTGACTACAAGTTGATGGATGAAAAAAAAAACCTTTACTTGCGTTCTGGAGAGTTCAAAAGTTCATTTTGTCCTTTTCTTGAACTTGCTGAAGGAATCCTCATCTATAATTAATGCAAAAATCTGTACAAACCATAAAAATTCAAACCAAAGTCAACCTGATGTGTCTCCATGACAGCAATAAATAAATAAAAGATTAGAAAGTCCATGCAGATAATATACAAATAAACAAGACCCGGAGGAGGGTAAGGCTACAAATATAAGGAGTATTAGTAGATGAAAAGGTGATGAGTAATGAGGTTTAAAACTACTCTATGAAATGCTAGCATTATGCAGAATGTAAAAGTCATCTCAGACTTGACATACTGTACATGGGTCATAGGTCTTATGTCTATTTTCCTTTTTAAGTGTTCTCAGTTTTGTCAGGATTTTTGATCCTTTATAGAGCTGGAAATTTAGAAAAATGTTATTATCAATTTTAAGTTTGGGTAAACAGTCGGAGTGCCAAACAATCAGTTCAAAAGTCCATGTATCTTTATTCTGTACAGTATGATGGCAACCAGTAGAATATCACACCAATGAAAAACAATTTTTTGGGAAATTTCACCATAGTCTATACGGGAACTCCAGCAACCTCAGCCCAAGCTCCATTGAAGTAGGATAAAGTAGGACCACTAAACGACTTAGCTATCACACTGGTTGCCAAGAATTAAGATATTGTATATGGAGTTTTCAGCTGATCGTTGGCAATCTGTGTCTTCTGTTCAATTAAACTTCTCAAGTTGGGAGGTTCCTATTCAGTGGGACAATCCCCCTATTTTGTGTTCTCCAATCTGGAGAGCTCAACTTCACAAGAGCTACCATCATTTTTTTTATGAAGATAGCCCATTTTGAGTCCAGCACCTCATTTTTGTGTTACTTAGCCAATAGTCAACTCTAAAGACAAGTTCATCCAAAGCTCATATTGAACATTGGGCAAACACCAGTTACCATCTACTGTTTTCTCAGTTGTTTTTTATTTTTTTTAATTCTTTATTTTTAACAATTCAGTAAGTACAGCACATTAGAAATAGCAAGAGATATTCTCAATCATAAACCAAGTTTGTAAGGTGTTTCTCATTACATATCATAAGGTGACTAAGGAACCAGGTCTCAGTTGATGCAGTCGAGAATGAGTATGTGTCCCATTGTTACAGTAATCTGGAGTGGAAACTAGTATTGATCTGAGGCTGATTAACAGCCTCGGGCAGTCTTCCGCTGAGGAGAGTAAAAGTCACAGTTACATTATGGATGATCTGCGGGATCATTCTGCTGTTTTTTTCTATATCTCTCAGAGATTTAAGTGTTAGGCAACACAGCTAGGTCTATCACAAGTTGTGTGTGGGAGTTTCGAATAGGCACCACATCCTAAGTAGTAGTCAAATGTGACTATGATAAAGATGGATTTTTAGGGTGCCAAGACAACAGACCCGGATAAAAAAAATACACTTTTTATTATGACGTTTTAAATGTTAAAAACACAATCAATTCAGAAACTGCTACAATGTGTTATAAACAATGCCTGCAATTTACATATGTCCCATAGAAACAACCCCCCCAAATCACTTCAAGGGTGACAGTATTATTGCTAGGGGTGATTCAACTGATATGTTGACTTCGACAAGTTTCATGGGGAATACTCACTTCATCAGGAGGAGTAGGGGAGTGCTTTAAAACATATTCTCTTTCTGTTCCTGCATTTTAGTATCTATGGGACTCTCTCAACGTTGATTTGTCTGATTCGCCTATTTGTGATTAAGTGCTTGTCATTTTACCATGCCACTGTTTTACGTTGACATTGTGTACTCTTCTCTACTACTCATCGATGAGCTTCTTTTTCTCTTTTGTTTCTAATTTTGGTACAAGTTATTGTTTATTGTAATGCTTGTGAAAATTAATATAAAGTTAATTAACAAAAACATATTCTCTGAGGGTCCACACAAGTAAGAAAAAAAGGAGCCTAGTATACTCCCTGGGCAAGTGTGGGGGGGGGGCAATGTACATGTATCCGTCCATAATATATAGCAGAGGGAAGAGGTCATACCTGTGAAAAGCTGTCTATCCTAGAATACAATCTTAGTGTAATGTGCCTAGAGCCAAGGACCCATAAAATAACAAGAACAAAAAGGCTGTCCATATTACACCCCGGCTATTTAATCATACATAGACCATACGCTGCTATGAGTATCCCTCTCTAAGTTCCTGTGCAGCACATCCCTGTGGAGACTTTTAAACAGCGGGGATGTGCTGTACAGGAACATAGAGAGGGATACTCATGGCAGTGTATGGTCTGTGTATTAAATGCTCCCCACTGAACCTTAACCCCTTCACCTGCATCCTGCCACTTCCACTGTGACCAGTACTTTAAACCCTTCACTTTCTCCTTCCTCTGTTCATTAACCAGTTGCCTGGTTCCCAGCGCAAAATCATGTATATAAACATGATCCGCGCTCCCGATGTGCTGACAGGCAGGAGGCGCGCGCACACTTGTCCGCCAACTCGGCGGTGCTGTGATTCGGTACAGCATCAATCACTCACCAGATCCAGGTCAATGATGTTTAGTCTGGACCTGCCAATTGGTTGTACCGAATCAGAGCTCATCCTTTGCCTGTGTTTACATTACACAAGCACAGGAAATGATGCAATTTTCTGTCTCTCACATTCCATTCCAGAGAGAGTCAAAGAACCACACGGACACAGTAAAAGCACAGCTAGGTCACATTTAACCCCTTGATTTCCCCCCAGTTTACCCTTTTACTGCCCTGTCACCAGTGTCATTAGTACAATGTACAGATTTTTTTTACTGATCACTGTATTAGTGTCACAGGTGACTTTAGATAGCATTAGCTTCAGTTTGCGTCACTTCCAGATTGAGTCAGATTGCTTTCCACTTCATTACCATCACATTTAACCCTTTGATTGCCAGGAACATGCTCACAAACACACTATAAAATTCCATTGCCGGTATAGTGTCTGAAGGGATCAATATCTTTGAGCACCATAACAGTGTTCACAATAATATAGTGTCCCCAAAAATGTAGTATTAGCAAGATCAGCCCTGACACCTGCCAGCACCTGCACTTAGCCCCTCTGACCCAACCCCACTCCCCAGCAAGTGAAGTCAGTAGATCACTGTCACTTGATACATTACACACAAAACTGCAGAGTTAGCAAGATCAGGTACAGGGTCGGACTGACCATTTGGAAACTCGGGCACTGCCCGAGGGCCTGGGGTCAGTAGGGGGCCCCATGAGATGCCCCTGGTACCTTTTTCATAGGCTTTTTGAGTTTGGGCAAGGACACAGGGGCACCATGATCCCCTATTGCCCGGGGGCCCTATGAGTTGTCAGTCTGTCCCTGATCAGGTAATTTTTTTGTAGCGGTTCAAGCAGTCCCTGACAGCCAGGTGCTCGGTGCTCTTTTTCCTGTGTGTCGCACCAGGTACCTATAGATTTAGTGGCCAAAGAGTCCAATAAAAGGTATTCTAGTGAAGAGGCTTATATGATTCTGAGCATGCCAGTTGAGAGCGAAGGGGAAGCCTCACTGACAGAATCTGCCTCAGAATACAAACCTGTAGAGAGCAGTGGCACCCTGACAGATAGATCAGATGATGGAGTAGAGGTCCCTGCTAAGGTCAGGCGTACCAGACACCATGCCCAGGTTGCTGAGTTGTTAGAATTGCATGATGATTCTAATATGCAACAGAGTGCTAGTACCTTTTGATGAACTGTTGAGCACCAGCGGCCTAGTACATCCTGGCCTTTTACAGCCCAGCTTTGCAGTATCATATGGTGACGTGCAGTCCCATAAGTGCAGTACAAGCTGGTGTGGTGGCTAACACAACTAGTGTCCCGCAGCCACCAAGAATTCAAACACAGGCTCGTAGAGCCTATAGTGTCCTACCAGATGTGCTTGCAAATTCTGATTGGCAGCCCACAAATTCTGCAGCACCCGCACTTCCCCCATTCACTGCCCAACCCAGAATTCAGGTGGAAACAACAAATGTAGCTCATCCCCTTTTGATTGTTTTTCCCAGAAGAACTGTATGGATTGATTGTGGACCAAAGCAATTTATACGCACAGCCAACCCAAATTCAAACCTTGCCAGGCAATGTACCTGAAAACCCATTACGGTTTCAGAATTTAATGATTTTTTGGGCCTAACCCTTAACATGGGCATTACTAAAAAGAATGAGTTGCAGTCATTTTGGTCCACAGACCCAATTCATCTTTTATAATGTACATATGGTGCAGGGCTAAAATTAAATACACATGATAAAATACACAATAAATTAATGAAAAATAATTAAATAAATACCAAACTATGGATCCCAAAAAAGGGATCTTAGGATAAAGTGCAAAAATACTTAAAGTGTAATTAAGTGGATTTCTAAAGATGGGTCACAAATGCAGACTCTAAATGCCGTGAAAAACAACAAACCCAAATCCCAAATTGGGATGGTACACACGAATATGTGTCAACAAGGTGAATCCCTTAAAATGGAATAATCTTAAAGTGACAAGTGCCAAATCACAAAAAAGTGTATACACTATACACACAGTGCAAAAAATGCAAAACCAATAATTTTGTGTAGTGAACCAAACAAATATTAAATATGCAGTGAAAACAATTATAGTTAAGACTGATCATAAAACAGCAGAAAAATGTCCTTTTTTTGAATAATAGTGCTGTGGAAATCCTCCACACTAAAAAGACAGTGCTCCACTCTCAACAGGGAACTGGTGTCATGTGGTGTGCACTCCAAAGGAATCCCAAAATGGCTGAAATCCCTGATCACCTTCAATAAGTGACCCTATGGGTCATCACGCTCTTTGAATCACACCCGGATCCTACGGTATAAATCTCCTTAATGGCCGATCTCCATATACATAGGGTTCCAATGTACCAAGTATGTAATCCCCTTCCTGGATCGATAGGCAGATGACCTTAACTAACTCCAGCCCACTCTCAGAAACTCTGCACAGCTCTCAGTGAAAACATGCCCAAAAAAGAAGAAAAGATACAACCCATTGAAGGTGATATCTGTTCAACTCCTCCAGATGGTATAGAGTAAAATGCTGGGATATCTTGTGTCTGTGGGCACCTTCCTAAAGCACTCCACAATCGGAACAATAGTTGTTGCTCATGCTGACCAATCAGGTTTGTTTGTAATCTGCAGCTGTATGAAGTGACCTTAGCCTCACACTTCATCTTTTGTTCGTGTTCTCTGCTGCCATTGCAAGGCATAGATATGAGAATATAATGCAATTTATGCATTTCATAAATCACTTTAACCAGAAATTTGCAGATCAATATATGCCCCAACAAAACATCTGCGTTTATGAGTCCCTCGTTAATTTTTCTGGCCGATTTGCATTCAAACAGTTTCTCCCCAGCAAGCGTGCCAGATATGGGGTCAAAATGTATAAGTTCTGTGAGAGGGCAACAGGCTATACTTGTAATTTTTGGATTTATGAAGGAAAAGATAGTCACGTGGATGCGCAGATTACATTACAGAAATATTAAAAGTAAGAAAAAAACAAAAAAAAGGAAAAAAAAAAAAGCCAAAAATAGTTGTCATTTTATTGAGTTACTGTTCTATTGTTACTGTTTTATTGTTAACTGTTGTTATTTTCTTTGCAGGAATGACATTCAGCTGCAGCACTGACCTGTTTATTCTAACAGCAACGGGGTTTGCTCTCAGAATATACGTCAGTGCGATGAGATTTATCATCCGCAGTTCAAAAAAAGAACATGTATGCCCAAGCATGGGGGTCTGGGGTGGAGAGTGGGTGGATCGCTTTTATGCTTCTGCATATATATTTTTCATATTTTTTGGCACAGATTTCAATATATTTTTTTTATTAATTTTATTATTATTTTTATTATTATTATAATACAGGATTTATATAGCGCCAACAGTTTACAATATAAGGGAGACAGTACAATTACAATACATTTCAGTTCAGAAGTTGTTTTATTGAGTTAATGTTCTATTATCACTGTGTTTTATTGTTAACCCTTGTTTTTTTTTGCAGGATCACCATTCAGCTGCAGCACTGATCTGTTTATTCTGACAACATGATGTGTTCTCAGAATATTCATCAGCATGTACAGCACTGCTGGATGAGATTTACCATCCGCAGTTCAAAAAAGAACATATATGTCCAAGCATGGGGGCCTGGAGTGGTCAGTGGGTGGATTGCTCCTATGCTTCGGCATATATTTTTAAAATCTTTTTGGAAGAGATTTCTTGATCCACATCGATCGATAGGCTCAATGAAAAAACAAAAAAGAACATTTCATGTATGCCAAACATTAGAAGTGGGTGGATGCAGGGAGGTATATTCTAATGGTGGGCATACCACACACTTTTTCTGGCAGATATTTCTTCTCTTTTTCGTGCAGCCCACAGGCTGCATAAAAAAAAAGAAAAACATAGTGTATGCCCAAAAAGGACCAGTGAGGTACTGGTACATCACTGGACTTTGAGTGGTTATACCAGGATGATGCCTGCTGCTACAAGCATCATCCTGGTATCATTTTTTTCAGCTGGCAGTCGGCTTTCATGTAAAAATAATTCTAGTGGCTAATTAGCTGCTTGATTGCTTTTACAAGCAGCGGGAGGGGATGCCCCCTCCCACTGCCTTCCACGGCCTTTTTGGGCAGTCCCATCCCATTTCACCTGCTAAAGACAAGGCAAGGCAAGGCAACCTGAAAATGCAGCCGGCGTTTCCACCAACCGTCCAAAGAGCTGATCAGAGATCAGAACTGCTCCAATCATCTCAATAGTCTAAGAAACCAGAAGGTACGAGCATTTCATCACTTCGGTTTTGCCGGATATAAACAGCACCATTTTTAAATTGGGAAAGCATCTGATCATGACGATCTTGGTGTGAACAGATTATTTAAGGGTAGAGGAGATATCTAGACTCTAATAGACCCTAGATTTCACAGTACCTTTCACTACCTATTGTTATCACAGGGAATATTTACATTCCCTGTGATAACAATAAAAGTGATTAAAAAAATGAAAGGGACAGTGAAAAATCAAAAATCAAAATAAATAACAAAAAAAAAATTAAAGCACCCTTGTCTCCCCGCAAGCATGCTTATGCAAGTGTTGGCCCCATGACGGTGTGTAAACAGTGGTTGCACCATGCTTGTGAGGTATCACTGCAAACACCAGATCAAGGGTAGTAATTCTAGCACTAGACCACCTGTGTAAATCTAAAGTGGTAGTCTGTAAAGGCTTTTAAAAAAGTCACCTATGGATATTAAAAATGTAGCGTAGTTTTAAAGCATGTCATGCTTTTTAAAGCATGTGGTATCTATTTACTTGGCACAACATCATCTTTTATATCTTTTATATGCGGTCTTTAAGTGGTTAATGTGCAAAAACACCAGATCGTCGCTCTGCCTGTCCTAACACAAGGGGGCACAGCGAACCGGTGGACACAGTGAGATCCCGGTGATCATGTAATCACTATGTGATCACATGATCACAATGTTAGCAAAGCTGTTATGAATCAATCTGATTCATAACAGCTTCGCTTCTCTTCCTGGTGAGCTGTGTTTGGCCCACAGCTCTCACGTGGTATATGGGGACAAACAAAGCATCCTATACCATGTGTCCAGCTGGAGCCAATCACAGATCACTATTATTTTGAACTGTCATGAACTTAGCTCATTCATGACAATTCAAAGCAAGCATTGCATTGCAGAGCAAAAGTCTGTATTGCTCCTGCAATGCAAAGTTTGAAACAAAATCACTGATCACCCTGCCAGAGTAGTGTAATATTACTATGGTAACATTGCACTACTCTGATGAAAGTATTGAAAAAAAAATAGTAAAAAAAAAAGAAAAATAATGGAAAAAAAGAAAATATTGAGAGAAATATTTTTTTTTCATGTGTTATAAAAAATTGTTGTAACTACTTGCCGCCAACCTCGCAAGTGGTAGCACTGAGAAATGTGATGTACCCTTACATCGCTTTCTGTTTCCGGGTGTGCGTGCACCCCCACTGCCCCCCATCAGTCCAGGGAGAGAAGAGAGAACACCACACTGTATGTAAAAGCACTACATTTTACACACACGTTAAATTAGCACATTTAACCCTTTGATCGCCCCCATTAACCCTTTGATCACCCCTATTAACCCCTTGATCACCCCGTCACCCAGCCAGTGCCATTAGTACAGTGTCAGTATATAGAATATTTCACTGATCACTGTATTACCGCCACTGGCAACATCAGATAGCATCAGGCTCAATTAGAACCCTTCCAGCCAGGGTCAGCTAGCATTAGATTGCCTACACTATTGCACCCATACTACAGGTAGCTGATCACCACCATTACTAGTATAGTATTTGTACGAATCAATACATTGATCACAAACAGAACTATACTAGTGCCTCCTTAGTCAAGTGTTCCCAAAAAACGCAGTGTTAGTAGGATCAGCCCCACTCGTTGCCAGCACTAGCATTTAGCCCATCCACTTTTTTTCACAGAAGATGTATACCAATTGATTGTGGGCCAAAGCAATTTATACGCACAACAATACATCATCGCCCACCCAAATTCAGCTCTTGCCAGACAATTCGCATGGAAACCTATCACAGTTTCCAAAGTTAAAACTTTTTTGAGCCTAACCCTCAAAATGGGCATTACAAAAAAGAATGAATTGCGGTCATATTGGTCCACAGACCCGATTCATTATCCTGTATCATTTTTTTCATCTGGCAGTCGACTTTCATGTAAAGACAATCCTAGTGGCTAATTATATCTGCAAAATAGTTACCATCCCTCTTATCAAATTCCTTGGGGTGTCTACTTTCCAAAAGGTGTCATTTGGGGTGGGTGTTTGTACTATCCTGGTATTTCAGGGCCTCCAAAACTGTGATAGTTAGTGAGGAAGTGAAATGAGGAAATAACACACCTTTAGGTTTTCATAGGGGTCATTAAATTGCATGCTCCTGTATGCAGCAGTTTCCAAAAAAATCTCACACATGTGGTATCCCCATACTCAAGAGAAGTAGCAATATATATCTTAAAGTGTAATTCCAAACATACCCATGGGATTTGTGAGCAATACACCATTTAAATGACAACTTTGTGTAAAAAAATTAATTAAAACATTTCCAAAAACTTGTGGAAAAGAAAATAAATCTTCCATGGACTCAACATTCCCCTTCACAAACTGGCTTAAGGTGTCTACTTTTTGAAAAGGGGTCATTTCGGGGGTTTTGTATGGCCCTGGCATTTTACCACCTCAAGAAATGTAATAGGCAGTCAGAAAGTAAAAGCTGCTTAAATTCTAGTATCTATACCATAGTTTGTAGACGCTAGAACTTTCATACAAACCAATTAATATACACTTATTGGGATTTTTTTACCAAAGACATTTAACAGAATACATTCTGGAGTAAATGTATGACCAAATTTGAGTTTATTGGATATTTTTGTATAACAGAAATGAGAAAACATAATTTATTTTCAAAATGTTCTTTTGTTTTGTTGCAAAAAATAAAAAAATCAATAGTGATGAAATACCACCAAAAGAAAGCACTATTTATGTGAAACAAATTATATAAATTTATTTTGGGTACAGTATTGTATGACAGCACAACTGCCAGTAGCACAGTGCCATATAGCAAAAATGGCCTGGTCAGGGAGGGGGGTAAATCTTTCAGAGGTCAAGTGGTAAAGTGATATTAAAGACTTGGATTTTAAAAAGCAAATAACAAACATGTCATACTTAACTGCTTTGTGCAATGGTTTTGCACAGAACAGCCCTGATCCTCCTCTTCATGGGTCCCCCTACGGCGCTCCTGTCCTCACCCCTCTGCTAAGTGCCCCCAGAGCAAGCTGCTTGCTCTAGGGGCACTCGTTCGTGCACGCTTCAGAGACAACACAAGGCACTACACAACAGACACCAGCCCACATGCTAATGGATTGTATTAGTGTGCAGCCAGTGCGAACCGGCTGTAACTAATATCAGCTGCTATATCTAAATAACAAAATCCAAAAAAACAATAAAATGAAAATAAAATGATACACTGCCATATGTACAAATAATGCAAACACATGAGCCTATCTCAATATTTCACAAAATGTTAAAACAATAGAAGTCACTTCAAACAAAATTAATGTGGAGTGGAGCTCAAAGTATACATTTATTGGAAAGTGTTCTGATCCTTTCAAGAATGAGAGTTTCAGAACACACTAAACCTTCATTATTGGAAGAAGAAAGTACTTTGGGAGTTATTTATAAAAGCTGTAGAAAAAGCTCAGTGGCTGCTTATAGTAACCAAGCTGAAAGTGACACTAAAAATATCTATATTCTCCAAAAATAATCCATGCACATCCCCTATTAAAGGCCCTGCAATTTATTTTTCATGAAATTGCTTCTTACTGTGTTTTTCTTTGTCCTTATTGCTTCCTCAGTGAGTTCCCAAAGCTTTCCTTCTCACCCTCACTGTTTCTTTGGAATGAGCAGTGCATGTTAGTTGTAGTCATGTACACATTCCATAGCCCATAGACCATGCTGACAGTAAGCCAGAGAAGATAGTGTAGGACCACAGAGAAAGAACATAGTCATAGTCACCCTCTAACAGGAAGTCATATCACAGCAGCAAAAAATTAAAAAAAGGAATTTGAACATTTTGAGGTGCATAAGAGTAATAAAAGATATTTTTCGTTTAAGAATATATACTTGAATTTAATTTTTTTTATTTAGAAATCAGAGTTTAGTGACACTTCAAACTCTAATATTAGGAATACCTATGTGGAAGAAAAATATATTTAAAATATATTTTAAAAATATTCTTCCCAAATATATTGCCATATATTTGAAATTTTGGCCATTATCTATCTATCTATCTATCTATCTATCTATCTATCTATCTATCTATCTATCTATATATTATATATATATACAATGCATGTTGAAATGCATTGTATATTACAAAATATATGAAAAATATATTTAATATATTCTTCAGATTTTTTTTTAACATATAAAAAAATCATTTTAACATATATTTTTACATATATTTGTAAATGCATTCCAAAAATGTAGATTTGTACTTTTAAAGACATACAGTATATTTGAACTGTATTTTTAAAAATATTTTTCATATATATTGTAATAAAAACGTATGTCAACATGCAGTTTCAACATCCAGCACACCCCAGCCATCCTTGTCATTACATACATTTATTGCTGGAGGTGCCTGAACAGCATTTCCTCTGCATTCCCACTGAAAAAAAGCCCTGCCTGTAAGCAAATGAATGGTATTCTGACCCCTCTAGTGAACTACCTCTTGTCTGCTTCGGCACTCCAGCCTCCTCTAGTCTCTTTGACATTTGCCACATCCTGGAGTGTCAGATGTCTGTGTCCCTGACCACGTGCTCTATAACGTCAGTTCACTACAGGACTCAGCTGAGACAACATTGGAGTGGAGGAGAGGTAGACACAGGCTGCTGGAGAGGTGGGAGTACTACCTTTTCTCTTACAGGGAATATTCAGAATCTTTTTTTCTTTGAACATGGCAAATGTTAAAAATAATGAACATGAACATTTTGCCTGGGGTCCTACGATCTGTAGTTACTGTATGCCCCTAAAGGTGTAAAAACTCAAAAACAAAAATGTAAAATATTTCAGCTTACCAATCATAAAATTTGGTGGCTGCTTCAGTGTTCTTTTTTAGGCTCTTTTTTCCATTATTTTTCTGTCAATCCATCCAGTAACACACTACCTGTATTAGGATATCTGCATTCTGGATGCAGTAGTAAAGCAGACGGGGGGTGTGGCCGGATGTAGAGCCAAGCTGACACTAGCCCGAGAAGCTCCCACTATCCTGAACAATCCTGACTACCTGTGTGGAGATGTGTAGCAGTTGTTTGCACCAGGAACTCGGCTAAACACTCAGGGTCCTCTGCGATGCCATCCTATCAGAAGGTGCCCAATACTCCGGCCAGGAATAACAAGCCACCTCATCAGGCTGCCAGAGCAGATGCCATCTTGGCTGGGAAGCTCCATACAATCCTTGTTGAGCTAGAGATGGTAGCGGATCCAGGGGGTGCTGTGTCGCCTCCCCCGCAGGGGAATTCTGACAACACTAGCCTTATCCTTGGGGCTATAGAGCAATTTAAAACCTCCCTGCTGGTCAGAATTGATCGAGTGGCTGAAGAATGTAACCTCACCTGAAACGACTTGGACAAGATTAGATACACCTCTCTGACATGGAGGATCAAATCTCTGCTGCGGAAGACATCACGGCGCAACACACTGAACTTTTGCAATCCCTTCAGACCACGGTAAAGCACTTAGTTGACAAAGTGGACGACACAGAAAATAGGTTCCGCTGCAACAATGTCAAATTTGGACCTACTGGAGGGAGCGCGGCCTGCTGAGTTCGCAGAGACCTTTTTTAAAGACCTCTTGCAGTTGAAAGAAGTATCGCCAACATATGTGTTAGAACAGGCTCACAGGGTCCCTACGGAGAAAAGAATACCTGGTGCACTCCCATGGGCCTTTCTGGTTCACTTCCTCATTTGCAGAGATCAGGACTGTGTTCTTGGTGAGGCCATCAAACACCCTACATTACCATATGATAATACCACGGTTCACCTTTACACTGACTTTGCTGTTGGAATTGTATGCTGCTATATGGGCATTTGTGAATGTGTACCTCCCACCCCCCTTTGACTCGGATATCTTGTACCGTATCCAGGAGCGTCTGGCTCCCTTCCTACCTGCTAGAGTGGTCATAGGGGGAGATTTTAATGCTATTTTGGATGAAGCTCTAGCTGCCTCTAGTTATAATAGGAAGACCTCTCAGGATCTGGTGGGTTGGGCAGATGCTTTTGGTCTCACTGAAACCTGGCGCTGGAAACACCCGGAGACCAAGCAGTATTCAAATCTGTCCACCCCACACAGATCTGGTTCACGTATAGTTATGATTTTTGGAACTTCCTCTGTGTTGCCATTTGTGAACTCTGTGTCCTATTTGCCGGCTGGCCTATCTGACCACTCTCCTCTTGAACTCATTCTAGGGGTATTTGGTTGGTGAGACCCGGGTTGCTGGAGATTGGTCCCTGGCTGGATTCAAAACTCTAAGATTAGGGAAATAGTTGATAAGAACTTATCTGAATACTGATCATTTAATGAGGGATCTACATCCTCGCTTATGGTTTGGGGGGCATACAAGGCCACTGCTAGAGGAGAATATATACCTGCAATTAAAATGGTGTGATCAGAGGGTATCTCCTGCACTACACAGCTTGAGGATAGGGAGGCTGCGGCTGTTGCTGCTTTTGCCAACTCAGCCACCATAGACAACTTCTCCCTCCTGGAAGAGACCAGGCATGATCTTAAGGTACATCTTACTGATATTGTCCATTCTGATGCCAGAGGCTTGGCAGGAAAACGTTTTAAATTCGGGGATAAAAACGGGAAACGCCTTGCTAACTTGGTTGCGGAGCCTTGCTATCAAACAATGATCCCTGAGATATATTCCTCTACAGGAGGGTTACTTACCTCTCCTTCAGATATTCTGCAGGAATTTACTGAGTACTATACTTCTCTATATGAGCGATTAGAGTTAGTCTCCGATACTGAGACTTCCGAGGAATTAGCCCGGATTTCATTGCCCACACTTTTATCTCAGGATAGGGAGAGCCTAGAGGCCCCTATATCACCACTAAAAAATTGAGGCTGCTATCAATTCCTTCCCAAGTAACAAGACTCCAGGCCCAAATGGCCTTCTGGGGGAATGGTATAAAAACCATGGCCCTGAATTGGCTACCAAACTTCGAGACTTATTTACTATATGCATGGAACAGGGTGCTCTACCACCCTCAATGTACCAAGCTCATGTAGTCCTGCTCCCAAAGCCAGGTAAAGATATCAGATAATGTGCATCTTATAGGCCCATTTCTCTCCTTAACTATGATCTCAAAATCCTTGCTAAGGTTCTGGAGGCTAGGCTAATGAAGGTCCTCCCATCTCTAGTTGACGTAGACCAAACAGGCTTCATGCCCAGCAAACCTACTGATATAAATCTGCGTAGGGTATTTACCCACTTACAACTCCCAAAAGAGTGTCCCACTACTAGAGTCTTGGTTGCACTAGATATAGAAAAAGCCTTTGATTTGGTTGGCTGGCATTACCTCGACCTGGTCCTAGAAGCGTTCAGATCTGGTACATTCTTCCGCAGATGGTTCCATGTACTATAAAAAGCTCCAGTGGCTTGGATTAGGTTGGGGGGAGCTTTGTCTTCTCTCCTCCCTGTTAAGCGTGGCATGAGGCAGGGGTGTCCCCTATCCCCTGCCCTGTTTGAGTTGGCCTTGGAGCCTTTGGCGGTAGCCTTGAGACAGGCCGATAATGTGACTGGCATTATGGTTGGATCAATCACTGAAAAGTTAGCTCTGTGTGCTGATGATCTATTATTATCTCTTAGTGACCCCGGTCCATCCCTCTCTCCTGCTCTGAACATCCTGTCTTCATTTGCCTAAATTTCTGGCTTACGCACTAACTGAGAAAAGTCTCAAGTTCTTCCTATAGGCCCTGCAGCACAGGAGGTAGCGGACCCGGCTCATCCATTAAAATGGGTATCATCGATGCGCTATTTAGACATCGTTATTTCAACTAGGACATGTGACTATTGCTCACTGAATTTGCACCCGCTGGTGCAAAGCATTAGTGAGAGGTTGAATGCATGGTATAATCTCCCATTAAATGTTATTGACAAGATCAATTTGATCAAAATGAAAGTGCTTCCAGTACTCTTATATGTGCTCAGACATTCTCAGGTATGGATACCGAATTTGTTTCTCAATATATTGCACTCCCTTATTGTTTCCTTCCTTTGGCAGTCCTGTCCACCTAAATTTAGCAAGTGAATTCTTCACAGGCCATGTACCGAAGGTGGCTTGGCATGTCCAGATTTTTACATGTACTTTTTAGCTGCTCTACTCACTCATGCCCACAACTGGCTAATTTCTGATTACACCAACTCCTCAGTTGTTCTTGAAGCAGCCTATGCTGTCTCTTATGAGACACCCAGGAATTTACTATATTGGGGAGTGCGGGCTGTATTTCCACCTCTGACACCCCTTAATGCGAACAGTTGTCAGGGCTTGGTTTATGGTCATGCCCCAAGGCCACTTCAGCCTCTGCCTTCTGGTTTCCACATACACCCCTGTGGTTCAATCCCAACCTGCCTGAATTTGAAACTTATCCAGATCCTAAGGTGTGGGCCTCAAGAGGTATTACATATTTATAGAACATATGTGATAGGGGCTCGCTGCTCACTTTTGATAGCTTGAAACTCAGATATGATACTCCCAGCTCCCACTTTTTCTGGTTTCTCCAGTTCTGCCATGACTTCCGCTCACAATTTGAAGAGGCACCAATTCATCTGATGACGGATGATCTTGAATCTCTCTTTCATGATCCGTCCCTTAAAAAGCCATTGTCATCTATCTATAAGGCCATGCTACCTACGACTCATGTGGGCCTACAGTCCCTCCAGGTGAAGTGATAGACGGAAATTGGCGAGTTTGATGGGGAGGGCTGGGAAGATGCCTGGGATTACCCTTTCACCCAACTAGTGGCTACCAGAGACAAATGAATACAGGTTAAGAGTTTACATATGTCATACTTTACACCGGCCTGGCTCCATAGAATTTTTCCTGGAACAGCATCTGACTGCTGGCATTGTGGTAGGCCGCAGGAGATTTTTATTACATTTTTTGGCACTGTTCCCACATCTCCACCTTCTGGAGGGATGTTACAGAGATTATTCACTCTTTGACTACAATCTCTATTCCCCAGATGGCGGATGTGTGTCTCTTGGGCCTGGTCAATCCATTGGCACATACTAGGGAGGATAGGATGCTTCTTGGTCTATTAATCTTCTATGCCAGAAAGGCAATTGTGTTCCAATGGAAGAAGGTCCAGGCTCCCTCATTAAACTTTTGGAAGACGTTGATGAATTCTGTGGTGCCCTATTACTAATTGACATATATCTCCAGGGGATGTCCGAGGAAGGTCAATAAAATTTGGGATGTCTGGTTAGAATCCTCCTCAACGGTGGCAATTGATTTTGGTTAATTGAACTAACTGTGGTCAAGCTGTCAAAAGACTTGCATAGCAAGGTAATGGAATTTTATAAAGCTGGAAACATATATAAAAAGATATATAAAAGATATATAAAAATATACATAAAAAGATATCCAAAGCCTTGAATATGCCAGAAAGTACTGCTCAATCATTTATTAAGAAGTGGAAATATTTGTGGATCTCTTGATACCAAGCTAAGGTCAGGTAGACCAAGAAAAACTACAGCCACAACTGCCGGAATAATTTTTCAGGATACAAAGAAAAACTGTCGAGGTCCTACCTTTCCTCAGGGCTTGTGCTGCTCCATGTGCTAGCATCCATCTTAGGTGTCTGCAAAGCATTGTGGGATCCTTTATGCTTTCAGCCCTCTGCGGCTCCTCCTCCAGGAGGTGGCGGCTTATCACATATAAGTCTGCAGTTTGTAGCTGTCCATTGCATTCGTGTCCTGTCTGTTGCACAGCAGCAAGCTCCTGTTTAGTTTCTCATTTCTCTCCTGGATACCGACTCGGCTTTGGCAAGACCCCTTCCTGGCTTCTGACCCGGCTCTGGCGACCATCCTTCCTGGCTTCTGACCCCGGCTCTGGCGACCATCCTTCCTGGCTTCTAACCCCGGCTCTGGCGATCATACTTCCTGGCTTCTGACCCCGGCTCTGGCGACCATCCTTCCTGGCTACTGTCCTATCAAGTCATCCGCTGTTGCTGTTGGACCTGCACAGACTCTGTCTTGTTTTTTTTTAATAAACCTACCTTTAATTGCACCTCCTTGTGTATCTGGCTCCTCACTCCCTGACAAAAACCCACAGATAACCTCAAGAGAAATACAGGCTGCTCTGGAAAAAGACAGTGTTGTTTTTAAAGAGCACAATACGATGATATTTGAACCAAAATGAGCTGCATGATCTAGCTGCCAGAAAAAAAGCCTTTACTGTGTCAATGCCACAAAAAAGCCCAGGTGGAATATTCCGGACAACACCTTGACATGCCTCACCTGGCTTTTTTGTGGCATTGGTGCAGTAAAGACTTCTTTCCAGTAACTCAACCATGCAGCTCATTTTTGTTCAAGTTTTGTTGTCTCATTACATAGATTTATATCTGCAGTGGGAGATCTAAGGCACTGCTCCTTCTGACTGCTAGTCTAAGGAGATTTGGAGGGAGATTTTGTGATGTCACTACTGTGTTTTTCACTTGATGTCTCTGCTGGAGGCACTGACATGAGGTATCAAAACCCTGCCTCTACCAAGATGGCTGCCTCCATACAGAGACTCAGTTAAAAACAAGGCATTGCAAATTGGTAATGAGGAAGGATCAGCTGCAAGGGTGACCACAGGCAATATTGTTGACTGGTCCTTTGTTGACCCGTTGATATGGCGAGAATGGAATGATAACATGACAGACTATTACTTCTCCTTGACCAAGGTCGCTAATTTCTCTGCTAAAAAAAAACGAATATCATAATCTGCCTTCAATCATTAGACCAGTGCCACATGACCACAATCTGCCAGTATCAAAGCCACCAAAGAAATGGAGCTTAGATGAAACAGGTGAAGATGCTGCAATGCACCAGTAAGGCATGGACAGTAACAATGATTAGCATTTTGAACTGTGTATGTCTGGTGAACCTCATCTCATAACACAGTCAGCATTAACCTCCCTGGTGGTCTAACTAATCCATATTTTTGAATGTCAAAGTGGTACATTGTTTTTCATGGAAATTTGTTGTTTTATATTGTAGGTCTGTAATTCTTAGGAATAACTTGCTTAAATCTATCCAAACAAGAGTCTAGTAAACATCCTGGGCATGATAAAGTTTGAAACACGAAATAATAAAACTATAATATAATAAATAATTTAAAAAAATAATTACAATAAAATAATAATAAATGTAATTCAATAATGTAATCAAACCAAAAACACTAAAATTTGAAATAGAGTACCAAGTTCGCACATCGCTGAGCAAAGTCGCAGAATCGTTTTCAGTGTCTGACGACCAATTTCCCCACAAATCACTATCGCTTAATTCTGCAAGTGATTCTAATTCACTATCACTGTTCTCTAGCTGGTCTAAAACTGCTTTTGACCTAAAGGGACGCTTTTTGGATGCCATGGAAGTTTCTCAGTTTCCAGGCAGAAATAACAGTAAACGTGCAGGCAGGGTATTGGACAAAGAGCTAGCGACATGGGACGGCGGACATGGCCAGGGGACACAGCAGGAGGACCTTGTGGGATCGTGGGACAAGGTAAGGCTGGTGGGATCGCTGCAGTGTAATCCTGAGTGTTGCTTGGGGTTACCGCTTTTGATACTGAAATTAACCCCCAGCTACACTCGGGATTATCACCAGGAACAACCTGAGCAGGGACTTAGGTTTGTCAAAATCAAAAGCAGAATTACTGGGTTTCAGGCTGCAAGGACGATGTTTGCTATCACCACGTACAAGTATTTCTGTCTTTCGAGGCAGCTAAGATGATTTAACAAATTTCTGTGCACAGACTGACAACCTCATTTTCTGCATTGACACTGATGGTATGTTCAGTTTTGGGTTGTAAGCATGACAACCCCCTTGAATGGCTTCTCTTTATTGATTCATCACTGTTAAGCCTCAAGGTTGTCTTATTACAGAACTCCAAAGTAAAACCCTCAATACCTGTTGGCTAGGCCGCGCACATGATAGACACATACAAAAACATGGAACTGTTGTTGAAACACATCCAGTATACCGAGTATAA
Source organism: Staurois parvus (assembly GCF_062004578.1). Taxonomy (NCBI): domain Eukaryota; kingdom Metazoa; phylum Chordata; class Amphibia; order Anura; family Ranidae; genus Staurois; species Staurois parvus. Next base: position 4,372,278 of record NW_028318781.1, read on the forward strand.
TTAAAATATCTTTGGAGATCTAAAAGTAGTGGCTCTGCTGCTTGGAATGCAGCTCGGATATGCTAGGTACTGTTGTTACATATGTGAATGGTTTACAGACAGAACTTGGCACATGAAACATTTGTTTCATTAAACAAAGATATGTTTGCCTTTTCTTCACATAAAATTTGGGCTGATAAAAAAATATTGTGATACCAATGAACAAGGAAGATGAAGGTTTTTGTTATTTGAGGCAGATGTTTTCAAGAATAACTGATGAAAAGGTTAAGGGGAGCACTTGTTGATTCACAGATCAGATATGTCATCAATGACAAGAAGTTCAAAGAGCTGTTAGTAGGGCCAGACAAAATGACCTGGAAAGCATTCAAGGATACTACTGAGAGTTTTCTCCCTCGCCAAACTACATTCAACTGGTTGACAAGCATCTTACAGTATACAAGACCATGAAGTGTAACATGTCACTGAAGATTCATTTTCTGCATTCACACTTGGACTTCTTTCCTAGGTGCAGTCAGTGATGAACATAGTGAAAGGTTTCACTAGGTCAATACCAAAATGGAAGAACGGTATCAAGACAACTGCAGTCCATCAATGCTGGCTGACTACTGTTGGACACTGCAGCGAGCACAAATGAAAATCAGCTGCAAAACACTTTTAGCCCTGTTGAACTCATGCAGTGTGAAGGAAACATTATAGTCATTAAAAGTTAATTTCATATTTCTCAAGATTCCTACATGATTCATCATTCTTAAATTATACTTGTGTTGAGTTTGAAGGGGCCTATCATAATCACAAAAAGTTTTTCCAGGAAGTAAAAACTTTTGAAAAAAATGCTTGTCCAGTGTAGCCAATGGGTTTTTTTTTTAAATAATTTTTTACTATATAATGGGTAAATATGATAGATAAAAAGAAATCAGTTTCCCTTACATTCTGTTATAAATAGCATCAAATACAAATGCCTGGATATTACAAAAAACCCCACGATGACCCTTTTTTGGTAAGTAGACTCCCCGAGGTAATCTCCTGTTTTGCCATCATGTTTCAGAAGTGAAGAAGCATGCTGGTACTGAAATGGTTAGGGTGTGCTTAGCCTTTAAAGTCACCTACTGAACTCAAGTGCAAGTCTTCTATGATTAGTGGAAGCGAGCTCCTTCTAGGATGAAATTGCTTTGCACTGAAATTTTGTGGCTAGATGTCATGGATATACCCAAAACAATCCCACATTTATTGGTGGTCAGTAGTGCTTTGATCCCTCCAAAATAATCCCCCAATCATTGCTTGGTGATCAGTGGCTCTTTAATGCGCCCCCTATCATTGGTGGTCAGTTGCAATTAACCCCCCTCACTGGGGGTAAATCTTTGGATTGAAGCTAAATATTGAAGCAAAGCTGATTTTGTTATTTTATATTTTTATATTATATATTTTTATTATAGTTTCTGCTTTGATATAATAAAATCCCAAAGTAACTTAAAATAATATTAAAAATGTGCACATTTTTCAAAATAATAGTCACCTTAAACAATGAACAGTCTCACAATTTCTATGGTATGTGTTGTTTTCCTTACAAAGCCACCCTAATTAATTGTATGTTCTCTTATTATTGTATGTTCTCTTATTGCTGAAACCATATGTATCCTATTTCTAAGTTCAGTAAACACAGGTCCGGTATCTTTGATGCAGCTTCCAAGTACATCCACAATTTTCCCATGGCTCTGGAGGATGTGAGACATACTACATCTGTTGTAGAAGAGTTTTACATATTTATATACAGCCTGACACATTGTCTAAGAAGTCAAAATGACTTTCATTATAGCAGGAGAACGGACAGAGGACATGCTTACCTTCTGTGAACGGGAAAAACTGAAAAATGCTATGCATACTATTATGCAAATGCACTTGAAGGATAAATAAAGCGTTATGCTAGCAATCATAGGCATATAAACAGCTTAACAGGTATTAAAACAATCACGGTGATGATGGTTGAGTATTCCTTATATCTGCCTATCACCATTATAAGGTTTTTTCTTTCCTCAATGAATGTACAAGACAAGAATTTTGAATAACAAAAACTGGCTAAGTCGGTTTATTTATTTTTATGTAACTCATTTCACATTCCGGTTTCTCATCAAAGCTCAGCAAGTAAAATATGCGTGTCATTGATTGCGCTCATCAGATGGAGGAGAGGCAACAGATCAGTGCTGATAATGCAAAATATTGAAAGCATCCTGTAAATCGAGGCATTAATTGACTACCGGAAGGGAGAAAAGATTATTTGCTTCCGTCCTATGAATTAGTTATATTTAGTAACATTGTTAATGAAGCTGAAAAAAGACAAAAGACTGCCATGTTTAACTTTGAAATAAAGAAAACTACTATTAAAGTGCACGCAAATTCCAGCAATAAACTTCTCCTATTTGCAACGTTTTTGGTCTGTTAAATATACCATTGGCATGTTTAGTTATAGCTGGTCAATAAATGCAAAAAAGACCTATATGTCCTGCCAGAAATCAAGTGAGCTGATAACTTCCTGTGCTTTTCACTTCTGCCTCTGACTGTTACCATTTAACATTGTTTCCAGCTCTCTATCTACACAACGCAACACCCTCTCTATGTGCAAAAACAATTCCTCTTCTAGGCGGACAGTGTTGCTCCTCAGTGACAGGAAGTGTCTTATTGGCAGGATCACCAGTCAAAAATAAAAGAAAACCTATGCAGCCACCACAGCTATGGACTGGTGCTATGTATAATATTTGCGTTCTTGGGTTTAGATACATTTTAATCAAAGAAAATGTGAAAGCAAAATGCAATGGGAGAAAGAGCAACGCAGCTGTTGAGGTCCTGTTCGGCCTAACAACTGGTGTGTGCTAGAGAAGAGGAGAGGACAGAGCTGTGAAAAAGTTCAGAAGCAATTGCAGCCGGCTTCTTTGCATGCATAAACAGGATACAGGTATGGGAGGGGCATAAATGGATATTATTACATTTGGATTTGTCTAGAATCATGACCCTACCCTTTAAGTTGTTCATAGTTGGCAATTAAAGTATAAGTGCCCCCTTACTTTGTAAAACAACCCATTCAGTTTAAAATAGAAATGAATGCCTCTAAACCATTTTTGGATATATATATAATATATACACTGCTCAAAAAAATAAAAGAACACTTTGAAAACACATCAGATCTCAATGGAGAAAAATGAAATGCTGGATATCTATACTGATATGGAATGGGTAATGTGTTAGGAATCTAAGGATGCCCCATCGTTTGATGGAAATGAAATTATCAACCTACAGAGGACTGAAATTAAAAACAACCCAAAAATCAAAGTGAAAAAATAATGCAGCAGGCTAATCCATTTTGTTGAAATTTCATTGCAGCAACTCATAATGGTACTCAGTAGTTTGTATGGCCCCACATGCTTTTATGCATGGCTGACAACTTTGGGGCATGTTCCTATTGAGACTACGGATGGTGTCCTGGGGTATTTCCTCCCAGATCTGGACCAGGGTATCACTGAGCTCCTGGAAAGTCTGATGTGAAACCTGGTGGCGTCGGATGGACCAAAACACGATATCCCAGAGGTGTTCTATTGGATTTAGGACAGGCAAGCATGGGGGCCATTCAATGGTATCAATTTTTTCATCCTCCAGGAACTGCCTGCATATATTTGTCACATGAGGCCGGGCATTTTCATGCACCAGAAGGAACCCAGGACCCCGTGCACCAGTGTAGGGTCTGACAATGGGTCCAAGGATTTCATCCCAATACCTGATGGCAGTCAGGGTACCATTGTGTAGCCTGTAGAGGTCTGTGTGTCCCTCCATGGATATTCGTCTTCAGACCATCACTGACCCACCACCAAAACGGTCATGCTGAATGATGTTACAGGCAGCATAATGTTCTCCATGGCTTCTCCAGACCCTTTCATGTCTGTCCTGTGAAATGCACAGGGTGCCAGTGGCAGACCTGCCAACTCTGGTGTTCGATGGTAAATGCCAATTGAGCTCTATGGTGCCGGAAAGTGAGCACAGGGCCCACTAGAGGATGTCAGGTCCTCAGGACACCCTCATGAAGTCTGTTTCTGATTGTTTGGTCAGAGACATTCACACCAGTGGCCTGCTGGAGGTCATTTTGTAGGGCTCTGGCAGTGCTCATCTTGTTCTTCCTTGCACAAAGGAGCAGATATCGGTCCTGCTGATGAGTTAAGGACCTTCTACGGCCCTGTCCAGCTCTCCTAGAGTAACTGCCTGTCTCCTGGAATCTCCTCCATGCTCTTGAGACTGTGCTGGGAGACACATCAAACCTTCTGGCAATGGCACGTATTGGTGTGCCATCCTGGAGGAGTTGGACTGCCTGTGCAAGCTCTGTAGGGTCCAGATATCACCTCATGCTACCAGTAGTGACACTGACCTTAGCCAAATGCAAAACTAGTGAAAAACAGTCAGAAAAGAGGAGTAGGGGAAAAATGTGAGTGGCCTCCACCTGTAAAACCGTTCTTGTTTTGGGGGCCATCGCAATGTTTCCCATCTAGTGTACCTGTTGTTAATTTAATTAACACCAAAACAGCTGTAGCTGATTAACAACCCCCTCTGTTACTTAACTGACCAGATCAATATCCCAGGAGTTTAATTGACTTGATGCTATACTATGATTAAAAAGTGTTTGAGCAGTGTGCATATATATATATATACATATATTACACACACTCACCAGCCACTTTATTAGGTACACCTGTTCAGTTGCTTGGTACCACAAACTGCTAATCAGCCAATCACATGGCAGCAGCTCATTGCATTTAGGCATGTAGATGTGGTGAAGACGACTTGCTGAAGTTCAAACCGAGCATCAGAATGGGGAAGAAAGGGGATTTAAGTGACTTTGAACATGGCATGATTGTTGGTGCCAGACCGGCTGGTCTGAGTATTTAAAAACCTACTGACCTGCTGGGAATTCCATGCACAATCATCTCTAGGATTTACAGAGAATGGCCTGAAAAAGAGAAAATATCCAGTGAGTAGAAGTTGTGTGGATGAAAATGCTTTGCTGATGCCAGAAGTCAGAGCAGAATGGGCAGACTGGTTCGAGAAGATAGTAAGGCAACAGTAACTCAAAGCACCACTCGTTACAACCAAAGTACGCAGAATGCCATCTCTGAACGCACAACATGTTGAACCTTGATGTAGATGGGCTACAGCAGCAGAAGACCACACTGGGTGCATCTCCTGTCAGCTAAGAACAGGAAACAGAGGCTGGACAATAGAAGATTGAAAAGACATTGCTTGGTCTGATGAGTCTCGATTTCAGCTGCAACATTCAGATGGTAGGATCAGAATTTGGAGTAAACAACATGAAAGCATGGATCCATCCTGCCTTGTTTTAACGGTTCAGGCTGGTGGTGGTGGTGGTGGTGTAAAGATGTGGGGCAGATTTTCTTGGCACTTGGTGTACCTAATAAAGTGTCCGGTGAGTGTGTGTGTGTATATACAGTTGCAAGAAAAAGTATGTGAACCCATTGGGATTACGTGGAATTTTGCATGAATTGCGCATAAAATGTGCTCTGAACGTCATCTAAGTCACAACAATAGAAGAACACAGTCTGCTGAACATAATACTACACAAACATTAGATGTTGCCATGGTTTAATTGCACATAACATGTAAACATTCACAGTGCAGGGAGGAAAAAGTATGTGAACCTTTGGACTTAATAACTGGTTGACCCTCCTTTGGCAGCAATAACCTCAACCAAAAGTTTCCTGTAGTTGCAGATCAGACCTGCACAACGATCTGGAGTCATTTTGGACCACTCCTCTTCACAAAACTGTTTCAGTGTAGCAATATTCTTGGGATGTCTGGTGTGAATCGCTCTCTTAAGGTCATGCCACAGCATTTCAATCGAGTTGAGGTCAGGACTCTGACTGAGCCACTCCAGAAGGCGTATTCTGTGCTGTTGCAGCCATTGTTTTGTTGAATGACTTGTATGCTTTGGGTCATTGTCCTGTTGCATCACCCATCCTCTGCGGAGCTTCAGTTGGCGGACAGATGGTCGTACGTTTTCCTGCAAAATGTCTTGATAAACTCTGGAATTCATTTTCCCATCAGTGACAACAGTCCGTCCAGCCCATGAGGCAGCAAAGCAACCCCAAACCATGATGCTCCCTCCGCCATGTTTTACAGTGGGGATGAGGTTTTGATGTTGGTGTGCTGTGCCTTTTTTTCTCCACACATAGTGTTGTGTGTTCTTCCCAAACAACTCAATCTTGGTTTCATCTGTCCACAGTATATTTTACCAGTAGTGCTGTGGAACATCCAGGTGCTCTTTTGCAAACTTCAAAACGTGCTGCAATCTTCTTTTTGGACAGCAATGGCTTCCTCCGTGGTGTCCTCCCATGTACTCCATTCTTGTTTAATGTTTTCCTTATTGTAGATGTGTCAACAAAAATGTTAGCATATGCCAGAGATTTCTGTAGGTCTTCAGCTGACACTCTGGGATTCTTCTTTACCTCATGCAGCATTCTGCGCTGTGCTCTTGCAGTCCTTTTTACAGGACGACCGCGCCTAGGGAGAGTAGCAACAGTGCTAAACTTTCTCCATTTGTAGACAGTCTGTCTTACCGTGGACACAGGAACATCAAGGCTTTTGGAGATACATTTGTAACCCTTTCCAGCTTCATGCAAGTCAACAATTCTTGATGGTAGGTCTTCTGAGAGCTCTTTTCTGTGAGGCATGGTTCACATCAGACAGTGCTTCTTGAAACCAGTAAACCCAAAACAGGTGTGTGTTTTTTAAGGGCAGGACAGCTGTCAGCAACACATCCAATATCATCACACTGATTGGAGTCAAGGTTGGCTCACTCCTGGCTCCAATTAGCTCTGGGAGAAGTCATTAAGCTAGGGCCTCACATACTTTTTCCTCCCTGCACTGTGAATGTTTACATGTTATGTGCAATTAAACCATGGCAACATCTAATGTTTGTGTAGTATTATGTTCAGCAGACTGTGTTCTTCTATTGTTGTGACTTAGATGAAGTTCAGAGCACATTTTATACCCAATTCATGCAAAACTCCACGTAATCCCAAGGGGTTCACATACTTTTTCTTGCAACTGTATATATATATATATATATATATATATATATATGCACACTTTTTTTTTCTTTTTTTTCTAAGTGATTGCATGAACTCTGTTCTCATCTGCATAGTGAGCATAAAGAGGTGAGGGTGGAGAATGCAGGGAGGTGTGTCAGCAGGAGCCAGAGAAAGAGCAGTGCTCTTATCTTCCCAGTGAGTGGCTGTACTGGGAAGGGAAGGCATGTCAGCACAAGTCTGACTATTAGAGGACAGGCATGCTGTGCTCCCTGAACAGCCAGAAAACTGATCACACTGGAATGGATGTGCTCTCATGCCTAATGTGGGCAGTTTGAAATAGAAATGCAGGGGGACTGGCAGGGTCACCAGGTTTTCCACACAAAGGAAGCTATAGAAAGAGTACAGGATACGTTTTAATACAAGTACATGGTACAGTAGGCACATATCAGGAATATGAAATGTTGGGATAACATACAATTTAAGTGAGCGCACAAACTTTATTTGTGTCTAGATTTATCCTTTAAACCTGTCCCCATGTTATATCTTTTCCACTATGTTGAATCAATAGTGTTTTACCAATAAAAATAGTTTTGGCTGCATTGCAAATGTTGTATGTTTTATTACAATTAATTTTGTATTACTGGCTAACCACTTTCTTCACCACAGTAGCCTGATTGCCCTTTCAGAATGTAACAATTATCTTATGCAATATAAAACTATTGTATGTTGGTTAAAGTACTCAAATGACTGAATGCCCTTACACATTGAATTTTTACCATAGTGATAGATCTTGGTCATATTATGCAATGTACTTAAGTGTCAGAGATCAATCTCCGCAGAAATTAAGTATTTTTAATAATCCCAGCATGCACTACCCTGGATCTGACTGCTGATGTGAATGCCAACTGGTACTTTACTGTAGTGATAACCTAGGATGTCCTAAGCACATTATTTCAATTGGCTGATGAATAACAGGCACGGGAATAGACATTGTAGCTTTAACTAGTAATGTTTGGGCTGATGCAGGTGTTTTACTATCCATGCTTTAATTAATATAATTGGGCAAGCTGTTGCCTCGCTGTACACACTGTGCACATATGCCAGAGTCCCTCTACCCACAAAATATGCCTTAATTACTATGCCAAAAGCAAAAGTCTCATTGACACACATAAAACTCAAAACAAAAGGAATTAAAAAAAGGAAACATTTCCATAGCTTAAAGTGGTTGTAAAGGCTGAAGGTTTTTACCTTCATGCATTCTATGCATGAAGGTAAAAAACCTTCTGTGTGCAGCAGCCCCCCAGCCCCCTCAATACTTACCTGAGCCTCATCACAATCCAGCAATGCGAACAACAGCCTCGGCTGTCCCGGGTCTCTGCCTCCTCATTGGCTGAGACAGCCATTGGCTCCCACTGCTATAAATCACAGCCAGTCAGCCAATGAGGAGTGAGAGAGGGTGGGACACATGGAGCAGCGGGTGCCCCCATAGCAAGCTGCTTGCTATGGGGGCACCCAATAGACAGGAGAAGCTAGGAGAGCCAGTGGTGGAGCCAAGAAGAGGAGGATCCAGACCACTCTGTGTAAAACCACTGCACACAGCAGGTATGTATAGACATGTTTGTTATTTTACAAAAAAAAAAAAACAATGAACCTTTAGAATTGCATTAAGCTTTTCTGCACTAAGAATATAGTAATACAATTAACACTTTTTTGGGCTACCTTGGTGAACATAGCTTAAAAAAAAATAGGAGGTTGAGCTTTTTGGCAGAAGAGGCTTTGCATGCCTTTCCTGCCAAAAAAATCGTTTCCATTTCTCCTAGCAGTTTTTGAGTGTACAATACCATGAGACAGGTAACACTCTAGGATTACTCTGTGCCTTTAAGCACAGCGTAATATGATGGCAGACAGACCAAAGTGTCCTATGGAGAGAGGAGGTGACAGGTCGCAGCTACGGATGTTGCTTCAGTCTACTTTCAGAACAGCAAGAAAAAGGTCCCCACCCATCCCTACCCATCCTCCCTCTTTTCTCTTTAATCATTCTCTCTTTATACGCTCACTTTTATATGTGCATTTGTATGTGTACATGTTTCTGCTTGATGCTAAAAGAAAAAAACAATTTCCTTTTCTATTTGTCTTCTGATTTTCACATTTGTTTGTATAGTCCTGATTTTTAACTTGTATGGCCACTGTGATTGTAATTTTTGCCTGTAGTAGATATTATTGTCACAGCAACAGTGTCCCCTGGCTGACTGATGTGGCATTGAAAAGGCTGGCAGAGTGGCACAGCTTGGAGGTTATTGGTGAGGGCTAAAATCGGCCCAAAAACGGGTCTGCTTATCAGTCCCGCTAACATCAACGGGAATTAAAAATGTTGTCTTTTTAGACATGCTAGTTATGTTTTAACATTTATTGCAGGTTTTTGGAACACCTAAAGTCTTGGTAAGCTTCTGAACCAGAATAAGTGCTTGAGGGCAGTATTGGCTTCAGACATAAACAAGTTGTATATGCAGCTTATGTGGTTTTTGTAGAATCGAACATTTTTTTGGGTAAAATCTCTGATCAGCCAAAAAGGGATTGTTTTTGGTATTTGTACTGTATGTTTTGGACATAAATATCTATAGTGTGTTATAATTTGATGCTGTGACAGATATAAACATTTAGACAAAATATATATCTTTACAACGTGAAAACTGTCTAAGTGCTGTTTGTTATCGGGTTGTCAGGTCAATGGGAGGGATTTGTGGGTATTGGGGGAGTAAAGATATCCTCTACACAATTATGGCATTTGTAAGATGAAGATGAAGCCAGGAGCCCGTGACAATGAACCTCCATGAGTAGATATCACATCAGTAGTGGCCAAAGAATGAAGATGCTTGGCCAGAAAAAGTGTTGAAGAAATATGGCAGCAACTGTGCCTGTGGAGTCATGAAGTTTTCAATGCTAGACAAAAGTAAATCAGAGGTAAGTCTGCCATAATGTGTAAGTACATGTACATATACTGTATATTTATGGACATATTACCGGACACTCTATTAGGTACACCTGTTCAAATGCTTGGTAGCACAAATTGCTAATCAGCCAATCACATGGCAGCAACTCAATGCATTTAGGCATCTATATGTGGTGAAGACAACTTGCTGAAGCTCAAACTGAGCATCAAAATAGGGAAGAAAGAGATTTAAGTGACTTTGAACGTAGCATGGTTGTTGGTGCCAGATGCGCTAGTCTGAGTATTTCAAAAACTACTGATCTACTGGGATTTTCATGCACAACCATCTTTAGAGTCTACAGAGAATGGACCAAAAAAGAAAAAATATCCAATGAGCAGCAGTTGTGTGGATGAAAATGTCTTCTTGATGTCAGAAGTCAGAGGAGAATGGGTATTCAATTTCAGCTGCGACATTCAGATGGTAGGGTCAGAATTTGGCATAAACAACATGAAAGCATGGATCCACGGATCCGGAGGTTACAATTCGCACAGGCTCACCAAAATTGGACACTAGAAGATTGGAAAAATGTTGCCTGGTCTGATGAGTCTTGATTTCCCTAGAGATGGTTGTGCATGAAAATCCCAGTAGACCAGATTAGAAAAGAGTTTAGGACAACTTTATAGAATTCGGCAATCAGTAGAATATAAAGGATAAGTTCACTTTTAGAACATGTTACATATTACATCTGTAATTACAATGTAACATGTTGTAGCACCCCCTCACAGCCCCTGGGTTCCCCCCTCCTGTGACAGCAAGCAGGGGTTATTCTCGCCCACAGTCGCAGTCACATTTAAAATTGTGTGGCTGTGCTGGGCTCTGTCTGCACAGCTGCATCATTCATTTGAAGGGATCATAGGGAGACCACAGTGACAGACAGCTTATACTGTAGTTCTCCGTGGGCTATGATTGTGCTGATCAGGGCACTCTTAGTCTATTCAATCTTCCTCCAGCTTTACACCTGAAAGCCTGTATGGAGGTAGGAGCAGAAAGCTGGAGGTAGAGTGTGCAGGTACCTTACATTGCACCCATGATCCACTGATTGTGGGTGCAATACTTTGCAGGATCCTGTGAGAAAAAATAATAAATGCATTTTTTTCTGCATTTGTATTTCTGTCCTCTGTGCATTGCATACTCCTGGCACCTGCACTCCGTGTGTAACATATTCCTGACACCTGCACTTTTTATGCTTTTTTTAGGCTCCTGAGTCTAGTGTTCTTGGTCTGAACAGTTGCTAATTGCGAAATAGTCCTCATTTATTTTATTGAATTTCTTCGTTAAGTTAGGCAAAAAAAACCTGCCAGTCCTCAATCTTTATTTTGTGAGCAGAAAAGCAATTGTGATGGAGTTTCATGTTTTCCTAAATATGCTTGGACTGCCTCTTACTAAATATCTTGGACTGTCTACTTTCCGAAAAGGGATAATTTTGGGGATATTTGTACTGTCCTGCCATTTTAGGGCCTCAGGAAATGAGATAGGCCATCAGTACATCAGGTCTGATCAATTTTCAAATATATCCCATAGTTTGTAGACTTTATAACTTTCACACAGACTAAATATTATACACTGATATTTACCAAATATATGTAGCAGACTACATTTTGACCTACATTTATGGAGACAGATTATTTGCAAACTTTTATAACAGAATCTAAGACAAATTGTTTGTATTTTTTTCATTTATATACAAAAAAAAAAACCCAATGGTGATTAAATATCTCCAGAAGAAAGCATTATTTGTTCATTGGGATAGAGTGTTGCATGACTGAGCAATTGGCAGTTAAAGTAGCACAGTGCTGAATATCAAAAAAATGTCCTGGTCATGAAGGGGGTAAAACCTTCCAGAGGAGGTCAAGAGGTTAAACATCTACTCTATCCAAAACAGAAAAAAAGTTTTGTCTTTAATTATACTTTAACATTGCAATAATTTTATAAATATAAAAATGGAAATAATTATATAAAATGGAAATATAACCGATGTTGTTTCCACATTTTTTGCCATTAGTATGATATTAGAAACTAGCACAGGTGTCTTTTTGTACTTAGTAAAATGCAAAACTAATTAGGTAAAGCCACACTAAATGAGAACCAAACACAGTGGTCAGGCATCTGCACTGTAGCTTCCAGCAAAAAGATTTGTCACTAATTAGATTAGAAGAAATAATTTCTTGTATTTAGGAGATAACCTGACCACCTTCACTTGAATACAGCCTCTAAATAAGATAAATGAGAGTTGGAAAGCAAGAAATCGCCTGTAGTGAGAAGAGCAGGCACACGTTATTGTGGTGTCCATCAAATATGCCTAAATTAGTTCTACAACAAAATAAAAAACAACTGAAAAAAGTAACCAAGCAAACTTTAAAAAAGATTTTAAAGACACCCTGGCCCAAACAAGTTATTTTGTTTATTAAGTGATGTTCAGGCAGCAGACAAGAAGTCTCCTCAGACGCTGCCAGAACACAGCATCCTATACTGTATGTGCTAGCTGATGCTACATACAGTATGGTACAGTACTCATAGCAGCCACATAACGTAGTAAAGGAAATTGTTCATTTGGTCTAGCCTGGCCCAAACAAACTATTTAAGGTGATAGAAAGCCTGGAGCTAGGCTTTAATACTTCTGAGTCACAGACCCAGAATTAGCAGGCAGAAACTGAAAGTCAAGGAAAAGTCAGGATCCTTCATATCTACTGTACAAAACTTATTTGGAAAATGTTCAAGCCTCCAGCTTGGTCAAAGGTCCAAAATCTAGTGCTTTTCTCCACAGATGTAAAAAAGGCCTTTGACTGAGATTTCTGGGACTTCATGTTTGAAGTACTGAAATATGTGGGACTATGAAAAGTCATGTTAGCCAGAATTCATGCCCTCTACTCATCACCCTCAGCTAGTGTGAAGACAAATGGGACATTGTCAGATCCATCGCCAGTCAAAACAGGACTTGCCTGGGTTGCCCCTTGTCAACCCTCTTATTCATTATGACCCTTGAACCGCTTCTGTGCAAGATAAGATCTAACCCTAACATCCAAGGCATCACCAATAAAAAAAAATCAGTATAAGATTGCTGCATATGCGGATGACCTCCTATATTTTTGTTTCCAAACAGACTACTTCCCTTCCTAACTTCATGGTCGAAATACAGTTTTGCAGCAGGCTGTCCAATTTGTAAATCAATTACCAAAAGTCAGAAGCCCTAAATATATCAATCCCTGACAGTGAGATTATCAATCTCCAGAACTCCTTTCCATTTAAGTGAGCTTCCCACTCAATCAAATACCTAAGCACACATATGCTGAAAGACCTTTTCAATCTGTATGTATTGAACTTCATGCCTCTCAGAGGCCAAATTAAAATCGATTTAGAGCTCTAAAACTCGGGTCCATTTTCCTGCTTCAGGAGGAGTAACATTATCAAAATGAATATACCTCTCCAAATTCTGTACTTATTACAAGCCATCCCGAGATCAATATCGCTAGCTTTTTTCCTAAACCTCCTTTTGCTCTTCTCTAAATATTGTCTGGGCTAGCAAACGAGCACAATTGCATCATTCCTTGCTAAGTCTCCCAAAAATCTGTGGTGGTGTGGGAATCCCAGATGTGGGTATATACTATGCAGAAGTCCTTCCAGGAAGGATAATAGATTGGTGCAAAGAACTAAAACAAAGGATAGGGATAGAGCAAATGCAGAACTCAACACCCCTAAACCATATTCCCTGGTGCATTAAAACTATTCTGGTTAACCTGAAAGTACATCCTACAATAGGCCCTACCATCCAAGGGCGGACTGACCATTTGAGCACTCGGGCACTGCCCGAGGGTCCAGGGTCAGTAGGGGGCCCTATGAGATGCCCTTGGTACCTTTCATTGGCTTTTTCATAGGCTTTTTTGGGTGTGGGCGAGGACACAGGTGCCCCATGATCCCCTATTGCCCGAGGGCCCCATGATTTATCAGTCTGCCCCTGCTACCATCTCAATGTTCTTGAAACACTTCACAAATACCATTATCTCTCCTAGGCCAACACTTTATATCCACTTTTTGGCAATCCCTTAATCTCACCAGGTATGCTCAGGTTTTCTACATCTAGCTCAAATTGGTCTTTCCAAAATCACGCACCTTTCTCACTCCTCCTAGACATCACTGCCAGAAATGTCAACAGACCCAATTTACTCCCCTTTAAAGTTTTGGAGAATTTGCTAACTCCATTACTTCCTTCATACAGTTCCTCCACCGGCACACTTTTCTGGTCCACTGACGATTTTTGAATCTGTGTGTGCTGATAAAGGGACCATCAAACATACACTTTCCTCATATTCTCATATTATATTCATATTCTCATATTATATTCTGCCATTTTGCTGAAGCCCAGAGCCCATGAGAAGCAGGAAATCTTTAGGTTGTCAGCAGATTGGTTTCTACATTTTTGGCACAGTACTGAAGAATAGAAAGCAACTGAGCACGTGCAGAGTAGGGTATAGTGTATAACTGGATTTTAAACATGTAGGCTCCTATTTGTAATGGTTTATACAGCTATACCTGCAAAAGAGGCCAGCCTGAAGTGGTCTGGAAGGACTTAATTTTCTGACTAAATTTACTCTTTAAATTCAAGCTCAATCCTAACCCTTAAAGGAAAGCTCCAGGAGTTACATCTGAAAATGACAGGGGGAGGTAAATGTAGAGTGATAAAGGGTAGTAAAGGCAAATTTTTTTCTATTAGTTTTGCCCTAAGTGGAAGAGTTAGACCACTTGCTAAGGTTTTGTTGTGGTCCATGCCCCAGCTGAGCAGATTAACCTCACTATTGGTCCTGGTGATCATTTTTTCTGAGAAAGTTAGAGGGATTCATACATAGAATTGTCATTTAGGTGAAGGTAAGGCTGTTCTAGTGACAACTGTCTAAGATCAGATGTTACCTGACTTAGGGGAGATTTCTCCTTATTTCCTTTCCATTGTGTCTCCAAGATAGGAAGGTAGGAGGATACAGACAGCAAAAAATAACCCTAGAGAGGCTTTAACCTTCTCGACTTAATCCAAACTAAGAAAAAAAGTTTGGCTATATATATTATTAGACCCAGGACCCTGCATTTACTATATCCTTTCTCCCTCAGTACACATAGTATGGAAGTGCAATTGTTTTAGTAAATATAAACTGCTAAATACCTTTTCTCATCAGCAGTCTTGTGACTTATATCAGTGTCCAGCTGAGCACATGTTAAAGCTTCTAGGAGGAGTTTTCATTTTGTTCTAGGAGGATGTAGGACCCCTGACCTCTGTCTGGACAGTGCTGATTGGCCCTGTGCTGATCACATGCACTCTCCCAAGAAAAACCTCTCTAGCAATACACACCAAACTGAGCATGTGCAGAGTGACTCCACAAAATATGTCTTATCAGGAGATAAGAGGGGGGACACTGAGAGAAGGGGAGGATAAGAGAAGACAGGGTCAAACAGTGTTTTTACACGTCGCAGAGAATTAACCCCTTAGGTTCCACAGTGAGTTTAACAAGCATGCTTTACTGCATATACAGACTGATTTTACTGTTGTGGGTTTAGTAACACTTTAATTATACTTACCTTCATGCTGTCCTTTCTCTGATGCAACTCTCATAAAACTAGGACCAAGGTGCAGGGCAGAATTATGAGAGTGTCTGAGCACAGAGGTTCATCTTAAGCCCCAGTCACTGTGGTAGGCACTGACAGGCCATGATAGCTGGCCCCAAAATACTTCCTTTTCAGTGGGGTGGCCCTGTATCTTCAGTAGCCTCTTTGTGCACCCATCCCTGGGATTTCTGCCTTTACCTGGAGAACCAGACCAGAGACTCCTTCCAGCTTCTACATATGGAGCCCGTCCAGAGATCCCTGTGATTAACCGCCTGGGCCACCTGCTACAATCAGAGGTGTTACCTCCTACAGAGGAATGACAGACAACTGTGCTTGCTCTACTGAACTGTATGCTGTTGTTTATTACTAGTGAACTCTTCCTATACCCTGTTCCCTTAGACACTGGTATTCTGTAATGAGCCATCACTTAGCGGCTGCTGTGGGAACTACTTCTAGGCAGCCCTGCACTACAGTAGTTGTGCTGCTTCTTATACTATGTCTTATCTTTGTTAGATACCCTTTTACCATTTTATTGGCATTGTAAATTTAACTTGTATTCATTCAGTATACTTCAAGCTACAAATTACTTTTCGCCTTATTGTTTGTCTGATACCTTTACATAATATTACCATTAGTTGAATGCTTGAAAATGCTCTCTACATCAGCCTTTCTCAACCAGGGTGCCCAGGAACCCTGGGGTGCCTTGAGGTTTGTTTAGGGGTGCCTTGGCAAAATGCCTAAAAATTACCCAAAACTTGTATACAAGCCAGTAGGTGGAACAAGCCTGCCTTTTAGTTATACAAAGTCACAGGTTTTCATTGTGCACCATTACGGCCTTCTAACCATCGGCGTTCTGACAACCAATTACATCAGTTGATAAGGAAAATGTCAGCTGCCTACAAAGCATCCTACTTTGATCCTTCCCTGCCCCTTTCCGTTAGTGCTGGGGTCACATTAGCTCAGTGATGCAACAAGGTTTGTTAAAATCCCTGTGTTGTACAGTACATAGATCATGCAGAGGGGAATGTTTTTTTCTCAAAAACTGGAACCAATGGTAACATTGTGCTTTGGGCACATTTTTAAGAGAACTTTATCTTGGAAAGGACACACTTCATGCTTACCACCATTGTCCTTTTCAGATATAATCCATGGAGCTCTACTTTAATTCCTAAATTCATACAAAAGTCACAATTGTAGCACCAATATTGCTTTGTTGTACCAATAATCTATTGTGTAAAAGCAAATCACACTTTAATATACCAATTAACAGAAACCCACCTAGTTCATAATTCCTATGAGTTCATCAATGTGGTGTGGTGATCTTCAGGTATTCCAGCCAATGTTGTTATATTGGAGCAGATTGTCCAACGTTCTCTCATCTCTATAAATAATTAGACAAGAATATAGATGAGATAAAACAAAATCAAATTAAAAGCCCTCATGTGTCAGGTCCTTCTTAATCTGTGAAAAGTTATAGATAATCCTCCAGTATTTAAGGAAGAATAACAGCACAATGTTGTGTTGTGCAGATGGCAGAGCCATGGGTGCCAACAGGAAACGTGTCTGGACTTTGCCGGTGACAGTCTCCAGTACGTCATGTGTCTCTTCTCCAGCTGTCTACAGGATCCATGTTGTTAATATAAGCTCTGCCTTGTAAGACCTGCTGTGTTAAAGACTGGAACAGCTTGCCATGTGTCTCGCTTAATATTCAGTGGAAAAACAAATGGCACAAATGTCTACACCTGAGGAGTCCCGTACGTTTCTGGAAGGCTGGAGCAATGTGAATCACTCTATAATTGGAAACAGTCATGTTTCTGGTTCATGTAGAGGTGCTTTTATTTTATTTGTAACTGAAATAATTATAGTCAACTTAGCATCAGATACACATTGATCAGTCATAACTTTATGACCACTGACAGGTTAAGTGAATAACATTGATTATCTTGTTACAATGGCATCTGAAAGGTCATGGGATATATTAAACAGCATACATCGAAGGTGATGTATTGAAAGTAGAAAAAAATGGGCATCACAGTTTGTTGTGTATGGGGTTGCTTATCCA